>NC_137586.1:21676644-22926644 GCF_963210335.1 Falco punctatus | reverse complement strand
TCTGGATCCAGAGGAAATAAAAGCTTCACACAACATTTCAAAGCATTCTTTGAAAAAGATTATCTGCTGGATTTTTTGACTTCCTAGTAAGAAGTGCAGTGCTTCTACCCCATCCCCAGGTGAAAGTTTAGATTCATGTATTCATCAGTTCTTAATTCATCTGTTCCGGGAAAATACTATTTTATGATTTAAGATTATGAGACAATAATCCTTTGCTTCAGCCTGTATTTTAATGGTGCTAGATGACACTGTTTAAGAATGAGATGCTAAATCACAGAGCAAATGTCAGAAGAATATGAAATTGGAAAGAACATCCTGGGTGTGGTGGGTTGACCTTGGCTAGACACCAGGTGCCCACCAAGCCCACTCTATTGTTCCCCTCCTCAACAAGACAGCGGAGAGAAAATATATTGAAAGGCTCGTGGGTCGAGATAAGGACAGGGAAATGACTTAGCAGTTACTGTCAGATCACTCAGCAGTTACTGTTACAGGCAAAACAAACTTGACTTGGGCAAAATTAGTTTAATTTATTACTATTAAAATCAGAAAAAAACCCACATTCCCCATGACCCCTCCCTTCTTCCTGGGCTTAACTTAATTCCCAAGGGAATGGGGGCTATGGTCAGTTCATCACACGTTGTTTCTGCTGCTCCTTCCTCCTCACAGTCTTCCACTGCTCCAACTTGGGGTCCCTCTTACAGGAGACAGTCCTCCATGAACTTCTCCAACATGATTCCTTCCCATGGGCTGCAGTTCTTCATGAACTGCTCTAGCGTGTGTCCTTCCCACAGGGTACAGCCCTTCAGGATCAGACTGCTCCAGTGTAGGTCCTCCATGGGGTCACAAGTCCTGCCAGCAAACGTTTCAGCATGGGCTTCCCACAGGTCACAACTTCCTTCAGTCATACACCTGCTCTGGCATGGGGTCCTACATGGGCTACAGGTGGATATCTGCTCCACCGTGGACCTCCATGGGCTGCAGGGGACAGCCAGCCTCACCATGGTCTTCACCATGGGCTGCAGGGTAATCTCTGCTCTGGTGCCTGGAGCACCTCCTGCCCTCCTTCTGCACTGACCTTGGTGTCTCCAGAGCTGTTGCTCTTAAATGTTCTCACTTGTCTCTCCTACCACAACTGTATTGTGCAGATTTTCTCCCCCTTTCTTAAATACATTATCACAAAGGCACTATTCTTATCAATATTTGGCTTGGCCTTGGCCCATGGTGGGTCCCTTTTGGAGCCATCTGGCATTGGCCTCTGGGACATGGGCAAGTCTTCTGGCAGCTTCTCACAGAAGCCATCCCTGTAGCGCCCGTGCTGCCAAATCCTTGCCATGCTAACCCCGTGCACTGGGATATCACATGCTGTCTTCTCCCATATCATACAAAACTTGCTCTTTAGAAATGCTACCAAGTGACAACTTAAAAACATATTCCTTGTTTTGCACAACTTGTGTCAGAAGGTTTCTTTGAAGTCATACCCTAGGGAATTAAAACTTTCTTGTCATTTACAGCCTAAAATGTATTCTTGATCAGTATATTTCCAAATGTTGTTGTAACATTATGGTATTTTTTTAGAATGTTTTCCAGAAACATGGAGACTTGTGCAACTGGACTTTCTGTTTTGAATTGTTGGAGACTTTCAAGAAAATACAATGGGGGGCAGGGGGCTGTCTTGCAAAGAGCATACTCCTATTAGTCCTGTTTAAAAGTCAACAGCTTGCTAGAGCTGAGAGGCTCCTGCCACCACAGCAGAGCAGAGGAAGCTCAGCCCTTTTTCACTGTTTGATAGAAGCCTGTCAGCATGTCTGCAGTAACTCTGACATGCTGCTTTTTTGCCCACATGTCAGTGAGGTGTGTACAGGCTGTACAAGGGGGCTGCAAGGTACCAGTGAGAGACATGAGCTGGTGGGAAGAGAATAAAGGGTACAGAGCCAAGAAGAGGCAGAAAGATTGCAGTAGGAGCCTCAGCAGATTTGATAGGAGGGAAAACTGGGATATAGCAAGTGTGATCTTAGTGGGTACTACAAAAAATAAATGGAAGAAAACAAACCTACAGGAGATGATATGTAAATAGGTCCTTTGCTTTGGGAAAAATGTGCATCTTGAGCAGTGTCCTGTTCTTAAGCAATGTACAGCAGTTATGTCTATCCCTTGCTTTCATTTTTTCTAGGCTCAGTACAGAATGCTTTTGCTTTCTTTAACAAGATAACGTGTTTGTCCTTTGACTGTCACGCTACTTTTCTATTTATGCTGTACTTCCCTATGTTTTATAACGCCTCAGGGGAGGTGGCAAATCCCCTTCTTTGGTGGTTGTATATACTGGCAAGCTGGGGTGGGAGGGAGAGCAGACTTAAGTCAAGCAGGGCTACCTACATTTGAGATATATAGTTGACACCAGCCAAAAAAAGAGGGAAACTATTGAATAAGAAAGTCTTATCCACAAACTCATTACATTTTTAATTTTTACATGCACACAGCAAAGTACCTGTGGGATCTGGGATAGTTCTTATGCTCAACTGAGGTCTCTGTGTCCTGGATAAGTCAAAAAGTTCCCTTGCAGAGCACTTCTTGGAGGTCTAATTATCATTTCTTTTTTCTGCTAATGAAGTAGAGCATGTTTTTCCACTTCCTCTGCCCATCCTTCCTTTCAGTCTCCAAAGAGGTCCTTAGCACTTCAGGCAGGAATTGGTTATGAGACTTTACTAGTAGGCACATCAAAAAACTACCATAGTACCCATTTATTGATCTTAGTGGAAATGGTATCCTCAGCTGTATGGCTCTGTGCTAAAACTATACAGTCACAGTCAAGATTATTTTTTTGCATGTGCATTTACTTCTTATTCTAGGACCTGATTTTGTTCCAGGGCTATAACAGATTTTTAAATTAAGACCTTATAGTAAATATTCAACATCAAGCATGTGAAAGTGTCTCAGCTGAAAAGACTGATAGATCAATTGATCCATCAATCAATCTATCTATAAATATAAACTTCACACGATTCTCTCAATAGGTAGGTAAAAGTCAGTATTTAGTGTATCTACAATAAAAAGTAATACTTCCACATAGGGATCAAAGGAGGTTCCTTTTAAAGTTTTATTTCTACAGTGAAAGAGAAGAGCATTAATTCAGATTAATTTGAAAACAGTATAAAATATCTTTCCCTACAAAGATGATGTAAAGCAAAGCTAACTTTTAATTTCAGCCCTTACTTGAATAAAATAATATTTTAAGGGCCAGATGCATATAAAATTTGTAAAGCAAATAAAGATACAAAAAAACTTATTGAAAGGTGTAGGAAACAATGAAGTCAGCCTTGGACAGTGTTAGATTGTCATGGTTTAAGCAACCCTGGCTGGCAGCCAAGCCCCACACAGCTCCTTGCTCCCTCCCCCTGCAGTGGGATAGAGGAGAAAATAAGAAGAGTAAAGTGGGAAAACTCATGGGTTGAAATAAAGACAGTTTAACGGGTAAAGCAAAAGCTGTGCACCCAAGCAAAGCAAAACAAGGAATTCATTCACCGCTTCCCATGGGCAGGCAGGTGTTCAGCCACATCCAGGAAAGCCGGGCTCCATCATGTGTAGAAGTCACTCAGGAAGGCAAGTGCCATAATGCAGAACGTCTCCCCTGTCCTTCTTCCCCCAGCTTGTATATCCATCATGACATTCAATGGTATGGAATGTCCCTTTGGCTAATTTGGGTCACCTGTCCCAGCTGTGTCCCCTCCCAATTTTCTGTCCGCCTCTGGCCGGCAGGGCCCAAGGAAAAGCCCTTGACATAGTATAAACATCGCCCAGCAACAGCTAAAACCATCAGCGCATTATCAACATTGTTCTCACACCCAATCCAAAAAAACGCACTGTACCAGCTACTGAGAACAAAATTAACTCTATCCCAGACAAAACCAGGACATAGATTCAAATAGTTCATCTGCTCCAACCATTTAAAATTCACTTATTAGGTGTTACAAAAGTGACCATTAGCATAAGTGAAGGGACCATGTCTGCAGGTTGTTACAGATATCTTTTATCTTGGGTCAGATCCCACAGAAGGGCAATATATGGCTAACTTGAACTAAATCTGGTGATTTCATTTACTAATTCTTCTGAATTAAAAATGTTTGATTTAGTTTGATTACACATATGAGACCAGTTATTCAAGGACTTTGGGCTCAGACCTGAATATGAATTTAAGTCTATTAGACAGATCCTCACTGAAATAGATGTGTATGTCTTTGGCAGTGCAGCCTCTTCCCATTCCAGCAACATAAGGACACTTGAGGGAATATGGAACGTTCCACATGGTGTGATTAAACAACACAATCTCCATTACCTTTAATGAGGGTTGTACAATTAAATCTTCATGCAACATGCTAAAAATTACTCTTCCAATTTAGTGTATAAAACAATAGGTCTACTTTAAAATGTGAAAGGATAAGGTAGGTGAATAATTTTTGGAAAATGTGTATGCCTTAGGTTGATTAGGCACTTAAGAAGAGGGAACAAGTTAAATATATGGTATGAATCTTATTGAATTAGACAGTAATGGTAAAACAGAAGGTACAAAATGTTTGTAATTCACTGTGAACCAGGTAAATAACGAGTTTGTCTTTATTTCAACAGCCTATGTAAAAAGATGTCTAGTTAAATGTTTCCACCAATTAAATATAAAATACACAAACCTTAAGAAACTTAAAAGCCACCTTTATGCACAGCAAACAAGCTTCACAGTAGAACAAGAACAAATGAATTGTTTTCCTCTAAATTTTTTGCTTATGTTTCATTAGAAACACCGTCACCATAGGAAACATTCTGGCTTGTTCATTGGGGAAGAAATGGAAAGTTATTTTGGACAAGTTGGTGTGGGGGAATGAATTCCCATATTAATAAATCATCATTAGGAATCTTGTGATATGCTCTCATATACCAGTGGAAAGCCAGGCTGTGGATCACTAGTAATTTTGACTCAAAATAAGATATTCTATCTTAGCAATAAATTGCTATGTTCTGTGGAAACCTTCAGCTCTCATCTGGGTTTCAAATAGAAGGAGTAATCACTGCTATAGACTTTTTTATTTATTTAATGCAGCTCAGTACTATATGTAATTATATACCAGGTTTCAATGTTTTACTGACTGTGTATTGATAGTTGACAGTTTCCCAAATATGTTGTATTTACAGGCAAGCTGTATTTTTACAAATACAGCCATATCTATGTACAGCAAAGAGGCTTCACTGGTGCATTTATTCATGGTCAAAGTACACATCTAACACTCATAAGCCTTTTCTCCAGAGGCTGTATGTGTTTGGAGAATCACTCCACATCTACATAGACTTCCCCTATATTTGAAGATTTAACACATTTTTCCTACAGTCTGAGCCTGTTCACTATCAAGACATTTATGAAATATTTAGCACTCCTCCAGTGTTTCACTGTGCTACAAAGTTAACCACACTTTGTTGGATTGTATGAAAGGATGAAGTCCTGCCCATTCATCTCAAAAACAGCTGAATAAGGAAGTAGACCTATCAGAAAAGATATGGGCTTAGATCAGATCATTATAATGAAAATACCTGTACTACTATCTTTGGTATTTCTTTTTCAAGACAAGGTTAATTTTGTCCTCTGCTTCTTTCCTTGACCATCACTCCTTAAAATCTTCATGTTTCACAGCTGTTCCCCTCAGAAGAAAATATCTTGTGAACCTGTAAGAAGAAAATAATTTTTTTTCCAGATGCAATATATTCAGAATAACACTCTTGTATGCAATATACAGTTAGATGTCTTCATAATCTGAAAGTCAGGAGGTAAATGCTCCTTTCTAGTGTATGATGTGGGATGATTTGCCAACTGGAACCTGAGTGCCACCCATTGTAACGGGATTTGCTGGATGCTTGTACTGAGATGTCCCTTTCTGGTAACATCGGCTAGGACTGTAACACTTCAGCCTGCAACTGAGAAGTGATTAACAGGCATCAAACATGAATGGTTTTACTGTATTCATGTTCTGTGAATTTCTTGAGCTAGAATACAAGTAAAGATTGCCAATGTACATTTTCATAATGAGTCTCTGAAAGTAGGATATGAGAAATGGGTCCTGAGTTGTTAAGTCCTGTTTTTTCTCTAAGTACTCAAATTTTTATAACACAGAACATCATTATGAGATGAGTCTAAGTGAGGTTAAGTGGCCAAAAAGCAGATAGCAGAGGTAAGCTTCAGGAAAGAGAAGCAAGTAACACCAATAAACTGACTATAAAATTAAGAACATGGCACACGCCAACAGGGTCACTGCAGATAACTAATGAGAACTGATGACAGAACCATTATAGAGATTTTCTCAGAAATTTTTCTGATGCCAAATGCAAATAAGGAACAGACAAACTGGATTGCAAAAAAGCACACTTGATCCGTTTCAGAAGAGGATTTGGGATTCTGAGATCTCTGGAGATTTATCTGCAATGGGAAAGGTGATATACCAACTGGAATGCAAAGCAAGAAATCTAAATGGCAAGAACAGAGGTAGGAAAGCTTCTTCTTGGTTTTGTGTGATGACTTTTGCTTTCCAAATGAGACTTCAGGAACAGACTGATAACACTTACTTACACTCTGAAACAGCCACTGCCAAACTAAATCATGGTCCTTGAGAATGGAGTCAACAATCAGGTGAAAATTCAGCTGAAGACCCTGAGCTGCCAACTGAGGTTGGCCACAAGTCTCATAAAATAATAGAAAGAGGATTCCCAGCAGGAAAGCTCTGGAAACATCATTAAAAAATATCCACTCACAGGAAAAGAGTGCCTGTGAGTGTTACTTACAGGGGATTACTCAGGACAGAGTTTAATGAAATACACAGTTAAGAAAGAAGATGCTACCCTTTAAACATGTGTTTAACATGTCTAACAGGGTGTAAGATGTGAGACATGCCTCCCAGTTTTTATCATTGATGTTCTCATAGTGATAACACAAAAGCCAAACAGAAAATGCTAATAAGGTGTAGTATAGGCCATATTAAGACCAGAATAATTTTAACTTGGAAAAAAATGTTTTTTAACACGAGAACTTGTCTGTGGAATCACTTTCCAGAGGCTGAATCACTGCTTTTTGCAAGCTATGCTCACAAGGTGAATTACCCATCAGTATTCTAAATCTATGTGGAAAATATAGCTCAAAAAGTCATCTTTAATCTAATGCTTCCTGAACTGTTCGAATTCATCTTCCCCAAATGCAACAGTATAGCTATATTGGCCTTTTGTTCTGCATGGCACCTTAACCACTTTCTCCCCTGGTACCAGGCAGAGGACACGGTGCTCACAGCTGTATCACGTGCCCTGCAACTATTCACTGAAATGGGATTAAGCCTAACTATGAGATCTGGAACAAATCAGTTCTCTAACATGTCCTCTTCAAGCCTGTTAGAATTTGAAACAGAAGCCACAACATAGCAAAAAATAGAAGCAAAAAGCTCATGGTATCTATATTTTACTGGCAGAGTATTAACACTCATGTTTCTGGAAGAAACAGTCATATTCTGTGGCAATACTTTACCAAATGATTCACTGTTCATACCCAACCTTATGTGGCAATAGGACAGTGGTACTGTGCGCCTGACCACACATGCCCACATGTGCCCACGCACAGCATGCCCTCCTGAAAAGTTGGGCTCTCTTGCTCATCTCCACTATATGGAGCAAACATCAGTGGGATCTAGCAGTGCAGACACTTTCACATGAGTCAGGATCACCAGAGTCAGTCATTCAGGTGAACTCTGTACTGAATTTGTGCAGTGAATTGCCTGCTGTGATCCTGCCTTGGGTCACGAATGCCCCACTGATGATCTGACATTACAGATGAAATAGGTTGTATAAAAAAATCCTTATTGCTTTTTTATTTCAGACAGGAATTCCTGTTCCATGCTGTGGTGCTCATACCACAGATTTGTATAAAGATTTGTTTATGAGGATGCATATTATGCAAAGGAAACCCTGGTCAGTAATCAATTTTTCACACTGAGGCCATCGTCATTGTATCCAAATGCCTCTAAACTGGTCACAAATCTGTTATCTGTTATATACCAGTGAAATGTTATTTATTTCTCTAATAATTGAAACATTTATAATTATTTCCACAGAACATTTTTCTTAATCTTCTATCACATTCCTCTTACCAAGCAACTCTCTGGGGCTATTTCTCACATTACATGTAGGGTTATTAAAAGCATTACTTTTGTTAGACACTGTTATATTGATGTCCTAAAGGCTCCTCCTCAGCACATATTCTAGATGCTAGATGCTCAATTAATGTACAATGTCTTTCACACTGCAAAATCATACTTTAGGCATTAATTTCATTGTGACTGCTGCTTTTGCCACCTTACCTCTCACCCAGTTACCTATGTTTTTCAAGTGGGGAAAAAGTCTATTGAAAACTTCTCAGGCTGAAGGTCCAAATTGTCATTGATGTTCATCCTTGCAGTTTTGTTCATATAACAGTTCACAGTGAGTTTCCTTCATATTTTCCAGGTTAGGTTAAGTAAAGCTGATGCTTATTAACATGAACGGGTTGACAACAGTATGTAGAGAAAAGAACTGTAAGTCAGATACTGTACAATTTTCCATTCAGACCCTGAATCTTGATTTACAGTAACTGCTTTTATTTTTGGCTTCTTCTGAGGAGATACTTGCAATCATGCTAAAATTGAGCTGAACTATCTGTACCCATTAATGATTAAGAGAGATGAACACACCACTGAATTCACTCTAAGTTTAGACCAGGGGTGCCCAAACTGTTTAACCAGGGGGCCGGCGCGCGGATGCAGTGGCAGGCAGTCATCTGCGGCTGCTTGGTTTCCCCCCAACCCCCGGAGGGGGGCGGGGGGCGGGGGGGGGTGTCTGTAAATACCGGGGGCGGATTGAGGACCCTGGGGGACGTATGTGGCCCGCGGGCCGTAGTTTGAGGACCCCTGATTTAGACTGACTGCTTACTAGTAAGCTGCAAAGGGAAGTTTCCTGATGACAGGCACTCATCTGACCAGCTGATGTTTATATCACCTTTTCTGAATTAACTTTTCTGGGTGAACCCATCTGACAATTTAGTTGACAAGTAATTGGAATAAATTGGAAGAGAAACAGCCCAAAGTTAATGAGAAATGTGTAAGATACTGTAAACTTACTTTTCTTCAGACAGTCTTAAAATTAAATTTGTCACTACTGTCAAAATAAACAGCTATAAACAACCATCAGAAAAATATTTAATAGACTAAAAGGAATTCTGGAATGAAATAAATGAAAATACCTTTTTGCATACTGTTGTCACAGCTGCTGATGACAGTACTACAGACTGTCCTCTAGAGTCAATGATAATCTCTGGTATTGGAACTACAAAGATTATTGGCAATAATATTTTGTTTGCAGATAGATATGCTGTGCTGAAGAAGCCTACTGATAATAAAGGTTTATCCCTCACAGAAGGGAACATTTTCTACTATCAGTATTATACATTTTTGAAAAGGTCATTAGTGTAAGAGATGATTTAACAGAGCATGATCTTCTCATTTTATAAGAAGTAATAAGATATCTATTATCTGTATTCAGAGAAAAACATCCAGCAACCAGACAGTTTTCCAGACAAGGGAACTCTATCATTGTCTGTTAGAAGCAAATACTTCAGCTTCCTGGCTTTCAAAGTTTCAGCATATTTTCCTATATTTTCCTTCCCTGACTTCTCTGTTCATTCTTGCCAGTCACACTAACTAACCTTTCTCCTTTATGATGGTGGTGAAGTCTCTGCAAAGCTGCGATGCTGGATTCAGCTTTCAGAGACTGTGAAGAGCTTGTAGGAAGAAGAAGAACCCAAAATATAAAGCAGAATAACCAAGGACCCAGAAGGAAGAACTCAAGTGACCAAAAAATGAAGCCATGTTTTCAGACCAAGACATGGAGGGGCAAAGTGATGTCTGCCAAATGTGAAGCTGATGTTGATCTTGAGAAAGAAATTAAACAGGCAGCAAAGGTTTCGTTGCCCTCATAAATGAAAGGTTAATGAAATGGAGGAGTGCAGCTACAGTGAGGGTGAAATACAAGTTAAAAGCAGTCTAGATATGGTCCCAAGACAAATTACATATTTTGCAACAGTTTTCAACAAATACAGCAGTCCTGTGATGACAAGGTAAGTTGGCAAATGTAAATGGCACTAGATTTTATCTCAGTGGAGAGAGAAGCAGAACTTATAGAAGATAATGCATTGGAGAGCTCTGCATTTAAAAAATCTGATATCTGAATCACAGACACAGAGAAAAGTGTTCCAAAAATCCCTTAGTGACCAGAGTGTAATATTGTTTGATTTAAAAATGGCAAATAAAGTATCTATATTTTAGAAGATGAAGAGTATGAGGGGAAGATATCCAAGTAAGTGTCATTTAATTAGCTTGATCTCAATAGCATGCAAAGCAGTAGGACTAATTGAGAAAAATAATAATGGCTAAAGATACTTAAAATAACATAAAACACATATGGACTGGTCAGAGGTAGACTGTATCAGTATTCATTTTTCAGAAGAAAATAAAAGCTTTTTCACAGAAAAGCAATCTCTGAATTTCATTAAGTATCTGATATGAAGTCACATAGAAATTACTAGTCAAACTAGAGGAAACAGGGGTAAGAACTCTAGTAAAGACTAGAGTCTTGCTGTGAAGTAAGGCAAGTTACCCTGGGTTAGGCTCTGAACTGCTTTGATTTGGCTGTTTCTTGCACCTGAGCTAACTCACAGCTGGAATTTGCACACTTGCCAGCAGGCTGCACTCAAAAATATTCTCAAAGACAGTGGCCTGCTTGGTTTAGTACAGCAAAAAGTAAAAGAAAACATGTAAACATGCCAAGGTAGTGAAGGCCAATAGGGAAAATAATTATCTCAGGTCAAAGAAAATGCTGGCAATAACCAACTGAGAATGAACTGCCCATGGCTAGGTAGTACATACTGGACAGTAGATGCTTCTAATTTGGAGAAATGTGGCATCCTGGTCAAATCTGCCCATAATGAAATGTTAGCTAATGTTAGGAGCTGCAGGGGAAGCGAGCAGGGGGTGGGGGTGGGGGGGGCATTGCTTTTATCTGCTACTGTATATGTCAAACACTTTGCCATACCACCAAGTCACAGCCTTTACATCATGACACAACACATTCCTTCAGCTTTTTATTTTAAGATGTGTTACAGTAACACCAACACAGATTCATGGCATCATAGAATGGTTTGGGTGATAAAGGACTTTTAAAGGTCATCTAGTCCAACCCCACTGCAATGAGCAGGGACATCTTCAACTGGAACAGGCTGCTCAGAGCTCTGTCCAGCCTGACCTTGAATGTTTCCTGGGATGGGGATATGCCACCTTTCTGGGTAGCTTGTTCCTGTGTTTGGCCGCTCTTATCATAAAAATATTTCTTCCTTACATCTAGAATAGCATGCAGCTATTCTTTTGATATAACCTTTAGTTTTGTGCAGGGATGCAGGAGGGGGCCTGGGAAGCAGGACCACAAGTAACAATCAGTTAGCCGAAAGGAATGTGCTCGAGCTTGTGGGTCACAAGCCCTGGTGATACGGGACATGAGAAATTACTGAAGGGTATAGAAACAGGGACTAAGTATCAAGTTGAGACTATACAAGGAATAAGGCGTTTGGTTTGTCAGCTTGCTCAAGGACGTGGTGCAAGAACTGCAGACATTGTTGTCTTTAACTATTGCTGAATTGCTAAATAGCTAACGTGAGATCTTTGTGCGAGTTGCCACATAGTTATAGATAAGCGAGTTTTTGAACTGATCAGAATAAGATATAACAATTGCTTGTGTGTATATAATCATGCTATTAGGCTAATTAAAGTGACATTTTCTTGCATCAAGCTGCGTCCTGTCCCTCACAGGCATACTATGCCAGTATATTAACTACATTTGTATATACTCACCCCACTACATTTGAGACATATAGTAGAATATTATATTCTATATATAATGAATATAATATATTCTATAAATACTGTCTGTGGATTAGAAAGGCAAGCATAATGCTGTCTTCTGCAGCAAGTGATACATGCAGTTCCCACTGACTTCTGGTTAGACAGTAGTAGGAGTGTTGCATAACAAGCAAACACTAGAAAACAAAGAGTAGGTTTCTACCTAGTATGCAAGACAAGGATTTATTTTTAAATAAGAATTACAGTCCTGTATCTGAATTTGTCCTTGTGCCTGGCATGTAAACATTTCAATGGGATGCTCTTTACTATGGTATTTTCATAGAGAAATAATAAAACTCGTGTGGAAGACTAGCAGGTGGGGCAAGCCCTGTTTTGAAATGACATTTTACCACATAATCCTGACTAGATGTGGATTTTGATTAAAATTGAATTATTTACACTATAGCTGTGACAAAACAGTGTTTGCCATAGATAGTGCCCTGTGTGATAAAAATGGTGAGCATAAATAGCTGTATATTATCCTTTTCATGATAGTATTATCATCTAATTACATTTTGATCAAATTAAAATAACAAAGAGTAGTAAGTCTCTGTGTAGGTCATAAACTGTCCCTTCTGTTAACATCTTTGGTTCTCTGGAATACGTATAATACATGCTATACTCACAAGTCCTTAAGGAATGGGAGATTTTATCAAGTACCTGCATTTAGGAGTAATTACTATGTCCCTGGTGAGGTTGTTCCAATGTATGATTATTCTTCCTGTTAAAAAAATGTGTCTTAGATCAAGAGGAAAACTCACACAGACCCTCCAGGAAATTTCACTTTTTGGTGGACTACAGCACAAATAATTGGTAAAAGAAGATGAGATGGCTCAGAGGTTTCTTTTTGCAAAGCAGGCATCAAGACATATAAGATGTTTGCGTTGGAGGGTTTGAATTCATAAGATACCATATCTCTCCTTAAACCATTGAATACCTCCTGATTTATGTCAAGATCAATTTAGCAAAAAAAGAGGTTTTGGTATGGTTTAGCATATTTTACACCTACAATATGCAAAATACATGTGAAAACTTCAATACAGTGAAACAAAAACCCCCCTTTTTATACCTCAAAAATTAATGAAAAAAGAAATATATCTTTTCCCTGACTTAAAGTACAGCACCAAAGATTTTTAAAATTAACTGTGGGGTTGGTTTTTTTCAGCTTTAATGCTCTTTCCACTTAACCACTTAACCATTCCAAGTACATGGAAACAACTGTCTTTTTTTTCAGAATAATCTACCTATTCCACTGTCTAAAGTAATCTTTCTGATTAGCCACCTCTTCTTTTTCAGAACCGTAATCAAAGCTCTTTGCAATTTTTTTTTTTTATTAAATTCATAACTTCACTGTAAATATCGTTCTATTTGTTCGTATCAAGAGTCTGTCTTGCTCAGTTTTTTGTCTCCAACAGTTGCCCTTGAATGGAATTGGCTGTGCAATGCCTATGGAATTGACATCAACAGTATTTTCCCCTAAGATTTTTGAAGCCTCCAAGTTTTTCATTACAGTGAACTTTTAAAGCTTAATTTGCTTTGTTTATTCAGTAACCCTTAATTGCTCTCTCCTCATATGACTCATATGGCATCCACAATATCCTGCAGCAAGGAGTCCACTAACCTACCACATATTCTGTGGTGCACCACCTCCTAAAGGTTTGTTTCAAATCCAGCTTTGTGTGACAGCTCCTATTTCTACCCTGGCAGAGACTAGATGTGTTTTTCAGTCTGTGCATTAGTTTCATTTACCTTTGTTTAATTTTATCTCTCATTTATCTACACTATTTTTTTCCCACTTGATCTGTGGACCTGAATCATATTTGCCCCCAAACAATCCTAACTCCAGTCCTCTGGCTTGGTTTTTGTATGGAAGCTGCCCAGTGCCTCTAACTGCACTTGTCCTTCTCGGATTTTTTTCCAGAAGCGCCCATGCCACCTGAGGCAGTGACAAACCTCAAACTTAGGCAGCAGTATAGTGATTTCTCCTCTGTTTCTTATGCTTTTTCATAACAATTCCTAACATTTTGTTTGTTCCCTGACTGCTGCCAGCTACTGAGCTGATGTTTTCCTGGAGTTACCGTAACCCCAAGCCCTTTTCCCTGAAATGTAAGGACATATCAGAAGACATAATTTTAATTGTGAAGATAGGAATTCTTTTAACCATATACATCAATTTCCTTTACCTACACTGATATTGATACTCTGTTCTGGGTCCTGTGATTTTTCAGTGTCCAGTTTTATCATCAGCAAGCTTCCTCACTTTACTGCTCACTTTTCTATGTTGTATGAGTTGAATGTGAAGCAACTGTGGAAGAGGCTGTGGCAGAAACAGGCAAAAGTTAGTGTCCATATTCACTGTTCATACCGTAGCTTCTTTACTAGTTGCTTCCATTTCAGAAAAAAACCCTCTGTTGCTCCTCTCCAGAAAAAGGTTTTAACCAGAAATCACTGAGTTTCTTGCACCATGAACACTGCAAAAAAATCCAGTTAATATTTCTGCAAAGGTCTCTGCCTCAGGGTGCTCCTGAGGTGTTGTGGTCATGCAGTGCTTTAGGACTCTCTGAAGCGCATGTTGTCCCAAATATTTTAATACCCCTGAAGGTCACAATATCAGCTCTGATTCCCTCAGTTACTTGTTCTTGAAATTTTTTTTTGACTTCTTTAAGAATTTATGATCCTTTCTATTTTGAAAACTATTTCCACTTTGTGAAGCATTCCTTCTCAGTTCCATAAGACTCCTCTACATAGGTGTTCAATGACTCTTGTGTTCCTGTAGGGCTGCGAAATGGAAGCACATGACTGTAATTGCTGCAAAGCATTTTTTTGGCTCAAACGTTTGGAGTCAGGTCCTGCACATTTCTCAGCTACATGTGAAGGGCTGCACTCACTCTTGCAGGTTTGTTAATTGCCTGTTCCACAAAGCAGTCATGCCTGGTGCCCAAAAATGTCCTCTCTGCTTCATGTCCTGGCCTGAGTTTTGCCCAATGCACACAGGATAAGTCAAGTCTGTCAATACATTTGTATTCTCCTGCTCAAGCCTCTCTGGTCTCAGTGCATCACAGGCAATATGTCCTGTCTAGCAGGCAATAACACAGACTGTGCTGTATTCCTTCTATTTATGTCTGTGGTTTTAATCTGTGTAGATGCTACGTTGCTTAGTAATGTGGTCAGTTCTTAAATTTGTTTTGATACTAAGGTTTGTAACATATTATGCTGGTCGATTGCTGGCATGACTTAAGTGGTATTTTCTGTATCGTTCACAGCATGATATTATTGTGTTGCATTGACTGCCTGACTTCCACCATGTTTATGAGGTTCCTGCTATGCCAATATCTTCACTTAAGGCCAGGCATTCCATTTCCCCTACCTAACTTCTTACACTGATTCAACATCAGTGTAGAAGCAATTGTACAAATGTTTTCATTTCTTTCATATGTAAATTATAATCCATTTGTTTTCTACTTCTAATTCAGCTATTTTTATCAGTGATCAATTTCTACCATAGTAAATTTCACAATATTTACAATAGTCTTAGAGAAACAATCTGTTTTAGTTGGAATTTTTATATATTTGAACATTCACAAATATTTTAAAACTCTTGATACTGTTGCAGTCAATAAATTATTAGGTTTACGGTTGGTTAACAGTAACAGGGAAGCCTTTGTAGAAAAGGAAAAAATAGACAATAAAAGAATCTGGGAAAAAATAGTCCACATTTATTATTTATAACATTTCTCTCCAGTTTTCCTTTTGTTTTTGGTAATTTGTGTTCCAAAACTAATTATTAAAATGGAATTCTACTCTAACCTTAAGGTTGTGTGAGAGTTAAATGACATGTATGCATCCCTTATAGTCCTATCTGGTCAACATTGAGGCACTTTCTGACTCTCATCTCTCTCCAACACATGACAAAGACAAGAAGCCATCATTCCCATTTTCCTTCCCATGACCATGACATATATGTCATCCAGTTCAAGCCATTACTTCATATAGCAACAATTCCCACAGCCATCTCTGCATCATTGCCCAGCCCTTCTTGGGTAGCACTACTTACAGAGCAGTGAAAGCAAAGATCTGAAACCGCCCAAATCTATCAGGTCAGATGCAGAGGTAAGAGAACAAGAACACTGCCAGAGTCTTACCATTGGAAATCGCTTAGGCTTCTCCCTTCCACTTACTGTAGCACCGTGTTGCAAAGTGAAAGGCCATACCAGCTTGATCTACACACAGCCTTCCAGTGGCACTGAAGTTCAGGTTTCAGTATGATGCTTGCCTCCAAGGTAAGCTCGTGAATCATTAAAATATTCCTTTCTACATTTTTTTTTCCTGCTAGTGGCAATATTGTTACATTCCTTAATCTTTTACCCCCATGACACATGATGCTATTATAAATTCAAAGGGAGAAGCAACAGCACAAAGACTTTTGGTATGTTTCTGAATGACTGTCATGAACATTTTGTTTCATTGCTTGCTTGTTTTCCTCTCTGCTGTCTGACATGAACGGATGTGTAGGATAAATTTGTCTGTCATATTCTCACCCTTCTTTATTCACCCGTAGTTCTCTTGTGATGCCTTTATTTTTCCTTCATGGTGGTAAATATCAATGTTACTGCTTACCTCAACTTGTCTGCATCTGAAATCCATTCTTTTTACACGTGACTTTTTTGTTGTTGTTGTTGTTAAGGCATTATTTTTTTTTAGAACATATTGTTGTCAAAATAAAGCTTTTCTGGTGCAGATTTATTAATTTTTATTTCACCTGAAGTATCACAATACTTACTTTGCGTATTAGTAGACACTATATTTTAAGATTATCAGAAATTACTTACAAGACCTGGGTTCTAGAGGCAGTAGAGGCCTTGCTGTTAAGTCACTATCTGTTCCTCTATTTTCTGTATTAAATGAGTTAATACACAGTTACAGCTGTAAGTTGCTTTAACATCAATAGAGCCCCATAAAGGAAAAGCAGTAAGATTTTCCTGTCTGTTTCAGTATAAGCTACACTAATAGCAAGGTTTCTGCTGATGTAGCTATCAGTTAAAAGAAGTGATACCCCAAACAACACACCTATACAGGTAGACAGTCTGAATGTAGAACATTGCTTATATAATATCAAAAGTATTATGTATGTGCAGTGCAGAAAGATCATGTAATGCTTTAATAAGCTAGCAGCTGGAAACACTGGAAAAGAGGCAGCAGAAAAACTTGATTGTTAAACCTGAGACAAGGTTGTTTCAGTTTATGGGAGGCCATAAAATCTTAGGGACATTATTTTAAAACATTACTACTAATTTAATTATTTTTTAAAAAAGTCATAGTTTCAAACCACTCATGTTAGGAGATGTCATTGACTTTCTTTATTGGAATCACATTAAAATAAATTAATATGATGAAATTAAAATGGGCTAGTCATGTTCCTACACCGAGCTTTAAAAACCATACAACCCCCAAGTGAATACACCCTGGTGAATAAGGGAAAGGGAGGATAGAGTCTGTAAAACAGATCTTCAAATGTGAAAATTTAGTGAGTTTCTAGGGTACAAAGTACTTTGATTTTGTCTATTTGTGACTAATCCACATGTTCTTGACAAGTGATGTCAACAGAAGATTGGAAGTGCTCAACGCTATTGAAAGTCCTAGACTGGAAATAGTTTAAAGGCTAACAAATGCTATGGATTTGGACAGTGTCCCTTATGGTAAGTCATATTTGCTGGGTTGGAGCAGAGTCTTACCTACAACAATAGGTTTCTAATATATAAAGAACATTTGGCTAGAAAACACTCATGTAGCCTTCTCCCCCCCCCCCCCCCCCCCTTTATTTCCTAACTGCAGATGTTTGCATTGCTTCATATAAGATGGAACAATGTAGTATACACTCTTCTGCTGTGTACCTGACACTAATAATATTTTTTGGCTTAGGGAGTTGTTTTCAAAGCAAACCTCTATTCTACCAAAAATGATGTGCTCTGTTTTAAACGTAAATGGGAATAGCACACACACCAAAACCAGCACAAGATACTTCTAGGCAATTTATCACATTCACATTGGAAATCTTTTCACAGGAAGAGTTACCAGTTTACACATAGAGATTTTCTGAGGAAGAAGACAATTTTAAATTCTTGTTTTACAGAGAAACACAGTCCACAGATCATTCAGACTTCTGAGGATTCTTGTCTACTTACAGGTTTACTTAGGACCATATCTATTTTTTTTTATTATTATTTTTTAAATTTAAATAAAAAGAGTCCACTTGGACTATGTGCATCTTTTTCTATTTACCTTGTAACAAAAAATATCTGGTATTGGCCATGGTACACCAGGTTTTCCCTGAGGTATAATAAATGTAGGCAGTGTCTGTAGAACTAATCCATATATAAGCAATTGTAAATTACATGAAACATCAATAAATGCATAGAAGCTCTCAGTAGCAAAGTTTCAAGTAGAAAACTCTTCTAAGCACAATAGTAATGAACACCCAAAAACCCAAAGAATAGCCATGAGCACCTGTGGCTCACTTCATGGCCTTGCTTACCTAAATATTTAATGCTACATTTTCCTTCATGTTAGCTTTGTAACCCATAGCATGGAAATACCCAAAAGGAAGCAGTTTAAGTGGGAAGTGCCATTGCAAGGTGCCAGTCTATTACATATTGAAGCTGAAGGGTATCTAGATGTGCAAAAATGTAAAGAGGTGGGGAAAGGGAATGGGGAGGTTGATGTGCCTTTGGAGTAGGTAGGTCTCAAGCAGCTAGTCTGAGAGATGCAAAAGAGATTGGAGGGCTATTAGCCAAGATACCCACTGAGCTAATGAAAAGCATAAAGAGAAATGAGTCTCAAGCAGTAACTTTCAAAATGGGATTTAACTCTGAAACACCCATGACAATTTTGCTTAGGTGGGCAGAGATCTCTCACCTTTAGGAACTGCCATAAAGTCTGTGGCTTTTTACATAGGAATAGCGGGGCCATGTTTTGCTTCTTTCCTATCTCTCTCTGCTAAATTAATCTGATTCTGACAGGCATTTCACACTGTCTCAAGGAACACTTTTGTGTATGTTTCACACGTATTCCCCAGAGGCTTTACCTCCACAGTTTCAGCCTGTTCATTTTTAACAGCAGGTAGGGTGGAAGGTCACCCAATGGTGTCACTTTCTTTGCTGGTGAAGCTGGTTGCTGGCTGACATGTGTTGACAGATGGCCGTCTTGTTGCACTGTCAGAAAGGAACCCATGCCAAACAGACATGTGTGAGAAGTTTAGCCTTTCCACTATTTCAAGGAAAGTAGGATTTTTTATTTTATTTTATTTTATTTTATTTTATTTTATTTTATTTTATTTTTTTAGTCTTCAGGCATTGGCTTAAATATAAAAGACCTACTTTGCATCTGGTTTATTTCAAAATGTACCTAGAAATGCCTTTTAAAATTCAAAAAACCTTTAAAACCCATGATATATTTTCAATTTATTTCTTATTCACTGCACGCATTTCAGTGCTACTGAAATAAAACTCATAAAAAGGCATCAGAATACCTTGCATCACAAACATACAAGCTTAACTGCACCACTTATGGGATGAACAAAGGCTGCTGCTGCTAGGAAGAAATCACTTTTTAGGTGCTTTTCTAACTGCTGTGTTGTTAAAAGATTCAAAAATTTGAGCTCCACTTTATCGTACACCCAAGTCATACACATTTGGCCCTTAAAATTGTTGTCCACTGATTATTTTGCACTTATTTCTATGTCAAGTACTTCTAGACTTCAAAGGCTGGGCCTCATATGAGGACTTCAGCAATGTACTACCCCTGAGAAACTTGAAGCTGCTCTTCCTCAGCTCCTAGCTATGGTCACTCCGCTGCCTTCTTCCTTCTTTTGCTCACTTGTGGTCCAGAGCTGCTGCTGCCTGATGTCTCCTGTGTCCTCCCTTTTGCCTCAGCTCCACAACGATTGTTGTTCCCTTTCCATCAGACTTATCAAGACTTAGAGGTTTTTCCATAGTAAATTGATTTTGAATGCTTTAGGTGTATGTACGTGAGTATCACAATAGATTCAGTTTCAGTTTCAGGTAAGCATTGCTTAGAGAACATCATTTACATCTCTTTTGGAAATTTTCATTTTATGGATAGAAGTTATGAATAAATGTGATACTTTCTGATCCATATCATAGACAGCATTTCCATTTTCATTGCTGCAGCAGTATTGAATTCGTGTAGTAGAGGTTTTACATGTGATACAAGTGCAAAATATAACAATTCACAATGGGAATTCAAAAAAGACCATCCACTCAGAGTCTGCCAATACTAATTCACTTGCATTCCTGTTTTTAGTATTGAGAGTAAATGGATTTGGGAAACTTTGCCCATAATGCTTGTATAAAATCATAATGAAATTGAAGTAGACATACCATATGCTGCTCATTACAAGCAGCCTTAATTTTTAAGTAATTGGAGACTGAGTATGAAAGATGATCCCTGGACTTTTTTGTCCCATTGCTTATCAAGAGTTCATGGCCCCAGTGTTGACTGCTGAATCCCAGGGATAAAATGCAACGGATCCCTACACTCAAGAATGTAGCAACTATACCCAAAGCACCAGCCTCTGCCCTGATACATCACCACAACTCAGTAGCTCTTTTGTGACTGCCCGCCACGCAGGGGCTGTGGCACTCCATGCTGCACGAAGGATGACACATTCTTCTTTCACTCAAATCAGCTGGTTAACCATTGAGGAAGTGCAGGGGAACTGATGGAAGGCAGCTTGGTACCTTGGTGACTTTCTTGTATTCTCAAAGGCAGCCCATATGGCTCTGTGGACAAATTACTACATGGGCTAGATTCAGTAAATAGAGATATATTGCATCTTTTATCTGGAAACATACTTCAGTTTCATGACCTCATTTTGAGAAACTATCTTGGTCTATGAGGCAGATCAGCAACTGAGAAACAAAATTAAGAGGCAATAAAGCAAGAGACAAGAAAGTAAAGAGACAAAAAAGTCTATGCCAACCCCAAGAAGTCCAGAGCTTTAATGGGCTAAACAAAGATGAGAAAAAATGATAGTTTGACCTAAAGCTACAGAATCCTAGTTTTACTGGGGCTGTGACAAGCTCGTGTCCTCTAATCTTTATTTCCATGAACAGCTCATGCATTCCAGTGCAATGCAACTCTTAATGAAATTCTAATTTTGTTGTACAAAACACAGCTGTCTAGAACAACTTGAAGTTACCAGGGGCATCTGAGTCTTCTTCATGGGGCTCACAGATGTAACAGAGAGATACAGATTTGCACCCTTCTGGAGAGGCAGTCAGAGGCTAGGCAGTATACCCTGAAGATCCTAAAAAGGTGTTACGTGCAATGAATATAACTCCCCGGACTAAGACAGCTGACAGATGTGATACAGGACCCAGAGGTCATACAGGACCTCAACCTCTGATTTTTTTAGAGGGGTGGCTGGAGGCCAGATGAGTTACCTGAGAACATCTCAAATGCACTATCTTTGTGTGTTCAACTGAAATGAGTCCTACATCTCCTGCATTATCAAGGGAGCTTTTGCACACAGATTACATATCTACTGCAATATGTGTACACTGAAATGCAGGTGTTAGCCTCAAACTGAATCCCACCTTAAATGGTGGAACTAGGATTGGAAAATATGACCTCCAGAGGTGCCTTCCAATCTCAACCATTTTGTGAATCCAGCTGCTCAACATCACTATTTATTTGTTCTCACTCCAAAGAAGTAGATGTAGATAACTCTCAGGAGTATTATAGGCACAAGGGATATTTTAAAACCATGTGAATAGAATGGTATGTGGATTAATCAGTTTTTTTTACTGCAAGCCACTCTATAAAAATACCTATAAGCTCCATGGTCAAGTCAAGATGTATTTTTTATATGTACTGCAGATTATAGCTGTAATGAACATTACATGATTAGGAAGCATAAGAGAGACTGAATTATACTTGCTATTGAAGTGGGTGTCTATGCTTTTGAGCTATTTAAATGAGACATAAAGGCATTTGGATGTGCAGTTCGGCATTTTAAACAAGTGCTGTGCATACTAAGTTTTAACTGTTTCTTTCCTTGTGCCAGTCACAACATTTCTGAAGGACTCCTCTAGGACTGTCAGGATCATGATACCTCCATTTTCTTACATTTTAATTAAGCTTTTACAGCCACAAAGATGATATTCACAGACTGCTGGGATGGGACCTGTCCAAATGTCTGTGGTGATTTGGCTAGTTTCTTTTTTCATATGAACTACAAATTCCCAAAGCTACTGGTTTTAATTCTTTCATTGTTGCATTGGTTTCCACTGCAGTCACTGGAGCTGCTCCAGAGTTTTACTGGTATAAAAGTCAGAGGATGCTAATTTGGAAGGGATGCAAAGGTAAGGAATACAAGGTAGGCTCAGGCATGCTTTTTATTGCTAAAATCCTCACTCACAAGACAATACAAAACCGAAAAAAGCACCATTCATTTTCCTTCATGCCACCTCTTTTCATCCTATTGGGAGGAACATAAGTACTAATGAAGCACCTTTTCCTATGAAAAGTTCTTCCATGCTAGCAATTCTTTTACGACATAGCTCTCTAAGAGCACAGCTCCTGAGTCATCAAGTCTAGCCACCAGCTTTCAGAAGCATCAAGTTATATAAACTGATTAAATGCTAATGCCAGAAGACAACATGAATACAGTATGCAGTGGTGATATGCAGACCGCAGGGTCAGTGGTGTTTAGTTGTTCATTAAATAAGCTACAATAACAAATTCAGCTGCATTATTGGTAAATCAATTGTACTATACTAAATAAAGTATCTATGTTATAAGGATACAAATCACACTAGTCAAAATAATGGGCAGACTAGCCCCTGAAATGACCATAATAGTTGCGGTATATTGAAGAGGGAGTACTGCTTAGTGGCAAACAATTTATGAAGTGTAGGTAAAACAGAGAGTTCTTTATTTTCAGACTGAGAGCAGGTGTCATTCAAGAACAAAACAGCAAGGCTGACTGAAAATGAAGTGGAATTATAGTTTAAACTGAAGAAGCAGACTTACTAGTTTCCAGACTTCAAACTTTTCTGGATATTGAACAAAGAATTCTTTCCTTAGACCTCTGAAAACTAACTCACTAGCAGGTCAAGGTTTCTGGCAATCTTTCTAGTAGACAACATTTCTATCTATTATTACTCTATTCTTTGATCTTTTTAACCACTCAAATTGGAAGAAGGTCTTTACTGGGAATAATTTTGGCCTATATGTGGTATCTTCTTTTATGTGAACACCACTTGTAGATGTGAATGATCTCCCACTCACACTAGGTAGAATTCACTAGGAGTAACTTCATGGAACCTGTATGCTTCACTAAAACCCTATTAGCAGAAAACTGGTTTAAAAGAGAACCAGGATCTATATATGGAATTTGAAAACCAAGGCTTGAGAAATGAAGCCTGGAATTTTTCTGTCATTGTTAGGTCATGGATAGCTATAGCATATCTGTAGCAGTCACACCATGGAATGTTTTGGGTTTTTTTCCCAGCTAATGCACAGAGTCAAGGATACTGTGGGAGAGGGTTTGTCTGCTGCAGAACTCAGATTTATTTTCCTCATGCACCAGAGTTGCACTTGGCAGCAGATGTGGAGTAAGAAGGACTTTTTGCCTAAGGGCACGTTGGCAATTCTGGAACTGTTTTCCCTTTTGCTCTCTGGTGTTTTCTGCTTTCCCTTTTGATCTCTGGTAGAGATGATCCTCACAAGTTCCTTGCTGTTGTGGAGACCTACAACAAAAGCAAGACCTACAATTTCTTCTGTAATATATGGCTATGATTCTGGCTTTTGGTGTTTCACTGCAAGCTTTTAGACCAGGGGTCCTCAAACTGTTTAACCAGGGGGCCAGTGCGCAGATGCAGTGGCAGGCAGTCATCTGCGGCTGCTTGGTTTCCCCCCCCAACCCCCAGCGGGGGGTGGTGGGGGGCAGGTGGGTCTGTAAATACCGGGGGCGGATTGAGGACCCTGGGGGGCTGTATGCGTCCCACAGGCAGTAGTTTGAGGATCCCTGGTTTAGACTGTTATGAAGTGCTGGAAAGTTCTGTAGTCTGTGAGGCACAGAAGCATGTGTATTGTTTCTCCAGATCAAGTACCTCTTCCATCATTGCTTCCAGTCACAGGATATGGAGCTTATTGAACAATATTGATTCTTCAGTTTTATATAATAATTGTTAGCAATCATCTCATATACCTCTGTGCCCTGCAGCCCACCTTGAAATGGGGAACTTTGGTGTCCCTGATCTTGCAGTCAAGCTTTAATGGCTGTCATCCTTCACATTCTTTAACACATGCCTGAAAGGTAAGTCATGTTTCTACTGAAGATTTAGAATATTATTCCAACAGCAGCACACTCCTGCATAAAAAACTGACAAACTCATTAATCAGAGCTTGGAAGAGAAACAAATTTTACCTGGGTAAGCGCAGCCTCCCTGTGCTGTATTATGAAAATTAGTCATTTTTCTTCTCAGTCATAAGGGAAGGTAAAACTCTTACTCAACCTTCACAGTTATATTAATCTTACCTAACACTGAACTGTGAGTTACTCCCATTGCTACAACCAGACAGTGCCACAAATGACCAAGTACAACCTCCCTCTGTAATCTGACTAGCTCCTTCTCTGGGACTGGTGCTATCAGATGATGTCTTTTGGCCCCATCCTCCAAGTCAGTCACTCCACCTAGGCATGTCTGCTTCTACCTGTGCTATGAGCAGACAGGAACATTCTCCCTTCAGGATGAGAAAGAGATTTCAAGGCAAAGAAATCACAAGGATTCCTTGAAGAAAATGTTTAAATGTGTCTTTCCCAGTTTGCGGTGTATTTCAGAAGGCCATAAAGGATTATACCACCTTAAGTCTCATAACAGATCACATACCATTTCAGAGGCTGTGTATCATGACATTACATGTTCATTGCCTGATTACAGTATATTAGTTACTCTAAACTCAGAAGTTTTGCTGATGTATGTCTTCAATAGCTGACTTCTTTATTGCAAAACTTTTAGTTTATATACATTACCTTGTCTTCCTGGTAAAAACAGTACTCTGGCAATCACCTCTGGTGCATGTGCTAGGAGTGTACTGCCTCAGAAATCTGATCTGTGCAATACACACTGGTTGCAGAGAAACTTTCAAAAAGGACTAAAAATTTCACAAGCCTCTATTGAAACAATCTTCTTTGGTCCAATTTCTTATGTCCAGACCTGCAAGCATGACAGCTAAGCTGATGAATTAAGGATAATCATCAAAGGCATTGGAAGTGGGAGGACTGATCTCACAAAAAAATAACCTCTCCAGGCTGTAGAAGCTATGTACAACAGATCTCAATGCTATCACAATGAGATATAGTAATTTTGTGGCTGGGCAAACCTAAGATGCTTCTCCTGGTCAATAAAGGCTTTGCTATATGGTACCACTGCCAAGACTTCTGGGTACTCATTCCTCTAATCTTCATGAGATCAGTTTGTGCAAATGGTTATTCACAGTTAGGGTCTATGAGAGCAGATGCAGTTTGAACAATTAATTAGCATGCATGTTGTTGTGGTAGGCTCAGCCTGGCCCAGACCCAGGCTGTACAAGTGGATGGTTGGCTCCTTCCTCAACAGCCAGCTCCTGTTGGCTCCCCTTTGGCTCCCTTACCCATATTTGCAGGGGAAAGAAATGAAGGATATACCAGTTCTATCAGTATTGACCACAAACACTCTTCGTATCTGGATCATCCAACACTGCCTCTTTCACAATCAACATTTTGTGCTATTGCTGCCCAGTAAACTGGCTGGCCTTTTATCAAAGAATGTAGCCGCACAAGTAATTTTTTCACAAAGACATCAGAATACGATTACCTCCCAAAAATAAGACAAAAATTCCAAAAGACAGCATCAGCTGCAGAACATGACTGGTGAGTAAGTTCATCTGAACCTCTAAGGTCTTCTGCTTTCTTGGATTTAACAGCATAAACATCATCCCAAATAATCTGTGTTGTCAAAACTTAGTTGACTGGATAATCTAAACAATTTTCATCCTATTGGACATGGGTTTCATCCCATTAATACACAGACTATAAAATTGCAGTTGTAAAGGACTATAAGAAGAAAAATGAAGTGGCTCTGTCTTCAAGTAGAAGCATCAGCATTATGCTTCAGAGATCCCAGCAAATAACAAATTCTCTAGCAAGAGAAGTTACCTCTATTGTGTCCTTAACTAGGATGGCATCTCTTCTCATTCTTCCTTGCTTCTTATGGGACGATGTTTCTGAATGCCTCCTTTAATGTCACTTTCCAGGCAGAACTGACTAGCTGGGTACGTCTGCCTTGGACAGCAGCCAGGGTTCATGGGTGACTAGGAGAGTGTCTCCCTTTCTTATGAGGTCTTCAGTGTCCCATCTCCATCCTACTGAATATTAGAATTTGAGTAATGAGTTACTGGAAACATACTTTCACAAAATCACTGTGTTTCACATGAAACAAGATTAAATGAGCTAAGGAAGGAGATACATATTGTGAAAATTAATTTCACACATTCTGGGTGTCATTATTAGGTTACGTTTCACAGAGCAGATATAATAAACAAGAGGTGATGGATAAATACCATAATGCTGTGCTTATAGTGTAGCACTAAGTAATGGGGTTTAGCTGTAGTAAAGTCTTTACTTGGTAAAGAAAGTAAAAAGAAGACAGTCTTCTGCTGTCATCTGAAACCACTGGGACTTGCTGCTTGCACTGAAAGATAAAGGTCAGAATATACTTTAAAAATATTCCACTAAAAATGGAATCTATTGATTTGACAGGGTTTAAAATAGCATTATCACTGACAGTAGCTCTTCATCATTAGGGTCGATTTTTATTCATGGTTTATTTGACACCTCTTTGGGTTGATTTCCTATTGGTTGAGACATTTTAAATGGGTTATGATAATTTGAAAACCTGATGCATTGTTTATGTGATTTCATAATGAGCATGTCATTAACCTCCCACTATCTGAGAGGTTATCTGTAGGTCAGTTTGGTGCATTTAAAAGAGGAGAAGACCATCAGCAGTAAAATACAAGGCATCTCTCCATAGAAATGACACAGCAGAGAAAATAGCACTTCTTGTAAACCTTGTAGTAAATGTAACTCCTACTCTTTTATCTGTGTGTAAAATAAAAGGCAAATTATGTCAGATAAGCACTAATTAATCTCAAATAGTTAATGGATGAGTTACACAAAAATACTTGTGTCCCTTTGATTTTTCCACAGCACAAAACAGCCATAAACCTAACTAACTTGTCATTTAAACTGTATTTATGAGTGCTTGCTTGTATGGGGTGGCATGAAACAGATAGGCTGTACTGACAAATGTTCACTGAAAGCTTTGAAGAGGTTTATTCTTTTCACTTAGTCCAAGATTTCTTCATCAATTCAACTCTACTAACTTTGGTAGAATTACTATTTATTGACATAAATCAAGGAAAGAATTGGGTGACTGACAGGGAAAGGGATGACTGTGAGAACTGGGCAGGCTTGAACACACATCTGACTACTTGACTGCTTCAGTGGAGGGGAGGAGGGAAGGAGGAGAGAAGACAAAAGCAGGGAAGCAGGAGAGCTAGGGATCAGGTTGGGTTGAACAGGTGCTGGGCCTGAAGTAATACTGTCTACTTATGTCTTAATTACAACACTAATCATCCCACAAATCCTCATTGTCATACCATATGTCCACACATAGTTTCCTTGCTAAGAATAACCTAGTCACTGATCTGTGCCTATCTAGGGGAATTTTGAGATGGTTATCGTTTCCATGGTAGGTGCCAGCTGCTGAAAACACCTGATATTTGCCCATAATCTCTGCATCTTGCATTGAATGACTTGTGCTGGATGCCTCTCTTCGCACAACCTTTTATGATCAGAAGGGTAGAGCAAACTGAACTAAGCCACTTTTGCTCTTTACCTCTGTAGACTGTTACACACACAGTTGTCAAAAAGACCCCGAAGGGCAGACAATTGTTCTGACAACACAGTGCAAAATGACCTCTGAAGGGTTGATGATGCACCAAGAATCCTGAGATATGTTTCCAGAAACCAGAGTTCCTGACACTGGAAACTTTGCACTGTGATTTACCCCATGTGAGATCAAGCCACTTTAGTATTCTATTTATACTGCTTTCTCTTGGAGGCAGAATCATTACGTGAAACTGGGAGCCATGAAAACCTGATCTTCAATAATCTCAGCTCTCTGAGAAGTGTCACCCCCACTTCAAATACCCCACCTACAAAATAGAGAAGTGTGGAGATGTGATCTATGAGGCTTTGCTACATAATATTCCAAACATAAAAACCTATATAGCAATTAAAAAAAAAGGTTTTCAAAAGTGAATAGAAAAAAAGCATTATATTACTATTGCCAGATTTAAATGCTGATGTTGACATTGTGTTTCCCCATTTTGAAGATTGCTTAAAAACAGTGGAAGAATCCAGGTTTAACTTAAAGAAGGTAATGTAGAAAAGTCCATTTTTATCAGTAAGTTTCTTTAAATACAGTGAATTTTGGTTTTCTTCTTAGTAAACTCATGCATGGAAGTGATTTGTATGCACACTATGATCTTCCACTTTGCTACATGGTAGATAAAACCTGTTAATTCAGTTCTAGTATAACCAAAACTACAGTCTATATAAAGTTTTCACTGTCTTCTGCAGGCCAAGAAAGTCCTGCAGTCTGCTTTGAGGCTTATAGTGGCTTATGTATATGTATATGTATATATAAAAACATAAAATTGTATTTTTATAATTATCCTTTCTTCTTATTATTTTTAAATGACCTGTGTCCTCGGGAAGAATGACAAGAATGACCTCATAAACAGAATTATTGTTTAAATGTAGAAAAATGACTTATGTGAATCCTGGTGGCTGAAAAATGGAAGATAAAGAAAACATCTTTTATGCTTTCTTTACAGAATGCCATGAAGTGATAAGGATACCAGTATACACTGCTGAAAGCTTTCTCCTGTTCTGCGAATGTTCCCTATCATGCGAGCCAGACAGATCTGGCATATGATGTCCCAGATCACTAGAGGAAATGTAGCCCTGTTTGTGCAGAAAGATGACACATACATCAAGTGGTTGATAACTTTGATAGCTGAAACTTTAGAGGCCCCAGTCTCATCGCTATGGCTACATCTAAGCTAGTGGACCTGAAAGCATGCCCAGGCCTCCTGACCCAAGCATGTTATCTTCTCATGTTTGAGCCACAATGAGATGAGAGCCAGAAACCCCTCTGGGCTTTGGTTTCTTCAGAAGAAACCTGGGTATCCAAGTCAGCAGGAAGCCATAATATGTTTCCAAAACATCTCCCACCTGAAAATCAGATGACCCTGAGATATATTATTGCCTGCACCCATCCCTTAGCATAAGTGAAGATTAATCAGCATTTTCTTTTTTCTTTTTACCCTGATAGCTCATGCAGATGCTAGGTACTTTGGCCTCCTTTTGAGCAGGAGATCTGTCATTAATTGTGCTGGCAGCACTATCTGCCTAACCCCTCTCTCTTTATCATAGACCTTAGAAAATTTGCTATTGTTTTGTAAAGAATAGGTAGACACTTGAAAACATATAACAATGGCCTATTACAAGCAGACATCAAAACTAAACTTGACGATTAAAAATCTTTTTAGCAAAAAGAAAGAGCAAATAGTTATCATAATGACATCTTCATAACCATTCCTTTTGTGATACTCAGATTGTGAGGCCTGAGTAATTTTTCTGCCTTGTAATTTTGAGAAGATTAAAACTTCAGAACTGCAGCTGTTTTCTTCAAGAAAATCTGTAGCTGCAGAATTATAGTACATATGGTAATGCTACATTAGTCTAGTATTATTCACATCACTATAGTTAAACTTGGGTCAGCACTTCCTTTTCAGACTCCTACAAGTTAGGGTTTGTCCATGCACATTTCCTTTTAGCTGACTTGGAACATGATGCCTCAGACTTACAGCTATATCTACACCACCCCCATTCCCCCAACACCCCAAAATGTTTGAAGAAATCTCTGCTCAAAAGCTATTAATCTTATGGCTAATGTCTAAGTGTTACTATCTCTTCTTTCAAAATGTGTGGCATGTTTAATTGGCACTGAAATCCTTCCCTGGTTTGTAGCATTAGAGCCCAGATGTTGCTGGAAATAAAAATGTCATGTAAGGATTTCTTCACTTAAATAACTGTTCATTGGCTTAGCTGCCCCTAAAAATTATTATTAATATTAATACTGAAAATGCTGGTGGAAGGTGAGGCACTCTGGTTTTCCCCTTAATCATCTTTATTCTATTTAGCATCCTTTAAATCTAAATTGCTGTCAACAGGAGAAATACTCGATTATTGAATCCTTTCACTCAAATTTATCCATTGGAGTCTGTCTTACTTCATGAGACTTCTGAAATTCCAGAGTGTGGAAGCATAATATAGTGTTTATAAAAATCCTCTTCTTCAAACACTACCAGCTTAATTTAGCAAAATCAGAGTCCTATTTGTGTAAATAGCACTCACCAGTTTCTTACCTTTGTATTTTTAAACTCACTGACTTGTTTTTCTAGCAAAGAGTGGTTGGCAATTTCTTAAGCATCACCTCAGGAATCAGCAAGGGGAGCCAGATAAAGATGAGCAGTGCATGTTGGGAAGGAGAAAATGTGCCCTTTGCAAGCCAGGGTCTATTTGGGCCTCACAGTCACTGTCTATGCATCCTCCTCAGTAGCAAATTTATGTTCTCTTTTCGTCACTCCTAGCTGGAACAACTTTAAGAATGTGGTTCTTAACACATGATAGCCCACAGTGCACTGTATCCCAATGAACCCAAAGTATGCTCTGTGGTTGGGGCTAATAGAGAAGTACCTTGGAGCTGGCATATGAGCACTCTTCTATAATGGATTTCTCTGAGAACTGTAATTAATTTAACCTGCTTCTTTGACTTTGGGTAACTTTATTCTAGCTAGAAAAATGGTGTAGAACAATCATCTGCCCTGATCTTTTTGCTCTAATATCTAGTTTATACTCCCTCCTCTTTTCCTTTAAGTTGCAGAACTGGAAGGGCTTTTCTGAACATCCAAGATGGCAAGTATGGTGACTCAGATGGTCAGTTTACAGTAATTAATTAACTTCTAGTTTGTTTTAATGGATGTCTTCCTTCGGCAGTCTGCATCTTCTAAACTATGAGCCTCCTTAGTTTACCTTTACTTGCACCAGGTAGTTACAAAATCAGCCCAAAATTCTCCAGCCACATAAATGCTGTACATAGAGTAGTACAAGGACATTCGTTTGTACCTGTAAAAACCATTGCATATATACCACAGTCACATAGAAGGTTTGGGATTTCTATGGTTTTGATGAAATGCCTTGCTTTAAAATCACATTTTACCTAATGTGGAAAGATACTTTACTTTCAGATGTTTTACTATATCTTTTTTTCTAGTTAAAATGAACTTCAGTTCTATCTCATTCTCTGTCCCCTAAGACTAATGACTGTTGGTGGTGTTCCCACTTTGCAGTCTGCGGTCACTCCTCTGAAGGAGTCCCATTGTTCCTATACTTGACATTTGGTGTAGCTAATATATAAGTTTTGAAAGAAAGCAGAGCAGACCATGCTCTGCAGAGCAGCAGAGCTGGGAGAACTTGGCAAAGAAAACTGCCAAGCAAGTATTCTTTGATACTTTTTTTCTGAGGGAAGAAACCCTGGTTTTTTTACCAACCTCAGAGGTTTACTATCACTTTTGTGCCTCCTCTGGCAGGCAGCTGTCTACAGCTCCTACCAGCATACTCTGGACATTGGCTGTGGAATTTCTTGAGTATACCTTTAATTGTGTCTTCTGCCAAGAGTATTATGAATAAATATATTGCTTTTGGTTCAAGCAGAGCTATGTTATTGTCCATGCAAGATACAGACATACTCTGTGTGTGTGTTTATGTACGGATGAAATCCATGACGTACTGTCCTTTATGCACTCTTTTTCTCACATCCTTTTCACCTTGCTCAGACCTCTTTTTCTAAGCCTGACATCTGCAAAGTCACTAATGTAGTTGAAAAATGGGTATATCATGTATTGTAAGATTGAATTCTGTCTGGTATGTAGTAGGATTTTCTTTTTATACAAGGGTTTAAATTTATACCCGCACTGCACAGTGGTACAGACTACAGCAAGTCCAAGGCAGAAGCCTTCAGTATCTATACTTCTGTCCCTTTATCTTGAACACCAAATCGTCAAACATGTCTATCTTCACATGAATTACTGTGAAGTAATGAATTAGTGCTCCTGCTCAGCACTTGGAAGTCTCAGCCCTCTCCTGGAGTGAGATATCTAAATTGCTTTTCTGCAAGCAAAGTCTACATCATTCTTTCCTTCAAAAACATGAACGGAAATGGTATTAACCCTCATTCAGATATCATTCGTAGTTGGAGACATTTTGCATTAAGTAGTTCAGAGCTGACCATATTTTCCACATAGATTCATTTGAACAGAAGTATAAACAAACCTTGAAAAACAAATTAGCTCCCTGCTTTCTATGTGTAGGTGAGGTATTTGAGTACCAGAACACAGAATAACATTCACAGACTGATCTTTTCTACATCCCAATTACTTTTATTCTTCTGACCACAGAAGAGATTCAACATAAAGCTCAAAGGAGACCCTACCCCAGGGCCTTAGATGTAATGGTTAGAGCAGCTTCTAGAATCTGATCTGGAATGAAGAATGACTGACCCCTCAGTTCAATGATTCTCACCTCCTCCCTGGCTTATTTAATGAAGAAACGTTTTATGTTCTTTCTTTTGGTAATGCCAGTTCAAAACAGATAGAAACCTCCAGCCTTGGCTTTCTTTCCCATTTGTGCATACATATGCCTTCTGATGCAATGTTTTACACATGCAGCTCTGTTAATAGTAAAGCCTCCTAACCAGAGGATTCTGCCCAGTGTTCATCTCCTGAAAACAGGTTTATATGTGATTTGCATTCACAACTGCCCTGCAGCACGTCCACAGGATTTCCCTCCTATTGCTGAGAAATGCTGCATGTAGCACATAGGGTGCAGGCACACATATGTACTGAATACCTGACCTGTGCATACTTAGCAGATGTATCCTGGCTTTCCAATGACACATCAGGCAGCCAGCTATTCTAAGCATGAAACAGCATCCCAGCTGACAGTTACCAGATGTCCAGAACTTGAGGATATATGAAAAATCTTCAAAATCCATCTTGAAAATTTTCAAGGAAAGGACTTTTCTGAAAAAATCTACAGGTAAAATAGCACTGCCAAACTGCAAAAATATGCCTCACTCAAATCTTTGTTACCCAGGGTAATTAAAATAGGTGTAAGACCACAGAGAACAGCAATATTCAGAAAATCCAGGTTATGTCCAAAAGCACCAGACAGCAGAGAGGCCATCTTCTATTTCATACTTGGATTTTCATGGAAAAAATCTAATGAAAAATATGGTGGATGTGGCCTTGATAAAAATTCAGCCTCCAAGTTAGTTGCACTGACTGAACAGATTTTCTTGCTAATGATGAAATCCCTCACTTTTAGTTTACTATTACATCATTCCTATCAGTTCTGATTTCATTATTGGATCGTCAAGTACTTATGTGTTCTGGTTTTCTATCTCAATATCCAAACCCAAATGATACTATCAAGTAGATAGTGTCAGCATTAAAAAACAAACAAACAAACAAACAAACAAACAAACGCACAACAAGCAACAAAAGTCCTTTAAGGAAATTATCAATTTTCCTTTAAACTGATTTTCTTCTTCCGCTGAATATGGCACAGGTCAGGCACTGGGCTGCACTATCAGAATGTAAATAAGCTGAATTTTCTGAAAATGTACTTGTCAAAGGGTGCTGGTCAAAATAGTTTATACAAAAAAGGGAGAGATCCCTTTAGCTTATTTTTAGCGTTACATGCAAATAGCATGGAGGAGGGATAACTTTTAAGGAACATCTTTTAAAATCTTTGCCATGGCATTATCTTCTCTGTCAAGTCTACATGATGACTGCCAAGGAGAAATCTTAAGATAACACAGCCGACTGTAATATAAAGCCTACTGCTTCAACTGTTAGGAAAGAAGTCACAAAAAGAACTTAAGAGGTGGACATCACAGGATTTGGAGCTGAAAGGACAATATCACTATTGGTCAGCAATGAAAAATTATGAAAAGATTCCTCCTTTTTTCCTGACTCTTCGAATATTGATTTTTCTTTGAGGTATCCAGAACTTGTCTGTCCTGACCCTGAACAACATGATCTATCTTTGAAGGTGGACCTGACTTTGAAGCTGGCCCTGCTTCCAGCAAAAGATCAAACAAGATAACCTCATGATGTCCATTCCAAAGTAATGAATTACATGATTCCATGGTCCTATTTAATGCTAGGAAAAAAACCTCCTCTTGCTTCCTACCACAGAACTAATTTATACAAGATTCTATGAATGTCAGCAGTCATTTTCCATGGCTAAAAATAGTAAAGATCAGACCATCTTATTTGCACTGTAAATAAGACATACATGTGTTTGAGTCAAATAGAAATAAGTGGACTTTATGAATTATTGATTCTGGATTATTGTATATGTGTGCAAGACTGGCTCTCCATCAGTTTGATCTGACACAAGGAGCAGCAGATTATATTTCTAGACTCAGTCTCTCAAGAAAGAATAAGTATACACTCATCAGATCAAATTAATTTAGTTTAGGTTTGTTTAAAAATATTCCTAATTTAGCTTTTGTAGGCTTAGCTATCCATCTTACAGTCATACGTGCTGAAGCTAAAAATAATAGTAGTTTTTAAATTTCTCTTAGGTAGAAATATCTAGTATTGATGATAGTAACTCCCAGGTGATATAGATGTATTACTGTCATATCTGAAGTAAAGACCAGTAATCTTTGCAAACATCTGTTAACTATTTAAAATAACATAAATAAAAGCCTTCACATTTACAAGCAGAATGATAAAACCATTTAGGTCTTGAAAAAGACCCTTAAGATCATCCATTCAAACTGGTAACCTAACACTGCCAAGTTCACCGCAAAACCATGTCCCTAAGCATCACATCTACATGTTTTTTAAATATCTCCAGGGATGGTGACTCAACTACTTCCCCGGGCAGCCTGTTCCAAAGCTTGACAACCCTTTCAGTGAAGAAATTTTTCCTTAGATCCAATCTAAACCTCCCCTGGTGCAACTGGAGGCCATTTCCTCTTGTCCTGTCTCTTGTTACTTGGGAGAAGGGACTGAGACCCACCTTGCTACAACCTCCATCCAGGCAGGTGTATCCTCAGCCTCCTATTCTCCAGGCTAAACAACCCCAGTTCCCTCACTGCTCCTCATAAGACCTGTGCTCTAGACACTTCACCAGCTTTGTTACCCTTCTCTGGACGCGCTCCAGCACTTCAGTGTCTGTCTTGTAGTGAAGGGCCCAAAACCGAATACCATATTTGAGATGTGGCCTCACCAGTGCTGAGTACAGACAGTCACTTGCCCAGTCCTGCTGGCCACACTGTTTTGGATACAAGGCAGGATGTTGCTGGCCTTCTTGGCCACCTGGGGACACCACTGGCTCATATTCAGATGTCTGGCAACCAGCATCCCAGGTCCTTTCCCACCAGGCAGCTTTCCAGCCACTCTGCCCCAGCCTGTAGCGTTGCATGGGGCTGGTGTGACCCAAGTGCAGGACCCGGCACTGAGCCTTGTTGAATCTCATACAACTGGCCCTGGCCCATTGGTCCAGCTTGCCCAGATCCCTCTGCAGAGCCTTTCTGCCCTTCAGCAGACCAACACCCCTGCCCAACTTGGTGTCATCTGCAAACTTACTGAGGGTGCGCCCAATCCACTCATCCAGATCATTAATAAAGATATTAAATGGAACTGGCCCTGATACTGAACCCTGGGGAACACCACTTGTGACTGGCCACCGTCTGGATTTAACTCCGTTCACCAGAACTCTTGAGGCTCAGGCATCCAGTTTTTCACCCAGCGCAAAGTACCTCTGTGCAAGCCATGAGTAGCCGGGTTCTCCAGGAGAATGCTGTGAGAGATGGTGTCAAATATTTTACTGAAGTCCAGGTAAACAATATGGATGGCCTTTCCCTCATCCGCTGAGTGTGTCACCTTTTCATCGTAGGAGATCAGGTTTGTCAAACAGGACTTGCCTTTCACAAACCCAGGCTGGCTGGGCCTAATCACATGGTTGTCCTCAGATGACCTGCAGTTGAGCCTTACCCAACACCGAGGTCAGGCTGACAGGTCTGTCGTTCCCCAGATCTTCAATCTGGCACCTTCTTCTAGGTGGGCGTCACATTTGCTGACTTCCAATCCACTGGGACCTCGTTGGTTAGCCAGGACTGCTGGTACATGATAGAAAGTGGCTTGGTGAGCAGTTCTGCCAGCCCCCTCAGTAACCTCAGGTGGATCCAATCCAGCCCCATAGACCTGCATACCACTTGTCTGAGTGGTATAGCAGGTTGCTGCCCATTTCCCCTTGGGGGCGTCATTCTGCACTCCGTCCCTGTCTTCCAGCTCAGGGGGCTGGGTATCCAGAGAACAACTGGTCTTACTATTAAAGACTGAGACAAAGAGGACATTAGTACCTCAGCCTTTTCCTCATCTTTTGTCACTATGTTTCCCCACACACCCAACAAATGATGGAGATTGTCCTTAGTCCTCCTTTTGTTGCTAATGTATTTATACAAACATTTTTTATTGTAATTTACAGCAGTAGCCAGACTAAGTTTTAGCTGGGCTTTGGCCCTGCTAATTCTCTTCCTGCATAACCTCATGATATTCTCTTTTAGTCCTCCTGAGTTGCCTGCTCCTTCTTCCAAAGGTCATAAACCCTCCTTTTTCCCTAGAGTTCCATTTTAAGCTCTCTGTTTGGCCATGCTGGTCTTCTTCCCAGCCCCTTCCTCTTTCGGCACATGGGAACAGCCTGCTCCTGCACCTTTAAGACTTCCTTCTTGTAGAATGACTAGCTTTCCTGGACTCCTTTGCCCTTCAGGACTGCCTCCCAAGGGACTCTGCCAACCAGGCTCCTAAGCAGGCCAAAGCCTACCCTCAGAAGTTCAAGGTAGCAGTTCCGTTGACCTCTCCTCCACCCTTCTCCAAGAACCGGAATCTCTACCATTTTGTGATTGCTGCAACCAAGATGGCCTCCAACGGTCATATCACCCACCGGTCCTTCTCTGTTCACAAACAACAAGTCCAGCAGGGCACCTTTGCTAGTTGGCTCACCCACCAGCTGGTTAGTCTTTTCAGTTCTGAAGAATCACCCAGTGCTTCCACCTTCCCTATGCCTCATCTGACCCCAAGGTCAGATGACAGAATGGAAAGTTTCCCAAATAATGTAGCTGCGGGAAATGCACTACCTAAAGCACAAACAGAGATGATTGCTGTAAAATATGCAACCCTCTTCCTTTGCCAAGTACAAGTAGTCTGCACTGGTCTCTTGCTAGACCAACAGGCCAAAATTAACCCATGAAAGCAATCATTAGTTCAGGGATTGCTTGCTGCCTTGAGAGACTGAAGGAGAGTTGTTACTGGGAGGATTATGCACTGGTTTAAACTGAAACTGTTTTTAGACTGTTAATCCACTGCCTGTTCACTTGGGCCAAGAGTGCCTCAGGGTCTTTCTCTTGACAGGAATATGTAGGTGGGCAGAACAGTCTCTAATCACAGTAGTTTTTTGGAAGAAGTCTAACTCACTGGAAAGGGGAATGATGCATATGCCAGTGACAGGGTAAGTAACTGATGTACCGATGGGGTGTGGCTGAGAAAGACCTTTTAGGCAACAGCAGATATTTTTACACTATACTGAGGCATCTATTCAGATTCCTTTCACACTATATCAACCTCAAGCATCTTTGGCATGTTATTAAGAAAGGTTAAAACCACAAATAGGTTCTGCTTTTTGTTCCCTGCAGCAATAATAACTTTTTTTTATTTCGACTGTAAACTAAAATGCAAACTTTTTCCTTTTGCCATCCAGTTCCAGAGTATGTATTCTGACTTCGGGCTATTTTCCCAATTCTCCATTATAAGGAGCTATAGGTAATGTTATCAAGCCATTCTCACATCTGTACTCCATAAAGGACAAAATCCAAAAAGTTGAAAACAAAACACCTGAAGGACAGTATTGCAGCCTCAGAGTCTTCTTTGTCTGCTCTGGCAGGCCCACACCAAAAAGTTTGTTTCAAAATTTCCTTTGATTTAGACTTTCAGGAAGACAAGACAGGTATCTTTAGTGTCAGAGCAAGGGAGCTTGTGATGACAGCCTTTCTTCTGTTACTTGACCAGAAGCAGTGTCCTGGTTTCAGCTGGGACAGAGTTAATTTTCTTCTTAGTAGCTGGTGCAGTGCTGTGTTTTGGATTTAGTATAAGAATAATGTTGATAACACATGGATGTTTCAGTTGTTGCTAAGTAATGCTTACTCTAAATCAAAGACTTCCCGGTTTCCCATGTTCTGCTTGTGAGGAGGTGCACAAGAAACCAGGAGGGAGTCAGCTGACCTGAACTAGCCAAAGGGATATTCCATACCATAGAAAGTCATGCTCAGTATATAAACTGGGGGCAGTTGGTTGGAAGCCATGATCACTGCCTGGGAACTGGATGGGCATCGGTCAGCAGGTGATGAATGATTGTATTGTACATCACTTTTTCCTCTTGGGTTTTATTCCTTTCTTTTTTTCTTTTCTTTTTTTTTTTTTTTTTTTTTTTTTTTATGTCTCTTTTCATTACTAGTATTATTATATTTTACTTTATTTCAGTTATTAAGTTTTTTTTATCTCAACCACAGTTTTTACGTTTTTCCAGTTCTCACCCCATCCCACCAGGCTGCTGGTGGTGCTGGTGGTGGTGCAGTAAGTGAGCAGCTGCGTGGTACTGAGTTGCTGGCAGTGTGATCCAGTTGCCAGTGTGGTGCAGTAGCTCCTGGTCAGGCTGTGGAGACCCCTTGCAGGCTTATTTCTATCTGTTAGTATATCCAGCTACTTCTTTCACACCAAAACTCTGGTCCTGTTCATCACCAAATTTTGAAAAAAAATTGAAAACCACCCAAGCAATTCATATCCTCTATCATACTAGTAATTGGGATTGTTCATGGTTCACCAAGGAGCAGATGTCACGTTGGCTGGGGTAGAAGGCTGCACCGTACAAGCCTGTCAGCAGGAAAATGATAACATCTGACTGCCTGGTTGTGACGGTTTAACTCCAGCTGGCAACTAAGCCCCACACAGACACTTGCCCACTCCGCTCTGGTGGGAGGGGGAAGAGAATTGGAAGGGTAAAAGTGAGATAAAAACAGTTTAATAGGTAAAGCAAAAGCTGCGTGTGCAAGCGAAGCGAAACAAGGAATCCATTCACTACTTCCCATCGGCAGGCAGGTGTTCAGCCATCTCCAGGAAAGCCGGGCTCCATCATGGTTACTTCGGAAAAGTCCTGGTTTTGTCTGGGATAAAATTAATTTTGTTCTCCATAGCTGGTGCAGTGCTGTGTTTTGGATTTGGTGTCAGAGCAACATTGCTAGCACACTGATGTTTGTGGTTATTGCTGGGTGATGTTTATGCTAAATCAAGGACTTTTCAGTTTCTCAGGCCCTGCCAGTGAGAGGGCTGGAGGGGCACAAGACATTGGGAGGGGACACAGCGAGGACAGGTGACCTGAATCACACAAAAAGGTATTCCATACCATATAAGCCATGCTGAGTATATATAAGCTGGGGGAAGAAGAGGGAAGAGGGGGGACTTTCGGCATTATGGTGCTTGTGCTCCCAAGTACCCACTACATGTGATGGAGCCCTGCTTTCCTGGAACAGTTATATTGTTCTTATCTGAACCCTTGAGGTTTACATTCCTTTCCAATTGTCCTCCTCATCCCTCCAGGCAAGGTGGGAGTGAGCTGTGATATTTGGTTACTGGCTAGGGTTAAACCACAACAAGAAAACAAATGCCATGACTTGGAACATCATCCCCTTCCTTCTTCTTCCCCCAGCCTTATATGCTGAGCATGACATCATGTGGTATGGAATATCCCTTTGGTTCTTTGGGGTCATATTTCCCAGCTGTGTCCCTCCAGCTTCTTGTGCACCCCAGTGTCCTCGCTGGTGGGGTGGTGGGAGAAGCAGAAAGGGCCTTGGCTCTGTGTAAGTGTTGCTCAGCAATAAGAAAAACATCTCTGTGTTGTCAACACCATTTCCAGCAAATCCAAAGCATGGCCCCATAATTACTACTTTGAAGAAAATTAACTCTATCCCAGCCCAAAGCAGCACACTGGTTCAGACTAAGTGCAGGTGATGGAGCACGTTTAAAGAGGGATGACAGAGTAGTGCTAGAAAGAAGTGGAAGGTACCTAGCTTGTCTGATAGCCAGTTCAGGTTCAAGCACAACACACACAAGTGATGGGATCCTGTTGCTGAATGACAATGTCTGTTGGAGAGGTGGAATCCATCCCAGAAGGAGCTGCTGGCTGGTTGTTATTCTAGCTGTACTGGTGGTATGCATGGGTTTTACAGTGTGCACATGTTTAGAGGTAACACGAACCTATGATAACCTGCCAAAAAACAGTGAGTACCATGTATATAGTTTCACAATCTGCTCTACAGTTATTCTTGGAATGTGAGCCCTGGAAATTTTCCAGTTCCTCACCTACATTAACAACTGTGAAATACTTAAAACCTACAGTGTTGGTGAATAGTACTGATGTAATGAAGGTGTATGATTTTTAACTAAATTTACACAAGTTCTGGCTATACTGCATAATGGAACAAGAGGTCATCTTGGTGAGAGGAAAAAGTAACAACTTTCATTAAAAATTTACTGCCTATCACTTTTCAGATTAAAAAGGATTTATTTTTGTAACAAGGCATTGTGTTTACTTTTTTTGGTAGTGGCGTTTCAGAAAAATTACTTGTCAGTGAACATCACGTAAAATTTTTTATACATTTTCCAGTAAGTATTTGAAACAAGACTGAGCTACTTAATTAGAAATAATTGTCTATTACAGACATTAAGCCAGGTTCATATGATTTGATTGTTTCATACAAAGAAGTAATTCAAAACCTAAAATAGTACATTCCGATTTGCTCCATAATTGGTAACAAGATCTGGCTAACTTATATGATTCCAGTGACTCTCTGGCTTTCCTACAATAACAAAGATCTATTGTACTTGTTGAAAATATATACAGTTTCAGCAAACTTATGAAGACTGATTCTTCACTAACCGAAACTGATATAAATCAGGAGTAACTCTGCTGCAATCAGTGGACTTAAAATAATTGTAGAACATTAGAAACAGCTCCTGCCTGACAGATTTTATATTGCTTTTCCACCTGAGTGACTATATGAATGGCCGTATGAAAACCCAATGAAGTTATTAAAATTGCCTTAAGCCACAGTAACCCTAGTGCTCAAATAATGCAGAACTGGAGCTATGTTATGTCCATGTAATTTACATTAGTCCAACCACGCAACATCAGAGACATTTTTTTCCTGTGCAAATATAAAGAACCTAAGTTTATTTTTAAAATTATTTGAATAAAAGATTTAATTAATTCTAGATGAACATGTGTTAAATTGTGGTTTTCCTTACTTAACTCCTCATCTCAATTTTTGTACTAAGCCGCAGAAGCAGTAACATCTGACACTGGAAGAGACTGTCAGTGCATTGCTTCTTCAGATGAAATTCTAGATGAAAATATAACTGTAAGTTTAGTTTTTTCTGGGATTCGTTTTAGTCAAATTGTTACAGGTCATCATGAAGACCCACAATTTTTTCAGGCACTTGACTGCCTTTCATAAATGTGTCAACATTAATTTATTCATTACAATGAGGTGTAAAGAGGATATAATGAAAATGATGTCATGTGACAAAATTATATGAGTCTTGAGTATGTTAATGAAGTCATCAAATTTCTACAGAGTTGCAGAAACCCTTTTCCAGATACATTTGGGGTAAACCCAACTCTGAATCCTGTGAGGCCTGACCATTTGAGACTTCAGTGAGCTTAGCAACATTTCTGCAAGTGATGCCTTTAAGACAGTTGAAGGTTATGCTTTTTAGAAAACCATAATACACACATTTAAAAGATATTTTCATTTAACAGAATTCAATCCCTGTGTTGTCCCCACCTCCTCCCCAACCCCCCACCCCCCTGGCCCTGGCCCTGATTTTATGCATGTAAAAAGTTCCTACAATACCTAGGCATTATCTTTACCAAATTCTCTGAACCCAAGGTATTTCTGAACATCTGAATCAAGCAGCAAAGGACTATATCCCACACCAGAGAAGACTGTACCAAGCAGCAAAGGACTATATCCCACACCAGAGAAGACTGTACCATGCGTTTGAATTTTTTACAGCCTTCTAGCATCTACCTTCTAGTATCAAGTCTGTCCTGCTTAGGTTCAGTTTTAAAAAGCTGCTCTTCTCTGCTCATCTGATATTTGCCATAAAAGCAGCACAGGGATAGTAGAGTTATGATTTTAGTGAATGAGAACTGTCACCTGTATGTCACCAGCAGCTGACCTGCTGACTGAATTGTTGCATCTAGATGCCTTGTCAAATGGAGAGCTGATCGTTTTGGAGCTGCAGGGCAAATACTTTGGTGACAGTGGAGTTTTGCTCAGTACATAATTCCACATGAGTCTGAGTTTGAACACATTTTCTTTGCTTCTTTGCCAGTTTTTTTTATGGAAAAACCTTACAAAGATTCTAGGGCCTGAGTTTTCCAGAGAACTGTAACATAGGACTGGGACCAAACATCCCTGAAGCCTAGCCATTTTTTTGTGACTGTAAGCAAATCTTTCTTAAACCCCTTGATCTGCTTTCCCCACTTCTATAAAAATCAAAAGATGCTTGCTTTCTTTATAAAGTGCTTTAATGTCTGTGAATAGTTGTTCTATGTGCTATAGTTGGGGACAAGAGGAAGAAAATAGATGTTTGCCCACATCTGTGGGGCTGTTAAATTCCATCCCTGTCTGATCAGATACAGACAATGTAATTATTCATTTGGGCATTGTTTTTACTCCTATAAAACAAGCTGAAGATCTTGTGTTCAGTCTCTGGTTCTTTTCTCTCAGTTCACTGCAGGTGTTTTTTTCTCTTTCCTGTCTTCAAATTCTAGAATGAAATATGCAACAATATCAGATACTAGTTCTTGCCTTTGGAGTTCTCTCTTTACTGGGTATTTCCTGAGTTTTCCTCATATGTTATTAAAAATAAATACTTCTGAAAAGAAAAATGTCTGGAAGCACGAGCAGTGAAAGAACAGCTTCAGCTGAATCAGCCTGACTAGCTCTACAGACAGAATTAAATCTTTGCAGTGGCAGCTGCTACTGATGCTGCCATCCAGCTTATTCTTGACTATGCTGGAATGATCTCAGAAAGAACAAAGTTTCTGGCTATGCTAAGAGAAAATTCCATTGCACCAGAGTTATGTTGCAACTTAGATAGGATATTCTCTACTTCTGAGGTAGTATTTACTGTATTTCTCAATTTATGGCTTCTATTACTTCTAAAGAACCACATGAAAAATTCTGACCTTAGTAACTGATGGCTTCTGTTTTCCTTCTCACCTTCAGACTAGGTTCAGAGAAGGTTGGTTTTCTGAGAATTAAAGACAATCTTCAATCCTTGCAGTAACATGATTGTCACACAGATTTAATCAGGTTCAGATAGTGTAATACATTAATAAATCAGATATATGAGTCAGGACACCAAGCACAGCTGGTTTAATTTTTCTTGTAAAATTGTAAACTTTGAGTTTTTCTTCTTGTACTGAGAAATTAAATTGCAAGATGATAACCGCAACTCTAAGAAAATTGCCATTGCTTATTAAAAAAATTAGGGTGATAACCTGTATCAGTTAAAATTTTAAAGGTAATTCAGTAAAATCAAAGGTTTCATCCGCGTACTAGATAAACAGTTAGCTGGACACATAGAGGGCAGTTTTGACTATGGGTTAAAGAGGAGGCTGCCTGTTGGGCTGCAAAAGGCAATTGCAATCACTGGAAGTCATCCTGGGAAAAGTGGTCATTCTATTTTATAGTGGAAAAAACATGCTGCTTAGAAGGAAAGTATTTAGGACAGAATAAAAGTAGAGACCAAGTAGGAGTAGAAAGCCAAGTAAGGGATGACAAGGCTCCAAAACAGCATTGGCAGAAAACAGCTTGGGAACCACCTTCTCAGGGCATCTCAGAGACTCCTGTGGTGGTAACGTGTCCCGCTTAAGCTGTCTTCTCTATAGTTTCTCAGGACCAAAACTTAAGTATTCTGTATTTTTCCCTGAAAGGTGAAAAGGAGCTTTTATACCTGTAAATTATGCCTTTTGTAACACAGAAATGTGTAGGGGAAGCATTCCCCTCAACTTTCTTAGCCCTGAATTTTAGCAAAATTTCCTGACAATGAAGAAAGCCCTCCTGGAAACTGCATACAGTATTTAGAAAGACTTCTTGTCTAGTTTCTTGAGGACGGCTTGAAGCAGGAGTCTGACTTGTAAAACATTAATTTTATTTGCTGTTATTAATAGGCTTTAATATCTGTGAATGTTTTTAAAATTACCTGCAACTCTAATTCTAATGCTGGAATGGATGGTAGACCATAGTCTGTAATAATATACTTTGCAGATAAATGATGTAAATTCCTAACTGGATTAATTTACAAATAAAAAATTCTGGCAGGCTTCCAGGGATTTTCCTTTATTGGCCTGAGTATTTGACTGTGTAGATGAATATAGGATATGCAAACCCAGCTGTTGTGATCATGTTAATAAACACGTTCTTTTATTTGGACATATAGCTGACCACCAACACTGGGACAGATTTTGAACACTGGACTATGCTTTTGGGTTTTTTGTTTGTTTGTTCATTTTTTCAGTTGGATCTAGAGATGACGTTATAGATATTCTACTGTATAAGTTAAGAATGCAGCATAGCCTTTCTTCAGCCTGGCTGAAGCTTTCTTCTTATAGGCTTTAGCTTAATCTTTATTTCCCTTATTGAAGAGGAAAAGGTTGCCTCTTTCCCCAGAAACACAAAACTCCATGAGATTAAATCCTAAATCTCTTTATCCTGGGCTCGTATATTGAATGCTGCCCACAAGTTGTGAGAAATCAGACATTACCACCCTGAGGTGGTGGTGTTCAGCTTTGGGTGCAGCTTGTGGAAGTCAAAAGTCTGCTGCACAGGTCAGATCTCCAGAGCAATGTCTCAGACATGTCTCAATCCAGCTGCTAGACCTGAATGAGACTGGTATTACCAAGGTGACAAAGTAATAATTGGTAGCTTCCTATCTTGTAATTAGAAGCCTGATTTTGCTTTGCTGAATAGCTATTACTTTGTGTTGACTCATGAGTCCAGGCAAAGCTGGGGTACTTGCTTGCATCAAGGGACTCTGTCCAAACACACTCATATGGGCTGGCCCTCCTGTCTTCACTACTGCCCCAGAATTTTGAATCATATTTGTATCTCAGTGCAGGGTTCAGATATAAGCATCTGTCTTCTGGGCCCATGCTTAAACAACCAGCTCCTCTGTTTGCTCCAGCTTTGTATATAATTTGCCAGATTGCAGTCCTCTGAATCCATCAGGTTCTAGTTTTTGAAGTACACTAACGATGAGATCTTATTAATATTGCTATTGATAATTTAACTTCACAAACTTTACGGTGTTTTCTGTGAATCAGATGAGCAAACCACACATAGTTGTTTCTCCCTTCAGTATGACAGCTTTCAGGCACTTGCATCAGTGTAGTGACCAGTTCAGGGAACTCTGTCTCTTTATTTCATGGAAGAGGTTAAAGGATTAACTTGCTTAGCCTGAGGACCAGAAATCTTATAGTATGGATGTTGTTATCAGGCAAATGTATAACAAGATCAAAAGGTTTTAAATGAAAAAATGTGCCATTTAAAAACCTACCAAGGCTATGATGGTTATTCTACCTTTTAATATCTTTGCAATTAAGACAGGCTATTTCTTTGCTCTCCTTAAATCACTGCAGCAGTTATTTTGTACCTGCTATAACATCCTTCAATCTCATTTCAGACATTTTTATTTCATAGATAGGTTATCTTCAGCTGTATGCTTATTATTTATTGAATGGCATAAACTTATTTTGTTCTGGATTTCTGTAGCAAGTTTGTCTTTACCTGTAAAAGAAAAAAAAAATAGCCCCTCATAAAACACCTATCCTCTTTACATTTGTGAATGGTCTCTATTTGACATTCTCCAAACAGATCAGTTTATGGGATACCATCTGTTCTGTCTTATTGTGAAAGGCTCTGGTGGGATTTTCAATGCTTTTACCTTACCAATATTTTGCTTCTGTTCCATGGACCATGCCATTGGTTTCAAATATCAAGTGTGAACAAGAAGGATTTCTGCAGTCCCGCTTTTCAGTCCTCTTCCTGAACACAGTTACCAAGTTTTTCAGGTTAAAGCCTTGCATGAAGCCACCGGTTTCAATGGGAAAATACCACTGTGATTCTCATATGCTGCTTCTCTAAAATCAAAGAACAGGGATTTTAGTACTTTTGTGCAAAATTTAGATCTTCACAATTTTTTCTTAATCCTGGAAATATGCAAATCCCTTTAGCACTTGTGTTTGTTTGTTTTTTCCTTCCCACCCTGCCCCACACACCCTGAAAAGGGTCCAACTGTCTTGAGCTTTTTAATTACCCAATGACTTACTCCATATTTATCTCATACCGAATATCTGTCCATCACAGCGAATTCCAGCAAGGCATTTCCCTCTCTGTACAGTACTGGCCATTCAGCTTAGCAGGCATCCTGAGAGCTCCTGACCTCACGTGAAACAGAAAACCCCCTAACCTCCCTCCCTTCAGTCCCACCTTACTCATTAGTCTATGCTTGGAGCAATCACCTGGCGTGGGATGATCGTAGTTCAAATTCTCTTTCCGCCTGGAAGGAGAAAACCTTTGACAAAAGGTTTCTTATGTCTTAGAGCCATTCCATACAGCTGTGGTAGAACTTGATTCAGGAGGGTTGTATTTATCTTCCTCTGTGGAGTGTCTCCTTTTTGCTCAAATTAAAACCCATGGAGATACTACTAACTTCCACATTCTTACAGCTTTTTTTTCTGTCCCAAGTACCAGTTTGCACTCAAACTGGAAGAAGTTCAGCATTTCCTGGGTAAGAAAGGGAAATGGAAAACAGTATGGTTTATGCCTGAGTTGAAAGTCCTTCACAAAGATTACTGGACAATGAAAGGGTTTGAAAACTTCATCTTTCATCCCATTCCTCCAAGGGCTCCCATGTTTAAGTCAACCCTCAAGCAAGTAAGTTGCTTTGCCTGTCTCAGTGGTGCTGTTGGTCCAAGGAAAGGTTAGCAGGGAGGGACTATTACTAAATTCCAGACTCCACACAGGGTTTATTTTCAGAGCTGCTGTAACTACTGACTCCTCCCTCACCAAAAATATCCAGTTGAATGTTAATATAGTCTTAAAAAACTCTCTGAAGTTTACACTTGACACTTGGAAGATCAGCGATAAACTTGTAAAAGCTCAGTATCTTTTACTGAATTGTGCTTTTTATATCTATGACAAAACCATTTCTTGCTTCAGCTTTCTGGCAGAGAATACCACAAACATCAAATTGGCTTTCCAAATTACCTCTCTGTAATTACCTAATGTAATAAAAAATGGCTGACCAAAAGGGCATTTGGCTTAGTATGTGTTAAGAATACAAATCATAAGGGAGTATATTTACTGTATCAGAGTATCTTCAATTGTTCATTTGAAATTGACACTGCTGTAACAATACAGTTTAACAGCAGGAAAATGAGCAGATTTCAAATGGAGAAGTATATATAAAGAGTCTGGGATCTGTAAAATGTATTAATGCATTATTTAGCAAAAAAATAACTTTTCCACTGGTCCCTTATTCTCCATACAGGTCATTGTCTTTTGAATTTGTTCCTCAAAACTAAGAGAATGTGTTAGAGAGTAACTGCATGGCAACGAAAGTATGTTTTTACTGCAAAGTTCTTGCAGATTCTTAGGTCATATTTTTACAGAATTTTGGTCGAAGTTAACAGTACTTTTGAAACATGAGCTATAGATGAAGTAAGCACTAGGGTACCAAGATGAATAATAAATATTTGCTCCTTTGTTTGTGTGAATTTTTCCTAGGACTTTCAAAGGTTCTCTTCAGTGTCTTCAATCAATGTTGAAGTAGCAGAAATTTAAACATTAAGGACCAGTTCTGAAGGAATTTAAACAGCAATTCCGCATAATTTATGTGCAATCAGGATAAAAAACAAAGCTTTTCATCAGCTTCATGAGCTCTAAGGCCTAGAATTCTTGTAATAATTTTCTGCTTTGCACTGGTGGTAGATGATGTTATAGAATTGAACAAATCCATTTTCAGAATAGAAAAAATATTCTGAGACATTTTGTACTTCCTTTTTTTGTTTTGTTGTTTGGCTTTTGGTTTGGGGTTTTGTTTTTGTTTTGTTTTGTTTTGATAAATGGCTGTTTTTCATTGTCTGGAACTGTACAACAGACTTTGTGCTTTTCAGGCTACAGACTAAGAAATTTTGACTCTAACAGTGCCCAAATAATATGATTCCTCAGTTGTTTTGTTTTCCTTGGTTTCACCCTCCTTTTGTACAAAGCTGTGCTGAATACCTTCATTCTCCCCATACTGTAACTGTGGTTTCTGTGTGTTAACCATATTATACTAATTTTTGTTCTAGTGTAGTCTTTGTTTTAACAAAAATGCAAATCAGTCTTTTAACCTTCTAGTCTTCATTTTCTTTGATGCTCACATTTCTGGTGGGCTAAAGAGCAAATAGCAGGCTGTTCCTTTCATCTGTGGGCTGACATTTGACATTTTTGCACTAGAGAAAGGTACATATCTTACCATGATATTCTTACCCAACCCCAGGAAGCTCAAGGGCATGCTGGGGCATAAATGCAATACACAAGAAGATCCTGATATATTATGGATTCAGTTATTGTGTCCTTGGTGTTAATGACATGCTTGCCTATGTTGCCATCCTCTAGCTCTTGTGGTGTTCCTATTTTTAAATTACAACAATTTTCCATAATGAACTCTGGCAAGACTTTTCAAAGATGAAAAGCTACTTTTAAAGCAATTATGGTGCATGGCCTCCTTCATTCTAATGCAGAAATGTGATGATAGCTCCCCACATATCAAGAAAGTCTTGTTTCTGTGTGCAGTGTCTATGCCATGAAAGAAGAAAATAAATTACAGCAGTGTGTTACTGCTATGCACTGATATCTCTCATGCAAAGCAGTTATTTTGTCTGCATATGAAAAATACAATATTGATAAAGCTACTGAGAAGCTAGGAAAATCCCACTGTTCTATGCCTGTGTAGGATATATGTGGTAGCACAGCAGTAGCATTATGTTGTAGTTTCAATTGTGATTTCAAATTTAAATGTAAATTTGAGCAAAATGCTTAATGTAACAAGAATAGTTTCCCTTAAAATGTGTGGTACCTCATAATGTGGGTGTACCTCATGTTATAAACCAGATTTTGCATACCTGCAGAATCTGAAAAACCCAATATGGTTGTTTGTAGGTTCACTGTGTCTAAATTAATCTTTTTAACTGCTAGGCAAGCTTAAAAGGAAAATAATTCTGACTGTAGTAGAGTAAAAGGCTTAATTCAGTGCTCAAAAAAGTTGAAGACAGGAAGTTAGCCACAAGAAAGCTAAAATTTTAATTACACTTGAAATTGATCTCAGTTGGACTAACTGCCACATAAAGCTCATATAACTATCATATAAAGTCATAAGGCTCCTTGTGACTGAAGAAGAGAAGGAATAATTTCCAGTTCTAAAATACTCCATTTCAGAGAGCAGCCCTGCCCTGATTCCACTAAATAAGTTACACAGGAGGTTATCTTGTGCTGTTGGGTGCCAACTGAAGCAAGTCCTGGGATAATACATCTTATTTAATAATACCAGCAAATCTTGCCTCACTTTTATCACTAGACAATCATGACTATAACACGACCATTACAAGAAAAAGAAGTTTCCCAGACAGTTCTTGAAGTTTTCCTTTTCTCTTTCAGCTTTACAAATACAATAATTGAGGAAAACTAATTATATTGCAGACATGGTTTGCTTTGGGTGAGAAAGCATATGAACCATTGTTTTAAGTTTGACTGAAGCTGGGTAATTTTTGATACACAAAGGTTGTTTACTATGTTGATGTTCCATCCTTGATCTGGCTTAAGAAGCCAGCTGAACTAAAATTTTCCCCATTTCCTCCTTTTGCAGACTTTGGAGTTCCAGCTTGTCTCCCCTCTTTATGAATTACTTATCAAGGAAATACACTGACAATTCATGACATGTGAATGACTTCACACAGACAGTACATATGACATATTAATAGGTTACACAGATCAATGACAAGACTTCATGAAAAGAAAAGCATGAGTCATCAAAGAGGTTGTGTGTTCACAGTGCACAGAATACAAAGATAAAGGAATGAAAACTTGAAACGCTAATAAGATTTCTGTCAGTAAGAAAGTCCAAATTTTAATTTTTCATGCTTTATATTTTAAATTTACTATGTAATTCCTATGTTAGATTTCATGTATGTCAGTTTAAAGACTAGAGTAAGCTTCCCTATTATTTTTGCTAATTCTGGTGGTTATGGCTGTCCTGTGATTTTTCACTGGTATTTAGCCACAACAGAGATGTTGAATTAACAGGTATTGGAGAAGGTACAATGTGGTTATATGAGTGAATGAACATACATTCAGTTTATGTGACAATAATTACATTCTTGATCACTTTATTTATACTGGGGTTAATTTCTCCACTACTGCTCTGAATTATAATTTAAAAACCCAATAATATTCCTAATGAAGCAGGAACATGCTATATTCTTTTCTTATTAATTGTGTATGAGAATAAATCCTGAGGAGAGAAGCACAAATAAAAGCATAAACGCTCTGTGACAGAAGACTTATGTCGTGGTTTCAGCTGGGATAGAGTTAATTTTCTTTTTAGTCTAGTATAGTGCTCGTTAGTGGCTGCTTTTTGCTTTAGCTGCTTGCTGTACCACTTATCACCTCACTGTGCAGTGCCCGGCAACATTCTGATAACAGCCATGGTGACATGCCTGTGCTGGCAGATGGCCAGGGCATCGCTGCTGTGTCTGTGCTGCTGGACTGGACAGGCTGGAACTCCAGTGTGAACTTGAGTCAAAGGGAATGTGACCTGTGAATGAGTCCACGTGGGAGTAGGACACCCCAAAGCACCTGTGGCCATGAATAGGTCCATGCCAGAGCAGGTATATCTCAAGTGTCTGTGGCCATGGTTATGTCTGTGCTGCAGCAGGTATGCCCCTGAAGCAGTTGCGGTGCAATGGCAAGTCCATGTTGGAGAAGGTACACCTTGAAGCATCTGTGGCTGTGGATAAGTCTGTGCTGCAGAACATACACTCTGAAGCATCATTGGCTGTGCATGAAGTCACGCTGGAGCATCTCAAAGCATGTTGCCATGGATATAAGACCATGAGAGAGCAGGTACAGCTGTGGAAGGAGTGCAGCCAGGGATAAGTCCATGCTGGAGTAGATTTACTTCTGGAGGGACTGTGGCTGTGGGTAAGGCCATGCTTGAGCAAGTCTATGGTCATGGCCCATGGATAAGGCCATGCTGGAACAGGTGCACATCAAAGCAGCTGTGGCTCTGGATAAGTCCATGCCGCAGCAGGTATACCCCTGGAGAGACTATGGTTTGTAGATGAGGCTCCACTTGGAGCAGACACAACCCCAAGGGACTGCAGTCTGTGGATAAATCTAAGCTGGAGCAGGGGCAAGGGGAGGAGTTCATTGCAATGTTAAACCCTACAGGCTGGTCTGAAGGAACTAGGGGTGGACATTGTAATGTCCTTGAATTGTTGTAACCCATGATGTGAGTTGCACTTCGTAGGGATTACTACAGCAGGAACCACCTGAACCAGTGAAGGACAAGCCCTGCAAGAAGCAGTGCAAATGCAGCAGTGACTCAACCTGAACTGGCTTTGGTGCCCAGTAACCTTATAAAACACACCACCTCTATGCTTCTGAATGACCATCATAACAGATGGAGCCCAAAGTCATGGACCAAATGAGCTGAATGGACTTTTTGTGGACATTTGTGGACATTTTACAGAGGTTTTTACAGGAGTGGTCCATAGACTAGGGGAATGACATATGTGTATTATATCAAAGGATGGGAACAGTGGCTGTGGCTAATGAGGTCTTATTGGAAAGTGTGTCATGAGGTAGGGTATGGAAAAAGGAGTGGACACTGTCCTGGTTTCAGCTGGGATAGAGTTAATATTGTTCTCAGTAGCTGGTACAGTGCTGTGCTTTGGATTTGGTGTGAGAACAATGCTGATAGGACACTTATGGTTCTGTTTGTTGCTGGGTGATGTTTATACTAAGTCAAGGACTTTTCAGTTTCTTGGGCTGTGCCAGCGAGAGGGTTGGACGGGCACGGGAAACTGGGAGGCGACACAGCCAGGACAGGTGACCCAAGCTAGCCAAAGGGACATTCCATACCATTGAATGTCATGCTGGATATATAAGCTGGGGGAAGGAGAAGGAAGGGCGGGACATTTGACGTTATGGCTTCTGTCCTCCTGAGTAACTGTTACACCTGGTGGAGCCCTGTTTTCCTGGATGTGGCTGAACACCTGCCTGCTGACGAGAAGCGGTGAATTAATTCCTTGTTTTGCTTTGCTTGGGTACGCAGCTTTTGCTTTACCTATTAAACTGTCTTTATCTTAACCCATGAGTTTTCTCACTTTTACTCTTCCAACTTTCTTCCCCATTCCACTGTGGGGAGAGTGAGCGAGCAGCTGTGTGGTGCTTGATTGCTGGCCAGGTTAAACCACGACAACTTAGAAAGTCATTGAAGCAGAATGAAATAAAATAGAGTTGGACTTCTTATGCTGAATACTCACTACAGGACCCAAATCAGTAAACCCAAAAGCTATTAACACATGTTAATATGATTTAAATTAAAGTGACCTTTGAAATGGAAAAACAAAGTAGCAAGGAAAAAAAGGTAAAATCTGCAGTAAGAAGCAGTTTGTTCTAATGCTATGTTCAGAAAATGACCACTAATCAGATGTCGCATGTTATTTAATATTCTTCATACCTACCAGAATATATAAAATTAGCATAATAAAAAGTAAGAATAGAAAGTAAGATTCTAAGTTAAAAGAAGCACATCCATTTTGCAGTACTTCTTATGTTTCATCTACCTTTCTTACAATGAAGTTGAATTTATTAAATTTCAAAGACTACCTTAAGCTATAGGTTTGATCAAAACTAGCTAGAAAGCAAGCATTTCTTCTCATCAAAAATACCATGGCTTCAACTTTTAGCATGTTATTCTGAATCAAAATGAAAAGACCAAAAACTGGCAGAAGGGTCAACAACAACAACAACAAAAGATAAAACATATCTTATACATGGTGAATGTCTTTATCACAAAACATTCTGGAGGTGAGTTTGGCTGAAGCAGATATATTTCTGTAACGGATCCAGGCTGAGCAACCTGAAATTTCCCCATGGAGAAAAAGCTTTATTGAAAAACTTCCAATTCCTTCAATTTCTTTAAATTCCTTTTAGGGAATATATTGTTTTCAGTGAATCTTGTGTATCTGAAACAGAGTTATAATGAAAATAATATTTCATTCTAAGCAATTAGTGTGATTTTTGAAAGCAGTATTCCAAAACACTGAATTGATTTTGAGTTAAAAAGAATAAGAATACTATCGGCAGTTTTTACTTGAAGATTTAACATTCCCGCACATAACATAACTGCACTGATGGCAGTGATGCCATGTATTTCTGGTGGTCTGAAATATACCAGAAGAAATAGAAATGTCTTATCAGTAGTTGGAGCCTGTTTATATTTTTCCTGTCATAGGTACTTGGGCAAAAATGGAAGATCAGATCATTTCTTTATGGGATAAGGCTAGAGGCAGGAGGTAGAGCAGAGGAGAGGTAGAGCAGGGAGTCTGTAGTCTTGGTATTATGTTGTGTGGTAACAGAGGCAGATGCCTGAAGGCTGCTGGGAAGAAAGTGGGACCGTGCTTTCTAAAGCCTCTTAAAACTTTCAAAGCCCCTTCTCGTTCCCCTCTCTGTAATGCATCCCATTTCCACCACTTAGCTCCCCTTTGATGTCCTTCAAAGAAAGGAAGAGCCCAAGCCACATTATAACTTCATTATGAAGAATATTCTGAATTAGTCCAAGACTGACAAGTGAGGTATCTCCCTAGTGCAGGAGGCTGGGTAGCATAGCAAGGATGGGTAGAATTTTATCGTAGACATTGGGCAAGTGTCTGAATGGAGAATCAGATCTGACTTGGGCTCAAGACTGCCTAGAGGCAGGAAAGGCTTTGCTGACAGGAAGCCAAGAGTCACCTATCTGGGCTCAGGAGGTGAGATGAGAATGAATGACACATATGAAACTTAATCCTGAATCCCAGATTTTTGTTTGCAGGAACGGAAGGACAAGTTCCTTTGACAGTTGCTCAAGCAGCTGTCCAAATATGAATAAAAAAATCCCATTTTACCTGTGATGATCGGCCAGTATACTTAGTGCTCTGCTGAAGTCATGTTGCATAGAGAAAAATCTGAAAGAATAGATACTGCTCCATTAACACTGCTGGTCCAGGCTGAAGTGTCAAGACAATGTTTATCCAGCTCCAACTTGCAGAGGTCAGAACAATTTCATTTTCTTTCACTGAAATGCCTCTCCACATCTGTGCTTGCCACAGCTCCCAATAACATGGATTATACACTCTGGGCTTGAAAATACCCTTGTGAAAGAGCTGCCCATGAAGGATGGTTAATCTCAGGAGGTAAATAAATTGGAACATATCAGTGTTGATTAGCATGTGCCGACCATTTAATTATTATCATGTTACAGGATAATAGGCATATCAGCCCTGCTGCACAACCAGAAAGGTGATGTTGAGGAGAATAAAGACCTATTCCTCTGAAGATGTCAGACACAGGAAGAGAGGAAGCCTCCTTTATCCATCCTTTGGGGCCTGGACATTCTTCAAAGAAAACTAGCTAGTTATAGATGCTTTTGATAGCCCCAAAAGATTCCTCGATTTTTCAAACACTAGCAATGGGAAACACTATTTGCCTTTGTAGTCTGAAGCAAATGAATGCAACACTTTCTCCTATCTAACATCCTCTAGGGTGTGAAGATAAATTATTATCTAGAGATTATGTGATGATCATGAAAAGGTAAGTAATCATATAAAGTCATTACACTAAATATGTCTCGTGAACCAAGAATCACCCCTCACTTGCAGCTACAAATCAACACAAATTAGGACAAGAAAAGGATCATAACAGTGCAAAACACTTTTAATAAACACGGGGTAGAAACATCAAAGGACTCCTTCATCCACTGAACTCAGAATCTCATGCTAGCCAGGTGTGGGTCAACAGGATGTTCAGTGGGAGAAGGTGAACTCTGGTGCCAGATCTGAGGTTGTCTGAGGAGGCTGTGGATTCTACTTAGACATAATCAGATCTCAAGCCTTGAGCAACCTAATCTAACTGGTCTTGTTCTAAGCAGATGGGGGGGGGGGGGGAGTAAAAAAAAAGTAAGCAGTTAAGTACTTTAAAGAGAGATTTGGATAAGTTGTTTCAGAAAAAAAAAATAAGAAAAGACAGTTTCTAAAAGCTCATGATAGAATATTAAGTTTTTTTTTATTTAACTGTTTAACACATGTAAAATAAGTTACAAAAATGATTCATACCACAGATTGTTACATAACTTATTATACACTTCATATAAATGAAAATGTTTTCATTAGAAAAATGCATAGTGAAGATGTTTATCAAACTTTTTCATTAAAAATGAGAGTTTGACTGTGGCAGAATCTTTTGAAAATTCATGACCTTTCTTTGAATTGTTTGGGGGGAAGAAGTAGCACTTCAAGGAACAAGAATTAAGTCTGCAAAATATTAACATAAGCAGTTTATTTTTCTAATTTTCTAATTTTTCTAATTTTAATTTTTCTAATATTTACCCTTCCAAATATGTTTTAACATGGGTTCAAAATCCATGTGAACCATCTTATGTCAAATTAAGTGCTTCTTTATATTTCAAATAATTTTCAACTTTATTTTGCTGGGTTTTTTTTATTGATCTGAAATGTTCCTTTTGGAACTACAAGAAAAATCAATCAATCCAAGAGGAGAAACTTAAATACACTTTAATCAAAACAGCATTAATCTTGCTTTAAGAACAAGACAAAAGCAAGCTGTGAAATACTCTTTGATTTGCAGACAGAACAGTAAGTGTACATTCTGTGTCTAGCAGGCTGATACTAAATAGCTGAATAATCCAATAAAATAAAGAACCTGCAGGAGCTACAAACTCAGAATCACCTCTCAGAACCTAAGGTTTTGCCTTTCCCTTGGTTTCAGTAGCTCAAGTGATAATATTTCTGAGCCTTGTCTGACACCTCTGACTTTCTCAAAAACTCGCTAATATCCTGGCCCTATCCAAAAGCAAATTTCCCTTTTATTCATCTTTGAGCTTTTTGATCAATGAAAAATGCTCAGAGAAATATATCAAAGGAAAGAAGAAATGGAACTGAGAGAAATCCATACTTCTCTGAAGGGACAAAACCATGATGGCTGTCTTTTCCATTGAGTGTTCTTCACCAGTGAGCCTTCTTTAAGTTTTCCCAAACACGTATTTTGCACAACATACATATCTCCTTTTTAAATAGAAAAGGTACCCAAGAATCATAAGCATAAGCTTCACAGCTCTGGAACTGCTAAATTAATGAGGAATGAAATAACAGTAAGAAAAAGAGAGAATAAGATTACAGTCTCAAAGAAAGAATAAAAATGTCTTGGAGCAATGTCTTGTGTTCAGGTCTTGCTGAAGAACTTCAGGTGGCTCCAGTGTAATGTTTGAAGCCCAACACTTCTGGATGGAAAAAAGCCCACCTCTGTCTGTGCATCGCCAGTGTATTGAACTCTAGCAAGAAGTATACACTTGAATGCCAAACAAGACACAACAATCTGGGTGACTTGCCACTGGTTCTGAGTGTATTTCTAGAAAATACATTCCTGAGTCATTTTTCTTTAGAAAAAAATGATCAGCCAGCCCTATCTTTGCCTTTTATTCCTTTTTCACCATAGCATCACTCCAAGACCAGGAGAGCTTCCACCACGTGAGGGAGTGTTGAACTGAATCTCCAGCTTGAGGGCTACCAAATAGATTGATATTAGAAGGCTGCATTTTGGAAACAGTAAAAAAATCTAAGTAAATACTTAAAAGTACTTTTGTTCTGGTGGCAGGTTGTACAAGTGTTTGCTGAGGAACAGGAAGAACTGGGTTAGGGCATTGATTCTCTAATAAGTTAGCCAGAAGAGATATTTGCAGGTTACGCTAGTGCTACAATCCGGTTAGCCTCTGGGTAACAAGCAGCTGAACTTGCTCAGCTGAGGGGGCAGCAAGGAGGTGGAAAGGACATCAAAAGAAAAACAAATATTCTCAAACCACAGACTTAGTGATTTCTGCTATGAAGCTCTGAGAAGAAAAGTGTGATGAAAAGCATGAAAAGAGATTTTTCTTGACAAATCTGAATCCTCTCACAGAAGATATGAAAGAAAAAAAAAAAAAAAAAAAAAAAGAACTGAAGCAGGGTTTTCTGCCCGGTACATTCAAAATTTATGGTTGCTTAAGCAAACAAAATGTGATTATCCTGGGATATCAAATCATACCTCACAGGTAAATGTTAAGTGGCACATAACTGGGTCCAAAGACACAAAAAGAGAGGTGTTATGCAGCAGAGAAATAGATCAACAGTATAACAACAGTATTATGAAAGCAAAGAAAAAGTGCCACTTCGCAAAAGTGAACCTAAACTTTAAGATAAAAGATAAGATGTGAGATGTCACGGTACAGTAATGATACTAAATGATTGCTTTGATGACTTCCAAATTATCAAGAAATCTTTACATAGTCTGTAATTTTGAAATTAAAGCAAAATATTCTTTCCTAAATATGTTTGTGCATTTGCACTTGTTTTGCTGGATTCATTTGATAGGAAAAAACATGGCTTTCAATGGTATAAAGAACATACAAGTTTTCAAATTCTGCTACCTGACAGCTAAGGTTTTAATTTATATTTTCCCATCAACTTTTAAAACTTAAAAGCTTAAGTGCCAGATGAAAAAACACAAGCACCAGATGGTCCATATATTTCCATTTCTAAGTCAGAAGTGGCATTTAGCTTTGATGCCTCTGGAGCTACCCACATATGAACAGTAGAAAAACCAGTAAACCATAAAGACAGAAGAAACCAGAATTACATACAAATAATGAAACTTTGACTACTCCTTTTCAAATGCAAAATTTTCTTGTGTTTCATACAGGTTCTGTGTATCAGCTTGCCCACATGCAACTGTCAGTATTGCCCCATGCACTAAATTTATTTATTTTTTCTCATCAAGACAATGCACATGCCAAAGGCAAGATATTTTTTTCCACAAAAATCATAGTAGCTTAGATTTTTTCAGTCAAATAATGCTTCTAGGATCCCCAAAGCAGACGATAAAATCAGCTGGGTAGATGTTTTAAGATGCAAATGTTCTTCAACAGTTAACTTAAGAAACTCAGTTGCAACTTCAGTTCCTCTGTGACTGTGAATTGTAATGCTTTAAAAAAAAAAACAAAACAGCTCCACCACCACCACCACTACCACCACCACCACCACCACCAAGTCGCAAATGCTGAGAAATCTTTTATCTACTGCTATGAAACAACAGTTCTCTACACATTCCATGACAATTATCTTATTTAGAATACATTTTCTTTCATCTTAAATGCAAGCAATATGACTTTTTGGAAGTTCTAGACACTTTTAATGTTAATTCAAATCAAACTACTAGAATAGTTGCAGACTCCCTCAAGCAGCAGGTTTCCATCTCTTCTTGTCATGTAATGGTTTGACAGAACAGCACAAATGTAAGCTCCTGGTGTACCAGTCCCATAGAGTGAAAGAAAACCCCACAATTGTTTCTGTATATGAGACAGAACATGTAAGGGTGGATGGGTCTGCAGTATGCAGAGAATGATGGACTCCAAACTTTTGGACCAGGCTGCAAAGTCAAGATCTCCTCAAAGAAAGTATTTTACCGTCAAGTCCCTTTTGATTTTTAAAGATTATCCCTTTGAATGGATATCATATAAAGAAATGTAATTTCCCAAATAAACCATCACCAAACAATATAGGTAGGTTCGAAAATAAACTTCTAGCTCTCTGCAGAATTCAATGGAAATGAAAACCCATCTATTTTTCCAGTACAGTGTATAAACTTTTTGAAGCAGAGTTTTAGGAAATACAGGTCAGCAAGAACAAGTGGTCGAGTTGCTCTTTATGTGAGAGGGCAACTGAAATGAAATTAAATAACTGCAATGGAGTATCAAGCTCTCCTTTGGAGCAAATGCAGAATGAGTTGAGAGCTTATGGATAAAGATTACGGGGCAGGCTAACATGAGTGACACTGTTATGGGCATTCACTACAGGCCACCTGATCAGGAAGAGGAAGTTGATGAGGCCTTTTGCAGGAGGTAGCCTCATGACCATAGGCCCTGGCTCTCATGGGGCACTTCAACCTCCCTGATATCTGCTGGAAAGACAGCACAGCTAGGCACACGTGGTCCAGGAGGTTACTGCAGAGCATTGATGACATCTTTTTGATGCAGGTGGTGGAGGAGCCAACGAGGCAAGCATGTGCTCCTACACCACGTATTCACAAACACAGAAGGACTGGTTGGGGGTATGAAGATTTCAGACAGCCTTGGCTGCAGTGATGATGAGATGGTGAAGTTCAGGACTCTGTGTGGAGGAAGCAGAGCAACAAGTAGGATTGCAAGTCTGGACTTCAGGAGAGCTAACTCTGGCCTCTTGCAAGACCTACTTGGAGGAATCCCATGGGTTAGGGCCCTGGAAAGTAGGGGGATCGACAAGAGCTGGCTAAAATTCAAGCATCAGTTCCTCCAAGCTCAAGATTGGTGCATCCCCATGAGTAAGGAATCAAGCAAAGGGGGCAGGAGACCTGCATAGATAAGCCAGGAGCTTCTGGCAAAGCTCAAACAGAAGAAGGATGTTTATGAGATGTGGAAAAAGGGACAGGCCTCCTGGGAGGAATATAGGCATTTGTCAGAACATGCAAGGATGTGATGAGGAAGGCTCATCAATGAGGTTCCATTTGGAATTAAATCTGGTGGGGGATTTTAAGGAAAAGAACTACTTTAAGTACAGACAGTCTCACCTCAGTGCCTGGCAAGATAATGGAGCAGATTCTCCTAGAAACTATGCTAAGACATGAGGAAAATAAAAAGGTGACTTGTGACAGCCAACATGGCTTTACTAAGGGCAAGTCTGACAGTTTGGTGACCTTCTATGATGGGGTTACAGCATTGACAGGTGAGGAAAGAGAGGCTGATGTAACCTACTTAAATTTGTGCAAAGCTTCTGACACTGACCTGGACAGGATCCTTGTCTCTAAATTGGAGAGGCATGGATTCAACAGATAGACTGCTTGGTGGATAAGGAATTGGCTGGACGTTCACACTGCAAGAGCTGTGGTCAATGGCTTAATGTCCAAGTGGAGACTGGTGATGAGTGGCATCCCTCAGGCCTCTGTACTGGGACCAGTGTTATTCAGCATCTTTGTTGATGACATGGACAGTGGATTAAGAGCACCCTCAGCAAGTGTGCTGATGACATGAAGCTGAGTGGTGTGGTTGACATGCTGGAGGGAGGGAATGCCACCCAGAGGAACCTTCAAAGGTTTGAGAGATAGACCTGTGCCAACCTCATGAAGTTCAACAAGGCCAAGTGCAAGGTCCAACATTTGGATCGGGGCAATGCTCAGGCTGGGTAGAGAATGGACGGATAACAGCCCTGAGGAGAAGGACTTGGGGGTGCTGGTGGACAAAAAGCTCAACGTGGCCCAGCAATGTGCACTTGCAGCCCAGAAAGCCAACTGTATCCCAGGCTGCATCAAAAATAGCACAGCCAGCAGGTTGAAGGACGAGATTCTCATGAGACCCCACCTGGTGTACTGTGTTCAGCTCTGAAAGCCCCAACATAAGAAGGACGTGGCTCTGATCAAGTTAGTCCAGAGGAGGGCCATGAAGATGATCAGAAGGGTGGAGCAGCTCTCCTGTGAAGAAAGGCTGAGAGAGCTGGGGTTGTTCAACCTGGAGAGGAGGAGGCTCCAGGGAGATCTTACAGCAGCCTTCCAGGGCCTAAAGGGGGCCTACAGGAAAGCTGGAGAGAGAATTTTTACAGTGGCATGTAGTGATAGGATGAGGGGTGCTGGTTTTAAACTGGAAGAGGGTAGATGTCCTGGTTTCAGCTGGGATAGAGTTAACACCAGTTAGTAGCTGTTGTAGTGCTGCATTTTGTATTTGGTGTGAGAACAATGATGATGGCACACTGATGAATTTGGTTGTTGCTGGGTGATGTTTATACCAAGTCAAGGACTTTTCAGTTCCTTGGTCCCTGCCGGCCAGAGGGCTGGAGGGGCATGGGAAACTGGGAGGGGACACAGCCAGGACAGGTGACCCGAACTAGCCAAAGGGACGTTCCATACCATATGACGTCATGCTGAGTATATAAACTGGGGGAAGAAGAAGGCAGGGGGGGACATTTGGCATTATGGTGTTTGTCTTCCCGAGTAACCGTCACGCGTGATGGAGCCCGGCTTCCCTGGGGATGGCCGAACCCCTGCCTGCCCGTGGGGAGTGGGGAGTGAATTCCTTATTTTGCTTTGCTTGTGTGCAGCTTTTGCTTTACCTATTAAATTGTTCTTATCTCAACCCTGGAGTTTTACATTCCTTTCCCACTCTCCTCCCCATCCCTCTGGGTGAGGGGCAGTGAGCGAGCGGCTGCGTGGTGCCTGGCTGCCGGCTGGGGTTAAAACATGACAGTAGATTTAGATGAGATATAAGAAAGAAATTCTCCACTGTGAGGGTGGTGAGAGGCTGGAACAGGTTGCCCAGAGAAGTTATGGATGTCTCCTCCCTGTAAGTGTTCAAGGCCAGGTTGGATGTGACTTCAAGAAACCTGGTCTAGTGGAAGGTGGGCTTGGAACTAGATGTTGTTTAAGGTTCCTTCCAACCCAAACTATTCTATTATTCTACGAGTTTATGAAGTACATCTGTAACAAAAGGAAGGCTAGTGAAAATGTGGGCTTGCTGCTGAATGAGGTGGGTGCCCTGCTGATGAAGGGCATGGAGAAGGTGGAGTTGTTGAATGCCTTCTTTGCTTCAGTCCACTGCCAAAGCTGATTCTTTGGAATCTCAGACCTTGGATGCAAGAGAGAAAGTCCAAAGAAAGGAAGACTTTCCCTTGGTCAAGGACAATTAGTTTAGAGATCACTTAGGCAAACCTGACACCTACAAATCCATGGGCCCTGAGGGGCTGCGTTACTGACTGCTGAGGGAGCTGGCAGACATTGCTGCTAAACCACTCTTCATCATCTTTGAAAGGTCATGAAGGACAGGAGAGATGCCTGAGGACTGGAGGAAATACAGTGCCACTCATGTCTTCCAAAAGGGCAGGATGGGGGACCCAGGAAGCTACAGGCCAGTCAGCCTCACCTCCATCCCTGGAAAGGTGATAGAACACCTCATCCTGGAGGTCATCTTGAAGCATGTGGAGGAAGAAAAGGTTACCAGGAGTAATCTACACAGGTTCTTCACCAAGGGGAAATCATGCCTGACCAATCTGATAGCCTTCTATGGTGGAATGACTGGCCGGGTAGATGAGGGGAGAGCGGTGGATGTTGTCTACCTTCAGCAAGGCTTTTGGCACTGTCTCTCATAACATCCTCATAGGTAAGCTCAGGAAGTGTGGGTTGAAAGGGTGAACAGTGAGGTGGATGAAGAACTGGCTGAATGGCAGAGCTCAGAGGGTTGTGATCAGCGGTGCAGAGTCTGGCTGGAGGCCTGTAGCTCACGGTGTTCCCCAGGGGTCAGTACTGGGTCCAGTCCTGGTCAGCTTATTCATCAGTGACCTGGATGAAGGGACTGAGTGTCCCCTTGGCGGGTTTGCTGATGATACAGAGCTGGGAGCAGGGGCTGATACCCCAGCAGGCTGCGCTGCCATTCAGCGAGACCTGGACAGGCTGGAGAGTTGGGTGAGGAGGAACCTGATGAAGTTCAGCAGAGGCAAGTGTAGGGTCCTGCACCTGGGGAGGGACAACCCCACGCACCCGCACAGGCTGGGGCTGACCTGCTGGAAGGCAGCTCTGCGGAGAAGGGCCTGGGAGTGCTGGAGCACAGGAAGGTGCCCATGAACCAGCAGTGTGCCCTGGTGGCCAAGGTGGCCAGTGGGATCCTGGGGGGATCAGGAGGAGCGTGGCCAGCAGGTTGAGGGAGGTGATCCTCCCCTCTGCTCTGCCCTGGTGAGGCAGCACCTGGAGTGCTGTGTCCAGTTCTGGGCTCCCCAGTTCAAGAGGGACAGGGAACTACTGGAGAGGGTCCAGTGAGGGCTACAGAGATGGTGGCGGGGCTGGAGCATCTCCCATCTGAGGAAAGGCTGAGGGACCTGGGCCTGCTTAGCCTGGAGAAGACTGAGAGGGGATCCTATCAATGTCTACAAATATCTGAAGGTTGAGTGTGAAGAGGCTGGGGCCAGGCTCTTTTCATTGGTGCCCAGTGACAGGACAAGGGGCAACGGGTACAAACCGCAACAGAGGAAGTTCCACTGGAATATGAGGCTGAACTTCTTTACTTGGAGGGTGACCGAGCACTGGAACAGGCTGCCCAGAGAGGCTCTGGAATCTCCTCTGGCATTTGAAACCTGCCTGGATGCGACTCTGTGCAACCTGCTCTAGGTGTGCCTGTTTTATCAGGGGGTTGGACTAGATGATGATGTAGAATGCCCCTTCCAACCCTGACCATCCTGTAATCGTATGATATGATTTAGTGTTATGTGTACTACGGGTAGGCTTTCTTAGCCTTCTAGGACACCATAGTGTTTTTATAAGGATTCAGCCATATGCAGATTTCACTGGGATACAAAACTGACCATAAGCATGGATTGAAAAAGCTCATACAGAAACAACAGCAATTCATCTTTAAAATGCTGGTACTCCACACAGGTCAAAATTCCCCTTTCATCAGCTGCATACTTTTCACAGAGAGAAGAGTCTTACGTTTACCTTTGCAGATATAATGCTTTACTAGTTGCATAAAGATCTGTATTGGGCATTTTATCTTTTTCCACATTATAGGTAGACTCTGTGGAATAATAGTTCATACAAAAACCATTATTCTGTTTATAGAGAGAAAACATTCATACTCTAGGGGCAGCTACAGCAGGAAGGCTGTGCATTTTATATATGAGTAAAACCTCTGCCCCCAGCTCTGATAAAGGGAAGTCCCCTGCTATGTTAACAGCTTGCACAACCTTGTCAGTGCTATGATCTACTATAAAACTGTCTGGGACTGTTCCTTGGACTGACACAGCTGCATTAGCTGAACTCCGTAGTCATCTTGGGCTGAACTCAAAATTTTAAAAAGCCCCGAGACTGACTGCTGCAAAACTATTCGCTAATGTTAACGAAGTTACACCGGTGTAAGTAAAAGGATTATCAGAATAATCATTGATTTTTCCAACCTTATACCCAATTTAAAAATGATCTAATAGAAATGTAATGTTTTTCTGCCTGCTTCTATTCTTATTTTGTCCACCAAAGTTTTGTCAAGTAAATCATTCTGCTGATCTGTAATATCTGATCCATGTACGGGAGGCTAACATTTCCATGGAAAAGCTGAGCTAGCATGTTGTGAGATTTTACTTTGTATGAAGCCAGTTGGCTGCGTTGCTTGCAGAATTCACCAACAATGCAGATGAGCTGTTGTCTGAAATAGGCTTGTGAGGTTTAAGAACTGCACAATTTCTTCCTGCAACTTCTCAAATTCTTCAGAATGACTATGCAGGTTCTTCACAGTAATTTTCCCTGCAATCTGTGCTTTTGCTTACCCTCCACACAAAGATATCATTACAAGAAAACCCCTTCTACTTTTGATTTTCAAATTTGTTTTTTTTTTTTTTTTTTGTTTATCTTATTTCATAAGAAAAGCTATTAAAATAGACATGTGGGTGTAGATATCGGGATTTTCTATGGATAAGCAAATAAACATTTAGAAGTGGAAAAAAATATTGGACTACTACTCATCAAGTCAAAATGTAAATGCACACAACCCTTTGTAGGCAAATGTAAACTTGCTGGACATGCATCAGGCTGCTGGAAACCTGTTGGAGTCTGGCTTGTTTGGTGCTGATGTAACCTCTTTCCAAAAAGCAAAACCTATTAGCCTGGGCTTTGCACTGCATCAACCATGTCTGCATGATTTCCAGTCGTCTGGGGGCACAAGCAGAGATGTCTTCTGTCTGCCTGCAGTAGAGATAAATGTACTTTCAGTACATGCATAGCCATTAGATCTTACATGGCATGACATATGAAAATCTATTTAGAGCCAGTTAAAAATTAGCTGACTTCCTCTGACAGTAAAGAACTTGCTTGAAGGGACTCTTTCTTGTAAGCCACAGGTCAAACCTATCTCTTGGCTTATTAAATGCAAGAACCTATACAGCTCCAGAATAGGCAGAGAGCTCAGAACGAAAGGTTTATGCTGGGCAATCAATAGTTTAGATAGACCCCCTTCACATTTCAGAAGCTGGGCAGAGAGGTTGCTTCGTAACAACTCTCAGCAGGAGTGCTGGAATGGTTTCCTGCTTCTATCTTTTTAGGTCCACAGGAGGACTTCCTGCATCACTTGTTTCTATTCATGCAAATGACTTTTCAAATTAATTTAGTGACTCCAAATCAAATTTATTTAATCAGAATCAGCTGGTGGCCAAATGAAGTTTTGATTTAGTGCCAACAGAGGCAGTATCAAGTCCCCTTCTTGAATACAGCATTTGAACAGGCACAGAGAGGGGCAAATATGCTTTTTAGAAAGAATTCCACTCTAAATCCATGGCAGTACAGTGCAGTTCCTATCCTACCAGAGCAGGATATAGGCTTCCTTGAGGGTTTTCACCAAGGATGAAAAAGGGTGTCTGCATATTGCAATATGAACTCTGGAACACGAGTGATTGTTTCATTTTTGAATGGTTTATATTATTTGAAAACCTGATTTCTGCAGCTCTTTTATAGACACAGGGCATCTTACTTTAATTTAGTAGTTCTGTAGATCAGAATTTGAGGAAACCTTACTGCGAATGCGCCTGCACCTCGTGTCTTTAGGTATCTGCTGTGTGCTACTGAGGCAGCTCTTGGAGCAAGGCTGGGAGATCCACCCTAGCAGCTCTGCAGGATCAGGAGACAGTAGGGATTAACCACTTGCAGCTCGTCTGTGTTAGAAGTTTTCCTCTGCCTCAGATATCTGCTCTGACAATCACCTGTACCAAGATAAATAATGGGCCAAATGAAGAAAATGCATTTGAGCTCAGAATGAGCTATGCAAGTAATGATCTAATACACAAAGTGAATAGTTTGGGGCAATAGTTCAACCAGACAGATTAATTACATTCCTTACAGTGCGCATCAAATATGGTGGGGAGTAAAGAGTATTCTGGCTGTGAATTCAGATTTCACAGGCAAACCCACTAAAATTTCATTGTGCAGAAATACGTAAGAACCTAGTTGAAGCACAGATTGGACATATCAGTCTGTAAGCAGCTAGCATGTTTAACAAGCAAGTGTTTTCCCATAATCATCTTCAGAGACTGTCCAACTGATGATGAACAATTTCTTCTTACTTATGGAATTAAAAAAATAAAAGGAAATAATTGTTGGAGATTCTATATTTTCCTCTAGTAAAGGAGAATGCAGACACCATTTTTTAATGTATCTCAGAAACCAGAAGTACTGGTATGCAGTCAACAGCAAGAGAGGTGTTTCAGGACATTTCTTTTATATTGAAAATAATCCTTTATTGTGAAAACTATTGTGTCATCTGAATGCTGCTTGCCAATGGCATGTACCTAGACATTGCTATTCAGCAGGCAGTGAGGCTGTTACCACTTGTTCCTCAGATATTGCTTTTGTACCAGCACTTTCCTCTGCAGTAGAAACTGTAGCAGAATCTATGACATGTCATAACATAACATTGGGAAAGTTATGAAACATTTTTCCATATACAATGCATAATAAGAAAAAAACATGATACTGAGTTTATGGAATATATTCCTGTTGTTCTACTCTTTTCTCTAACCAGGTACATGAGATTATTAATAGTCTGGTGTTACTTTTTTAGAATTCTCATTTACTGACTGCCATAAAAATACATATATATCTCAAGTGATAATCCATGAAGGAAAAGTCCTTGTCCTAGAAGAGTTTCAACTAGCTGGCAGAGAGTTACTGGCTCAGGCACAAGAATGATGCAGGTCTGTGTGGTAAGGAAGTAAGTGTTATACAAATTCGCAAAAGTCAGGTTTTAAAAGAAGGAGGTGAAGAGAGGAAGGACATTTGCTGCACAGACAGTGAAGAACTAACCTCTTTGCCTAGATTGGTAGAGCATAATTTAGACTGATCAAAAGAGATATTTTGTCTCCTCACAACTATGCAGTAAAAAATTGACTTCAATACCGAAGTTAAATACTGAGGAATTTTGAGACAGAGTATGTTGTTTGTGTCAAAAACCACTGTGCCCAACTTTTTCAGGTGACAAGGGGATCTCTTTATATTGTTGGTCGATTAAAGTAAACTCCTCTGAAGGAGGAATGAAAAGACAGAGAAGTTAAGGAAGACCAGAACAGCCGCAGCCTTGACCTGGTGGTACCCTGGCTTCCCTTCAGGTCTACACTGAGGCAGAAGACAGTCTCTTCCCATCCACACTTCCAGTGGAAGCCTAGTGAAGGTTTGTAGCACACCAATGTGGCCTGAGGAAGCCTGCAACAGCTGCCAGCTTTTAAGTCAAGCTGCTGATGTGCTGGAGAACTGTTGGTTTGAGAGTGGTGCTAGTTACCAATCTGTGGCCAAGGGAATGAATCAAAGGGCTGGTCTTGCTAACATGTCATGGCAACATTCACACGCCTCACTTGCTGCAGGTGTGAAAGTGGCAGGTGTCTAAACATGATGGCAGCAGGGGAGCAGTATGGGTGCTGGAAGATGCAGAATTCTGCCTCAGGTGGAAGCAAGGCATAAATGAGTTAGAAATAGCAGAAACACTTCAGAAATCTTGACATGTGCAGCTAATGGGAAAAGTGCTGTCCCTGAGGTGTTAGGGAGTACCTGTAGGCCTGTGCACAGGATGCACACATGGTGGTATTCCAAGTAGCATCTCTGGGGTAGGTGTTTGGAAAGCTCTGAGAAAGCATGAATTCACAACAGGCTTCCAAATTAACTTGGGTTTTTTGTGTGTGGAAAGAAGAATAGACAGAGAATTTCACTTATGGACGGCTTAAGAAACAGAGGATTGTAATAGGGTAATTTTAGAGATCAGAAAGGTAAGCAAAGTTACAGCTTGTGCCAGAGTCAGGGAGGCGGATGTTTACTAATGAGCTCCTAACCTGGTGGATAAAAATTCAAGTATGCTTTCCATTTCAGCTGTTTCAAAATGCACACATTCATTTTAAATTTGGACATTCATTCTAATAGGGTGACATGCCTCAGTTTGCAGGGAGTCAGCATGAATATTATACATCAACCAAGTTCCACTGAGCCTAACCTGCAATCCTTCAGTTTTGTGTAAACCTGATTGGGATGCTCTACCAGGGTGGTCACTACTGTTACTGTTGATGCAGTGGCATGGTGGACATGCGGGGACACAGACCAGAGAATACGACAATGAAATTTATCCACCTGCATGCAACATTCACTGGAGTTGGTGGTTCCTCTTAAATTACAATGAAAGGCATTTGGGATAAACCCATGATTCACCCTCAGTTGTTTCCATGGGAACCAGCTTCAAAGAAGTTCTGTAACCAGACATTTATTTAGACAAAAATATTTCATAACTGAGGCATGGAATTACACACTATTAAGTGGTAAGCAGTTCTGAAGTGAAAAGAGAAATTATAGTTCAGAGTCAACCTGAGATTTGAATCTATACACCTTAGCTGGCTTTAAATGAGAGAAAATATAATTGTTTTTACAGAAGTGTGGCCATTTACTTGCTCTTGCAGTGCATCAGAATTAAAATCTTGGTGTTGGATAAATCATTAGATAAATCAGTATTTATAAACCTGTATAAAAATATTAAGTACTAATTACTAAATTGAAGGCAGGCAGAAGCGACTCAGTATTACAGAGGACAACACAGCACAGAAGGTACAATGCACAGTTACTTCCTTTTGTATTCTTCTGTAAAAAAATAACAACAAACCTACCTTGTTTTTTCACCTATAATTTCTTTATTAGTAAAACAAGTATAGTGTAACTCCCTAACAATGACACTACACCCCATAGCCTAAAGAAACTACAATAATATACTGGGATTGTTCAGTATCCTTATAGAAATTCTGAAAATTTAAAATATATATATATTTTGATGTCAATGTGTATCAAAACAAATAATCCAGTTTGTATAACATCTCTTGCTGTTTGTAGAGTTGTTAATTCAATTTATTTCTTGCTCGCTCCAGTTTTAGTTTTCAGTGAACTGCAGTTTTATGACCCAAAAACTTAGTGGTAAAATTAACTACAATTAATTAATTAAGGTTGGACACTGACATCTCCATTCCAGAATACAAATTTAAGTGTAACTCAAGATTTGAAAATCAGGAAATGAAGAGTTAAGAACATATCTGTTCCCTTAACCCTGACCCTGCCAGAGCTGGGAATTGCAAGCAGGAATGCTTACAACTGTAAGCAATTTGGCTGTGTTTACTGTGCTAGGCTTAGCTTCACAGATCTTGTGATATGAGGTGGGTTAGGAAGTCTAAACCTCCAAATTTTCTGATTCTTAAGAGTTCTGCTGAATCTGATGCTCTGCAAAAGCACAAGAAGCCCTCAGAAACTCTACCTTAGCCAGGTGGTTTAGTGCATGAATCTCCTGCTAACTTTTTAAGAAAAGGGAAACATTACTTATAGGCATTATGGATTATTTAAACATCCAGTTTACTTACAAACCTATGTGAGGAGATGCTATTTGGATCAGTTAAAAATTGCACAGCATCCTTGTGTGTTTTTGTTTTTCCTGTAGACTTCATTATGGCAGAAGAAGAGTTAAAGTTCTGCCTAAAAGTCTTTGGAGTTCTCTGTGGTGAAAAGGCTGGTGCTGATAAGGTCATGACTACATGAAAGTTGGACTGCTGTGATGAGGGACTGGAGGCAAAACCCTGAGAATAACCATCTCCAGCAGAATGAACACAGATGAACAGCTCTCATGGTGCTGCAGGAAAGAAGTGAGCCTATGGACAGCTTTGGAACAGAAGGAAATTATGTATTGAAACCATGTATAAAATCCTAACTTTGAGAGATGACATTTTTCTCAGGACAGCTGAGATTTTCTACCAGACACAGTCAGTGTCCTAAAACCTGAGATTGTTTTATTTAATGGTTTGATTAGGAAATTTCATGCCATGCATTAAAAGTGCATGTGTTAAAGTCCTCCTCCACCACATCTCCTCATTAAGATACTAAGTTCTTAGATGCTATTAACATTTTAAAAGTTGCTTCCTGAGATGCATGATCCTGTGATGCAGATCAGAGGAGAGGGACAGAAATTAACATCCCTTTCCAAGAGGGAAGCAGGTAGAACTCAGCTGTTATGGCTCTGGCAGCTCTTCCAGCCTCCTCTGTCTTATGTGTTGTCATTGTATTAGATGTACCAAGAGAATGAAAATTACTGAGGATACAGATGTGATTAAGGGGAGGATGAGCACAAACCTAAAGGAAGCTACTCTGTTCTGAGGTTTCTTTTTAAAAAACAAAACTAAAAAGTAGTTTGGTTTAAAAACATGACTGTAAATCCTCTGCAAATCGTGCAGGTACAGACTTAGGCAGCAGTAGTCCTGGCAAATATGGTCATGGGAAAGAATTACGAACAAGAAAGTCGTAGGCAGTTGAAATACTGAAGCAGGATGCCACCTTTGTACACTGGGAAGGAACCAGTGTTACTTTGGCCACTGAGAAATTAAAGCCATTTGCGAAGTTAGGGTTTCCAGGAAACTAAATTTAAGTCTAGTATTTGTACCTTGACACATTTTGCCAAGTTCACATCTTCAATAATCTATTTTTTTTTTTTTTTTTTTTTTTTACTTTTCTTTACTTTTCTTGCACATTTGTTCTATGGTCAAATAGTTTTAAAGGACATGGTAAGTGATTAGCTAATAATCTTAATCAGTTGTATAGCCTCAGGCAGTAACAGTGCTTGTACACAAATCTGTGCGCACAAGCAAGCATGCAGAGATCCTGAATGAGTTAGTGAACCATGCTTTATCTCTCACCCACTGTACAATTTTCTGACCATCCGTTATATAAGATTTTGCACACAATTTGGATTGATGCCTCACCAGTACTCGTTGATATGAACTGATAAATTCTTGTTTCAGCTGAGCTGTTTAAATGTTTTGCGTGCTCTTACAAACCCTGGGAGGTCTTCAGCATACTCAGGGTAAAAGAGTTAAAATCACCAGAAAATATCTATCAAATATCATAATATCAGATTTTCATCTGACTGCTCAAGACATTCTAATTTAAAAAAAATGCATTTTTGCTGTAGGTCAGGGAAATAGGACACTTAACAATTGGAAGGAAATTAAGATTGAATTTGGAAGGGTGAACTCACCAGTCTGAAATATATTAGAGTTTTATTTAGGGAACTTTAATAGCAACTTAATGGATTCAAAGCATGAATTGAGTTAGCGTTTACTTCCAATAAGTATGTATTCTTTCTTTTCTGTCGTTTGGTCCTAGAGGACTGTTTCACAATAATATGCCAAAATATCTGACATCATGCATAAAATAAAAATTTTAAAGATGTTTCAACATCCAGTATTGTGCAACTAGAGTTATATGTGTACAAAAATTAATCACCCTGACCTCTCCCTACACATTTTACAGGTGAAGGTAAGCAATTCAGTGTTTAATCTTGGCTTTCTAGCTTAATAAAATTATTTAAATCTGCTCTAAATCTAATAAGCTTTAAAGTAGTGCATCTGGCTTTCAAATTGCCACACAGCACATCTGAAGTAAACTCTCAAGTCTAAAGGAATAAATGTTGTAACTACTTATGTTGCTTTTACTAACCAGAACTTAATAACGAGTTGTTCAGTCACCACCAACTGAAGTTTTTAAAATTTGCTACAAAATGAAAATACTAAAAAATTACTAGGGTTAGTAGAATCGTTTCCACCCTTCTTAACTGCGACATCACTGCTCTGTGGCTGAGAATGATATGCTGCGGGGCATGGTGTGGAGGGAGTTAAGAAATGGCAGAAGGAGGGATTCACAATGAGAAAGAACACCAAACAGCAGGTAAGCAGGCTTTGTTAGCTCTGCCTTCCACTGTACCTGCCCTTTGCAAAACTGGCCATGTGTCTCCTCTGCTGCCTGGGGCACAGAAAGTAGTCAGTACCACCCACAAAGGACAGAAGTATTTACAAATCTGAGCTGCCCACTTCTGGGTCAGCAGAGCAGAGCAGTGAAGCATAGCTGGGAAGTGTGGAAAGAGAGGCAGCAGGCCCGGCGAGGAGTGGGGCACAGAAGGAAGCAAAATTAACTAAAGTCCAAGTTGCCTGTTTGCTATTTGCCACTTTGGTGTACCCCAACGTACTGAATGGACAATACCTGAACTTTCACAAACATGAATTTCCTACCTACTTGTTGCCCCACAGAAGGAAGTGGAAGTAGTATCACCATCTAAAACGAAAAGAACCTGACCCCTTAAATTAACTGAACAGCTCCTGATATGAAGTCCATGGAAGTCAGCAGAGAGAGGTCTACTTACTGGCTGTGTAATTTTTCATAGCTTCAAATATTGAAAAAACCTCAAAATAATTCAATGTGGTTTAAGAAAATGTTTGGTTATAAACTTGCTAACACCTGTGTTAAAAGTATCTGTATTTCCAAGCTTTGGTGGGACACCTAAACAAATGTTTTCCCATGAATACAAACTGTAGTTCAAACACAGCAACATCTGAGTATTTCACCCCAAAAAAGGTCCCAGCTTCTACATACCTTTGTCAGGGCCTAAGGGGATTGCCCCTGCTGTAGGTTTGGCCAGCAGGTCCCAGGGCAGCTCAGAGCTGGAGCAGCTGAGGGCAGCTCCCATCCCACGGCAGGCATTGGCCAGTACCCATCCCCACAGGATGGACTCTCCCTGACACCCCATTCCACCAGAAAGTTGATGTATTAAATGCAATGACAGAGGAAATATTTTTTAATACTTTATGATTTATATAATAAATATATAATCCTTCTAGTTCTGTACTAAAAGCTAAAACAAATGTCAAGCTAAACTTACTGTTTGCTTTGAATATCTACAATTTACATGTGAGAGATACTTAATTCTCCAAGACTCCTCCTGAACTGAAAACTTTCTTTGAAGAGCAATAGGGAGCCGACTGCATTTTTTCAAAATGAAAAAAAAAGCCACCTATAGACACCCACACAAATGTATAGAGAGTGAGAGTAAAAGATGTATTATTTGTAGGTATTTGCTCAATTATTGAGTTGAAAGTGCTCAGTACTTGTATTGTTACAAAAAGCGTGACCCTTTTGTTATTTGTACTTTATGGTTGACCAGCTGAGTTATGTGAACTCATTATTTTTAAGTGAATCTTGAGAAGAGTAAAGGTGGCAAGTAGCAGATAAAACATTAATGATTGACAAGCATTTACACAAATGCCTAATAATCCCTCTTTTTTTTTTCATAAGGCAGAAAAGAAATTACCTGATAAATACAATAAGCACTGCCCTTCTTTGCAGAACTGTCATTTGCTTTAGTTATTCAGCTTGTATTTTAGTCTTCTCAGGATCAGGGCTGCTGTTATGATGAGTTGGTATATGCAGCTGCGGCATGGGGAAAGAGACTAGAAATTTAGGGAGGAGGGGAAAAAAAGACAAAAATCAGTGTTGGACCTAAATATATCAGTGAATTTATGATGATGAATTTAATGTTTGTTGGGGTTTTTTTCCTGAATACATTTCTGTTAATTAAGGATTAAAAGTACTATAGAAAACACCATTAGTATATGTGCTGTAATTATTCATACTCTTGGTAAGTACAAGCATTTTCATAGTTTAAAATGTATCTAAGACAAATCTACCAACACACACACACTCTCAGACACTTACACAGAGTTGCTCTTCTTTATTCCAAAGGCTTCTGAGGGAAGCTGCTGCTCACGTTTGAGTGTCAGCTGGGTTTCCTACCTGTCCCCACCACGGCTTGTTTTAGAAATGGCACTAAACAAACAATCCTGGCAGTAAAGAGCAGACTTCGTTTCTCTTTTAAGCCTGTAGGAGTAGCCCCACTGAGACCAGAACTTGCTTACAACAAACTTCATATGGACCAGCCTCTGAGATATACTCATTTCCCTGAGATATGCAGTTCAATTTTGTTATGTCCAGTAATATTTGGTCATTAAAGTCTGGCAGCTTATGTTAAAGTATGTTGTTTGTTACATTATGTTACATCCAGTAAAGTCTGGTGGCTTGGAAGTTTTCACTTAAATGCTCTTTTGCCATAGTTTGCTTTCTGTTTCACTATCAAAGCTGCACGAGACCATGGAAAAGCAACTACTCTTATAAAGCATCTGTAACCAGCCAAAACATCCTCAGCTTACTTGTAGGTCAGTTATCATTAATACATATGTTATATGAACAGATACATAATAATAATAATAATATATGTGTATATATGGATGAACATACTCTTAAGATTCATCAGTACTCTGCAGCTTTACATTGCTGCATTGATACAAAAGGCACTACTTACCTCACTTAAACAGATGTAAATCTCTAGTTGTTTGGAACCACTGGAGCAACACAAAAGGTCCAGATAACCCACAGTATAGGTCCTCCAGGTACCACCTCTCCTTAGCAAGTCTGCCCAAGGTACTTTGTTAGAATACTTCTTTAAACTGTGTCTTCTAGAAAAAAGTAACAACGTGCTGAAATACGATTTTCTGCTGTGGGACGATTTTTTTTATTCAGAGAAAGCTACACCACAAAGCACTGCTAAAGGGCATCTGGGATCCCTTTTGTGTTGAAATACCAGTGCCTGGGCAAGGAGAGAGCAGTGACACTGTAGCCTGGAGGTGGGGTCCTGGAGGTTGCCTGTGTTGGGAGCTGACATGGAAAGAATCATAGATGCAAATCAGATTCATTTAGGTTGGAGAAAACCCTTAAGATCACCAAGTCCATCCATAAAAGTAACACTGCCAAGTCCACCACTAAACCATATTCCTTAATGCCAAGCTAAGAGAAGCTGGTGGCTTGCCCCAGGGCTGCCCCCAAGGGCAGGACAGGTAGTAGAAGACTGGAAAAGAGGAACTGAGGTAAGCAATGAAGGAGGAACAAGGTATTTGAAATACCGAAATAAGGCAGCAAGAAACAGGCTGAGATCAAGAGTGTGGAAGGGATAGAACTGGGTAGAGACAGAACTGAAGAGGATGCATGGAAGTACACAAATGCAGTGGTAGGAGAAACAGAAAGAAAACCAGGCAAAAGTCTGACTGTTACAGAATGTGGGTTTTTTTCAAGAAGTTGAACACAAGGAGGACATCAGCTCAGAAAAGCAAGTGGAAAACATGCTAAAGCAGGAAGAAAATTGAGGGATGATGTCGGGAGCAAATGCAGACATGAGGGAGTCCCAGGTCCCTCCAGGGAAATGTGTGAGGAAAGTGCTTGCTTCTTCCATGGTAGAGAATAACCTACCACTGATTCCAGTTATGGTAGCAGCTCATCTGGCAGGCATCTACAGATAACAGATGGCTTTACATATGATCATACAATTTTCATAAGATTTATAGCATTTTTTCCAGTTTTCTTTTTTAAAAAAAAACAGGAAATGATACACAAAACACTGTTAAAGAGAACACATTGCAAAGTCAAATGCTTAGAAGCTAGAAAATGACAGGACTGAAGTTTATTATGTAACTTTAGTTTGCCTTCTCTATGTAAATGTATTAGTTCACCATCATCATGCACTTGGTAACATGACTCTTACAGACATCCCTCCAGCATTCAAGACAAAGCAGCTTGACCAACAGTAGATTTGTTCCTCTCAATAATGGTAATTTATGAGCCTTATCTTCCTTCTTAAGTAATCTGAAAGTCTAGAAATGTAAAGATGACGTGCATTTAAAGAAGATGAATGTAGAGAACAGAAATACATCTTAAAAGGTGGTGACTGAGTATTGACTTTGTCTCCTGTCTGGAATGCCTGTAAGTCTTCTCCTATATAGAACAAATGAACATCAAGGGGTTTCTCTTTACCAAGCATAAATTAATTTATATCCCAGATTAAATGCATTAATGGCTTAAATAAATGCCAAACCTTGTGAGAAATTCTTTGAACTTTTACTATTCAAAATAAGGGAAGATGCATGATTTTTTTTTGTTTGTTTCAGCATAAATTTGTAGCTTGTTGATACTTACTCATGTTACATTCAGTTTCACATGAGTTTAATGTTCACACAAGGTAGCCACAGTAATCCATGATTTCAGGCACATTAATAATCTCATGGTGTTTGTAAATTAATGACTCAGGATATGACTGAAAGAAGTAAAACAAAGTTGAACCAGAATATTTGTGGTGTGAGCTCTAGGGAAATGCAATTCTTTCAGGTCCTCTGGAACCACATGTGAAATAGAGCTGTTTTCAGTTAATTGAAAAATACAGTATGTGTGCAACATTTGAACTACTTTTGTTCCCAGTACAAGTGTAGGAACAAATAACCTGGACTAAAAGTTCACAAAAAGAAAAAGCTGCAAACCAAATGTTTGATGTTGCCAAATTTAGAGGAACAATAATGGTGACAAAAATAAAAAAACAGCAGGCAAATTCACAGTGTGTAGGCATGATAAGAATCTGAGTTCCCAAAAGATATGTCCCTGAGAAGAAGAGCTGCTAACGGGTTGAACAAACTACCACTCCATCACAACTCCTTACCCATCCTCTAAGCTTTTTTACTTCATTAGCCAGTATCCACCCCCTTATAAGCAGAAGCATGAAGAGAGTGGAGTACAATCAGCCATTTCTACTGATTCAGTTCTTTTTTCTTTTGTCCCTTCAAAGCATGTTCAAGAATTGGTCTACAGATTAGTCTAGTACCTGTCATCACTGTGATAGCAAAACAAACAGATCATGTTAGAGCAAGCAACTGAACTTTAATTATATTAGTATGAATTTTAAATTGTGAGAATAATTCAGAGCTAGAAATTAATCTGTACTAGTGTTCATATTGTCTTTTAATGCTTTGGTCAAGTTTGCACCATAGCAAAGTTGTAAGGATTTAAAAATATCAATTCTGGATGCTTTTCCACACAGTGGTTTGTTACTCTTCACTATCATAACAGTAAACAAAATTAGTGAATGCTTTTGACAATGTAGGGAAAAAATATTTTTGATGGTACTTGATACAGAAAAAAGCATACTTAGATAAACATTAATCTCTTGGCAATTATATGCATAATTACATTTTTTATTGAAATGTATGAATGTGATATTAAATCAACTAGTTAGATTGTACAAATCAGCTTAGAGGCTTATTAAAATTTCTTTCAAATTCTGGATAACCACATAGACATGTACAAAATTAATTTCTGCAAACATGAGGTGCAGTCATATCTCATTGTAAATAAAATCAGTACTAAAATATTCCTGTGAATTCATTGAAGTCTCTCAGCAGAGAGCAATAGAGATGTCTTCTACTTAACCAGATTATAGAAAACTTACAAAGCCATATCAATAACATCAAGTGCAGTAAACATCTTGCTAAAGGTGTAATACTTAGTGGTACTGAAAATAAATACTTAGATTTATTACAGCAGCGAAACGTATCAGGAAATGCAATACATCTCTTTGTGTATATTATACTCATCATACATCAGTCTTAAATCAGAAAAGTTTAAAGGACGTTGTTCTGTTATTAGTCAAATCCACCTGACCATTCTTGAGCTGAACAGTGAATTCGATGTTCCTGATGTTCTCATATAAAATAAGGTGACAAATATCAGGATCCATTAAACAGCTATAATATCTGTTTTCATGGGAAGAGTCGCTTAAAAGGTAGAACCTGTCAGTGTGCTTACCTGATACCAAGATGCACTAAGAATAGAAACTGTTCTTTCAGGAAAAAGGCAGATCCTATTGAAAAAGAAGAAATGGTTTTGATTTTCCACTGCTGTAATGGGCTTATTTAATAGCTGTAATATTATATCCTGGGATTGTTGTAATTCTCAGCTACTAAAGCTGCAATAAGGTCCTGGTACGATAAAGTCTGTATTACCATCAGAGCCAGCCTTCTGCATTTAGTATGTGGTGAGTTTTTACTGTTTGATTTGACTTCTTTCAGAACCTGTGAAAGTTAAATACCTGTACTAGTCAGGTTTCCAGGAGGAGTAACTTGTATTTGGAAATTCATAGTCTTCTAAAACAGCTGAGGTTCAGCATAAAGCTATGCCAAGAGATACTCATGAAATTAGAAAGAAGTATCAATATATAAATATTTTACTTACTCAGTATCGATAATTAGAGGAAAGTTCAAGAGTTTTGTGTAAGTTACACAGTCTAGTTATTGCATTAAATATACCATCAATTGACAAACTGGCAACAGGTATGTCATATGAAAGTAAGGTCAACTAAAATTTTATTGCTACTATTATGATTTAGAGATTTGAGAATCCATATAGAGGTACAATATTTTTTTAAATTATTTATTTTTAATTTTTTTTTGTTTAGAATAAGAATTAAAAGTACTATTACTAAAAATTCCATATGAAAAGTAATTGATGAAGAACAGATTTTTTACTATCTCCAAACCCAAGGAATCTTACTGAATTTGGAAGTTTTATCAGACAGGGTAAACAGCAGCCTGTGCTTCAGATACCAAATTAAAATACAGTTAGTATGTTGGTGGTTTCCACATGCTCCAGTTTGACCTGAAATACCTGCAGTCAATAGCCTGTTGCCAAATAAGAAGTGGTGGCTGCATTCTGTGATCGTGTTACCTCCAGCTGGCAGGAGCAGAAGCTCTACACAGAGTAGATCTGTACGAACATGACAGATATTGTTTTAAAAGATGTTTAGTAAAGTTTTCTATATTTGGTACCCCAGCTTTAAAAGTCAATAATTAAAATTAAATTAATCTCATTTGAGGCTAAAAGTACTAGCCGGTATAGAATGTCCCACATAAGGAGTCATCATTGGTATGTATAAATACGTATCATTGGTCCATGAAACAACCACTGGTAATAACTATTATATTCCAGTTCTCACTTCTGTAGAAGAATTGAATCATTCAATTTCTTAATACCCTTTTAAATATCTTACAGACACAGTCTTTCTGCAGACCCCTGATCCAGCAAGGAGTCTTGTACAAACAGATTATTTGTCTCCAGAGTGGAAGAATCCTAATAGAAAACAGGCTAGAACACTCATAAAGACTTGCCAGAAAAATCCTTTTCCAAAGGAGGATGACTATGTTGCCTGTAACTTCTGCAAAGAGATTATGTTTTGCATATTTTACTCACCTAAGTGGAACTACAAAGCAGGATATGGAACTAGACACTTTAATTCAGTGTCACAGTTTGTGTTTAACAGTAATTTGTAAAGGAGGGAGGAAGAAAGAGCTACAGCAAATATAATGAAGAAGGTGATATCCTATTCTCCATATTTATGAGCAAGCAGGAGTATCCTGCTCCAGGAATTGTTTTTTGGCGTTTTTTAGTCCTGGCTGAGAACATTCTAATATATGTCACCCCAAACTCTACCATATTCATAACTTTTAAAAGACATAAATAGTATTACTTAATGTAATTTAATTCATTTGACTGAAAACATGTTCTAGAGAATATAAAAAAAGAATAACCCTTAAGGTAGGAGGATTTGGAGTGTTTGGTAGTGTTTACTAGCAATAGTTTTGAAATGAAAAAAACCAGCACCATGACTTACTCTAGACAAATGGCTCATCACAGAGAAACCAAAAGTTCTGTGTTCCTGATCCACCCCCACTCAGTAAGTATTCTGACTTCTAAGTCCAACTTACTTTTAAATAACGGTTTGAAAGACATATATTTTCAGGAAAAGCAGGCAGCAAATCCAGCTTATTGACGAAATAGTGTCAGTTTGTCCACTAAATATGTGTTTACTAACACTCAAGCTACATAGCTATCTAGTAATCTACAACTTTACTATATTCAAACAGCAGAACAATTAACTTGTTATACTTTATATCATGATGAATATTGTTGTGACCAGAGGCAAAGTAAATAATTTTCTTAGCATTTAATAGAAATGGGATAATACTTCAGGTGATGTGCATTTTATTACATACAACTCTGTGAACTGTGAGGCAATGTAAACTAGTAATGTAATTTAGAATTTGATTTTCACATCATTTAAACTGAATCCTGAAGTTACTCATAAAAGCTGGATCTGTGCTGTTCTAGGGTGGTGTGACTTCACTGTAATATGTTTTTGTCGTATATCACTGTGTAGCACCAGTACCTAGGCATCAGCACTGTTTTTTGACAGACATATCCCATGTATATTTGGGACTGTCTAATTTAGATTTCCTCAAGGAGTGGGGTTTTTAGCCTGCATGCAGATTTGAACTCAACTTTCAGATTTACCTTTTGATGCCTGGAAAGGAACATGCTATTGAAGTTTTGTTTGTTTATTTTGTAAAAGAAAATGTAAGCTATGACCGCAGGGAGCTGGAACTGTTTATAGATACCAGCCTTTTTAGGAAGCCAGCCTACCTGCAAGATGAATAATTTAAGAACAACTATGAAGAAGATTGATGGTCTAGCACTGCATCACTGTAGGCTCCCTTTATACTATGGAAAGTCTGCAAAAGCCCCCCTTTCATTTTTCACCAGAATTTACTGCACTTTAAAGGTATTTAAGACTCATTTATATTGCAAGATCACAAATCCTCATTTTCCTCCTTTCCAAATGTGTAACAAACCCAGCGACTAGCCTGGATCAACAGAGAAGATGAGTCTGCCCCAAGTCCACAAATGATGTGACTGTCTTTCTAGTAAGTGAGACTAGCTCAAATATCTTCATCACTATATAGGCCACTTCTGAGGTTCTCCTCTCTTTGGTGCTGCAATGTAACTACACCTTAAGGTAACAGAAACTCACCTGGATTTTTTCACCACTTCACAAACTTGTCAAATGATTATTGGAGCAATTAAAACCATTTCTGTTTCATTTTAAGTTCTATACTGCTTTGTGGGCAACTAAGAACAAAGGTGCAAGTTTACTGTAGTTGAGTTTGCAAATGGGGGGAAAAACTCCCAGCAATAAGCAAATTCTTGCAGGTTATTTTGTTGGTATCTGCCCCAGATTTTGCTGTGCACCTTCTCTTTGAATGCCAGGTCTACAGCACCATTTTGCAGAGAGAGAAATGACTAGGTAAGGTTTTGAGCTTGACCTGACTCATGCTTTGGTGCAAGCAGAGTCCAGGAATATACAGTAGTGAATGATGATTATGTTTTACCACCACAGAGGCCAGATGAAAAACACGTAATATGTGAAAATACTAGATCACTGAAACTCAGAGATCATAGAATCCCTCACAGTACTCCAGCAAACCACAAGAGCTCTCTTCGGATCCAAGGCATTCATTTTATCTTTCCAAAAGTAAACAAGCCATTTAAGACATGTAGTATATATACTGTTACACATGTACAATCTTATTCACTTTAATACTTCAGTATTAAAATCCTATGGCAGAGCATTTGTGTATCTTTAAAAAGGCACAGTGCAAACCTGTATGTCTAACAATGAATCTGTTGTTTGAAATCTCTCAGAAACAAAACATTTATTGTAGGGATGTCTGTGCTCCTACTTTTACACTGCAATATGCAACGCACAGGTATAAATAATACAATGCCCTCATTTTGCATAACCTGTTTATGATTGCCATAATGACAACTTCCTTACAGTCAAGCAATATCATATGCTCCTAATATGAACTGCTGTCTACTGTAGTCAGCATCACAGTACTTTGTGGAGAGTCACTCATTGAAATGCAAATAATGTCTTAAGCTGACTTCTTTGGCTCTGATATATGTCACCTCAACTCCAGTGTGACTCCATAAAAACACAAAAGACAGAAGGAAGGCTTTTGCTGGAAGGGTGCCACAAATGCAGCGTGCAGCTTCATGGCTCTCTGCTGTCCTCTAAATAGTATTCTGGAACAACTAACAACAACAAAAAAAAATCTTTAAATGTTACTATTTTAATCATCATTTGAAGAAAGTACCGGTCACAGATGATGTAACTATTTCTAGACCAGCATAATTCAATTAATATTTTAACAACCTTTAGTTATAACCACCGAAAAAGACACATCTGTGCAGTATTCTGAATATGAAATATTTTGTATTTGGAATGCTCAGTTAGTTCAAAACGTGTCAGTTGCTGTATCAAAGTCTGATTTTAAATAACATTTGCACTATAGGAGGCCGTGTTAGTTACTATTAATATAAGAAAGATGCTAAGTTGACTGTTAGCCTGCACAAAGTATTTTCTCCTGGCAGCCTCCGATTAGAGTATGTCCTAACTGACTTCAAGGTCCATTTTATTCAAGGACTGCATGAGAAGACACACTAGCATTTGGCAGAGGAATAGAAGTCCTTCCATGTTGGGAAATGTACAATATCAGTGTCATATGTATGTAGGTTTTACAAACTACGTAATTTGTTTGATTATTTTTTCTCTTGTTTTAACCTACAGTAGTCAAATTACAGCTTTTCAAGAAATAAAGTAACAACTGGAAAAGCTTTCATGAAGAAGTTGCACCTAAGCTCACCACTCTATTTTTTGAAAGATAAAAAATCAAAACCAATAATTCACACAAATGGCAGGTAACAGTAAGGAATTTTCAACATATTTTAAATAAGCACTTTAAGCAAGTAATGTGACATGTAACTGGATTGGATAGAACTTTTTGTCTAAAAAAAAATCTGCTTCAATTCTTGGCTGTGCAGTCTTTTAACACACACTTATTTTTGACACAGAAGAAATTAGCATGACTGCACAGAATACACCTCCAGAATGATATGTAAATTGCATAGAAAACTGGCACATGGTATTCGCATGACAGCAGAGAAGTAGGTGAAAGCCAATGTTGTGCCAATTTCAACGAGGAAAAGGATTTTCTGCTGAAAACTGTAAGGCTTTCAAGTCTAACACTCATGCTAGAGAATGTTTTAGCACCTTTTACAAAAAGTTGAACCACTTAGCTTTTTAAGCACACACTGTGGGAGTGTGATAAACAAGAGGAGTTTGAGGGCAGTGCAACTGGTTCTAGAAATGCTTGGACTGGATGAATCTACACTGCAGGCAATTCAGTAGATGCCAGTTGTACAATTTGAGATTATTGTTTCTGAGAAACAGCTTCTTCAGGGACAAGAGTGCTTAAACCCTCTATGTATGCCTCTTGGGGACTACCATCAGCAGCAATGGCCAGGCTAGGGTTGCCTGGCTTTCAATGGAGACTCTAAATGTGCACCACACAACTTTGCCTAATGCTGCTTCTGTTGCCCTGATTTAGGCATATAAAAAAGATTAGAGCATTGACATGCTGCGTGTAAGAAAATGGAGACAGAAAGGCAAGAGATCTTTCCCAAATGCTGGTGACTGGGTGAGCAACTGAGAAGAAGTTAATATAAACAGAAGAAACTTTTTGAATCCATCTATTTTAGTGGCGTTTACCTCACTGATGATCCTGCAGTAACTTTTATTTCCTTTAACAGTCCTGCAGTGAAACAGAAATGATTTGAACATGGACATCTCCTCAATTTTCCTCTGCCTCCAAGACCCTTATTTCTTTCTACACCTTGTTTGTTGTCCAGAAGTATTATTGCCTCTATAGAGCAAGCCTGGACTAACAGTGGATTCTTCTCAAGAAGAAAAAAATCAGAAGCATCAAAATATCCCAATTGCAATATTCAGTGATTAGCTTCCTGCTCTGTCAGGTACAAGTTTAAGACGATAAACACTCCATTGAAGCACCTACTGAAGTGCTTGCAGAAGCAAGGCTTTTGGTTAGGTGGGGCACAGTGTGCATGAGGAAAAGAGGATGGCAGGAATTTTCCATTTAGGCTGTTTCTGTAGGCAGCAAAGATGAAGACAGTCTAAAAAGAGGTGTCTGCAGGATGGCAGACAAATAACTTTCACATGAACCTGTCACTATTTTGGTTGGTCTTTCCATCTAAAATGTTGCCTGGTCTCACAGACAATATCCTCAAGGGTATTTTAGCTTCAACACAGGATAAATAGCTCTGAATATGTGTACGTCCCTAAAGGAATCCTGTAGTTATTATTTCAGTCCTAGGTTTTGAGAAATGAAAGTATTGATCTCACATTTAATTTTCTATTTGCAACAGCTAATGGTTCACCAGAGTTGCAGTTGTCTGGAAGAAGCGTGTTTAGGGAGAAAATACTTCAGTCATTTCTTCTTAGTGTGGTGTTTTGGTACATTGAAGGTGGTAGTGTCATAAGAAGCAGTAACTTTCTTATCATGTTGAAAACCTTCCATTGTTGTTGTTGCATCCTTACTACATGCTTTTTCTCTGGCAATTTATATGGATAAGGACTGCTCCTGCAAAGGTGGTGTTGAAGAGAAACTGAACAGTCATTAAACACTCACAGTGGCTACATTTCAAGGATGATCATGACAACTGCTCTTGCAAAAAGATCATCAAATTTCCTTAATATCCTACTGCAGCAGATTAATCTGATGACATACATTAATGTTAGCTTCAAAAGGAAATGCTTTTCTGCACACGGAGATGAAAACCAATCTTTCTGTCACGTTACTTAACACAATCAATAGGATTTAACTTTTCACTCATTTTATTCATTCATCTGCCTTTTTCTGGTTCCCTCATTCTTAACGGTGTCGAATACACTGAATCACAAACTAACCACTAATCATTTCCATATTAGTTAGAGGACTATTGGGTGGTGAACTGAATTGGAACAGTGACAACCAAAAATGCAAAATAAACCAGTCAGGCCAAAGTGAATCAAGTTACTGGATACAAACCTTTCAAAACTTACTGGATATTGGCAGACCTAGATGATCTTTAAGTTCCCTTCCAACCCAAACCATTCTATGATTTCATGATTCTATGAAATCCAAGCCCTCAGTAGTCTATGTAATTTTGTGCATTGCCCTCTCCACACTAAGCATGTTCAGTCTCTGCTCCGTGGCCACCTGTAGCAGTTCCCTGCATTCTGTCCTCTTTGCAGTAGCTTTTACTTGTGAGTAGCCCAATGAAACATTCAAAGTATGGTTTGTTAATACCTTCATTGTGCCCTTTAATGTTTGAAATAATTGGGAACAAGAATACTATTTTTTCTGTGAAAAAAATAAATAAATCTTAGTACCCACTTTCCTCCACTGCTAAAGGAATTATCACCCAAAATTTCCCACAAGCCACTGGGTTGGGGCATTTTAATTGTTTGTCAGGGAAGGAAGTTTTTTCCACAATCAGCTTTTTTAATAGCAAAGAGGGTAGTACAGAAGGAAATCACTGAAGAACAGGCTGGCAATTTGTGTTAGTGACTGTACTGCATGTATTCATAGCTCACCTGTCAGTGGGTGATCAGGTCACTGACCAACTCTTGAGCACCATTGCCTTTCCCTCTCAGCTATAACAAAGGAGGATGCAGACTTCCATTTTGGGAGAAATGCAGTCAGTTGTTGCAACCTTTGAATTAAAATAAAGGCAGGCAGTTATGTTTGTGAGTTGATTTGAAAATAGACGTCTATAAATATATAGACTGCTGTGTATTTCTAGTTTCTTCTCAAGATATTCAGCTGTGGGTATGAAAGATAAAAGCCAATGATCCAAAGCATGTTTCATAATATATGATGTCCCAAGCTGGCCTATATTGCAAATTAGGAAAATGCAGATTTAAATTTCATTATTTAGGACATTCTGTGCAGAAGAAAAATATAATCAGAGGTATAAAGAAAATAATAAAAAAATCTTCAGTATTTTATTAAGGGGAAAAATTGTTAAGACTTACTTCTTTGGTGATGGATGATTAAGAGAGATGTTTTAATGAAAACAGCAGGAAAATATACCATAGCCATTCAAATTTGTGAATAATGTATCTATTCAGTCTCCAGATCTCAGCTAGCTGAGTACACGACAAGAGAAAAACTTCCTGAATATTATGCATATATGCAGAAAATGTTGCTAAGTTTCTAAGTCTAGATCAGCTCACAGGTGGGACAGCAAGTTCATCATGTTGCAAGAGGATCAAATTTTACATTGCAGTAAGGGGAGAGAGCAGTGGTATCCAAGAGAAACTAGAGGGTTAGTGCCTGGATAAGTAAGAATGAGACACAGATACTCAAAACGTAAGATGCTGTTGTGGTGTGGAGAGATTTTAATATAATAGTCATTCAGTTCCCTGCCTTCTCACTTGTCCAGTCTCAGAGAGTACTGATTTTAAGGAACTGTATACTGCATTTTCTTACTGTGGCTTATAAAGATGTCTTTAATCTCTGCCTGTTTTAAAAGAAGAAGACTTAAACAGAGTCCATTGCTCCGTATGCTTCCATACCTTCCTAATAAATAACTTTTTCCTGCCACTGAAGTTTTTTTTGGGTCATTACAGTGGCTAAGGGCAGGAAAATTCTCTAAGCAGGATGAGATGTCTTAACCTCCCATCTTTAGTTAACTGACATATTCTACAGCTCAAATCCATTAAACCATGGTTGACTGCTTTTATTAAGAAATAAAATGGAATTTTTTGGCTTTTGCTCAAGTACTCAAATTCACTTTTTTCCCCTTTTTAAAAAAAAAAAAAAAAAAACCAAACAAAAAACTAGTTTCATGTATAGGCAGGTATCCAGATGATGAAAATACTTGCTTTCATATCAGCACTGTAAAATCTTAGCTTCTGATGCTGCTTCAGAGTCCAGGCAAATATTTATTCTGACTATCCAATTTGCCTAAGAAGTAGCTGAACAAAAGCCGTCCTTTCGTAATGAATAGTGACACCCTATTTTTCTGCCTGTTGTAACTAGGATCTAACTTCTATTGCACCAGGAATTACAGATGCAAGCCATTGTTGGTTGGATGCTAAGAGCCTTTTTTTGGTTTGTTTTAAAATGTCTGTCAAAAAATAAATTAACATTGCCAGTTTACTGCTTGGACCCAGTACACACTGTGCACAATGTTCTTCTGTGTGCCTCAGAGGCTTCTGGAAGTTCTCTTGGTTTTCAGAAAAATCCCCATTTGGGTTAACCCTCATAGTCCAAGGCATTCAACCTGCTGATAAATCACTCAGCTGAATACTCTAAAATAATAATTAAAAAACAACTGAGATTTTAAAGTATAAAAGATCCAAGGGATAGTGCCCAAAATTTTCATGACACCTTAGTGCAAGGATGAATTTTTGTAGTAGAATATCCTTCAGCCATGAAGCTGAACACAGCTTCTGATGTTTACATTTTATAGTATTTTTCAGTTGCCGATGGTGTTGTCTAAGTCCAGAAATTTCCTAACACTTTTCCTTGGCTGGATTTTTTCATCCAACGCCACTCCACATTCTGAGCTAAGAGGCAAGACTGTGCCTCTCTTTCTGCTTCTGTTCTAGCCAGAACACGTCATTAAAATGGAGGAATAGAGACCCCACATTTTAAATCATTGCCCTCCATGCCTTTGGATTGTCGTGTTTACCAACGCCTTAACACTACTGAACCTCTTTTTATAATGTTGAAGCAGGAAATAGCCATTCAGCTGTGACCCATGAAATCCTCCATGGAGAAAAAGGAGCACTCTAGGATGAAAGGGATGATAAAACTCTCTGAACTCCTTCCAGATTGTCTAAGGCCATGAATACACATTTTGAAAAGGGTGAGTCCTCCTTATTTTATATTCCTTTTGTACTCAGATGACTGATTCGACAAGAGTAAACAACATTAAGATGGAAATTTGAAAGCAGCTTCAAAGGAGTTCAGCACCTAATTCTATTGACGACTCTTTTGAAGATGTAGACCTTCACCTCTAAAATAATCTACATAATTTTAGAATGTTTTATTATTGCGCAGACACTGAAAGCTTAACATTAAAAAGCTTTTCAATTAAATGGTTTGAATTACTCTTCATTTCCAAGCTTTGGGATTATTCAGCAGGCTCTGAAAGAGACTCTCCGATTGAGCATACTATTTTATAATTAGTGCCACAAAACAGTATGTTTCAATACATCAACATAAAGTCTAAGATTACTAAAGAACAGAAAACAAACAGAAAGCTGGCTAGTAGGAGTGAAGTTAAAAGATGTTAGTAAAAATTAAGGTTGTATACCTAACTTAAAAGTTGAAAACTAAAGTCTGTTTTGTCTCAATTTCTAAAAATTCACATATATCCCAGCAACAGCTTGAATGAGCAGTTGAATACAATAAGGAAGATGTGATTGTGTTCATGGTTTAACTTGTAGGAAGGTGAATAGAAGTTTCCTCACTGCAAATGTCAGTCCTGCAGAGATTTCAGGCCTAAGTAACCTGCAAGGAGAGGAATAGGAGCAAGAGCTATCAGCTCTGAACGGTGAGAGTGACAGAAGAAGCAGGTCTAGTGCCCTTTCCCACACCCTTGGCACAAATCATAATAATAGATTAATCATATATTCCTTCACAACAAAACCACAGGATGTATTTTGGCCTTCCTGAGACATCATCTCCCGGAGCTCCCACTTAAATAATAATCTTGTTTTATTTCTGCTTCAGATGAGTGACTACACATATGGATGATCCAGCTAAATACTGAGAAGCATCTGCAGTGTCCATCCTCACAAAAGTTTGTTACTGTCTTTCTACTGCTTTCTCAGTGAAAGTCATTCAAGCCACTTCACAAGTCTACCATGCAGTGCAAATGGGAAACAGAAGGTCAAATAAGAAATCTGTCCTCTCAGATGACTTTATGTGCATCCTAAGGAAAGAGTCCAAGAAAGCCTAATTGTGCCTGAAAGCATAATGGCCTGACTTCATCCACAGCTGAACTCATACATAAAGTTTCCTTTAAATTTCTTAGATCATAAAGGCAGCGAGGTTGAAAATTGTCCATGGCCAATTTAGAAAATATCTTGACTTTAAAACCAAAGGGTACTGGCTGCCTTCACCTGAAAAAGCAAGGAAGTATATTATACACTACCTATGCAGTACTTTGGGGGTACATAAACGATTACCAGTCATTTCTTGTCAAAGTAAAATATGGTGAAAAGAAATGTGAGCAGTCCAGTAAAAATAATCTTGCTTATAGGATGTGGGGTGTAAATGGTTTTCCTTCTCGAGTTAGTTTAATGTATCAAGCATATAGTTATATTCTGCAGCTTCAGTCCAATGAAACTAGCATGTACAATGTCAGAAATAACGGCTACCAGGGTACTTGTTTGTTCTACTAAAGTAAAAGCTTATAAGGATAAAACCTAAAATTAGATTCCATTCTTCTTTCTTGATATTTGAAAGGTTTATCACTTACTGCCAGTCAAAGGCAATTTTATTTTGATGTTTATTACTGTCTTTAATAGCAAATCTGAAGAAACAGTAAGCAAAGCTTCATAAATCAATAGGGTGTAGAAATGGAAGCACAGACATAAGATAAAATCCTCATTCTTTATACATCTGAACTGACAACACATAAAGAATATAGTGCTCTACAAAAGGCACTTGGATTAACTATATGAAAATATTTTTAATTGCATACTCTTAAAACTGAAATTAAAACATAAACCCCCATTAGGACTTGTAAAAAAAGAATCACACAATGCCATTTCAGAATATTAAATTACTTTTTTATCGCAGTTCCATGCATTGATAGTTAACATGCCTCCAATAAACTAACCAAGAAAAGGATGTTTTAATTACCATTTGGTTGTCTGACAGAGTTATAATCTACTGTAACAGAATCCTGTAAGTATATAAATTTAAGTATGCTTATGCCCACTGATAAACTTACCAGGAACTCAAAATTTGTTGATGTTGCTTGTGGTCTCACAATATCATAGACTTTTGTTAGAGGTGGGCTGAAAGATTTCTCTTGAGGCAACACAAGAATAGATTCTGTGCTTTCTTAGTCATTTGGTAATCCTTACTGGATGAAGGGACATAACCCAGTCGATACTGCACTGTAAAGTCCATCACTTAAGCAAACATGACTCCATTTGGCCTGTCTAGAAATAACAACATAGCGCTAGACAAAATCTGCAAAATCATTTAGGTATAGAATTCAGTTCTGCCACAGTTTGAAGTAGTTAAGTAGTGTTTTACCAGAGATAGCAGGACTTTTAGATTTGGAAGAATGTTTTCAAGTATGTCAAAGGTGATAAAATTATTATGGTATCTTTCGTTTCCAGAATAAAAGAGATCTTTGTATAAACTGGCTTTGGAATTATTCACTGAGATCATTCTTCCGTCTGCTAAATGTATGTCTGTAGGCTTTTTATTATCATTTATTAGTATTTCTTCAAATAATGCAAGTATTCCTGTCTATTGTGGCTCAGCCCAAAATCTTTAAAATTTATAATGGAAAAACACAGAAGGCTAATGCCAGGTAAAGTGTACATAGGATAGCAGAGTGGTGAGAAATAAGTATTTTGTCCTTTACTGTACAGACCTACAACCAGCCCGCTTCTCGCACAATTATATGCCCTGGATTTATGCACCAAATTTGTCAACAAGTCACAAAGTTACTCTTACAATGATGAGGACATCTGAGATCATATGGACTTTCATAAATCTTGTTTTCAATGCACAGATCACAAGACTGATGTGTTTACCCAATTCAAGTAATCTATTTGATCTTCCTGCTGTGGTCACAATGCAGAATGTAATATAAGATTACACCAGAACTCTAAGCATACTAATAGGCAAAGCATGCAAATTTAGTTACTATTTCATCACCCAACACTGCTTTCAGAAACAGTTATCAAATAAAGGGAGACAATTTGCTTTTCTAACTTCTTTGGTAGCAGAGAGAAGATCCCTAGTTGTAAATTGAAGAGAACTCGGCATCAGTATGAAGTGTTGCGTATGAAGACATGGACTCAGGTTGTGGTACAACCAGAGACACTTTTTTGTACAGAGAAACTCATGTTTATATCTCTGAGCCCAGATACAAATTATATATGTACCACCAGGCTCAGGGCAGAAACCATTCATGCAGTTACATAGACTTATCACTACAAGCATGCAAACACCTTTTGACTACTAGATAACTATGTTTATCTTTCTTACTTTCCTTCACAATACCCAGCTGTTCTCTCATCTCCTGCCAGATCAGACATTCTTCATCCTTCTCTCATACATCTCTCTTCAGGTATTTTCTATCCTCCTCTCTTTTATCTCCCATCAGTAATGGTCAGACATACTCAGTACTCCTCTCATATATCTCTCTTCAGACATTCTCTATACTCCTTTCCCACAATGAAGAACCTAGAAGGAAGCTTATTGTAAGAGAATAAAAAGATTTTCAGAGATTTTCCAGGCACTTGTCTCTAATGTTACGTTTTTTCTAAACGCAAGTATTTAGGGTGAGTCCTACATGGGATTTATCACTAGGCTTGACAGAATCCATAGCATAAATCATAGAATCATAAAATCATCTACATTGGAAAAGACCTTTGAGAATATCAAGTCAAATCGTTAACCCAGGATTGCTGAGTCCATCACCAAGCTGTGTCACTAAGCATCGCATCCATGCAGTTTTAAAATACCTCCAAGGATGGTGATTCCACCACCTACCTGTGCAGCCTGTTCCAATGCTTGACCACACTTGCAGAAAAAAAATTTCCTAATATCCAATCTAAACCTCCCCTGACATAACTTTAGGCAGTTTCCTCTTGTTCCTGTCGTTATTTATCTGGAAGAAGAGACCTAGTCCCACCTGCCTACAGCTACCTTTCAAGGCAGCTGTAGAGAGCAATAACATACCCCCTTGAGTCTCCTCTTCCCCAGGCTAAACAACCCCAGTTCCCTCAACTTCTCTTCATAAGACTTGTCCTCCAGACCCTTCACCAGCTTCACTGCCGTTCTCTGGACATGCTCCAGCACCTCAATGTCTTTCTTGTAGTGAGGGGCCCAAAGCTGAACACTGTGTTTGAGGTGCAGCCTCACAAGTAGCAAGCACAGGGGGACAATCACTTCCCTAGTCACTCTGGCCACACTGTTTTGGATACAAACCAGGCCACCTAGTCACACTGCTGGCTCATGCTCAGCTGGCTCTTAACCAGCACCACCAGGTCCTTTTCCACCATGCAGTTTCCAGCCAACTCTTCCCGAAGCTTGTAGCATTGTGTGGGGTTGTTGTGACCCAAGTGCAGGACCCAGAGTTTCTTCTTGCTGAACCTCATACAACTGGCCTTGGCCCCTCAGTCCAGCCTGCCCAGATCCCTCTTGCAGAGCCTTCCTGCCCTCCAGTAGATCACCCCTGCCCAACTTGGTTCATCTGCAAACTTAATGGGAGTGTGCCCAATCCTCTCATCCAGATCACTGATAAAGCTACTAAAAGGAACTGTCCCAAATACTGAGCCCTGGGGACTCAGTGACCAGTTGCCAGCCAGATGGAACTCCATTTGCTTTGGGCTTGGCCATCCAGCCAGCTTTTAACTCAGCGTAGAGCACACCCGTCCAAGCCATGAGCAGCCAATTTCTCTGGGAGAATGCTGTGGGAGATGGTGTCAAAGGCTTTACTAAGGTCCAGGTAGACAATATTCACAGCCTTTCCCTCTTGCACCAAACAGGTCATCTTGTCATAGAAGGAGATCAGGTTGGTCAAGCAGGATCCGCCTTTCATAAACCCATGCTGGCTGGGCCTGATCCCCAGTTGTCCTGCACGTGCTGCGTGATGGTGCTGAGGATGATCTGCTTCATAACCTTCCTGGCATCAAGGTCAGACTGACAAGCCTGTAGTTCCTGGGATCCTCCTTCCCGCCCTTCTTGTAGATGGGCATCACACTGGCTGACCTCCATCTTCTGGGACCTCTCCAGTTTACCAGGACTGTTGACAAATGATTGAGAGCGGCTTGGCAAGCTCCTCTGCCAGCTCCCTCAGTACCCTCAGGTGGCTTCCATCCAGCCCCATAGACTTGTGGATGTGTAAGTGGAGCAGCAGGTCACTAATCATTTCTTCCTGGACTGTGAGGACTTCACTCTGCTCCTCATCCTTGTCTTTCAGCTCAGGGGGCTGAGTACACAGAGGGAAGACTGAGGCAAGGAAAACATGAAGTACCTCAGCCCTCTCCTCATCCGATGTGGCAATGTTCCTTGCTGCATCCAATAAAGACTGAAGATTATCCTTGGCCCTCCTTTTGTTTCTGATGTATTTGTTAAGACATTTTTTACCCCTTTTTACAGCAGTGGCCAGCCTGGCCTCTAGCTGGGCTTTTGCCTCTCTAATTTTTGCCCTGCATTACCTCATGACATCCTTATAGTCCTCCGGAGTTGCCTGCTCCTTCTTCCAAAGGTCATAAACCCTCCTTTTTTTTCCAGTCAAAGCTCTCTGTTCGGCCATGCTGGTCTTCTTCCCAGCCCCTTCCTCTTTCGGCACATGGGAACAGCCTGCTCCTGCACCTTTAAGACTTCCTTCTTGTAGAATGACTAGCTTTCCTGGACTCCTTTGCCCTTCAGGACTGCCTCCCAAGGGACTCTGCCAACCAGGCTCCTAAGCAGGCCAAAGCCTACCCTCAGAAGTCCAAGGTAGCAGTTCCGTTGACCTCTCCTCCACCCTTCTCCAAGAACCGGAATCTCTACCATTTTGTGATAGCTGCAACCAAGATGGCCTCCAACGGTCATATCACCCACCGGTCCTTCTCTGTTCACAAACAACAAGTCCAGCAGGGCACCTTTGCTAGTTGGCTCACCCACCAGCTGTGTCAGGAAGCTGTCTTCCACAAACTCTAGAAGCCTCCTAGATTATGTCCTTCACGCTGTATTGTATTTCCAGCAAACATCTGGTAAGTTGAAGTCCCCCATGAGGACAAGGGCTAGTGATCCCAAGACTTTTCCCTGCTGCTTGTACTATATTTCATCTGTCTCTTCATTGTGGTTGGGTGGTCTATAACAGACTCCCACCAGGATACCCACCTTGTTGACTCTGCCCCTGATTATTAGCCATAAACACTAAGCCCTACTGCCACTATCATTCAGCTCTAGGCAGTTGAAACCTTCCCTGACCTACAGAGGTATGTCACCGCCTCTCCTTCCTTGCCTATCCCTTCTGAAGAGTTTGTACCCTTCCCTTACAGCACTCCAGTCATGCGAGTTGTTCAATCATCATTCTGTGATGGCAATTAATTAACGATACTCCCAGCTCCTTCTCTTTGTTTCCCATGCTTCAGGCATTGGCATAGACACACTTCATCTGTGCTATTGATCTCACCTCCGACCCTGGCATGCCACCTCCAGGCTCATCTCTAAGGAGCTTGATTTTATTCCTTTCCCCCTTTGAATCTAGCTTAAAGCTATCAATGAGCCCTGCTAACTCCTGACCTAGGGCCCTTTTCTCCCTTTGAGACATGTGAATCCCATCTGTTGCCAGCAGTTCTGGTGCCGTGTAAAATGACCCATGATAAAAACCCCACCCAAATATAAATAAAAATAAAAACCCAAAAGAACTGATAAATGTAAAAGGGGGTGGGATAAAACCATCGTGTTGATGCCATTATAGACTCAATTTGTACAAAAGGATTCCCATGGGATTCATGTCATGTGATCCTAAGCAGGCTTTTAGGGCTGCCTATAACCCCTAGATAGTTTCACTTCCTCCTTCTTAACTGGGTTCTGTTTCCCATACTAATTTCCAGACTAGCAACAGTGCTTCCAAATTCTTGTCAATAATTTTTTTTTAACAGATCTGCAAATATTTTACGTTTCACTAATGCCTCAGATTCTCAATAATGCCCCTTTGTCCCTCACAGATTCTTTCTTCATACTAGATGTTTGATTTTTCCTTATTGTCAGTATTGTTGGTCTGGTTTGTATTTCAAATGAAGGTTCATATGACATGTCACAAAAGTGCTGTGCTTCACTTATTTTTCATATGTTCCTAAGTATAGCAAACATGTTTGAGTGTTGGGTCGTATAGATTCAATGTAGCTGTGACTGAAATAATCTGCAAACTTTTCTCATTTTCTGCTTGCCTCCCACTTTTCCTAATTTGCCTATCAACCTTACGTTGATTCATCATCTTGTTGAACATTTCATCATTTATTTTTTTTTCCCCTTGCCCATTAATATTTCCCTTTATCTATGTTGTTCTTAGTGGCTTATTTTTCTTCCTCAGTCTTGGAAAACCAAACATATTATAACCGTATCAACATGTTGGATTTTGATGGTCTAAGCCATTACATACCCTTTTTTGATAATCCAAGCCATACCTACATCAAAACCTTATTTTAGGAGCTGAAGGAGTGCTTGAAATACAAACAGTCCAGATTCCTCTGTCCCTCTTCAAGTGCTCTCCACAAATTCATGGATGGTATGAATTTATGTACTTCTTCAAAGGAACACTGGGAAACATATAATACTTTCACAGTCTTTGGACACTAACTGTCAGGAAGGGTCCCTCTGGTGGACTCTGTAGTACTGGACCATCAGGGTAAGGTTGTGGTGGTGTGGGTCTCAGAACTTTCAGAAACTATGCAGGATACTTACATTAATTATCCCTGAGCATAATTTTTCTGTCACACTAGGTTTGATGGATTTATTCCCTGAAGTCTCTGTTGTACATAATGCCATGTTCTCTTAGCATGAAAACTCAGGACATGTGGTGAATCAGTTCTTGCTGAGAGCAAATTGTCTCTCAGAAATGGCTAAGCATGTACTCCTGTATATCTACCCATGACCTTTTGCTGCAAAGTGTCTTTCCCTCTCTTAGGTAAGTCTTTCTTCAGAACACAAAGATCACATTTCCTTTAACAATCTGCTGTATCACTGTGTTTCTTTTTCCTTAGCAAAGATTTTTATGAACTTGAAATGTTCCATAGTTTTGGCATCTTAATAACCTTGATATTTATTTTTCTGTGCATCTGATACTACTTCCAATTAGACTTCCACTCTGCCTTTTCATATTCTTTTATTTTATCTATGTTTCTGTTAAATCCAAATTATTCCAGTACTGGGTAATGATTTTGCTCTGATAGACTAGGAGTGACATAATACTTGAATATTAATTTTAATAATTTATTTTAAAACAATTATAAATGGATTTATCATTAATAATAAACTACAGTTATACATATTATTAATAATAAATAATAATAAAATTATGTTAATTATGTCTGCCTATTGGGATTTCAGTCCAACACCACTGTGATATAGCCTTTCCTCCCCCTGCCTGGCAGCCTGCAGGTCCATTCCTGCATCCTCTCATGGTGCCTACAAGGAAACTAGGAACATTTGCACCACTGCAAATTATGTAAAAAGAAGAAACAGTCTTTCCTTCCCATAAAGTAACCCAGTAATTCTGACTTTGACTCCCCAAGATCTGTGGCAGTTACCCCTTTCATCAAGCAGTATGTAATCACTTCCTCAGACACTAGCCTGAACAACTATTAAGGTGAGAGTTATTTCAGCAAGCTAGAAAATATGACAGATATTCTTCTCATACTAAGTGCAGAGAAGATTATGTGGCCATCCGTGCCCATGGAGATAAAAATTGATGTTGTTCCTTTAAAACCAGTAGACCTACACCACTCTACTTTGGTTCCTCAACTGGGGGATTTACAGTCTAAAGCTTAGATGTGTAATAATAGACTCAAATCTATTTCAGAGACTATCCAGGTTGCATGGGAAAGCACTTCAGAACTCAAAAAGGCTTTCTTTTTTAGTTTCCTCATTCTGTTATTCCTCTAAAATAAAAATACTTCACTAGAAGTCTGCATAGCAAAGTCATAATGCTCCAGGTTTTGTAGTCACGGAACTGCATAAAGCACAGGGTACCTTAGAAACTGGTGTTTTACAAAGGATCATTTCCATGAAGGTTTCCAGTGTCAAGCGGTTTTCAGTGTAATCACTTTGAGTCCTTTCAGTAACCACTTTTATTTGTTTAATGGCTTCACAGGGAGATCTGATTACAACTGTTCATAGGAAACATGGAAAAAGACTGAAATATAGCCATGACTGAAATTAGAATACTTTTTCTCATCTAGTTTAGTGATCCTAAAAAATATTAAAAAGAAGCTCACTTGTGTCAAAGTTAACTTTTCATGAAACCTCCTCTGCTTCCTATAACTTGTCACTTCCTCATAAATTATCCATGCTATCTGCTGACACAAGTTACAGACACCCATGCAAAATTAAACTCACATTTTTAACTGGGTTACATAATTATGAAAGGTCTTTGGAACATCCCTTGGAAAATAAAAATCTACAATAAACCTGTACTATGTGGATTTACTTATTGCTCTGCATTAATATGAATAACACAGTAATTACTCAACTAAGGACTTGATTACCAGGCCACAGTATACCTACTATGTGTTTGAAATACCCATCAAATACTGCAGTTTAATGTGTACAGATATTGTAAGCTTACTGACTTTATTAAAAATGTTATTATGTTTTAAAAGTTGTTGAAATAGTGAAAAATATAATACATGGCATTATATAATATATATAAAGCATGGTATTTTTAAGTTCCGTTACAAAAGGGAGTATTTACAGTCTGTTCAATCCATTAAAGTATTTCCTGAGATGGAAATAATGCGGAAATTTTTGTTTACATACTCTCTACTAATATTTACCTAGCACAGGATTGGGACTTTACCTTGCACTGTGTTCTGTTGAAAGGGATACTTGGACCACCGCAAAGTTCTCTAGAAGGAGGAATTCAGAACAATAGGTTGCACTGAAAGACGTGAGTCTTGCTTTGTCATTCTCAATATATATGTCTTATGTAAGAATTGCAGAAGGGTAATTTGTAGGTTGCGTTAGGAAACATTTTGTCAATTCTATAACACTGCTGTTAGCCTCCCTTTCTCTCTTCCACCTCCCAGCCACTCTCCCAACATAAGAAATCAGAGTCCTGAAAATGTTATAAACTGAAAAAAAGTTTGTGCAAGGTCACTGAAAGTATTTTTCACTTCTCATTCCCTTCTTTTTATTATTGCAGCACTAAGCTCAGACTTAAATCATACTTCTACAAGAAAAAATAGGAGTTATGTTCACATATTGTCAAAATATGAAGTATCAGTATGTCTTAACTTCTTCATACTGTGAAATTAGCGAAAACCAACTGTCCAGCATGCCATTAATTTTAAAATGTCAGCATCACTTAAGACAGTAAATCTGATAAGGCATTTATGCATGACAACCACACACATCTGAGGAAGTAGCTTTCTCCTGATTCCCTCCAGATGAGAAAGCACAACTCAATTGGTTATGTGCCAGGACATGCAAGCTCAGGTATGGGTCTGAGGCTGGAGCTTGTGGAACTGGAATCTGTGCAACTGGGAGTGCTGAAAAGGAAAGGTGAGCATGAGGTCTCGTTGAGTCTTCACTGGGAAAATAGTGAGATACATCAGGCAAGTGCTTGAGTTTGCACTCCATGATGACGCTCACAATTTGATTTTCTGGAATAAATTAGGGTCTCGTATCCAAATCTTCTTTGGTGTCTTACAGTATGATTTCACCCCTGCACACTAATTTGATGTTGATGTAACTTCTGTTTCTTTCAGTTGACTTATACTAATGCAAGCATGAAGTAAAATGTTACCTGACCATCTTCCTGTCCCACTGTCCATCTTCTGGGCTATAGTAGCTAATAAGGGCTTCTGAGGAATCTGGATGAGTGTTTCACTTTCCTATGGTTGAAACATTGTTATTAAAAGAAGGGGGAGAGTGTAAGTGTGAGATAAATGAATGGAATAAAACAAGATTTTAAAAGAGCAGCTCTGCCTGCCTTGTCCCTGCCAGCAGCATAAAAATAATCTTATTTTATCCTGGTTTAAATCTTGGTTTTTATCAGTGCTGGACAAAGCTTAATTTTATCTGGAAAAAAATATTGCATGCATAAATTTGTTTTTGATCAGACTTTCCTGACTTCCATTAAGATGTGAAATAGCACAGTACTGAATTTCACGGAGCGATGTACCACAGTAACAGACCCTGGAGAACAAGAGCTAAACCAAGCTGTAAGAACCACTATGGAATGTTTTCAACAGGAGGTTTATGGTGACACATACTATTAAAAATTGCTTAATGAACTGGAGACAATCTAGCTTTTTAAAAAAGTAACATTATTATCTATCCCTGAAAATACTCTCTTTATGCAAGGAAGTCTCAATCAGATATTAACTTGAAATCCCCTTTGAACTGAGATTTTCTGTTTGATTTTTATTTCTAAATAAGTGCCACGGTTTAACCCCAGCCAGCAACTAAGTCTTACACAGATTCCTGCTTACTCCCTGATCTAGTGGTATGGGGAAGAGAATCAGAAGAGCAAAAGAGAAAACTCATGGGTTGAGATCAGTTTAATAGGTAAAGCAAAAGCCATGCATGCAAGCAAAACAAAACAAGGAATTCATTCACTACTTTCCATCGGCAGGCAGGGGTTCAGCCACCTTCAGAAAGACAGGGCTCCATCACATGTAATGGTTATTTGGAAAACAAATACCATCACTCCAAACATCCCTCCACTTCCTTCTTTTCTTCCCAAGTTTAAATACTGAACATGATGGTTTATGGTACGGAACATCCCTTTGGCTACTTTGGGTCAGCTGTCCTGGCTCTGCTCCTTCCCAGTTTCTTGTGCACCTGCTCACTGGCAGGGCATGTGAAACTCAAAACCTCCTTGATTTAGAGTAAGAACTACTTAGCAACAATCGAAATATTTTAGTTATCAACATTATCCTCATAGAAAATCCAAAACATAGCATTGTACCAGATATTGAGAAGAAAAGTAACTTTATCCCTGCTGAAACCATGATGCAGGCTTATTCTCTTTGAATAAGTTTTTATATATCAGAGCTAAGACATCTATGCCCTGGAAAAAACTGACTGGTGGTATTTCTCCCTTTTTCCTCAGAACCCAAGGCTTCTTTTGTGGGAAAAGATGTACACCAAGAAAACTTATTTATAAATCCACCTCTAGCTGATTACAACTTTCCTCCATTTTAGCCATGGCATACATGTCTCACTGTCGCCCTTTAGGCAATGTTTTAACTTGTTGCTATAGCTATAATATGAACTCCTCTTCAAACCACCCAGCTGGTCCTCTCCTTTTCATAACTCAGGTGGTGCGACTGAGCTCAAAGCAAGTTTTAGGTGCGTTTCTCAAACTTGGACGTGGACTTGCCTTGACAACTAACTTTCTGAAGTTCGTTCTAGTCTATGCACATCAAAGAATTTATCTCCATGTCTCCAAGGTTAGCAAGCCAAGTGCTAACAGAGGAGCATAGCAACTCCTTGATCCAGGAAGACATGATAATTTCAGACTTCCCATGAAAATTATCCACTTGCATATGCTGAAATGACAGAGAAGGAGACAACCAGCTCAAGCAGAGTGACAGTATGACAGATCCTCTCTGCACTGCTTGGCTAAACTAACCAGGGAAGGCGCACAGATAAAACCTGCTAGTACTCCTCCACGCTTACCTTACTGGAAAGGTGAAATGCCAATGGGACTCTACTGCCAACCCCACCACTGTAGAGAGGGAAGGGAGACTGAGAAAGCAGAACAGTTGCAAAGCAGAAGTAGATGAGGTGGTTGCAGCGACAGGCAGATCTGGGAGTGCAGCAGTACCAAAATCACTGTGTTTTGTTTAGTTGAGATGATTAGCAACACAGGTTGTTTTCCATATCCACAAAGTATAAGGGTTTCCGAAAAATTAAAAATTTAAATGGAGATCAGTAACATGATATATACAGTCCTTAATCCTGATGACATCCTCTGATACTTTCTTTCTGAGGTACTGAAGTTAGCAATACTCGGTACATTCAATTAGCCTCAGAAATAATGGGCCCTGTTGAAGTTCTCTCTCTGTATAGAAGCATTGGATGTACCCAGAGGTAACTAGGTGGGCATTTGTTAAACTAAATTTTCATGTGATTTGAGTATTCTCTGTGAGTCAAAACAGAGATAAAATGAGATAAATATACTAGCAGAGATCAGCAAAGGTCTCTGCTGTTATATTTTATAAGCCCAATTAAGCACATAAACAGTAATTTGTACATAGGTCTTCGTATGATGAAGGTCGTGCTTAAAAAAATATCGATATAGGTGCTAGCAGACCTGTGTACCTAGCAAGCAAGAGTAGATAGCAGAAAACAATTTTAAAAATCAGAAGACTTAAAGAAAATAATACATTCTGTAATCTGTATGTTTACCTTTCTGTTTAAGAACAGAGTTCCTACTTTCAACCTTTTCTTTATAAGAAACTTTCTTCACTGAAAGCTATGATTCTGGTTCAACTGCATAACTAAAGGAGCTGACACTTACAGGGACAGAATTCAGCCTTCACAGGGCACACGATACCATCAGAAAGCTGAGACAGTTCAAGAGGACTATTCAGACTCTATATCAATGTGTAACAAGATACCATTTTACTACCATGTCTTGTCTGTTGTTTTTCAGCTTTAGGGCAAAATGAAAGAACCAAGGGTTTTCTTTCTATACACAAGATAAGAGATTTTAATCTTTTCCAACATATATTTTGTCCTATTACTGTAATATAACTTGGGTTGTGGATCAGCCAATATCCTCTCATTCAGCTAACAATTCTAAAATAACATGCTGCCTCTAACCTGAGCTCTATTTTTAATGTTTCTTGATCAAACAGACTAATGGCAAGAACAGGTTTTGAAATCTGTCCTGGAGCAAAGCTGGAATAACTAACAAATCATTAAATTTAGGTCCTACAAATATCCAATTAAAAATTGGGAATGTTCCATCTTTCTCCACATCTATACAGTTTTAATCACCATGTCATTCAAGTACATATTATGATGTCTGGCAGAATTCCAACAAGACCTGACAAAGGGCTAGCATATTTAGATTTCCTTGAAATGATGAATTAGGATATATTAATTATGGTTCAGTTTCTCTTGGTTTATTTTTTATTGCCATATTGTTGCTTCAAATAATACATTAAATCAGAAGAAAGGTTTACTAGTTCTTCTACAGTGAGTCACACTAAAAAGTAACTGAAATATCTCTGTTTCTGGGTAAAGATCTGATTTAGAACAATGCGTTTTCTGAGAAGGTGATGTTCTGGTAAAAATAGTTGTGAACAGTTTCTCACCTTGGAATGCAGGAGGAAAGACATAGGTAGAGAGGCATGTTACTCCTCATTCTGACTGCCAAATGATTTCTGACTGTCTCTTATAAATCACATGTAAGAAAAACTGGAAATGGACTTTAGTAGTTCAAAAGTTCTACTGCTTATTAAACTGTTATTCATGTAGTTTTGTATGCATTTCTCCCTATTTTCTCCATCTTAGATTTTTTTTACAAACACACACACAAAAGGAAAAGAAGGGAAAAAAAAGGAAAAAAATAGAGATTGTAAGGTGGAAACTATTTAGCAAAATTAGGAAAACCTAAAAGGAACTGACTTAAGGAATTTAATTCTTTTCTGCAAAGTGAGTTTTGCAGGTGCCCCACCTCTACTGTAGTGAAACTTGGATGTTAACGAACGCAAATAACTTAGCAGGTGTTTGAGTTTGTCTGTTTTGAACTCCATCAATGATGAGGATTTATTTTGTTCTTAATGACATATTTGTATACCTTTAGAGACTAAAAGTGTTTGAAAATACACCTGCTGATGCTGGTGCCACTTTGACTGGGCTGATTTGATTGCTGTGTAGCAGGGATAGCTTTGGTAGTACATTATGTGGATCCACCTCACCTTCATAGGCTTAATAGGACTCTCAGTCTTTTTGTTGGAGTCCATGAAATGCAACAGCAAGCCACAGCTGTTGGAACAAGAGTGTTTCTATCATTATCAATAGACTTTGAATTAGGCTCAAAACCTGATATTTGCTATCCAGAAGCAGCAGCAGTAGCGTGCATGCTAGATTTGCCATGCCAGCTGCAGAAGGTCAGTTCTGTAAGAGAAGCAACAGCTTTAATGAGGACTCTTCAGTGTCCCCACACAACTGGGACAGTGGTACAAATCACAAAGGTTTAATTTTGATTGAACTGTTACTCTTTGAATGAAATCTGCAAAAATGGAAAATGTCTCTTAGGATAATTCCCTACCTTATCGTTACAAGCTATTTGAAGACCAACCACCATTTTCTGACATTAGGTCTCCATAAAAGGATTTTTAACATACGGAAGGGCAGCACAGACACTGATCAGCTGCACCATGAGTTCTACAAACAGGCAGATACTAAACGCACTGTAGGAAACCAGGGATGAACGGAGGGGGAAAAAGCTAGGACAGAGGGGTTTTGAAGAGAAAAGGACTCTGGAGTCAGCATTCCCTAAAGAAAGGAAAACACAGATGAAGTGTTTTTAATTTTTACATTAGGAATTCCAGAAGCTTGCAAGTCACATTCGTCACCTGTTCTAACAAGAAAACCAAGAGTGTATCAATGTGAGAGCTCACCCAGAAGAGTAGTTTTGTCCATATGGACAAAAAATTATATGCAACCTCCTTATACCAAGAACCTTAATCACAATTTGACACTTACGGCAAATGTTCTTCATGAATTTAGTTTCTTTTTAAGTCAGAAATCCTTTAGAGGACTGATCAGGACTATTTTTTTTAATGTGGTTGTAATAATTTTAGTAGTTTATGTATAAATTATTGGTTTATTTCCCTTTACTCTTTGTTTGTCCTGTATGCTAACTAATCAAGCCTGTTGTGTGAAAATGGACAACAATAACTCAAGGGTAGATACTGTAATAAAAGCAACCATATGTGGAAAAGTCTAGCCAAGATAACGATTTATCCTAAGCCAAATGATAGGAAGCATGACATTTCTGGATTTTTTTATTTGCATCAAGCATTCTGGTTATCAATTGTTTATACTGCTGCATTGGATGACTGTTTTCCTAAAGGATGTAATGAATATGAAATAACACTTCCTATTAAATTCTTCTATTTACAGAAATTATTTCTGGTAAAATTGTACCTTTTCGGATTCATGAACATTTTCAAAAAGGCAGAGCCCATCTCTGAATTCTCTCAAATAACTGCAATGCCTCTGCAACACTGAACACAGTAATTGGTTACTTTTATCAACAGATAACTACAGACCAATTATTTTCATTATACAACCTAGCTAGTTGCAATGGAGACAATGATGGCAACCCAGGCTGTGGTTATCAAGTTACAGCTCAACGGTGAATACTCCCAAAGACATTTGGAGACATAAAAAGAACAGTCTGCACTGCAGAAAAGAGGATAGGCTGAAGGGTAGAGAAGGGCTGAGAAGAAAGTTCGTTGAGATAAAATACCTAGTCCAGGTCAGTACACAGTCTTCAGGTTGCATGGATAAAAAGCTGATTTCCCAATCATTGTGGAATTGCTTTCCCTCACTACACAGTCTCTTGTAGCTTCTTTTGCAGAAGCTGGTGCTGCTCATGTGCTGTTAGGAGGCAACATGCTCTGTTGGCTGAGACAGCACAGCAGCTCTCGTTGCTCAGGAGTGTTTCAAGTCTGGCTTCCCACTAAATGTATTTCTACTACCACATTTAGGTAATGGTTTTAATTTGAAGTAAAAGTCATTACATTTCTTTCCAGTTTATCCTTTTATTTGTGCTGATTTTTACAAACGAAAGTCACTGGACAATAGCTATTGATCTGTAGTGGTCTTCTTGTTAGCTGGAATGAGACAGCTGGGTTACTCATAGCTGCTACAGCCCACTGTGATGACAGGTTCCTTTTTTCCCCATGGTGTGCAAATGTTAAATATTCTTTGACTGGTAGATTAGTTTTACATTAAACTTACATCCTCAGCCCACATAAAAACTGTGAGCTCAATAACTTAGTGAGACACTCAGAACTGATCTGATGAAAATACACACCAAAGGAATGATATGTTTTTCCCTAAATGCTGCTAATCTGAAATGGTAAAGATTAAAATATCCAGCAAGTCAGAACCAATATTGAACCCCGCCATGCCTTCTCAGCAGCTTGAGCCTACCCTCTTCACTCTGCTACTATACAGCTTACTCAATTAGACATGTACAGTCTTCCTCAGCAAGCAGCTCTGGACTTCCCAGAATAAACGTGTATATTTATACAAGCATCTTCATAAAACTTTAAGTTTTGGAACTCTATTATTCAAACTGTCAAACTACTAGAATGTCCCTGACACACACTTAACCTGTGCCTAATAGCATTTTCCCCAATAATTCCCAAGCCACAGTTTAGGAATTAGGAGGAGTTACAGGCAATTTGCACAAAAGTATTCTTCTTTGGCAGGTAAGAGGATTTAATAATGTGGGCATGGGCTGTCTGCGGCACATGGCCAGGGCCGGAGATTGGTTTCAGACATACTTTAATTTACAGATGTGGTTACAGCCAAAGAGAATAAGAAATATTATTCTGATTACAGATACTGAGAAATGGCTGTGTTTCTATGGCAAGGCCGTACTCTTGCTGATGAGTCTTTCTGAGGTCTACCAAGTTGTTTCTCTCCCTTGTACTTCTCTTCTTATGTTATTTCTCAGCACTGACCTGTCTCCCAGGTGACCTGTCTTCTTTCTTCCTCTTAATTCTACTGTTCTATCCAAATTCCCCTTAAAGTTTTTCAAACTCACATTTCCAGGTTCCATGTTCTTCAAAAATCAGCTCTGATTTTTTCTTGCCCACTGCTACGTTTCACCCATTTTTCTCCTTCCTGTTCTTTCAAACTCCTTAATTATACTGCAAAATACAATAATTTTCTCCCTTTATCTGTTTTGGATGCCTTCCAATCCTGCTTTCTGTGTTTCCATACAGACACCATTTTCACTAGTGTTGCTAATTACAAATCCATTTCCAAAAACCTGTCACTTCTTTGTCCTCAATTTCTCCACAGAACAATCTTTCTAATCTCCATCATTATGTCCAAACATCTCATTCAGGCCCTCATCCATGCTGCCTTGATTAGTAAAAGATTCCCCAGAATGCAGTCATTTGCCTTCGTCAAGCCACACAAATTACTGGTTTTGATTTCACCTCTGTTGTCTGTATGTCTGAATGTTAACTTCCCTCAGCACCTCTGTCCTCCAGCTTCCTGTCCAAAATATTTTCAGCCTTGAGAACACCCTCAAACTCAAGGGCACTCTGTGTCCCTGTTAGACAGACACCCTTTGTCATTAGCTTCCCCTGCTCCACTGCCTTGTCAGCCTGCTTCCCCTCCTTCCGCAGCTCCTCTTTACTCCTTGTTTCATTGGCCTCCTCTACTAGTTATGAGTGTTTTGACTTTTTTGACAAACCCATCACCTCACCCACACATACTGCATTTTAAAGGCTTGCTTGTGGCCTGCAGTAAATTAAGATCAATTTGCTTTCTCTTTCCCCCCTGCCTTCAATCTGGTTTTGCTCTGTCCTTTAACAAAAGGTAATTACAGATTTTTCTGCACAAATTCACTGAGTCTAATGTTGAGTGGCTCAGCATTGATCACCGTAACACTACCTGGAAAAATGCCACTATTTGGTATCCAAATTAAAGTAGTCATAAATTTTTGTTAAGTAGTTGAAGAGGTTTTGACATGTCTTTTAATTTAAGTGACAATAATGTACCTTTTTTCATTATACTACTTGGAAACTTCCAAGTAAGAACATCATGGTGTGACAGCTTGTAAATGATTGTTCACAAAGCAGGTCTGTCCAAAACTATGTGAATAAGCAAACTGCTTAGAAAATGAATCAGCAAACTATGTTGCTTTGTTGATCCTCTTCCAGTTATAAAAATTTCACCATAAATACTGTTCCATGAGAAAAAATTTTCCATCAACAGTTGAAATACGTCAGCTCCAAGTAACAAGAATGTTATGAAAGCATATGAAAAAATGCAGTTCAGACATTCTCCGTTTGGGGGGAAATTGCATGTTACAGTTTTTGCATGCAGGAGAGCATAGGGTCTTTTCATTCATCATTCATAGTTCTAAATCTGCACAGAGTGTCAGACTATTTCAACTTTCTGAGTTAGTCTCTTGAAACACAATGAAACTCTGAGTGGTGCAATCCAGATATGGTGACAGCCCAAATCTCAATCCACAGATCTGGGATAAGCCTTCATTTTTGAGTCTTAATGGAGATGTTAAAGTTAGAATCACAGAAATTGCCATACCCGAGCAACACAATACAATGTAATCCAGGATAATAATGTCCATAAAGTCCAACCTAGAATTTCAGAGGAAGGGTTTGCAGTCCTTTACGAAATAACAACAGACTCTTTGCTTGCAATATAGTAGGTGAGTTTTCACTAGCAGATGACTTAGGGCCTGCTCCAGGTCTTACTCTCTTCTCTTTAGCATAAATTTGCTTGTTTTTCATTTCCACATTAATATTTAATACTGATGTAAATCTTTCCAAACTAGCAGTCTCCCTGACCTTCAGAGATCTTGTTCATATAAGCAAATTGCTACTCTGAAGAAGGTATCTGTGAAATATACTATCCTACTATTACCATTCTCTCTATTACTATTTTATATCAGGTTAATCTACTGGCTTCACATTAGCTAGATTTCCACTTTGAAAGACAGGTTATGTGTCTTGAATAATTTAATATGTAGACATTTAAGCCATAATACCTTTTCTGTTTCCATTCTTGCTTAGGAAAAAGGATGCTTTCTTTGACACCATTTAGGCCAAATAAATAGCTAATGGGAAGATAGTCTAACCTTCATCTTTTAACTATCATTTTTTAACTAGTTTTCTACTATAAAGTGTATTAATAAAATGTTAGTTTTGGCATGCTGTATCCACTGTGGATGTTGTTTTTAGGAACTGTGCTTTATAGGTTTTATTACTCATTCAGTTGTGTTTATCTATAAATGCAACTGCTATGTGTAGCCAGCTGATTTCTATTACTATTAATATTTTTTAGGATTGGTTTTGATTTCATCTGCTTATAGTACATCTTTACTGACAGTAAACTTGTAGCTTAATAATACTATTCTGTTTGTATCTAATGATGGGGATTATTTAACATTTTTTTACAAATACTGCCAGATGGATGAATCTAATTAGAAGCTATGAACCAGATTTACAACAGTGTTAAGTATCAAAGGTAGGTGCCCTGTAGCATTCACGAATTGTATGACACTTGCAAATTTTTGAACACAGTATCCAACCTACTTAGGAGTCTGCTATGTGCCTTATACATGTGAATACATTTTGAAAATATATTCACATACCCTATAAGATCCTATTTCTGTCCTTGCATACTATATTGGTGCATCAGCTGGTCCTGAACATGAACATCCTGACAAATGCACGTTTGGATATTTTTGACAGGATTGATTCCATCAATGTTTATTTCATTCCTAAATATGCCAGTTCACCTTATTTCACTTTGCAGCTTCTCACATTGGCATTTAAATTAAGGTGAAAGTACAGGAAGACCATGTTTTTTTCATCCCCTTAACATGAAATCTTTGATTTAAAAATGCAGTAAATCACTCCCAGGATGAGATTAATCTCTCATAACCTCAGGGTATCTACATGTCATTAAGTGCTTAGGGTCACTTTACTGTCAATAGACTCCAGGAGGCAATGTATGCATCACCATATATGTATGACCATATGTATACATTTGCTAGAGGATAAAAAGAATTATATGTTATACTGTACTGACTGTTTAGACAAAAGCCCCATTAACTGTAATGGGATCTCAACACTTGTGTCATATGAAGATATTAGTGTTAGGAGAAATTAATCCCACCAAAAGTAAAAAAAAAAAGACTTTTTCTTTTAGTAGATGATCTTGATAAATCCAGCTTTAAGCAAATTTTGGCTGACATCTGTTAGACAATTTATGGGTGCTTTTGCTGTGTTTGGGCCTATTCAACAGATCTTGCAAGACTCTTCCCCCTTGGAAGATGATCTTATGTTGATAAGATGTTGTCACAGAAATGAAGCACAAGAATATTGATTTTCTCATGGGTAAATGTTGTGTGGTGAGATCACAACCACAGTTTATAAAATATTTTTTTCTTCTCAGTAAGAACAAATATAAAGATAAATGTTGGCTTCCTCAGAAGTAAGAATAAGAACATCACTACCACAACGTATGAAATCTACATCAGGTATACTAGCAGTTTCTGAAATGCTGAAGACTCTTTCTTCTTAGGCTAGAAAACTGATTTATCTAGAAGGAAAGTCAGCTGCCTAGGATAAAGGAAGTTGTGCAAGAGGGATTTGTGAATCAATTTGCATTAGAAGAACCCACTTTTCCTCCTGTTCTTTTACAAGCTCTATTGTCTACAGACAGATCAGTACACACACACACACACACAGAAATTGTGTGATGAGGTGTTAGATACTCATCCCATCTAATTTATGAGTCATGACTAAAAAAGTTCATACATAACATATAAGAGAAACAAAATATATAAGAAAGCAGATTAAAACCGGTCTCAAATGAAGACTCTTTATAGTAAGCTGAGGGCAATAGTTTTCTACCACTTCCTGAAGTGACAAGACTTTATGTGTTCACCTGTGTTATTTGCTTATTATTCTGCAAAGGAAAATGCTATTCTGTAAATACCTCATGTACTACTGTTTTATTCTCTTTCATAGCTTTCATTCACACAGGCAAGGAAGAAACATGTTTACAGTGAGCAGCAGAAACACCACCCTGCTTTCCTTTACACATGCTTGCTTTCATCTCCACAAGAACATCAATCTGTTCATCATCAGTACTGCTTTTGCAGCTAACGGTAAGGGCAGAGGTTTTTTTTTCCCAATAACTGTAGTCAGACACCAGTGAATAAACAAGCACTATAGAAAATCCAAAGGAAATACCTTCATGTCTGCACTAAGAGAAGAAGTGTCCAGAGTTCTTTGTATACTTCTACACTGTTTACAGGTTTCAAATGTTTCATCTTGTTCAAAGATTACAGACACTGCTTGTGCCTAGAAGCACTAAACTTCCTTCTTCACAATATAGGATCTTATGAGTTTCCAATAATAGTATTTCACTTTTTGTCTTGCCAGTCAATCAATGTAACCAATCAATGATACATATTTCTGATTGCCCCTTTATGGCTAATTTATTTTTGACAGTTTAATCAAATTCCCATTCAAAACTGTTTTGGACACCCAAATGCACCATGTCAGCCATATCAATGTTATCAACATGCCAATACCACCTTTAAAGTACTTTAGTAGTTTTGTGGATTTTTCCATTACATTGAATTTAGTCTCATGTCTGCTAATTCACAGAGAATCACAGAATGGTCAGGGTTGGAAAAACCATTGGAGACCATTTAGTTCAGCCCCCTGCTAAAGCAGGTTCTCCTAGAACAGGTTGCACAGAATTTCATCCATACGGGATTTGAATGTCTCCAGAGAAGGAGACTCCACAGCCTCTCTGGGCAGCCTGTTCCAGGGCACGGTCACCCTCCAAGTAAAGAAGTTCAGCCTCATATTCCAGTGGAACTTCCTCTGTTGCGGTTTGTTCCCGTTGCCCTTTGTCCTGTCACTGGGCACCAATGAAAAGAGCCTGGCCTCAGCCTCTTCACACTTGCCCTTCAGATAACTGTAGATATTGGTAAGTTCCCCTCTCAGTCTTCTCTTCTCCAGGCTAAGCAGGCCCAGGTCCCTCAGCCTTTCCTCAGAAGGGAGATGGCTCCAGCCCCATCACCATCTCTGTAGCCCTCACTGGACCCTCTCCAGTAGTTCCCTGTCCCTCTTGAACTGGGGAGCCCAGAACTGGACACAGCACTCCAGGTGCTGCCTCACCAGGGCAGAGCAGAGGGGGAGGATCACCTCCCTCGACCTGCTGGCCACGCTCCTCCTGATCCCCCCAGGATCCCACTGGCCGCCTTGGCCACCAGGGCACACTGCTGGCTCATGGGCACCTTCCTGTGCTCCAGCACTCCCAGGCCCTTCTCCGCAGAGCTGTCTTCCAGCAGGTCAGCCCCAGCCTGTGCGGATGTGTGGGGTTGTCCCTCCCCAGGTGCAGGACCCTACACTTGCCTCTGCTGAACTTCATCAGGTTCCTCCTCACCCAACTCTCCAGCCTGTCCAGGTCTCGCTGAATGGCAGCGCAGCCTGCTGGGGTATCAGCCCCTGCTCCCAGCTCTGTATCATCAGCAAACCTGCCCAGGGGACACTCAGTCCCTTCATCCAGGTCACTGATGAGTAAGCTGACCAGGACTGGACCCAGTACTGACCCCTGGGGAACACCGTGAGCTACAGGCCTCCAGCCAGACTCTGCGCCGCTGATCACAACCCTCTGAGCTCTGAGTTCAGCCAGTTCTTCATCCACCTCACTGTTCACCCTTTCAGCCCACACTTCCTGAGCTTACCTATGAGGATGTTATGGGAGACAGTATCAAAAGCCTTGCTAAAATCAAGGTAGATGACAATCACCACTCTCCCCTCATCTAGCCAGCCAATTGTTCCGTCATAGAAGGCTATCAGGTTGGTCAGGCATGCCTTCCCCTTGCTGAACCCATGTTGACTACTCCTGACAACCTTTTTTCCTCCCCATGCTTTGAGATGACCTCCAGGATGAACTGTTCCATCGCATTTCCAAGGATGGAGGTAAGACTGGCCTGTAGCTTCCTGGGTCCCCCATCCTGCCCTTTTGGAAGACATGAGTGGCACTGTATTTCCTCCAGTCCTCAGGCATCTCTCCTGTCCTTCATGACCTCTCAAAGATGATGGAGAGTGGTTTAGCAGCTCCCTCAACATTCAACAGCATAGCCCAATGAGGCCCATGGATTTGTAGGTGTCAGATTTGCCTAAACAATCTTTAACCCAATTATCCTTGACCAAGGGAAAGTCTTCCTTTCTCTGGACTTTCTCTCTTGCATCCAGGGTCTGAGATTCCAAAGAATCAGCTTTGGCAGTGGAGACTGAAGCAAAGAAGGCATTCAACAACTCCACCTTCTCTGTGCCCTTCGTCACCAGGGCACCTACGTCATTCAGCAGCAAGCCCACATTTTTGCTAGCCTTCCTTTTCCTGCTGGGTTACTTAAAGTAGCCCTTCTTGTTGTTCTTGACATCCCCCACCAGATTTAATTTCAAATGGAACTTAGCCTTACTCATTGCATCCTTGCATGTTCTGACAAATGCCTATATTCCTCCCAGGAGGCCTGTCCCTTTTTCCACATCTCATAAACATCCTTCTTCTGTTTGAGCTTTGCCAGAAGCTCCTGGCTTATCTATGCAGGCCTCCTGCCCCCTTTGCTTGATTCCTTACTCATGGGGATGCACCAATCTTGAGCTTGGAGGAACTGATGCTTGAATTTTAGCCAGCTCTTGTCGATCCCCCTACTTTCCAGGGCCCTAACCCATGGGATTCCTCCAAGTAGGTCTTGCAAGAGGCCAGAGTTAGCTCTCCTGAAGTCCAGACTTGCAATCCTACTTGTTGCTCTGCTTCCTCCACACAGAGTCCTGAACTTCACCATCTCATCATCACTGCAGCCAAGGCTGTCTGAAATCTTCACACCCCCAACCAGTCCTTCTGTGTTTGTGAATACGTGGTGTAGGAGCACATGCTTGCCTCGTTGGCTCCTCCACCACCTGCATCAAAAAGATGTCATCAATGCTCTGCAGTAACTTCCTGGACCACGTGTGCCTAGCTGTGCTGTCTTTCCAGCAGATATCAGGGAGGTTGAAGTGCCCCATGAGAGCCAGGGCCTATGGTCATGAGGCTACCTCCTGCAAAAGGCCTCATCAACTTCCTCTTCCTGATCAGGTAGCATCCACGTTGGCCTGCTCCTTTCCCCATAAGCTCTTGACTCATTCTGTATCCACCCCAAGGGAGAACTCAATACATTCCAGTTGCTCCCTCACATAAAGATCAATTTCCTAAAAAGTACATAGCCTTCCTGACAGCATTCCAGTCATGCAAGCTATCCCACCATGTCTCTGTAATTGCAATGAGATCATGGTCCCATATTCTATTTATTACAGTGTCTAGCACTTAATCAGGCAAGTACTTTTCTACAGTTTTTAAGTCTTCCCTGAAGCCATTTAAAAAAATTCCTTTTATATTTCCCAGTTTCCTTTCCTGTAGCATAAAATAGTTTAGCCATCAGTTAACAGTTTAGTGCAGTCATGTTAGAATGCCTTTTGAGTAACTAAATGGACACCTAAAGGTTTTTTTGGTCCTACTAGTCATAACTACACATTTTATAATTAGGTAATCATGAATGACTTTAAAAATATTTTAAATTATATGTCTCAGAAAATCCTTCTAAACAGTGGTTCAGGTACAGAAAGCAGCTGTGCTCTTCCGTGGTAATACTAACATAAGTAATTTCTTTCCTCTGTTACTGCTTTTCCTTTTCACACATTTAACTCTGTCAGCCTCTCACACTCAGAGTTCTTGTTTCCAATTAGTTTGAAAAGGGGCTTTAGTCTTTGTAATTTACTCCATCAAATTGTTCCTCAAATTCTATCTTTTCTAAATTGTTATGCTTTTTTTCAGAATGAAATGTATTAGAAGGTTTCTATCTTTCCCATTTCTGTTGGTCTATTGTACATCCTGGCCGCTGTTACTGAGTGCCTTTTTTATTACATCCTGGACTAGATCTTGTTCATGATAGGGACTAAAACAAATTTATCTCGTTCTGTAAGTTTCTGACTAGATGGGTTTCCAAGTAATCATTTTTATTGGCTAAATAAATATGCTAAAACATAGTTTATTTCTTGCTACAAAAGCAACTAGTTCATGAGAACTGAAGTTTCCCATCCTGCTATGTTTTCTGCCCTCTTTTAATCATGTTAGTCACCATACGGGACAGAATTTCCAGTAGACCATTACTACCCCTCTATTTTAAAATAACAGGTTTTTTATTTATGTATTCTGTGGTTCCTTTGATGCTTTTAACTATTTGCCTTATTTGTACCTGAGCTTTTCTTAACCTGAATATATCAGTGACACAAGAAATATCATTCCTTGGCTAATGTACTCTCTCAATCCCATTTAGTCTGATTTCCTTTCTTTCATTCTTCCTTAAGTGTTTATTGTATCAGTACCCACCTAAAACCAAACACTTATTTGCTTACCAAATACAAATTGCTTACCAGTCTTCTGAAATTCTTTGATGTCACAGAACTTTTATATTTAGCCTTGGTTTTGCTGCTTATTTTTTGGTGGTAGAATAGGACTTCACTTGTAGAAACTACTCTTCACCACTTTCTACTTTTTTTTTCTTTTTTTTTTTTTCAGATCTGCCCTACATTTTTTTGATGATTCAGAACTCATATCTTCATCTCTACAGAATGTTTCATCCCATACTGCATGCTCTTCTCTCCTTTTCCATCTTACCAGTCTTCAAATTACCATCAATTTTTCAGTGTCACAAGACTGCTTCCATTTTGGTTTACATGGGGCTAGGAAGAAATGCCATTTGTTCTCTAATGTCTCCAGCTACATCTGCAATTCATAATCAGCATAAACCCATCTTCCATGCACTGTTTCCTCAACTATTCATCGATACCTTTTTGGTTGTAGGTGTTACATTGTGAACATTTCAGACCATGCTCCCATTAACTTCAATAGCCTAGTGACTATAGCTTGAAGTACAGTATATTTCCTCTGATGTCTATTTCATTAGCACTCATATAGGCCACAACAAAGGTTCCTATTCTCAATTTCTTGTGCAGGCTGCTGCCTCTGCCCCAGCAGGCATGTAACCAGACTGTCCACACAGTGTGTGACTATACTGCCATGCATCCCTGACATAAGTTCTAAGTGTGCATATGTCTGGCAACAGAAATATCCCTGCTCCTCATCCCACCAACAAATCCTCCTATTGGAATCCTTTGCAATGGAGCAGTATACTGGTTGCAGCAAAATGCAAAAGCATAGCTTGGTGTGAAAGTCTCACTGACTTGAATAGGAAAATCCAAGCCTTATCCATAAAAGCTTCTTGCCAGTGCCCCTCATTCTATAATTCCAAAGAGGACAAAAAATACAAGCTTCTTTAAATTTATGTTGGGAAGCAGGTAAACACAACACCAAAATAAGAAGACAGAGTAGACAAGTGTAATACTTCTGAGAAGCTTTTGTAAAAAACTAAGGTGACATTTGGGCATAATAGCTAGGATTATTTGCAGATTTTCCATAGTCCCCTCATTGTCCAGCTTTGCTGTGCAGAATTTAACCTCATTGAATGACTTATTTTCAGTGGGTTATGTATTGTTTATATTTTTAAGAACTTAATTCACAAAATAAAAGCTGACAAGGTGTGCTTCCACCCAGATAAATTTCAATTCTACAGTCTTCGGGAGCAAAGATATCACAATAAATGGTTTGTGACTTTTGGTGGTGGCTTTTTTTTTTTTTTTTTTTTTTTTTTTAAGATAGTCTTTATCTCTTATTCCTTTCATGAAAACAACTACTAAGTTTTGTTACCTAATAATCTGTTTCTCTAAGGTGGCATGCAAAAATTAGATATTGGGAATCCTAAGTCTGTAAGTCTTTAAAACTGTCTTAGTAGGAATCTATCAAACTATCGATCTGGGGAAATAAGCACGTTGATTTATAATTTAGTTAAAGGAGTCTGCAACTTTGCTTTAAAGCAGATATAATTTGCCACCAAAAAGAAAAAGCGTGTATTCTGATTTTCATTATGTGTAGCTATTCATTTTATTGTCAGCTGTCCATATACCATTCTACAAAATAAATTTAGTGATGAAATAAACTACTGGCTATATCAGGAGGCTCCATACCCAGATGCAGACTGTAAAATAGTAATAAAGGCCTGTGAAAATACAACTTCTTGAATTTTAGTAAGATAAAAAATTAAGTACTGTGGGAAACTACTTAGAGAAGGACTTTTTTTCCTAAAGAATCTAATCACTCTGTCTAGGCACACATGCAAAAAGCAGCAATAGTCTGAAAATAAATTACAGTCTGATATCTCTGGAACAATCTCATTCTAATGACACTTCTACTATTTAATACTCTAGCCAGAATGAATCTGACTGTAAGTCTTGGCTACTCATTTTCCAGGACTAATTTTTTTTGTTTATTTGTTATAAATACGGTCAGAGAACTGCACATCCTGTGCAGTGTGTCACAGCGGTTAGTCACAGACTGCAGCAAGTGTGTTACAGCAGAGAGAGTTTCTGAGATTGTGGTGAACAGCTCATCACAGACTAAGTACGAAGGGTAGCTGCTCACTTCACTGAGTGTTGGATGAAGGGAAGGAGGAAAAGCCATTCCTTCCAAAAAATCGTGGCTCAGATCCAGTGGGGTTGTACTATTTTAGTTCTATGCAAACTTAAGAAACAAGTTTACTGTCTGAGAAACTACACAGCTGTTTTCGATATTTATTCCTCTATTTTTAGGAAACCATTATGTATTCTTATATCTTTGCATGTATGTGTATATATATATAAAATACATACATAGAATATACCCATAAAATGACAGTGTCTAGAAGTTATTGGGTAAAATCCTCTTAGAAGGAACAGAGGCTGAAGATTTAAATATCATTAACACAATATTGAAGTTTCTTCTTATAGTAAAAACCTAATGGCTCCATACAAATACAAGAACTACATACAGTTTGGGAGCAGGCATAACTTCAGTGTTCCTGGCTGTCCCTTGTCCTGCACTATCGTACCAGGAAGGCAGATCCTATCCAGGAAGATCTGTGCAGATCAGGTATACCTGGGGGACTCTGCCACATATACAGAATTTTATGCTGTTATGAATGTAGTATGTGTCACTAGCAGTGATGATGGTGTTACTTCAGTCCTAATCTCCAGTGTTGTGTGTCAAACTAAGCAAATACTTAGGTCTTAATTTTAGGAGGGGTTTGGGCAGCACTTTTTCTAAGAGCACTAAGCTCTTTGCTTGAAAGCGTACAAGCACAGGAATTCTATGGCAATGAATGGAGTTGTTGTACTATATGTATGTAGGCATCTAACCTAATACACTTAATTATGTGACAGCTCTTCCTGGGACAGAAAAGTCTTAACACTCTTATCCTCAACAGGCATCTTCTATCAAGCATACCATCATTCCTTACCTAAAAATTTCCATATGGTGAGAAAAATTATTCAGCTGGATGGTGAAGACCTGTGTCACCTTGCAGTACCAGGTGACACAAAACAAGAAGGCAGGGGAAAATGTTGTAAGTTTGTTATAAGTTTGTTAATGAGAAATGTTACATTAGAATGACCTGAGTTAGGAGCACATTGTACTGATCTTTCTATTTTCTTTCAGCAAATCGATGTGTGATACTCAGAGGTGGAACAGTTTTCTGCTTGACTGGGAAGACTATGACGTGTGGTACAGACATTTTCACATGTTCATGTTTGTAGGTTTGAGGCAAGGAGGAGAATAAATCATTTCCATCCCTTTCCAGTTAATGAGTACTGACTCTGAGAACATTTTACTTCATACAGAAAATAGCAAGCACAGTGAGTCATATTCAGCAAAACAAACAGTTCTGCCCTTGCATTTTGTAATGCCTGAGTTGTTATATTTGAGGAACAAACATATAGGTTTTTCTGCAGCCATCCTACTGAGGCCCCACAAGCCATTCACTACACCTGAGTAGCTCCACCTCTTGCTTCTTACATTGTATAAAAGAAGAAATCCTGAAAACATGGCTCACTTCAATAGGAGAAATGTGTAATTTTGCTATCCAGAAAAGAGCAATGAGACCTCTCCTGTGGAACTTGGATCACATTTAAACCTACATGACCTCCATGTTTAGAGAAGGCAACACTCCCTCAGAAATTTTAATGTTCAGAGTTCCTGCTTGGCAAGAAGGCACATATAGCCAGAACTTGGCTGAAACATGTGTTTGTATTTTCCTCTAGGAAATAAAGTAATGCTGTGTAAAACAGTAGTATCCAAGTAATTGCTGGAATAATGTGCATTCAACAGTCTGATACCAGTGATACCAGAAGTTTAATGTATAACCTTAGTATATGTAAAGCCTTAGTATAATTATTAGATTGTAACCAAAACGTCCTTATATCAGGGTAATTATTAGATTGTGATTGAGAAGACCTGGTATTGTATGGATGAGATTTATGATCCAGCTTGAATAACTGCTTGAATTTCATGGAAACCTAGCAGGTTTTGCCAAGAAAACATCATAAGAGGACTAGGATGACCAGGTCAAGAAGTATCTAGAAATGAATTTGGGTTGGTGGTCACAAAAGCAGCTTCAATTCAACTCAGAAGAAAGCTACACATGTGCAAAAGAAGGAGGGACTAATGTAAGTGAATTCTGGGCAATAATGGAGTATGTATGGGATTTTGGGGAAACAATGCATATGTATGATTATACAGAATTAAAGGAACATGTATTTGAGGAGAAGGTGAGCACGTTAAGAGGAGAAATACCCCATGCTCCCGGTGCTGTAATAAAGAATAAACTTTAAACTTCAGAAACAAGTCCAGAAAGTTTCTTTGACCGATCTTTTGGTAACAAGTCTGTAAGGTAAAAATGTATTTATTCACTTTAAAATCTTCATCTATCATCCCTTCCTACCATCCCTTCCTTTTTATGTGGAGGTGTAACTATGCAGTATGAGCTGGTGAGATAAAACTTAAATCTATCTTTGTGGCTTGTTAGGTCCATTTTAGGTCTCTAGACTCTGACCACTTCTGCTATAAATTATAATACCAAGCTATTCCCCTCGGCAGTTCAGAACAGCTGTACCCTTTTGGGTCTTCAGTCATCTGATACTTCCTTCTTGCCTGCCAGTTTCTATAATGCACCTGCACCGTGTCATCCACAGAAGTTCTTGACCATAGAAAATCCAACAGCAGGTCTGCAGTTTCCTGTTCCTAAATTTAGGTCCTTTTGCACTAGTTTCCTACACCACTAGTTCATGTGAAGAAAACTCCAGCAAAAGAAATTCCTGCTGTGGGACTAATGCCTTGCAGGGCTGTGCAGAGAAGACCAGAGTGAATCTTAATACTGTGTCCATGGAACACCTTTGAAGTGGTCTATGAAATGTAATTTCAATGAAGAAAGAACCTTGTGGTTGATTGTGGTTCAGAAAGCATCAGACATGGTCATGTCACTGGCTTAGGTGGGGAACTAGCCGGCATAGGAAAAGCATCAGGAACAGGGCATTCAGACTACCTGTACGAAGCTGAGCCCAGACTGATGGGTAGCTCTTTTCTAACTAACTCTGGGCATTGCAACAGCAGGATCGCTCCCAATGGGGTGATAATCATGCAGACTGAGTGGCTAGCAGAAGGACATTTTAAAAACAACCAGTTACAGACAGGTCCTTTCCTGCTTTATTCTGGGTTATTTTCAGCCAATAACAGGTATGTAACCAGCCTTCCTATCTAGTAACAAGTGTAAAAAACATAACGGTATTCTAGGACAAGACCCTTCTTTGCTTAGCATGTTCCAGCTCACAGGATAGTGAAAATCTGAATGGAAGGTTCTGAATGCAAATGCAAAGGGTATCACCAAGCCTGAAGAAGCACTGGAAATGTGTGCCACAGCATATGCCAGGAACTGATCAGCTACTGGGATAAAGCAAGGATGGCAGTGGGAAGCAAAAAATGCAGTTCAGGATCTGTGTTGTATGATTTAGGACAGAGAGGGAAAAGATCTCATTAAATCATGTACTAAAGTATAAATTCTTAGATTCACCTGAGATTAAACAGTGCCAGATTACAACTTTTTTCCATGCTAGGGTCATATCTCACTTTCACACTGTCACTACAGAAGGTTGTAGGTTTTTCCATGCAGTTAATCAAGGGGCAGAGCTCACCTTTTTTATGAAGAAAGCCAAAGTAATTTATTTACTTCAATAGGTCACAGCAAAAGACGATCGTGTGGATTACCAGGGAACACTTCAAGCAATCCTCCCCCTCAGGACAAGATACAAGAGGAATGTTTATCTACTTTTCATATTAATTTTTTAATCATTTCTTAGCCTCTGCAGTTAATACAACATAGTAAAAGTTTACTGACTACACAAATTGCCACAAAAATATCACTGGTTAAAGAACAATCTATTATAAAAAGAGTGGAAAAGTTCACCGTGGTTATGGAGAAACATGGTCTACTTGCAAATAACCTACATGTCTTCTGCAAAGGGCAATCCTGTCTCAATAATGTCTTAGAGTACAAAGGAAGTATCAGGAAAAGCATGGATAAAGGGCACTCATGGAGATGATGTGCTCCTGCACCAAAAATTACTAAGAAACTCTGTTGCCATGGAGCTGGAGGGAATTGGACTGAAAGCTAAGGATTGGACTGAAAGCAAAGGACAGAAAGCAAAGCTTAACAGTCACTTTTTAGCTACAGATGAGTCAGCAGGATTGTACCCCAAGGAATCAGTTCTAGCACTGGTATTATTCCTGAAGACGAGTGTGACTAGTAACATCTTTTTGCAAGGACCTGATGAACATTTGTCAGAGGATGTTCTAAGTCATCAAGCTGTAGCACGCCTACTGGTAGTGCTCCCCAAGCTCTTTAATATGGTACTAGCCCCATGTTCCTGCCTTCCTCCCTGGAGGCAAAGGAACAGCTGAGCGTTTCTGCCTGCTGGAACAGCTGTGTCCATGCCAGAGATGTGAGATAAAGACAAGTTCATCCCCCTTTGTGCCTGTGTGAAGCCCAGCACAGGACTGGGCAGTGTTATAGGCACAGTTTCTGTCTTGTATATGTCTGAGACCTTCATCCCAGGACGCTGTGACTCCTCAGAGAGCCTGGGCTCTGGAGGGATCAAGAAAAACTACAGTGCCTTTTGCTTCTCAAGTGCTATGCAACATGTTCAAGCCCAGCTGCCCTGGCAGTCCTGGGTTTGTACCCAGTTTAATAACCATTTGAATTCGTACCTAAGGAGATCTCTTCCTTGTCCAGACAGATTTAATGGCAATCTTACTTTTGTAAGCTTGTGAATAACATATTTTTCTCACTGAGTTCTACAACAAGGCAGCTTTGCTGCCTCTCTGAGACTAGAAGGCAGACAGAGCTCCATACAGAGTGTATTTCCTTCCTCTAGAGTTAGGGAACTGGTAACAGCTAAGAATCTCCAAAATATTTCAACAAGGCCATCGATGTCTCACAGCAACTGTCATGGACATAAGCCATTGTTCAGCAGTCTCTTTACTCATGATACTACCAAAATACCTTAAACCCAAGAAGAAGAAATAAACATGAACATAATTAATATTTTACTAAATATTACAGTTTTCAATGTTGAAGAGCCCTGTATCAGAAACACTAATTTCCTACTTCCAACCCAAGTCCTGTGCTTTCCCAACCCACTTTATTGACTGCTGCATTACCTGAGACATAAAAAGACAATATCATTTTAGCCAACTGCAAAGACATTTTAAAAAAATTCACCAAATAACTACAATGAACACTGCAGAGAGTTACACAAGTCCGTATCACATAGTAATGTTCCAGCTCCCCATTTTCTCAACTGTGCTATTCTCAAAAAACAAAAGTAGTTATGCAGACCCTGGGTCATGGCCTTACAGCTAAAATCTGGTATTGAGAAGTCACAGGGCTCATCCAGACCCTGAAGAGCATGGGAAGTATGAAAGCAAAGTTCCCTCCACAGAGTGACCTTCCACAGAGAAGGTAACCTTTGAGTTCTTAGCCTCAATCTCCTCTACCTTTGCTTCTGTACAAAGCCCTGCACCAAGACATGGAGGCTGGGATAGTTGCTTTTCAAAAGATTATTAATACTACACTTACAAAGGTGAGCCTGCAGCTCTACAAACACATTGACGTGTTCCAGCTGAAATAGGCATAAGTTAGGGAGCTGGTGAAATCCAAATGTTTTGTTTATCCAAAGCAGATTATTAACAAGAAAAAGTATTTGCAGATTAAAGTAGAACGTGACAATACCCATTGGTTATTATTCTCAGTAACACTGAACTGAGGTATTGGTCATGAATAATGACCAAACCGTTGAAAATGCATCTCAAAAGCAAGAATCCTCTGTGACTTGCCTTTACACAACAATTTTCATGTAAAAATTTCATTGCAGTCTAATGCTAGACTAAATTATATGCTAGGTTTTACTTAATCCTATCCTCAGTAATATTAAATATATTAACTCTACAGAGTAAGTCGCCTTCACTAACCCAGTTAGAACAGCATGAAGAATTTGGTACTACTTGAAAGAAAATGTTTCTCTGCATATTTCAATTATGCAGCACTTCAGTGACATACTGATTGTGCAGCCATAACCCTTGAAGATCATGGAAAAAATACAATCAGCACTATAACTGTGCATAAGAAGGACAGCTTAATGATTTGTTTCAATGAGCAATCATACTATCAACAGTATACTCAGCAAGCAGACACTAGTAGTGCTCATAGAGCTCAGTCTGGGTTTCTGCTATCAAAATTGTTAGTAAAACACCCATACTTTTTATTTAATTCATCCATAAGCAACAATGCCCTACTTATTCTTTGCATTTTCAATTTGCTGCTTGTCTTTCTTTTTTATTCTCATACTGGAAGAAAACTACCACCAACTGCCTTGCCATTTTTAACAAAAAAGAGTATTAAGGACTTCTTTTTGAATTTTTATTACTGTCTAAAATTTTGATTAAAAAGTGAGATCACTATATAAACCAAAGAAACTGATCTATATTTTTGGTAGAAATGCAACTTGTTGTCAGATTTTGCTATTGGCTTAAGGTTTAATTCAGGGGTCCTCAAACTCCAGCCTGTGGGCCAGATACAGCCCCCAGGATCCTCAATCCGCCCCCGGTATTTACAGACCCTCCCCCCCCCGCCCCCTCGGGGGTTGGGGGGGGAACCAAGCAGCCACAGATGACTGCCTGCCACTGCACCCGTGCACCGGCCGCCTGGTTAAACAGTTTGAGGACCCCTGCTTTAATTCATCAGTTATGTTCTCTTCAGCTTAAAGTTATTAACTAACATTCCCAGTAGTATTTTTACATCCATTTGAAAAACAAGTTAGAGCCTGCCATCCTAACAAGGGCTCAGCTAAACATGTGCTGCATCACAGCAATGCCAACAGCACAGGTCCCATTTACTTCAAGTCAAGGATCATTGGTCTACAATAAAGTGGTTTTTTAAATGCCTCCCAAAATGCTTTTCATGCCCAAAAGCAATTTCAGCATGCCAGTGCTGTGGACTGGCTAGCAACTGCAAACAGGGAGCTGGATAATCACACTAGATACATAAAGCATGGGTTTTGCACAGGAAGGCTGACAGTTACCCAGTGTCTAGTGCTGAGAAAGCCAAAGGTTGCTCTGAGGTTGCCACAGGGGCAGCTGAACAAAAGTAACACTCTCCAGCATGTAACTAACCAGCACAACTAAGAGCAAGTGCTCATTTCCGCACGTAGCCAGTGATACCCTGTGCAGTCACCAGCAAGACAGAGGAAGCCAAAGGACCAAACCCTCCTTCCTGCCTCCCGTCTTTCCACCTCACACTGATCTGCCAGGCATGAGCTCATGGGTCGTGGATGCTGCACAGTGCTTCTGGCAGCTCTGGAGACAGTGAGAAATTGTAGCAGCTGGGAGCACACAGGTGCTATGTCACAGCTTTCCTTCTCCTCTTCCTTCCTGCCCCTGCCACCTGAACTGGTTTTCAGTTAGGCACAAACCACAGGAACCGGGATCAGCTCTGCAGCACCTGTTACATACATTCTTAGGGGCTTGTGCTGAATAAATTGCTTTTTGAGTGATTGTCAATACATGCACAGATATTTATGCAATGTCTTTCAAGATGGAGACAGACTGTGAAGCTACCCTGTGATGCTCTAATACATGCTGTGCCATCACATGCCACTCATATGGACAGGTAGGATGCTGCATGCCCTGTGCACCAGGCAGAGCCAGAGCTTTATCCATTTGTGACTGTCATCTTAGCAAGCAGATATCAGACTTTTCTAAGCATTTTATTTGGTTTCTGTTTTTCAAAGGCGTCATTTTACGATTCCTCACTCTATTTTGCTACTTGCACTTACCCGTCTTAAAAACAATGGAAACACTGTACCCTTTGTCACAATTTTCTCCTTTTTCTTGAGCTTCACCTGCCTCATTTCCTTATGAGAGACACTTTTTCTTAACAAGAAAAAGCACTTCAATAACAATGGTGTCCATTATTGGGAAGCTTTCCTCTTCAATCAACAGCAGGTAGATACCTTTATCAGACAGATAGGCGTACAGTTTCTGTTTTCCTGGAGATCCTACTCTAGCAAATACAAATAATTTCACTCACAGATGCATTAACAATAAAGAGTTGTATCAACAGATGACACAGAAATGCTTTCAAGCTTGGGGACCATGCATCATTCTGAACTGCAACCCCTTTTCAGGACCTTTCACCACCTGGACTCTACACTGGAATGGAAGAAAGTAAACTTTCTGCACATCTGGTCTGTATACCACAAACAGTATCCACTAAATCTCTGAGAAAGTTCTGGCTGATGAACTCCTGCCCAAAACCTCCTGGACCACAGATGCTTGTCAATACATAGACATGCTCTGAATAATTTTGCCCACTATATAATTTATACAAAGCTAGGGAGAAGAAATAGAAAAAAAAAAAAGAAAAAAGAAAGAAAAAAAAGAGCCTATTTCCCCCTGAAGTTAAAGCAGTTAAATCACAAGCTCTCCAATTCTCTGCCTGGGAATGGCAGTTGTCTTTGCAGTCCATCTCAAAATCTGTTTCTGGATCTGAATATCTGTTTATTCACTTCAAATTTTAATTCAAATCAAACATTTTTTTCCTAAATCACACAGTCTGGGACTGATCTATCACTGCAAACCTAGGATGTCAGGAGCATGTATTTTGCACCTATACAAACGAAATCCTTTAGAAAAGTCTCTGGGCTCTTCCTCCACGTGGCGGGCTCCAGAGGCATGGCTGTCTCAAAGCAGGGAGCTGAGCACATCTGAGCATCCTGCGGCGCTGAAGACAGCTCCTGCGAGGGTTCCCATGTTCCTGTGAAGGCTGAGGAGACCTTGGTGGCACCTCTGGGGAGGGCTCAACCTCAGCAGCAAGGTTGTGGGGAGCCGGTACATGGGCAGCATGGCTTCTAGGAGAGTGGAAGAGGGCGTTTTTTTCCATAAAAAAGACCAAAATCTTCTTGATTGATGGCATGGCTCTGGGAGAGGAAGAGCTCATACATTGGGGTATCGTGGTGTGAATGTGGCATACAGAGTGTCAGCTAAGAATACAAAACCAGTCACTTGCTGGTAACTAGTTCTTCAATGCGTATTGTCTAAGCCTGGTATGTATGATTGCAATCCTCCCTCACCTCCACTGCCAAGTCTCCTGGACAGGTTAGGACTTGCAGGCCATGAGGACTGGAAAGCACAGACTGTGCACCGTGTGTATGTGTGTGCATACAGGAGAAGAGACAGCAGAGGTAAAAAGGCTTCTCTGAGCAGAAATTATGACCTGGACTAACCATTTTAAATCATTTTGTAGAAAAAACTTACCAAAATTCAGCAGAAATTCCAGTTCTCAAGGCCAGAAGTCTAGAGCAGGACACTGGGCTTGCATACATCACAAATGGGTAAATGAACTGTGCCTGCTTACTCCTTGCCTATGGTTCACAATGCAGTATCCAAAACTTTTCCTCTTTTCTTGGAAGCCCCAGGAAAGCAATCAAGTAGGAGTCAAGATAAACCACGTTATGGATGCTATTAAATACGAACCTGGTAGCAGCCTCTGTGTGCTTCAGAATGGTCAGGGACTGGAAGGACTGGTTTGGATTCACAGCATGGTAGCAACTTGCCATTTTTCAGGAGGGACACATGGAAACAAAGGCCTAGTCAGGGATCCAGGTTCTCCCCTTTCCTGAGAGACCCATGGGTCCTTCTCAGACAAATGTTCAAGCCTGCTCCTTCTATCAGACTGCCTTACCTTGGCACCCCACCTGCATCCTCTGAACAGCTGCATTGAAAGCATCCTCACAGCTGTGAGCTCTAGCGTCTGCAGCCTCCTTGCGGGGGCTCCTGGTTGATGGGGAGTGTGCCCCTTCCTCAGCCACGACTTTTGTGCTTTCCTTTGGGGTGCAGGTGTCTCTTCTCATCAGTGTCACTATTTTGAGAATAGCTGGCATTCCTGATCATGGTATTTCATGGCACCTCCTGGGTACAGAGCCTATACCACTGCAGGAACGTTGGTGTCTCCCTGCTTTCCCTCATCTCACTGCCCACCATTGCCTCCTTCACCAGCTTTGCCCACTGCCTGGCACTGGTGTGGCTCCCGGCCTCACTGCACCCTGCAGGGTGTCCTGGCACCTCCCTCCAGGACCTGCCACAGGTGGGTGATCTGTCATTGGGGAAGTGGCTCTGGAGGGTGCAGAGAGGGGCTCTGAAGTCCATAACAGGAGGGAGAGTAGCTTTTATCCCCTCAGCGGACTGCAATGGGGCTTTCAAACCATACCTCTGCTGACACAGTTCTGCTGTGTGGTGTTGGCGTCTCATAAAAAAACCTGCTGTCAGGGTCCTGTGAAGATGCAGAGAAGATTTTACAAGCCTTCTGTCACCAGAGGAGTGAGATATGACTCCTCGGGTTGAACACTATTGCTGTTAGGGCTTTCCAGGTGGAGGGAGCATGGCTGCCCTAGTCTCGCCTGGCCTGAGGTCAGGAAGGGCAGGTTCTGGCTCTAGCAGTTTTGGGGGATTTTCAGGCCCTCATGTCCCATGTATCTCCTCTCCCACAGGGTAAGGGAATCCAGATACCATATTTTCAGGGCTTTTTAACCACCTGCCCCACCACTCCCTCTGTGCCCAGCCCCTGGAGGTTGTGTCTCCTGACAGCAAGAGGAGGGTGAGAGATAAGAGTAGGGAGGTAAACCCATATCAGAAGGGGTGAGCAGCACAGGGAAGAAGGGAGGGAAGAGCTCAGAAGCCTCCTCAGAGTGCAAGAAATGTCACTGTGTCTCCCAAAAGGGCTATGGAAGGATTTTAGGGATTCATAGCCTCTTATCTCTGAGGACACAGAGGTGCAGGCTCCTCCAGAAAAGGAAGAGGAAGGACACAGGGTTTGCCTCTTAGGTGAAGCAGACACAAGTGCCACATGACAGCCATGAAAGTGAGGCTTAATTGGTTTTGCACCACTGCTAAGAGGCATGTTAAGTAAAAAAGTTGTATTTGCTCTTCATTTAGTGAAAGACTCTTCAATTCTGGTGTGAAGTACATTGATGCCTGCAAGCTTTCTACTCCTCTGTGTTTGTAAGTTGTAGGCTAATATATCCTAAAACAAGTTGTTCCCTTTACAATGCATGTACTCTTCCTTAAAGCCATTGCTGAAGAATTACCCCAGCAGACGTTCTGTTCTGGAGCTTGCTATTAGCACACTGCATTTTCCCTAAGCTCTCTGGCTCAGGAACTTTAAGTCATATCCAGAAACTGCAAGTATTAATAAAGAGAAGGTGGAGTCCTTCATCTCCCTTGGCAGATTTTTCAACACCAAGCCAATATCAGCAGATGCATAACTAACCACTGTGAAAAAAAGAAACTTTTTTATTTTCTTCTTCTGATACAGGAGTGCTTCTCCTGATACATGAACGTTCCTTTTCACTAACATCCATATATTCACTTTCAACCTGCTGTAGTTTGAAACATCTTGGATAATAAACCTTGAGATACTTGGGCTGTAAATGGAGGAGTCAACGCAACCAGAACTACAGCTGTGCTTCTGGAATTGCAGCAATAAACACAGATGTTACCTCCCTTCAGTTTTCTTTCCCTTGAATCCACTTTCAAGAAATTTGCTGATCTAATAATTTAATTTACCTATGTCTTGTTTTTTTCAAAATTTCGTCCATTTAAATGTGATACCTTTATGCTACTGTATATGGGTCCTACTCTAATGAATAGCTCCAATCAGATTTCTATGGGCAAGTGCTCCAGAAATGCATCTGCCTATGATCGATATTGTTCATAGAGGTCGTGTAGCAAAATCAAACCTTAGAAACCTCTTTTTTCCACATTTACATCCTCATGTATACCTTACTGAGATATTCTGTCCTGCTGTATCCTACATCATTTATTGTCCCAGTGCACTACTTGTGCCCTACTTTGGGGGCACATCAACATTTAGCATAAATATTCCAACATGGATATTCTCCTTTTCAATATTAAGCATTGTAAAGAACACTTCTTCCAAAGTAAATTATTAATGTTTGCTTGATTCCTGTTTTTTAATAGATTTTAAGAAGGAACTGATTTCCTTCCAAACATCCTCATGTTGTTATACACTTTTCTGTTTTCTGAGGATATATATCCAAGTATTAATCATTTCACACAGGAGTCGGTTCAGTTACCAATACAAGTTCACAACCTGTATACAAAATAATTTTATGATAGCTGTTCTAAAACAGTTCCAGCTTCATGTTAATGGGTGTTTGTGGGGGTTTTTTTGCTAATCAGAAATATGATTCACATCCTATTAGATATATACTGGTAAAAAGGAAATTTAATATCCAGGTCTTAGTTTCTAGATTTGTCAGTTTATTTCCCTCCCCCCACACCCCCCACCCCCCACCCCTCCTACCCCCCAGTACATCAAAGAGAAAAAAAATTATGTGTACAGAATGTGTAAAAACAAAAACACCTTCAAAACTAAGAGCTCAGCATCTCCATTGGCATCTTTACAAGGGTCCTGTGGTGCTTAAATGGGAGGTGGGTTTTTTTTGTTTGTTTTTTGTTTGTTTGTTTTTTGTTTTGTTTTACTGTGGTCTGGAAATCTCTCCTCACTTTTGTGGGACTTCATGATGCCAACCAAGCAATGCAACTTGAGTCAGCACTCACCAGATTCCCTTAAGGGTTGGGAGAGATCTGCTCGTAGGTAGCTGGTCAGGGTGTGCCCAGCTGTTGCCTGAATAATGCTGGCGGGGTACAAACCACATCCAAGTGGTGTGCAATGGCAGCTTTGTATAGTAGACAGACCCACTGTGATAAAAGCAAGGATGCTTTTGCACAGAATGAGTTCTGTGATTACACTTTTTAAAAAAATAATAAATTGCTGCTGTAACATAAGAACTACTGAAAGAAGGTAAAGCTAACAAAGGAAGTGGAAGTTTTTACTGTAGTTGTAATTCTCAGATGTTTGATTGGCAACATGTTAAGTACCAGGAAGCCAAGAAACCTGTACATTTTGTAATGTATAAAAGAGTTCATTACCAACTTTTTGCAATTAAGGAACAATTCCCTGAGTCTCTGGAAACAAATATTCTCCTTACTGGATGCCAGTGATGCCCATATGAAAAAGATTTGACTCATATGTTGAAGAAGTAGAACTGACTGTAGTTAATTAGAGAACAAAAACCACAGTGCCTGGGTCAAAAACACCTCCATTTCTTGTTCTTGAAAGTGTCATAATTCAGATAGATGGTGATAAAAACCCAATTTCTTACCAAGAGCATCTTTGAGACTGCAGTATGGCATTTGTACAGGAATGAAGAGAAAACAGTGTCAGTTATATGCCCATTTTAAGTCAGGAGCAAGAAAGATGCCGCAAATTAACTCTACAGATAAAGAAAAGTGCTCACATTATGACTTTGACAGCCAGATGAGGAGAAAAGTCTCTCAAGGTTAAGGTTTTACCAAAATAAGATTAATATGCAAAATAACATCACATATAGAGGTGTTCATACTGTAAAATCGAAGTCATGTGCTTGACTGTATTGAGGATGCTTTGGAGTGCAATGACACCTCTGGGAAGTAAAAAGTAGTTGCAGTACTTGTAGGGACTACATGTGGAGAGCAATGCAGTCCAAGAGAAACAAAGAACAGTGAAAACACACCTCATTACCAGCAGAGAAAAGCAGGTAAGGACTTTCTCATCCATAGATTAGGAGAGTGCTCTGCTTTCAGGGGCACACCTGGACAGAGGCTCCTTATAAGTCATTCCCAATTAGACATTTATTCTCCAAAAGGAGTTAGTGATAAAAGATGTGTGCCTGGACTTAGGAATATTTCTTGTAAATCTCTTAACAACTCCACTTCCTACATTTGGGATGTGGTACAGGGAACCTCAAACTTCTGTTGCTGAAAGGCCCAGGCTGGAGAAACTTAAATTGTTTATTCTTGATCTCACTTGCCTTGTTGGTCTGTATTGGTTCTTAGAAATGCAAACCACCAGCAAAGAAAATTTTTGAAGATGTGACGAGCAGGGACATGCAGAAACAGATTATCCCTACCAAGCTCAACTCCAAACAAAAGATCTTAAACAGCTGAGGTGTATAGCAAACACAGGAAAATCATTGTCTACCAAAGGACAAACACAGTGAAACTCGTTACAGCTCTGTCTGGCACTGCCACAACAATAAGTCTCATGACCCAGACTTCCCTGGGAGAGGGGACTCCTCCTTGTGCTCTGTGAAAAGAGACCAAAGAGAAACTGAACAAACTTCATCTCATAATTAAAGCTTGATACCTGTAAATGTAGAATGAATAATAAAGTACCCCTCCTAGATTTTGTTTAAGTCATGCACCTCTCCCAGAGTGCTACCATGGGGGTGTGAACTGAGATCAGGGACTATTTGAGACAGCTCTGGACTCAGCTGTGAGAGGAGCAGCAGAACAAGAGCTGAAGCATTCAGGTGTCAAGTGGTGCTGAAAGATGAGCTGGTGCGGTAGAAGACCAGCATGGTCGAACAGAGAGCTTTGACTGGAACTCAGGGAAAAAAGGAGGCTTTATGACCTTTGGAAGAAGGAGCAGGCAACTCTGGAGGACTATAAGGATGTCATGAGGTAATGCAGGGCAAAAATTAGAGAGGCAAAAGCCCAGCTAGAGGTCAGGCTGGCCACTGCTGTAAAAAGGGGTAAAAAATGTCTTAACAAATACATCAGAAACAAAAGGAGGGCCAAGGATAATCTTCAGTCTTTATTGGATGCAGCAAGGAACATTGCCACATCGGATGAGGAGAGGGCTGAGGTACTTCATGTTTTCCTTGCCTCAGTCTTCCCTCTGTGTACTCAGCCCCCTGAGCTGAAAGACAAGGATGAGGAGCAGAGTGAAGTCCTCACAGTCCAGGAAGAAATGATTAGTGACCTGCTGCTCCACTTACACATCCACAAGTCTATGGGGCTGGATGGAAGCCACCTGAGGGTACTGAGGGAGCTGGCAGAGGAGCTTGCCAAGCCGCTCTCAATCATTTGTCAACAGTCCTGGCAAGCTGGAGAGGTCCCAGAAGATGGAGGTCAGCCAGTGTGATGCCCATCTACAAGAAGGGCGGGAAGGAGGATCCCAGGAACTACAGGCTTGTCAGTCTGACCTTGATGCCAGGAAGGTTATGGAGCAGATCATTCTCAGCACCATCACGCAGCACGTGCAGGACAACTGGGGATCAGGCCCAGCCAGCATGGGTTTACGAAAGGCGGATCCTGCTTGACCAACCTGATCTCCTTCTATGACAAGATGACCTGTTTGGTGCAAGAGGGAAAGGCTGTGAATATTGTCTACCTGGACCTTAGTAAAGCCTTTGACACCATCTCCCACAGCATTCTCCCAGAGAAATTGGCTGCTCATGGCTTGGACGGGTGTGCTCTACGCTGAGTTAAAAGCTGGCTGGATGGCCAAGCCCAAAGCAAACGGAGTTCCATCTGGCTGGCAACTGGTCACTGAGTCCCCAGGGCTCAGTATTTGGGACAGTTCCTTTTAGTAGCTTTATCAGTGATCTGGATGAGAGGATTGGGCACACTCCCATTAAGTTTGCAGATGAACCAAGTTGGGCAGGGGTGATCTACTGGAGGGCGGGAAGGCTCTGCAAGAGGGATCTGGGCAGGGACTGAGGGGCCAAGGCCAATTGTATGAGGTTCAGCAAGAAGAAACTCTGGGTCCTGCACTTGGGTCACAACAAGCCCACACAGCGCTACAGGCCTGGGGCAAAGCAGCTGGAAAGGGCCTGGTGGGAAAGGGCCTGGGGGTGCTGGTTGACAGACATCTGAACATGAGCCAGTGGTGTGCCCAGGTGGCCAAGAAGGCCAACAGTATCCTGGCCTCTATGCAAAACTGTGTGGCCAGCAGGACTGGGGAACTGATTGTCTGTACTCAGCACTGATGAGGCCACACCTTGAATATTGTGTTCAGTTTTGGGCCCCTCACTACAAGAAAGACATTGAGGTGCTGGAGCGTGTCCAGAGAACGGCAGTGAAGCTGGTGAAGGGTCTGGAGGACAAGTCTTATGAAGAGAAGTTGAGGGAACTGGGGTTGTTTAGCCTGGAGAGGAGTAGACTCAGGCAGGATGTTATTGCTCTCTACAGCTGCCCTGAAAGGAATCTGGAGGCAGGTGGGGGTCAGTATTTTCTCCCAGGTAACAAGTGAGAGGAACAAGAGGAAACTGCCTAAAGTTATGCCAGGGGAGATTTAGGTTTGTTATTAGGGAAAACCTCTTCACTGAAAGGTTGGTCAAGCATTGGAACAGGCTGCCCAGGTAGGTGGTGGAATCACCACCCCTGAAGCTATTTAAAAAAACATATAGATGCGGTGCTTAGGGACATGGTTTGGTGATGGACTTGGAAATCCTGGGTTAATGGTTGGACTTGATGATCTCAAAATCTTTTCCAATGTAAATGATTCTATGATTCTAAGTGCTTAGCATACGTCCTGCTGAATATTTTATATGGTGTCAATAAATAGACTAAATGTACTGTTCAGGTGTCTGGCCACAGCTGTGTATCACCTCACCAACTTTTGCAGCAATATTATTTGGCTTTATAGAGCCATATCCTGCAGAAGGAGTATGAACCTGGATCTGGTGATGCATTGAGCAGCTAAGGACAGTGCTGACAGTGCTCTTACTTCTTTCTCAGTGCAGGTTCTCTTCAAAAGAAAACAGAACCTCAAAATAGCATCTTTATTGTATACCTAGAGAATATGTGCTATCCTGAAGCTAGTATGTGTGCTTAATAGTATGTGTAGTTAAGTCCTGAAGACAAACCCATGGATCTGTGCTGGTTTTTGTACATTCCTTGATGCTTGTAACTCAGTTAATTTGGTTTAATAGACTTTTGGAATGGTTTTGTATTAGCCATAACACTCTGCATCACATGGCCTGGAAAAAAACTAAATAACCTTTACACTATTGCAATTATTTCAGACTGAAAAAGGGGTAGAATGAAAAAAAAAAGATTTTTTCTAAAAACAGTGCTGCAATTCAGCAGCATCTACTGCTACAATTCCATCACTTATATACCAATTTTCCACCAAACTGGAAGTAATTAGCAGGCATTGCATACTATTTTTGTTATCATCTATGGTGTGTTTTGAGTTTGAGAGGGGAGAAGAGAATTGAATATTTGTGGCATAGCAACTCTGCATTAATACTTTTGTTCTTGCCACTATTGTTCCAATACTGTAGACACACTTCTGCACTAAGAAATGCTTCAAAACATTCACCTGATAATGTAAAAATGAGGTCTGTATATGTGATGGTCTCACAGGCTTCTCCACTGCAGAAAACGTCAGTAAAACTGCAGCAGCACCTCTGAGTTATTCCCATCAGCTATTTTGTGATTTTTCTTAGGGAAGAGTTTGTGTAGCCAGTGAAGTTATCATAACCAGTCTGTGCTGCATCATCCTTCTATAGCCAAATGTTGCAGGAACTAAACAAACACAACACAAACACTAGCACAGTGTTCAAAAGACAGAGAATGAACAAATACTCTCATCTAAAGTCATTTACTTGTACCCAAACTGAGATGGGAACACCCAAGTTAAAGTGATAAAATGATAAACAAAGCCAGCTGGCCTTAGAAATGTCATCACTGATAAATAATTGCCAAGCCTTGCAGCTATCCACCCTTGGTGCAACTGGATAGATCCCAAGGCTCTCATTTGGTACTTTAATGAGACAAAACTACCATTGAAGAAACAGGGATTTATTTATTTACTATATGTAATGTATTTTGAGAACAGAGAAGCTGTAAGATTTAACCTTAGAATGCATAAACTGGAGAAACAATTGATCCTTGTGTGAACTAAAACATCCAAGTCTGACTATAAAGCCCTAATTTTATACCTGGTACACACTTTACTGACAAGTCCTACAAGCACCTGTATTTTACTCTCTTTTGTTAATTCTCTGCTTCGCCCTCTGACCATCACATTAAAAGCAGCCAAATAAGTAGAGCAAGTGGATGGTGGGGTTTGATGGGCTGCTCCTCCGGGAGCATCTGGGAGGCCAGTACTGTGTCATCTGGCCAGTCATGGTTCCTGGCCCTTACCTGGAGTTTTTAGTGAAAAAATACCTGTTAAACCCAAACAAAACTTCTCATGTAAAGGCTCATGATTTGACAGTAATGTCAGTAGCCATCAGTGCGATACTTGGTCACAACTAGGGATGAGGTACGAGAGAGATTTCTCACTTGCTTCTTGACTGGGGCTTGGATGTGGTTTGCTTTCTCAGTTAACTGCCTCAGTTACAGGCTGTTGACAGCCTTAATTTTTTTCCCATATATTTTCACAATACTCAGGACATCTAGTTTTCAGAATAATGTAGACTGTCCCCAAAGGAATAAAATCTTGACTGTTACTTAAAACCTGATTTTCTCTTTTCCAGCAGCAAGTCTCATTCTTCTTCCATGCATTTATTCATAAATACAGGTCAGAAGTCATGCCAACTAATGAATCCACATGAAGAAGCAAACCTTTAGAAGGTTCTGGGTATTTAACAGAGGTCTGAGTTTTTCTTGTCTAGACAGAAGCTCAGCTCTCTTGACAACATCACACTGTAGTAAAGCACAGTATTAGAGACACTGTATGATGAGAAATCTGCAGAATTACTAAAGTCTTTCTCCCTGAAAGAAACAGTTTTAGTGATTTATGCAATTCTTCAGATAAAACTTTTATTTTACTGTTGGTAAATCTGCAATTATTGTGCATTCTATTATGTGGGAATAAATTTAATCAAAATTTATCAGCCTTTGGAACAAAGGATGTCTATTTCTCTGAGATGTTGCTTCTGAAAGTGCAATGATGTGCTACCCTTTTTCTTCCCATTTAATTTCTTCAGGTGCTCTGTGAAGCCCTGCTCATACCCTCTCTTACTTAGTGACAGATCCTCATCTGTTCTTATTCTTCACAGATGAAAATGACTGTTGGCTTTAAAGGTGGTTTGCCTACCCCCACCCAAAACCAAAGACAATAAACTGCAAATGATTAAAAAGATAAATCTTCGTTGACAACAACTAGTAAATTAAATATAAGGGCACATCATCAAGGGTGTAAAGAAGCAAACTATACTGATTCCTGCTGATAATTTAGCCCATTGTTTTAGTGCTTTGTATGTTATTTCTACTTCAAAAATCAGATCTCGTATATCTAATTATTAATCTATTTTTCCAAATACTATCTTAGTCTTATCTTGCTCTGAAGTATGTATAACTCTAAATACACTCTTACTCTAAACTTAGATTGTGAGGTACAAGCATAACAGAGCTCTTTCGTTGCCTTTTTCTCTGTCTCCCTGGCTCTAATACATGTTATTTTCTTACTAGATATAATTGCTTTGCTCATTTCAGCAGAGCTGTAGTTTACACTGTACCATACCTACAATCAACTTCCTTTTCATGAGCTGTACATGTAGTTTAAAATATTTTTTGAATGAGAAATGGTAGATTTCCATTACCAGGTGGTAGGTTGATAGAAATTTCTAGTGAAAAAGGAATCTCTTGCAGGCATTTGGAGATTTAAACTAACTGCAATTCTTCCTTCCCTGCTCTGAAGTTTAGGGAGCTTCAGCTGAGTTATTTCATAATAGAGCTTACAGGTACACTCACATAATCAGAAAAGGGTATGATTTGTTTCACCTTCAAATGCAGCCAGTGCTGATGTTTCCGAAGTCTCCGTTCACACGCTGACAGACACTTGGTTTATTTGGGTAGCGTGTTACCCATATGTCAGTGCCTGCTGCAATGTATAACCTCAGACTGGAAAACCCAGGAGGACCTCTGATCTCCTGATTCTGAAAAGACATGTGTCGAGGTGGGAGTAGGTTAGCGAGTACAAGTAGCTGTACTTGGTAGTGATCTGAAGGAACTGTTATGGGTCCTGAACCTTCTTACAGAAAAGCATTTGCTCTCACACATTGTGAGTAGCTAGTCCCCTCTGTCCCCTCTGCCTCTGAAAGGTCCTTTTTGGTAGTCCTCCTACCTAAGCTTTAAGGTTGTTGTTTTTTTTTTTTCCAATGAGCAGCACTGGTGGGGCAGGATCAAGAGTTTTGCTTTTGTGCTGCTAGCTTTAGTGCTTAGATTTTTGTGAAAACTACAGCTGAAGAAGACAGATCCTTGGGCTCCTTGAAGCCTATCAAAATCAACGGAAGTCTTCTCATGAACTTCATTCAGTATAAAGGATGATCTGCCAGAGAAGCTGTTGTAAGTTTTATTTTCTTTTTTTCCACTCAGCTGGTCAGTCCAGGTCTCCTGGACACTGCTACTGTTAAAGGATGAGGGGGTTTTGCTATCTCCTCAAGTAGAAGACATGCACGAAACAGGAGTGTAACAGTTCACTGAGCTCCGTTGCAAACACTGCAGACTCAATGGTAAAAAGATACATTAGTTTTGGAAATAAGCAACAACAAATAAAAGATAGTGATGCTTAAGTACTACACATATTTTAAAATAAAGAAATAATTGATCTCTGATGTATTTTCATGGCAAGAAAAAACATAAAACAGTTCTCAAATATCTGGTTAAGAACTTTACTTAGGGTGAACTTATAATCAAACTGAAATGCCTTTCACCATACAAGAAAAGTCTAACAAATTAGAATCCTTTCAAAAGTTTTGGAGATTATTAAAAAATATCAATAGCCTATTTTTCCAACATACAGTGTTAACCATCACAAAATACTTAATACTGTATATTTACAGATCTTAGAATAAAAAGCTATCATGAGCACCAAGTCAGAACCTCAGCATTACATGGCCCGGAAAATGGTCTGGTCATGATGTAAAGAGGCTGGCAGACAGAGTCCATGACATCCCCCAATGAATTCTTTTGATATTTAGTTATATATTCCTTTACAAATGTTTGTTTTATTTCCAGTGTGAATTTCTTTGTCTTCAGCCTCCAGCTATTAGATTTGACTGTGTTATTTTCTGCTTAGTTAAAGAACTGTTGAAGACCCATGTGCTGTTCTGTCACCCCAAAAGGAGCCTGGAAACTAGAAGAACATATGGAGAAAATTTTTTGTGCCTTAACTCACGTTAATTTTTACTGTAGAATCTCCCCATGCAGTGAAATCAACCTGCACATAATGAATGCCTCTAAAGTAACGAGGGACAAGAAAATCCTTCTGGGAAGGCAGAGGTAGGGGCCAAGCCAAGCTCTGCCCTATTTCTGTATTTTGGGGGCACTACAAGCTGGGCAAATTTAAGCAGTGAAACAAGGTACTGCTCTTCTCCTCCCAGCCCTGGAATACCCAAAGCAAAAATTGGTAAAATGACACTTTGTCCTTTTGTTCAATTGTCTTCTCACCCAATATTCCTTTGCACTATAAGGGCAATTCAGGTTTCAGTTGCAAGTTCTTTTATACTTTGAAATCATAGTTTTGCTTTTCCCTTACAAAGGGAAGTGAAGACTGTCACTATACCACAATCCACATCTTCAAAGTCTAGCAAAATTATTGTGGATGAAAAATTAATCAGAAGGTCAGGGAACCAGAAAAAGTAAGAAAAAAGTACTGAATAAAATATATAAAGACAGTCCAGCAGTGTGTGTTTTGTACCCACTTTAGCCCAGTAGATGTAGAATGAATTATTCAATGGGAATAGTATATGCCCATGGGAAAACCAGCTACAAGCATTACTCTGTTTCTTTTGACTATAAGTGCCAAAATGAGGATATATGTAGTACTGTTCTTCCTGTAAGTAATACAGAGTCACAGTTTTATGAGTCATTGGAGATTTTCCCAAAGCATCATGTTAGATTGCAATACAGCACTCTCACTTTTTGGACCTTTATGGCTGGTATTCAACAAAGGAGGAGTTTCCTCTAGTTCTCTGTGCTTTGCTTTTCCTTTTGCCAAAATAAATTTTTCCTATTCTTCTTTCCTAACAGTTTCATCATTAACATTCAAACTTAGAAGATGTGCTTATAAACTGCCAAAGTTTGAGTGTAATTTTTTCATAAAAATGAAAACCAAAATATTGTGTTCATCTTCCAAAAGCAATACAGTGACAAAGTGCATTAATAAGACACTGTCTTACCTGTGTTTTAAAATATATCAATGCTTAAACAGCCTTCAAACTCCACCTTGCTATCAATTATTGCCATATTTTCCCAGTATTTTTTTCCAAATAGTAGGCATTTCTTTAAGGTTCTTTGCCATTCATGTAAATCAATGTTTTTCTGATTGATTTGCAGTTAGTACTTAATTAAAATGTTACAATGAATGTGGTGGTGTCCTCTGCTGACTTCCATTATTTTCAACAGGAAATCTGAAGATAAAATGTTGCATTGTTCTTTTGGATCACACAGAGAGCAGCATCATGTCAAGCCTTGATAACAATAACAAGCCTGGTTCATGTTCCACATGCTGTCCTAAGACAGCACTTGAGTTGTCTTCCATTTTCTAATTATTCACTGAAAGTGAAAAGAAGTGGCATACTCCAGGGAAGACAGAAACAGAAAAAGCATATTTGTTTCTATTATTTTGGCACTCCTGCTATTGCTCTGCTTATCTCACTGCCAGTTGCCAAAGGAACACAAAATAGCATTCTCTTTTTGGAAGAAAAAAATCTCTAAATAAAATCTTGATTATGTTCTGCTTTCACACCATCAGAACCTCATATGGCTTGTGTGTACCTGACCACTATGGGAGGAAGCAGACATTAAGAAGGAGTACCTTCCACCTTTACTGTATGGACTTTGTGCAGCCTAAGCAAGAATGCAGGCATTGATCTCTGAACTACAGGGGGACAACTCTCTTTCACTGCCTCTGAAACCAGGCAGGAAATTTCTTGGACAATTTAATTGAGTATCCCTTACCAATACATCAATGATTAGAAATGGCCACACCACAAAGTGCTCTCTCTCTCTCTCTTTGCTATCGTTTTATCCTCACATGCAGAATGGTGTCTTTTTCACAGCCACATTATCTGTTGCTTCTCTCTGTGATGAACTTTTCTTCAATTAACTTCCGTTTTAGTGAGACTACCAACTTCATTAATGCCAAGCATGAGTTTCCCCCTCTCTTTCCCAAGTCCCTTTTTGTCTGCTTTACTTTTTGCAGAGTCTAGAGGGAACAATTTGGCTGTTCAGATCTCACATGGGCTTGGCCTTTCTGCAGTTTTGCCATAAGCCTTGTCTGGAGTATGTCAACATGGAAGCACAGAGTCACAGTATAGTGGAAGAGACCTCAAGGATCATCTGATCTAACTGTTCTTGGCAAAAGTGTGGTCTAGACAAGATGGCTCAGCACCCTGCCAGCCAAGTCTTAAAAATGTCCAATGCTGGGGAATCCACCACTTCCCCAGGGAAATTATTGCAATGGCTGATTGTTCTCATTGTGAAAAAAATTATTTTTGTGTCTAGTCTCTCCAGGAGTAACTTGTACCCATTATCCCTTGTCTTTTCCATGTGACTTTTTGTAAAAATGGGAGTCTCCATCTTCTTTGTAGCCACCCTTTAAATACTGGAACATGGTTATAAGGTCTCCCCTAAGCCTTCTTTTCTCAAGGTTGAATGAACCCAGTTCTCTCAGCTTTTCCTCTTTCAGCAGGCTTCCCTGTACTTCAGTCGTCTTTGTGGCCCTTCTCTGGACCCTGTCCAGCCTGTCCACATCTTTTGTGTATAGTGGGGACCAAAACTGAACATAGTATGCCATGTGGCCTAACAAGCATTGGGCAGAGTGGGATAACAACTACTTTATCTCTGCTGGTGATGCCCTTGTTGATGCAACCTCAGCGTCCTGCTGGCTTTCTTTGCCACAACAGCACACTGTTTGCTCTTACTGAGCTTGTTGTCTACCAGGACCCCCAGGTCCCTTTCCACAAAACAGCTCCCCAGATGGGTAGATCCCAGCTTGTGCTGCACTCTGGATTACATTTGTCTAGGTGCAAGACCTTACAGTTGTCCTTGCTGAAATTCATGAGGTTCATATTAGCCCACTCTTCCAGTCTATGCAGGGTGGCTCTCCCTTCTGAGGTGTCCACTTCCCCACTCAGTTTGGTATCATCAGCAAACTTCATCAGGGTATAACTGGGCTCATCATCCAGATCACCTATGAAGATATTAAACATTATTGTTTTAACTTCACCTATGAAGATATTAAACATTGTTGTCAATATCAGTCCCTGGGGGACCCCTCTCGTGGCAGGTTGACTGTTTGAAAAAGAGACATTTACCACCACCCTCTGGGTGCAGTCCCTCAGCCAGCTCCCCACCCAGTGCACAGATCACCTGTCTCAACTGTAACACCAGTTTGTCTAGAAGAAGGCTGTGGGAAACCTATCAAAAGCGTTGGAGAAATCCACATAGACATGTGTCCACAGCTTGCCCTGTATCAACCGAGCAGGTTACTTTGTCATAGAAGGCAATCAGGTTTGTCAAACATGATTTGCCCTTGGTGAAACTCTGCTGGCTTTTCCCAATCACATGCTTAATTTGACTTGTGACAGCTCTCAGGAGGATTCATACCATAACTTTCCCAGGGACTGAAGTAAGACTAATGGGCCTATAATTTCCTGGATCCTCCTTTAAGCCCTTCTTGTAGATGGCGGTGACATTAGCTTTCTTCCAGTCTTCTGGGATGTCCCTCATCTCCACAGTGCCTCAAAGACGATGGCGAGCAGCCTTGCAACAACATCAGCCAGCTCTCTTACCCACTGTCAGAGCCTGTTGATTCGCAGGGGTCCAGCTCCTGTAACAGTTCACACACCAGCTCTTCCTTCACTGATAGTGGGTCTGTATTTGCATCAACCTAGATGTTTGTTCCCAAGGCCTGACGCCAAATAGTGCTAGTAAAGACAGAGGTGAAGAAAGTGTTGAGAACCTCTGCCTTTACAGCACTATCGGTGACTAATTCACCTCCCCTGTTTGACAGCGGGCTGGTATTTTGGAAGTTTGTTGTCCTACACAAAGACAGGTGCTGCTCTTATCTGGGAGGCAATGACAGAGATATCTTTCTTTAGGCGTGTGGGTACATCTGCCTAGTTTAATAAAGTCAATAACATTACAGTGCGAGGACTGTGCTGATGACAGTGTTACCAAATGATCGATCTCCTGATGTCAGTCAAGCATCAGACAAGACAGCTCAGATCAGTGGTCTGTCTGCACCTGTCCTGCCTGGCATGATGGTTATCTTTTCTCTGCCCCCCAACCAGCCCAGCAACTTAGGGAGTGGGAATGTGAGAGGGGGGGAATAAAATTTCATGCTCTGGTGCATAGTCAGTGTCTTGATATCACTGCTGCTGTGTGAAATGCTGCTGGCAGTGGCATAGGCATTGAAGCTGTGGGAGGGTCACATGCTCCACATCTCTACACTCTCCTCTGTCCCCTTTCATTCACACTCCCACCTATTTAGACTCATTCAGAAAGATATTCTGCATATGATGTTAAGACTGCAATCATTTGCTGAGGGACACTTGCTCATCTGAAATACCACGAGAAATTTCAGGACAGACACCCAGAATGATGCTTGGACCCATGGGACCCCACAGCTGCATGCTGAGAGCTTGCATGGTCACTGTTTAATAAGGGTCTTAAGAAATTTTTATACCAGACAAACTTGCTGGCTGCATTGCTCAGCAATGAGCTTCATCATGCATCAATAACGGCTTTTAAAAACTTTAATATAGCAGAGTAACAGTCACTGATATACAGATAGTCTCAATGTAGTCACATTTGATAAAGCTATTATACTTGTGCACTCTCTGGCCAAGAACTGAGACAAAGGGAAGTGCCTATCTCTCTCCAGATATAAGGAACACAGAGTACTAAATATTCTTTCCTGCATCACACCCACATCAGACACTTAGTGTAGCCAAAAGTAAAAATATTGATATTTCTAAACTTCCAGGCTAAATTTTGAGAAAATAATTATCAGCCCTGAAAGCAGAAATGCTGATGCCCAGTGTGGGGTATAACCTGTGAAAGAACTGATGCCTTTGAGCACTTCACATCTCTGTGAGCTAAGGGGCAAAAGGCAACTCAGCAGCATGCTGTCCTTTGCTCGAACATTTGTTCTCTTTTCTCCTTCTGTGCATACAAGTAATTTGCATCACCCTGGAGATGAAGGTAGACTTCACAGTGTTCTGGACTTCCAACCAATACACTGCTTTACTGTGTGTCTGTATTCCAGTCTCCTGATGTAACTAACCATCTTCCTGTGAGGAAACTCCTGCTTCTAGAATTTCATCAAACTTGTGTAGTCCTTCCTGATGTTTCCACGCCTCTGAGAAGTTGTGTTTCTTCTTTTACTTCAGAATTAAATATAAGCTCTTCCTTAAAACCTAACAAATAAAACAGTTCATTGTTACCAAATGAGAATTATATGCTGAGCAACATTAAGAAGTACAGGTCCATGTCAGAAGAAGTCTTGTATGATCAAAGTTATGAACATGCTTAAGTATCTTGGAGAAGTGAAACCAAACTAGAGGGCAAGTTTACTTTATGCATAGGGAAAATCTTTAGAGGAGGTAACAGACAGCATAACTGGTTTTCAGCAAAGACTGTTTCACATTTCCCAGTGTCGTTAACTTTCTACCAGATCTCTGCCTGGAGATACTGTGAAAATTTTCCTTTAGAGGTTTGGGGTTGAAAAGATGGAAGAAAATATATGCTTTTAGAAGGCCAGAAACAAGACACTGAGATTTTAAGACATTTCTACTGACTGATTTTTCATTCATCCTGTATAGAACAAGACTAAAAATTAAAAGTGTACTGGAAATTAAAACAATGATTGACACACTATTTCATTAATTTGTTTGTTCTGGCGGCATAAAGAAAGTCCTTAAAACCTGCAGGCATCATTAGAAGTTTTACTAAATGTTTCTTGTGATTTTTCAGGAATTATTTGTCAATCAATACCATACCAAAATTAATGCTCATATAGAATTCTAGTAATCTTATTATTATTGCTCTTGTCATAGTAAAATTTAACCACCTTACAGAAAGGCATAATAAGAGAGATAAGAGCCAGGCCACCAACTGCATTATAGGTAACTCTTGAGAGACAAAACATTCACTGGGGAGTTTGAGGTTCAGCCAGATTTTAGAAGAGTTTAAATCATCAAGGGCTTTAACTGTTACATCATTTGGAAACATCTAAGATGAAGAGATGTGATAGCCAAAAGTTAAAAAAAAAAAAAAAAAAAAAAAAAGAAAAAAGTCTAGTGCAAGTAATAATAATAGTTCAGGCTGTCATACAGATGACAGTGAGACACTTTAAAATGCTTCACCATAGCTGCAGCACAGCAGAGCTGTGGGATGGAGAGCTTTCAGGAGCTGCAGGAAGAGAAACTCTCAGTGGCCATTGCAAAGCTTTGCTAAAGTGCTTCTTCCAAACTTTTCTGGTCTGTTGGGGCAGGAATTGACCTCAGTGTCCCTGGCCTGTGTTGTCCATGCCAGAAGGAGACATGGCAGCACTCCATTGCCCTATACATGCAGGTTTTTCTTCCAGCAAAACTTTGTGCACACAAGTAGAGGGCTGCAGCATGCTGCAGTGTGCCCGGTGCAGGGGGTAGGTGTGCAGGGTGCACTTTGGGACATGCATTTCTCATAGTGAACACTCAGCTTGAGCACACCTCTTCCACACAGCAGGCATGTGTCTTCACTTCTTAGGGAAAAGACATCTTTTGATACAGTTGCTTTTTGATAAAATTGCTTTCCCAGTCATTTCTAACCTTTGCTGCTTGGTGTCTGTAAACTGCTTCTTGAGCAGCCTATGGAGAGTACAGAGCAATGATTACAAAACAGTGTCCTTAAAACAAAAATGTATTTCTTTTCCAGGACCTACAGCACTCAGAAAATAGATTTAATAGAAGATATTTTATCTTCGCTTCTCTGACATGGCAGTGGCAAATTCCAGGCTCTAGGCTGCTCTTGCCTCCCTTGCCCACCACCACAAGCACAATGCACTTATCCATGGGAGGACTATTTATTTATCCTCTTCCCTGTCTTGGCAAAGCAGCCTTGTCAAAAGAGTCAGGCTACAGGACAACATGTCCAGTCTGGGAGGCTGTTGCTTTATCAATACCATTGTTTTACCTTTCCTACCTTGATCCCTAAGCATTCAGGAGAGCTGATACCACATGTACACATGAGGGGACTTCTTGTATTTTTATTTCTCAGATGTCTGTTTGGAGAAAGGAAAAATATTTGACACTCATAGTTACTGCTGTTTGGACTGAAGCTGATTCAGCCTTAAACTTGTGCAGTCAAACAAGGCAAACCCCATAGTAATTAGTAGCTCCTTTACAAGATGGCTTTAGGTAACACAGTTTCATTACACTTCAGTTAGTAGGAAATACTGCTCATAGTGCTGTGGTTTTGAATAATGTAAATACCTTACAAAAACATCAAATGTGTTCAAACTGATCTTCATTTAAGGCCTAAGTATTTGTATTATTTTCTATTTTATTGTGAATAGTGAAAGTGTCATTTAATCTACTTTTTAACTTATCAGAGATGCAGACAAGGTGGCCTGGATTTCATCAGCCCTAACCTTTCCCACTAACCACTGGAATGAGACGGGATAAACTATATTACAACACCTCTGGCAGGGAGCTTGTCAATCCTTAAAGACCTGCAGAGAATTAGATACACAGTGAGAATAAGAGAAGCACTAAAGACATTAAAATTAAAATAACTGACATTTGTTATTTCCCCTCTGACATCAAAGATTTTTACTTTTTTAAAGTAAGAAATTAAATGGTTTGACACAGGTTGTTCTAGAGAAAGCTGTGTTGGCTGTTGCTCATCATCCTATTAAATTTTGGCTGCCTGCAAGCAAACAGCCTATTTGCTTCAGTATTCTTTCAGGAGCTGAAGCTAAGCTTGCCATTCAATAACTTCAGGTCCTCATTTTTTTTTTTTTTCAAAGATAGGCCTGTTCTTGCCTTTCCTAGTAATGCGATATGCTCTCTGTACTCTGTAAGCTGTCAAAGTTAAAAAGACCTGAGACTTCACTGACCAGTTTTTTAAGCTTCTTGGTATTTCATCAAGCCCACCCAATGTGTGAACATTTCTTTTCCTTACCAGAGGGTGAGCTCTTACCTCTTTTACTGGCTATCAGTGTCTGCTATGCTGCAGCTAACCTTATTCCAGAGGTCAGATGCAAAAACTAAATGAACATTTTAGCCTCCTCAGTGCTACCTGTCAAAAACTTGTCCAATTTGCTGAGCAGCAGAACAAGTCTTTGCTAGCTTTTCCTTTTATTGACAGCACCCTTACAGATGCTTTTCCCTATGCATGCCATGCTTGCAATTTTTATTTTATTCTCCAACTCAGTCTTCCTGATTTTGCTTCTACAATCCCATCTTTATATTTTTAATGCTTCAGCATAACCTGAATTACTTTCTATTCTAGAAATCTCTTGGGTTTGAGCTCAATGAAGAGTGCAGGGTTTAACCTTGTCGACCCCTACTCCCCCACTGCAGCTGGGTGGTCAGCACTCACAACTCCTCACTGCTCACGGGGAGAGCTGCCAGTTCTCTTTTCCCCTTGCACCATTTCCGCAGAAAATCTAGAAATTCTCTAAAGGTTTGATCTGGGGAGATGCAATAATGTAAATTAATGCTTCAGAGCTGCCAAAGTAAGGAAGGACCATCTCCCCGATTTTCATCTTGTTGCCTTTCCTCTGGCCATACACACTTGTTATGGGCCTTGCGCCACCTCTGGCATGTATCCAACTCCGAAGCGTTGAATAAACCAGTAGGAAAATTGGATAAATTTCTGAAGTTTTACTAAGTCAAATTGACTCGTGGGGGAATTCTAAATTTCCCTGAATGGGCAGATTTTGTAGCCAGGGTTTTGGGGAAGGGAGTGTGGGAAGAAAAGGAACAGTGAGGACAACACACATGTGAGGAGGGCAGAAGTGTGAGAAGACAGTCATTATACCATTAAATGATGATATGAGTTGACTTAAGTCATCTTTACAATGTTCTAGTCTTCTCTCTAAAAGTAGCAAACTGCAGGCTAAGCAGAAGTAAACTCATTTAACTTTTTTAATGAGCCAGGTGTTATAAGTAAACATAAGGGTAGTGTGAGTAATCTGCAGCTCTTTCCTATTTTTACCTTATCTGACTAGCTGAAAGCAGTCTTACAATTTTTCATTTATTCATATGCAATTACTCTTTTATGAACCTCAGTTCTAACATCTGAAATTGTTGTCTGCTCTTCTACAGTGGGGTTCAGCAGTAACACCAGTGTCAACATTCCCTGTTTTCCTTAGTAATAGCGAGTATTACTGATAACCGCCAAGAGGTAGTAATCATGAGGAAATGAGATAATTTTTCATTCTTCCACCTGAAAAAAATTACTGTATTCATTCCAGGGCAGTGGAGGTGGCTTTGTATAACACTATGCCTTCCTTTGTGACACAAAAAATTGTAGAATTAACAAATTTAATTACTTGCAAAGATTCCTTTGAATATGTTTGTAGTAAAAGATAACGTTGATTGGGCCTAAAAAAAAAAATTCAACAAAATTCATCTCTTCTAATATCTGTCATTTTTCTAACAGGATTTATGACTATTGGACACTGTGAAGTAGTTCAGCACACCATGAAAACAAAGAAGTATGTTCACTTTAAGGTAACTACATCACCAAATATAAACAGACTCGGGAAAGGAAGATGATTCTGTCTACTCAGAACAGGATGAATAATACAAAGATGAAATGTTATTTGCTATCTGGGATAACCCTTATTCATTCAGAAGAATTTCTCATAAAAACAGTGGTCAGATTGTCTTCTGGTGTACTTGGGGTAGATGCATTGTATCCAGTGGAAATGTGACTCATATCCTGTGTCACTGTTCTAAATTATTTTGAGCTGTTTGTTTGTATCAGTCTTGTAAGTATGCTTTTGAGTATAAATATACTTGACTATATCTTACAAGTAACTGAAATGGGGGACATTCTCTCTGCAAATGAAAAGCAGTTGGATAAGAACATCCCTTCCCCTAGTCAGGAATGGAATTTAGGCCTCCTCTATGGTCATGAATGAAATAAACCAACAATATAAGGAATAGTATAAGATAAGATAAGATGCTTATAAGGGATTCTGTCAAGAATTACAACACTGTGGTGGCCAAAATATTAATATATTGATGGAGCAATCAGATTAAAACATATGCTTAACAGAAAATAGTTTGCCAGTGTAGAACATTATAATGAGCCCATAGTTTGTTACAAACTAAAAAAAAAAAAAAGCTTGCATTTTCCTTAAATGTACCACTGTACATCAGAGGGTTGAATGCTGTTACATAAACATAACATATAGAAACATATGTAAAAACAACCCACAGAGGAAAAACAATACCAGAAAACAAACTCCAAATAAAACACATTTGCTACCCAATCAATCATGCCACAGTTTCCAGATGCAGATAACACGTTTAAGTATTACGTGAAAGCATCTGAAGATGCTCAATTTTTTTTTCTATTGAAGATAAAATTTTGCTATAGCATGGTCATGCCAGTATTTCTCAACATATGGACACTGGATATGTTAAATGCTAGGGAGTAAAATGAAGAATGTGAAGCCTGGGGACCACCAGATACTCCTGAAAGGGCTGACCCTGGGGACCTGCAAGTGAGACAAAAAAGTCTCCTCCTGCAGCCACCAGATATCCATGCCTGTGATCTCTGCTCTGTCATGAAGCTGAAAGAGATATGAATTTATGTGAACGGCATTTGGACTGACATGTTAGAGCCACACTGGTCTAAACAATACAGCAGTTCCTCTCACTGACAAGCACCAAATTCAGACATTGTATCTGTAATGCACAAGCAAAGGAAGGCTTGAAACGATAAACAAGCCCCTCCAATTTGACCTGCCTTCACATTCAGGGTAACTCATCTTTAATTACATGTGCATTTTGCAAAGGTTAAAAGATCCCATTCAGTATGAGCTAATTAACTTTGCCTCAGATTTTATAGGATTATTCTTTAAAATTAAGAAAATAGTTAAAGCTTAGACAAGTAGGCAATCCATTAATGAAAACATGGAGGGACTTTGTAACAAATTAAACATGGTAAGATTCAGCCCTGAAACTGTGTTGACAGTCTATTTACAGTACAAGATATACAAGTAATTGGAATGTACAAATTTCATAAAAGACTTTCTTGGACCTCTTGTAATGGGTGTCCTTTGCTCCTATGGTTTGTCATTATTGTATTGTCAAAACAACAAGATGTTTGAAGTGAAGCTAGTAATTCAAATAAAGTTTACATAAATGGGTCAGTGAAATTTTCTGACAAGAGATCTCTGCTGAGAGCATCTGCTGAATCTGAGGTGGCAAATAAAATAGTTGGATGAAAACTTTTTCTAGTGATTATTTAATCATATTTTGCATAGAGATTTAGACAGTGGTTTGGTTTTATTCTTGTTTTGATGGTAAGAAAGTCTAGAGGTAATAAAATTACCAAGCACGGTGGTGTTTTTTATTCAGTATTTTTTTGTGATAGGGAAAACAGCCAGAAGGATAAAGCACCACAGCCTCAGCAATTTCAGCTTTTTTACACAAACATCCAAGAATGATTAAAATGCAGTGAGGACTGCTATCTAGAAAGAAAAATACAGTATATACTACAATGTTAATATATCCTTCCCTAACTTATCGATAAAATAATAAGACAAATAAAGAACTTATTTTTTCCCTTGGTATCCTTTAGGCTTTCTCTTATGTGAATGGTGCTGATGTATATTTTATATATTACATAATATGCATGTATTATATAATATATAGTATATATTATTTTACATATTATACACTCTGTCTACCTTAAAAGAGAACTCTCTGAAGAATTTATCATTCACCAGTGAACCAAAAATTGTGATGTAGTCTTTAAGGAAACAGGCTACTTGTCTTTCTTTGTGTGTTAACTCTTCTCTATATATTTCCTTCTTGTATCTTCTTATCACTGCACCAAATCTTTCTTGCTAACATCTTTTCAAACATGAGGAAGTTCGTAAAGTTCAACAGCCTCATTTAGGGGAACCTTCTTCTTTTATTCATCCCATGGACCCAGCAAAAATACTTTTGACTTCTAATATCTTAACACACAAAGAATGCTTCATATGTTGTAGTTAGCAACAATCACTTATTATGAAAAGATGTCTTTAAGCCATGACCAAGCAAAAAAATATTCCAAACCCCAAGGAAAGTTGATCATGGGGCTGAGAAAGCTGTATTGAAGAGGTCACTGCTATTCTTTCTTAAACTAAAAAATCCCCACAGCTGTGTATGGTTGTCTTTTCTGTGTCCTACCAAAATAGATTCAGCTCTGCTTAAAAGGACTTCAGTCACATTGTCAGGGCAGCATCACATGACGTGGTACTATACACATGCACTAACTCTTGTTTATGGAAGATTCAGCCCAGGAAGCTTACACTGACACTCAATGCACTAGAGAACTTAGTATCCTAATTAAACCTGGCAGCTGAGTGTAATTTGTTTACTAAACGCAGAGAAAAGAGGTGGAGTGTCATACAAGTAAGGCTAGCTGATTGCTGTCTTTCAGTATGGAAACACATGCTTTTTGCCCCTCAGGCAGGCTACTGCTAAATAAATTTGTTGGACACAAACCCTGGAGAAAGGCTGACTTTTGTGCCCCAGAGTATCACAGCAGTTAGCCTAACCATGAAGTAAGTAATGAAGTAGCAGAAACTATTTTGAGGAGATTGAGACAGTCCCAATTGCTTATCAGATTCAATTCTCCGTGCTCTTAAAGACACTGCATATTGTGTGTGGGAGGACAACTCCAGTTATTTCAGAACAGATAGTCACTGTTTGTGCCATTTATTTGTATAGATGTTTGCCACTTACTGACCTCAAACTGTCTCATAGGTGACCTGAATTTTGGTATTTGGTTGCCTGCATGTAATCTGGCTTTAGCTATTATTAATAAATTATATATTCCTCTTTATAATTTATAATACCATAAACTAAAATCTAACCTAATATGACTCCTTGTCAAAGGAAGTCAATTCCAGAACTCAGAGGGCAGAATTTAAAATGAAGAGGAGGTGGTTAGCTCCCACCTGAAGATCTGCTGAAGTGCTCCATGATAGCAAATCTGTTGTGCTACACTGGAAGTGGGCTTTTTGTCCCATGTCTTGAACATTGCTGCCTTCATTCTTTTTTAATTGTGTGAGGTCTGGCCTCACTTGTCATTCTGTGTCCAGCAGCAGACATGAGGTTGGCAGCCTCCTAGACGGCATGTAATGGACTATTGGTAAGACAAAGAAGACACTATTAGAAACTCCCAACACAGAAATTGAGAAATATCTTGTATGAACAAGAGACAGGCTCAAATGCACTTGAAGTTTTACGTCAGATAACTTCACAGCTGATATCTGAGAGCAGGGATAAAGTATTACTACCCTAAAATATGGTTTCATGAAAATTCTATTCAACAAAATAGTTATTTCCTTTCTTCCTCAAAAGGATTTAATTTTAATTATCTTCACATTTCAGTTTCCTCTAAATGACTTTTACATTGTGCATATGAAGTTTAAAAACTGTTTTAGTCAAAGCCAACACAATTTTTTAACTTTAGCTAACCCAGGACCCAGTCTATGCATTTTTACAAATTTGTAACAGAGTTCTTTAAAAGCTCACTTGTGTAAGTAAATGAGTACAATTGGTACATGTCATTGACATTAAGCTGCACCCAGATGGTTGTGATTAAGATCGGAGAAGCATGCCCTGCTTCAGCTCCAGCCCCAACACAGCTCGTGGTGGGAGCTGCCTCTAGTCATGTTCTGGGTTCATCTCCATCTCTCTATCATGAAGGGAAGAAAATAGAGCTGATAATTTGTTCCTGCGTTTCTTGGAGCAAAACAGAAAGGTATTTTTTTTAAAGGCAAAACTAGGATGAATCCTTTCTCCAGTTCTGTGTTTGTACAAACCAGCTCTCACTTTCCAAAGGCAGCAGTCTGTAACACTGAAAATATCGGCCCTGGTAATGAGACTCTTCCAACACTTTCAAAGATTTCTCCTCAGTTCAGCACATCTCCAATGACCTCACTGGTGGGTCTTCCTGTTGCTTTCCTCACATTTCTTGGTTTCTTCATGCTTTCCCTCATGCTAAAGGTTCAGATTTTGTTGATTTTCTTTGATGGAGAGGCCAAAGCTAAAGCAAATCCTGCCACAGACCAGGTTGCCTGATCTCCATGGGACTGCAGTCCTGTCTCCTGATACAGCAAAGAATTCCCTGCCTTCCAACACACACCTTTTGGTTTGTTTGGGTTTTTTTTCTTTTTTAAAGTGGGCCTATAGTGACATTCAGTCACTGTGACAGACGATGTGTCTTCTTAAGTTGATGTAAGTCTTTAGAGAGATAAATTTGAATTGCTAGCATACCTCAGCACCTGAAACAGAGGAAGACACAGATGCCAGCCATCTGTGGCTGGCTAGATTCCTGCTTAGGGAGAGACCCCTTTCTGCTCTGGAAATTTACCAAGACTCTTTAGTTTTTAATTTTTTAATGCACGCTATTTTAATTAATTAAAAATTATTTTTAAAAATAACTTTTTAATGCACTCTATCTATATGCTTTATTGTATTGAAAGAGGCATTTTCTTTTCTTGTCCTTCAGCTGCTTCCATCTGTCCTGGAAGTTGTGCCAGCACAGGACAACAGTCAGTGGGACTAAAGTGAGTGTTGGAGATAGAGTGCTTAAAGCAGCTGGAGAAAGCTGTGTACTTGAACATCCATAGCCAGTACCCTAAGGGAGCCTTGCAGGTGGAAAAAGGACAGGATAGTCTCCTTGAAGTGGAGATGCCTGCACTACAGCTATGCCCACGTCTATTTATTTTAGTTAAGTAAAAATGTTTTGTGTTCTGGTAGTCTGCATAAAGGTGTTAAGGAATTTTTCTGAAGCACTAGCATAATTTAGACTCAACGTAAGATGGAATAGATCAGTAACAGGCTGCAGTGTAGAAATCACTACATCCAGTGAATGCCTATGTAAATCCTGGGACAATTTGAGACAATTTGTGTCCTTTAGGTTGAGATTTCTCTGTGCAATTGTTCCTATTCATATCCTGGCGAGTTTGACTGAACTTGAAAAAATCAGAGCAAGGATGCTTTTATCCAGTCATCCAGAGAGCTGCATATGTGCTTTCTCCCCCTCCCTAATAGATACATACCCCAGCACTGCAACTGGAGTAGCGTGATTGGTATGTGCCCCATTTTTCACTACTGAGAGTGTTACAGTACCTTTTATGTAGTACATGTCAAAAACATGTTCCCTGCATTTGATGAGGAGTGCCAGACAGACACTGCACTCAAACTATATCAAATTGTCATAGAATATTGAAGTGGCCAATTGTGAAAAATAGAATTGTTCATTTCCCAACCAGTGAGCAGCTATACAGTCTTCTCTAGTGCTAATTATCTCTTAGAGGAAACATGTAGTACTATACTAGAAAATTTGTGTATTTTTCTACAAGAACAATTCAGCATTGAAGTAAGGGAAACTTAAATATTCTGCTCACACTAATTGGTATATACCCTGCAAAACTCAACTGAAGAAGCTTCAGTGTTCTCATAACATATTTATATGAGGCTGGAAATCTCTTTTCTGGTAGTCTAATGAATTATTCCATAAAGAAACAAAAAGCATGCATGGGAATAATTTGCCATGGATCTGCCTACATATTCAGATGCAGCCTAACTGAAGCAGGCTGAAAGCTTGCTTTATTGAGCTCTGAAAGCATTTCATTTTTCTTCTTGAAGTACTGCATATCAATTATCGGTAGTACAGTTTCATAAACTTAGCCTCCAAACCTAGGATGGAAATCAGATGGAACAACCTAGGTCTTCCTCCCTCCCTCTCCTCACCTGCTAGGGATCCACAGGTAAATTTTGCAACAGGTTCCAAATTTCCTGCGTACACCAGAACAGATGTAGAAACTTTGGACACTGAAAAATAAAATCTGAATCGTGTGGCTTGTGTAGCTTCATAGTTGAGGTCTGCATATGATAAACCTTCTAAACTTTTGACCAAGAAGCTATAAAACACTTTGTGGAGAGAGAGAGGAGCTCAGTCCCAGCAGACCCCGCTCCCATCTGCCCTACATGCTACATGGTCACCCTGCCTCTTAGCTGGGCACTGCTGCATGGAGCATGCAGCAATGGAAGTGTGCTCTAAGTTCATTTTGCAACCCCAAGATGCAACAGAAAGCTAATAACCATGAAGAGATGGTCACTGGCCCCAGACCTGTTTTGCTAGGGCACAGGCATTGGCTGTAGAGCTGTCAGCTTATACTTAGCTTCATATGTTGGGCTACAAGGGCTCTGCTGCCAAAAAAGGGCAGACTTGCCTCTTCTGCACTTTCCCCGCCTCCCTTGTGCTGGTGTTAGCAAACTTACAGTCTTCTGTTCAGCCAGCCCAGGAAAATATTATTATTTTGATTAGCCATTTTAAGTCATGTAAGGAAAACAGAGCAGTGCAAAGCTGCTGCTATAAATACATCCAAAAGTTATGACTGGATAAAAAAGGACATTCATTCGCTGTATGAAATGTAAGAAATTGGAATGTAAGTCCTTTTGAAAATACTTTTTCTCAGAAAGTATTTAAGCTACAGCTCTGTTACACAACTTTCAGGGTCAACAAGGAAACTCAAGTCAGTAAAAATGGATGGGAGCGTAAATCTAGAAGTCATTTGCAAATGCCTAAATTTAGACATTGAAGCCCATGTCTACAAACCCAACTAAGGATGATCTCATTATCAAAACTATTGCTAACCTCCTCCACCGTCACCCCAAGAAAGTATGACACATCACTATTTGGAAGAAGTAATAAAAATTAATTTTACATGGTAACTGTATTTGACTACTTAATCACAAGTAAGGAGCTCAAGGATCTTCAGGAAGCCATTCATCTCATTTCTAATAAATGTTATCTTTTTTAAAAGACCTCCAATGAAGAATATGCCACAACTGTCCCAAGCAGTTGACCAATCTAGTCCCCCTTTCATAGACTCCCCATTTCATGATGGACTTGTGTGTGCTAGAAAAGAAGACTGCACCATAGCCAGACAGCCCAGCTATTTAATCCCTGACAAAAGACCTGCAAGTCAAGCTGGCAAATAGCCTGTTCCTCTGACATCAGATAGACAGCTACTGCTGTTTCACACCATTGTATTTCCAAAGGCTACGTACTCTTATTTTTCAAAATAAAGACCATTCTCTCAATATGCATCGTGTACTTTGCTTTATGTACTTAAAGAAACATTACAGAGAAAGTGGGGGTTTCTTGAGTTTTATTTGGGTTTTCTCTTCAATGAAAACATCTTTCCATCTTTTTCTACCAGTTAATTAAAATGTAATAGATTTTTATCTATGTTTCTGACAAAGATGTATAAAAGTGTGGGCAAAAGTATTTGCAAACACACTGAGGAAAATGAACTATAGAAGACTGAAACTTCAGTTTAACAGACCAAAGAATATTCTCTTTCATTATGCATGAAAGCAGAACTGATTAATTACCCATTAAAATGACACTAAATTTCATCGCAACATAAATGCTCAATTGTATTCTCCAGCTTGTAGCAAATACTGTTTGACTCAATAGTCAATTTCTTAGCTAATTTAGTCATTACAATAGACTTTGTATTCAAATTTACCTTTATCTTTCTTTACAGGAAATAGTCTCTCTCACCTAAGGGAGAAAAAATTGTATAGCAGTAACTAGCTGTAACTAGAACAGTAACTAGTTCTGCAAATTCAACTGTTTACGTTAACATATCTTGACACCAAATACCATAAATCACTCAAGGGATTTGCTGACACTGCACTTTTAATTAGCAAGTGTAAAAAAGAAAATATGGTATTTTTGAGCATAAAAATGAAAAGTAAGACTATTCAGGAAATATGCCTTTATTTTTAGAACTTGAGAGTCTCTATTATGTTCGTAAAAGTATTCAATTATTAACTATGCTTCAGATTTTGAAGATACCCAAGTATTTTAGGTTGAGCTCTCCAAAAAATGAGAAGCTGGTCAACTGACAGTGAAATATTGGCACAGCTTATTCTGACCTGAAATTAAACATACTGTTTCTGACATGCACCATTATTTTGCAAGAGAACACTCGAATATTTCAAAAACTCCTCACCAAATCCATAGTAAAAAAATTACAAAAAGACTTCCATGCCTTTAGAGGCCTGACTCTCCCTGCACTGCTACTTAAAGCTTCTTCTTTAAGTAGCAGTGGAAATTGCTTCTGCCATAACTAAATTTGATGACAGTGAATTTATTGCACATCTACCAGAACCACTATGTGAACAGGGCCTGAACACTTGTCCCCATGGCCACAAGCAGCATTTTTCTTGATGCAACCTTGGCAGCAGAGGCGGTGATAGAACCAGGAGACCATAGGGAGCACAATGAGGTGCAAGGGGGATGTGCAACAGCTATCAGACACATGGAAAATCAGGAAAGGAAAGATACTGGCACATATAGTCTCAGGAGGTTGCCTTCATGCCACTGGGATCTTAGGCAAATTTAAAACAGCAGGGGATTTTCTTGGTCAGTTGTATTGTGCTTCTTCCCCTTAAAAAGGGTATTTTTGTCTCCCTGCTGTGTTCCTTTGCAACACTATTACCCTCCTGCAGGAATTTGGTAGTATTTGGTAGGATAAGGAAAATAATATATTTCTAAATTTCCCAAAGAAGTACTTCGGTTAAGTCTCACCCAAGGTGTCCCAAGGGGGGAGAAGAAAGGCTCAGCCTATTGGCCAGTCCCAGAAGTTCATCTCAGTGTCTTCCCCATTTGTTCCCTCATTCATTTACTTTTTATACTCGTCTTACTCTCAGGTGGAGCTTGAGTGACTCTAGTCATACATTCCTTTATTGCAACTAGTGTATAATTCTCTCGTTTCGTTTAATGAAACAGTTCATTTTAAATTTACTGTGTGTGCTCCCTGAGTGGGGGATTCACTCTCTTGGGGGGGCCATTTGAGTAGAAGGTCGTGATCTCCCACTACCACAATTATTTTACCATAGCATCCTTGAGTTTTATCTCTTCAACAGTTTCTTTTCTTTTAGCAGTTAGCATGTCCCTGTTAGAAAGCTTATCTTTTCTTTGAAGTGCTAAAGGAGCCTAGCTCCTGGCGGTCTTTTGCAGATAATTAGCCTCTTGCTTGGTCTTTACCACAGTTGTTGGCCCAGCAACAGACATATTATATATTTTACAACCGCTGTGCAGCTTATAGGCTGTATGGTACCATCAAGTTCCCAATACTGCAGAGTACAGCAGAGCCTGGCCACAGTGTCTTCACTCTGGTCCACCCTCTGCTACTCCTCTAGGATCGCAGTATGATAACATAGACAGTATGATTTTAGGGAACTGTGGTGATGTAGATTCTGTGCATGCGAACCATTCAAAAGTGGCAATTGTATTTTTCCCTAAAGGTTTGTTATATTAGATATGTAATTCCCCCCTCTAAGCAATTTCACAACAGCCGCTAATAAGCAGACATTTCCAAAATCCTGTAAACATGTGTGCTTTTTTAAGATCTAATGGGAGGCACCTGGACCCCCTTTCAAAGCAGAATTCTAGGACACTTCTTGAACTGAAGGCAATCAATACAAGGCTGCATTCTTTAACAAACAGGTTTTATTCTTTACCAAGCCTGATATACATAATTAGATAAGCTAATCGAACTCATCTGACTTCCAGAAAACTGGTGTTGCTGCAGCATTAGTAAGAATGACCCATTTTGTCATGGGCATTTTTGCATTAAATTAATATTTTATTGAGTATGAATATTTCTAAGTTCTTCTGTATCTTCACAAATACACAGAGGAGCAGCACAGACATAGCCCTATCAATATTCCACCCATTCCTTTCTAAACAACACCTCAGTGAAACCAGGAAGCCCTCCAATGCTTGTAGTAATTTGCTTTTGTGTTAATTTATCTGTGTACTTAATCATAGAATTATAGAATCATATGGGTTTGGGTTGGAAGGGACCTTAAAAATCATGTAATTCCAACCCCCCTGCCATGGGCAGGGACACCTTCCACTAGACCAGGTTGCTCCAAGCCCCATCCAGCCTGGCCTCGAACACTTCCAGGGATGGGGCACCCACAGCAGCTCTGGGCAGCCTGTTCCAGTGTCTCACCACCCTCACAGTGAAGACTGTTTTCCTAACATCTAATCTAAATCTACCCTTTCAGTTTAAAGCCAGTACTTTTTGTCCTGTGGCTACAGGCCCTACTAAAAAGTCTGTCTCCATCTTTCAAGTCCCCTTCCAGTATTGAAAGGTGGCAGTAAGGTCTCACTGGAGCTTTCTCTCCTCCAGGTTGAACAACCCCAACTCCCTCAGCCTTTCTTCATAGGAGAGGTGCTCCAGCCCTCTGATCATCTTTGTGGCCCTCCTCTGGACTCACTTCAATAGGTCCATGTCCTTCTTATGTTGGGAGCTCCAGACCTGAACACAACGTTCCAGGTGGGGTCTCACAAGAATGGAGTAGAGGGGCATTAATTACCTCCCTCGACCTGCTGGCCATGCTTTTATTGATGCAGCCCAAGATACAGTTGGCTTTCTGGGCTGCAAGTACATATTGACTGGCAGTGAACTTGTCATCCACCAACATGCCCAAGTCCTTCTCCTCAGGGCTGCTTTCAATCATTTCTCCACCCAGCCTGTATTTGTGCTAGGGATTATCCCGACCCAGGTGCAGAACTTTGTACTTGGCCTTGTTGAACTTTGTGAGGTTCACACAGGCCCACCTCTCAAACTTGTCAAGGTCCCTCTGGATGGCATCCCTTCCCTCCAGCATGTTGATGACACCACACAGCTTGGTATTATTGGCAGACTTGCTGAGGGTGCACTCAATCCCACTGTCCATGTCACCAACAAAGACACTGAATAACAACTGGTCCCAGTATGCACTCCTGAAGAATGCCACTCATCATCTGTCTCCACTTTGACATTGAGCCGTTGAACACAACTCTTTAAGTGTGACCATCCAGCCAATTCCTTATCCACTGAATGGTCTACCCATCAAATCCATGTCTCTCCAGCTTAAAGACAAGGATGTCGAGTGGGACAGTGTCAATGCTTTGCACAAGTCTGGGTAGATGACATCATCTGCTTTTTCCCTCATCCGTCAATGCTGTAACCCTGTCATAGAAGGCCACCAAATTTCTTAGGCACAATTTTCCCTTAGTGAAGCCATGTTGGCTGTCACCAATCACATCCCTGATTTCCCTGTGCCTTAGCATAGTTTCCAGGAGGATCTACTCCATGATCTTGCCAGGCACAAAGGTGAGACTGACCTAGCATGTAAGTTCCCAGGTCTTCCTTATTTCCCTTTTTAAAAATGGGGTTTATATTTCATCTTTTCTAGTCCATGTGAACTTCACTGGACTACCATGACTTCTTAAACATGATAGATAGTGGCTTAGCCACTGCATCCACCAGTTCTTGCAGGACCCACAGACACAACTCATCAGGTCCTATGGATTTATGCACCTGCAGTTTACTTAGATGTTCTTGAACCTGATCTCCTGAAGTGGGCAGTTCTTCACTCTCCCAGTCCATGCCTTTGCCTTCTGTAAGTTGGGGAGTATGGCTGGAATGTTTGTGCGTGAAGACTGAGGTGAAAAAGTCATTGAGCACCTCAACATTCTCCATGTCCTTGGTAGCCAGGTCTCTCATTTCCTTCCAGAGACAGCTCATGTTTTCCCCAGTCTTCCTTTTATCACTGATGTACCTATAGAAGCTTGCCTTGTCCTTGATGTCCCTGGCCAGATTTAATTTTTTCAGAACTTTACCCTTCCTAACATGATCCCTGGTTGCTCAGACAGTTTCTCTGTATTCTTCTCAGGCTACCTGTCCTTGCTTCAACCTTCTGTAGGATTCCTTTTTGTGTTTGATTTGTCCAGGAGCTCCTTGTCTATCCATGCAGGCTTCCTGGTGTTTTAGCCCAATTTCTTTATTGGGATGCATCACTCCTGGGTTTGAAGGAGGTGGTTCTTGAATATTAACCAACTTTCCTGGGCCCCTCTTCCTTCCAAGGCTCTATTTCATAGTACTCTACCAAGCAGATCCCTGAAGAGGCCAAATTCTGCTCTTCTGAAGTCCAGGGAAGTGATCCTACTGTACACCTTCCTTGCTGCCTTAAGGACCTTGAACTTCACTATTTCATAGTCACTGCAGCCAAGTCTGCCCTTGAGCTTCACATTCCCCACCAGCCCCTCCTTGCTGGAGAGAGCAAGGTCTAGCATGGCACCTGTCCTCTTTGGCTCTTCTATCACTTGGAGAAGGAAGTTACCTGCCATGCATTCCAAGAACCTCCTGGACTGCCTATGCCCTGCAGTGTTGCCTCTCCAACAGATATCGGGGTGACTGAAGTCACCCATGAGGACCGGGACTCGTGAGCATGAGGCTGCTCTTATGCACCAGTCTTCCTGGTCGGGTGTACTCTAGTAGAACACCACACTAATGTCAACTGTTCCTGCCCCTGCCCTCCCTTTAATCCTGACCCATAAACTCTTAGTCGGCTCCCCATCCATCCCCAGGCAGATATCTATGCACTCCAGCTGGTTGCTGACATAGTGGGTGACATCCCCTCCTTGTCTCCCCTACTCGTCCTTCCTAAAGAGCTTCTACGATTCAGGGATCGAGAAAGATAGAAAAAAAAGAAGGAAGGAAAAAAAAAAAAAGAAAAAAAAAAAAGAAAAGCATATACCATAGATTTTTTTTTTACAATTAAAAGTCTGGAATGTCAACTACCCAAACTCTATTTTGTAATATTTCTTCAAATGACTGCAGACATTAAACTTTTACCATTAATACTTTCTGTACCAAGCTTTATAAGCAGAGGAGAGATCTGTAGGAAAAATAACAGCAGCCAGGTAATTTTAATAAAGGTTAGTTTAGAAGTTAACTTTAATTTAAAAGTTACCAACTGGCTTTTAAAACTACCTTATGCATAATCATGACTCTTAACATGAGATTTTCTTACCATACATCAGAGAATATTAAAAGATAACATCACATATTTAATACCAGTAAAATACTGTACACTGACTTTTCTGTGCTTTACTGCAAATGTATTTTAGATCAAATTTAAGCATCAGTATAATCCCTAACTTCATTTCCTCTTAGCCACATTAAAATAAAACAAAAATTTTGCAGTATTTCTCACCATATGAACAGAAGAAATTTCAAAGAAAGAGTTTTCAGTAAAATCCCTTTTACAACATTCAAGTTGCATATGCAGAGAGACAGGTATTTCTAAGCACACTTGCCCAGCATCATTTGCATAATTTGGGTCAATGCAAGCATTCACCCTCTGTGCCCTGCTGTTAGGTTAACTGCAGTGCCAGCTGGGAGATTACAGAGCTGGCCGATGACATTTGGTGAGATGCAGGGGCCACACAACTCTCATGTGCAACCTGAAGGATCATCTCTGTTGGGACCGCAGTGCTCAGGCATCTACAGGGATGCACACAAAAGCAGCCTTGTTCTGGCAGGATTTGAAGCTCCACTTTGGTGCTGCAACTTTCAAGTTCCTGAACTTTAGCTGGAAGCACAGAACTGCACAAGTGTATTAAAGAAAGCAGTTTCTCCAGCAGAGCTGATGTGATCCCACCTGTGTCCTAGGACCTGGGGCCATGCTCCCGGTGCAAAGGGGACCCCTATGTGAACCATCTTGGGGCTGCTGTGGAGGTAGAGCTAATGGACCTGGACGACTGAGCAGCGGAGAGCTGCTCATTGTATCATGCTCCTGATTTTGTGTACTTTGGCTGCTGGGGAGTCCCAGCTGTGATACACCCTGGGGACTGAGCACACACCATATGAGGAATTTGGACAATTTCACACAGTGAACTAGGCGAAGAACCAAGTTCAGGGCTCAAGGTCCAAACACCAGGATGAACCTGAATGACAAAGTACTTATAAACTCTTCCTGTATGTGTGTGTCAGATCTGGGGAATAGTTTTTCAAACAATTGGGCCAGCCCAGCAAAGATCTCTCAATTATTCAAAATCAGTCATTGCGACTCCAATGTTTTGACATGTGCAGCATTAGTAGCTGAGTCAGGAGTTATTACCGTAACTGCACAGAAAGGTGTGAAATCAATAACATACAAAATGAGCTGTAGAGCTTTAAACAAAAATCAGCATCTCTGAAGGTTTCAGACATTTGACTTGCACATACAATTCATCAAAGACACTTAACAAATCTATGCAAGGGCTTTTCTTGCTGTGTTTACTTATTTGTGGCCTACTGCAGTACCAGACCCTGCTACTTCATGGGGAGGGGGTGACATCTGTCTCTCCAGTCTGCACCTTGGACAGTCCCTGGAGCAAGTTTCATTAACTATTACAGGACAGATGGTTGAGGAACAAAGTGTGTGGAATTATTATTCATATTATTCTTCCTTTCTGATTAATCACTAGCCACCAAAGCAAATGACAGAAACAGTTTAAGCCACTATGGACACCAGGGCAGATTACTATATACTGCAAATTGGCATAGTTGTCCTAATTTTTAAGTTTTGGCCTTAGGAAGAATGCATTGCAGTGATTGACACCAGCAGCCACCGGCCAGGAGTGGGAATTTAAACAGCAGATCACACTGGCACTCTGTGCAGCACACTGACAGTGGCTTGTGCTGTTTTTTATGCAGTTGATCTTTCCCAAACCTACCATTCCCTTTTCTCTTCCCAGAGCTGACACAAACAGTGCTGTCAGGAGCTCCTTAAAATTTAAAAGGAAAACAGCAGTACCTTAATGTTTCACGTCACAGTAAGATATGCCAAGGGCCTTTCTACTGTTCTGGTCTTGGCGCCCCTGAAAGCCTCAGGTATTGTGCAGCAAGCTCAGTGCTCGGAAAGGTAGAAGCAGAACTACAGGTGCTGTGTCTGGGAACTTTGCAGTTGAATCCCAGTGGTACCCCTGGGCCACTGACGACCAAATAAAAATTTTCTAGATTATAATCCTTTACTTTCATGCCTACATGCCAACTCAGAGTTCTAGATAGCAGCAGTCTCTAACACAGATGGAAAAGGATGGCTGATATGAAAAAGGAGAATGTCTGTTAGCTGGGATTAGTATGAAGACAGAGTTTTTCTCCAAAGTAAGCTTTCTAAACTTCTTGAAAAGTTTTCTTTCATTTTTAGATAACCACCTTCTTTCCTTCTTTTTACTTCAAGCCTTTTAAATAGATATTGTTGGTTGATTTCCAGACAGGAAAAAATTCAGCTCCTTACTGTCACGGTCCACTCAGTGGACTCGTGATGGTTCATTAACTGTGATCTTGAAGTGCAAAAACCAAGGCGACCACGCCAAGAGGTTATGCTTCAATTAAACAGCACAGTTTTATTGTTTTCCCATAAAGTGGTGTGCAATAGGTAGAAAGACAGAAGGGGAACAAAAGGTAAAGAAAAAAGAAAAGGAAAGAGGATTATAGCTACCACCACTGGTCCAAGGCATCCCTATGGTCCCAGGTCCAGGCAGCGTCCCGCCAGTCCTTCCGATCGTCGTGATCCTTGGTGGGGAAGATCTCCAAAGTTCAGTTTCTAAGAAGGCATCTTCTTATGCCAAGCAACACACCTTGCTCCTCCTCTGGTCCATGGACTTCCGCCAGTCTCCGCCCTCTCGAGCCAGGTTATCTTGCCTCAGAGGCGGGTAGCTTCAGACCAGGAGGCGTGTTCTTGTACTGTTTTCTGGTTTATTGTTATGGCCACAGTTGTGATCCATCTTCTGGACAACTGTTATGCGGCCTTATTTAATCCCAGGCAGCAGGGAATGGCATAGTACTCCTCGTACCGTGCAGTTCTCCTTCCCAGGGTGTAGTTGTTCCTTTCAGTCCCAGGTTGCAGGGAGCGGCATAGTACTCCTCGTACCGTGCAGTTCTCTTTCCCAGGGTCTAGGTGTCTTGGTGTCCATGAGGACCACATTCCATCTCCAGGTCTCCATTGGCAATGTTGAGACAATATTGTTCTCTTTAGACCGACTCTTACACTTACCCACCCACCTTTTCCCCTCATCTTAACCGTTTGGGGGATCTTTTATGAAAACCGGTTCCAGTATGTCTTACCCTGATACAAAGAACTTACTTCATTCTCACAAGGAGAAGAGTTTGCTGAGATATGTGGATCTGATTGGTCCCCTTAATGCTCTACATGTTCAGTATCTATCAGCTGAGTGTTATCATTAGATATAAATCTGTCTAAACTGATCATCTAGACTAAATTTTCCCGAATACATAATTAATGTAATCTGGGTGTCAGTTTTCTATTAATTAACTAAGATCTCAAACTGTAACAAAAAAGATCTAATACTTCTACATGGTGTCATTCTGTAAATTGAATTCTCTGTTCCATTTAAAAATGTGAAAATCTAATGGTTTTATTAATGTTAATTGAAGAGATAGCAAATACAATATATTAATCAGTAAAGAAATAGAATATATAATTCCTGCTTATTACTGTCCTGAAGAATTTGTAATTCTTCTGACAACATGCATGTTCACTTTGTAGTTTATCTGATGATGCAGAGGCAGATTTTTAAGATTAGATTCACCTTGTATTGTTGATTTCCCCTTCTTAATATTAAACTACAAGGACATTTCAGAAAAAAAAAAAGAAAAAGAGCAGGAGGTGGGTCCAGTAAGTCATGATGTAAGTTTTATTTAAGAACATTCTAAAATTCACCTTAAGAGAATCTATTGATAGATGGAAAGCCTGTCATTTGGGAAGCAGCAATTTCCAGCACAGATGGAGAAAGGAGAGAGGCAAGAGAGACAGAAAGAGGATAGAGCAACATGACAGAGGAGAATGCTTGTTAGCTGAGATTAGCATCACAAAAGTTTTTCTCCAAAATAGACTCTCCAAACTTCTGGAAACTTGGTATCTCTCACTATGAATTTCCCTTTCTTTCTTCTGTGTTCTCTTCTGACACAATCCAGCAGATCTGTCAGAGAAAATTAGCAAAGACTCACTAGTTAACATAATCTTTTATTAAAATCCCTGGAAGCTGAGGTCAGACTCATTAGTTTAAATTCTTCATCTTTCTCCAAGTTCTTTCCCTAAGGGCTGTGTTTAGTTTTCTGTATCTTCTTTGTAAATCCCCCACAAAGAAGAAATATTACTGAAAATAAGAATATCTTCAGTCACCTTTTTAAGCTATAGAGCTCTGCTTTGCCTGTCTCAATGATTTTAGCTTACAAATTACTTTTTCAAAAGTAATTGCTTATACATTTTATTTCGCACTCATCCTTCCCGAAACACTGATCTCAGGTAGTGTCAAATGGTACAGCTCCTCATATCAGCACCAGTTTACACCAGCTGAGGGCCTGGACCTTTCCATTTCTCATTTCTTATTTTTATTCATCTTTCCTAAATCACAAGGTTAACTTTTCCATTTTAAATGCTATCCTGTTCTTACTGTCTATTCTTTTTTAGCATCCTCACTGACTTCAATAAATGCAAATTACATTCATATTTTTTAAAGTGAAAATATAGGGAACATTTAACCAAAAATTTCAAACATAATAAAAAGAATATATATGCAGGACATGTAGTTGTGGAATGTTGCAGTGGTACATGTTTTTTACAGCAGAATCAGAAAAATCATCAGTCTGCATATGCATCATCTTTATTTGTGTTGCAGCCTTAAAAATTAGTTAAAATCTGTGTCTTCCACCTATCACAAATCACCTTCCCTTCGTAGTTTGGTTCTACCACTGCAAAAATTACTCTGAAGATCCAAATGCTCCTATAAGGTACAGTGACTCAAGCATTTCAGTGGAGGAATACAGCTTGCTGAAAGAACCAAACTATGCAGCATCTTTGCAGAATTCATTAATATACCACTCTTGAATATGTAACACTCTGATAAAGCACAGATTTTAAGGATTTTCTGGAAAAGGTTGTTTTGGAACAAATAGAAAAACAATAGGTGAAATTAAATCTTAAATATGTTTTAAGTAAGACAATCTGGAAAGTTGCCTGGCTATACATGAAATACTTGTGGTTAGAGCAATGAAACCTGCTTTTTCAATGCATTTATACACAGGTAGATACAGAAACAATGTCTCTCTGCAGTAGTTTGCCCATCAGTGTTCTGGATGCAGTATAAACACAGGAATGCGAAAGTTCTTGTTCAAAACTGTATGTTCAAAACAAGTCCTTTGCTAGGCTGGGTGTTAACCATTATTCTCGTACCATGAGAAGACAACAATAAAGGCAGAAAAATGTCAAGTAGAGGTCCATCTTTCAAAAGCAGTGATTCAATCAAAAACAAGAAAAGGGAGTTTAAGATAATCTAAATAATAGGAAAACTTCACAAAAAACATGATGACTCCTAAGGTGGGAAGGGAGATCATGTAGTCTCCATCCTCAGGGATTTTCACCATGTGAATGACCAAAGGCCAGAGCAACCTGACCATTAAAGTTACACTTGCTCAGAGCAGGAAGCGTATCTGGATGACATCTAGGAATTCCTTTCAACCTAGGTTCTTGTATGAAAATAGAGAATGATTAATTTAATGGAATTTTAAAAGAAATTTAAGATTTACCCTATGAGCAAATGTAACCAACAACATCCTTCTTTGGTCGGGTTGTCTGGTATTAAAAGCCTACCAGTATTCAAGACATTCCCAGTACGATATCCCCTCTTAATTTCTTAAGCATTTTGAAATGAGAAACTCCCAAAAGTAGTGTCACTGTACTCCCAGATAAAACTTACGTAAAGAGCTAACACAGTACATTTCTTTCCTTTAAATCAGACATTGCTGCATCCATTACAGTTTGGAGGTTTTCCTCAGTAATCACAATGGCTTTTGTTTATTATTTTATTATTATTTTTATTGTTGTTGTTGTTATTATATTTTTACTGAGATAAGATGAAAACTAGGACTCTTAGGAACAACAGAGAATTCTTTCCACACACTTCTACTACACATTTTGGATCACTCTGAGTACAATTCAAGATAATAGTACACAACAAAGTCCATTAATTTATTTGTTTACCCTTGGTATACATTTAAAAAACCCTTAAAGACAGAAATCCTTTAAAGTAAACATGACAAACACACAGCAATGACTCATATATCTTAGATGGTACTAATACAGCCATATGAAATCACTATAGCTAAAAGGTAACAAGAAATGTAAGATCTTTAAGCAATATGGTAGATAATAAATATATTCATTATTAAGGGGAAAACAAGCAACTATAACATAGCTGAACTTCCCAAGTTATGTAACCCATAGGACCACTTATATTGTGGGGGTGTGTATAGCACACATAGGACTTATGGACCAACTTATTTTTGTTGTACCCTTAATGATATTCATATGGGTACACATGGCCTATGTCTGACACTTTGGGCCATGTCTTATACACTCAGAGCCCTAACAGGCATCCAGAGGGACTCCAATATAGGGGAAAAAACAGTGGCAGATAAGATATGGGAAACAACAGGAATGAAAACAAGAATTTTTGCCAGAGGAAGAGACCTCCCTGAGGAGCCACTGCTGCCTTCCATTGTGGCAGCTAGTGATGTAATCAAAATATAAAGAATCACTAACAGAGGCTGAAACTAAAGCAATGATGAACTTGACCTATTGAATAAGTTCACTAAGATGTAGCAATCTTTCTGAGACACTTGGGATATGACAATAGACAAGAGAAGTGGAGTAACAGTGCATTGTGGTCAAAACCATATAGCACAGAGAACAAATGAAATTATATGAGAACAAGCAGTGCGCATGTTCCCCAAGAAAGTTCAGCTGAAGTTCACTAGCTTGTCAGCCACCAGGAGTCTCGAAAGACCCCCAGGAGCAAAGTGTGCATATGCAAGTGCCTTATGCATAAGTAAATTATTTTGGGGAAGTAGTTATAATATGTATTAGATTTGGGGGAAATATGATGAATATGTATGCTTTGTTGTAATAAATTGAGGAATGCTGGTCAGAGAGGGGTGCATGATCTGAGATGTTAATCTCCATGTGCTCAGTGCTGCAATAAAAAATGCCTTGTTTGGGTTACATGTCAAATTTTCCTTTAAAAGAACCTAAAAATATCTATGTTGTGGTTTAACCCCAGCCAACCACCAAGCACCACGCAGCTGCTCCCTCCCTTTCCCCCACAGTGGAATGGGGAAGAAAGTTGAAAGAGTGAAAGGGAGAAAACTCATGGGTTAAGATAAAGACAGTTTAGTAGGTTCTTTTAAAGGAAAATTTGACATGTAACCCAAACAGGGTTCATCAATATGCAAGGATAACTGAAAAAAACCCTGAAAAAGAAAGGCAAGGAGAGAGTAATCCACCACTCCACTCATATATGTTTGGTTGATTCAGGATACATTGATCAGAGAGTGAGTTCATTTCTGTCTTTAACTGTCTTTAATAGGGCAAATAAAATGTTTTCAGTGATATTTTTTTGACATTACTAATTTTAAAAAAAACACACAGAAATAATAATCCCTCCCGAAATACAGTAGTATCTTTGTGCTGTAGTGGCGATTGTTGATATGGTGGTGATCATGTAGTGGTGATGGCGTGAACTTTAACCTATGCCACTGGTACACACAGCCAAAGCCATTTTCTATCTTCCTCCAGCAAATTGTTTTCCCTTGTAAAGCAAGCGCCAGGCACACAAGCAAAGCAAAGCAAGGAATTCGTTCACCACTACCTGTTAGCAGACAGGGGTTCAGCCTTCTCCAGGAAAACAGGGCCCCACCAGGTGTAACAGTTACTTGGGAACACAAACACCATAATGCCAAATGTCCCACCCTCCTTCTTCCCCCAGTTTATATATTCACCATGACATTATATGGCATGGAACATCCCTTTGGCTAGTTTGGATCAGCTGTCCTGGCTGTGTCGCTTCCCAGATTCTTGTGCCCCCCCAGCCCTCTTGCTGGCAGGGCTTGAGAAGCTGAAAAGTCCTTGACTTCACATAAACGTCACCCAGCAACAACTAAAACCATCAGTGTGCCATCAACATTGCTCTCACACCAAATCCAAAACACAGCACTGCACCAGCTACTAGGAGGAAACCAACTCTGTCCCAGCTGAAACCAGGACAATTTAAGAAGTTGACATAAATTTTAGAGGAAGTCTCAGGATAAAACTTCCGTCTTTTTCTGTTTTCTTACAGATAGTATATAAGATAAAGGTAAATGTGGAATATGGACAAAGTCAAAATCAACAGAGATTTTCTATGCTATTCCAAACAGTAGACTCCAGATTATTCAGAATTTAAAAATAAAACTGCAATGTGAAGATGTGAGGCTTATTAATCATATTAAGGAAGCTCATATTAATCATATTAAGGATTGTTCTCATACTTTTAAGTGTCATCTCTTTCCTCCTGCATAATTCTGAGAAATACTATACTTAATGTCCATTTCCCCAGATGACAACCAGTCTGCATGGTTCCAAAGAGGCTGGACTGATATGAGAGCTTAGCACAGAGCAAGGAAATCAGTGCTCCAGATGTCTCCTCTTTGCTGCTGCTTCCTGCATAGTTGATCTTGCAACACTAAAGTGAAAAAACCCCCAACTTAGTGAATTTTCTGGGTGCAAGTCCTTAGTGACTCCTAGCATGTGATTTAACCATTTTCCTTTCCACACTTACAAAGCTCATATCAAAATCTTATTTACTTGAAGTAGATATCATTGTAAAGCCATAGCAATGAATAAATCAGAGTTTAACTATGGCCTGGCTCAGCCTTTCAACAATGTGCAGGCTGGGGGACCATCAGAAATTACTACTTCCTTCCACCCTGGCATGTACCAGGAGAGATGTAATCCCCAGTTCTCTCGGAAATATGAATATTTTTTGCTAACGGTCAGGTGCTACAAATGCAGATTTATGTTTCTGTTCTCTGCAACAGCCAAAACACCCTGATGAGGATAGGGAGGTGCAATACACATGGCACAGTGCAGGTTAAAACAGAAACTCCTGAGAGAAATGAGGACTGCACAGACTCAGGGAACCTGCTTCTTTACATGGTTATGGCAAACAATGCAGGGTTCACACAGTTAAAGTCTTAGGCATACGATTCATAACAATGATATGTACATTTGGCCTCCTTCAGTTCATTAATGAGGAAATCATCCGTGATAAAACCAGTTTTAGATAATGAAGGTTTGCACACTAAACTTCAAAGCATGAAATACATTTCTCAGTCTCTCCAGGGTCATCACCTCACAAAACAGACTCCTTTCTCTTCTGTGCAGAAACAAATTACTTCAGTCTCACTGGATACTCAGTGTGCTCTCTACCCTTTGCAGATCAGTGATGATCCTTACTTCCTTATCATAGTAAAAGACAAATAGTGTGACCGACCTGACTGAAGAGCCCATGAGATGTACCCTGTCTCATGATGGGATATCTGCTTACCTCAGAAATAATAGTTTTGCTGAAAACGGAGATTATAAAAAGGAGATTTGAAAAGAATTATTTTGATGACTGTATTTCATGTAACTGGCAATCAGGGGGAGAAGCACAAAGCTGGCTTTGTTTACAATTATAAATTAAGCCAAGGGGAGAGGGATGCTTTCTTGAATAATGAACTAAAAGTAAATTGTTCTTCCAATCTAGAAAGATAGGAGAAAAATTATATTTGTATCCTTTGTGGTTTCTGAGTACTTACATTATTACATTCTCATTATTGCTGAGCAGGGAAGTAATAAGGTGTATCGGGTTTTCATGGAAAGGTTTTGGTAGTGGGGAGGCTACAGGGTTGGCTTCTGTGAGAAGCTGCCAGAAACTTCCCCACGTCCAGTGGAGCCAGTGCCAGCTGGCTCCAAGATGGACCCACCACTGGCCGAGGCTGAGCCCATCGGCAATGGCTGTAGCACATCTGTGATAGCACATTTAAGAAGGAAGAAAAAAAAAACCAAAACAGTGTCAGCAAGTCAGATGACTGAGACTGTGTGAGAGCAACAACCCTGCAGACCCCCAGGGCAGTGCAGAAGGAGGGCAGGAGGTGCTCCAGGCGCCAGAGCCAAGATTCCCCTGCAGCCTGTGGTGAAGACCATGGTGAGACAGCCTGTGCCCCTGCAGCACATGGAGGTCCATGGTGGAGCAGATATCCACCTGCAGCCCGTGGAGGCCCCCATGCTGGAGCCCAAGGGAGGCTGTGACCCCATGGGAAGCTTGTGCTAGAGCAGGCTCCTGGCAGGATCTGTGGCCCCATGGAGAGCACAGCTCAGGCTGAAGCAGGTTTGCTGGCAGAAACTGTGACCCCACAGGTACCCACACTGGAGCAGTCTGATCCTGAAGGGCTGCACCCCATGGGAGTGACCCATGCTGGAGCAGTTTATGAAGAACTGCAGCCTGTGGGAAGGACCCACGTTGGAGAAGTTCATGGAGAACTGTCTCCCCATGGGATGGACTCCACACTGGAGCAGTGAAAGAGTGTGAGGAGGAAGGAGTGGCAGAGATGTGTGTTGATGTGTGTGATGAAATGACCATAACCCCCACTGTCCAACCCCCTGTGCTGCCTGGGGGAGGAGGTAGAGAAATCAGGAATTACATTAATCCAAAGAAGAAGGGTGGGGTCAGGGGGAAGGTTTTTTCTTCAGATTTGAATGGTAATAAACAAATTTTCCGCAAGTCGAGTCTGTTTTGCCTATGACAGTAACTGCTGAGTGTCCTCTCTGTCCTTATTTTGACCCATGAGCTTTTCATTACATTTTCTTTCCCCTGTCCAGTTGAGGAGGAGAGCGACAGAGAGGCTTTGGTGGGCATCTGGCATCCAGCCAGGGTCAGTCCACTATGTAAGACTTGAACATGTCACATCAGGGAAAACAGCATTGCAAAACTTCAGAATAATAACAATGTATTTGGGGCTTTGCTCCACATTGTTCAGAATTTTGGAAAATTGCTTTTAAGAAAAGGAAAGTCACAGCAGTATCTTGGCCTCATGTTTTGGATGGTATAAATTCCCAGTTCCTCTGCCTCAGGAGTTCTGCCATGGTGCTTACCTGAACAGGTAGATAATAAAATGATGCTCCCTCTCTTTCCACGGGATTTTTTACTTTGCTTGATGATAATCTATCATTAGCAATTAGCTAATAATAAAAAAATAATCCAGTGGAGGACTGTTAAACTCTTTAGGAACAAATTTTGTACAAGGCATAGAGTTTGTTTATACTCAAGATTAATTAAATATAACGGAGAAGATATTTTAAATTACATTCCCCCAGTAAAGGGAATTCTCACATTCACTGGCCACGAACATTCTGTAAAAATATGGTGACAATGCAATATGGCATGGCCTTGTAACAGGACACACAGAAAGAATAATAAAACCATTTTATAAAGGACTGCCCGCTCTCCAGCTTTCGTTCTCATTCTAAAAATATCTAGATGTCGCATGAATTTAATTTCCTCTACCAATACATAGATTCTATCCATTCTGCCAAAGTGAAAAATACCTATGGATACTGCATGGATCAGGAATGTAGCTCTCTGTGAAAACGGAGATCTGAGGGAATATTAAAATATAAAACTGGAACAAGAAAATACAGTTTCTCTTTTGAAGTAACCGCTTTAAGAGCACATTGCATATTTCTGTCGTACATTAAAATAAATAAGAAAGGAAAAGGGGAAAGCAGGAGATCCTGACCACATCTTGCACTGAAGTCAGTAATATTTTTAACCAGATTTACCTTGCCTCTTTTTTGTCTTATTGTAGCACTGGATTAATTCCACCAAGCAGCTTGTCTTCATTGCCACACCCCAATCCTTAATCACAGGTTTTCGCATACATTCAGGGGGTCCACAATGCTGCAGAGAGATTAGACTGCCCCTCCAGGCAGCAAAATGGTGTCATCATCATCTTCAGGTATCCTCACTCTCATTTCCAATCTGGTTTCAGATTATAATTCAAGACTCATCCCCTGCTTTTCAGACCTGTAGGAACTGGCTCCATCTCAGTGCCTGACCTTAAAAACAATTAACCCCTTTCCTGCTAATTTTATCTCTTCTAATTTGATTATCTCCTTTGATTCTTGCATTTGAACATATTCATAATTCTTGCACAATTGTACCTTACACAGTAGGCCCATTCCATGTGCTTGAGTCCTGCCTGGCACTCTGTGCCTGAGTCAGCTAAGCCAGCAGGAGAGACAAAAAAACAGAAAAAAGTCACCTTCTCAGTTTCCAGGTCAGCTTGTAGATGAGATAGCCTCAGGACTAATTGCCAATTTGATCTGTTTAAAATCAAAACAGGATAATAAGAGAGTCATGCGAACACATAAATCCATACTCTAATGGGTCACTGAAGTCACAGCTTGATCACTGGCAGGCAGCCTGTGAGTGTAAAATGAAAAGGCTACAGCAGGAGGTGAAATTTTCAAGCTAGTAATGCTAATGAAGTGCAAATCTTGCTAATATTATAGTACCTAAGCTGAGATATGCACAAAAGAAAATTATGTACAACTAATTCTCCACAACCTGGAGTGTTTTGATCTACTGGTGGCCAGTACAAATATGAGTTCAGCCAACCATGACTGTGTAACTATATTTCTGATTAAAACAACAGCAGAGTACATGCTCCTCTCCTAAGAAAGTGATCAGGAATGAGATGTACCTACGTGACAAAAGAATAATCCTGTGAGTTTACAAGTGTAGGTATAGCGGGTTTGAATGTAGCGTGGCATATGGACGTTTTCCTGAATTAGGATTCAAAACCTGATGGAAGGATGAGTCTGTGCACCCCACTGCCTCATATATTACCAAGGCCAAGGAACAGTAGGATTAGAAAAAGAATTCATTTCCAGTATGGCTAATTATATATAAAACCATAGCTGACAAAAAAAAAAAAAAAAAAAAGTCTGTGAGTCAGGTAACTCCCTCTGTTTGGAAAAAAACTTTCCTAAAACAGCTATTTATGCTTAACGTTTTACACCTTCTTCTAGTGCATCTGGTACTCTTTATAGTCAGAAAAGCTTATCGGAAAACGCCTGTGTGTACTTCAATATAGCTGTTCTTGTTTTGTCAGTGTTAGGATATGTGCCAATTTAAATAACTGCCGCTTGAAATTTAAGATTCTCAGAAGACTGGTAATACTGCCACAAATCAGGATGGGGAAGGTAGTTAGACCTAAAGCATTTTCAGATTAACATCTACTACTTAGAATCAGATACTTTGTCTTGAAATAGTTACGACTGAAGAGTTTGCAGACAAAGACAAACAACAGGCAAAAAAGCAAGTATTTCTAGAGACCCAGTGAAGAAATTACATTTCATTATTTTAATTTCACAGGAAGAAATTAACCTTAGTGTTAACCAGTGTACCACTGTGATTGCAGGTCTAACTCAGGTGCAATCACATCTATGTTTTTACATTAGCATCAAATCACTTACCAGCAGGAAGCTTGAAAATCTGTGGGAAAAGGGAGTAAAAAAGGCATGAAAAATACACATTGAAACACAGAAACCATTATATATAAAAATCTATGTGTGTGTCTGTGTCTGTGTCTGTGTGTGTCTGTGTGTCTGTGTGTGTACACATGCAAACTACCCAGGCTAAATGCAGCATGACAACTATATGTACTGACTGACATGTCAGGACCCCTAATGTGCCATTTCTGTGACCACTGGTCCTCCCCCAAAGAGTCCCTTTGTTGCAGAGCCTGTCACAAGGGTCTCTCCCCTGGTGCAGCACCAGCGGAGGCAGGGTGCCTGGGGAGGGCTGTGCAGCCCACCGAGCTGCCCAAGCCACTGGCCAGCGCCCGCCGTGGTGGGGCTGCATGGTGGGGGGCACAGAGAGGTGCTCCTGGGGTACAGCTGTCCACTGTGCAGGAATCTCTGAGCCGCTGCCCGAGTGGGACACCACCCACTCAGGGAGGACCTGCCGAGCTGAGCTTGCTTTGATGTCATTTCTTTGGCTGTGGGATTCCTCTTCTAACAGCAGCTGCTTCTTTTAGGCAAATTCCCCATCCATAAACTCTCAGACCTCATTTCATTTCAACAGGTGTTCCAAAATTCTGGCTTTCCACAGTCCAATTTGCAGTTGTAAAACTTCAATCACATTTTTTCAGCTTAAGCCAGCAGAAGAAAGTGTAGACACATGTGAGAAGAAAATGCAGATTTTGAAGGGTGTGTGAATGTGCATCTTCTACCATTAACTATGCTTTATCTTTGAGAACCCTTAAAGTCTTTCCAATTTATTGGACTATTACTGCTGCTCCGTGTCTTTCCTGCTGGCTAAGGATCTACAGCAGTACTTAAGGTCACAAGTGTTCTTACCTTACATGCAGCAACAAATGACAAAGGTGCTCCTGTAAACAAAACAAAAAATGCATTATTCATGGACCTTTACAGAGATGCAGCTGCTTCCCTCCACAAGGTTTTCTATCACATTTCAGTTAAACTGAAAGAATGCTACCATAGTACAACTTCATTTAAAATGTAATTTTATTTACTTGTCAAAACTGAAGCTTGAAGGGAGCCATTTTCCAGAGATACCAAAGTTTCAAGGATGGTAAGAAGCAGACTCATGGGCATGAAAACAATTACACGTGTAACACGAGTAACATGAACTAAGTCTATTGTCTTTTGCAGCTCACTTCGGCACTTGAAGTCAATTGCAATCTGCCTCTCACAGTGGTTATTAGCTTGCATGTTATGCATGGTCACAGTGTTTCTAAGAAAACCATAATAAGTATCCTTGTTACTAAAATACATTTTTACTGAACTGCAGATGGTCCCTGAGGGAGTGCAGCTATGTCGTTTCTGTGTTACCCATCTGGGATTAAGTAGTGCCTTGTTCTGTGCCCTGCTCTGGGCACAATTCAGCCAAGCAAAAGCTTTAAGCTTCCTGACTTCACCACATTTTCGTGTCCATAGGTTTTCCCTCTATACATTTCTAATTCAGTGAGGGAGAAGCAGCATCTCTCACTGATTGCTTTAAACTAAAATGCCCAGTCGTCCCTAAATTAGAGTACAATAATCTTGTTTTCCTAATGCAGCACAAAATAATGTAGCTCCAGCTATTTTTCTACCAGCCTCAAAGCAGTCCTTATGAACCCCTCACAAGAACAGGATTTAAGATGAGCTTCCATGCACCAGAACCCCTTTGTTAAAGACTGGTCTCAGACATCTTTGCTTTAAACTTCACAGTGATAGAAAGCAACATAAAGCAATCAAATCAGGCCAAGACTGCTACAAAGGGCAAAATGGGTATTTGTGTTCATAATCGTATTGGCATGTCAGACCGATATGGACAGCTTTGCACATCCTCCCAGTGGATTTGCCAGGCTGAGTCTGAACCCAATTCCCTCACCATGTGCAAGACGTAGTGTGTTGTATGGGATATGCTGGTGTGTGCAGAGAGGGCTTTACTGCGGGCACCAAGGGGAAGATCGGGAAAGGGCAAGACTGGGAGGTTACTGATGTTGGCAATTCTCCCCTTGGGATGCTTGTAGCTCCACAACAGGCAGTAGCTGTTCCTCTTGGTATGTGGGCAGCCAAGGACTGTTCCACTGTAGCAGGCCAGGAAAGGAAAAAGCTATACTCATGGTATGACAGAAATCACTTTTCTCAGCAAATAAAATGAAAATATGTAAAGAAATATTAAGGTTACATCAGTTTTTTATCTTTCATTTTCAGGGTTTTACTAAACTACCAATGGCAGCTTGAGGCAGAATAAACATGCCAGTGAACTCCTTAAATATCATCTGTTAATTAAGTGATCATATCAAACCTGTGCTAGAGAAAACTACATGTTTTGCATTTGTCACATAACAACAGAGGCTGTTAAAATTCTCCTGGTGTATGGTGAATGACTCTCATACTAAAATAGCCTCAAATTCACTTTTGAGAGGAGAGTCTGTAAAACTGACACAAAGAAGACAAAATATTAAAATTACTAACCTCAGACTAGTTGACCTGAAACTTGTCTAAATCTTGAAGTTTTCCAAATGATTTTATTTTAAAGTAGATTTAAGACAATACATGGTTTTGCACAGTAACACTAGGGAAGTGGCAGTGCAAGCCTACTTTTGAACCAGTTCCAGTCTGAAGATTATACTATCCATAGGATTTGCTCTCAAGTTGTTAGTTATGCTTCCCTGCCCCTCTCTCTCCCTCCAAGAAGTTAAGCAGCCTTGCAGCTACTCTGTCAATCAGCAAGATTCCTTTTAAGGATTATATACAAAACAATTTACCAGAGTGTGCTTGCTACACCACCACTTGCCTCTGTAGCAAAAAATGAGGAAGCAGATTAAAGCCGGGGAGGTAGAGGAGACTGGTGTTGGAAATTAAAATACATTTTAAAAAAGGCACTGAGTGAGTTTGCACAAACTGCTGTGAAGCTAAGAATTAAGATCTGATTGCTTTTACATAGCTGGTCTAATTAGTGCTGCCACAAGTTAAGGATCTGTGTTTGTTGAGCACTTGTCCCCCCTTCCCCTGGCACAGCTGGTCACCACTGCTCTCTGGCTTCACTGCACCAGGGGCACCCACAGCTCTGGTCTCCCCCTAGTCAAAGCTGGGCTCTTCTGGGAATTGCGGCTTCCTCTAAACCTGCGTAGCTGTGTTTCTTTCCCATGGGAAAGAGGGCAGAAAGGAACAGCAGACATGCATTGGAGTCAGGACATAGCTGGGACAAGCAGGAGACTGGGAAGTGCTTTTGGGTGGGTCTGCAAATGTAGTCCTGGGTTTTTAGACTCATCAGCCAACCTCTGAGCTCAAACAATTCAGCTGCCCCACCTGTACACAGCACCACAGGGCTGTTCTCCCTACTTACATCGCTACTGCTAAGCCCTTCTCCAGAAACTGAGTGACTTGATTCCAGCTAGTCCCCAACCAGACCTTCAGGTCTTATCTTGACCTCTGCCAGCTATCTTAAAGATTGTGTTTCTTTTTCATTGCTCGGATAGTCTCCCTACTTGCTTGGATACCTTTGTAGCCTCCATCACTATAGTAACACAGCACCTGACCAGGTAGGAAAATGCATCCTTATGAAATTTCACAGAGGCATGGAGAGAGGAACCTTGTTCTGTTTGCATGAACATATCAGTTATTTACTGAACACTAACAACATGGCTATGGAGTACAAAAGGCCAGGTGCAAAGTCCTGCACGTGGGTCAGGGCAATCCCAAGCACAAATACAGGCTGGATGGAGAACTGACTGAGAGCATCCCTGAGAAGGACTCCATGGTGTTGGTGGACAAAAAGCTCAACATGGCCCAACAACATGCACTTGCAGCCCAGAAAGCCAGCCGAATCCTGGGCTGTATCAAAAGAAGTGTGGTCAGCAGGTTGAGGGAGATGATTCCCCCTTCTCTACTCCATTCTTGTGAGACTGCATCTGGAATACTGCATCCAGCTGTGGAGCCCCCAAAATATGAAGGATGTGAACCTGTTGAAGTGAGTCCAGAGGAGGGCCATGACGATGATCAGAGGGCTGGAGCACCTGTCCTATGGAGACAGGCTGAGAGAGCTGGGTTTGCTCAGACTGGAGAAGGGAAGGCTCAGGGGACACCTTATAGGTGGCTTTCTAGTACTAAAGGGGGCCTACAGGAGAGCTGGAGAGGGACTTTTTACAAGGGCATGCAGTAATAGCACAGTGGGCAATGGGTTTAAAAAGAAAGAGGGTGGTTTTAGACTAGATGTTAAGAAGAAATTATTTACTGTGAGGGTGGTGAGTCACTGGCACAGGTCACCAAGAGAAGTTGTAGATACCCCATCCCTGGAAGTGTTCAAGGCCAGGCTGGATGGAGTTTTGAGCTATCTGGTCTACTGGAAGATGCCCCATGGCAGGGGTGTTGGAACTAGATGATTTTTAAGGTCCCTTCCAATCCAAACCATTCCATGAATCTGTGAAAATGCAAAGCTTCAACTATATTTATACTTTCGCTCACCCTCAGTGTAGCCTGCCCCATAGATCTAATGACATGAACAAACTTCCTTGTGGGGTTTAAATTTTGCAGGACAGATTTTCTTCTCGCGTGCATGGGGTCTCTGGCCATTGCTTCCCAAGAAAGCAACACATGGCCTTCCAGGCTGGGAGATGGGCTGGCCCTCAAATGCTGCAGCTCCTCCACGTCAATGGCAGCTGGAGGCTTTTGGCTGAGGTAACCAGGAGTCTTCAGCAAAATAAGATAATAATGAAATCCACATATTTTGGAAACTTTTGAAAGCACCACTTCTTGACTTTCTCTCTTTTTTTTCTCTATGCAGTATTTTCTTCTAATCCCTATATTTATTTTGTGATATCCTCATGTTTAATGGGAGGGCTTGGTTTCCAGCACTGATAAAAGTCTTTCTCTTGCCAGAAATCATGCTGGGAATCTATGGTTTAATTCAAAGTGGATACAGCCATGCCAGATCTAATATCCTAGTCATTTTGCATTTTGTTCAACTGCAGTTTATAGCCTGCTCACATAACAGTGTTGTGATTTTGATGTAATTGATCTTGAAAAATAGAAATTACTGAGGAATATTAAGGGATTTTCTGCCATATACTGAGGCTTGTTGATACATACCAATTAAAAAATATTTGCTCTGGAAAATATTTGCTCTGGAAACAAACAAACAAACAAACAAACCTCATTTGGACCATCTATCTGATAAAAACCAAACTAATAAAGGATGTTTGTCCACTTTCCCATTTTTATAAAGCACAGAGCTTTATGGCACTTTCACAGTATCTCTACTATTTGCAACTTCTGCAGCTAACTACACACTTGATCTTTCCTTCATTTACACTTAAAGAAAACAAGAACAACTGTGCCCATGCACTGCAAATCAGACAATACAATTTGGTACGTGTTTTTTCAATATGCTGTCTGAAAGAACAGCAGGAAGTTACCAAATCCATGTTCACTTCCAACATTTCATTCCTGATGTTACAAGTGTTTACAGCAGGGGTTCTCAAACTACGGCCTGTGGGCTGGATATGGCCCCCCAGGGTCCTCAGTCTGCCCCCGGTGTTTACAGAACCCCCCGCACCCCTCGCTGGGGTCTGGGGGGGAACCAAGCAGCCACAGATGACTGCCTGCCACTGCATCCACGTGCCGGCCCCCTGGTTAAAAAGTTTGAGGACCCCTGGTTTACAGCATAGCCCACTAAATCTAAACAAATCCTTTTAAATCTGCTTGCTTAGTTACTGTGAAAACAGATATTTTGCCTGCCCTTCAGTTTTTTAATACCTATGGCATTCTCTCTCCCATTGCTTCAAGACTCCATGCATCACAGGTTGCCAGAAGCACCTCCAGGACTGAAGGCAAGATGCAGTTTTGCAGACGCAGCTGAGCAGGCTCTGCAGGAGAGACATGGTGCAGGGCTGGGGAATCACAGAGTTCCTGAGGGGCTGCAGGGGCTCGGGGGAGCCGGGGATTGCCCAGTGAAGTCCAAGAGAGGTTCAGGGCTGGCCAGAGAAGGATTAGCAATCCCTGCCCATGCATGAGCCTCTCTGCTTCCCAGAGTATATTGAGCTTAACTCTACTGCTCCTTCACAAGAAAACAGCATCCTCTCTGCCCAGCACCTTCACTCCATTGCCTCTGCGCTGGGGTGCAGGAGTGGGAGTGGGGGTCACAGCTGCCAAAAGCCAGGCTTTCCCTTCCTCCTACCCTCCACCTGCTTCCTCCCTCCTTCTCTATGATTATGCAGGAGTTCAGACTATAATCAGTGTCTCTTTAGTATATAAAATAGAGCATTACCTTAATATGGGAGGTGAAAGAATTGGACTGAAGCATCCCTTACTGCCTAAAATAAGATTTATTTTTCTTTGCCCTTAATATAGATCCTGAATAATAAAAGACAACAGACCTTTAGTGGAAGGGATGCCCTACATGCCTATTATAGTGGCAGGTCAACTTGATTAACACCAGTTTATTTCCATGGGAAAGTTAATCTTTAATGTAGTTGTCACAATTGCTTTTAAATTCTAGTATCTCTTGTGATTGCATGTTTTCAGGTAACTGTTTTACTTTTCACTAATAGCCTTCACATCTTTTCTATAAACACTGAGCAAAGATTCCAGGATCCCCCAGTAAAGCAAATTTATGTTCCCATCATTTTTGGTTCCTAGAGACCTCACATTAAATATCATTGGGGACTTACTAAATTAAGGATTGATTTATTCTTTTAATGCAGATTTCACCATTAGAGACATCCCAGGCCTGTCACTCATTTTAAGCCTACAGTATAGCTCAGGCTTTTAAAGCCACTGCAGTATCAGCTGTACTGTGACTGGGTGTGCCTAATGGGGAATTAAAAGCTCCCATTAATGTCTTCATGACTAGGTATTCCAAGGATTTTGTATTTGGCCTTAAGAATAAAAAGACTAAGTTCTCCCCCTACTATGATCAGCAGTTAGTGATGCAACACTGCAAAGACTTTCCTGTGAGCAAACCAAGCATATTAGTAAATGATTCAAGTGAATATTTTATTAAAGCACAGATAACGCCTTATGTAGTCCTGAACACATAACATCATGACAATAACATCATCCAAGGCAAGTGAGAACAACATTTGGCCATGGTCTCTCTGAGCCTCAATGACTTAATATGGCAGCTTAGGTTAGCAAATAAAATCAGCTTGTTAAATCCATACTCATAGATATGTTGAGATTCTTGAATGGAATGTGCTAAGTGTTGTCAGACATGCAGATTATTGTTTAACTAGATTCATTTGTAGGCATCACTAAAATTTTATCTATTATTATGCTTTGAACATATTCTTTTCATTTGTAAAATAATTTGATTTTGTTCTAAAAAAGTGTAATGGGAATTTACTATATTTTCAAAGTGATCTTTGCATTTATGTATTAGATTATTTCGTACCTTTGATGTTGGATTGCTTCTTATTTAAAACTATGCAGAAATCTCATGTAATTTATCTTCAATACTTTCATAGCAAATATTCAGGGTTCTTTCTGTCATTTTTCCCTGAGCAAACCAAACAATTCACACAAGTGATTTGTTGCTTACAGAAACATTTAGGCCTTTCAAGTTTCTGAATGGATGAGACAGTGTATTTGAACTGGAAGTAGTACATACAGGTTGCTCTAGTGTCTGTAATTCAAGATGAAGTTTAAAGTGAAAGATATTGTGCAAAATTAACTCATTTGATTTTCTGTTTCTAGATATATTTACAACAGCCCCCACTAAAATAATAAGCCCCAGACTTTTTCTCATTCTGCCAAACTTTGTGTTCTAACTAGCAATAGCCTGCAAGATATTTTCCAGTTAAAACTTGATTTTCATTTTGTGAAAGAAAATGAAAGGAGACCTGGCAGAAATTTGGACGGGAATTGCTATACCAGAATGGCTAGACCCTTCTGGGAAATGAATGATCTGGACATCAGTCAGACATTTAAATGGATATAGATAGAAAACGGAAGAGTAAGAAACAATGGCAAAATTGGTCTCAAGAGGTCTGTCAAGGTCTCCCACTGCCTCTCCATCTTCCCACGTGTTAAACCTGTTATTTTCATTCCTTTTCAAACTGAGCTCTGCAATTTCCCCTGCCTGTGGGCTGGCCCACCGGACTGCAATGGAGCTTGGGTGACTGCATTTCCAAGGCTGGCCTGGCAAGATTTTCACTTTTCTCTTAGATGTTCCATCAGGAGCTGTGAACATTATGAATGTATAGAGACATCAAGAGTGGGTCTTTATGCATGGCATTGCAGCCACTAGGAATGCTACTATAACATACATCTGCACATACATCCTGTCATACCATAAGATTACTATTTTCAGCCATCCACAGACTTTCCTCCTGATTGTCTGTCCCCTGGAGGACAGGCTTCTTTAGACCTTTATTTCACTGTTTTCCCTGTTTGGCTTTCCTTCATTGCCACAGGGTGATCCATCTGCCAGCTGGCCATGGCAATGATAGGGGTGATCGCTGAAGAAAGTGTTACTTGCATGGGTTGCCAAGACCTGGGGACGGGGATAGGTACAACCGTTAGCTTCAGTTGCAGCAGATCTGTGAAAAGAAACCAGGACTGAATTTACTAGACACCCTCATAGCAACAATATGACCTTATAATTACTCAGACAGGGTTATATATTATATTTGCATAATATTAGTTATAAAAGAACACAGACATTTAACATTATTTTCCATTATTCCTCATCCTCTAGAGGTAAAACTTTTGCAAAACCAATACCTGGAATCAATTTTGCAATGTGTCAGGTGTTTTCAGCAGCATTTTCCTGGCTTTTTTGGCTCGCAGAAAATCCTTGTAGATTTATGCATAGATGAGGCATGAATCCATTGTAGCAGTTGCTGCTGCCACCCTCTAATAGCAAACATATTGGCATCACTGTGATCCCAAACACCTCAGAGACGGCGTAACTGCTCTCCAGAACTCCCAGCGCTGAGGTCCTCTCACTGAAGCATGACCACAGGCTCGGCTTAGAGAAAGCCTACTCTGCAAGACAGGCTTTGACACATGTTTCAGTGAAGTGCAAACAGATGAATGCCCATGAAGAGGCTTCATCCAAAATTCATGTCACTTTGGCAAATACTAAATTAACACTGTTTGATTTCCCCGTGTCGTGGTTTAACTCCAGCTGGTAATGAAGCCCCACGCAGCTGCTCGCTATCCAAGGGATAGGGATGAGAGTTGGAAAGGAATGTAAAACTCAAGGGTTGAGGTAAGAACAATCTAATAATTGAAACAGATTAAAAATGAAAGAACAATAATATCAATGGTGACAATAACAGTTATAATGAAAAGGGGGAGGGAAAGAATAAAATCCAGAGGGAAAGGAAGAAAGGAACACACGGTGCAGCTGCTCACCACCGGCTGACCGATGCTCGGACAGTCCCTGAGCAATGACCTGCCCACCATGGCCAGCCCCCCCTCCCCCCTGGTATATATACCAGGCGTGACGCCCCATGGTATGGGATACCCCTTTGGCTAGTTGGGGTCAGCCAGCCTGGCTGTGTCTCATCCCCATTCCTTGTGCCCCTCCAGCCTTTTCACTGACAGGCCCGAGGAACTGAAAAGTCTCACACCAAAGCCAAAACACAGCACCACACTAGCTCCTAAGAGAGTAATTAACCCCATCTCAGCTGAAACCAGGACACCCTGTTTCACATATGCTTTCTGATACAGATGTTCGTATCCAGAGACCACAAGGCCACCTTATATTCATCATGTCCTTAACCCCTTTTCCACAGGATTTTGTATCTCATACCATTCTCCCAACCGCACTAGCACATTCTTACACAGACTGCACATTAAGAGTGATGACTTCTGTGAAATCTTCCTTAGTCAATTCTTAAGGAGACTCCTAGATGATTATATTTACCAACCAATGCTCCAGCAAGTCCCACAGTACCACGCATGTGAAAGACATATAGAGAGCTATAAAAAGATATTGTTGATAATGTTTGAAGAAGACACGGAAACAGGCAGCTGCACCACTTTATTAAAAGAGAGGATCATAGGCTCTGAAAGTTGCTGAGTGCTGGGTAGGATCCAGCCCCGGGCCAAACTTGATGGTAACGTCCATGAACTTCCTATCAGCTCCTTGCTCAGTACTAGACAAATTCAACAAGACTGATAGAAGTTGCTTATGTTCAGTGCCTATCAAAGCTTGACACAAAGTAAATAAAATGAGACAGAAAGTAAGGCATGAGTGAACGAAAGAAAGATGGAGAGGAACAACCTATGGCTGAAAAACAAGTATGTGAAGCAATGAAAATGGAGAAAAGTGTTTTCTTAGCTCCTTCTGTTCTTACTGTTTCAGTGAATAAGGTGTTAGAGAGAGATTAGAAAGTAATAATCTTTTTTATGACCCACCTTGCCTTGCATTTTTCCCTGTCTTGCACTAGCCTTACGGCTGATTCTACATTTATTTACCTCTTGTTCCTCACACAATTACTCTGATTTCTTTTGCTCTTTTTCTGCTTACTTCAGAATTGATTTCCTGCCAACTTTACTCAGACTGCTCCTCATGATCACCAGAATGATGCCCCAAGATTATGCCTCTGAGGCCAAAGTTAACACATTAGAAACTCTCCCTGAGTTTTAAAATATTTCAGTATTCTTCAACTGTTTCTAGCCTAGTGCTGATCAATCTAACAGCAAAACAGCAATATAAAGCAGTGAGAAGCGAGTGTGGCAATTTCAGCACACGAGGCACTTAGTTTTCCCCATTTCATAGCTGCATTTGCAGGTCCATATAGTTTAACTTCTCTGCTTACTCAGCTGATCCATGAGGCATTATGGGCTCACAGTAAGGAGAGAGCATGGGGAAAAGTGATGAGACAGAAAGCCAAGATGACAAGCAGGGCTCATTCTCAGGCTTTAGTCAGCCAGAGTAGTTTGATGTATTTAGTTTCTTGACAAAGGATCTTGGCAGTTGTCACCATCTGACCTATATTACTAATTCTCCATCTGATACTGGCTGGAAGATAGCCATTCCTTAATCTGCTGACACAATGGCAATAGTGGACAGATTAACTTCAGGCAGGAAAGGAAAGAATTAAAAAATGAGATAAGTAGCATAAAATCCACATGGCTTCTAGGCAACTTAACAAAACAGTCCAGCGACTGGCCTTGAAGTCATCTGCTTAGCCTGGTTCCATGTGAAATGAGGAGTCTTTGACACAGCTTCATTTTAACGTGTTCTGTCCTCAGCAGATGCCAGGCACAGCACAAAGCAACACTGACTGGTCCTTTTACATCTCAGTGTAAGAACAACAAGGAATTTACACCAGGTGGTGATGGACTGTTATGGAGATTAAAGGCTTCTCTTGCAAGAAGGCTGTTCAGTTTGCAAATAGACATTGAAACCACTTCTCAGCTACGAGTCAGTTTACCATTTTAGACAGAACTCTTATTTATCTTATAATAACATACACAAATTTACCTTATATCACAACTTCCTTGTAGATTACAGTGAGATGGTGATAGTCCTCCCTAACACAGTGCAATACAGCTTCCACCATTGCCACAGGAGTAATAACATTTTATGTAACATATCTGGGTTTTTTCACAGTATGTGAAACAATTCATCATGCTTTATTGTACTGTCACAGTACTACAGGCAATGTCTGATCCCAGAGTTTACCCTGAAAATTAGTTAAATAATTACGTAAGTACAGCAAAGAATACAGAAGGAATTCAGTGTTGTATTAAAAACCTGGCATTCATGGTAGCAAGAACTGGGATCTTATAAGTTTTTAATATGCTGACCTTATAGTGGCAACCATTTATTTTGTGGCTAACCTTCAGGTATGAGAGATTAACATATATTCAGAGTTAATACTTGGTGTCTGCACACGATACAGTCTGCAATGCAATATACATTCTAGTTCTCTAAGATAAGAGAAGACCCTTGACCTGTGCAGTGAATCCACTGTAATGGACATTGTAGAGCAATTATCTGCAGTGTTGTTCTGGCAGAATGGGGTAAATCTGTGAAATTTTAAAAAAAAAGGTATGGTCAGCTCATCCCTGACTGTGTAAAGACCTACCAACATGATCTATAACTACATAGTCAAGCTTAATACTAATACTTTCCATGCAGAGGTCCTGACAAGAGACAGAGCAACTGCAAACAAAACTGTGCTTTCCACTTGTTTTAAAATTTGACTATTTAAAACACACATGTTGGTTTTAAACCAGTAATGATTTTTTTTACTAACTCTTCTGTGGTGATCAAAAAGACAAGAACTATATAAAAGAAAGAATAGATGCTGACTCTACAGGGCCAGACTTTTACTTGCCAAGTAAAAACTTGATTTAATTCAGAATAGAATGGTTCAGTTGGAAGGGATGTATATCATCTAGTCCAACTACCTGACCACTTTCATATTTAATATGGAAATATGCGAGACACGCAGGAGAGAATCACCAGGTAATGTCAACAGCCCCCTCTAAACTGGGAAGGAAGTTCCTGTCACCTTGAATTTCATTAAACGAAACACATCCGATTAAAATTAATTTAAAAATAATTGTGTCCTGAAAATGAAAATTTTAGGATCAATCATCACAAGTCTTCGGGAAGTCTTACAGGCCACCACACACATTCCCAATACATGTTTTAAAATAAAATGCAAGTGAAAGTGTTTAGTGGGTCACTATGTATCAGCTGCAGGTGACTTGCCCTGGCCCTACAGCTTGTCCACTCCCCAGACCATGGCTGGAGAAGAGGGACACTGTCACACCTTCAGACAAGAAACAACACCCAGCTTTTGGCTGGCATTTAACCACTGATATTGATTTATGTGTTAGCAACATTCAGATTTTTGTAATTGATTTCTCTGAGGATAAAAAAGTAAATGAAAACTCAGATCCATTTGTCCCAGGTATGAGTCATAGGAAACTATTAGTTATTTAAAGCAAAAACTTTTGCCGTTATGGCAAATACCTCTGAGGTTTTTTCCCCCATCTTTACTTTTTGACAAATTAATGAAAATAGACGATTATTTAAAATACGAGCACAAAACTACTGCTGCTTTGGTGAGTCAGCTACACATAGAAGCTAATACCATTTTGGCCTGAAAATGAAGAAAGTAAGATTAGAGACCAAAATAGTATCTTTAATCCCATTTTTCACTGCAAGAATACATGTATTTGAAGTCTTAGATATAATCTTTTTCTTTAATTACAAATTGCTCTAAAACACTTTAAAACCTGAACCGGGCATATGACATTCATAGATACTCAGAATCACAAGCAAATCAACATTTAAAAGCTCTAAGATTCAAAAAGCCTTTTTCACCGGTTGGTAGAGCAATACAAAGGATAAGTGTACTTTAGAAAGGTTAAAGATCACTCAGATTTTTTTCCCTTTGAATACCTACCTGGAAAATGTTCAGCAATCATCTCTGATTTCCAGGTGTGTTTCTGACAAATGGGAACCAGAAGAAGATTTCAGGGTCTAAAGCAAAGTGGAGGAGAGGAAAAGTGGACACAATATGAATACGACAGTAAAGAACAAAAACAGTTATGAACATTTGTTTTTCTAAAATACCTTTGGATGATATCATAATTTAAATGTCAAATTTCATTTTTCCACATTAGCACATGTCCAAGTCTATAAATACAGTGGAATATGTTTTTTATATTTAAATTGTTATTACACTACAATCTATAAAGAAAAAGGGTTTAATGCCACAAGCATTTAGATTCAAATCAGGTACAGCCAGATTTTTACTAAAAATGGGCAATTAACATTAGAAAAAGCAGTCTAGTTCCTACATAAACCATCCAAAATGCTCTCCCTTTCTGCTGCAGACATCCACCATTCCCGCATGAGTAGGAAAACCTTTGGTACAAAAGGCGGGGCAGATCAGTAGACTGAAAAGTAAGTACAGAATAAAATAAATAAAGATACTGAGGTGATGATTACATTTCCTGGGCCTGTTTAGTGCATCTGAATTCTGCCTGTCTCTTGAGTTTTGAGAAGATCTTGACAGATTTCCAACTTTATTTTCCTAGAGTTCAAGCTTTTAAACTTAATATCGTTATATAATAAACACCATAACATAGTGTCTCAGCTTCAAACATAACCTAAGCATGAAAAACTGCATAACTGAATGGCATGTAACTCTGATGCTGAAACTGTCCTACTCATCTTCATAGATTTTTCTCTCTAAAACTTTATTACTATAGCAATTTAAAGGAACAACTACTAATTGAGTGTTTCAGTTTTTTATGACTACTTGACATATAAATGACCTCTAATATGCTCAAAGTGAGCATCTTTAAACCTTGATCACTCTGCATCAGCTGTGAGGAACATTTCTTCTCTGGAGGCTGTTTATGAATTTGCTGGCTGTGACAATAACACATACCTTCGCATTACCCAATATTAATGTGAAAAAAAGACTTGAGATTCACCTTTAGTGAGTGCATGAACATTCTCAATGGCTATGCCAGATCAAAAATAACACTTCAAATTAATTTGGGTGAAAAAGTTTTGACTAAGCCTACTCTAGACATAAGCAAACTATGCCTAGAAATTTCCAGGACTACTCCCTCATTCTATTACCTACTTTCCCCTGGATGCACCTATGAGCCAGTGTAACCCCTTACTTGTCACCAAGTGTGAGCCTCAGTATTAGGAATTCTCTCTCCCAAGGGGTCCATGGTAGCAGTGGATTTTGTCCTAGCACAGCCCCTGCACCTGCACAAAAAGCCTTAATTCTGGCAACAGAGCAGTTAAAACTCTCCTCATTTTTTTGTTGTGCTCTACTCACTATATACTTGCTGTGGTAGTTTAACAATATCATTTCATGCCCTAAGGGCAATCAACGTTACCCTTAAATTTTTAATGGGCTTTGTCTTCAAATAGAAAAGGTTCTCAGTATCAATTACATCTCATTGCAGTTCATTTATCTGGAGAATCAGCTACTCAAAAGCATACTGGATTTGAGGCAGAGCTTAACAAATTTTTCCAAGGGCAGGAAACCAGACACTGTTAAAATAATTCTCTCCAGCTCTGGTGTCTGGCTCTGATGGTGACAGGAGACATCTGTCATGTCCAAATGGTGCTGGTTTATTTGCATTCTTGTATACTGTAGCTTTAATAGGGAATAACCCTGTTAATTTTAAGTGATATTGCCAAGATTAAGTTTATTTAGGTGGAAGAACAGAAGAATCCAATTGGAAGCCACATTGCAATAAAGCTAAACAATAGTTAGTTTGGACTGGAGTTATGATGGCAATTAATCCCCAGTGACTGTGCTCTCTAATAAGTACTGCATCCTACAGCTGTTCAAAAGCTTTCCATCACAATAACTTTACAAATGAAATGCCGGGTTTTTTCAAAAGACAAATTCCTTTAGGGGTAAAAACTTTATTTGGTAAAACATTCTGATATATTTCTTGGCAAATTTCTTTTGTGTTCTGCACAGTTCTTAAGGATTTTGTTCTAGTTGCAGTTAGTTCTGTTTTCAGCCTGTGGATACCTAAAAGTAGGCAAAATGAATTCTCCCTTGTTGTTTTCCTGAACACAGAAGTTTCAAATGAGTCCTGGAAAATAGTCCATTAATTTCCTCTCCTAATATACTTTCCATAGGTATTGCCACAAGAGTGGGCAATTCAACTTTGTTTTATAATTGTTTTTTAATGTTTTTTGTTATTTTTAATATATTTTATTAATTATTATTATTTTATATATTAATAAATTTATCATTTATTATATTTTATATAATATATTAATATATTAATGTATTAGTTATATATAAGTAATAGATAATTACTATATAATTAATATAGTAATATTAAATTAGTATGTTTTAATGTTAAAATATAAACATAATTTATAAGTGAGATCAAAGAAACAGAATTCAACACTGGCTATAATCTGAAATTATCAGCTTTAAACAACATATACAACAACAATTATATAGTGGCGTTAATCCGGCAATAACTCGTGATATCAAAAGAGAGAAATGTCAACATTTAAAAGATAAAGCCAAGCCTCTATTTTCTCACACAAAACCACTTTAGCAGGATTGCATAATATACCAAACAGTCCACAGGCTGACCCTTAGCAACAGAGGTGTTCTGATGTGCTTCAAGAGATACAGATTTCCAAACAGTGTTTAAAAAAGAAAAGAAAAGATGAAGAAAAAGCCACCGTCGGACAATCCCCAGAAAAGAAGAGCACAGAACCGGGCACAGAAATGAATCAGCACTCTCCAATATTAAAATATCCATTAACAAATATCAAGATGTCAGTAAACCCATTTATATGTTATGAATAGACGCAGCTGAGCTAGCTCTAACCTGTCCTTCCTGAGAGAGAGATGGGATGCGATTCTGGTAATGAGTTTTGAAATAAAATAAAGTTTTTATTCAGTGCATGTCAGTAAGAATTCAAGTCAAGCCTCACACAATTAAAGCAATATAACACTGCCCAAGTTATTGAATTGATGCAGGACTACCTGATAGCCTGTATATTACAGTGTAGAAAGGAAGTAATGCATCCTATCATTCCAAAATATAGATAAATTTAAAAGGACTTTATTTCTGCAAATAGAAAGTATAACTGGTTTGTTAATTACAGAGAGAAAAAAAATTCTACCAAGGTTATAAAGCATATTTTATATGAGTATAAAACTATATTTGTGTGCAGAATGTCTTGTAAACTAGATCCACACTCACAGTTCTGTTATAGGAAATCCTAGTGGATTCCCTTGGATAGTCCCGGTCACCTCTGTCCATAAGAAATTCCTTGATATGGGAACCTTCCCTCCTCTCTATAAGAGGGGGGACTGAAACATTTATCTCAAGTTTAAATAAAAGATTCATTAATGTGATACTGAAGTTGATTCAGAGAGGGGCAAGTAGATCAGTTAGAAGGATTTATGAAACTAAAAATATTCAGCACTTCCAGTTTAAATTGAACTGTGCTACAGACTAGCACAGAAAATCTCTGCTATACATAGAAATTAATTTCACAGATTAGAACAAATTACAAAAAAGATTGTTCCTGTGATGTGGAATTTTAAAAAAAAAAAACTGAAAAAACAGTGTATAAAGATTCAACCAGAAACTAAAATTGTAGGTAATAAAGACACAGGTGTAGCAAACACTGTGCCTTACTTTCAGTCTGCTATTCTCCACTCAAAGAAGAATAGTACAAGGCCAACTGCTGAAGGGCTGGAGAGTACCAAGATAGGAATAGTTAAGTATCATCCTGCAGTCATATCAATCACAACAGAATTCCATAGGTCAAGGAGAACTCCTCAGGACTTGTGGTATTTACTGTTCAAGCTTTAAAGTAAATCTGACCCCTGAACTGTAAACAAGAATTTGAAATTATAAATGTTTTCAGTGGTAGACTTGACCTGATAAGAACACAGGGATGCAGGAAAGTTTTAGAGATGTGTCTCAAGTCACTGGAGGTGCTCAGTGCGTGATGTCCTTTGCACATGAGATAACATATGCTTATCCATAGAGACCTTCTGAGCTCACATTGATATCCCTGCATCACTTGGTACACAGGCTAGAACCAAATCCTCACCTTCTCATCTTTGTCAGGCTCCAGGAGACATTGTCTGCGTTCCTCATTGAAGAGAAAGTGGGAGAGCTGATATGGTGTTACAGGCACCCCATCCCACAGAGCTTACAGGTCAGGCTGGGGGGAGAACACAAGGTGTCCTTCCAAACAGCTCAGCCAGAGAGGCTCGGGTGTCTCCTAGGGATCTCAGTATGGAGCCAAGACACCTTGAGTCACATCTGGAGCAAAGCTTCTGTATGATGGCAGACGTGGGAACAGCAGTGATCCACATGAGACAGGAAAGAGTGCCCCTGTCACAGGAATGGATCCCAGGCTGGTCAAGGAGCTCACACAGACAGAAACTGTCTTTTGGTTCTAAGGGAGCAACCCCACACCAAGCTGGCTGTGAGAATGATGTAGTCTGAAATTTGTAACTTTTGTACCTGCTGGAAAAGTATGTGAACATATCCTCTCCGGGCAAGAATTTTTTTTTTTCCTTTGTGTGTATGTACGCTCACAGGGCAGTGTATATGTTGCTTCATTTGAACTAGATCACCAGGGAATGAGAACACTGGAAAGCTACAGCCCCACTTGACTTTCAACTGAAGATGTGGGAAACAAAGAAATGACATTTAAAAGGCAAATCTGAAGAGCATGGTGACCACAAGCAGTCAGTAATATTTACCAGCTAACTGCAGATATTATTTTTATTTGATATGCCTACTAGTTTTATGTACACTATCCATTTTGACAGACTTATCTTTTTCTTTCTGTACCATATTTAAGGTATTCTTACTGAAGTTCTTATAATTATTTAAAAACCTTTATTTTCAGGGCATTTTAATTGATCTCCAACGTCCACACAAATGTAAGCAGACAAATATTGACTAAATAAAACGCCAATAATCTGAAAAGTAAGTATGCAATTTCTCATTTTCCAACAAAACTAAACTGTGAAATTTTAAAGTCCCAATAAATATTTTCTTAAGTAAATATACAATGATCCTGTACAACTTTATGGTCAACAAAATATACTGAAGCTATTATAATAATAATGCAGTATTTAATTTGAAATCAATATACCTTTGTAGCCATCAATCTATGCAAAACAACTTTTACAAGCAAACATTTAAACAAAAAAATGCAAAAGTGAGATTAAAATTGATGTTGCTGAGGTATATCAGTCAAAGACTGACAAAATCCTTTTGGCAGTGTTAGGCAGCAATCACTCAGGCAACTCCTTCTGAGCCTTTCTGCCAGCTGAAGCATTTGGTGCTGGTTTTCAGTGCTCAGCCATGTCTTCAGAAGGCACTTGAAGAGTAGCAATTGGCTTTGCAGTTATTTCCATCACTATCTTCCAAAGAGATGTTAATGGGCCATGTGTTCTCAGTAAAGGATTTATTTCTATTGAATTCCTCTGCATACTGAGGAAGGAATATCCTGTCATGTCACTGGGAAGTGTAACACAGCCTCATAGACAATCAAAGTACAGGTGCCTTCACTACTTTCTTCCTAGTGCAGGAAACAATGCCAGGTTACACTAAACAGACTTAAGCACCAACCTGCAGCAGGGCAGCATTGCTCCTGGAGTCTTTTGGTTCCAGCTGCAGTGCAATGCTGCAGTTAGAGCTCTGCTACCTGGTACGTGTACCCCTACAGAACATACTTGGCCAGTTCAGTGACAGCTGTCCCTGTTTCAATACGAGAAGCAGCACATTTTTTGCAAATACCAAATTATTTTTTTTTCTTGGTAGAAAATGCATTCACTTTTCACATAGGCTCCCACAGCCTTTCTGGCTTGTCTTGTCTTCAATATGGCTTAGCAACTCCCTGCTTCTTCCAAACCTGCCAAGAAACAAGAGTGTACCCTGACCAAAGCAAGCCCAGGTTCACATAGGTAAGAGCCCAGCTACAGACATCATGTTTGTAAAATGCCACATCATTTCTGATGATTGAAGCATATCTCAACAGCAAACAGTGCAAGTGTGTGGTGGAAATCTTAACCACTGTCTTGTTTTTTAACAACTTCAGCTTGTGAGTAACTCAACTCCCCTCCAGAGTTTACAGAGCAAATGTATATATTTGATCATAATTTATGTATATTCAAGTGATAATTTCCTGGTATATTATCATTTTGAATACAGTAATGACAATTGTAGCTTGCATAACATGCCTGAATTAAGAAATTAATTTTTGTATATTCACATTTCATGAATATTATCCCCATGAGCAGGAATAGTGATCTAATGCAAAATGTCCACAGGGAAGTAATCGGTATATCTGATTATGCTTTCGCTTTTTTAATTATTTTTTTTTTAAGGCAGAGGCTTTCCTTAAGCGATCTGCCTGAAATGTTACCTCACTCTCAGCATGCTAAAAACTTGACTACAAACTTGCATCAAATCTCACCAGATGTGTACGTGTTAGAGTCAGTGTCTTGGTGCAAGTCTTTCAGAAACCCCGGGGACCAGATCCTTACAGGTTGCACCACTCAGTGCAGCCAGGTGCAAACTCCTGACCTACCAATGCCAATGGGCAGCTTCCACCCTTGGGAGGCTCCAGTCCCTGCTGTGGAACAGGAGGGAAGCAAACCTCCTCTGGGGGACCTGCACCAGGAGAGCCCAAAGGAAATCTTGAGAAAAGTGCTGAGGCATGGGCAGCATGCACTGGGTTACAGGGGAGGAAGAGACTGCAGGCAGGTTTTGGATGGCCTGGACAGCCCTGGGTTTGGATGTCTTCCCTCCAGGCATCCCAAGACAAGCCTCCTCTGAAGCAATGAGAGCCTGGAGCCATTGCCAAAGCAAGCCAAAACACCCTCCTGACAGGACTCTGCTGCCCTTGGTAGTGTCTGGGCAACAGAAAAACACTTGGCCTTTCCATGGGGAATGGGAGAAAACTCCTGCTGGGCTTAACAAAGCCTTTTTTTTTTGTTTTTCCTGACTTTAAATGAATTCTTTTTTTACCTGTTTCAGGCTTTATAATCTAAAAGTTTCATTTTTTTCATACTTCTGTTTTGTCTGTATGTAAAACCATGCACCGATTTCTACACAAATTTTAAAAGAATTTCGGTATCCCACCACTCCAAATTTGGTAAGCAAGCTATTCAAGATCAATTGCCCAGCCCAAGTAATAGGCAAGAAAAAAATATCAAATGTTCTTCAATGATAGCAGGGATATTAACAGCGAGAGATCAAGAAACTGTGATATACATGTGATGCTATGATCCTTTGTGAGGATATGTACATACAGCAAAATGCAGGTATGGCTGCAGCATTGGCTAACTTCAGTTAGTTTAGGCACTGATGGCCGTGAAGACATTTGCATGGGCTTTTTCAGCTATCAGCAACCATTCCTACCTCTCCATGAGTGTTAGCTCTCCAGTTGCATGGCTTTATTTGTTAGTACTCACCTCACGCTGCTGTTTCTTCAGTGATGTTCTTTTATCCAAACTAAAGAGGATAAGTTTTTGCAGGTTGGACATCATGTGATACAGATAATTTCATGATGTGCCATTGATCTATCCTGCCTCACTATAAGGCCTTCTGGAGTCACTTATCTGACTTATTCCTCCTGTCTCCCAGGGGTCCTTTGACAATTAATGACTTAGTAATTGCAAACATTTTCACTGACATTTTCATATCATTTATGATAGAGTTGCATATGTATCTGAGAACGATTCGATGCATGCAAATCCCCATTAATACTCTGATTTTCTGCAATTTACTCAATAACATGTTTACCCTGCAGCTATCACAACCCTAGTTTTCTGAAGCAGGATTGCTGTTCCAAGACTGAAGAAGGTCTTTACAAAACATTCCCTTAACTTGTCACATCATTTAAACAGCTGTTGACTACAGTGTTCACTACATAGCTTTCAACGGATGTGTTCTTCAGCGAGCAAACTCAATGAGCCAGAGACTTGTGCACTCTCTCCCTCTGAGCAATAGGAGACTGTGTGGTCTTGTGCTGCAGTACCATCAGTAAGCTCACTTTGCACCCCCTCACCAAAATACATCTCGTTCAGGCTGAGATCTAACACCACTTTCTTGTTTGGAATGCCACGTTACATTTCATCAAGTCGTCTGACTTCCAAACCCTTCAAATGCTCTGCTAGGCAAGGCATGAGTTGCAGAGCCCATCTGTCAGCAGAGCCAGTTGTCTGGCAACACAAAGTAACATTTCTGAGCACCAGCTTCCAGAAGAGGCAAAATTACTGACGTTTGAGCTTACAGAATCACTCCAGCTCCCCTCTGTTGCTACAAATCACTGTCATGAAAGAGGGTAACACGCGAACATTGAGGAATAATATAGAAAAATTAAATCCATCAGATACTTAACACATCATTATAATTAATCATTATTTAATACAGTTTTGTATCATGTTAAAAATCTGAAGCCTTTATCAGGAACAATTGTTCATTATACTAATTGCTGTACCACCAAAGCAGGGCTGGAAGGAGTTGTGATTTGAATGTGGATTGGAGTGCTGATGAGGAAAAGGAGACTGTAGTGGAAAACAGTGCTATGATCAATGGTGAGGAAGAGTTACCACACTCCATTTGGTAAATGATATTTGAACAAGTGAATTATACAGAATATGCAGGCATATTCAAACAACATATTCTGGCATTGCAAACAAGGCATGCCAGCACAGTCCTCCTCATTTACTGCTGTAGTTCCCTTTCATCAGGAGTCACTGGAGGCAGAGTCTGAAAAAGACTTCTCAGTTACTATTTTTCTTTCTTTTTTGCTATGTTACTTTTTCATGTGTTTTGCAGGAAGACCAGAGTGCATTTACAGTACACAGCAATATATATTTCTCACAAAGAAAATAAAGGCATTTTTGGTCTTTTTGATGTATTTTTTGGTTGCCCAGCTTCATGATTGTCAGTTGTTTCTGCTTATGTAACAACAGTTTCTCATTTCCCTTAGCACACTGGTGTTTTCCCTTATCAACTAAATGTTTTGAAAACATGGAAAACCACTCAAAATAAGCAATGACTATTTTCCTCCCCTGTTAAGTTGCAGCCTTTCATCAACCCCATTGAGTATTAGTCAGCATTTGCTGTCAGTGAAGGCAGAGGTGATAATACTGGCTTCTTCTGGGAGAAACAATGTTTGCTGCTTCTCAAAGACCCAAAAATCTCATTCTGGAGGACAGGTCCTCAGCCAAAAGTTCTTGAAAACACTGGATGATCTTCCTGGAACTGACAGCACATATACATAATTTTACAGAGTTGTTGTTTCCATCTTTATCCAGCATCCTTTAAAAGACCTGTACTTCTTAGAAGGTACAGCTATGAGTGCCAAGGTGTTATCATTAATTCAGGCTTTCTCCAACTGCAAAAAGTGCTTTATGGAGGACAGGTAAGTTACTATAGCAGTGCAAAGAATATTTGTTGGGAATCCTCTGTGGCATCTGAATGCAAAATGTACCTGTTGAAGACACACATCCTAGCTAATGGGGCCACAGACACCGGTAACAATGAAAAGAAGTAGAATTTCAGTATTCTGTATTTCTGAGATACAGAACTAAAAAGAGTAACTCCAAAGAGCTAGTGCATTTTCTTAGTGCTGTGTATGTTACAATAATTAGGTTACTCGCCTCAAAAACTCACTTTAGCCAACCCATAATTTTCTATGCCATTGGGCATTTTGCTGATAATACAAATTCATATTAACTGCAGGAAGATGCCATGCCTTTCGTTGCCACACTACAATGCTGTCAGCACAGAAAGAGAAGCCAGGATTGCCACCAGGAATTTAACTGTGTTGGATGCCTGGTTCACAAATCTGAGGTGCAGTGTGCTTAGTTTTTGACAAATTATTTCAGATCTAGTGCCTTGCTTTCTTTCATGATGTCCTATAAAATTCTAACCAAATTAAAAAATGTTTAAATTATTCCTCAACAGTGATGTAAAAATAGTTTTAGGAGGGTAAAAAATCATTGTCATGCATTTAAAGTTGAGATATGTGGCCAAAAGAAAGCTTTTGGACCAGACATTCAATTGAAAGTCACTATAGCCAGGTCTTAACCATGGTTTAGAGTGGTTTGTCCAGGCTGTGGACACACACCCAGCACCAACACATCAGATCCAAGCAAACTGGAGCCAGGAGAGAGACCGGTTGAAATACTGTATGAAAGTAGCTGCCTTGCCTCCAGAGCCAGCTCCCAAAATCCCAAAAGGAGAAGAGGTGCAATGAAGAAGGAGTATTGAAGGCAGCCATCAGGGAAGGGGGACAGACCACATTTGGTATAAACCAGGGTAGGCTCAGGGTCCAAACAGGAGCCTCGCTGGTGAGTAAGTGGAGAGAGGGCATGGCTGGCCACAGGCTGGTGGAGAGGACAGCAAAGAGTGTTAGACCCAGTGGGGAAAGATACCAGACAGGGTATGAGTGCTGCAGAGTACCAGCCCAAAACTTAACCCAGGTCAAGATTTGAACTTCAGTCTTTATACTGAGTTGCAGTGTAGAAGCTGCTATAATGAAGGTCCTGAAGATTTCACTGTTCCCAATGAATCCAAGGAGGGTTTACCTGACTCTTAAAAAACAAAGTAGTAAATTAAAAGAAAAACGCTCCCTCATTAAGAAAACAGTAATAAACCTGCATCCCTGTAGGATGGTTTGGTTAGATGTAACCGCCAATAATCAAACATCTTAAACCATCTGCCCCAGTGTGCACAGCCTTTAATTTAACCCATTGAGTATGACTGAATTTGTGCTAACGCCCTTACTGAGAGACTGGAAACCAACTGCTGCAAGGAAAACAGTTAGTAAGAGGACATAAAGCCTAGCCTTTGGTTTCCTGGAGAGGAATGTAGACTAATGCAGAGTGGAAAAAACTGACGTGTGGAGTAATTCTGTTGTCACTGACATCAGAGGTAAAAAAGCAAAGCAACAAAAAATGGTACTTAGGGGAAATAAGAAAAGACTCCTGCATGGCCTCTCCCACTGAAAGGCAAAACCCAACAGCTTGTTTGCATTTTTCAGGTGCCATCATGATCTCATGTTCAGCAATAACTGGTTTTACACTGGTGTTCAGAATTTCAGTCTGTCTATGGACAAGCAGTTCCTTTGTCCTCAACTCTACGATCCTTCCTGCCTGTTTATTTACACGGGGAGAATCTGATAGTTTCTTTCCTCGTTCCTTCTGTGTGAAATGTTGTTCTTATTCGAGAAAGGAAAACCTGACAAAATCAGTACAAAGTAGAGAGAAGACATTGGGTGACAAAATCATAAGGAATATAGGATAAAGGAAAGCTAAAGTATTATAAAGTATCCTAAGCACTCAGCAGTTCATTGACAGCTGCTTAAAAAAAAAAAAAAAAAAAAAAAAGCCCATCAATAGCACATGATTACCCTGTTGCTTAGAAGACATTTTAAACCATAACATAAATTGAATATAACTTATTTTCACCTTATCCAGGACAAAGAAACTTACAATCCCTGGGATACATCAGCTATAAATAAAACAGCCTCAATGCTTTCTCACCAAGTGCAGATATCACCTCTCAGCAAGCAAAGCCTTCTGGGTATTATCAGTTAAACCATAAAGCTCTTGAAAGTGGAGAGGATCGCCAGGTCACAAACAAAGTGTAGGCTTTGTGAAAAACTGAAGATTCTCATGGATTTTTCATGGGAAAATGTTCTCAATCAGAGAGAGTTGTGTCGGAAGAGCTAATTGCCCAGCAGCGGGGGAAAACAGGTAAACCAGCTCTTTCTGCATAGAAGAAAGCCTCAGGTTAAAGTTTAACGATGTGCCATAAAATGGTGCTCTTGTTTTTCAGCCAGTCCTTCTCACAAGGTAAGTACCAAGTGAGAGACATCATGTTACCTTTTCTGAGACTACTGTTTCCTTGTGATTAAGATCAGAGTGTCATTTGAGAACATTTCTGAAGATTAAAGTGAAAGTAAAGATCTTTGAGAGTGGTCAGAAGTGTTCTGGGTTGTCCAAATAATTTGAATTATTTTATTGAAACAGAGCCTGGAAACATAATGTTCTGTACAAAGAGGACAAAACATGATTTTTTCCCTCCCTGTTTAATTGTGGGCTCCAGGTATCATGTGAGTTTCAGAGAAAACAATTTCAGAAAAATAGCTGTTTGATTTTGGAAAGCTTCCTCTTGTTTAATCTTAAATTAATTAAATCTAGAGATTTCTAGGTGTATTGGAGGTAAAGATCACAGCAAATAGATGTTTTCAATGCACAGAAAGTGAGCAGAGATGTTTTGTTTGATTCATCATTTATAGCTTGTTGCAGAGATTCCACAGAGAAAAGTGCTTTGGCCATCCATGTTGATATTCAGAAAAGCAGCTTCTGCATGCCAGACACTGCCTCTTTTATTGACTTTTCAGTCCAGTATCACAAGTTGCAATGTTATTTGGCCTTAACAGAAAATAAGAAGAAATGGAGGCTTAGGTCTGGGTTGTTATCTACTCTCTCCTCACAAATTACAAGCCTATTTTATTCAGCTTCACCATCGCTGCCACAATAGCTTTGTCCTTGCTCTTATTACTCGTTTTTTTATGGAGAGCTGAACACCCCTCTACAGCTGAAACCACTGTGGTGACCCAAACTGCAGCAAAGCTCAGTGTGTCAGAACAGGAAAAAGTAATGTCAAGCCAGAAAATCAGCCTCCTGCAGAACCTGGAGGCAAGACCCAGTCTCTTCTGCCGTGACTGGCCCTGGGGGCTCGGGGGCTCAGCAGCCACCCAGGGACAGAGTAGTGGAAGAGCTGTTTAGCCCCAGGAGCTGAAGCTGGAAAACCTCTTCTTTCCCTCTAAGCAATGCCAAACAGTCCCCTGCAGACCTTTTCTGTGGCCTTTCCAACAAGGGCAGCAGCCACAGGACTTCTGTGTAGCTTCACTGGCTGATTATTCTACTTTTTAGGTGAAAAGCTGGCTCTGCTGGTATAAAAATGGTGGTGGGGGTCAGGGCAGGTTTGCAGCCCGTCCTGTATTTCACCGGCAGGAAAGTTTATCTTGTCACTGGTGTTCATGTGCTGCTTGCTTTTTGTCATCTTTTCACGAAATCGGTCTGTCAGACATCTGGTTTCTGACTTGTCTAAGTCACTTCTTGCAACACAATGAAAGAAAAGTAATAAAAATGCAGTCAGAAGGGACTTTAAATCCTACCTCACCCATCCCTCTGCAATAGTAAATTGTAACCAAGCCACCTCTGAGAAATATTTGTTTCTATGATTTCTCTGCACAGCTTGTTCTAGTGCATCATTTCCTGCTAGTGGCAATCTTTTTCTTACCAATAGTTTTATTCTCCAGGTGCTCTCAGTTTTGCCTTGTACTATCCCACCAGACTTAGACATTCTTTTCTTCTATAGTAAGGTTTGAAAAATTGGAAAAAAACCCAAGTTCTTACGGCTTTGTTCATTCAGCTTTTTCTCAAGGGACAGCATCTCTTACCCCTGCTGCTGGTTTTCCTCAGATTGTCTCCATTTGCCCCTATTTTCCTTCAGGTGTGCTCCTCCAAACTGGGGGAGCTATTTGAAATACGGCTTCCCTATTTCCAAGATTATATTAGCTGTTGTTCTCCACAGCATCATTACTCTGTTGACTCATTGTATGTGAACACTTCTAAGCCCTCCACAGATGCTTTCCTGCTGGACTCCAGCCCAGCCAGTTATTCCCAGTCCTACACCTGCAAAGTTAATTTTTGATCTTTCCATGCCACGCGTTGCAGTTGTCCTCTCTGAATTTCTTCATGCCAGCTCTCGAGTTTATAAAGCTTATTTGTCGTCCAACCCTGTTCCCTTCTCTGCTTCGCAAGGCTCTCACTTTGGTGTCACCTACCAAGTCACTCACCAGACACAAGCCAGGACAGATACCTGCAGTGCCAATTTGAATTCTCCTCTAGGCAGCTCTCTTCGAGTATTAACTTGTGTGCTTATTTCAGCCTGATTTAATTTTTGCATCTATTTTTCAGGTCTCTCTTTGTTACAATGTCATGTGAGACAGCGTGAAGAGGCTCACCAGAGCCCACTTCTGCCCATCTAGTTCTGCAGCCCTAGTGGGAAAGAGTAGTGGCACTGGTGTAATTTATTTTTGAAAAATCTGTGTTGGCTTCCACCTCTATTTTTATTGGCACCTACATGTTCTTGAAATTAACTAAAAGTACTAGAATAAATATTATGCTGTAAACTGAAAACAGGCAGATTGACTGCCACCTTTCTATTAATGACAATCTTTGACAGTCTTTCATCCCTTGAACTTCACCAGCTTCAAAGACCTTTCTATTATTTTTTTCCTGAACTTTCTCCAGTTTTTCAGGATTAAAAGTTAATAATATCCCAAGACCTACCTTGCATGAAGAAGAATGGTCTATCAAACTCCAACAAATACATAATGAAAAAGTGCAGTATATTACTCCATGCTCTGATAGTTTGAAGATGCTATGCACAAACTATGAATCAGACTTGAGCTTATGAATTCTACACCTAAATCAGCCATGCAGTAACACACACAATACATCTGCTGGAGAAAAGCTACAGTACAAACAAAACCCAGTTAACAGAAAAGACCCTAATGAATCACCACAACCAATAAAGACTTAAGAGGAAACGTAGACATTTTGATGGAAAGGGATTTCTTTGAAATAAAGTAAAAATCATGAGGAATTAGTGGTTTCATTGAAAAAATGGGGATTTAGAAAGACAGAGGAAGATGGCTACAAAATAGGAAAACAACATTTTAGACAAAAAAAAAAAAAATAAAAATCAAAGGAGAATTGGAAGAAGGTAGCACTCAGGCATCTGCAGAGCAGAGTGCCCACAGTCATTGAACACCACTGACAGTCCAAGCTGCAAAGTTAACACATACTTTAAATAATTAGTGGAAATTAAACCTTCTGAACCAGGCAAAGATAGTATTGGAAGTCCGTGACTTTTTGTGTCAGAGAGTGTTCACGCTTTTATCTCATTCAAAACAACACTAATCTGATAGATCAGCCCCATTTCTTCCCATCTTCTATAACCATGTGAAAGCTTCTAGCTACCTCCAACAACTTACTCTCTTCAAGCTCTCACCTAAGGATGTATAGCAAATCCAACCTTCTCTTTTGGCCTTCAGGTCTTTTGTCTCTGGCATGACCCAAGCACACAGATTTTTATAGCTCCAATGAGCAGGGTAGATGTCTTCCTCCTTACTGAAAGTGAAATTAACACATAACTTGTGATTTAACTGATTTACAATAAACTGAGAACATCAGGTACCTAGCTTTTTAAAATATGTGTTGATCAAATTCAGTGTTATAGATGATCCAACAACTAATTAATATTTTACATTCTACAAGATGGTGGGCTACACCAGGTCATCTTCAGTCTGCAGTTGTCCCACACTGGAAGAAGTCTCTCTGGTATCTTCAAGCTCCTTTGAGGAACAGCACTATTAGAGCAAGGAAACACTTCAGCACTATTATATTTTTACTAAAGCTGTGCCCAGAAGCCCAGGCACATACATGAATGAAATAATTTTTCTCCATGAAAACTTCTTTCTGTAAGTGAAAAGCTAACAAAGGTGGAAGAAAGTGATAACAGAACAGAAGCAGATGATGCAGGACTCCCTCTTAAGTGAGCAAATGCAGAAAATGTCACGGTTTTCTACAAGTAAAGCTAAGCAAAAGCAAATTGGTATATTGACATACAAAGACTTGGAAGATGTCAGAACAAGATACTTGTACAAGGTAATGTGACATAGATGAAAACTTATTCTATAACGTGGGAGGAGGAAGAATAGGCAGGGAAATTACCCAACCATTTACATAGTTATATATGGAGTTAATGCACAGGATCCTGATTACAGAACATTTATGTTTATGTGTTATATACATGTATATGACCTGTGTGTGTGTATATATATATATATGCATATGACCATTTAGTTGAAAGAGATGATTCCTCATTTAAAATAGTATGCAATAAACAGGTAAAATAACAGCAGATGTGTTAATCTGAAAATCAAGTCATATCCGATCTTTACTCTCCCTTCTTGGTCTGGAAGAAGCAGTGTCCGCACCGCACTGGACCTGCGGCACACTTAGAAGGTGGGGGTTTTCTTCTCCAACAAATCCTGCACAGCCCTGTGCACTTTTTTAGTCTGCCTGTTTATCTTCTACTGAGATTTCTAATCTGCACAGCACCGTAGTAGCTACTCACTGACAGTTTTTAAGAAGTGCAAATGGCACTAACTGTGAGGGTCACCAGACTTCTTATAACTTGAGATCAAGTGCATACTGAAATCTGGGAGAAGGAAGTTAAATAAGCACATTCTAGCTCTGATCCTGCGGTGCACCTCGGCCCTGCTGAAAGGCTACACAAGAAACCCCGTGGCAAAGCCGCACCCAGACATGGGAGACATTTCACTCAGCATAGCAGTTTTGAGAGACACATTTTAGATCCTGTTTTACAAATCTTACTCCCTGCTTCACCTTCCCCACCGGCAGCCTGTGCCTGCTCAGGCAGTGGAAATGGGAGCTGACAATGCAGATCCACCTCCTGCTGTTAAGCGGACCTAGAGTCAAAAGACTTGCCCTCCCCTTCCCTTCACTTCTAAAGCAAGAGCTGAGCTTCAGCAGAGGTGTCAGATGAGCGGGGATTTTGGAGGACCATAACCAGCAGAAAGGCAGAGGACAGGGAGCATGAGCCACACTGCTCTAAATCTGTAATCTCTGCAGATGAACCCAGTGAGGGACTCGGAGGGCAAGCCCTATTGTAACCTACAGGAGTCTGCAGTAACTGCAAGCACAAGAAGCATCACACAAATCATAGGTATGGAAAAGCAGATACAGGAAATGAGCCAAAGATTAGAAGCTGAAGTATTCACACTTTTTCTTGATAGCTTTGGAAAGCAGAGCAGCCAGGTTCCCATATTCCTGCATGGTTCTTGCAGAATTTCGCATCATTCCAGAGGCAGCTGAGTGTGCTCTTCATACCCAGATTATGCCTAGAAGCTGAGTGTATTCAGCACCTGAAAGGTTAGTTCCCCGCTTTTGTCCCTAGGGATACAGCTCCCTAGGAAGTCTTTGACTTCACTGTTTTACAATAGGTGGTATAAACAATGAAATGAGCCATCCCACAAAGCACATTTTTTATTTTTTTTTAGATGTAGCTGTGCTAGACCAATGTTATTAAACTCTTATCTACTTGAAGCTAGGCATAAATCTGCACAACTGGTTATTCAGGAGAAAGGATTTCAGAATTCTGCATTATAAGACTATCCAGAACATCATTCTTGCTTATCACACATCGGTTCCTTGCTCTCTACTGAATTCAGGGAGCAGAGCTTACTCTGCCTGCATTGCCAAAACAACTTCATATATCAAGATGTATTTGTTACTTCCCAGGCTTATAGCTGATGTAAAGGTAGGTTAAGAGTTTTGAATAAACACAGCAGAGATGAGAATAAATTACCAGATCAAACAGTTAAAATGGTTTGGGGAAAGTGACAACTTAAAAGGTAAAATGATACTTTTCCAGCAATTTAACATGCTATTGTGATCAAGATTGCATTCACAGGATGAAAGAAATAATTTTCAAATAAAAGTACCACTGACATATCAAAACTTTCCACATGTGAAATGTAATTTATTTTTTTCCTGTCTGATAGTAGAGGATATTTGATCTTGTTGGCTTGAATACGATTCTGTCACCTCAGTTAAAAATACCTTTTAGTTTAAGGTTTACCCTTGAAAGATTAAGAGGATTTCCGTAAGTTTTCTGGCAAAAATCAGGACTTCCTTCTTATCTTAACAGTGTTAGCATGCTCTGTCCTGGTCATATCTGCATGCCTGAAGACACTGGGCTCTCAGCAACGCTATCTAATTGTCTGCATTCAGGTTTGAGAGAGAAGACCAAACTTGTGCTCTGACATTTAGGCATAGGAAGCATTGTTAAAATCTACTGGACACCAGCAGCACAGAGGAAAACATTAACAGATGGAACCCTGGTTTATGTTAATGTTACTGTTTCATTTCCACAAAAGATGTGGTTTCCATCTGTTCATCCAGAAGAATGCTATGCTTAAGGAGGCTAAGCCACGACTGCACTGAAGAGGTCACCAAGCTACCTGCTAAGGTTGAATTTCACCCAGTTTGGAGCATGGCTTTGATTAGGTACCTCCAGCAGAACTTCTTCCACCAGTTTATGATGTCCTGCTTCCCCACATGGATTTTTATGAGGTTGGCAGTGCTGATATTATACTGAAAAAGAACACACTCTTCCATGACATAACCTGCAAAGACACATCACTTGAGGTGATCCTCCAAAGGACCCTTTTTCTTGCCAGGAGCCATGGCTGCTCCTCTAGGACAGCCTGGTGGTATTTGTAGTCCTGTGGGGCCAGCAGAGTCCCTGGCTCAGCCAGCTGATCGCTGATGTGAGCTATCTGGGATCTCCCAGAGGAGGAGAAAGTTTGGTATGAAAATTAGGTACATACAGTGAATATGTAAATCTGTGCAAAGCAGAGATTTTGGCAATGCAACTACAGGAGACAAACATTCAAAGAAAGAAATCTTTTCTATCAGGAAATAGTGCAAAACACTATTAAATCTTTCATGACCTTTTACTGGTGTGTTTTTCCAATTTCTTTCTAGTCTTAAATTTATTATGCATTCTATTTCTGAAACAGTATTTCTCTCTCACCTCTGGAAATTTCTACCTGCACCTGGAGCTGCTCATCCCACAGGACTCTGCTGGCACTCTGACAGGTTTAGAAGAATTTAGCAATGGAGTTACTTGCAACATGACATTGCCTAAAGATCTTGTAACCATGATTAATGTTTATGAGATTATTGTCCCTCTGTAAATTAAGATATTTTCTATATATATTTGACATTTGAAATGTAAGTCACCTTCTGTTTATCTGCATTGTCACCTACTGAAAGAGAACATTACGGATCATTTCCCATAAACAGCAAATTATGGGGGAAAAATGTTATCCCTTTTCAAAATAAGTGAACTCAAGCAGTATCTGCATGTCAATTTTGTACCACATTTTAATGGATGGATGCATTGCAGGAGATACAGTAAAACAGCAAATGCCAAATACACTATTAAGTGTCTTTCTAGATGCTGGAATGACATGTTTGAAGCCCTTCCTGTGACAGGCAGGGAAGGAAAAAGTCTGAACACAAAATGTGTGTCTTCCTCACTGGTAGGACAGTCTGTCCACAGGGAAATGCCCGTCACAGCTTAGCAGCCCAGGCTGTAGCTGCTTGGGAAAGCAGACAGAGCTCTCATCCTTAAGCACTGGTGGGTATAATGCGTACAAGCCTTCAGCCTTTCTTCATCATTCTTGCAATACTTGCGCAGGATCCCTGCCATAAAAATCACACCACCAAATAGTCTGGCAGCTTCCTTTGTACATCAGCTGGGCAGACAGCAGTTCCCCTGGCACTTCACCGTTTTCTTCTTTACATTAGCCATGCTGGTACGTTCTCTGCCTTTCATCCCTTCCTTCCCCCCAGCCACATTTTCTGGTCTGCTCACTGAAGAATACATGGGACCTCGCCTTTTTGGGCAACATACCTCAGCTCTGCCTCATCTCTGGGACACTGCTGCAAGCCCCCAGAAGAGCCATCTGCCACCTGCGGACAAGCTGCTGCCTGCAAAGGCTAATGGCAGCTCTTGTGTTTGTACACAGACAGCTCTTCGTCCACACCACAGTCTGAGACCCACCAGTGAACCTGCAAAGAAATGAGCAACCACTCACCCAGGAGACAAAGGCACAGCAACACCCACAAGCTATTCTCCAATTTTCAACTACTAGCTCCTTGAATTTATTGATTTTTTTCATACCTCCTTTATCTTCCCCAGTAACTAACTCCTTAAGATCTCACCTGTTGAGGTCCTGTTGCAAACTGCTCTGTAGGCATCCTCCACCCAGCCTGAATGAAGGGAGCCCACGTGGCCTGGGCAGCCTTAAAAACCATATCTTGCTGTTTTGCCACTGAAACCTCCTTCCCTGTTCCCTCCTATTCATTCCTATGATCAAAGTAAAACAAAAGCAGCTTGTTAAGATGACCTATAATGGCTCGGCCAAACCATTCCCATCTCCCAGTCCCTTAGCCTTACTGCTCCTCAGCACCAATGCCTGGGTGACCAAATTGACCAATCTTCCACTACCTGTAAATAAGCCCAAAGTCCATCTGAAACACATTATCTGGGAACCTTTCTTTACACTGAAGAGCACCATGCAAAATCTTTAACTCATTTTGTGAGCCTTCTGTGGGCCGTTGTGCTGTGGTGCTAGGTACTGTGGCTGAAGGCTACAGCGGGGAGACCAGCCTGGCCTTTGGGAAAACTTCCTGCAGGAAAAGCACTTTTTTTGTTATACTGCCTGGGTCATGTATCAAGATACTGGACTTATGCCAGAACCAGATGGTTTGTCCAGGCCGAAAGCAGGCTGGGAAGGTTCCTGGCAATCCCTGATCAGAAGAAAGGAGAAGGCGAAGGGAAAGGGGAAGGGGAAGGGGAAGGGGAAGGGGAAGGGGAAGGGGAAGGGGAAGGGGAAGGGGAAGGGGAAGGGGAAGGGGAAGGGGAAGGGGAAGGGGAAGGGGAAGGGGAAGGGGAAGGGGAAAAGAAAAAAGAAAGAATAAGCATGAATATGGTCAACTCTTTATTTTTCACTTGTCCTCTTTCACTCTCACAGGCACATAGACCCCCTTGCCCTGTCCAGCCACACACAGACATACACACGTGTGCACACACTCACTCCTCTTTGGCTCCCAGCATGGGGGTAATTTTTTTATACCTTCCATAACTTTCAAATGTCCCGTAACTTGTCAGTGGGACAAAAGTCCCATTGTCTGCCACCCAGAAAACCCTCCCCCCTCCCACATATATGCTCTGAGAGCACATTTTGGGTGTGGTCTTAATTTCTTAATTAAAGCAGGTAACCTTTTCATGCCATCCTTGATATATGACTTTTCATAATAATTTTGCCTCATCCATTATAACAAATTTCTTACAGGACTGATTGCCATGACGTTCTCTTTTCCCAGTGCCCAAATGTTATGGGTATTCAAGTGTTACACAGGACTTTTCCCCATATTATTAATCTGCACATTCCTCAGAGTCCCCCAAAAAAGAGTACGAAAAGGACAAAAAACTTGTTTTGCAACACCTCATGTGTTCAGCTAAATATGAAGTCACGTGAGCTGAATAGAAGCCAGCTGAAGTCTGTGTAAAACTGTCCCATGAAAAAGGAGATGGTAGAAGGGCAGAAGGTTTTGAGGGAGAGGAACTGCTGTATTGGAAGATGGAGACCAGCTTAAAGGACATGGCAGAACTGGATCAGAGGTGCTTGTTTGAACTTCTAAATGCTTTTTCAGAAGGCCACAGAAGAAGAAATAAATATATTTTCATCCTTGCCTATTCCTTCAGATACAGTTGAATAGACTGCAAAAAAATGAGCCTGTATGAAATGCAGAAAATTTAGGGTTGATCTGACCTTTTATTCTTTTTTCAGTCCCCCATTCTTAGTGCCTTTGCTGATAATGATATTGGAAACAGGAAGATCAGTGCAAGGGAAATATACCATCCATGTAGGATTCCTGTTAGGGATCTCGCTAGGTTCCTCTGTGAAAACTAGAAAAAAAGTGGATTTTAGGTTATATTTCCTCAGATACATGTGCAGCTTCTGATGTAACTCTCAAGCTCGTGATGTTAGTATAGTTTCATCAACAATGTTACAGAGGTCAGTGTAAGTGCTCAAAGTAAGACAAAGAGCCACGTGCTTCGTTTGGCAGACCTTTGATATGCTGAACTTCTCACTCAGGAAACCCAGCTTCCTTTCAACATTTTGTTTTCAGCCAAACATTTTTGCCTATGGTAAGAGAAAGATGCTGAGTTTGTTTCTACAATTTTGCTACATTGTTCAGGAATAAAAAACATCTACAAAAATAATATGTTTTAAGGGTTGGATAATTTTTTATATTTATTAAGGTAACACATATCAAATGGAAAACTGTTTAAGGTTTTCTCTGGTGTGGTCTTCCTCTGGAACATACACCCTGGTTGACAAACTGTGCCTTGAACTTTTGTGGACCAGCAGTGAAAGCCAAACTTTCTGGAGTGAGCAGCAGGAATCCATTGACCATCCACAAACATTGTAAGCCTCTTGTGTGCCGGTACCAGCTTCCACTGAAATAACACATCTGGGTAGCTTGGGAAAAAAATAATGCTGCAAGTATTCATTGCTGTATCTGCCTCTACACAGGAAAAGTTAGGAACAATATTTTTCAGACCTGTTGATTCATTTTGACAAGATCATTAACTGCTCTGGATTTCATTAAATTTTGCACATTTTAAAAATGTAATTGTTTCTCTCAATGTAATCTCAATTTACACCTGTAGCCTAATTTTGAAATTTGTTGGACAAAAATCCTCTTCTAATGATAATACATTTAATGGGAATATTTACCTTTTTCTTCATTGACACTCATATTAAACTAATTATTGCAATGACTATAAAAAAATAAAATACATTGCCAGAATAGTGAGTGTCTAAATTTTGTTTATGCAAAAAAGCATGCTTAAAATATCTGTATTAACATACTTTTAAATATTACAATTTATATTTTTACATTTCAAAATATATTTGGGGATAAGTCAGTTATAGGTGAAGTCATTTTTGTTCCTTAATTACTGCAGGATGAAAACTATGTGGGAGTATTGCTAAAAAGCGGTATGTTTTTTATCTGCCTTTTTTTTTTTTTTCGCTTACCTTAGAAATTACTCCAGTCTAGCAGAGAACTGCCTGGAGGAATGAAGCAAGCTGAGTTCATCTGTACTGCAAACAAGGTTGAGGTCTATGCAGTTTGCAAGAGTGGGATGCCAGTAGACATCTATGCTTGAGTTCCCCTGACAAGGACACTGTGGAGAAATGCCCAAGCCGATTGCTAAATCCAGCACATAGCCACTAAAGAGAAACTAAAAGAAACAGAAGCCTGTTCAAGAGCAGTAGCTCTGTAATATGTTAAGAGCTACATCAGTATGGAACATCTGTGCAAAACAGAAGTCTAGAGCTTGAACTATACATTACTGAAATTTCCTGCCCTTTCTGAAGTCATCCAGTGAAGATTAATATGCAACGGCAATTAGATTTATGTCATGGGTGAAATTAGTAATTTAGAGTAATTATTCCTGGCAGGACTGCCTAAGACACAATGGGTGAATTTCTATCAAGTCCCCAACACATTGTTAACCCATGCTCCCACTTTGCAGCTTTGTAGGGTTCAACAGAATAATCCCTGGGCACACAGACACACATTAACTTATACTGCATCTGCAGGAGGACATGAAATAACATGTCACATCCCACTTGTGTAACAGTAAGGTCCATTTCTGCTGCTCTGGACTACTGAACAACATCAGAATATTCCACATTATTAAACAAATATGCTGCTGCTAAACCAGTATTTTCTGTTTCCACCCAAAGCACTGCACATCAATCATGAATGATTTCTTCATCTCTCTGTATTGCTGATCACTATTCATAAGGGTATTTTATCTTGAGACATTCCTCTGAAATTGTCTAGGGCCTTGCTCATTTTGTTTAGCTCATTTAATGCCCGCTTCTTTTGATAGCAGAGCTATTTTTTTGTGCCAAGATACCTTCCTAAAAAGTGTTCCTTTAAATTCAGAAGTCCTGATTCAAGATGTATATGGCAGTGAAATCACAGATGAAATTGTTGTAATAATACATCACATTTAGCAACAGGTAGTTTTTGCAAATATTGCAGCAATAAACAAATTCATGTGAGAAAACAGTCTATCCCAGTTTTCAATAACTGTACAGGAGTCCAGGATATTAGGTTTGCAATGTACAAGATTCACAGGCTTTTTTCGAATGTTCACCGTTACTAAAAGCCAAGGAATAAGTTGTGTTTGACTGTATGTAAACATGGGCAGTAGACCCCATGTTACAATGGTATGTTTTGTGATAATGCAGCACAATGCATTATATTATGATCTGATGTGTTTTATTTTAATATAACTGCATGTTTCAGGGAGAACTGTTGAGATTAATCCAAGTAAAACTCAGTGATGGCAACAGGCATTATTATATATAATACAAAGCACAAAACACTCCCCCTACATTACAAAACAAGAGCCCACTCACAAATGGAAGTTATTCTGATTGCAAGTAAATACATAAATATGATCACACAACAGAAAGAGTACCAAAAATGCTCAATACAGACATGTCTGTGTTTGATGTCCTCTTGAAAAGCAGACTTAATGGGACTGAAATCTGTCCCCCATTTCACTGGTTACTCTCTAGATGCTTTACAAACAAAACAAAACTGAGCCTAAATCAGGCAATCTGTTCTTAAGTGTGAAAGCTATGCCTATTTGTTTCCAGAGTGGCTTTTTGTTTTTTTCACTAATGGCTTTGCACTGCCTGAAGCTGACTGACAGGTACTCCTGAACACACCATTTTATCTCAGTGTTCCCTTCTGACTGAAATATGTGCAAAGTAAACGATCCTGATACGCGTGTGAGAGGTAAAGGAGAACAGAGGGGGAGGTTTTTAAGCCACTGTCCTTTAAAGTACTGCCAGAAATCATCTGTAACTGGACCACGCTCTGCCATCATCATTATGCTATAAGTATTTCAATTATAATTAAACTACCATCTAGAAATCAAAACATAATTTAAAGAGTAATTTCCAAACCATTTCAAGTCTTCCATTAAACACTATTATCTCTCTCTTTTGTTCACCTACAGTTCAATGCCTTCAGCTTCATTTCAATCAAAGCCTGAGTGGTACATTTCACTCCCCTGAAACCTTCTCCCCATTTTGATGAAATCATTCTGAAATGCCATTACTCCGCATCGCTATGCTTCACTTGAGCAATTCTTTGTTACTGCTGGGTGGTTCAGCCTGAATACCAGGCTACAGGCTACCACTTTAGCTCCTCAGCATTAGATATGACTGTAACTGTTCCATATGATAACAGTTTAAAAAATACATGTTTCTCTGAATGTTAAGTAAACATACTGTATTGGGTTGTGTGGCAAGGTTTTGGTAGCAGAGGGGCTACAGGGGTAAATTCTGTAAGAAGGTGCCAGAAGCTGTCCCTATGTTGGACAGATCCAGTTCCAGCTGGCTCCAAGACAGACCCACCACTGGCCAAAGCTGAGCCCATCAGTGACATTGGTAGCAGCTCTGTGATAACATATTTAAGAAGGGGAAGAAACTACTGTGTAACAGCATCTAGGAGGGAGGAGTGAGACTATGTGAGAGAAACAACCCTGCAGACCCCCAGGTCAGTGCAGAAGGAGGGCAGGAGGTGCTCCAGGCACCGGAGCAGAGGTTCCCCAGCAGCCCATGGTGAGGCAGGCTGTGGCCCTGCAGCCCATGGAGGTCATGGTGGAGCAGATACCCACCTGCAACCCATGAAGGACCCTACATCAGAGCAGGTGGATGTGCCCAAATGAGGCTGTGACCCTGTAGAGATTCCATGCTGGATCAGGCTCCTGGCAGGACCTGTGGCCCCATGGAGAGAGGAGCCCAGGCTGGAACAGGTTTGCTGGGGCTTCTGACCCCACGGGGGACCCACACTGGAGCTGTTCCTGAAGGGCTGCACCCCATGGGAGGGACACATGCTGGAGCAGTGTTTGAAGAACTGCAGCCTGTGGGAAGGACCCATGTTGGAGAAGTTTGTGGAGGACTATCTCCTGTGTAGGAAACCCACTCTGGAGCAGGGGAAGAGTGTGTGGAGGAAGAAGCAGAGACGTGTGATGACCTGACTGCAACCCACATTCCCTGTCCCACTGCAGGGTAGGAGACAAAGAAATGTGAAGTTGAGCCCAGGAAGAAGGGAGGGGTGAGGAGTAAGTGGTGTTTTAAGATTTGATGTTCTTCTTATTCTACTTTGATTTGATTGCTAATATATTAAATTAAATTCCCCAAGCTGAGTGTTTTGCCCATGAGAATAATTGCTGAGTGATCTCTCCCTATCCTTACCTCAACCCACAAGCTTTCTGTTGTATTTTTCTCCTCCTGTCCAATTGAGGAGGGGGGTGATAGAGTGGCTTGGTGGGTGTCTGACATTCAACCAAGGTCAATCCACTACACACATTCACTATCAGTACAGTTTGGTTTTATTGTGTGCACCTGTATTGCCTGCATGAAGTTATATCACCTTACCAAAGGCAAGGTCAGTGGTCAGTTTCCCAAGGCCACAGAACCAGCCATCAAGGAGCATTAAATATGTGTATTTCAGGAAGAACTTTTGAGATTAATGAACAAACAAACAAACAAACAAAAAGATGGCAACACATATTATTATACGTAATAAAAAGCAACTGGGATACCCAGGAATTTTGAGGGAGGCAGTGACTCAAAGGTTAAAGCATACACACCTGGTTAAATCCAGCTTTTCTGCAGAATTCTTACCAGGTCAAAGTTAGCACTGCAGCAGCCTCAGTAAAAAGTGAAACGCTGTCTATGAGCTATCCTACCCCACTCTGTGGGGCAACAAAAACTTGTACTTGCAGAAGAATATTGAATGCTTGTAAGATGTGAGATGTTTAATGAGAAAAATAAAGATTTGTTGAAATAGTCCTTAAACTATTTCCCAACACTTTTCTGTTCAAATGGATTGCAGACTTATTTAAGTTTTGGAATAGTATAGCTAATACATTTTCATTTAACAGATCACAAAACTGATCCCTTAAGTGTGTGTGGTGGGGTACCTGAATACCACAGCTGTATTCAGAGGGTTATCACTGAAAAAGTCCAGAAAAATACTTATCCTCCAGCTATGACAGAGAATAAAACCAGGTGTTTTCCATTCTAAAGTGACAAGTAGGTAAGCAGGCATGCTTGGCCTGATGCATACAAGTACACTTAACTTGAACTTGTTTTTGTACAAGTAAAAAACTTGTAAAGTAAAAAAGTTTAATTTTAAGTTAAAATTTTTTGTAAAGTTTAAGTTACATTTTAACTTTAAACTTTCTTTAAACTTGTAAATATGTTTTTCCTTCATAATAGCCATTTCAGGCAAAAATATGCACTCAATCCTTTTTACTTTCCTCATACTTCTCAGTTCAAAACATACCAATAATCTTCTGAGATTTTCATGTTACTTTTCACCACCCACTAATTCAAATAGCAGCTCTTTTCCAGCCTCCTAGCTAAGCCTGGGTCCAAGATGCATTTACCTGTGTTCCAGTACTACTGTAATGAAAGGGCCATGCTCTTTTCTTATCCTTGGTGAATGCAAATCTTATTTCTTAACATAACATTATAGTGCTTTAGACAACAGTGCTGTATATTCCACATAAATATATTCTAGCAAAGCTTTAAATGACGGCTCATGGACAGTCATATAAAAGCACCAAAAGGTTTGGTATTGATAGTCCACCTAATACTTCATCTCTGCCCTGGTGAGATGAGAATCCTGTTTATTGGAGTATTTGCTTGTAGTGGAGCTCTCACATTGTCATCAGGAAAGGACAATCAGCATCGCACATCATGGAAGTCTGAAGTGAGACTCAAACACATGCACTTCTGTCTCTGCAACAGAAGAGCATAGCTGGTCCATCACAGAACCGTGGGTGATTTCAACTGAGAACTAAGGGTCAGATTTTATTAATTAAATGACTGCTTAAATTTTCTCTTCAGTTCAAGAAACAAATATTTCAGAACAGATGCTCCCATGAACGTGGTCAGCAACATTTAATTACTCAAGCTAAAAAGACAGCAAAACAGTATTAGCATTGCTATTATGTTCAAAATGTTTTCACCTGCTAAAGCACTGCACCTTCAGCTCTGTGGGTGAGTTTAATCAGCATTAAAATGTCCAGAAAAGAAAACCTGAAGCACACAGAATTTCAATCATCATATTTTTGCAGGCTGTGCTACTGATTGAATAATAGGTATTTAGTGCATACCAAATAAATTTAAAAGCAAATGAAAACGCTTTTGGAATGTAAAATATAATCTCAGTTTTCTCTGTCTTGACAGATGTTAACGTTAATAGATTTGAAAGGTAAGGTTTGGTTTGGAACACAAATTAACTGAAAGTATCAGTCAACAAATAGGCTCATATCTAAACCCAAGTGATTTCCTAAAGTATAAGCTAGTATTACCACTATTTCAAAACTTAAATTTGTCTGAAATCCATTTTGTGGAAAAACCACCGGGGTGGGGGGTGGGGGGAATTAGACAAAATTGGGTCCTAGCAGAAGTATAGCATTACAGAAAGGTTTTTAGGGTAAAATGCAGCTATTAATGGCTTTCAGGATGGCTGGCACGGACGGAATCTCCCTGGCCAGGGCTCCCTAACCACACACCCTGCCGTCTGAGCACCTGCTGGTGGGAGTAACGGAGGCTGGAGCGGAGCGGAGACCCCGCGGCCAGGCTCTGCTGTGCTCCCTGCGGGAACGGGAAATCGATGGCTCCACACAGCTGATACGTGCATAGCGGTTGTCACACCAAGAATACATGAGAAGATGTCCACTGCTGAGCCGACCGTTGTGGTGAAATTAATTTTCTGGGATGAAACATTCTCATTGCAACACCAATGCACACCTCCATCCCAAAGTCACCCGCCTCTGGGGCACTGCCACACCTCACTGGGCAGGCGACACCAGCCCGTAACAGAAGTGTGTGTGACTGGAGTCAGTCAAGCTCCACCTAAATGTAAGGAAAATGGACTGGTCCTGGACTGGAGTAAGTCCAGAGGGAGGGGCGTTGCTGTCTAAACTCCTGGATTAACCAACTCTGATTCAGTGTTCAAAAAGCTAGGTTAATCTGACTCACTCTAAAGTTGTTATGAATGAAGGGACTTCTAATCAAAGTAGTCAGCCTTGGGGAGGATGAGAAAAAAAAGAACAGATAGTGAAAAGAACACCATTATCTAAATTACACAGAAAGAAGCTTTTCAGTGAAGAAAGTTCTGGCTATGGGAGGAAACAGAATGATAAGGTGTTGCAATCTACTGACATCAACAGAAAATTAGTTGAAAATAAGACAAAATTATGGCAGTGGGAGATCACAACCTCCAAATCAAATAGCCCCCCACCACAAAAGAGGGCAAAACCCCTCTTCAGGAGCATGCGTAGTTGGTAGAGAACTTCAGCAGTGGTCTCTGAGGGTGTGTACTGATTTGCATTAGAAGCAAGAAATTTGTAATCAACCTTATGTATGATGAATGAACATGCAAAGTACTATGAAGTATAAGAGGTGGACAAATGAGGGGAGAAGTTAGGAAAGACTCCACCGTAACTTCTGGGATCAGTCAACAGGCTGAACCTGCCTTCTGCCCCATAGGTACACCTATTGGGTAAGAACTTTGTCTTATGCATGCTAAATAACTAACTCACAATAGCCGTTATTAGTGATTATATTTTTGTTGTGTATGCTTTAGTTGTATATCACTTCAAGCTTGTTTTTGCGGATAGTCTCTATCACCAGCAATCACAAACCTTAATTTGTGATGGTTTTATATCAATGAAGAGTGTTATTCTGTAAACCGTTAGTGTGAGTCCTTTGTGGGCACCAGCAGTTGCCGGCAGCGGGTAACACACTCAGGTAAAGCGGGAAGACCTGACGAGGGGCCCCCCTGATGCTGTTGGCGTGTTTCCCTGAACAAGGCAGTCAAGCTGCCCCCTGATCCAACGGGGATGTTCATTGTGGGGTCCCTGTAACGTGACACTGACAGACTGGTTGGGCACAAGGGTCTCGTCTTTTCTAGGGCACTGATAGACAGATCAGACACCAGGGGTTCAAGGAAATCTGTCCCCTGCCCTTTTCATGTGACACATTTTAACAGAAAAGCATTGGGAAATATTTATTTTAAGGACTATTTCAATCAAACTTTATTTTTCCCATTAAATTTAAAGGCTTAAAGATCTCTAAAAATCAGAAAACTGAAAATGCTAACATGAAGGTAAAAAACAAGAGGTAATTAAAAACACATGGAGTCAGCAAGGCATGCTGATTTCTTAAATAGACATTTCTCAAATTCAGAAACATGCCTGAAGAGATACAATGCAAATGGGTTTTGTTCCACTTATGCAGAGAAGGAATACAATCACAGAATATATATATATATATATATATATATATATTTTTTTTAACAAAAATTCTAGCCAAACGAAAAATGCTGGGGAGCACATCCTGTCATGATCTGGGTTACAAACATGGACAGTTACTGCAATCCAATATTTAACACATGCTAGGAACAGAATGGTTAGATAAAGAAGCTATCAGGTAATTTTGCAGAGCTTTTTTACTTCCTCCTTTGAAAGGACAAAACTGGCATTCTAAGAATTTGTTACATATATTAAGGATATCAGCGAGAAGTGAAACAGCTGTAAAAAGAGGATGACCATAAAACCTGATGACTAGGAGAAGTAGGGTTGCAGCCTCTTCTCAAATTTCAAGAATATATTTCAAATAAGGAGTATGGAAGATGGCTAAAAATTCAAATCTCCATCCACCTTTTCTGGGTTGTTTATATCCAGTGTTTTATCAATTCCATTGCAGAGACAGGAGCTACCCAGTAAAATTTGCATCTGGATAGAAGTGCTTCAGCAAAGGTTACTTAGTAAGTTCAGTTTAATCTGTTCCTGCTTCAAATTCAACACTGTTCCAGGCCAGTTTCTTCGCATCCTTCTGTGTCAGTCACAGAAATAATTTTCAACCTGCTTCATTTCTATTTTCTTCGTATACCCCTGCCCAATGCAGTTATGTGATCTCTAATGAGGTGGAAATGTTCATGTCAACTGGAGAAGGAAACAAGACATAAGGCTAAGTATGATTAACATGTGAAGAATCAGGTACAGAAAAATAATGATGCTAGAACGTAAAAGTAATGGTGCATTCTCCCACAGTTTACTATTCACTGCACAGCTAACAACAAAAACAGAAAGGCTACAGGGAAACTTGATGGCTGATATTTTCAAAAGGACCCAAGTGATGTATGGGCTGAAATTCCCTTTAGAAATCTCAGTTCCATGTAAAAGGGACTTCAAGTGTTCTTAGATGCAGAAGCTTAATTACACTGACACATGCATCTGATTGGTGGCAAACACTTTCAAGAACACAGACCTTTAAATCTCTTTTGAAACATGACTTGGGCTCCTAAATGACTTTGTTTTAACAGTGCCATGTACGAACAGCTACTGGTTTAAAAAATATTTTGCATTCTAAGACATATAAGAGATTAAGAACAGGATTTTGAGTGTACTTCAGAGAAAGGAAATGGGATAAGCGATGCAAGGCAAAGTCATGACTTTTCAGGGATAATGATGCTGAGAATTACTAACTTACCAATGTCTAATAATGCAGAAATGGATGGAAATACAACAAACAACACACAAACCCAAAGTTTCACAACCTCCTCTAAAGTGCTCCACACTCACCCATGGTACTTAGTATTCCAGGTGGTAAGGCAAGGTAAGGCTCACATACAGAGGCAGTCAGTGAATTACCCCAGTAATTAGCATGGAACTGTGAGATGGGCTATGCCTGGGACCATAGAAGTCACTCTTCTTGCTGTTGAGGAAACTGAAATGTAAAGAACCACAGAATTCCAGAGACGATAGCGATGACACAAAATAAATTAAAAACACCAGTCTGACCCACAGTGAAATGCTACTGAAGTCTATTCCTCATAAAAAAATCTCAAGAAAGGCTTAAATCAGGTAAAATAATCTTTGGCTAACATTAAAATTAATGACTGTCAATACCTTATTATATTGATAGGTCACAAAATTCTGTAAGAATCAATGAAAAAGCCATGTTATGGTGACAGTAACTAACATCAAAAAGGACAAAATCAGAATGCCAACTGCAGATTGAAAGATATCCTGACATGTTGCACTTTCATCCAGGTATATAAAACAAACTTAAGAGAATGTAACAAAAAGCTCTTTTCTTACCCCAAGGCTTGAATTTTATTTTTTTTTTTTAATACTTCTTTAGTGGCACCTATCACCTTGTCAGTAAGTCAGTCATTACTGTATTGAAGACAGACATTAAATGCATGGATAATTTAGTCAAAATCCATTACTTTTTGTCACTCCACCATTTTTCAAGGGACCAAAGAAATCACATCAAGACTCATGATGATTCTTGTCCTTTGAATAAAAACCAGGACCCAGGCTGTGAGTCTAGTTCATCTAGTTCCAGCCCCCCGCCATGGGCAGGGACACTTTCCACTAGACCAGGTTGCTCCAAGCTCCATCCAACCTGGCCTTGAACACTGCCAGGGATGGGGCATCCACAGCTTCTCTGGGGAACTTGTTCCAGTGTCTCACCACCTTCATAGTAAATAATTTTGTCTTATATCTAATGTAAACCTACCCTCTTTCTGTATAAAGCCAGGCAGAAAATGTCACCATCACAGACAGTTGTATTTCTAAGCAACCCTGATAGTGGTGTAATTCACATGTCAATGAGAAAAATATTCTTCAAACTACAAACAGCCAAAGCACTAAAACCATCCACAGGGTTTTCCCTCTCCCTTCTTATTTAGCTCAGATTAAGGCAGCCATAGGTGGGTAGGTTTCCTGCTTCCTACCTTGTGGAATACCACCTTCCTCCATTTCCAAATCCCTTTTGTCCCCACAATAATAAAAATCTATAGTTAATTGGAAAATTTTCTTCCTCAACAACAGAAATATGTATTTCTATCTAAAAACAATCCATTTAATGACAGCAGAACTAATGAACCCTTGCTTCCTAATAGTTTATGAATCATAACTCACACCCTTATGATCCCAGTAGTCCCAGTGCTCTGTCTGTACATCCTGGGCTCTCCTGTTACCTTTTCTTTCCCAGGAAGATCTCAAAACCAGCCCATATTCTCAGTACCTTGAGTTCACAAAACTCTTCTGCCCCTGCTTTCTGACATTACCTGGATGGGGGCATGGCATCCTGCTGTTTCTTCTTCTCTAGACTTGTCCTTTGCAGGATGTCTTCAGACTCCAGCCTCTCACTCCTTGTAGTTGTTATGTCTTGAATAACTGGGAGAGAAAGTTAGACAGTCCAAGCCACACTGCTGCAGTTTCACAGATGACTTAGCTGGTGGATCACAACCATCTGGCTGATTCTGGACATGGGTAAGAGAGATGTCCTTCTGGCAAAAAGAGGGATCAAAGAGCAAAACTTATTAAATGCCTTGTTGTTTTGGAGTTTAATGTAAAGTCTGCAGCAGAGATTACAGGTGAAGGGAGAATTAATATGAAAACAGGTACATAAACACTATAGGAAAAGGGGCGGTTGGGGGGTGGAGCAGGGAGGCAAAGAAAACTGTGGATCTTCTTACACTTGAGAAACTCATCCAGCCAGGGTACTCTAGAGGCATCATAATTCTGCCCAAACCTTAAATACCCAAACACCCTTACAGGTTCCACTACAGACAGCATTTGCCCACATGCTGTTAAGTCAGTCGATTCAGTTTGGAAACACAAAGGTTTATCTTGGAGATACATAGACACAGATTTAGATATAGATGCATATGGTGGATTGTGTGTACAGGGAAATATCGCTCTCCTTAATCTCTAAGCAGGGTGATAGCTGAGCACCTGCATACGGTCCAGCTACAGTACGGTACCCTCCACAGGCTAACACTGCCAGCAACAAGACATAGCTTAAAACTGCTCAGTGATGTAGACAGGCTACCAAAATACAGCCTACTGCAACCTCTGGCAGTATTGTTCCTTAGTGCTGTAAGAAGACAGGCCATGTGGCAACTGGTCACAGTTCTGATCTCCACGCTGAGTAACTCCTGTAGAAATGAGTTCTTTTCCATTGAAAAAAACCTCTGGCAGAATAAAACCCCAGCTACTTAAAACAGTTAACCACTAATATCCAACTGTTCAGTTGCATTTTGTTTCTCTTTCTGAACTTTCACCGGAAGCCTGGGTTTAAACTTTCTGCTGTGAAAAGGAAAGGCGATGCTACAGTTGGAAGCAAATGCACAGGCCTTGACTTGGTCTGCTATCAGTGAAGTTTCACAGACTAAACAAAATAACTGATTACATAAACTACTTTGGCCAACCTCCCACCTAAAAAAAGCTAAAAAGAAGTAAGTTCTTTTTCTAGTGTTAAATATTTGGGAGATAGACACTGAGACTTGATGGCAGCTTGGAAACGGGGATAACATGCTCTTTGGACCCTTATGAGAAGCAGGCTCAGTTCTGGTGGATTTCAAGGGAAGGATTAAAAATCATTCTTTAGGCAATAAATTATGGTAATATTTACCCTTCATCTTCTCTCTCTGTATCATTCACTTACTTCTCCATGTTGCAATGACATTTTTTTGGCAGATGAGTTCACATACATTTATGAAATCCTCTATTTCTTTATTAAAGATGATTTGCAATGTAAAGTAGAAATTTGTTCATCTGCCTTCTCAAATAAAGTCCATGAGCAAATTTCCTGCTCATCTCCTCTTTGTTCAGTATTGAATCAGCAGTGTTGTTTCAGCATTAGAGGATTTTCTTTCCTTTTGTGCTTGTTAAGGCAACTGGCTGTACTCCATACTGCCTTGGAAATGCATATTACTTTAAATCATTCTTTCCTATTATGGGAACTGCACAGTACTTCATAGACAAAAGACAAATGGCTAAGTTCATCCAGAGAAATAATAGGAAGCGCAAACCATTCTGTCCTATGTTACTAAAGACTTACATCCAGAGAAGACAGGAAAAGTGGATGTTGTTCTACCTCTACTTGCCCTCAGAATTTCCATTTTCCTAGAGCTTTATAGGAATTTATTTTTTTGCTCCTAGAAATGTACAAACATGTAACTATATACCCAGAGCTCTTAACAGGTTCTTAAGAAGATTTTACTAGGCTCTGCTAGCGTCCACAATTTTAGGCCCAGGGAATTAATTTAAATAACATAAAATCTACATGAAGTGTTAGGAATATGTGAAGTGACTGCAATCTGTCTGGACTTAGAGCTGTTTAGTTTACATGACCAAAAATATGGGGGATACAAGGTGAAAGGAAAATACATCAAAAACTGCTTGGCTGGTAGGGAGGGTGGTATTAGAAGGAGACTCATGACATAGTCAGAAATACCTGTAGCACCTGGTGATACATCATCTTTGTGGTTAAATTGAGAGTTTGGTTTATCTCTCATTTTGGATCCTCCAAATACCTCCACCTGCTTTGTGGTGCACAAAGCCTGTCAGCAGAGGTTGCATTGCATTTGCCTGGTTTCTATTGCAGTAAATCCAGATGTAAGAGCCTTCCCAGCAGAAAGTCTGTGGGAAAGAAAGGAGGATCTTTTTGTTGCAAGGTCACACACCGGCAGCTCATGACTAGGCAGGTTCTGGATGTATTTGACTTACTCTTGAATGTACAAAGAGGTTTACACCTACCTTTCTGCCCAGAATTTCTTGGTGGTAGAGTCACTGGAAACATGGCAATCCTACCCTTTCTTTATATGTGTTTGAAACAGCAATGAACGACTCACGGGTAAAAGATAATCTGTATTTTATTTCTCTATCAAAATCATGCAGTGGATGCCTTCAAGAACCTAGCCACCTTAATATAACATTTACAATCTATGGTTTCTTCGGTTTTGATTTTTTGTAACATACTATCATTAATAACTAAGCACCTGACCTGTATAGAGATGTTTTTCTAATCAAAAGAGGGAGTTCAGAAGAACTTGCAGCTCTCTAGGGGTTACACAAAGCCACTGTCTAAACAAATTATGTCCTCTGGGGTTGGGGCTGTCAACAGTTACCCACACAGCACAGGCCTGAAATGCTGAACACTGTTATAAACCCTCTTCCTATTTTAAAACTATTGGTGGGAAATATTGAACAAGGCCTGCCACTTATTTCAAAGTTGAAATTTCTTATGGAAGAAACTGCAGCCAAACAGGAAAGACAGAGACTGATCAACTGTTAAGGGCAGTGGCTCCTACAAATGCTCTTCTTTCTCAATTGTTCTCAAAACAAGTAAGCTTCTTCTCACTAATCATTTCCTTTGGGATTTTGATACCTGTTAAAGAGTGCTGAGATTTTTAAACTGCCAATTCTTTAATTTCAATTGGATTTGGGAATTCAAATCTCCCAACACTCTTTAAGAGACTATCATGGTTGTAAGAGTAATAGAAGTGATGCAAAAACATTTCTTATATTCTTCTGCCATAATAAGAACAGTTATAGTTGCTTTAAATAAATTACCACCCACAAGCTTCTAATTGTTTTGTTGTTTCTGTAATTCAGTGTTTTTACAAATATCTGCCTACAACAGTGCTGCTTATCCAGGCCAGACTGATGATCTCTCTCAGTTTTCTCTCTATAATGAGAACAAATGGACAACTCAGGATCAGAGTCGCTTTGTTTTCTCTTTTCTTTTTTTTTTTTTAAACACATACACCACACACACACACCCCTCCAAATGTGGGGGAAAAGTCTTTAAAAAAATAAATTGAAGCCTTTTGTTTAAAACAATAAATGGAAGCAAGAAAAGAGCTCCAGATCCCTGGTGACATGCAATTTAGATGCAAGTTTTTCAAAAGGATTACTTATTTTGTTTTATTGTAATAGATCAGACACCTATTTTAAGCTCTGGGCCATTTACATTTGATTAAAAATACAATGTTCATCTTTAAAATAAAATACAATCCAACTTACGCCCAGCTCACATTATGTAAGTCTTTCTCTTTTCCCCATTTTTTGCAGCTTCTCAAATGCCTGTTTGTACCTGTAGCATTTCAGTGTTCCCTGAGGATCAAAAGTAAATCTGGGAGGACAATAGACTAAAGCAAGGGCACATCCCAAAGGCACAGCTGCACCTTCCAACAATTCCCACCTTGCACAGGAGAACAGTCTCTCTGAGATAAGTCCTGGAGGTTTAAAGCAAGTTCCTGTTTGAACCAGATCTGATGCTTCCTGCCAAAACATGCAGAAACAGTGACTACCACACACAGTATTTAAGATCAGGATAAAAAGGAATCAGTGAAATTATAATACTAAACGATGACATAAGATTACAGACTGAAGATCCAATTTCTAACACAGCCTGGATAAATCAAACTTGGTCTTTACCTCCTCCTTCTGGGGTCTTTTTTCTGCAGCAAAGATGCAGATATGTATAACTGTCCTTCCCTCAGCTGAAGTGGTACACACCACTACTATATTGTATAAAGGTGTTTTCTAATTCATAGTACTAAGGCAAAGGAAACCCTTATTCACTGGTACTTCTGGCAGAAATAATAGCTAGACCCTATGGCAGCTAAATATCTGATTCTCTCTCCAATGCTTCCATAAATAATTACAGGAGCTGAAGCACACTAGAACATCATGCTGGAGTTCTGTACGTGGGGGGATTGCCCAAATATTATTTTTTTTTTCATAAATAACTTTTAGAAAGCCAAACTCTTGAGAACCAAAACCATTTCAAGTAAGTTAAGCAGCTGAGACCTTTTTTCAGCAAAGATTTTTTCATTATAAAATGGTGTTTGTTTAGAAAATTGTGAACCTCTAGTTTTAATGATATTTCAATGTTATTGTGATATTTATTACCCCAGAATCATTAAGGTTGGATGGGATCCCAGAATCCTTTCACCTCAGTGACCAAAATAGCAAATCCTATAGCAGCCATTCAGGCAGTTTTCAGTGCAGTGCTCATTGCTGCTATTCCATAAAATAAGTTATTTCCTGCAGAACTCTGAACAACCTGAAAACTACGTCCCAGAGTTACAAAGCTGAGTCTGTGAGATAGAGTGGCTGCTTCATTGAAACAGAACAATGGAGACATCCAATGGACCCTCATGTTTATTACAGCAGATTATTTCTTATCATCATTTATGCCCATTCCACATTGTATTTAACTGCATCTTCTGATCACACCCATGTGCTACACCTTCAGTCACCACGTGCCTTACCTGTAGGCACTGCTCTCCATAACAGAAGACACTGGGATCCCTCACACTGTCATCACGTTTTCTCCATTTCAGTGCATCTTGGAGTTTTCACACTTTCTTGCATACTATAAGGCCCATCTATAATTTGCTACGTGGTGTTTCTTTGGATGTGACTGGATTTTAGGATTCAGTTGCACCATGGTTTATTAGTTCCTCTTCCAAATTCCATCTGCTACTGTCTCTTTCCAAACTGCTACATTATTTTTATAATTACTTTTTTCTTCTATTAATATGCTTTCTGCAGAAACATTCATGCAGATCGTGTTTCCTTTGTATACTGAAACCTGTAACATTTACTTTCTGTATCTGAACCCTTAATCACCATCACAAGTGAAGGCAAAGGCGCAGAGGGTCTGGGATGGCTGCTACAGTGAACCTCGCCCCCCATGGGGAAAGCCCTCCATGCCACCTCCCACACCTAACTGCCATTAGCCTCAGTGACAATTCTGCAAAAGGATTAGGAACATGATGGAGCCACAGAATCAACAGTCTGATTGCATTAATATCTTCCTTTCTACCTGATAATCAGTGTTCCTTCTATAAATATTTCCCAGACAATTAATGGTATTCTGAATGTAAGTATTGCATACATGCAGGCACATAGAGCCAAAGAATATTGCTTTTTAGTTTGTGAATTCCTCGGGAGAAGCACAAAAGAGGAATAAAAGAAATATCTCTAGGTCCTTGCTGCAGTAACCCTCTCAATCTTTTCATTAAATCTAAAAAATAATGAAAATTTGGATGTGGGATTGTTGCTGTATATAGGCACAAACTGCTACCAGGTGATTTATTCTGAAAGTGTTCTCTAGCTGATGTGGAAACCTCCCTGGCTGAAGCACAGATAAAGATTGCAGTATTTGACCTCTTGTAAAATCTTTGCTTTGTGGGGGTTCTTTATGTATTTTGCTTTAGATAAATGTACTGATGACTGAAAATTATTCAATTCAGGATGCAGATGCACTCAAATGAGACTCAAAGACAGCAGAAGGTAACAGCTGGTGTGCAGAGCAAAGGAATGGCTCCACTTATGTCTAACACCCAAGACACTTGCACATTTCAAAATATAAGTGATCTGTGGTCTTGTAATGCTATGGCTTTACTTGTTAGACTGCACTGATGTTAACCTCAGAGAAAATAAAACTTGACTAAAAAAATATATATATATATATATAGTGCTGTTGATGACCCCAAAGAATTGTTCCATTACTCTGTGACTGCAGTATAAGAAGGCCTTCACTCAGTTTCTGCTCAGTCTAAACTTGGGTAAAAATTCGTAGCAGCTCAAAGGGAAACATTCACCTTTGTGGAGCAGGGTAGAGAACAAAGCTCTAGATGTGGCTTTTAATGCTTGTTTCTCCAATTCTTTTTTACTCTGGATAGGTCCCAGCAGTCAAATTATTCTCATAACTTTTTTGGAGAGCCAACCAGGGATTCCAATAACTTCTAAAAATATACAAGCGAAGCATGCAAAAATCCAAAAGGCACAAATATATCAAAAATACAGAAATCCAGAAGAGGAAATGCATTTCCAGCAGGTTGTTTCTCTGCAAATTAGCTGCCATGCTTTCCTATTTCTGATGAATGTATCTGTGACAGATTGCACAGGCTGCTGGGCACAGACTCAAAAAAGAAAAAAAAAAAGTCACATCTAGTATTCTTCAGCAAATAGGACAATGTGTTTGTTAAGCATGGTTTAATCTTAGTTAAAGTATTGACATAATGACTGCAAAAAGGGGGTCCATATTGCCATCTATCAGCAGAACTGGGGAGGCCCTATGGCTGAACTGGAGCATATTGCAAGGACTATGCACTGTGACAGAGAGGCAATGCCAGTGGTTTTACAAGGCTGTGGTCTGCTCAACTTGGAGAAAGAAGCTTAGCTGCAGGACACATTTCCATGCTAAACAAAGAAGCCCATTCACAGCCCTACACTTGGGAAACTGTGGGCAACCAACAGCTTTTCTGTTTAGCAATTCTTCTACTTGGCTTACAAGAAACTTTCTTACTGTTTCTCCCCTTGTGCTGCATGGGATGAAGTTTAGAAGATACTGGTTTATGTTAAGTATTTGTGTCACGTGCCAAGTTGAGTACACTCAGTAAATTAATAGGCAACTGTAGATATTTGCAGTTTCTCCTAGAATTCTATAAACATTTTTATCATAAATTCAGTTTGAAATGGGAGCACCATTTCAACCTTACAGACACTATAAGGCACTACAGGCTTCTAATGTGAAGACTACATAAATCCTAAACAAGCAGAGGAGGAAAAGACTCCTGACAAGACTGCTCTGTGGTTCACAGCACTCATACAGAGCCAGGGCTGACCAGCAAAGTCAGCAAATCCCAAGACAATTACGCCTTGTTCTGAGAACAGCAGCATCTTGAATCAGTAACAGTGACCTCTTTTTTTGTTTTTCTTTTGTGGTAAGGAGTGTGACTCACAATAGTTCTCACAGATACAAGTTCTCCTACCTCAAATATTACCACATTATAATCTTCTAAAATGACAAGCAACTTCAGCAAGCTAGCACATCTCTGCTGAACACCATGGTTTGCCGCAAGTCTCTTCTTTTTGTGGCACTATAGAGCACAAATAACGCCAAAAAAACATGTTCTTGGGCATGAGGAGCAAACCACTTTTGTGGGCAAGTAACTACATTTGTTCACAGCAGAACTGTTTAAAAAAATAGTTACAAAGCTAAAGTCAGTCTACACATTAATGTAAAGTGCACTAAAAGCAACATGTGTTTCTCTTTCTGTAAAAAATACATGTAATGAAAAAGTTTCATTATTATGGAAGCTCTTCTTTCACAACACAAGGCGGTACTACTTTGACCGCTGTAAAATCATTTAATGGCACATAATTACAGTAGATGTGCCTTGATCCATCTTTTTCTAAAGAAAGAAAGAGCTCATAAAATAAACATTTAACCAAATAACATATTTGTTTGCAATAAATACAGAAATGAAAAGCAAGGATCGTGTAAGTAGTGTGCTACTATCTTTCTGTCAGTGTGCCCCACAGTCCCTGGTAAATAACCCACTTCCAAGACTATTATTTTATGTCTCTCTCCTTTCCATGGCCCTTATCTTCTCTTCTGCCTCTGTCCTTTTAGATGTTGCCATTGCTTCATTTTTATGGTCACAAGAAATGTGTAATTTTCATTACTGACATTCCCATTTGCATCTTGAGTTTGTTTGTGGTATAAAAGGAGGAACAGCATTTAGATGGACACTCGATTTCTGTTCAGTCAGATACAGCTGAAAAGGACAGTTTTCCTCACAGGACATATCCCTTTATTCAGGGGAGCACCCAGTGGTGTAACATGTTTAGGATTAACATAAGGATTAGTGATTCCTCCTCAGGCTGGTGAAATGGGAGGCATCCAAAAATCTACCCCTTGGTGACACCCTGCTCGCTGCCCATCCAGTGCTGCTCTCCTTGCTTTTTTACAGGCTTTTCACCTTTTTATCTCTGCTTGCCTATTCTAGCTTATAAGTCTTCCCTTTTTGTTTAACCCACAACTGATTTTTCATCTTGCTTTATTCTTGTGCTTATATACCTATATATACCTATATAACTATACCAAGGGAAAAAAAAAAAGAAAAAAGAAAAAAAAAAAGAAATACAGGAGTCTGAATACCCAGCTGAAATGAACATAGCTGCCTCTAGGAGCTCAGACATGAACTGAGGCTGAAACTGAAGGGCAAGGAAAAAAGGGGAGGGGAATTTGGCTACAGTACAAAATATTCCCCAGAAAGTGTTTTTTGGCAGACATACTTAATTTTGCCTGCTTTTGGCTTATTAGTAGTATCCAGGTTTAGCATAGTCATCATTCTTCAATCCTAGAAGAAAAAATAAAAATTGTGAAAGGCTTTTTTTGCCTTAGAGTGGCTACAAAACAAAATGCTTTTTTGTATTAAAGGTATTTATCATGTATCACCAGCAGCATTTGAAGTGTATTTGCATAAATATTAAATCTATTTATCTTAAATGATCCTTCATGTATGCAAGTACTTTTAATTTTAAATACAAATGGTATTTTTCTGTGACATAAACATATCGAGTGTGCAACTTCTGCATTTATTCAGTTTAATAATAGGTAACCATAAGCTTTTACTGCACTTACCCCTGCAGCATGAATACTGATATATAAAAAAAAGTTACACTATTTCTGTTTCATGCTTCAGTCCCAGCAAATCAGCCTGGCCTCTCTGTCTTCTTTTACCCTTCTACTTTGGTTCTTTTAAAAAAGAGTAAATGAGGTATGTGGTGGACAGAGAAAGTTCTTCACTTTCAAGACCTGTGTGCAAATAGGCACTGATAAAAGCCTTTTTCCCCGATGGAAAAAAACCCAAACCCAACAACAACAACAACAAAAATAGAGAATGAACTAGACTTGCAAAGGTTATTTGGGTTTTTTTAACTTTAAATTAATTGTCTTTTACATAATGAGAAATCAGAGAAAAAGAGTTATTTTCCTCCACTGCAAGCTCATGGCTGTACAACAGTGTCACAAAACCACCACTCTCAAAAGCTGAAGGAAAGAGGAGCAGGGTGGGCTTTCCATTGCTTAACTTATCCCAGCTCGACTGGGCTCAAATAGATCTCCCTCTCTAGCTGTCAGTATTAAACACCAAAGACCTTCCACAATGACACATAGTAAATGGATAAACAAAGCTTGGAATTAACGAAGTATGATATAATTAGCTTATATAAAACAATGGGTAATCAGGTTTATAAACAAAAGCATTCATAAATTTATATCAGCAAGGAAAAGGATCTAGAAAATGAGGAACAATTTTTAGAGACTATTCCTATCCTTTCAAGCTCTGATTTTGCAAACAGATTTACAGGGACAGTATTTCACATGGGAACACCACAAAACTGGCATTTCTCAATTGCCCTAGGGTTAGAGTCAGGGGCTTTACTGGTTTTTTGTGGTTTTTATTATATAATTGAGGTTATGAAGAAATCTTCCAGCTGAAAGCCACAATTAAGAAAGAAATCGGGGACAAGAAAAGAAAACCCAGTCTGCTGAACCATTTCCATCAAAAGGGAAAACGGTCAGACCATTTTCCTGTCTAGTTTATCCTGGCTTTTATCAACTTAGATAAGAGTTTGAGTATCCCATGGATTAGTTTATTTGTACATTGCTCCAGCATATGGTTAGGCAACAGATGGAAATTAAAATAAGTATCATGGTGAACCTTGATTAATCTGGAATAATTTAAGTAGATTTAGTAATTTTAATTCTTTACTGGTTTAGAGAGCTAGTGTTGCTAACAGAGCAAAGCTGAGGGGGAAAACCCTGTAACAAAGTAAATTTGCTGCAAACTCTACTCTCCTGGAAATACTTACACTTCAGTATCTTAGCTTAAATATCTATATATTATATATAAAATAATATAAATGGAAGTTATTTAATGTGTAAGAGAGAAGCATTAATCTATAACATTGGAAAGGTTGTACTCTCATCCTGCTCTTATTGAAGAAAAGCTTGGGTTTAGAACATAAGCTTTATAAAAGCCAACATAATCTCTTCACTGGAGATTTTTTGCTGCCTGAAATAACATGTATGTATTATTGGACTATATACCTAGAAATGGAAATTTCAGACAATTCAACCAATGTCTTTGCTATTTCACTACAGTACAAGCATTGAGCATCAACATGAGCCAGTGGCAAACTTTGCAACTATTCAGAATTTGGACAGACATTGACAAATAAGCTGTTTCTTACACTATCCAGACAGTTACAGTTCCAACCATTTAGAGCTCCCACAGCTTAGGAGCAGGAGAGGAATAATTTCAGAAAGACCCACAGTCACAGGCTGCTCCATCTCACTACTGAGATCAAATCCCATCAAGATTCTCATGTGGAAAAACAACAGAATTTGGACTTACTATCAAATATATAACTGCAGCAATTATTAAGCGCTCATAAAACTCTTTCTTCCTAATGAAATTACACACTATCTTTGTTCAAGAAACTAAGCATACCACGCTGAACTAACTTTAGTATCATGACATTGTGTCCAAGGGACAAGCGGTATGAATTAGAAATGCATTTTGTTTTAGCTTTATGGTATTCCACATTCACTGAAAAGCAGATTGCACTCTGGCAAGGAACTTTTGGATCTCCTTAGAAATAATTCCTTTTACAGAATAAAAAATAACAGATAACTGGATTATTAAAGCTGTTTGACTAAATCACTTCTTTACCTAAAAATGTAATGTCCTATTTTTTAATTATAATTAGTTTTGTGTTTTGCCATTTGACTGAGAAAGATATGTTTAGGTATTAAAAAATGCAAAATACGTCATTCAACAGTCATTTTTCACAGCAAAATAATTTAATGTGTGATAATTAGCTGCAATGCCAGTGTGCCTATCTGATTTAGTACTTTCCTCAATTCCATTTATGTTAACAGTTTTACAATTCTATAATTTTCTGTTATGTATCCAAGGATTTAACGATTGCATTTTGTACAATAAAACAGAGAGAAACTATTCAACTGAAGGAGATTAGTAGTATCAAAAACTGCAATGTGAGAACTGTCTAAATGTGACTGAACTTACAGAATGGGAAGCACTGTCCTTAACACATCACCTCTGGATTTCTTCAAAGATCAGCAAGTTTGCCAATGACACCATTTCGAGTGGTGCAGTCCACATGCTGGAGAAGGGGATGCCATCCAGAGGGACCTTGGCAGGCCAGTCCAAGCGAACCTCACAGAGTTCAGCAAAGCCAAATGTAAGGTCCTGCACCTGGGTCGGGGCAGTCATCAGGATCAGTACAGGCTGGGCAGACAATGGCTTGGGAGCAGCCCTGAGGAAAGGGACTTGAGGGTGCTGGTAGACAAGAAGCTCAACGTGGCCCAGCAATGTGTGCTTGCAGGCCAGAAAGCCAAATGTATCCAGGGCTGCATCAAAAGAAGCATGGCTAGCAGGTCGAGGGAGGTGATTCTGCCCTTTTACCTCACTCTTGTGAAACCCCACCTGGAGCATTGCATCCAGCTTTGGAGCCCTCAACACGTCTGAGACATGGACCTGTTGGATCAAGTGCAGAGGGGCTGGAGCACCTCTCGTATGAAGAGAGGCTGAGGGAGCTGGGGTTGTTCAACCTGAAGGAAAGAAGTCTCCAGTGAGACCTTGCTGCCACCTTTCAATACTGGAAGGGGACTTATAAGAAAGATGGAGACAGACTTTTTAATAGGGCCTGTAGCGATAAGACAAGGGTTGATGGCTTTAAACTGAAAAAGGGTAGATTTAGATTAAATGTTAGGAAGACGTTCTTTACTGTGAGGGTGGCGAGACACTGGAACAGACTGCCCAGAGCTGCTGTGGGTGCCCCATCCCTGGAAGTGTTCGAGGCCAGGCTGGATGGGGCTTGGAGCAACCTGGTCTAGTGGAAGGTGTCCCTGCCCATGGCAGGGGGTTAGAACTAGATGATCTTTAAGGTCCCTTCCAACTCAAACCATTCTGTAATTCTACAATTCTATTAGCCCTGGGAGAGGTCAGTGCTGGTGAGCTGTTTCACAGACACATACAAATGACATTCATTGAAGACACACAACTGGAACTAGTTGAACTTGGTATACAATGAAATTTCACAGTATAAATTACAAACTCAAGTCTCTGGCAAGATTCAGAGCAGTTATGTTAGTGTCCAAGTGGGAGTTTAACATTCAATGTACTTTTTAGACACCCCCACATAAGCATATGTAGAATTTGTTTTAATAGGAGGTGGACATTCTCCTGAACACAGGAGGCTATAAAATGGCATTTTAGATGCTATATGGAGGAATGCATGGTTTCCAAAATCAAAAGAAGGATGGCAGCCTATCCTAGATAAAGGGAAACTAAAAGCTTTTCTTTTGAAGACTAAAGAGTTGATGCCCATTATTCCTCAGACATTTGTATTGCTATTCTATTTTCACATCCTAGAAATACATAAGAAACCCACACGGGAGCCAATCCATACATAGCTTTGCTATTCAGGCTGTCTAAGGATAGATGGCTTTGCAATGATACAGATGTTATAGTGGACATCTTGCATGCAAAGGACATCCCAGAGAATGGCTGGAAAAGGGCCAGCAGAGAATAAACTCTGCAGTGCTTTTAGATCATTTGGTTTCCTCCATGGTCTAAACCTCGTGACACCTTGTGAGAGATAACACTGTTCAGACTTACAGACCTGGCTTCTCAGGGTGGCTGCTGCAGTGCCACTGCCTGGAGGCATCCCTCCTTCTGAGGGTGGGCTGTCCTGTGCACAGGCATGCACCTCTAGGTCCAGTCCTCCAACTGTTTTAATGAGGATACTTCAGTAGAGAGATGGAGGTCTGTTTGGAGGACCTGGCCACTCACCAGCATTGCATGCCAGAGGAACACAGCTGTCATGTCAAGAAAAATTAAGAGTAGCTCCTACGCAATATTTTTCATTTGCACTTCTATGTGATGACAGACCATCATCCCCACATACTTTGCACCTTCTTATTTGTGAGAAATCATTGTCTCTTTTTAGGAATCTTCGGTATGGCTGCATCAAGCACCAGAAACAACAGCTTCAGAGGGTGTACTTGCCTGGAAAAAACAGAACAAAGAGACCTTTACAAAAGAGTCCTCAATACCATATATTAACTTGTCTGCTGGAGCTGAAGAAATCTAGTATGCCCTTCAGCTTTATCAAACTAGCAGCCATTTCTGCTCACCGCATTTCAGTGCTTTCCAATGATACAATGCTAAAATACCTTACAAAGGGATGTTTAAGTTGTTCTTACCTGTAAAAAATCCAGTCTATGACTAATTCTGTATCTGTTTCTCAGGATTCCTACAGGTACCTACACACAGATCGTTACATTTCCTTACAGCTGCACTGTTCTTTAGCACTGATAGTTTCTGTGGTGTGAATGGGAAGGGTATGTCACCAAAGGATGAGTGGCCAAAAGCATTTACCCTTTCAGGATGGCAAATTCCTGTGTGATGGCCTAATTTCTCCCAGGTTATAACCTCAATTTCATCTTATCCCTTACTCCAAGTCTTTCCTAGCAGCACTATTACATTTAATCTCTTGACATAAACTCTCTTTTATTTTATTTTATTTTATTTTATTTTATTTTTTTATTTAAGGAAAATGACCGCATCCTTCAGTTCATTCCTGACTCCCCTTGTCCTGACAGATCTAGTGGAGTAATGACCTCCCACCAGCAGGTGTCAAAAGGCAGAGCAGGTAGTACCAAAATCTGCTGCCATTATGGAACCTCCACACTGTGATCAGGGCACACTTGCAGGACATTAGTGACACCTCTGAGAAATGCGTCTGTTTCTGACAGATGCTGAGTGGCCATCTAGAGCTCCAGCTACATCACCACCACACTGAAGCCATGTACCACAGCAGCAGCACGTGCAGCTGATGCAGCACTGGGTGCTTGGGCTTTGCAGCCCTTGTTTGTGTGAAGGACTCAGACACCCACCTAAATATGGCTGTGTGAGCACTGTTTAAAGCACACATTAGAGAAATGTTAATGCTGACTGATTTCTTAAACGTGAGAAAGGCAAGTTAATTTACTAATAAACATACTTCCCTGCATAGTTTTCATGTATTCCCATCTTCCTCAGAATTTTTCACCTTAAGACCATGGCAGGCTTCTTTGGGTAAGGTGATGCCTGGTGTCCTCTCCTCTTCTGGTTGAACACTGAGAGATAAAGAGGGCTTGTCTGGGTCCTGCAGAGTAAACCAAAATCAACCCAAATAAAGTGAGAAAGTCAGGGTGAACCCTAGCACAAATGGATGTGTGGAAAACACATCCTCGTTCAAGGTAGAGAGCAAGTAGTTAGGAATTGGATTGCATGCAGTAGGGGCACAGACTGTAACAGCAAAGGTCTGATACACTTTTGTGACTGGCATTTCATATCAGATGTTTATTGACTTAACTGGTACATTTTATCCTATAACTGAACATCCCTGCAATTTCTAACAAAGAGGGGATGAGGGGAAGCACAAGGAAAACCCAGCAGTTCTGAAACGCTTCATCTGCATCAGCAGGGGTAGCCTTCACCATATGGATGGAGACAAATGGAGGGCATTTTAAAAGCAAGCCCTTCTTATTTAAAAAGACAGTGGATTTTAAAATTAACGGAAGTGTGGACAGGTTGCATCTAGAGAGAAAGTTTTGTGATCACTGGAGCGCAGCAAACTGGAAGGAAAATTAAGGAATAGGTATTAAACCTTCCATCTCCTTGTCACACCAGAAATGTAGGTGTGGTGGTAACAAGTACTGATGAATATTTAATGTTACATCACTGATGAGATCAAAGGCAGTGTTGCAGCCATTACTGTCAGATGGTCAGATGGCTTGAATAAGCATGGAAGGAATTATCAAAAGATGATGTACCAGCACATAACAGCTGAGGGCTGGTTCAGAGATAAAAGTTATCGATTGAGAAACTAATTTTCATTATTTGCTTCATCTTGAAGCAATGAAAGCCCAAGACTAGACAAGTACACAACAACACAGAGAATAACAACTCAATATGAGGGAGTAATAAAGCACCATCATTTTGCCTAAATGTATACAATCTGTAAATCATATAGGCACCTATACTAATTCATTATGTGGCTGAATCTTGAATGTACATGAACATAACAGTGCATGAGACCTTATTCAGTGGCAATTACATGCTTCTTCAGAAGCAATGTGGCACAAGTGGATATACCATAGACACACAGTGTGTTTTTATTATTTATAATACTAATAATTGTTATATAAACTTTTTCTCTCTGACAACCGGAAAGCAGCACACAAACTTTAAGCAGTTCAGGACACAAGACTGGGAAAGGCAGGCAGACTAGTACAGCAGAATCACAAAGACCCCTGTAATCTCTGTGTTAAGTGGCACATGGTCAGTTATGCCACTATCCTGGAAACTATATTGAATGCTTTATAAAAAATATTCCTGTTGTCCATCATCTTCTCCAAGGAGGAGTGTCACACTCTGGGGTTCTTTGTGCCAAGTTGCTTCAGTTTGGTGTTACTGCAACACACAGCAGAGCGCACAGACTACAAGGGCAGCCTTATGTTGCACATTCTGGGTTTGATTTAACCAGTTGCAAACTGGAGAATCAAACTTGCTGTTTTCTTCTTTAGGCCATAACTCTATGTTAAAGCCTCAAACTCTTTCCTCATTGTTATGATTTAACCCTGGCTGGCAACTAAGCCCCACACAGATTCTCACTCGCTCCCCCCGTGGTGGGATGGGGGAAAGAATCAGAAGGGTAGAAGTAGGAAAAAATCGTGGATTGAAGTAAAGACAGTTTAATAGCTAAAGCAAAAGCCGCACACACAAGCAAAGCCAAACAAGGAATTCATTCACTGCTTCCCATGGGCAGGCAGGTGTTCAGCCATCCCCAGGAAAGCAGAGATCCATCATGTGTGTTGGTTACTTGGGAAGACAAATGTCATCATATGAAAGTCCCCCCCTTCCTTCTTCTCCCAGCTTTCTATTAAGCCTGATATCATATGATATGGAATACATGTTTGGTCAGTTGGGGTCAGCTGTCCTGACTGTGCCTCCTCCAGCCTTCTCGCTGGTGGGGTGGTGGGAGAAGCAGAAAAGGTCTTGACTGTGCAAACACTTCTCAGAAAAAAAAAAAAACTTCCCTGTATTATCAACACTGTTTCCAGTACAAATCCCATACATAGCGCCATACTAGATACTATGAAGAAAATTAACTCTATCCCAGCCAAAACCAGTACACCCATGGGTGATCTTAGGATTGCATTTGCTGTGGGAGATGGTTAGAACTGGAGATCTTCAACAGGCTGCTGCTTCGTATGTGTTGCATACCTTACTCTTTAGATACATGCATGCTTTTGGCTGTAAGCCTAAAGCAATGATGAAGGCCATGAGCTGAAATGAACCTTACGGAGTATGATAAAAAGACTGCTACTGTTAGGGAGAGACTGGGAAGCAGTAATGCATGGCAATCTAGAGTCTTTCAAAATAAAGAGCCTTAAACAAACATCTAAGTAAGAGACTACAACATGCCTGGTTTGCTAAAAACTTAGTAAGGAAAAAAAATACTAGTCAATTTAATCAAGGGAATAATAGTTTAAAAAAAAAGAGCCACCAACAGACAAAAAAGCAGGCTACACTGGAACAGCCAAGACAGACAGCAGGACAGGGAAAAACAAGAAATTTTAAACAAGTAATAAAGTTAGATTCTGCTTTTCATGAATCACGTGCATCAGGAAAGTCATACTAGAGCAGTACCCCTGGTTATTAAGTAACTGGTGAGATCATGTTCATTGCTAATCTCAAACCAAGAATTTTGGGCATTATTAAGCTACAGCATAAAATAAAAGTGTGATAGAAACACTACAAGGCTTTAAATGTGGCAACAAGAGCTCTTCAGGGCAGGCAGGTGATGTCTGTGACAGATGCTGAAAAAAGACAATGGTTCGAACAGTGTACAATCTCCATCTTGTTTCCCTTCAAAGGGGTGAAATAAATATGTATATCATGTACATAATGTATATCATAAGTATAGCTTAAAAAGCAGGAGTCAATGTTCTCTTAAGAAATTGTTTTCTCCCTTTGCCATTCAGTGAGCATGGAATTAAATACTCTAGCTTTCAAACAAATAGTATTTAGCCTATAAGCAGTTTTATTGATTTTGAAGTACAACCCGTTCTACCTGTAGCAGAGACCTATCATGAGTCTCTGTAGCCTGCTTATGGGTTCTCATGCTGCATATGGCCTAATTTACTTGAGCAAAGTGAAAAGGTGAAACTATTTCTAAGTTACTCCAGTAGTGGAGTGAAAGAGGAATGAACACACCATTTCATAATACCCACAGGGACCGGGACCAGTACTTTCAAGTCACTGTTTTATAAATGAGAAAGGCATTTAAAGCACACTTGAAATCTTGCATGTTTTCTGCATGCCTCTCAGAAATATCTCTATTGTGGTAACACCCCACTGCCCCAGAGTCAGAAAAGCATTTTGCCAATATCATACAAAACACTGAATAGAATTACCTCAGTGAAACAAGGGCCAAGGAATGAACACAGACTGCTGGAAGAGTACCAGAAAATGATGCACATACCTAAGCCCTATGGTGGAGAATTGTGGGGAAGTCAGAAAGCAGACAGCAAGGTGATAAAACAGTAGTGCAAGAGCTACAGGGAGTTTGGGCCCAGGTGGTTACTGCAGCAGGTCTATAGGGGCTGGTGGGCACAGCAGTTGCCACTACAGTCACCACAGTCAGTGTGGCAGATGGTCATCAAGGCACACCTGCCTTGGTAAAATGATGGAAACTACCCCATAGACCCCAGAGTGGCAGCCAGCCCATACAGTGGTTTGAACACTGCTATAGGACACACCTCGTAGATCTCAGGGAAATCTTTTGCTCAATAGAAAAAAAAAAAAAAAAGAATATTAAATAAAATAGATGTATACACTTCACTAGATCAGGCTCCAGGGAGCTGGTGGCAGAGCCTACCAAGCCACTTTCAATCAGTTATCAGCAGTGCTGGCTAACCAAGATGGTTCCAGCTGACTGGAGGTTAGCAAATGTGATGCCCATCTACAAGAAGGGCAGGAAGGAGGATCCCAGGAATTACAGGCTTGCCAGCCTGACCTTGGTGCCTGGGAAGGACCAGATCATCCTGAGTGCCAACACACAACACATACAGGACAACCAGCCAGCATGGTTTATGAAAGGCAGGTCCTGCTTGACCAACCTGATTTCCTTCTATGACACGATGACCCATTTTTTGACATCATCTCCCATAGCACTTGCTTGGAGAAACCGGCTGCTCATGACTTGTATGGATGTACACTGTGCTGGAAAAAAAACCACCTGGCTGCCTGAGTCTGTCCAAAGAGTGGTGGTGAATGGAGTCAAATCCAACTGGTGGTCAGTCACAAGTGGTGTTCTCCAGGGCTTAGTATTGGGGCCAGTTCTGTTTAATATCGTTATCAATGATCTGGACGAGGGGATCGAGTACACCCTCAGTAAGTTTGCAGATGACACCAAGCTGGGCAGCAGTGCTGATCTGTGGGAGGGCAGGAGGCTCTGCAGAGGGGTCTGGACATGCCAGACCGATGGGCCGAGGCCAGCTGGATGAGGTTCAACAAGGCTCCGTGCCGGGTCCTGCACTTGGGTCACAACAGCCCCACGGAATGCTACAGGCTGGGGCAGAGCAGCTGGAAAGGGCCTGGTGGGAAAGGGCCTGGGGGTGTTGGTTGGTGGCCAGCTGAGCATGAGCCAGCCGTGTGCCCAGGTAGCCAAGAAGGTCAACAGCATCCTGGCTTGTGTCAGAAACTGTGTGGCCAGCAGGGCTGGGGAAGTGATCATCCCCCTGTGTTCGGCACTGGTGAGGCCGCACCTTGAATCTTGTGTTCAGTTTTGGGCCCCTCACTATAACAAAGACACTGAGGTTCTGCAGCATGTTCAGAGAAGGGCAACAAAGCTGGTGAAGGGTCTAGAGAACACGTCTTATGAGGTGTATCTGAAGGAACTGTGTTTGTACCCTTTGTTTGCATATAAATCTTCAGGAAATGCTTCTGAATATTCATCTTCAGTGACAAGTAGAGACAAGAGAAATCTTTGTAGTTTGTCTGAAAAAAATGTTTCTGTTAGGTGTACCAGCCAGCTGTCATTCAGAGTTTTGCAGCTGGGGTGACTTCCCTCACTGTTTAGTCTTGGTGGCTTGCTTCTTGTGTGAAGAAACTCTGACAACAAGTTTTTAAAACTCTGAAGTTTTTAAAACTTGCTCTGTAGCGAATGAACAAGCTGACCACTTCTATCAGCCTTTTGCAACAGAGTTACAGGAGATAAAAGGGAAAATAGATTGCAAATATTTTTGAAATGTATTACATATCCAACAGTGCCCAAATGGCTGTAATCCATAAAAGTTTCTCAATAAGCAGAAAATGAAGATAAATCTCAACCCAGCAGAAAAGGAAGATGAAGCAAACTGGAGACTTTTAGTGTGGGTTTTGCTTGCTTGTTAGTTATTTCTAGCAATTTGTCCTTGGCTGTGTGACCTCAAAAAGTGTTTACGTTTTACAGTTCACAACTGCAGGAACATATTTTTTCTGTTCAGTCCACAAGATTTCTTTATTTAGCTGGGTTTTTTTTTAATCTTACGGTGTCTTCCAGCCATAGAAGTGTGTATCTTTTAGGGAGAAGAACTACTCATTTGTTTTAAGTAGGAGTGAAAGCCCTGTTGCCACAGGATGATGTCTCTTTCTGCACTGACACATTGCTGTTTTCATTGTGGGTCTGCTCCCTCCCTGACATAAAGTGAAGAAAAAACTTTACATAGCATTCAGATCAAAATGCTGAAGAAATACTGGTTTTAATGCTTTCCCTCTGCAGATATACAGCCTACCACAAAAACAGTACAGCTTTCTTAGGGAGCCATCTATGAAAAAATCCATACCATTACTCCCAAATTGTTCATGCACTCAATACCTCTTGACACTGAAGTTACTTGAGAATCCTACTGCCAGGTACAATGATGGCTGAGAAATCTGAGAGCTCTTTAGCTCTTTAGAAAGTTCCATGTACTTTCTTCACTAGGGACACAGACTGTTATTACCGCTTCTCTACATGGCATGGCAACAAATTTCAGGGCCTGCACTAGCCCTCTTATGCAACAGGTAAAGGTATTTTGTTATGACAGACCTTCACAAAATAGCCTAACTAGCACTGTTTGTACAAAACATGCAAGAAATGCTTTCATACGGACATATAATGTATAGTTATTAGACCTGGAAAATACCTCCACACAAACAACAAAGCACATGAAAAACCACACAGTAAGCTAGAATCATGTGATGTTACCTTGAGCAATTGTCTGAGTTTTAAGACAACTTTTGCCAAAGTGACCCAATAAGTCAATGGTAGAAACAGAAGTAGAAATCCAGTTAGATAACTTTTACAACATACTGCCTCCTGAAGATCAGATTTTCCCATCAGCTACTTCACTATAAAATACAAGATCACAGATGTATTCCCTTCTGCTCCATAAATGGGTCTCAGAGTTTGAATGTGTAAATTCCCTAATGAGGCACAACAAAGAGTATAATATCTACCAGGAGCTCAACAGTCATAGCTTTTTAGATTGGAAAGGTTTATTCAGAATCCTTGCCTCTGACAAGGTACATGTTAATTGATAAGTCAGCTCTGCACACAAAATAAAGACTCGTTTAAGGCTGAAAAGCATGTATGCCTAAGGTCGGAGACTCATTACTGCCTCTATTTCATAACTATGCAGTAGAATTAGATGAGTGTCTAAAGGATGCCTCATCAGTAATATTTTAACTTAGAAAACTTAGAGAAGTATTGGTAAATTATTAATCTCAGTTCTTAAATGCAACATAAATACACCAATGGTTTGATAAATATTTCTACAATTGAAACAGTCAGTTTAGCACAAATTTGAAGAGCAAAAGCACACAGTTAACATATTCTGTAACAGTCAGTGTAAAGACAGTTAAAACCTAGTCCTGTTCTTATAGAAAGTAAATAGACTTTGATACTCTCAAATTAAAACATAATAGAGCCTTTAATTTTCCATTTGAACTGATTGCTAGTGCTGTCAATACAGTATTTTCTGTGAATGTACCCCGTTAAATTACAAGGCTCTCCTCAAGCCTTTCAAAGGCTTACTCCTTAAAGCTGAAATTGCATCCTCATTGATAGAAAGGACTTTTTCAGGATTACATCATAGGCTTTCTTACAGAAGAGGTCACCTAACACAACCTTCTCATGCTTTTTTTCCCCTAGAGTGACTTATGTCAGACGCTTCAGTGGAAGGCAGGATACTCCTACAACCCTGTCAAGAGGAGGATATTTTACGACAAAAGAAAAAAATGTCTTCCTGACCCTACCTGATGATTACCTTAGGTCACGAAGCTTCTTGCTTCTACAATGCCAAAAAGATAGTTTCATCTTTAGCAAGGAAATCACTTTATTCCTGGATTCTGTATCTGAACTTTAAGGAAGATGTTGAAGACTTACATCTGTATTACAGCAGAGTACAAGACAGAAAACATGCCAGCAGCAGCAAAATCAAGACACATCTGCATCTCTTTAGTACATCATTTCAACCCATAAAAAAACACCATCCCAAATACATGCACAGGTGCAGTTTAGAGCATAGAATAGCATTCATTTTAATTGTTCTTCTCAAGCACTCCTTTTGCAGAAACATAATAATAATGCAATATAGGTTTGAAATATTATCTAACAAATATATCATAATATTATCTACAGCGCTACTCAGTGGATAACTTCACAGTTTTGACTCATCACACACAATTAAATTCATTCTAAGAAACAAAAATAAAGAGGATGAAGCAATATATAAAAGCGACTGCAATGACTAAAAACACTCTCTACTTAAAAATTGCATGTGCATGTTACTGTGCATCTCTGTAATAACTCCCTACAAAATCTCCCTATTTATTCAAATTAAGAAAAAGAAACTCTTACTTTCTGAAACAAGTAAAACTCAGTTACTTCTCAGCTCCTAGAGAATGACCACCCTTTTACTGTGCGACTTCACCTGATGAGGACTCTTTATAGCTGCCATCACCGTGCAGCAATGAACAGCTCGCAGCAGGCAGTAGCATTTCCAGGAGTGCCTTCAAGACCAGTACTATTGCAAGGGACCAGACAGGTTTGTACACATATGATTATCAATACTGCCAGAAATACACAGTTTTTCAGCCTCCTACTCTGAAAATCCTTGAGAAGTCAGAAAAATGAATGCCTCTAAAAAGGTTGATCCTCTTTCCTATTCCCCGTTAATGTCTGTAATCTGGAAATATTATCCACCCACACTTACTGCTGCATACAGAGATCTGTGGGATCCAGTAGAATAATTGGCTTGTGGGTACTGAAAGAGACCACTTCTTTTCTTTAGAACTACATGCAGCAGGACCCACAAGTGGGTCATAAAGTGTCAAGATTATAAAACACAACAAATGGCAATTCCTCTACTCATCTCAGCACTTACAATGCTCTGTGCTTCAGCACAAACCTGTCTTAATTGCAAAGAAAGTGCCCTGTGCAGCATGCAGAGAATGGACATGGTGAAGGCACTTCAGCCAGCAGGCACCGGTGCTGGCGACCCTCAGCAGCTGTGGTAGAAGGGTGGTTTATCTGGGCTGGTGTCAAAGGCTACCTCTGAGCCACCACGGACATCATGATTGCTCACCAAGGCATCAAAAGAGGATTTGCACCCTCTTGTAGTTTGAATAAACAGCAATGAGCTGTATCCTCTGCTTTACTTGCTGTCTGACATAACTTAAGTCTGTAGCTTAGATTCGTCTCTGAGCAATGCCAGTGGTACTGCTGTACTTAGTCGAGATTGTGTTAAAATGTCACCATCGCCACTCCACTTCTCTAGAGCTGCCATAAAATGGTATTAAATGTTCTCTCAAAAAGTTCAGAGTATGTGTGATGTTTATACTGTTCTCTTGGTGTTTGTACTAGGGTAATACTAACGTGCATACAGTGTTACTGGAAAAAAAGTCTGCAGATAACTGTTTTACTTCTCTTATACATTTCTAAATAAATTGCTGTCATTGTACATGAACACTTTTGTAATGCAATACTTACTGCATTGCACAGGATTCTGTTATCTTGCAAAATCAAGAAAGTGCTTAATGCCTGCTGAATTAAGAATCCCATCCCAGAACCGGTATGTTGCATACACAAATGCCCCCTCACTAGTCATTACAAAGGATTTTATTCTTGTTTGCTTGCCTTGGTTTTTAAATATAGACTAAGAGAATTAAAAGCCTCTCATATAATACATTTCAAACCTTGAGTATTCAGAAGAGAAATAGGTATTTTAAAACATTTACATTCTGGATTAACTAGGGGTAAATCTTACTTCTTTCAAGAACGGGATTACTTCTCAAATATTTATGCACTGCCACTACATAGCTGGTTAACAGCAAGCTTAATTCCTAATGTAAAGATAATTCCACACCTTCCTAAGCTTAAAAGAGGGATGTTAAATTACACTGTTTTGATCACATTCCCTTTGAAAGATTAACTTTAGATTCTTAATACAAACTGCATTTTTAGGAAGGAAAGCACCCTACGGGTTTGATGATTTTCAAATCAAAACAAGCCTTACAATGCTCCAGGAGTTTATGGAGTGTCTTTCCTACCTGGCTGTTTTTCATATCATAAATACAAGATTTCATATAAGCTAAACTAAAGATAATATTGAGTTCTTCTTGGGCTTCTTAGATAACTAGTCTGTACATGCCATCTGCCATAACATTATTATAGAAGGCTATTCTATAAATCTAGCCAACCAATTTACATTTCCTTGCTTCATGTACCTTTCCAGATTTTCCTCCAAGCAATTCCTTGTTTTAGAAACCCCATCTGCCATCATCTATCCTCTCTTCTTTTAAACCCCTCTTCAAAATGCTCTTCATCAGACCTGAAAATGCCAGTCTGCCTCCTTGAGATATGGTATAACAATTTATATTTTTGTTGAACTCATAAGTTATGCATCACTCACCTATGCTGCATTCTGAAGTTGTTCATGGTCATTTTTCTCATATGCTAGTAGATTTCTAAGTATTTTTAATGCTTTCAGTTTTCAGCTGGCTTTTACTATGGGATGCAGTTCAGTAAAGTTTAATTATCTGAAAGAGTGTTTGCTGGTACCAAACATGGGTTTTGTATGAGACCTGAATAAAATAGTGCCTTTTTCTGAAAGAATAATAGAATAAGAGGGGGTTTTAAAGACAAATATTTGCAATATTATGATTTTTAGTCTACAAAAAACCCACATTTGTGTACTTGTTCATCAGAGCTATTTGAAATTTGTTGCTTGTTTCAGATCAGAAGGGGCCCTGCAGGGAAAACAGTTTAGCCAATTTTTTCCAGCATGACCATCAATCTACAAAGGATATTCCCTCTTCCAGCAACCCTGCTTTTCTCGTACCCTTATCACAGCATTGGTGCAAGACTGCAAGCTTAACTTCAAAAAAACCAACATTTTTAAATAAATAAGAAAAAACATAAGATTAAAAGATTACTTCCATACAAATCTTAACTATGCTGCATATGCATTTTCTGTTCCTTAGTCAAGTTGGCAGCTGAATAACTCTGCTGCTCACTGCATGCTGTACAACGTGCCTATGCAAACACTGCTGCTGTTCCTGACCTTTTAAGTATTTTGTGCTATCTTAATAGATTTATCTGTATTTAATAATCCATGCCCATGTACAATCTGTTCCTGTACAGGCAAGTCACATTTCCACAGAAGGCAAAACATCCACACCAGCCACTCCAAAGAACTGGGAAGAATAAACATGGCTATGGCCTCCTCATCTCTGAGAACCACCTAAGTGGAGCTGCTACATAAGTTACCTCAGAGGAAGGCATTGACTCAACAACTTTTGAATTCAGCAGTAGATATGCTCATCTGATACATTCAAGGATTCACACAAACCTTGTGTAGTGCCAGAAACCTTGTCCTGTTCTTATCTAATAAACTAGAACATATGGTTTAGTTGGAGACTAGTTTCCAGGAGGCTAAACCAAGCAGGATCCAACATAGTTTATACTGAGGTGACTCTCTTTGCCAGTAAAGGTCATCTAACACATACACTTTTCATAATATTGCAGGTGTAATATAAGATGCAGGAGGACCCCATACAGGATTTCCTCCCTTCCTTGCTGCAAAGGACATGTTTAGGGAGAATTTACACATACATACCTTCATGAGATGTAAAAGATTTTTATAAGGTAGGCATGATTCTTAACAGAGCAATAGCACAGAGGAGACAGTTCAAAGTATTGTAACAATCTTCCCCTCATCTCCATCTAAAGTTCAAAGCACTTCCCAGCTATAAACTTTAATTGTGTTCCTTATAACTCAATGCAGACAAGACACAGAAACTACTTTAAAATGAAACTTATCTTTATTTTGTAAAGTTGTGATTAGCAGGGAGAAAAACACTTAGCCAAGGTCCCTCCAGATCAATGTGTCCTTTAACCTGTCTATCTACAGATGTCCACTGTACAGCAAGGTACCGAAGCACTTCTTTCGGACTGCGCTTCGCAAACAGCATGCCAAAATGTGTCAGAAATTCCAGTTACAATGCCCTTTGAAGTCCTCCATTTATCACATATCCTTACGTTCCCAAAGATGTAGCCATTTATAAGAGAGAGAATGTTAAATCATAATCTGTTCTGTCTCATAGCACTTTTAATGTATCACATGGTCCAACAGCAACCAAGTTCAGTTCCTCTGGGGACTCCACACTTGCTCAGGTTCCTATTAATCCAGTGCCCAGAATTCACAGCTGCATCACACAAGTGCTGTTGGCTCTGTTTCCCTAGGAAAGTCCCAGGTTTTAAACTTTTATTTGAAACTGAAAATCAAGGAAAGTCAGAAAAACTGCACTGCTATAGGTGTAAAAACTGAGGTGTGCATTGAGAATGACTTACTGTGCTTCGTAGTATGGAAATTGTAATTGATCCTCATTTTTGCTGAGTCAGAATCCAGTATATGCAGTATAGCAAAGATACAGTTATGTCAAGCTACAGCTTAACATAAGGGAAGCTATGCAGCTCATGAGTACTTTTCCACTGGCTATTTTTATATTGAGAATCACATGCATGCTGCAATGTTATAAACTAAAGTGTATTAGCACATTGCAAAATTGTCTGTTCTGCATATGATTCAAAATTAACAACTTTCACCCATCTCCCTGTTTCACACAGAAGTTATTTCTGCACAGATACAGGCTGCGTATGAAATGCACACCTGCACTACCCAGAGCATCACATGAGGCCCGTCCACTTCATTGCCTTCTGCAACATTGTCTAACCCCAGACAAACAATTCAGCTTTTACCAAGAGACAGGACAGGTCTCCAAGGCTATTATCCCAAACAGCTCAGTCTGTTAGCTCTGCGAGCTTTCTGACTGGGTTAATATAAAATAAACTTCTCTTCCCTACACCTTGGTAGGTTATTTTAGGTCAATTTTTGTATTACACCCTCAGGCATCATTAATGACAAAGGGATATATCAACCACCAGACATGACGCAAAGTTTATAAGGTGAGTAACTTTATGGTTTCTCTGAGTTTTCTCACAAGATTTGTAGAGTAGAGTAATGAAAACGAATGATGAGCTGCCATTAATTATCAGAGATCTTATGTGTCTGTCTGTGTAGGAAAAGTCTTGAAAGAGGAAGATGAAGAAAAAGTACTTGTAAAACTGAGAAAGACACACAGGAGGAAAAACACAAGTGGAAAACAGGTGAAAAATTTACATAATTAACAAAATCAGAACAAAATCTGCCTGCCAAAAGGAAAAAGGGTGCAATAGTCTTTCTAAGGAACAGCAAAAAAAAGTGTAAGCTATCGTAAATGGGGAGAAAAACAGGCAAAGTAGCTGCAGAAAGAGAGGAGGAGTTTATTGGAAAACTCACATAACATTGACATCCTAAGCTCTGTAGACTAAAATCTTCCCATCCTGAGCCAATACAGGTGGGAAACAAAAGAAGCATTATATGCTTTTTCTGTCTTTAGCACAAAACATGAGAAATTGTGTAATAAGCTGATGAGCATTTTACATTGCCATTTCACTTTCTGCAGTTTAACATACTGAGCACTTTAAACCAGACAGCGATTATTGTCTTCTCCGATTTTGTAAGGGAAAATGTGTTAACTGCAGAAACAATGAAAACATTCCTAGAGCTCCAGTCTCCCAAACTGCAATACAGAATAGGAAAAATAACTATTCTTTCTCTAACACCAATGCTGCTGACATATGAAGAGCATGGTTTTACCAAAATCTGGTCTTCTGCCTGTATTTATACAGGAAAATCAGGAGTATGTACACGTGAATGACTAGTAATAAGCTTCATTGCCTTTTTTTTATAGGCAAGCAAGAATGTAGAGTTGACAAAGATGCATGTGGGTACCTGAGGTTTTGAAAGGCCAGTGCTGGCTCTTGCTACAAAACACAACAGATGCTACTGTTCTCACCAGACATGGAGAGCAGCAGGTTCCACAAAGCAAGGCCTCTCATTTTAATTGGACTATTTTTAAGTGAAAATACAATTCAATGCCCAGGATCTGACAATTCAAGTACACACAGAATAATACTGTGCTGCATAGTCCCTTAATATATGTAACATTCATTGATATTAAAATGCTTTTAAGGTGGACTGATTCGTTTATTAAATAGCTGGGTTTCCTGAACTGGAGGTGGTACTAGTGTTTTGCTTGCATTAATCCAAAGGAAAGATTTAGAAGCATCCCCTAAAAGTGCAAAATTTCAGATTGAGGCAACCCTCTATAGTACTTCTCTATAGGTGGACCCCTCTGACAACAAACAAATTTGCCTGAACTTACCCTGAGGCTTTATGATCTGCCATTGTTTGACCTGTGACAATGGCTCACAGTCCAATTTTTTTTTTTTTTTAATAGCAAGTTGAAGCTTGATCCATTAATTGGGTCTGTGCCACTTGGGATATGTTCACCACCTTTGCAGTCAGCCTCAGGGTGGCTAAATTGCAGAAATTCCTTCTGAGACCTATTGACCTTTTGGGAGAAAGGAATACAAATTTTGTAGCAAGCTGGAGGTTAGGTGTGACACTACTGGAAATTGCATCTTTGACTCAACCAAGCTTTGCACAAATGTGACCAATGGGGTTGTGTGTCTTCTAAAGAAGCTTTTGACCTTCCCTGGGCTGGCCTGGCTCTCATTCTTGAGCTAGGACAATCCTTGTAAAAGGAAACAGAAGGAGTAATAAAGCCACAAAACACTAGGCAAAGCAGAAAATGGATGAAGTTCAGTGCAGAAAAACGCTAGGTTTGCACACAGGGAAAGGACAGGCCCTGAGCTGTGCATTAATACTCAGTAGTGAGACCTTGCAGATGGGACAGGCTCTTGCACAAACCAGAAGCTCCAGGTTCAGCAGCAGTCAAAAAACCAAGACATGCATTGGGAGTTATTAAGATAGGAGAAGAGAACAAAACATAAAATGTAATTGCATCACTGTTTGCAATGCATTGAACACTTCAAGCATTCCTGATACCCCAGCTGCAAAGGACACTCATCAGAACTGGAAAATTTTCAAACACAAGGCAATAAATATACTCAAAACTCTGGAGCAGCTTTCATGAAAGGTTGAGCAGACTAAATTTAGACAGCCTGGTAAAAGGAATATACTTAGACAGAGGCTTGCAAGATTGTAATTATCATAGAAGGAGTGGATAGGGACTGTCTGTTTCCTCTGCTAATGCAAATAAACAAGGCCATCAAATGAAGGTGGCTGGAGCCAGGTTCAAAAACAGTAAAAGGTAATACAAAACTGGTCACACACAGACATGTGGAGCCCCTTGCTAGAGGATCCTGTGGATACTGGAACTTCAGGTGGCTTCAGGGAGTGGCTAGAACAGTTATTTTGGATTTTTTCAAAGCACCTGTGAAGCAACAATTAAAACAAAGCCCTGCTGCAACCAAATGTCCTAGCAGCAGCTGAATCTAATCCAATAAAAGAACAATGTTAAAAAAACCTCAAAACATACCTTACCTTGCTTTCATCCAACCTGCTGCAGTCTCCAATATGTAAGTCTGCCAAAGATTTGAATCCTTTTTAACCATCTGAAAGTTTTTAACAATGTTGTGTAGCAGATGGACAGTGGTATGAACCAGTCATGTTCCTCTTTAGGTCTGGTGGTACTGCTCTGGTCCCTTTCACTGCTCCATGTGCTCTCAGGACAGCAGATATCCAGGCATGATCCAAAAAAATCAGTTCCTCTGCAGAACAGCACCACATGGCTGTGTTACATTTCACAATAACACGGGGGAAAGCAAGTTTTTAGCTCCTCAGGTGCAGGTCACCAACACTTCTAGTTACACCTAGCAGACACTAGTGAGACGTGAAGCACAGGAAGATGCTCAAGAATCAAGACATGGGGAATAGATTTCAGGGAAACCTTACTTGCAACTTCTGCTAACCTCAACATCACACTCATGTATGAGAGCTAAATACTTATGATTTATGCTGCAGATCTACTATTGAAGGTTTTTTAAACTCTACCCTTCCTTCATTAAGTGGATTTATAATCTGAAATATAAAATGTGAAAGTTTAATTTGTAAAGGATTTTGAAAATCTTCACGCAGCAGTAGCTAAACAACATTGTATTCCCTCATGTCAGAACACTACAAGCCTAAAGCAGCCCACAGCAACCTCAATTACAAAGAGCTTTGTCAAAGCTGTGCATTTCACAAGGTACCTGAGTGCTCAGAGATTATGAGGTAATAGAAGCTCAACCCCCATGGTAAATGAAAAAAACATGCCTGTTTGAAGGGATCTCAGATGATGTCACCTCCAGCAGCAGTGGCAGGGTATCTGAACAGGCCAACTCAAGACAAAAAAAAAAAAAAAAAAAAAAAAAAAAAAGGTGCAGCACAACTCCCAGAGCAAGCAAGCATCATCTGCCTTGTCCCATTCCTAGTAATTCCTGTACAGTCAGTTGACAGTGTCCAGCAACAAGCCCTGCTCCCTGCACCCACCAGCCTTAGGCAGCTCTCCAGTGAGCCCATTCTAAACATCTGCTCTCCCACCTTCATTGCTCAGTGCAGCACTTCTGATAGTGTGCTAAAAATAGTTATCAGAGATTAAAAACCTAACAAAAAGTTCAGCTTCACAGTTTTGAAATCTCTTCTGAAAACAAAGAGAAAACCCAATCTGAAGTAATGAAGAACACACAAAGATGGGGGAGACTTTGGGAAATGAGAAAGAAACAGTCTAGAGATACACTGGCTATGCACAAAGGTGCCAAGAGGTGCCATAGGGACATAGACCATTAACCCATGGGTCAAGAGTAAGTTGAAGCTAGCAAATGTCATGTGGGATCTGTAAGGAAGGGACAGTGGGATGCTTCACTATTCAGCAGAGCTCAGGCACTGTGTGTGTATTTTTCTGTATTTGCCAGGTACCTTTCCAGAGAGAGCTGCTATGGCAAACTGTCACAGAATACAGAACGGTCAGGGTTGGAAGGGACCCCTGGAGATCATCTAGTCTAACCCCCACTAAAGCAGGTCTCCTAGAGCAGAATTGTATCCATATGAGTTCTGAATGTCTCCAGAGAAGGAGACTCCACAGCCTCTCTGGGCAGCCTGTTGCAGTGCTCCATCACCCTCAAGGTAAAGAAGTTCTGCCTCATAGTCCAGTGGAACCTCCTGTGTTGCAGTTTGTGCCCGTTGCCCCTTGTCCTGTCACTGGGCACCAATGAAAAGAGCCTGGCCCCAGCCTCTTCACACTCACCATTAAGACAGTTGTAGACATTGATAAAAGCCCATCCCAGTCTTCTCCAGGCGAAGCAGGCCCAGCTCCCTCAGCCTTTCCTCAGATGGGAGATGCTCCAGCCACCTCACCATCTCTGTAGCCCTCACTGGACCCTCTCCAGTAGTTCCCCGTCTCTCTTGAACTGGGGAGCCCAGAACTGGACACAGCACTCCAGGTGCTGCCTCACCAGGGCAGAGCAGAGGGGGAGGATCACCTCCCTCGACCTGCTGGCCACGCTCCTCCTGATCCCTCCAGGATCCCACTGGCCGCCTTGGCCACAGGGCACACTGCTGGTTCATGGGCACCTTGCTGTGCTCCAGCACTCCCAGGCCCTTCTCCGCAGAGCTGCCTTCCAGCAGGTCAGCCCCAGCCTGTGCGGGTGCGTGGGGTTGTCCCTCTCCAGGTGCAGGACCCTACACTTGCCTCTGCTGAACTTCATCAGGTTCCTCCCCACCCAACTCTCCAGCCTGTCCAGGTCTCGCTGAATGGCAGCGCAGCCTGCTGGGGTATCAGCCCCTGCTCCCAGCTCTGTATCATCAGCAAACCTGCCCAGGGGACACTCAGTCCCTTCATCTAGGTCACTGATGAGTAAGCTGACCAGGACTGGACCCAGTACTGACCCCTGGGGAACACCGTGAGCTACAGGCCTCCAGCCAGACTCTGTGCCGCTGATCACAACCCTCTGAGCTTTGCCATTCAGCCAGTTCTCCATCCACCTCACTGTCCACGCATCCCACCCACACTTCCTGAGCTTACCTATGAGGATCTTATGGGAGACAGTGTCAAAAGCCTTGGTAAGGTCAAGGTAGACAACAACCATTGCTCTCCCCTTATCTAGTCAGACAGTTATTCCACTATGGAAGGCTATCAGATTGGTCAAGCATGCTTTCCCCTTGCTGAATCCATGTTGATGACTCCTGATAACCTTCTTTTCCTCCACAGGTTTTGAGATGACCTCCAGGATGAGCTGTTCCATCACCTTTCAGGATGGAGGTGAGGCTGACTGGCCTGTAGCTCCCTGGGCCCTCCTGCTTGCCCTTTTTGAAGACTAAAGCAGCACTGACCTTCATCCACAGTGTTACCTACAGGACATTCCTTCTCACATCTACCGAACCCTCACTCTGTATAATACGAGGAAGAGAACAGCCCAAATTAAACAAGCAGGCAGTTCTCACTTAGCAGTTTTGAATAAATGACAGCTCTGCTTAGCAATATCAGAACCCAGATCTATATTAAATTTTCACTACTATCTTTTGGAGTTGTAGTTTCATTTACTGAACAAGACGGAGAGGAAATAAAAGGAGAAAATTAATTATACAGGGTATAAAGTTTGTTTTCTCACTGCAAGTGGTAGTCAAAGCACCATAGCCACACAGTCATGGGGCAGTGCAGAAAAACCATAGGACCTGCAACTTAGTTAGCAGACGAAGAATACAGAAGGACAGCATGGGATATGACAAAAATCCAGCTCCTGTAGATGAAGACAAAAGTTCTAACTGACCAGTATAAGCAGTTTGAGGTCAAACAGATGAAAATGCTTCATCACTTTGTTTTCAATATTATACTATGCATTCAGAGACAGGGTCAGTTTTCCAATAACAAGCAGGACTTCTTTGGGGGTTTCTAACTATTTTTGGAATATGGAGAACAGAAAAATGAAAATTCTCATCTAAAACGAAAAATACGTTGTTATTTTGCTCATAGAGATGAATGACAAGTCTCACAGCTTGAAAAATTAACTGCATGTAAAGTGAAAAGATTATTAAATGCTTTCATAATTATTTATAATACATTAAGAATCTGATCTGGCAAGCTCTTATATCAGATGCAATGTTGCTATCCCTGATGTTTCACCTGCTTCAGATCTTGAGCAGATCTGCTACAGCAGCAGAACCGGACAGCACAGGGCAGGTTTTCACAATCAAATGTTTTAAAATCAAGTGTTAGGAAAATCCAGCCCTTTAAACTGTTCCTATTTCAGTTTAATTTCACTGGCAATGTTAGCATATTAAATTTAAAAAACACAACACCTTTGAATGAAATGGAAAACAAATGTTCAGCATTTCTGATGAAACAGAATTGTTTGTATTGATTTGAAAAGGATTTGTTTGGAAGTTTCAAAATATTTTTAAAGGATTTCCATTTTCATATTCTTACATAATTTCTTAGCCCATCATATTGTGATATCGTTGTTAAAATGTTGTGGTTTTTTCTGTGAGTGTTTGCTATCATATTTTTAACCTTAAGGTTAATTTCTAGAAAACTTTGGGATACTACAGCAAAGAAAGGAAGAACATTGATCCAGAAGAGAAAATATACCATTTCTAAGTAGCAGCAGCTTTTGGTAACTTTTACAAGAGTAAAATTAGAGCATGTAATCATAGCATGCCAGCAGCAGTGATAGCATGAAAGAAGGTTTTTATAGGCTTAAACTACTTCCAATAATAAAAATCATCACTTTAGAAAATGAAGAAAACTTCAACACTACTTCTTACATTTTAATATATTTTTGCATGGAAGCTTTTTGTGACTTTCCCAGAAATTTTGCAAACAAGCTAAAGCTTGAACAAAGTAACATACTCACCCAAAATCAAAAGCTTTAGTTCTTTATAAATAACCTAAAAGCATTTAAGAATATCTGTTGTTCTTCAGTATTTTCTTCTTTATTTTTAAGGAATGCAAAGTAAAGACATTTGGAAGAAAAGACCACATTATTTCTTTTCATTAAATATTAGTCCTAAGGTGTCCAGGAGACGGGACTATACACCAAGTTTAATTCATTGTAAAATTATATATCAGAATGATTGCTAGTTTAGAAAATGAATATACATTTTTAAACACAATCAGTTCTAACTGGAAATTAGGGAAGCAGATACATATGTGAATGTGCAAGTGTTTCTCAACATTAATGAGATGTCACAGACAATATTGAACGAGATGCTATTCCAGATATACTGGCAGACAATATTGAAAGAGCTGCTATTCCAGATATACCAGCTTATCTATATCACTTAAATTTATGACTTCTGTCACCTGAAATCTATTTCTCTGACTTAAAGAGCTGAAGATAGTGTTTATATTTGCAGCCTACCTTCAGGAGAGCTTAAGACAGCAGAAATAATAACCATGACCTGTATAAGAAACAGTAGGACTTTTCCCCAAGCGCCAGGATTTACCAGAATGATCTATAAGACAGCACATGAAACTGGGCACCTTACATTAATTGCAGCAGTCTTGCTCTTTCTCCTCTTGACTAAAACTGCAAGATTATGCTTCCTCTATCATAGTTTCCCTCTATTCAGCCTGACATCACAAATCCACTTTTTTTCCCTTGCTATTCTCATTATATAGAAAAATCATGCTTAGCTACAGGACTTGCTGATGTATTTTTAGGACAAGTTTAAAATTCTATTTTTGCTGTCACATGTTGCAGCTTTACTGGTGACAAGACTGGATGCTCGTATGCATCTTTGCCAGATCACTGCACACAGTCATCTGATCTTCTTTCTTTTTTATTTTTTTAAGATTATGATGGTAGCTGGACTACTTTTTCCTAGTTGATCGCTTGAGATAAGGCATACTGAGAAATATTTATCTGGATAACTCCAATCTGCCAATAAGCCAAACAGAAACCACAGCAGGTGCAGATAAACTCAATTTTAGTGTCATAATAACAATAAGTAAACTGGCCAAATTTCAGTCCTTGAAGAAAGCATGAAATACTGCATTATGGCTGACTTCTATAATAAGATTTGCACTAAAGACAAAAGGAAAAACCCTCAGAGAAGCTTTATTTTTTCCTAGGTTTTTCTCTTTCAACACTAAGATTTAGGTAATGATAAGATAAACTTAGACTGCCACTTCAGCTACACTTACCTATAAACTTCTCTTTCAATTTTATATGTGAAATATTGCGGTTTTCCATATGTCCAAATTTTTTTTCTAAAAATAGATGGTTAAATAACTGACTTGGTTGCAGCTTCTCACCCATGTCTTTAATCACATCTTGCCACTACATTTATACAGTAAATGGATGTATTTCATGTACAAAGCTATACAATAATCCTGTCCATACCAAATGAATCATGAAAACAGATTTCCCAAAATGTTTTTTCATGAATCAAAATGAAAATTTTGTTATTGATGACTTCATTCTAATTATTTTCAATCCTTTAACAGAAGAAAAAAAATCTGAAAAGATTAAAAATTAATGATACTGGAACTCAAATGAAAAATATCACACTGCATAAAACTGTGTTAAGGGAAGGATCCTACTACGCAGCAGCAATTCACTTGGTTGCTTCCTGGTACCATCTTTCACAGAGGATCAGGAGGGACTTCACATCAGCAGGAAGTGAGAAAAATGTTGTTGGCTAAAGGGGAACAGTTCAACAGGACAGAGGTAGAGTAAGGAGAAACCATGTCTGCCTTATCACAGAATGCGTGGGCACGCCACACAGCATCCTTCCCGCTGCCTTGCAGCACTAGCATCAGAGGCTCACATGGCCAAGCTGCTCCATCAGAAAACCCTTCCCCAAAGCCTCACACCCACTGCACATGGACCTGCTACCCTGTGGTCTTTTTGCCTTAAAGCAAATTTATCAAAAGTCCTTCACAGGACCTTTGAGTATGGGTCGCTGAGAAACAGGCATATCTGGAATTCATATCCTTTGGGGAGAGAGGTTACATCTTTATCTTACTTTCTGAGAGAGAAACCACCTAAACAGGACCTAGAAGGGCTACCAACTGAGCTCCCAGTGGTGGGTCCCTGATATGGTTGGTCTTGCCTGTGTCGTGGTTGAGCCCTAGCCAATAACGAAGTACTACAGAGTCGCTCAATCACTTCCCCTCACCCAGAGGGAGGAGAATTGGAAAGGAAGGTAAAACTTGATGGTTAAGGTAAGAACAATTTAATAATTGAAATAAAGTAAAAACAAGAGAACAACAATAATAATAATAATAGCAATAACAGTTATAATGAAAAGGAGGGAGCGGGGAAGAGAAATGAAATCCAAAGGGAAGGGAGAAAAGAAAACCCGTGATGCACAATACAGCTGCTCACACCCACTGACCGATGCCCAGCCAGTCCCTGAGCAACGATCAGCAGCCCCGGTCAACTGCCCCTCCCCAATTTATATACTGAGCATGACATCCCATGGTATGGAATACCTCTTTGGCTAGTTCAGGTCAGCTGTCCTGGCTGTGTCTCTCGCAATGTCTTGTGCCTCTCCAGCCCTCCCGCCAGCAAGGCCTGAGAAACTAAAAAGTCCTTGACTTAGTATAAATATTACCTAGCACCACTTAAGAACATCAGTGGGTTACCAACATTGCTCTCACACCAAATCCAACACACAGCACTGCACCAGCTACTAAGAAAAAAATTAACTCTATCCCAGCTGAAACCAGGACAACCTCACTTGGGAAGTCAGACCACAAGGCTAAAGGAAGGTCTCCTCCTTGTCCCTGCAAGTCACAGCTACTTCCCAGGGGTGAACTGATGCATCGTGAAACCTCTGATCTGCATCCCACAAAGCTCATTTCGAGAAGCAGCTCTCCAAGGGGTTTGCCAGCAGACCTCTCATTTATGGAGTAAGCACCCTTGCTGCAATGCGTAGAGTGACAGGTAGCTGAAAGAAGAATTGGATCGTTTTCAGCAGCTGAGTATCCAGAAACTTCAGAGATCCCCTAATCATACATTTCCTCGGTTAGAACAGAAGGGGTATTTTTGCATTTTCTGCAAAATGGAATGCCTTAAGTCACCAACACAGACATTCAAGAGCAATATTAATAAGCAATAAAAGAATGTTTGCTATCACCAATATTCTCTCCAAGTTGCTTGCCTATTTTTCCCTACTGCAAATGCACACACTACAGTTTCGTCCACAGTGGGAGTTATCAGCCAACCTCATCAACCATCTCCAAAGTCTTGCCATTTCAATTTCCTCTCTTGTTTCTTGATGTACCCTTACACAGACTTTCAGAGCAATTTGATGTCTGCAGCCCATGTCAGCAGCTACTGTGTGCAGTGACGTTCATAAATCTCAGAGCCAGCAAATCAGATGAAAAATGAACACCTGCATGCAAGGGAAATTGTTAATTATGAAGCTGAATCACTTTCCCTACTCCTCTTAAAATCAGAGCAGCAGATAGTACAATGTTCTTTGGCACCTGAAGACCCCCCTGGATAGTCACTCTAAATACCCAAGGGCAGCTGACTAGTCAGACACATTACTGTACAGCACCAGCAACCTCTGAACAAACTTGTAAAAATACATGACATACCACTCAGTAGAGCATACCTGCTTCTTTCCAGTTCCTTCAGAAACATTAGGTGAACAAGAACAGCAGCAAGCTTAAGGTGAGATAGGAATCATGTTAATACCTTCCATGTTGAACTTATTTTTGGGAGAAAAATTATGTGCTTCTCATACACACCAGCTTTTTGTAGCGGCATTTTAGTAAAGTAGCACTTCAAAGATCTGCTTGCAGTCAATCTAGTTGACGCGCATTGTAAGAACAAATACTTAAACTATCATTTATTTAATTAGTTCATTCTGTAAGTATTCCCTGGTAAATTAGCACTGGGCAATGGATACATATGGCATTACTAATGTGTACAGGGCTGCAGCTCAGAGTTATTATTATTAAGCAGTCACAGCAAATAAGGAAAGAAACAATGTTCAATTTCAGCATAATTTCCTTTACTTGTTTCTTATTCATTGTTTCAAATGTGTTTATTCTCCACTGGCCCTTATTCTTTTCATTAGAAAATGAAATGACAATTATTCTAATTAAATCATTTGACAGTTCTTTACTTTAAGAACTACAATAATTAACTACTAAAACATTAAATCCAGCTGAAATTACATCCTATGACCATTCAAGACATTTGGCACATTCTGATCCATTTCCATTCTCAGTGGTCTTGAGTGCTATCCCACAGCCACAGAAATTAAGCCAACTCTCAACACAAAGAGGAATACCCTACTGATAAAAGCTATGTTATTTTAACTCTGTAATTTGGCATCCTGCATACATTGATACAGTTTAAAGGTTGCTATTTTAAGGTTCAATTCCTAACCTCCACATTATATTCCTCATTCACACACCAACTCTACATTTGTCCTGGTTTTCAATTTTTAAAACAGGTGCCTTTTTTAGATTCTTCTCTTAACCTTTATTGAAGGCAACCTTGTTTCATTTACTTAAGTCACCCATTGTTAAGAAAATCATAATGGTTCCCTAATTTCATAGCATTGCATTTACAATTAGCAATCTATAATCTCCCAGAAAATACATCTGGTTACTTACCTAGAGCTTTAAAGACTGTCTGCTTCAGTAATTCTATTAAATTTTGTGTCTCTGCACCAACAGTACTCCTCAGAGAAGGATGACTGAAATCTTTTCAATGCATAGTAAATGAATGATACTGTATTGGTTACAGGTTGTTCGGTGTTTGTGAAACTGAAATTACGCTGTTTTGTAGGTAGCTAAATCTGAGTATGACAACTCCCTTCTTTCAGCATTATGCTTTATTTGAATTCTGATAAGTATACAGTATTCATGAACAAGTTAAAGCAATTCATTACCTTGAACTTAAGTGTGGTACAAAGTCCTAGGAGGCAGAAACACTCACTCATCATCCTTAATTCTGGAAAACACAGATCCCATGGCTAGCAGGCAGACAGCTGTATTCTATGCAAATTTTGTTTTTTCTTTTGGAGCACAGAGCGCATATATGCCTATATGACACCTCCTATGGCATCACATACCTCTGAAGAAATGTGGCTCAGTGAAGAGGGTGCTACACTCGCATTGATACATGCAGGGAGCAGCAAGTCTTTATGAACATGAATAAATCTGCACATTTTCTTTAAAGGGATTTTATTATCCCTGCCGAATAAATTTATTCTTGTTAAAGGCCAGTCTGGCTTTAGCCTAAATAACAACAACAATAGGAAATGTGTTAAAATATCAGGACATCCTTATTGATGAAGCTTGCTCTTGTTATGAAAGCATGGGCTACAAGAGCTGCAAACCACAGCAGCTAAAATCCTGCCTAGCTAGCACAGGGGAGCTTGTTGCTTTGTTTTATCCTGATTGCACAGCTACCTGCTGGAGCCATATTTACTTTGTCATATTTACACTTAATCCAATGACAGATTTAAACCAGGACTTTTAGTCCAAGCATAGAAACTATCAGGAAGTTTCTTCCTGGTTCAGCTCAAGCAGTTTTGTATAGCAGGAAGCTATAGTCTGCACTCTATACCAAGAATCAACGGGGTATGTAACACAGAAAGCCAAAATGTCTCTAAAGAGAAGGGTCAAAATTATAGTTTTTGAAAAGCAGCAGTCTAATGATAAGATTTCTGCAATGCTCATTCTGTTATTGAGAATAACAGATATTGTATGGCCTTGTGTCTGATGATTTTCTACACAAGTGCAAATTAGTTGTGGTTTCACTGCATTAGATGTAACCGCACATGGAAGACTGATGCACAATTTACTTCATCAGTAAAATCATGAGTATGAAGACATAAACTATAAGCCATAGGGTTATAAAAAGTTTGCCACAGATTAATTTGATGGAAACCACAGGGACTGTCTTTCGCAAAAACTCTCTAGTGATATGACAAAATATTCAAAACCTAACATTTATTCAATGACATGACTATCCCAGTAAGAACATCTCTTCCGATACAAAATATGATGAGTAAAATAGCATGAATGCAATAGGATAATTACTGATTTTGGAAATGCTAATCTTTGAAAATCAGGTCAAATATAAGAAACCTTGGAAATTATGCAAAGCTTAAATTTCTCTGAAATTCTAGGCATTAAAGACTTCCATACCCAGATTATACAAAAATGATGTAGATCTTCCTGGGAATTCAGGTAGATTTGGTCAATGTTCAGGCAAAGTATGGTTTTTACACAGTCAATTTAAAAAGTCCTTATTTATATTGAAGTTATCTATGGTACTGTAATTATCAGTCTCTGGAACTGGAGAAGTCTTCTTTACAGCTGAATCTATTAAAATGTCAGGCATTAATACCATGAGATACAACTAACAAACAATGAACATCAATATATCAAGAACGCCATTTCAAATAAGGAAATTTCATATAATTTGATCAAAACAATATCTGCCTTGCTTCAGGAACATTCCTGCAAAGTTAGAAATCAGACTTTCTACTTTAAATAATTATCAGTCTTCTTCAACGTCTGATAAATCTCAGCAGATTATATTTGTTGAAATTACATCCTATTATGAAGAAACCACAGACAATTTCAATAACCCCTGAACTCCCTCTCCTCACTTTTCAGAAGTGGCCTCTCTGGCCTCCTGTGGGTTTCTATTCAAAACAGTTTCTATGGAAGAGCCTCATTTCCCACCTTATCTCTTGCTTATGTGTATCAGCACAGCCCTAAAGGGTATTGGGTGTATCAATACAATAATTTACTTAGTGAACAAGATGCAGAGGAAACTAAAGGCAAATATTTGATTGTATGTACCAAGCTTTATCACACAAAGTGCCACTGGATTCAAGCACAATATGCAGGGTCAGAATATCAAGCTCTGTCCGAGCTGGACTCAGACAACCTATAAGAAGTCATTTACATTCATGACCACAGCATCTTTATTAACTTATCTTGCTAGAAAAGCTATCCTAAAGTTGACCTTCTATTACATTCCATATCATGTGCCATCTTGTTTTATTTCCACCCTTTAGCCCTTGGCAATGGTTAGTGCACAGCGGCTGCTGATCACACATTTCTATGGAGGTGTGACAGATACACTTCGCTCCTAGCCATGCTTTGGTTCTGGCTGACTAAGGAGCAACAGACCTCCTGTCCCTGGGGTGAATTTATGAGCTGGAAAGCCCTTGGCTTGTGAACAAGGGAGTGAAGGTGTCTTGAAAAAATATTTCAAAAGGTGGTTTTGAAACCCAAAAGGGCAAGATAACTGAAGTACAGAAGAAGATACCAGAGCTAAAATGAAGACATTTGTTCTGTTTATACTATTGACTAGTATTCACTCTGTACTACTGGCTAATAGTCACTCTGAATATTACCATCAGGATGGGCCCAATCTGAGCGCTCCCTGAATTGCTGGACTGCACGCCAGATGACTCTGCCCTTAGGTAGGGATCCCTCTCAAGGTTAGAGATTCCTCACCTGATACTGAGTCCCTTCCTCATCAAAGGTGGAGAGATCCCTTACCCTATGAATATGAAAGTATTCTAAATACTATGAAGCATTACTAACCCGTGTAGCTACTCACTATTATTATAAACACTGTATGGATAATTCCACTAGACATAAACCACTGGCCAAGTCCAAGACTGGGATTGGATCCAGCCGTGCCGAGGCTCCAAAAGGAGTTTAGAAAGCATGGGGGGTTGCTCTGCTCTGAACTTCATGACTCAGTGAAAGAGTCCTCTTTACTCTTTGCATCTCTAGTCTCTGTATGAATCATTCTAAGTTGATTTTAACTCCGATTTTTTTTTGTATGTTTCTTCTATGCAGTAATTAATCAGGCGAACCTTGCCGTCAAACTCATTAAACCCCACTAAACTACTGTTAAACTTTGTTAAGTTCCATTGAACTTACTCAACTCTGCCAAATTTTTATTTTACCTCAATAAAACATACTGTTCCTTCTCCCTTTTGAGTGAGGTGCATTCCACTCATCCATGACAATAAGAAACATAATGTTCCCTGATTTGAACAGATTATAGTTAAGGTAAAAATATCAGTAATGTGAGAGCTTGGCCAGCAGAAGTGATTCAGTTTTCCTCCATATTTAATTTCATTGAAAATCATTCCAGCTGCATTGGTTTTGGAACCCATCAAAGTTCAGAAATAGACTCAAATTCTTTCTCCAGAGCCACATGTCTGCACTGTCTTCCATTCTGCTGCTCTTCAGACTTGTGCTAATGTACACAATTTCCTTCCTTTGGCTACATCTTTCTGAGATCCAGCATATTCCTCAGCATCACATATCAACTGCAAGTAAATACATCTGACAAGAATGTACACTGATCCTACAAAAACATACACTTAGCCAGCAAGATTAACAAACACATCTGAAAGCTGGCACTTCCCTGCTTTTGAAGACAGTGGCCTTACCGTCTTTTCTTGGAAATGTATGGAAGATGGAAATGTTTATCTCTTCTACATTTTAAAAATAATATCATGTTTTTAAAAAATATATTTTAAAAAATAATAATATATGTATATATATGTATGTGATCCCAATATTCCATGAACCCCATGTTACATAGAGGACTTGGGACAATTATTTCATAATTTAAATTGACTAATTGTGCATGCTTAGAAGCATTTCTACTGTCTGTAGTAAAATTTATTGTTTGCTATCTGCAAAAATTCCTGATTCCCAGAAAAGTTCACAAATACCACAAGGAGGACTGAATAAGCCTGGAATGAATTATGCAAACATTTAAATAAAAAAATCATGAAAACTCAGTTTCATTATTCTGGCAATGATCAGATTCTGTGCACAAATCATTCCTAAAGCCCCAAGAGATCACACCAAGCATAAGGAGGGATTTGAGACTTTTTGTTTTGAGCTCTACCTTTCCAATTCAAGTGTTGATTTTTCTGGTTTGAAATTTCAAATCCTAATCTTCAAAAATGTTGTTCCCAAGTGCTAATGCCATATATCACATGAGTAGTGCAATGCTGAACCCCCCAAACAAACACATCAATAAATCAGATTAAAATTGCAGTGGAATCCCATCTCAAAGAGTTTATCTGTTTTCCTAAATCATTATGTTTGTATAGTTGATACATTTGCTTGCACACTGTTCATGTAAAAATCTGGAATTTTTTTATGCATTACTTCATATGCATTACTGAGCATATAATATACAAAAAAATCACCAAGGAATACCACTTATTTTTCTTAGCTTTCTGGAAGGCTTACCTGAGGTGCCTTAAAGAATTCAAGCAAGTAGAAACTGCTTGTTTCAGTTGTGCCACTGTAACCCCTAGCCTGGGGTTCAGCTACTGTCACCCAGGCCCCAGATCACTACAGCATGGCTGTATATCCCTGATTTAGCTTTACAAAAAAAAAAAAAAAACACCAACGGTTTCTGTGCTGTGACAGGGTACAATAAAACTAAAGCCAGACAAGGCAGGAAACATTTTGAAAAAATAAAATAAAAGAGCAGAACTTAGGTCGGTAATAGTAACTCAGAGAAAAACACAACATGAACTGTATGAAGACCCGAAGGAAAAAGCAAGACTGAGGAACAGCCTGTTTCAGGATTGATAAAGACAGACATATCCTTACCTGACTGGCATCTGTCCAAACAGCAGACACCCACTAAGTCACTGCAGAGGGAAATGCTTGATGACTTAAGTCCCACCTGGAGCCAGTGCTATCTATATATTTATTTATTTTTACTACTTGCACTTTTTTTTACTAGTCTTGCAGTGTTGGCAATCATTGTTCTTTCCTTTTAACCAGCTGATGATTCTTATACTATTTTCTTTGTTGGAATGATCAGGCTTTGGATGATGAGCAGCAGGCTGAAGCTGATGGCTGTGAAAGACCTGATCAATGTATTGCCTTCAAGATTGCAGGAACTCTACATGTCAGCATTGTGCAAAAAACTGAAGACCTGCTGGACTTCTGCCTGTATTGTGAGTAAAGTACCAAGTTCCAAATACTGGGGGTTTACTTTGTTTCCACACTTTCTGTGGTTTTATCCCCCTTCCCTCAGATGGGGACTGTGCACTTCCATCTCCACCATGGGCTGCAGTAACTCTCCATTCCTGAAGCTGAACATGAGGATGAGGCAGGTGTAACATCTGGAATTTGATGGGGCTACCTGACTTCATCATGACCCAGCCTGCTGTGGATACCATAAGCTTGAGCTTATGTTGCTCCCCAGGGACATTCTGATGACATCAAATGCTTTTAACTCTCATTTTCACTGCTATTAATTGACAAAATCCAAGGAACATCAGAGAGTGCATTTTTGCTCTGTGAAACACTGCAGCAGCTTCCCTGTGTAAGAACAGTAAAGATAAAGCCACAGATAAATCACGTTACATTTGACACAGGCAAAAGTAGCTTGTTTCATTTCAACTGGTGGTAGACTGCAAAAATCTACCAAAGGTTGCAGTGGAATCTGTCAACAACAAAATGTTTCATCACTAGTTTTCTGAAGAATACTCCAGGCCAAATAAGAATTTAGGCGAGGTCTAGATACTCTGTCGATATAAGAGATCAAATCACTTGAACAAAATCTTTTCTAGCTTTATATTTTATGAGAGAAGGGCAAGAAGATATTCACACTAAGGAGATTAGGCTAGGGATTACCATTGAAATTAATTGAAAACTCTGGGCATCTTCAGGTAATGTTGCAAGAAAGGTTTTCCACCAGTAGTAATGCTCAAGCTCCTCCTCTCACCCTGTTGTCCAAACGGTATGCTAATTCTCCCATGCAAGGAAGAGGGCAAATGCAATCCAGATCTATTTGAGATTTCATCACCCCTATTAATTTTACACAGAGGGTACTCTATAGTTACCTACTTTCTGTAAAGTTAAGCTTACTTTAAAAGTTTTAATGGATGTGTGTTACACCTAACTGTAGTCTACCTGAATATTTTTGCATGTTAAAGTCAGAAGGCTTGACTGCATATCCCATACATGCCTGCACATCCATTCATTATGGAATAGTGAATGGTTCCACGTTCTGCAACACAGACAACATATACTCCTGAAAACACCTTTTCCCACCATCTCACTCCATACTGTGCACTGCCAGACCCACTGAGTTGACACACCTGAATGTTACATAGTCACTGCAGAGGGACACAGAGGACAGAATTCAATTTGTTCCTTTATCCACCTGTTCTACTGCTGCTGCTCAGCCTGACAGCAATGGTTCTTTTCTGATATCCTCATATACAATATGTATATAATCAGGAACAAGAGAAGTCCAAGAAGATTTCAGGTTTATGATTTTCCAACTGGAAAAAAAGGAAAAATAAATAATGCACAAAATGTAAAGAAATTTCTAGAAGTTACTACATGCCTTCTACAATTCTACATTCTACTGGGCAGAATTTCTATGAATTAATGACATGCTAACAAAGCTTTGAAGATCCCGAGCCTTTCATTCACACACATTAATTCAATAGCTTATCATATCATATCCTGAATGGACATAAACCTAATTTTTAGGCTTACCAGACTGTCTTAGACACTACCAGAAAGATTTATTATTTTGTAAGTGAACTATTGAAAGCTTTTGAAGATTTTTTTCACTCTTGATTTAATTGCAGAAGAGGGGGTTATGCAGCAAAACATGTAACATTTTTTGCCAGTAAGGATTTATCTGTATGGAGAAAAAAACCTTTGATTCCTCCCTTTTAGCTGGCACCATAACAGTCTAAAGTGTCTTCTCCAGGGAATATTAATTGGGTGCACATCACCAGAACACATCCAAGCATTCAGCTCAAAATACACATGGGTTCTGTGCACTATTTGTGTTTGATCTTTTAAAAAAATAAAAAATGTTAGAAGTAAGACCAAGCTGTTGCCTCTCAGCCAAAAACAGAAGAGAAATACTACTACATGGAGAGCTGCTGTATGTGCTGCCTGTGTGTTGAAAGACTACAGCATTACCGCTCCTATGATTGTGTTAAAATGCTATGCAAAAGGATGAACTAACATATCTGAGAGCTCAGATTTTTCAAGCAGCACCAACATTACAGAAACACTCCTGCACAGCTTTGGACAGGGATGACTAAACCAGATGGTCTTGGCATCCCTTTCTTCTATCTTATTTGCAGGAAGCCAGGTACAATCTAGTTCTTTGCTGTGGAATATGCATATTTTCATTTTTGTCTATAATACCACTCTTTTTAAAATCTTGCTTATTTCTTGTGTTTTGGTGTTTTTTCTTCATTTTCTCAAACCAGACCCTATAGTGTTAAGTCAGACAAAACTCTCTTGGGTGTCAGTAGGAGCTTTGTCAAACACTCCATCACAGACTTCAGGTTTTATACCACATGATGATAAATTTCAGTAGCCTCACTGAAACTTCAGAATTATTTGTACATGCTCTCATAAAAATGAAGTTTCAAGGAGGGCTTGAGCCTTGGAAAAAATCCTACCACAACAAACAGAAAAAAGTATCCATGGTGCAGGAAAAAAATCTGTGAAGGACGGTCTAGTGTTCTACAGAACACTTTGCCTGAAGTTTCTTCATAATAATTTGATAATTTTTTTTGTTGCTTTTCTCAACATGCATACTGATCTTTATCTGGAAAAACATCACTAAATCCAGTAATCTTTGCAGTGGATTGTTAAAATATTTGCATCTGAACTATGAAACTCCTACAATGATAAACACAGCTCTATGTTGGCATTGGCACAAATCCAGAAATTCAAAGGGCAGCGTTCTACCCAGTCACTACTCCATGTTCCTATAGTCTCAATTGAAAACTATCTGCATTTTCTTATTCTATCTTTCCTTCCTCCAAAACATCTGTAAGCACACTGTTTTCTACAAAATTACATAGCTATTTCACTCTGTGCATCAACAAAGAATCAGAATAAACATTCTGCTTTACTTTTTTGAAGCACGTATCACTATTCCATAGCAACTCATTCCCCATGTTAATATTTGAATAACATCAGTATGGAAAGCCCGGTGATATGTTGCTCACAAGGTCATCATCAGCAACAGGTTAATCAGCTTCCAATTTGGCACAGATAATAGCCTCTGTTTCAGAACCCATATTTGTCTGATTGTATCAAGTTTTACATGTGAGGGCATTACAACTCCATCTCTGACTTGTTCCTTTGCCATTTTTTCCTGGTATCAAGTCCCAGTGTTTATAAAACAAGAACAAAAGCCCTTAGTAAAACATTCAGAAATTTACATACAACTATTATAAGTCAAACCAGGAATTGGTTATGGCTAATTCTGTACTTAGATACTCAAGGGCTTTAATTGAAAATTTACTAGCAGAACATTGCCAAAAACAGGTGCAGGGGCATGGTGCTGCATTTTTACTATTGCTGATACTGTCATAATGGTTTGGGCTTCTGGGTTTATTGGTAAAGGGAGACCCTAGTGCTCTAATTTCACTGATCAGCCATTTTTTTCAAGAGAATATTTTTATTTGTAAATGCTTGATCACTTTCTTATGCGACTTTCATTGGGGTTTATAAATTAAACACAAAACCACATTTAAAATAATGACTGTTGCCTTCATCAGGGCTAGTACTTCAATTCATTTCCTGATAATCAACACAAAGTTAATAGTGACCATCCTTTGGGACAAAACAAAATTAAGGAGACATTAGCATCTGGTAAAGGAAGATTCTACATATACATGTCTCTTCCCTAATGTGAAAAACCAAGCATGTAAAGTGCTTTCCATTAATATTACAGCATCTGCCCCTGCCCCAGGAGGCCAAAGGTGTCAGCCTGGGATGGCAAACACTACCAGGGTGCCCAGGGATTGCAGTGGGAGGCAGGCTGGATTTCAGGAGAAGTTAATACAAAAAGCAAGAACAGGAGGAGGCCAGGACTGCTGGGCACCATATGACTGCCTCTCAGGCTCTCTCTCTCATTTTCCATTGCCCTTGGACCTCTGCTAAATGCTAAAGGCATAGCTCCAGCAGCAGCAAGACCCAGCAGCAAGCGTGCCCTGAGCCTTCCTTTCACTGTAGTTACATTACCAGTCTTTCTCCCAGACACCGAATTTTGCCTCCTTCAGGTCTGCACTCCCAGAGAAATACAGCTCAAGCATCAAAGATTCTTTCTCAGCAGAATACTTTTCTACCAACATTTAAAAAAAACAAAATACCCTAAATCATTAACATTTCTAATATGCATGTAGAATAATAGATTTGTGAACAAAACAAGACAAATAAATTGAGAAGTGATACTTTAAGATGGCAGCATTTCATTCACCTATAACCCATGGATTTATTTCATTAAATAAATTATAACCTTTTTTTAATAGTGTCTTTTAATTTCCACACTAAAAAGGAGAACACAGATCAAATACTGAACTTAATTCCCAACAGCTCCTTAAAGCTTGTTCTCAAATCTTTATCCCAATCTTTTAATCCTAGACCACATTTATGCTGAACACAGAAACAAGTTAGTTGTTTTCTCTGGCATACATCAGCTGAACAGTAGCTGTATCAAATCTCAGTATCTCAGTTTAGCAGGAATTGTAATAGAGTAACTCAAAGCAGATACTGTTGTTGAGAGGAAGGATCTGGATAAATCTCTGATCTGAAATGAGTCCTTCCCAACAGTACACAGTAACATCAAGAAACTCTTAAAAGATAGTATAGAGAGCTGTACAACATTTTCTATTAGTAGATATAAACACAGCCACAGGTGAATGTGAACTGAATTAACTTTGAGGCATTCCTTTAAAGGGGCACACTGGAAAAAGCAGGAGTTGAGAGACCTGCAATATTCCACTGCTAGATGATATTTCAATCTAAACTGTCACCACTATATAGGAACAGTCATCTGCACTACTAGAATAAGAATATGGTAACTTTTATAATATATGATAAATAATGGTAATATATAATGTTAAATATTACAATAAAATTTAAAATAAAGATCTTAAGAAACTTGAACCCATAATGAAATTTTAAAACATTATTTTGCTCTATGATAGGGTTGAGAACCATTAACATCCCTTTTTTAGGAACACGAAGAGATCAGCATAGTGACAACCTGAAATCTCTACATATCTCTTACCCTTTTTTCCCCTTAAAAACAATGTTAAAACAGACATCACAAGATAGGTTGACTCAAAAAAACCCTTGAAAACTACTGGTCCTCAACTTGAGCACATTCAGTTGTCCTTTATCTCCAACATTCTCTCTACAGAAACAGGCTTTAGAACGTACCCTTGGTAGTTATTACTTTAATACCTTGAAAATAAATGAGCCATACTGACAGGACACTGAAACAGAAACTGCACGTCCTCCTTCTGTGCTGCACTGCATTTATAAAAAAAAATAAAAATTCATCGTGAGCACCATACACTTACTGCTCATGCCAAACCAGGTAAAAATGAATAGTAATCACGTACCAAGGTGACAGTTTAGAGGACACCAGAACCTCCAGTATTACTTGCTACAAGATTGCCTGCGTTTTTAAGGTGGGTTCATTACTATTCACGCCATGTGCCCTTTAAAGATATTAGCCATCATCCCAAGTGTTCTTTTGGGTAAGGCAGGACTGGTGCTGACAGCTGAGGGATTTAACATCAACTATTTCAGGATTGTAATACCTCTCTATATGGATTTAATGCAATCTTGACATCAGTATAAGTACAGCAACACCCATAGTGTTCTACTGATAACTGTTCATGGGAATTTCCAGGAATTTAAAGCTCAGCTGTGAGAATTTGAACAAAAATTTGACATAAAGTCAAAAAGCAATACTCTGTATGAACTGTAACCTAGCTAGCTCAGTCTTATTTCAGAGGTTATATTCTATAGGCATGTTTACATTTAGTAGGTACAGAGGACTCCCTGCCCTCCTAAACTGTTTCTGACCAACCAGAATCTGCCCAAACCACATTTATACATGGTGATTCTTAATTCTTGAAAACAAAGCTACTTTTACTAAACTTTTGTACTCCTGAATCATAATGTGAAAAGTTCCCAGCCCTCCAAGAAAGTATGTGGGCTCAAGTCCTAGTGTGCTGAATACCATGCAAGTATATAATGAGACATACTCTCTAACACAAATCTTGTAATTGTAATCTAATAGTCCGATCACTGCTGAGATGCAATAAAGTCCTGGCAGCTAAGAAGCATTTCTGAATAACCAGTGCAGTGCCTGTGCTAAGCAATGGCATTACTATGAAATGTCATTAGATTGCACCCAAACTCACCTTTTACTTATCTCTAAATGCATCTTGCTTTTGTATAGTGATTCAGATCTGTGGTCTTCTAATGACAACATGCATCCTGAAACTCTGCAAAGACTTTCTGTACGTTCATTCACCAAAGAGTAGGCGTCGACATGTTTTCAATTTCTTTAAGAATTCGTAAGTACAAGTCCCTTAAGCATCATGACTGCAGGAACAGCTAGACCATATTCAGCATTTAGGAGAGAAATTTCAAGGCAGTTATCACTTGGATTTTAGAGGGGGTTTGGGGTAAAAATTTTTGGAACCTAATTATGTTTTTCTTTTCCTGGGGACCTTCATTGAAAGCTATAGTAGTAATTTGTTTTAAAAGCAAACATGTGGAGTTCCCATGGAAAAGTAGAAGTTTGTTTAATACTTCTATATATTTACATCACTTAAGATACATTAAATGAGGCTTTTTAACTTTTTTTCAGAAAAAATTAAAGGCAAATTGTTTTCTGGAGTGCAAATTATTCCCATCTCTCTGACGACCTCAGCTCTCCACTGATCTCAGCAGCACTTCAGCTAGCAGTGCCTGCTCTCCACCACAGAGACAGCCCTCTTGCTTCCTCAGTACGGAGTCCATACCCTCTCCTTACAAAAAACTTTTCAGGTACCTAAATGCAAAAACGGAGTTAAAGTAATTCCATCCCTCACATTAGTGAAAATGGGCTATTTAGGAATTATTATTATTATTATTTAATATAATAATAATAATGTTTATATATTTATATATCATCATTATTATTTAAAGGCTAGTAATAATTATTAGCCTTTAAAAAAAAAATCCCCCAAGAATCAATGACTGAGTTTATGCATACCCCAAGGTAATGACTAGCTCGAGGCACCCTCCTTCAGGCCTGTAGAAGGTTCTTTCCACTGAGCAGAATCCCATCCCATCACGATGCTCTGTGTCTCAGATTTAACAATACATACTGTGTATGCAGCTAATGCATAAAATAAAATGTGCACCTTTTCAGCGTACATTTTACAAAGGTCAGGCAAAACACAACAGAAATGACTGTTCCATCAGTCCTACAACAGAGCAATGCTTCCCTAGGCTGCTATCGTATTATGTTCTGCAGGCAGTGTCTGATTTAGCATTCAGTTTCAAATTAAGTAGATTAAATAAAGTATAAATAAAATTGTGAAACTGGAAAGAGAAGTACAAAGCATATTTCTTAAAGTTGGCTGTACCTGTTCCTGGCCCAACAGGGAAAAGATTTAATCTCCTTTTCAAGTAAATCCTGGAGGGATATAATTACACATAATTTGTAATGAATTACAGGAAACTGAACAATACTTTAATATTGCATCATGATTTTTTATTCCTCAGCAATTACTTTCAAAGAGAATGATTTTGCAGTCCTTGGAAGCCAAAGTTGCCAGCTAGCCACTACACAACTGGATTTAAAAATTTTCCTCATTGGGTAAAACCAGCCTGATACAAACAGGTAGCAGCCATGCCATTTTGCTGGCTGGATGCTTTAGGAATAAGGAGGCCAGTCAGAAAAGCCACAGGTGAGCTGGCTTGTGCTGATTCAGCAGTGCCAGAGGGAAGAGAACTGAAGAAGCCTCATCTTCCTCTAAGTATGGCTCATATCAGAGTCCCATCAATACACCAGCTTCACAGCACTGCTGGATTGCAAGTGTATGAAAGCCAGAAAGCAATCAAAATATCAATTCACTTCTTTTCATCTTAGAAGCTGATGAAAAGAGAATTCAAGGCAAGATGATCAACAGGGAAAACCAGCTTTAAGAATATTTCATTTTGTAAACAGGAAATATTTCTTTTCACCTCAGATATGACAAAGATCAGACAAGAAGTAACTTTGCCTCTGTAAATGAGGTTTTATTTAGCATGGCAGGCATGGTATTCAGAGGTGTGAAGCACAAAACTCGAAGTCAGGAAGAGTGTAGTCATTCAGCACCAAGAAAACATTCTGAAAAAGTATCAGACAAGGATGTTTATGATACCAGGTTCATGGTTTTATTTTTATGGGGAGAATGCTAGTGTAAGAACTGATTTCTAGGCTTTATGGAATTTACTCAATCAGTTCTGTAGTTCTCCATTAGAAAACAGAACCTCTACCCTACTGCCACCTCCCCCCCCCCCCCCCCCCCCCCCCCAGCTGTTACCAAGAAAAATTAAGGTTTAGTGACATAGATGTAAACAGCTTTGGGCTTCAACTTCTTGAACTTACGCAGTGCAAAGGAACTTCTCCTCAAGAGAGAAAACTGACATAATTTGCACTAAAAATTGGTGATGTTGAGGAGGCTCAGGTCTTTGAGGATTTAATCACACAGATCTCCAGTATGAAGAAATGCTGGATTTTTACTTTTTGTGTTTTCCTGTGTTATATTTCATTGGTGGAAAATCACTTACCTAGCAGTCCTTTTCCCACCAAGAGGTCATGTATCAATTCAAGTTTCAAAAAGGTCTTATTTTTTTAATGTCCCATTGTTAAGATAATCATCTTTAATATAATCATCTACCATATATGTATGACCTTTATGAAGAGTACTAGTCCATAAAGAGATTTCTGTTCAATGCATAGATCATAAAACAATGAAATGTCAGTGATCGTTTTTCAAGAAAGGTGAAGTCTTTTATAATACAGCCAAACAGTTTTCCATACACAATGGAGTAATCTTTTCATTATCTTTGTATGAAGGATACTGACATCATCTCATTTTTCTCGTTGAATCCTGACATTAAAAAAAAAAAATATCTAAAAACTTTCTTACATATAATCATCCTTTGATGAAGCGCTTCCTTTTAAGCTCCATTCTGTATGTTTGGCTTGTGTTTCATTTGGCATAGTTATACTATGTATTACAATTATGTATGTGAATAATCTCACTTAAATTCAATGAACCAACCCAAACATTCCCTGCACTTGCAATCAAATCCCTGATTTGGAACAATGCAGATAATTTTGCCCTCTCTTAAGAGTGAGCTGCACTTGTGAAACTGGAACCAGAAGCAAACCTTTAAAAGTTTTAAAATATTACACAACATTTTCTGAAGAGTCTGTATTACAAATAAAAACTACATATTAATAAATTAATTTTTATTCTCCTGTCTTTCCTTCTGAGCTGGAAGTCACTTGTTATGGAGCTTTTTTCCTACAACAAAACATTTAGATGTCCAAATGATTTGCAAATTTTTCAGCTGCTCCCTCTTCTTTTGCACCGACTTGCACCTTGGCCCAATGATTTCAATAAGACCCGCTAAATCTTGGAAGGCTCCCCAGAATGATGTTTCAGTTAGGTATGGGGAGAGGTTTTATACAATTATGGAATGCCTTAGGGGAGCTTTGTTTGTTTTTGTTTGGGGAGTTGTGGTTTGGTGTGCTTTTTTTTTTTTTTTTTTTGATTGGTTGGTTTGGGTTCTTGAAGAAACTGCTAGATCTTTTATCTTTAGCCTAGAAATTGTTCAAGTTTTGTTTCATTCTTGTCATAATTTCAAGTATTCTTCAAGTATCTGCATCTTTCATCCAGGCAAAATCTGAATTTCAGACCAAGCATATAATAGCTCAAAACTTTTATTATCAAGAACAGCTATTTTTCCTCTGCAAATCAAGAAGTTGAAAATAATATCACACCAATTACTTATTTCCTTGCAGATCATCCTTGAAATGAAGAAGGATAGAGCATGATACAAGAAAAGCAAGCAAATAAATAAACCCCTAGAATAATTGCATTTTATTCTACCAGTTGTCCATATCACCTTGAAAAGCAGTGAGAGTTCATCACAGAGCTGATAGATTTCCATAGACTCAGCTGCTTCCTGCTATCAGCTTTTGTAGTGCAACAGCAACAAAGTAAAAGCATTAATGTTCATAGATGAACTGGATATGGAGGACCCTTTCAATGCAAAAATGGTATTAAATGATGAAGAAACATATTCATTTTCAAAAAGCTTTGATCTTTACTGTATGTTCTATCATTCTGGTAAACATTAGCCAGTATACCTTTCAGATATAGTCCCTGTTATATTTCAGAATTACCTTTAAGCTGCAGTATTTTATATCTCCTTTTATACAGTATTCTATGGTCTGTGCTGACATTTAGCAGACATTCTTACTGCAAAGGGTGGTCATTTTAATTGTATTGGATCAACTGCAATAACAGAACTATTCAAAATTTGACTGCAGGTGCCAAGTGGCATCTTGGTTCCTTAAGATCCAAACTTGCTCTGTAACTTAGAGATGATTAGTTTGCAAAGATGATACACAATGGAAGTAGTTGCTCACAACTGCAAATTATTTAAGGTTTTCCTAACCTCTGGCATGTTATTTCATTGCCCACTTTACACTATTTAATCATGAAAGCTGAGATTTGTGTAGTAATGAAAATAAAATTTAAAATACTTTCCAGCAGTGTAACACACAGACATAAAGCAAGCCATGTCAAAATATCACACAGGAAAATAGAGAACATTTTTCCAGGAATATAAGGAAAAAAAAAAAAAAAAAAGCCAGCAACAAAATACCTATTTTTGCATAAGACTACTATGGCAAGGGTTCATGCCTTGAGTTGTGAACAAAGACAGAAAGCCAGTGAGACCACCACACAGCTTTGTATCCCCTCTGGGGAAATAAAGGGATTACTCCACCATAATGCCATCTGGGAAAGAAAGAACTCTGCCCTCAGTTTATGCAGATACCTATCTGGAAGCAGGTTGCATGCTCTGAAGACTTTCTTCTGGACGTCCCTGGAGGGGATTTTGTCATCCAGGCAAACCATATTTCTTAGGTGTTTCACTCAGCTACACTGTGTTCACTACAGGCCAGCACCGTCAAAAGACAACATCCAACAACCAGGTGTCACAAATGCAAGAGAAAGAACACCAAATCAAGTGTTACTATCTATGCACCCTGTCCAAGGCAGTTTATACCCTAAGCTTTTACTTCTCCATAAATAGGAAAAACACACTGGCAAAAGATACTTACATGGATTTTGATTCCTTTTTAAAGATTTGAAAACTTGACAATTCCAACTATGCTCACTCACTCCATTCTCCTTCTCAAGCTAGGGTAGCTATTTTCTTGGGAAATACTTGTGAAATTCTCCCACACAAAGCAAAATTTAAATGTGTATTTTTTTAAAATAGTATTACTAGTCAGATCTACAGAGTAGACATGACCTAGTTTCTTAGCACTCCGCCAAAAAAACCTCACATTTGAAGTATTTATTATTCAATCCCTGTTATACAAAAGTATATCGTACACAAAAACAGTATTTTTAAGCAGAAGGGTTGGGGGCTTTGGGGGGAGTTTTTTGGTTGTTCCCACAAACACCCTGTGTCTGCATTGTTGATAGCATGATGGACCCCAGAACTGTCGTTGTGATGTGCTTAATATAAATCTATCAATAATAAATATTGGTGGAGTACTGAGTATAACCCATGATAACTCATATTCAGCACTTTAAACAACCTCTGCACATCAAGTGGATTTGTTTCACTTACATAGAGAAAAAGGTCTAAAGATTTCTTCATACCAGCATGAAGGGCATATGAACCAATGAAAAAAAGTTCTGTCAAATGTGTCTTGCCTACGTCTGGATGTAACTTAAACTAGGAATGTGTTCTGGGTTGTGGTATGCACATTAGAAATGCATGCCATTATGTTTAATTCAAGAGGAAGCTTGAAGAACATGCAACTGAAAAGATGCTTTAGATAAGCTGTGGGGAAGAACCATGATTCCAAACCTGTGAAATGCTACCTAGCTGCAAGTTTTTATTCATTATCCACCTCTTACATGCGAAAGAACAATCAGAAAGGCTTGGACACTCATTTGAAATGCTGAACAGCACAGTACATGCCAGTGTGGCAGTACCATTCACTATACATTGTCTCAGAGGTTGCCATGGACCTTTGCCAGGGTACACTTTACACACAGAATACCACAATCTATATCAGAAGGTTTGGCTCAAACTAAATTTTTACATTTTATCTTGTAAATGTAAAATATCTTTTTTTGCCTCTCAAGAAGACCAGTTATTTACACAATTTAAATAGGTAGGAGAAGAGCAGTATGGATTATAGGCTCTGCAGTGGCTCTGCCATCTGGCTTCGTTCCAGGCAGGTTTAGATATCACTATTCATTTGATTTTGCACTCAAATAAACCCAACTTTACTTGGCTTGAGACAAAGTCTGGTAGTAAGGAAGTTCAGAGAATCATTACTCACTCCAAGAGGGACGTTGAGGTACCAGAAAAGGGCAATGAAGCTGATGAAAGGTCTAGAGAAGAAGTTTTACAAGGAATGGCTGATGGAACTGGGGTTGTTTAGTCTGAAGAGGAGACATGGGGGGGATGCTGTTGATCTTTACAGCTACCTGAAAGAAGGTTGTAGCAGGTGGGGGTAGGTCCCTTCTCCCAGATAGCTAGCAACAGGACAAGAAACAGCCTCAAGTTAGGCCAGGAGAGGTTTAGATTGGATATTTAGAAAAACTTCTTCACTGAAAGGGTGGTCAAGCATTGGAACAGGCTGCCTGGGGAGGTGGTGGAATCACCATCCCTGAAGGTATTTAAAAAACCTGTAGGTGTGGTGCTTAATGACATGGTTTGGTGTTGGACTTGGCAGTCCTGGGTTAATGGTTGGACTTGATGATCTCAAAGATTATTTCCATCCTAAATGATTTTATGATTATGTATTACAATGCCACTAATACATCCATTCTGAAAGACTGGAGTTGAATTTGAACAATATACTGGCACTGGCTTGCTCCTCTGGACAGAAGCAAATGCCTTTATGGTACCACTGGAAGAAAACCACAAAGCACCTCAGTGGTGGTGTCAGAGGCCAAGAACCCCAACCAGATGTTGTGACATAAGTTACAGCATTATATGTCCACTCTTGCAGAACTCAAGCAGTGATGCAAACATCAGATTTTTACTAACATTTTCAGAAGAGAGCTGCCAAAGTACATAGATACTTTAATACACTGTATGAATTTCTGCTTACACTGACAGACCTACTTACTCAAATAAGTCATCTTACAATGTTCCTCTGAAAGCAGATACATAAAAAAAAGCTAATATTTGCCAAATGCTCCAGAAGGTCAAAGGACATCACAATAAGCTTTATTACTTATTATCAAACATAATTCCCTCATTAAAACATATAGTAATTTAAATAAGACACACTTGTTGTCAGAGTCCTAAGCACTCACTGGCCATTAGCAATCAAGATTCTGGAGAGCTGAGCATCTTAGAAAATTTCACCACTATTTTATCAATGACAATCCCTTGCTTTAGGCATCCAGGTGAAAATGATCAGCTTATTTCTACAAATAAGGTTTCTTAACTGAAGAGGAAATGTATGTTTCTGAACAAAAGCAATATTCCCACAAAAAAAAAGAACTGTATTTTGCTATTTTTTCCATCTAATTAAGTATGTATTTGTTTTAATTCATTTTTTGTTATAAAGTCAAAGGCGGAATAAGACAAAAAAAATTGCTACTCCAAATCATGAAAAAAGATCCCAAACTCTCTGAAAATGAAACGGTATGACAAAGAAGTATTGTGCACACCAGAGTTTGATACAGGTGACAATGAATACAATGGCTCCAAAATTTTTTCTTTTTTACTAATAAAAAAGATCAAGAATCTTTTTTTCTTTTCTACTAATAAAAAAGTGCAAGAATCAAAATGATGGCTGGACTGACTAGGAAGAACTGGAAAAATGAGAACCAAGATGAGACCTACTTAGATGTAAGCTTCCATTTGCAGATTTAGAGCATTTATAATCTGGAAATTGAACAATGATGAAAGCATTTCAGCTTTAACTGAGTACCATAACATTGATACAATTCATTAATCCTGAATGTTGACATTACTTAACATTCTTTTCTGCAATAAACCTTTTAAACTTGAATTATTTAGCTCAGTTCTTAGTGACTGTAAGTTTTCCTACTTTCTCTATTTTTTTCTTTAAATTCGGAGAGGTCAAATACCTAGAGAAATATCACTGTGGAAAAGGCATCTATATTTCTGGCAAAACACAAAACCAAAAGCAATAAATCTTTCTTTGTTCACAGTCTCAGCCGCCATCAATCTCTGATTACTATGTTAAACATCTCTGTAGATGTATATTTTTTCTGAACAGCCTCTACTGAGACCAAACTTTTAAAGGGCTTTATAAATAGTGCAGCTGTGTAATTTTGTTTCGTTTCCAATAAATATCCAACCACCCTCATCTGACTCCCTGGACATATGGTATAGCCATCTGTAATAAAAACAATTTACCCCACTACAATGACTGATATAGAGAGTTCTATGGTGGGAATAAATGGGTAATTGGAAATAAATTATTTGATAACCAGTATCCAAATCAAATGGCTGTGGAGTTCCTGTCCTGGGAATCTGAAATATATTTTTGAAAAAGAAGGCCTTGGGGCAACAGTCAATGGAAATGATGTCAAATCTGTATGCTTCTCTCTGATGGTAGCCTTTAAGCCCTTGGACTTTGCCTTTGTATTAGCACTAAAGAAAAAACTAAATCATAGCACTTCAAGCAATCTATATTTAGCCTTAAGAATCCCTTCATATTTCTGTGTTCATAGTCCAGTAGTACCACATCAAAGGCCCAGTAACAGCTAATTCCCTCTGTAACCTTGTTCCGACAAGTCTATAAATTCTTTATAATTCTTTATAAGTCTTACGTAAGGGAAATGTAGCTCTTTATAATTCTTACACAAGTCTTTAGAATCGAGGAAGCCAGAAGTAGGAGAGTAAGCTTTCATTGCATAGAAACCAAAACTGAAACAAAGGGAGTAGCAGGTGAGAACACCTGGGGCTAATGGTGCCAGTAATGCAAATGCAAAGAGCAGGCAGGAAAGGAGACTTTGGAAGAAAAATGTACTTACCTTGTATATAAAATGATACATCTGGATTTTTCCAGTAACACAGAAACTTTCCAGCTGAAAATCAGCCTGCTTTGTGGTGTTCAGCTTTTAAAAGTTGCACATGTTAATCTTGCAAAGTCCAAAACACCTCTGTTAAAACTAATAAGGCAACCCATTGGTGTAAGATGACTTATCCCAGGTCACAGCTCTGCCCCCGTTTTGGTTTTGTTTGTTTGTTGTTTTTTTTTAAATGATCTAATTGACTTCATGAAGTCTGTAATAAGGATCCGAATAAGAATTCTGTACTCTTCAATTTTCCCTTCAATCTTCTTTGCCCTCATGAAATATCTCGGTTTTTTGATGAGGAAGGTCAGATTCAGGGTTCCTTCTGCTAAAAGCTGCCTTTGTTGTGCCTCAGCCAGCTACACTTCCATAACTGTTTTTCTATCTGCCTGCCAGTCACCCATCTGTTGCTGGAAAACTAAGTGCAAAGTGGGCCTAGAGAACTTGTATCTAGAATCAGCTTCTTCGTAGAATCCAGACAGTAATATAAAGTTCTGAAGTGGACACAAAGGAAATTTAAAAATGTCTCTTAAAAGGAAATGTCAGAGGATTTCTTGAAAACTACCAGTAACTTTTGATATCTCATGGCCTCTGCTTATCTCAGTCTCTATTACAAAAGACAACATATTTTGAAAATACGAGCTTGTAGGAACTAGTCCCTGTTTACAGCATTGCTGTTCAGCAACAAGAGGGATGTCTTAATAATAAAAATATTACTGGACATAGTAACATAATAAGGGTAACTATTTGATATAAATTTATTTTCATAACACATTTTTGGTAAGAAAGGTCTTAAATGAGGAAGCAATCTCCAAAATGCAGTTTTTTCCTACAAAAACATATTTTGAAAAACTAGAAGAAACATGTTCCTTGTACATTATAAAAGCAGCCTCAGCTCTGAAACCCACAGTAACAGAACAAAACCACAGTAGTTATAAACAACATTATAAACAACAAATACTTATAAATCTACAGGCAAATCTACAACTACCCAAGCTAAACAGCTGTTTAAAATGTAAAGGTCTGCTGCTTCTCTGCAAAGGTTGAGGAACATGTGCAGGAATACATACTTGTGCTACAAGACAAACTCGGTTTAAAGATGATTTCTGAGGTACTAATCCTTTAAATCTTTTAAACATCTGGCTTTAAAACAGCATGAAAGTCTTTTCAGAGAAGCCAATATTCCTTAAGCTGCCCCCCTCATATGTTACTCTAGTTCCCAAAGATCTAGAAATTTTAGCTTCTGAGAATTTTACATCCTTAGTAGTTTCTAATTCTGAATGCTTAATTGGAAAATACTTGCACTTTCAAACTATTTTCCATTCTGACTTTCAATCTTCTCCCAGTGCACACATGAAGACAGAAAAATAGTTTCTCCTTTGACTCACCTTTAAAGAAGTGGCCAAGCCCATCAAAGGTGCTACTTACTGAGTGATTTATAAGGTTAGTTCTCCTTCAAAGTAGACATTTTACCCATAACTCCCACACTGAATTTTTCATAAGTGATTCTACAACATTTTGTTGATAGGTTCAGTCAACATAGATCTGTAACTGAGATTTCTGATGTCATAAACCCACATGTAGGTACACACGCCTTAAAACCCATTAATAAAAAAATAACAACAGTAGAAAGGTACACCCACATTGAAACCAAAATCAGAGAAAAACATTTTCCTTCTACCTCTTCAGAGCTCCAGTCTTCGGACCACCACTCCGGAGGGCCAAGCCTCCATCCTTGGCATTTTAATCTATGATTAAAGGATACACATGGAGAAAATGGGAGAATTTTTTGTTATCAAATGTATTTTATCTATAACCAGTATAATGCCATCCTATTTGACTGCATTCAAGAAGCATGTTGAAAAGCAACAAAAAAGGAAAGGATACCACTGCTAGAAGTAGGACACTTGTTTCATAGCTTCAGAAAAGTCAGAACTTGGCGGCTAGGAAAACCACTATTTTCCAGGTGCCAGAGAGAGTAACAGACTGATTTGCTAAGCTTTAGAGCCTGACCAAAAAAAAAAAAAAAAAATAAAAAAAAAAGTAAGCAGGTAGAGAGGTGAGTTTAGTTCAGGAAAGTAAGATCAGGTTGACATTGACAGAAACTTCCACAGCAAATGTTTATCACAACATGAAATAAAGTAGTATTACAAAATAGGAAATAAAATTAATTTTATAGTTTTATCTTGTCTTTTTCTGCAATGTACCCCAAGTTGAATAAATAGTACATTTATAAGCTATTTTTGAATGACTGATTGTCATGGTTTAACCCCAGCCAGCAACCAAGCACCATGCAGCCGCTTGCTCACTCACGTGCACCCGGAGGGGTGGGGAGGAGAATTGGAAAGGAATGTAAAACTCAAGGGTTGAAATAAGAACAATTTAATAATTTAAACAGAATAAAACCATAATAACAATAATAACAGTTATAATGGAAAAGTGGGGAAAAGGATAAAATCCAAAGGAAAAGGGAGAATGGAAAACAAGAGGTGCACAGTACAGCTGCTCACCACCCACTGACTGATGCCCAGCCAGTCCCTGAGCTATGATCCCCCCATCTCCCAGCTCACCCCCCCAGTTTATGTACCAAGCATGATGTCCCATGGTATGGAACACCTCTCTGGCCAGTTCAGGTCACCTGTCCTGGCTGTGTCCCCTCCCAGTTTCCCGTGCCCCTCCAGCCCTCTCACTGGCAGGGCCCAAGGAACCAAAAAGTCCTTGACTCAGGATAAACATCAGCCAGCAACAACTAAAACCATCAGTGCGTTATCCACATGTTCTCACATCATAGCCAAAACACAGCACTGTAATAACTACCAAGAAGAAAATTAACTCCATCCCAGCTGAAATCAGGACACTGATCATATAATATTTCAAGTTATGCATTGCATGTACTACAGGTGCAAGAAAATGGGTCAGTATATGGGCTTGCCTTTTTTCCCATGAAGAAGCACACAGTACCCTGGTCTGTGTCCCAGTGCTTTGTTGCTGTCTCCTCTCCGTGGCTGGACTACAGCTTGTCAGCCTCACGAGGGGAAAGTCATCATGCCTGTCTTCCAAAAGGTGCTCTCAGGAGAAACAGAAGGCATCCAAAGCAAGACATGCACTATCACCAGGATGAGGGCATTTTCAGACACATGGTGAATCTGCTAGAACAGAAATGCACAGGTCCATCCAGAGACAGGAATCACTGCAGCTACATCCACCGCTGCTGCTCCTGGCCTTCCTCCCACCCCGGCACTAGCAGCAGAACAGCTGGAACATAAGTTACCCTGCACTGCTCCAGCACAAGTTGGCACCCTTTCCCCATTAAGGAAGGGTTGAGCCAGTTAACTACATGAGGTTAAAGCAATAATAATTATGTGCTAAGCACTGTGACACTGTGAAGAACATGCTGCAGTGGATTGTTCTGCCACAGATCCTCTCACTGACCAGCCAAACAGCAGTTGGAAGGACAGAAGCAGTTGTATAGTTGGAAATGGATGTTCTCCTTCCTCACAAATTGTGAAATCATTTTCATCTCCTACATGTGATTGTCCTCCTGCAGGTTTCATGAACAGATAAAAATGAAACGTGGAGATTTCTGTGTGGCATCTACTCTGTCTCAGCTCATTTCCATATACAGAATATGGGGCACATTTTATGGTTCTCAGTAACTCACCCTGGATCACCAATCTTACAAAATGCTGCTGGTAGGAATGTCAGGCCCACTTCATTGCTCCAAGATAGTTAAGTTCAGACTGATGCGCTAATAATGCCTGCCTGTCTGTGACATCTTATGGGCTGTTAAAGGACAGTTCTTGCATTTTGCTCACTTAGGGACATCCAAAGTCTGCATTCAAAACAAATTATATGAAATCAGCTGGGATCAGGTAATGCAAATTTGTTGTATTTTAAGACAAATCTATGAAATCCATGAGTTTCCACATAGGAAAAATTCCCCAATAATAGCAAAGTGACTGAGTGGCACCCTTGTGATTTAATTTTTATTTCAACGTCTCACTGACATTTATTTTTAGAACATGCTTTCATTTCAAGTGCCACTACTGCCATATAAAACTGAAGCACAGAACACATTGTTCATAACCGCCTCATACAGAGTTTTATGTGTATACATAAATTTATCTGATTTGTTTCATTTTGCACGGGGCTCTGGAGGTGGAGGTACAAAATATGGATCATTTACTTACTTTGTTTTGCCAGCTCATCTGCCTCCTTGCTTATTATCCTGAGCCATGATGATGACTGATGGCATGATTACTAGGAGTGCTTCAGTTCCTGGGAAGAACAGCTTTTTGCTCAATGTTTACAAAGGTGAAAACACGGGGGAAGGAGCTGAGTTATTATATATATATATTATTCAGGTGTAATTTACATGTAACATAAAACAAAAAGAAATTTTAGAAGTCATCTATGCTGATTTCCTGTTGAGAATCCTCCAACAAACCCACTTTTTAGGCCAGCAGGACTTATAACACACTTAATTCTGTGCATACTGGGTCTTTCCTGGATCTAAAACTGGAAAAGGGGTATTTACCATTAAATTCTTCTTTAGGTGTTTCTGTCCAGTGTAGGCAGCACTTAGTTTCACAATGCTATAGGTTAATAATGTTGCTTGTACCTACATCGTAGCTAATAACTTGGCCATGACGTTTTACCTTCAACATGTATATAGCTTGAGATGGCATTGCTGACATGGAAAGCTGGCCAACAGGTACAGTAAGCAAGCACATAACCAGTGGATGATTTCTGAAGACAGCTCTAACATCACTCCTTCTTATCAACTAAACATTACAAAAGCTAGGTGAACATTACCTCTATCCACAACTGACTTATTCTATTCAGTATTCAAACAAAAATTAAAGCACATATTGGTACAGCTGGCTCACTTGACCAAACCTGATTTCTTACTACAGAAAAGCGTTTAGCTGAAGACATGCATAAGAAGACAGATGGTCTTGCAAGTTCTGCTAAGCCAACAGGTCTTTCTATTAATAAGTCAATGACAGAAGCTATGAAAATTAATTTACCTACTGATAGTTTTATCTCTATTAAAGGTGAAATCTTGACAACTGCTAATAAATCTACTTACACCAGACACTGTGTGTTTGATGGAAGTTCAAGACAAGGAAGACAAGTGCTGCATTTCAAAAACTCAATAGGTAATGAAGGTCCAGTGTGATTAGTAAAAACTTCAAATTAAATATACGAACCAGTGACATTCTTAATCAGTTTCCACAGAGCACAGTTTTGAAGTAGGAGGCTGCTCAGTCTGTGAGAAGAAGACACCTATGCAGAGTAACTCAAGGCAAACAGACATACAAAACACTTTAGTGTTCATTCTAAGCACAATCACAACTACAATCACCTTGATCTGTATGGCCAAGTTATCTATGCTAAGGACAGGACTTCAGCACTTCAGGTGCTGTGCCTCATTAACAATGCTGTGATGGTTGCCAGCCATGGCTCTAGCAGCAGCTGTATAAAGGAATTCATCTCATGAAAGTGAGCAAAAAAGGCGAGGAAGAAGACCTATACTGGCTGTATGTAGGGAGATGTGAAGCGCAGTCATCCCCTAGCCCAACACTGCTCAGCACCACTTTTATTATCTACAATTAGCAAGGGGTCAATAACAGAGGAGTATAATACATAGGTGTTATTCACTAAAAGGCTGTATGAGCAAGTAGGATTATAAGAGAAACAGTAAATCTGCAGTCCCCTCGGTGGCTTTAGAAGGAAGTTGGAGAATAAAACCTGGCACTTTGAAAATAAGAAGACTGTCAGGCCGTATTTTCATTTGTTACTGCAGCAGCTTACGACCAGAACCTCCTGGCAGATTATCTGCGTACCCTTCAGGCCATGATGAAAGCATCAGTTTTACTTCTCTTTTTTTGCACAAATTCCTTTGTCCTGGTCTGAAAGCTTTCTATTCTTTTTCCTCTCTTTTTTCCTTTTTTTTTTTTTTTTGGTTGATTTAAAGAATCAGTCACCAATATTCGAGTGAGAGGAGGCTATCTTTATTCAGCAGCACTGGGTGCATGGGGGATCGCTCCACCAAAGTCATGCACCCCGAGGGAATTTTTCAGTGCCTCCTTTATACAAGCAACTCATACCTATTCATTAACTTTCCAGGAAATCGTTTACATATTCATTACAATTCTGAGAATTCATTTACATATCTCGAGCCTGCGCAATGTCCTTGAGGAGTTGTCTCTGCGCAGACTCTATTCCTCAGCGGCCATGTTTAAAGTCTTCATCTTACCATGTTGCATGTACAACAGGGATCTAAGACAAAATGTCCCTCCTAAAGATAACCAACCCAAGGACTCAGCAGTCTGTACCTCTGTCACATTGACAATAAGGGTCCTTGGACATTTCCCAAGTTTTAACTAAACATAGCTGTGTCACCCTTTACATAAGTGGTACAGCATTCACTATTCATTCCCCCCTTTTCTAACAGCTATTGTAAATTCTTCTACAACATCAGAAAATCATCATATCTTATGATCATTCTTCGACAGCACCAAACAAAACATTGAAGTAATATACATATTAATCCTAAAACTATCACAATAAGTATTATAATTAGTAATATCATGTAAAATCTGAACCTTGTTCCATATCTTATGGATGTCTGTTTCATTTTGATTACTTTGGTCTACGTATACACAACAACTTTGATTTATTATCATGCTATAACCTTGTAAGTGGGTGCTATTACAAAAATCTATTACTGTTGTATTTCCAATTTGATCCACATTCCAATTTCCCATCCATCAGATTGGGAACAAGTATTTTGCCCTGGGTTTCCAGGACATGCTCCTCCTGTCTTGTTTCGAGCTTTCCAATGACAGTCATTATCACTTTTCATAACTACTGTGGTGGTTAGGTTTAATATTTGTAAATCAAATCTGGGACCCAACTCATATGTTTTATTATCAAATAGGCAATATCCTCCACCATCATTTGGCCTTTTCCAAAAGTCTGGCCATGTAGGTCGTTTGCCATCTAGATAATTCCAGTTTTGGGAGGCCACCCCATACAGGGGTGTTATTGGGCCTCCCTGAGGAAGAGAGGTACATATCCAGCATTCCTTAGCTTTCGTGGCATTAACAATTCTTTGCAGTGTTTGAAGACAGGTATTGTTTATCCATGCTTCAGTTTCTAAAATCTCTACAATTATTACAATTAAGATCAGAATAACTCTACACAAATATCCCTGATCCTTTTGACAGTCCATTGTGTTTCTAGAAATTATTACATGGTTATAATAAATTTAAAATCCCTGAACAAATGTTCATGCATCATAATATTTACTGAAGAGTTGCACAATTTATGATCTTCCTATTTGGAAGCACTGTTCTTTAGATTTTGGTCTTTGTTATCATAAGTTAGATAAGCTTCTGCCCTACACGTCCAAACACTGATATTTCTAAGTATTAATTCTACATCTTTAAGTCTCTAAAGGCAATAAACAGGAAGAAATGGGGCTGGTAGGTTTGAAATCAGCTGAAGAACAGGAGACAGCTGACTTTCCTTGACAGGAGTCAAAGAAGATGCAGTTTGCAGAAGTTGTAAAAATAAGCAGCTCAAAATCTAAGAAGTTAACAGCATTAAAATTTTTCCAGTTTGTATATCTATAGAGCTTGTTCCATGAATATCTGAACAATGATTTTGGAAATGGGCTTAATGTCTCACAGCTGAATAACTCCTGGTTGTGTCATATTAGATATGTGGGGGTTTTTCTCTTCCTCAGATAAGCTTGCTCAATTCACAACCGTCACAGCCTTTGGAGAGAAAATCCTAAAGGAAAACATTTATATTTTGGTAATACTGAGGATTTAAGTGCAGAGTGTGGAATATGTTATTGTTCATTTGAGATAGATTTGAGGGTAAAGTGTAAAAAGCTTAGCAAGCAGCTAATTAAAAACTTTCTTTTGCATGTTCCATTAACCCTGCCCTGAATGCAAATAAATTTAAATTATTACGTGGATGCTTCCAGGAGCAGCAGTAGCCAGGGTGGAGCTAACACCATCTTCTCTGGCTATAGGCTCTCCTTCCACCTCCTCCTGCCTTCTCCCTCAGGGAAGCAGGGTTAGTCCCCAGTGCCACCCACTCCTGACCATCATCTCCTCCCTTTCTTTATTGCATTTTCCCCAACAGCCTAAGCTGGGTCCTGCCTTAAAGCAGGAAAGTAAGATTGTTGGATCAAACCTTGGAGAAAACTCTCCAAACACAGCTGAAACATAATGAAGCATTATTAATAAAAACCCAGAATTATGACAGGAATATTTAGGTCAATAGTTTTAGTAAATGGTGAGAGAACTTTTAAGTACCCTTTTCTTCATCACAGCTGAAGTAATTCTGACAATTGTCAGGACAGATTTATCTCCTTAGATATACAGTATGGATTAACTTTCAAGTATATTATCCATTTTATTAAGTTATAATTTTTTCCCATATCAGCAAAATGGATTGTATAACTGCAAATAAAAAAATACTTTCTAAACTAAAATATTTCTGATAAGCCACCATCTCATCCACTCAGCCTAATTAACTACTTCAGTTCACTTGCATCAAGTCTGATTCATGTTTGTGTTTTGCAGTGGCAAACACACCATCAATCCTGCTAATGCAAAAGAACTTATGCCAATAAGTGCTGCTCAGTGACATATACTACAGTCTTTAAACCCACAGCACATACTGGGATGGTTTGGGGAAATGGTTTCCTCACCACAGAGGTAAATTTTCCAGGAGCTCAGGGCTGTGCTGCTCCAGGATGCACTCTAAACTTAAGAGCACTCTTAAAAACACAGACTAACAAGTCAACATTTCTTTTTCACATCAAATTATTTAAGGGAGAGAACGGCATCATGGCAAGGAAGTATTGGCTGGGTCAATGATGCTTTTGTAGAGGGTAATATGAGGACAACTGGCAGACTCACTGGAGCACAATCCTCATCAAAACCTTGTGAACAATTATTGCCCTCCAAACTGAACTGACCCCAAATCACCCTCTGATAAACATACAGTCACTCCCTGCAGCCATAGAGTAGGTTTGCAAGTAGGTCCTTGTATCTGTAGGACACCATTGTGTCTTCCTCAAGAGCAGCTCCAGAGCAGCCAGCAGGAATGCAGACCTGTGCTAAGTACTGGCAGTCTCCAGGGTAACATTTACTTGATAAATCTTAGCATCACATTTCTGTTGTTGCAGAACACGAGCAAGGTGCCCAGGGCCTAAGCTGCTACTCTCAGTGAAGATGATCACTGCAGCAGCAGTGATGCTGCCATCACTCTAAGGATGCACCTGGAAAAGGGTGTGCAGTGCTTTTGCTCCCTCAGCTGGATAAAGCTACACTGCTTCTACCTCACTGTACAAGTCAGAACATGCTGCAGATGAGAAAGCAACAGCAGTTCTGCCTTACACAATTAATCCATCCTTAACCGACACTAACAGAAAAAGTACCACACAGTGAAGGCTAGATATCACTCAGTATTGACATTGGCAAGAAAGAATAACCTAGAGTTAATAGGAGAAAACACTAACATAAGGTGTACAAAATTAACCACTGATCATATCTATTTGATATTTTAAATTCAGTGTTCTGTTTCTGAAGCTTGCAGTAATTATTTTTCTAGATCTGCAGGCCAAGAGAAAAAGTTAGCTGAATGACAAGATTTGAAAGTGTTGACCAGAGATATTTCAAGGCCACCGGGCAATGAAAATAAACCAAAGAATCTCACACCTCTACTTCACTTTGCCAGGAAAAAGACCATTAGCCACACATGCCATAAAGAATAATAACCATGATGAAACAACAACATTGACTAAAAGCAAAAAAAATTCACAGAAAACTGAGAAATCTGTACGTGCATACATGCACATAGGTAACACTGTAAATATATATATATATGTTGCCTGTAAAAGGTGGTCAAAACATAAATTGATTCCAGTATAGCACTTGCAAGAAGTTAGATATTAATGTCAGCAAATCATGCTTAACTAAACATAAAATTCATTTTAATCTAGCTCTCACAACTGAAAACTGATCACCCCAAAGCAAACTGCCAATTCATCAGCATATGTGAAAAATGGGTATGCAAATGTAATAGCTGGATAACAAACAAATGTTATTGCAGACATACCTTCCAATCATACTGGCTCTCCAAGATGTCCAGTCTTGGAGCAGACTCTCCAGTCCAGAGTCACCACTAATGTGGCATCTGTCTGCAGTGCTTGCAGCTGGCAGTTTAAACTACCCTTCCTCTCCCTGCCGAGACAGGTGGGTAAATAATACGTTTGTCTGTGAGCAATGAAGTGTCAAGAAATGCTAGACCTCTGAACCAAACAGCTCATCCAGAGTCTGCTACCAAAGCAACAGCAGCCAGAAGCTCACAATCATAGAGATTAGAACAATAATGCCCTATTAATTCATCCCAGCTAATTCCTCCAAAAACTCAATATCCCTGCCAGTGGTTTGCACAGTTCTCTCTCATTGTTTTTATTGTTGCAGCTTTTTTCTTCACCTTTAGGGTTAGAAACACACTGAGGCAAAATAGCTTGGAACAGTAAAACCTGTTTATCTGCGGAAAACTTTCTGATCTCTCCCATAATCTTAATCTCAGTTTATGAGAAAAAAAGGTAAGGAAAGGACAAAGGATTGTCTCAGTATCTTCATCTTCTAAAATGATTGCTACAATTTATGTTTCTGAGCTGAACAAAAAAAAAAGTTATTTTTAGTGAACTGGAATTCTTGTCTGCTGATGCTTTCTACCCTTTAAACTAGTCGTTTGGAAAAGACATGAGGTGTAATGGTTTCAAACACTTCCAATTTTTCTGTATTTTGTTCAGGTTTGTGGTCTATATATTTAATTTTGTTTTCACCTGTAATAACTTAATCTGCATATATATGATAGGAAACATAAAATGGTGAGGTATGTCAGCAGAAATGTACCTTCAAAGTGGGGGACCCAGTGACCTAGAACATCTAACAAATTTGTTATTCAGACAACGTAGATACATTAAAGTTACAGAAAACTAAACTGAACAGAGTAAGTTAAGGTAATCATCACAAATGTAAGAAATACCTAGTGTGAAAATTCCAACTTTGATCTGAGTCAATCCTCATAAAACCAAAGACACGAGTTTCAGACAAAACAAAAGACAATTCCAACATAATATTGCATTTCAAAACAGTCTTCTGAAAAGTTAGTATAACATTTGAAAATGTCTAACAAATGCAGATGCTTGATTTCTGAAAGCAAGAAAATTAGAAATGGTATCTCCAGAGGCACAACAAAGAACCACCACTTCTTGAATTGAAATACAGGATCAATTAACCCACAAGCAAACTGCTGAATACAACATGTTACTAGTTTCACATTAACAACAAAAATAATTCCTGTCTAACAAGAGTTGCTGCTTAGCTCTCTCTCAAAGCAATGATAAGAAGGAATGAGAACTGGTGTTTTCCAGGTTTATTTTTTCAGGAAAAGAATTTAAGTTTTGTTGCAACTAAATTCTTCCAGCATGACATAAGCTTCAATGTGTTGATGGTCAGACACACATGGAGAGAGCACCAATCTTTGCAACCGACAACTTCCTACTACCAGACTATTTGGGAATAAAAGGGGAATAGGGAAAGTGAGTGACTCCTGGATAGAGGAACAGAGGCAGATTTGGCCCCAGAAGAGATATCGCCTTTGAGAAGTAAGGAAGCAAACAGGAAACCTAACCGTGAGCAGTATTTCTCTCTATGTACTCGGCACATTGGCTTCCCAAACACCTAGTGCATGGTAACAGAAAGGCAGGAAAAGTCCCATTTACTCGGTATTTTTGGACAAGCACTGGCTCCCAGATGTAGTTTCAGACCAGAGGAAGCTGACAGCACACCCCACCCAAGAGCCAAAGTCACACTCCTCCACTTCTGGGCTGGTCGCTCCGGGAACTCTCCCTGGCACCAAAGTCATCAGCCTTCACTGCTCCAACGGATGGCAACACAGTCTGGGATGTTAGCTATCTCAGTGGGGGCAGGAATGTTTCCCAAGATTTGGGATTGCACCTTAAACCATACTAATCCAGAGAGGAAAATTTAGAAGGGGCATTGAAAGCACAGGGACAACAAAACCCCAGCTGGGGTCCGTCCCACCCCAGACCTTCCTGCTCCCTCCCTTGGACCAGCAGCACTGCAGGAGCAAAGCCATTAGCAACAAAACCACAGACCAATTAAATAAGCTTTCAGCTGAAGCAGGTGACAGTATGGAGACACAGGCAGTAAGGCAGGATCAGCCTGGCTCTTTCCCCATGCCTTTCAGCTTTATGACCTCTGTTTCCTAGACAACTGCACTGGCACCCTCACACTTTCGACTCTATTCCCCCGTGCACAGCCCTGCCTTCAACATACAGAGCCAAAGTATTTGTAAGGAGGTGTACCATCTGCAGTGTTAATTTCTGTAACATCTAGATTTAGTTTGACAGTCTCACACCTACTCATTCTTTGCCAGCTGCAAACCAGAATAGATTTGACAGAGTATGACCAGAGCTCAGCAGCCCAAATGAATACAAGGGAAACACAGAGTATTCACCTCTGCCCCATACAACTCTTATTCTTAAAATTCCTCCCGTATCATATTCTGACTTCAAATAAAACAGCAGAAAAGGATTTGATCTCTGTAAGGATTTTTTTCATAAATATACACCTTTGACTCACAGAATATTGTTTTTAAAATCAATAAAATTGTATATATCTCTATATATACTTGCATGTATATATCTCTCTATATATATATAACTCAAGCAGCTGAAATGTTTCTTCCTCTGGCTCTGGACAGCATAACAACAATTTCTTGAAGCTTTAACCTTCAAGGCATTATTTGGTATGAGAAAGCATTTTAAGAAAATAGTATCTTACCAAAGCAAAAGCATTGCAGATAGTAGAAATAACCATGAAGGAAAGTTACCCCACATCATAAAATAAGAGGCTGTGAAAGTAGTTCCTGCTTCAGAAAAAATTATAAGAAACAGCCCTTGTGCATCCTTTGTGGCTTTCCCATAAAGTTTTGGGGCTAAATCCTGAGTCCTGCTGACCCAAACTGGTCTGTCAAAGAGACAAACTTTCATCAATCAGCTCCCATATTTCAAAAAAGCACAAGGTTTTACTTTGTGGGTTTTAAGTGGTTTAGGAAATGTGCCCAGACAAAGACCCCAAAGTCTGAATGCTTAACCAAAATTCAACACAACCAAACTGGCTTGCAAAACAGGCCTCAAATCCCACCAGAATTTGCTGTAACAAAATTTTTTTGTGTCATGATCCAGACACAGCATGACTTCTATTCCACATTAACTGGGCCAAAGCATCACACCTACATTTTATTCTCCACATTTTAACATCCTTTTACTCACTCCAGAAACCTCACCTTACAAAAAGAACACAGTAGTGCACCATTACTTATTTTATCTATATCTAACTTACTATTTGACCAGCCCATCCCAACCTTTGCTCAGTGTGAACATTAAGTTCAACAACAACAAAGCTGATTCTGGTTCCATCCGACCTTGTATTGCCTTTTGAAATTTAGCAATCCCTTCAACCCTTTAGTCAAAATGAAGTTATTCTCATCTTAAACACCATCATCACCACTAATTAAACTAAGCTCAGAACATGATATAACCTATGCAGCTGTTAATGCTGTTCACTAGACACTGCAGATTATGAACAGGATTTTCCTAAGATTTGATAACCAAAAATGAGACCAAAATCCAGTTTATTAAGGCTCTCTGCCTCCTGTTCTCACCTGCATAACATAAACCGCATCAGAATAAAGGAAGGCAGCGACAATGGTTTAGAAACTTGCAGAGCTATCTCCTTCAAATAAACACAATACTTTAAAAATAGGAGTGTCCGTAACAGGCAACCGAGGAACAGCTGTGAACCTCCCACTCAACATATGCACATACACACACTGCAATTATTACAGAAAAGCTGCAAATGGTAAGAGGTCCAAAGTGTTTACTGTTTTTTATTTTTAAAGGATTAGCCCTTGACAAGAATCATCCTATCAACGGGTTCTAGAGTATGACAAGAGCTAAACTTTCAAGCCTTCAAAAATCCTCCTGCTTATCCTTTTTAAAGAATTATATTAATACAGTGGACCAAATAAATATCTGATGAAAAATTCCACTATCTCCAGTGAAATTTTTCAGTTGTTAGTAAATTATTATTTTTTAAAAAAGGACATTTTATTTCTGTCTTGACTTTGTTCACAAGCACACTCAAACCACGGCATTCTCAACAAACCATTGCATCATCTTATCTCCATGAGCACTTCATATTAAGGTTTGTCATCATTACACAATCCTCTGTAATATTAATGTATTCTTGCTAAAAGCCTATCAAGAAAACCTGTTATTATGCATGAAGGTCAGCTTTTGTTCACTGAAGAAGATTAAAAATCTCCTAAAACCTTTCATGTTATCAGCATGAAGATTATTTCTCTCCTTTTACCAGCAAAAAGCCTTGCAAAGAAGAAGACTCAAAGCAACAGAAACGGAAAAGAAAAACAGATGAAGCAACTGAAGTACAGTAAAGTTGCTGCAGAAGTCTCTCAATACTAATAGAAGCTGATTTTATTTGATCCTCATGTTTGGCTCAGCAGTCAAATACGCTTCATCAGTGTGAATGCCTGCTGTTACTATATTAGTACCTTAAGATCCATACAGGTTCCAGAGCACCGGCCCCAGAAAATCTCAGTATCTGCATGGCAAGAACTGCAGGTCAACCCAAAACTGACTGAGGTGCTCTGAAGTAAGACACAGTTATGAAGAACACCACCAAGATTCACACACAGCAAGGAAAGATTTAAGAAGACTGTTTAGCAAAAGATATACCTGGAACAAATTAATTATCCATTTCGCCTTATTGACAAATGTTTGGAGGCCTAATTTTTAGTTTCAGGCATGGCAGATACAAATGATTACAAGTTCTGCTTCTGCCTAAACAACAAGAGATTTGCAAATGTATAATTAGCCTTACAAGTAAAATGGATATGAAAAACTACATCCATACATTTTAAGGGCCAGAGCACAAATCAGTGGCATACAGTCAATAGGGTCTAAAGCTACCTGGTTTTATCCTTCCTTTCAGAAAGTTCAGCAGGTATAGGTGAATGTGAAAGAACAGTTTAAACTGCTTCAGGAGAGACATCAGCAATAATAAACTCTAAAGAAGGCTGTTGTAACCTTTTCATGCATTTTTACAATGTGCAAAAAGCTAGTTGGCATTCCCGTAAGTACAAATAGTCCATTCCCCCATGGAGTAAATGTATCTACCTAGGCTGCTGTACTGCTAACGCAGAGAAACCGCTACTTTTGCATCTGATTTATCTGAATTATTTCAGACTGTCCCTGTTTGGGGACCTAAGATGACCAACTCTGATGTATGCACACCTACTCTAGGGTATTTATACTTCACAAGGCTCTTTGTGCCATATTAAAAATTACACAACTTCACAGGTATTCGCATACATGAAAACCATTAATGCCCTTTAAAAGGCTGGCCAGATGCATAATTGCCAAAAATCAAGTAAACTCTGATAGTTCTTGTTTGAATACTGCATACTGTTAAGCTTATGTTGGAAAAAAAAACTATGCAAAGAAAAACTGTTTTCAGACACACCACATACTGGTTCTAAAGCTGTACGAATACACACACATTGTCCCAGGTTTCTGCGTAGTGATTCTCTAAAAATGCAAAACAACTCAGTTTTCATTGAAGCAACTTTCTCTTCTCCCCAGTCTTCACGAACTCCTGAGTGCACAGGGGGGAAAAATGGAAAAAAACAAACAAACAAACAAACAAAAAACAAACCCTGACAACTTGTTTTAAATGTTTTGCCAAGTAAACACCATCTATTTAATCTGTGACAGCTGTAGACTCAACAGGCATCCGGCATTCATCTAGGCTTTATCAAGAAGGCTGCACAAAACAGATGCCCCTGAACATTTCAGAGGCTCACAAAATGCCCACTGTATCCTGCGGGAGACTATCTTCTGTTTTCAGGTGATTGTTTTTAAGCAAGTTTCTCAAAACCACATGCAGCTGGTGAACAGCTTACTTCACACTGCCTGATGATTTTTCTGACACAAACATTTTCCTCAGAGAAAAAATCCTCTTACTTCTACCCATCACAGCCCTCATATTTACCTCAAATATAACATCAGAATTATCAGAAGCTCGTTCTCAGCCTACTTGCTGCCTCATTAATGCTCAGTGGACTGACATTTGCAAGCAGTCCAGTAACCAAATTGCTGAAATACTGCTTTGAAAAAAATCAAGACCCACATTTTCATTGTGTGCTGAACCATATCACTAGACAGCATGGCTCAGTATCTTTTACGCAGGTTTCAGTGATTTTCCACACTGCATGCAAAGAGTCTGTGCAACTGGGTGAGATAGGAAACCTCTTATATCCTTTGTATATGTTCTGGGATCCACAAACTGCACAGTCATGCTTCAATAATTTGGGATTCACTCTGCACACTGGAGGAGGGCTGGAGCAAGGGTAGCATTACACTTAGAAACTTAGGTTGCATTTGTTGGTTTTCAGATTACATGGCTCGTCCTACCTCAGGTAACACAATGGTGTTGCAAGCACATGTACGTTACGGCTCTGTATCTCTGCAATCCCTCTCATTGCTCACAGCAGGTGTTATTGCATATACTTCTAGACTAAGGATGTACATGGAAGTCACACAATCTAGACTTAAAAGAGAGACAGATATAAAATTCAGTGCCTTGCAATTTGTTCAGAAGTAAAAACCCAAAATACGATTTGTCATGTGAAACACAGAACTTGCTTTTTGTCCTGAAATACCAATTCCTGGGGTCATTACACAACTATAGAAAGAAAAGGAGTTAAAAGTCAATTGCAGAACTTTAAAACAAAAAATATTATACATTCTGGATAGCTGAAATTATAGCAATGAATATACCTGACCTCAATAAAAGTTAAAAAAAAAATTAATTGCATATATATTGCATCCTACTAGCCTGTTTCAAAAAAATAATCTCAGGAAAAGCAGTTGTTTCCTTATTTATAAACGATTGAGCCAACCCAAATTCCTATGTGTTAAATCTTCATGAGACGATTTGCCATCACATACTTTTTCCGTATATGAAAAAATTACTAATTTGTGCAACAAAGTATTAGAGGAAAGTATGTATAGGTTTATACACTGCTATTTTGCAGGAACTGGTGGCGTGTGTTTTGGAGAACTTAAGCTCTGCTAACAGCCTTTATTTTAATATTAGTACAGAAGCATCACAGCAGTAGTGCAACAGAACACGTGATCTGATGGATTGGCAATACTTGGGGTTAATGGCATTGCCCATATTCAGCTGTAGAGTTGAATAAAGAGGTCCAGGGTAAAGCCTGCTAATGTAAGCAAGTCCAATAAATTTATCCTAATTTACCCTTCCTGAACATCAAAAGCAATAACCCCTCAGGTATAATTGTCATTCTGTATTCAGAAACATTTCACCCCAGAAGAGAACTACTGGTTGGGCCTTTCCATTTATCAGTTACAGGGACAGACAACCATATCATGCTGTTAGGATGTGCTCTGCCATGATAATTATACTCAATACAGGATTATACCTCCTCCTGTGTATTACCATTAAAAATTGCCATTATCCCATTTATATTGCTTTTGTTCTTCCTTTCCCTCACGTCCCTAATCAGGAAGCTTTGTTCCAGTGGGACTCTCCTGCTACAGATAGGTTGTTCTCTGCTTATTAGTCCCAGGACTAATGCATATGTCATCGTTAACTTAGGCGCACTGTAATTTGCAGTCTGCTCCAGATTATACTGATTTAACCAACAGAGGAATTTGTCTTCATACTTCTGGTATTTTTGGTAGTAATCATTTAATGCCACATCATTTATTAGCTCTTGAGTTAGCAAAAACCTATTAATTTTTCTTTTTGTCAATTTAATGTGATATAAAGCAAGAAACATCATCCAATGAAAAAGAGTCTTAGAGTTTTAGCTAGGCTATTTTACTACAACAGCAACAGCCCTTACTTGTGAAGTGTGACACACAGAGAAACACAACATACTATGCCTAGGAACAGCCACAAGTTCCAAGAAGAATCTGGAGCCAAATCAAAAAGATACAAGAGCAGTACTTCAGTCTGCAGTGCCTTAATCACCACCTCTGTCACCGCAGTGAGAGTGTACCACGTGGTGCGATACAACATCAAGCCCTTGATGCCGCCTAATGGGAGCCCACAATGCCCAGCACCTGCCTGTCCTGAAGGCAGAAACAATGAGTAAAATACTGAGACTGCAGCTATATAAGTAATGCATATAGTCAGAACTCCACACAAAGCCAGTATGAGTAAGCATGAAGCAGTTTTCTAATTCTTTCCACTGTTCATCCAATCCATAGGGCTTGCATTGCTCCCATAAGAGCCTCCCACCTTAGAAGCTGAATCATGGTTGCTCTTCAAACACCTCCCATCCAGCTCACATACACTCAAGCAGCCACAGTACAGAGCTGGATTTCTAAATTTCAGTACATTATCTGAAAACAAGATGAGCCTAAATAGAATTGGCTGTACTAAAAATGAAGGGACCACACTTTATGTTATCTAGACTCCTGTTTCCTTTGCACTTTTACCAGTGAAGGCCAACTGTGGACAAGTTAGACCCATCGAGGTATTTTTAAATAGGCAGTAGTGTTGCTGTGACACCATTTTCAGTGATGCATCAGAACATCCAGGCTGCAGATTAAGAGGGCGGCAGGCATAAAAACATCTGAATTGCCATGCTGTTGATTGAGCTTGGTCTGGCAATATTTATTAGCTCAGATATGAAGTAATTTGAGCATAATTTATAAATTCCAGGCTCATTCAGACAGATAAGCAATACAGCTACTTCAGTGCTATGAGGGCCCATAACAGGCTTTGTCTGAACCTACACATGCAGATCCAAACATGATGCTTCTGGCCACTTTGCTTGACTTAGGGATTCTAGATACAATAGCACATGGATATCTGTAGCAACACCAGCTCTGGTGCAACAAAGGTCATCAGTTTTGGCTTTGCATGGACTTCACTAGAGCTAAGGTGATTCTTGCAGAGCCTGTTACCCATGAGCTAGGTTCTGGGAAAGTATTAAGCAGCAGGCTGTGTCCAGCACCAGCATGGAGGCAGCAGAACCCCAGAACTCAAGTCCTGGAAACATAGTACATTAAGTAGCTCTGTTGGAGCAAGGACAGCCAGCTCCGAATCAGTCTTAAACCCCTGCTTAAGGGTCCACATGGTGTGACAGAGATCTCTGCACCATTTCTCACTGTGTTCTCCAATACTGACACTATCTGTTGCTGTGGTTTAGCCTCAGCTGGTAGCTGAGCACCACGCAGCTGCTCGCTCATTCCCCTCTCACCCAGAGGGGTGGGGAGGAGAACTGGAAAGGAAGGTAGAACTCAAGGGTTGAGAGAAGAACAGATTAACAATTGAGATAAAATAAGAGCAAGAGAACAATAATAACAGTAACAGATATAAAGAAAAGGAGGGTGAAGGGGAGAGAAATGAAAACCAAAGGGAAAGGAGAAAAGAAAACAAGTGATGCACAACAGAACTGCTCACCACCTGCTGACTGATGCCCAGCCAGTCCTGGAGCAATGATCAGCAGCCCTGGTCAAACCCCTCCTCTTCAGCCAGTTCCCTGTGTCTGCCTCCCCAGTTCTTGTGCCCCTCCAGCCCTCCCACTGGCAAGGCCTGAATCAATCAAGAAGTCCTTGACCACACTCTTCCCACACCAAATCCAAAACACAACACCACCAAGAAGAAAATCAACAGGACATCCATGCAGTAAACTGTAATTATTCTGCTGTAGGGACCCCAAAGCAACTCAATGGAGAAAACCTAAATCAACCTATTCCTTACCCCAAGCACAAATAATTTGTCTATTCTTGACCTACATGTTGCAATTTCATTATCATGAAAGACAGACTGCAGAGAAATGGATGCCCTGGCTTAGGTGTCATTTACCTCTACTAGAGTTCTTAACAGTTTCCTGCAGCGATAGTGCCTATTAGCTTATTACTATCACAGCTTTTTCACTTTAAACTGTGCCTCTCTCTTGGGTAGAGCCTCAACTAAAATGTGTCCTATTTATGGGCCCTACAGTTTGTATTAACAATTTACTGCAAAACAAAGATGAGTTAGAACTTCAATTTAATCTGGAAGATGCACACCTTGTACTTTTCTGGATTTAGGTTTGGATTTTATTACTGTAAGATTTTATTGACTTTGAAAAACAAACATAACTGTGGGCAAGGGGAAATAATACAGATTTCAGTATGATTTCTACTGAAAGAAGTGTTAAAGTAACTTTGAGTGAATTTAGTACTTGGTAGGCTGGCAACTCCAGAGACAGGATCATGCAAAACACTTTCTGAAGCAGGAGGCAAATATCTTAATGGTATTTTTTTTTGTGGTTTGTTTCTTCTTAATCAAACCCATAATTCAAAACCACTTTTTCCACTGGTGATGCTTACAGTAAGGCTTTACATCTCCATTTGGGGTGTGCAAAAATGATCAAGAACAATTGTATTGTCACTTGGTGACTTACCACTGATTTGCTGCTCTTGAGCTCTGAAGCCCCAGTCCTACCTACCTTTGGTGTGAGTTCATGGTGGTTTGAAAAAATGCATTGTACTTCCTATATAAAACAGGAGGGGATCATATACAGACAGCATACTGACTCTGCCACGTAGTAACTCAATATGACATGATACCTATTGATACTGTATGAATATGGCTCTACGCACTAAATAGCTTCTCACTCCAAAGTCCTGGCAAATGTCCTTCTGAATGCACTCACATGCAAGCTTCAAGCGCTTACCTCATCGGGGGAGCTCTGAAAAATATGGCAATCCTGGTAACGGTCATAAAAACACAGGTGAGTGCATGTAGGTATGCCAACATGTACTGAACAGAACATAATTACCCTGACACTATTGCTTTCCATTCTTTTATATTAATCATTTTCACAGTTTGGTATCATTCACTTATTGCCTCTGTTCCCATATCAGCTCTCAACACCTTCCTCTTTCCTTTTCTTTTGCACTCTACTTTTCCTCCAGAACTCACTTTTTCTATGCTTTTCCTTCCTAAGGCAGTCCATTTCTCTTCAGCTCCTACTGATGGTATCTTGTACTCACCTGCCTTCTGTAAGCAGGCAGTTGAAATTGTCCTACCCTGAGCTGTGCAGAGAAACCACACAGCAGAGAATATAGCCCGGCTGTGTTCGAAGTCTGCTGAGGAGTCACTGGCGGTAATGCGCAATTCAGACAAAATTAATCTGCAGGAGTGACACTGTTATGTCCATGCTACCATCCCAGTCTTCAGGCCAGAGAGAACTAGTTTAAAAATACAGTAAATAAAAAAGGCAAACTGGGAATCATTCTCAAGTGCCCATGGAAGCAAACATTGAATATTTCTGAAAGCCCGAGAAAATATTCTCCTTTATTTCTACCAGTCCAGCAGGATTCTCTAAAGCCACTGGGTTTTTTTTTATTATTTATGTGCAGCTTTTAGTTAACCTTCTTATTCTATATATATCTGTAAAGGTAATGAAGCATAGTAACAGTGGCCTAAAGAAATATGCATTGAAAAGAAAAAGATCTTTATTTCCTCTTTTTGAATCTGGTAAACGGAATAGGAAAATGCCAACCTAACACTAACTAGTCAATCAGAAGCAGCATCCTGGTATCCTTTACAATAGATAAAAGAGGTTCAAGATAAAATATAAAAATAGAACACCCTCTGATATGGTCTGCTAGGTTAAGTGTTCTGTACCACTCTAATGTTACTTCAAAATATTGAGGAAGTGACAGAACCACATAACATTAGTAAGTTTCTAAAGCTGCTTTAAGTCATTGTTTTACTATTTACAAAGAGATTTTACACAAAGTGCAAATTAAACCAGATTATTCTACTCATTGTCTGTAGGCAGTAAGACATTAAACATGTCATGATGTCTTTGGTGATTAACTCACTCTTACAGCCTTTTATATTAAAACAAGTGCCTTGAACTCCAGAGACAGTGAGATCCATGGGGATTGTCATGCTGTGATGAAAAAAAATAGTTAATATCCCCATCTCAAATTAAGGTAAATATCTTCCTTACTGTTCTACAAATGGTCCAAGCCAATACTGCTGGTTTTGTGTGGAGATGCAAGTATGTGTATGGCTGCGTGCATATGAGATGTCTCCAAACTAAACAACAGATTCAGGGTTCATCTGTCTCCAGTTGTGTAAGTTGACCTAAGAAAACAGGACAAAATGATTCTGTCTTCCACTCTTCAACCTCAGAACAGACTTTGTGAACAAATGCAAACTTAAGTACTATGACATCAAATCATTTCTTCCACAATCAATTTGCCAGCTGTAGGCCCTCCAGGCAGAAAGCCTTCTCCAAATCCTGTTCTGACCTTCCCCAAATCAGAAGTCCTCTCTTTACAAGGAATCAGAAGAAAATACCATCACACCTTTCCTGAAGAGGTTCTTACCCCCTTCTGGTCTTGTTCCTGAAATACTGTCTTTATCAAGGTTCAGATATCAATACAGGATTTCTCTAAGACCCCTCCAGTCTGTGGAAATCCATATCCTCTTGTTACTAGAGTCCCATCCAGTCTCCATAACCTAGAACCGAGTGGTTCTCTGTTCTAACTCACAAACAATCCTGTTTATTTTCCACACCAAGTAACCTTAAGATTCACTGAGTTTCAAAATTTCATAGCAACATAGAATTGTGAAGGTTGGAAAACACCTTTGAAATCAAGTCCAGCCACTAACCCATGACTGCCAAGTCCAACACTAAACTGTGTCAGAAAGCACCACATTGACATGTTTTTTAAAGACCTTCATGGATGGTGATTTCAACACTTCCCCAGGCAGCTTGTTCCAATGCTTCACTTTTCAGTGAATTTTTTCCTAATATCCAATCTAAACCTCCCCTGGCATAACCTGAGGCCATTTCCTCTTGTCCCTGTCGCCAGTTATCTGGGGGAAGAGACCAACTTTCACCTGCCTACACCCTCCTTTCAAGGCAGCTGTAGAGAGCAATAACATCCCTCCCCCGAGTCTACTCCTCTCCAGGCTAAACAAACCCAGTTCCTTCAACCGCTCCTCATAAGACTTGTTCTCCAGACCCTTCACCAGTCTCGTTGCCCTTCTCTGGACACGCTCCAGCACCTAAGTGCTGCTCCTAAAGTGAGAGGCCCAAAACTGAACACAGTATTCAAGGTGCAGCCCCACAAGTGCCCAGTACAGGGGGACAATCTCTGCCCCAGCCCTGCTGGCCACACTGCTTCTGACACCAGCCAGGGTGCTGCTGGCCTCCTTGGCCACCTGGGCACCCTGCTGGCTCATGCCCAGCCGGCTGCCGACCAGCACCCCCAGGCCCTTTCCCACCAGGCCCTTTCCAGCCGCTCTGCCCCAGCCTGTAGCGCTGTGTGGGGCTGGTGTGACCCAGCTGCAGGACCCGGCACGGAGCCTTCTTGAACCTCATCCAGCTGGCCTCGGCCCACCGGTCTGGCATGTCCAGACCCCTCTGCAGAGCCTCCTGCCCTCCCGCAGATCAGCGCTGCTGCCCAGCTTGGTGTCATCTGCAAACTTACTGAGGGTGCACTTGAGTCCAGATCATCGACAGACACTAAGCAGGACTGGCCCCAGTACTGAGCCCTGGGGGACACTACTTGTGACCAGTCGACAGGTAGATGTAACTGCATTTGCTTTCACTCTTCGGGCTTGGCCATCCAGCCAGCTTTTAACCCTGTGTAGAGCACAGCCACCCAAGCCATGAGCCGCAGTTTCTCCAGGAGAATGCTGTAGGAAAGTTCATCTTCCTTAGAGGAAGGCTTTGTCCAGTCTGCCATTTACTCTGCAATTTTCCTGCTGAAACCTCGCCACAGTAAGAGACAAATGTTGGAGGGATCTTGGCAAGATGTATAAATACCTGACAGGAGGGAATGAAGAAGAGGGAGCTGGACTTCTCAGTGGTGCCCGCTGAAACACACAATTCTTTCTGAACACAAAAAAACCCCCACTCTTTCATTATGAGGGTGGTCAAACAACTTGCTCAGAGAGGCTACGGAGTTTTCATCTGTGCAGACACTCAAACCCCAACCAGACACGCTCCTGGGCAACCTGCTGCAGCTTACTGTGCTTGAGCAGGGGGGTGGACTAGATGATCTCAAGACATCCCTTCCAACCAAAACAATTCAGTGAAGTCTCATTTCCAGCTGCATGAGCTTGTTCAAATTCTCTCTCCCTGAGCAATTGGACCCTCTAGGTTTCCATTTCACTGGCCTTAAGGAGAACATGACACATTGAGGGCTGACTGAACAACTATTGTAAAGCTGATCAACATTTCCCAGCATTGAAGCCTCATCTGCCTTTGCGTTGCTACACTGCTCTGCTCAGTTATATTCCTTGCAGTTGCTATTCCACTGGCAATTTTTGCCAGTTCACTATTCATCAACACTTCCAAACCATTAATAAAGTGATAAAAATCAGTCCTAATACAGAACCTTGTGGCAGCTTGCTGTGAATCTTTTGCCAGGTTGCAAATTGCTTATTCACCCTCTTGCTTTCTAACTCCCCGCTGTTTGGACATTACAACTTCATCTCTGACTGCCCAACCACCCAGCCTTCTTACCAGCTTCTGTGCCACAGCTTTCTGAAAGTCGAGCTCCTCTCATTCAGCAATGCCTTTGATACTGTGCTCGCTGAACCTCACGAAAGAGACACAAATAAACACGTTGATTTCTGCACAGGTATTTCAGGAGGTGGAGGAGGGAAAAGCACTGCTGCAAGGCAGAACAATTTCGCTTGCAGGGCTCTGGGCCTGATTACAGAAGTCAGACAGTACATCAAAATACTTCAACAATGAGCACAGCTAGTAGCAAAAGGCTAGAAGAGGACTCTTGGGATCTGAGGACTATTGACACGTGCTGCATTACAGCACCACTGATTAAAGTGCATAAGTAGCCTTGAAGGCAAATAAGAGAATATAGGACACGCACTGCTTCCTACATCCACAGCTGTAGGACTAATGAATCTCCTGCCTGTTTTATCCCTGACCAGAGTGCTCGGTGGCCTGCATACAAGGCCTTGCATTGTCTTGCAGCTGACCAAGACAAAAACATGTTGCGGCATGTACAGTTATGCCTGTGTGCCTCCTTGCACACACACACACACCCCCCCAGCGTGTTTAAAGATTGGATGGGTGAAGCTGATGTTTTTAGGTCTCTAATGTTTCCTTTGCAAGCTCAGGTACTGAGTCAGGAGTCATAAGCTCTGTATTCATGTACAAATTCCCACATTCCTGCTGTATGACAGCTTCTGGTTTTCCTTGGTATACCAGAAAAATGGGGGGAAAGTAACTGCAAGATACCTGTGTCAAGTTTGTTAAAAAAAAAAAAGAAAAAGGTAAGGAAATCAAAAGATAACTACGATAAACAGAATATTTCCCATTGCAAAAAAGACTGTTTGGTGCAAAACACCTGAAGAACAAATTCAGGAATGATTCATGGCATATTTTTGAAGCACTACCATGCAGTAAAATAACCAGATATACACTTTCTCTGCTCATAGTTTTCATATAGCAATTCCAATTTTCTCAGGTTGGTAAGTTACTGGACAATACATGTCGACACAGTATGATTTATTCAGTTGATTTCCTGAGTAACTTATGAAACATTCTTAGCTTAAAGAACATTCACTGACGACTAGACAGGCCCTACAGAATTCTGCTCCTTTCCCTGAGTAACACCAAAGATTTTGCTGGTGTAAATACTGGAAAAACAAATGTAACTTTTGGGTCAAACATTCACTTCATTTAAACATTTTCTATTTTTAATTGCTGCTTTAATAATCCTTCTTGCTAGGAAGCAGTTAAAATTGCTGTGGGAAGTGATGACAACCCACAATCACAGTCAACATGACTAATTTGTTTTAAACATTAGTGTGTCACCTTATTAGCACTACATTCCATAATAGAATTGGATAAACTTTCTAGAGGTTAATAAGATGCAGAAACTGAAAACTAGTTTCTTACCACCTCAAGCAAGATGCAACTTCAGCGAATTGTTTTACCTAAGAATATTTATTGTACATGTTCTAGGCTTTTGACATGTTTAGAAGTGACAGCTTGACTTCAAAATATGTTTATTAAAAGCAGGCTAAGAAATTAAACCCTGCGTCAAGTAAAATACTTTTGCCAACCCAATATTTTTTCACTTTCTTCAGAAAGAGAATGAAAAAGTCAATTACTTGCACAGCTCCAGCCCAGAAGACATGCTTTGCCACCTGCCAACAGCTGCTGCTGACTTCAGAAGTGACACGTACCTCCAATGTGGGATTTTATTCTGTATAGTCAACTTTTAAGGGGCATGCTTTAGTTACACTTAGGTATTGGTGGTGGAACTCCCTTGTTTGCGGAAAATTTACTTTTGCTCCTTCTTACTTCATTTTAGATCACTCTTTGGAAACTGATCACCCATTTTGTGTAGACTTGAAAACAAATTATTTCATGATCAGTATTTTTAAGCAAGTAGTATATACTGGTCAGTGCAGCAGTATGCACTCAGCCTAACAAAATGGTGCCTAGCCAGTGGGGAATGGAGGATGTAGCACTCCTTATGAATCCCCAATACATTTTTAAAGGGCGCTGACTCCAGTTAATTTGATTTCATTTTCCCCACAGTCAGCAAAATCTGGTATGAACAAGCTATTGTACCTTATGAAATAATTCTACAGAACTATTCAAATCTGATTATCTGATGATCAGTCATCGTTATTAATCACAGCTAGCAGCAAGACAGAAATTGTTAACATTTTAGGATTAGTGATTTTTTGAAGCAGCAGCATTGAAGCAAGACAAGTAAATGAGTTTGGAAAGCCTTCAGAATGTGCACCTTAATTACAAAGGTGCTGCTTTTGCTAAGTGAAAATGCTGCATGTTCAGCAGTTCAAAAAACACCATGAACTACAATTTAGGAGCATCACAAGATTTTGGAACTAAATAAAAATTTAAAAAAGAAGTGAAGATTACTAAACATTATTGAATTATATTGACCATAATTCTCATAGCATGTCTGTGTCAATCTGAGCTATAGAAGTGATTTTATTATTGCTGATCCACCAGAGAAATGAGTCCATCTGTTACAATTTGCAGTTACGAGCTATGACTCCACTTAGGACTTTGGCCATCACTCCTGGCACCCTGGGAGGAGATGTCTGACCACCTGTTGGGACCAACAAGAACACAAAGAGGATCTTCAGGAGCACCTTTGCTAAGGAGTACACACTATACAGTGGCCCATATTCAAACAAAAATTGTGGTTCGTATCTTGGAAAGTGGACAACTTCACAAGGATGAAATCTTAGCAATTCAATACCCTTTTCCTCAGTGCTGTATTTGCTCAAATAATGCCACTTGCAGAGCAACTGCAACAGCTCTTCCTCAGCGACCTGCTAGAGCACTGCAGGAGCCAGGTTTCCCTCCTGGAAATCTCGAGGCTTCCCTAAAACCGCTGAACCCCTTCTCAGCTGGGGCACAGCCAGCAAACCACCTCCTGCCGACCTGCCAGTGATGCCATGAGCACTTGCTTACCTGACAAGAAGCAGTTTTCTCCAGCAGCTCTGCTCACCAGGGCCTTCGGGAGGGCACGCACCCACCACGCTGCGCGCTCTCCCTGCACCCCCCGGGCCACCACAGTGGCGGAGGTTACCGGGAAATGGCCTGGCCCTTGGCCTGGTTCACAAATGATGCAAAAAGCCCTCCATCACTTCACTGAAGGCAGAAGGCTGCAGCCTCCTTCCCAACGAGGCAGGGAACATGGTGCCAGCAGACCACCACCCCTGCCCATGCCCAGCATGGCGGGGGTGTCAGACCACCTCGCCACGGCACAGGGCACTGTCCACAAGCAGGCAGCTGTGCCCCAACGCCACCGGCCCCGCCACAGGGCACCCGCGGGGACACACGGGTGCCTCACACCCCCCAGACCCACGTACGCATGATGAACATCTACCTACGTGCACATTTCATACATACCTATACAGTTGGGGGTTTTTACTTTACAAACCTAGAGCTTTAACACACTTCAGGTTATCGTACTCCATGTTATCTATCACACTTCAGCTTATCTAACCTGAAAGCATTTGTAGGAGTGAAATTATTCCAGTAGTAGTTTTGTATGAGACAAACACCTGGACTATCAAACAGGATTAAATTATAGCATTGACAAAATTACCTTTAGAAGCTGGGGAAAAAAAAAATCAATGAAATGCGATGAGATTAGATGGGTTATTAAAAGTTCAGTTAGGCCAAATGCCTAAAAATGGTCATTTCACTGATACCAAGTTTTTTGGGTTTTTCTTGCAGAAGGAAGCTGCAGAATTAGTCCTCTCAGTTTCTTTCAGCACACATCTTCAAAGGCATCTAACTCTTACCAGAGACAGAAAAAGTTTTGTCTTCAACTCACAGTCATCGCCCCTTCTGAAAAGTAAACTGATAGAACTTGTAAGCCTCAACTGTTTAATTGTTCTGTAGGAAATAAAATGGATCCTGATTTAAATTATTTTTTGCCTCAAAAAACAACGCTCAAAGTGTGACAGGATCAAAGATCCTCCCTCACTAGAACTTTAGAAACTGTATTTCACTGCTTCGGTGTCAGGCAATTTGTTGTATTTGGTTTCTCTTCTTCCCCAGGAGGCTAAAGTCAGAAATTTCAACAGCAACAAAAAGGGCTAAAGCTTGCTGCTGTCCAAACCCGCAACCTTCCAGTGAAAATTTAATCCTATATATAAGGATTTAATATAGAAGGATATTATATATGAGATTTTCTGCTGTTTTAAGCTGGTATTTCCCCACTTTCTCAGTGCTATACTGCTGCTGAGGAGAGGGACACTTGTTTTGCAGTGAGCTGACAGTGGTTGTGATATAAGCAGTTAATGGTGATGACAGTCGTTTTCATTTATAGTCCAAGCCTTGCAGTACAATCTTCCAAGATGAAAAGCTAAACACCTAGTGACAATTTTAACTTGTTCCCAGCACATACAAAAATGCATACATACACTTATTCAGAGACATTACTCAGAAAGTTAATCACAATGTTATTGTGCCATTATTAGCCAAAAGTATGTCCATCATTCCTGACAAGAGCCTAGGTCAACATTATTTACCATGCACTAAAACAGATTGCAGTTAACACTCCACCACGTGAGGTAATGGGGGTTCGGGGGTTAGAATGTCTCAGAGAACAACGCAGACAGGCAGGTCTGGCTCAGCTGCATGCAGCTGTGCTGCCAAGTTTGACCTGGCTGCAAGACACTTGGAGGCTCCGGCACACAGCAGAAACGCAGAGAGCATGCGGCCCTTTTTGGCCAGGGCTGGACTACAGAGGGTAGGACCTACCTCCCTCTGAAACATCAGGGAGCACCATTCAGTGCTGCGCAAGTGATCATACCAAACTGTGATAGAAAAGTATTGCTTCCCAAACCGAGGTTTTCTGTACGTCGTGCATTCATGCAGTACAGGGTCAAAACCCACAAGGCTGACCAGATCTGTGCTAGGTTTACACTGAGCCAAAAGCTGAGGGTCTCTGCAGATTAACTATGCAACAAATGCAATTTCAGTCAAATGCCACCCGGTTCTGGTAACTATAGTTCACAGCTGAAAGGGACTGTGAGCACGCCAAGTCCCCTCCAAGCACCAAAGATAACTAGCCCAAACTCTTAATTGTGAGAATTGATGTTGGTGTACGATTGAAGAAGCGACACGCAGATAATGTACAAACTGTAACAATTCTTCTAACAAACCTCCCTGCACCAAGGTAAAAAGCAGGAAACAATGACTAATCAAACAACTTCTGCAAAGAGATGCCAGCAGCTGGGTACAGGGGAGGTTTTGCATTCAGAGGTGCAGAAGCCCCAACAGCCTCTGGCACTGAAGCCGAAGGAGGAGGAGGGAATGGTCAGGCTTCCTCTGCAAACAGAAGGAAGGTTTCAAAAACGATTACTACCCGAAGGGCCATTAAAGAAAAAGATTCAGTTTTTTTAAAGCATCTGGTTGTCTGGTAGGTTTATTAAAAGCATGTAGGTGTCTTTTAACATCTAATCCCCTCGGGGGGCGGGGAAGGAAATCTGCCTTAATACCTTAATCATCCAAGAAAATAAAGTTCACTTCAACTTTGAAAGTGGAAGATCAGAACTTCAAAGGAAAATCTCAAAATGGAAAAGGGCCTTCTCTCCGCCCTCCCACCCACAAGGTGCTGAAGACAAAGGCACACAGAAATGAGCAGCTCTACCCTGTCGTTCCTGCAGTCACTCAGGTAAGTAATTGTTGTAATAATTGTAAAATTGTATTACAAATTAAAATTGTATTTACAAAAAATTGTAAAAATGTTGTAATAATAAAAAAAAAAAAAGTTGTAATAATTACAACTCAAAGAGAGCCTCGCATTTGCAAATAATTATGTCAACTGTGACCACCTAGGCTCAAACTTCTCAGTAACAATTATGAAGTATCCTGATGATAAGTCTTTGATGAATAAAAGCCAAGAATTGAGATACTGAACAATTGCAATTTTAAGCAGCCCAGGTATAGCCAAGAATTAATTGGAATTAATTACTCATCTACCTCTGGTGATTTCCTCTGTCTTATGACACCTAAAAGTAAGATAGAAGGGGCTCAAGAAAGCAAGAAATCTTTCGTAACAGAAATAAAGAAATACGTGGTAAAACCGAAAACCCACATTTCCAGATAGAGATATACACTGATATTCTATAACACCACTTCAAATACAATGGAAGTGTTAAAATTAAGTTTCTTTCTCTGTGAGACAATTCAAATGGGAATTAGCATTCTCTCATGAAGGAGTATTTCTGCTCACAGTCTTACTGCCTTCCTAACTCCTTCTACTTGTATGGTGAACACACAGTCAAGAAACAGTAATACGAATGGGAGAAAGTTATAGATACATTTGATATATATATCAAGACAAGCACCTCCTGAAACTGAATTATACTGCTGGATTAATACACACTTCTCATTAATACAGATTACTAAATTCCTTCAGACCTCTCAGTTTATGACAGCTTCGTGAACCAAAAAGCCAGTAATGGTACCAAAAAAATAGTACTACCTAGGACAGCATATACGATGTTAGGAATCATGGAAGTGTTACTCTGATGATATAACGCTAACTACATTATTAAAAAAACAACAACATAAAACATTACCAAAGTTAGTTTAATAGCAACAGAAACTAGTTTTTTAACACAAGTTATTTTCAGCTTTCAGTAGGCTCTTCCATACAAGATGGAAGGCTAGAGTTCTTTATTTTTTTAAAAGGGAAATTGGACACAAAAAAATCTTATGTCTACTCATTTAAAAGCCTTGTAAAAATTCCTGTAGCTGTGCAACTATTTCTGTATCCACTGTTTCCATAAGTGCCTGAAAACCTTGTTCTCCCAGTAATTCCTGCTGTGCCTTTAGCTTCTCATAGACGAACTGCTGCAATGAGACAGTGTGTACAGGGTCCTTCAGTGCAAGCTGTGGAAAACATGTAAGAGAAAATTATATAATAATGCACTAAAAAAATACTCTGAGTTACTCATCTGTTTTATAACCTCAGGTCAAGAAATAAATCTCCTTTTCTTTATACTTAATTGAGAAACAAGAGGAAAAACTCCTGTAAAACGAAGAATAAATCATTATCAAAACCAAGTATCAGTTTAAAACTATTGGAAATAGTCTCAAATCATGCACCCAGACTGCTGTAAGATTTCACTCTTCTATAAGATAAAATAATTTCAAAGCTGCTTTGTTAATTACTGCTGAATGAGTTTCCCATAACTCCTAAAAAACACACCAGATATTACCACGATAAGCACTTTAGAGATGGGGTGAACTATGGTCAGTTATACTTTATCAATAAGGAAACCAAACACCGAAAATGTTGAACTAGTTTAGATTATATGACAAAAAACAGCTAAAAGAAACTGTTCATATGCATAAAGGATAGACACACTTCTTCAGCAGTAGTACCTATACAATCTCATCAGTCCAGCTGGACTATGCACTTTTCCCTTGGGTAAGGAGGGACAGAGTATTTGTCACTATTTTCCACAAGTTAATTGCTTCTTCATGAAAGTAAAAAAAAAGTAAATGGAAGGGTTACATTGACAGAGGACCTATTCAATTTCAGTATCAGAAGACAGGTTGGGCAGGTTAAGTTCAGGGATAGTTCTGCAGCATTCATCCCTCAGTCCACCATGCTGGAGAAAGGTGGGGACACCTGAAGCTTGCAGCATCCTAAAGTAGTAGGATCTTGAAATAAACAGGAAATTACTGTAGACCTGTGACCTGTTCATCTTGGTATCAAACAACACTACAGTTTATGCTGGAAGGTCAGGAAACAAAATATAATGCTAGATCTCAAAGCCCACTCTAACAGCAGACTTCAGACTTCGTAATACCCTGCTATAGTGCTATTTCCAAAGAAATGAGGCATATTAAACATGCACAACTGCTCTTTTGGCATGAAAAAATCAAAAGTATTTGAATTTTAATATGGAGTGGAAGACATTAAACCTTAAGATTATTCACCTATTTATTAAGCAATATTATTCCTAAAACAGGGGGAGATACTGAGTGAAACAGACAAATAAATATAACACACACAGAGTAAAACATCAAAACCCACTGTAACTACTGCTACAAAAAAAGTTAGTCTTATTTCTTATGAACAACTCCAGTGAAAAACTAGGCTGCTTTTTAGCCTCTTCTATCAGTGCTTGCAAGTTCTTCTTTCTTATTATGGTCATCTCACCTTTCATATTGTAAATCTCTTAATCATTCCCTCAATATTGGAATTAAATTTTTAAAAAGATTTCCAGAACTTGAGAGATCTCTTCAGTTTAAGTATGGATACATTGATACTAAAAAGGGAGCAAGAATGCTGGACATAAAATACTTATTCATCACAAAAGTTAGTACCTTGTGACCGTGATGTTCCGTGGAAGACTGGAAAAATCATTTAAGAGGGGAATGTATCCTTTACTTTTAACAGTGACTATAAAATGGAGCCAGATGATACGAAAATTTCCTAACACCAAAGCTTTTTAACAGTGTGACTCACATTAAATCTGTGGCTAATTTGTAGCTTAGGTATATAAAGAGAAATTCTACCCCAAACAATGAAGTATTACTTCTAGTAAACCACATTATCATGTAAAACTTACTCATTTGGCTTATTATATTGTAACTTATTTATTTATTTTCCCAAAGATATAAAATTACAATTAATTTAGTTTCTTGCCATACTAGCACAGAATTAAAAAACCTCCCAAACCTGCTATATATACATATAAGCATCATCTAAAACATGTACCAGCATGGATAATTCAAGTTTAAATACAATAGACTTTTATTGGTAAACAGTTATCCTCTCCATAGTTTCTAATAAAAAGCTGAGAAAGCTTAACACCCTTCTTGAACAATGATGCCAGAGTTCTTCAAAACATACATTAAGGGCACATAAAAATTAGTCACCTGAGGTCTATACACTATGTGCAATGCAAGGTCATGAATCACTCTCCACCTATTTACATTTTCCTCTGTAATTGCAATGAGGCTAAAATACAGCAATATCTGAAAATGTCAATTACAGAAAGTTATCATAAACTTATAAAGCACTGTTGTAGCTAAAACTCTAGTAATTATGAGCTATGAATAATAATAAAGAGAGGTACTAATGACAGGATAAAGAGACAGATCAAAGAAAAATATCTAGACTCTGTGAACACGGGAATGTGATACTTGGCATGGGCCATGCCAGTTTACCTTTTGTCTCATATTAATGGCCTTAAAAGTTGCAAAGCAGTATTATTTTGAAGGAGAGAAGCCATTTATCTTTTCATTATTGTTTTATGAGGTTTAAACTCTGAGCCCTGATACAAACTGCTGATTCAGCCATGGAATTTACAAGAGGGTAGAAAACTCTTGCAGCAATTAAGTGGGACAAGACTAGAAACTTTCTTAAATCATCTGCAGATTCCCTTTAGGTTGTTCTTGATCTTCCTCTTCTCATTTCAAATATTTGTTCCCACTTCTATACCAGATGCCGCTTGGTACTGTAATTGTTCTAAATGTCACATGAATTGAGTGTGTGCCCTGGATGTTCATACAGAGAGGAAGAAACTCTGGTACAGGTGGGTAGGAACGGGCCCAGGTTGATGTTTTGTTTTTAACTCAGTTTCTCAAATCAAATGCTAGCTGCACTTTCAAAGCCATGACTAACAATCATGGTTATTATTTGACACTTCTACTACTAGTGACCTACCCAAATGACCTGTATAATTTTGAAATAAACAGCCATGAGAAGTAGCCAGTCTCAATTTCTGCACCATCCACAAAAATTTATACCAAGCAATTTCAGCTGAGATTCAAAATAAATTTATAGCAGACTTTCTTAACAACTAGAGTTTGCTTGCTTTAATGGCTGTGACAAATTGCAAAGGAATAAGAATACAGTGAATACTAAAGTTAGCTTTAAAAAAAATGACAGTATAGAAGACTCAAGTCTGAAATATATCCGGAATAATCAGCTAAATATGGGAAAAGAAGAGTGAGCTACTCTTACAAAAGAGGATTGAGAGGAGAAAACTAATGGATTCTTATAATGCTTAGGAATCTAGAGAACAGAGTAACCATGGGGATAGTTACATCTAGATTACAAAATCTGAAACAAAAATAAAGCTTCAATGTTTGTGCATGACAGTTTATTCCGTGTAAACCTTCTATGAAACAAAGGTGTTTAAATCATAAGCAACTGCTTACAGAAAACAGGAAAGTGACATGCAAGGGAAGATATTTTTCCCATGTAAATCAAAACCTGCTTTGTCATTTCCTTATCAGTTTTGGCTTGTACTTACCAAAGCACAGCCACTTCTCTTTATTCAATGGACATTGTCTCTATTGCATGTAACCCCAGAACAGTTCCCTCATTATGACTGCGTTCATCAACACTGTACTGGTGCATTGTATAACATCATAAATCAAATCAATGCCCTACTTTTCATTTTGCCTGATATCTGCACTGAAGGTAGTTGTTCTGGTTTCAGCTGGGATAGAGTTAATTTTCTTTTTAGTAGCTGGTGCAGCGCTGTGTTTTGGATTTGGTGTAGAACGATGCTGATGGCACACTGCTGGTTTTAGTTGCTGCTGGGTGATGTTTATACTAAATCAAGGACTTTTCAGTTTCTCAGCCCCTGCAAGGGAGAGGGCTGGAGGGGCACAGACATTGGGAGGGGACACAGCCAGGACAGATGAACCAAAGTAGCCAAAGGGACATTTCATATTATGTGATGTCATGATCAGTATATAAACTGGGGGGAGCTGGCCAGGACCAACCAAGAGCTGCTTGGATGCTGGGCATCAGCCAGCAGGCGGTGAACAATTGTATTGTGCATCATGTATATTTTTTCCTTTGTGTTTTATTCCCCCACTGACCCCTCTCCCCCATCTCCTTCCTTTTCATTACAGTTGTCATTGTCGTTGTGATATTTCATTTTATTTCAATTACGAAAATGTTCTTATCTCAACCCATGAGTTTTACCTTTTCCCCCATTCTTCTCCCCAGCCTGCTGAAGCGGGGCTGGAGAGAGTGAACGAGCAGCTCTGTGGTACTTAGTTGCTGGCTGGGGTTAAACCATGACTGTAGTTGTCCTGGTTTCAGCTGGGATGGAGTTAATTCTCTTCTTGGTAGTTAGTACAGTGCTGTGTTTTGGCTATGATGTGAGAACATGTGGATAACGCACTGATGGTTTTAGTTGTTGCTGGCTGATGTTTATACTGAGTCAAAGACTTTTCAGTTCCTTGGTCCCTGCCGGCCAGAGGGCTGGAGGGGCACGGGAAACTGGGAGGGGACACAGCCAGGACAGGTGACCCAAGCTAGCCAAAGGGACATTCCATACCATATGACGTCATGCTGAGTATATAAACTGGGGGAAGAAGAAGGAAGGTGGGGACATTTGGCATTATGGTGTTTGTCTTCCCGAGTAACCGTCACGTGTGATGGAGCCCGGCTTCCCTGGGGATGGCCGAACCCCTGCCTGCCCGTGGGGAGTGTGGAGTGAACTCCTTGCTTTGCTTTGCTTGTGTGGGTTTTTCTTTACCTATTAAATTGCTCTTCTCTCAACCCTCGAGTTTTACATTCCTTTCCCATTCTCCTCCCCATCCCTCTGGGTGAGGGGGGAGCGAGCGAGTGGCTGCGTGGGCTTGGCTGCCGGCCAGGGTTAAACCACGACAGCAGTCCACAGCAAATCTAACAACTCTACATTCCTTAATGTGTATCCAAACTATTAAAGTTAACCTGTAACTGAAAAATTAAGATAATTTCTGCAAGAAAGTAATTAAAACTTTAGATAAACAGAAATAAAATCTGAACATATTCAAAGAAAACTAAGAAAATGAAAGGACTGTAGATTTAAATTCACTTTGTTTTTTTACATTTGATTAACAAACCAAACTTATCTCTCTCCTTATTGATATATAGACATATCAATTCCTATCAATAAAAGATATATACCTATCAATATGTCAAGAGACTATCCAAACTCATGAAGAATAAATATTACCATTTCCAACAAACACCTAGAATTTAATTTAAACCTGCAAACTGGAAGAAAGTTTAACCAAATTTAACAGAGTCTAGAGATGCTTTTAAGAACAAGTGAATTACAGTTATCTAATACATTTTTAAGGACCATTGAAAATAATAGTTCCATGGGTTTTTTAAATCTGAAATTGCAAGATACTAAGAATTTCTCTTAAGGCATTACTAATAGCAGAAGAATAAGCATGAGTGTATGTGTTATCTTTTTAAAAAAAAATGGAACCATATATTGATTAGTATTTAAAAGAAAAGCTTACTATCTAACCAAAAGCATCCAGCAGCTTAAAAAAACCAAACCCAAATTAAAACTATCAAAATCTATCCAAACTCTTTTCTGCTCCTACAAGAAGAAATAAAGTACTAAAGAACTGTTCCCAGCTACCCTTTTGGCTACATGTAGGTCAAATGCATGACAGCAAATGCATGACAGGGACACACACATCTACTCAATCATCCAACTCTACATTTTGCAATTACTCAATGCCAAGCAGTTCAGACTATTTTATTCCACAGAATTTCTACACTGCAGTTTTCTGTGTGAGGAACCAGTTTTCCTGAAGTCTTAGAAAAATAAGTTAAGTTATGAGATGCTGACAGATTAAGTTGGACAAAAACAGCACAACTGCATGATACCTAATCCAGATAGCTTCATCTGAATCAATGCTTTTTATTAACAGTTCTTTAAATTAAAAAAAGGTTCTATGCAGATCAATAACTGTTCAGGTAAAACACATAATCTAATATAATAAAGATTATTAAGTATGAGAAACTTGGCCTGCCATTACATTTCGGTAAGCTCCCTGCATTTTCCAATAAACCCTTTTTGCAGTATCTTAGTATTAAAAAGTCCAGAATTTGCGAATAGATGATGTTTATTTTGGCAACATTTTCTAAGACTCAAAAAGAAAGCAGAAGAGTTGTGGCTGCAAAGTTTGCCATCAAAGCATTTTTCTTTTTTGATTCAAGAGATGAGTTTTCCAAGAACGATAGATGAACCTAATTCAAAGGCAAAGAATTTAGTCTGACACAAGTGAATTACATAATCAGTTCTATAATTGAATAACAGATCTAAAACTTACCATTTTTTTCCTTTTGTCTTGTTCTGTAGGAGGTTCCTCATCTTCTGTACCTTTGGGCTCTTCAAAATGGAACATCAACATGCAGCTAAGAATGGGAATAAGAATAGTTTTAACATACATTGTGTTTACAATTTTTTTAAAGCATTTAAGTGCACTTATTAAAACTAATATGGTTACTGCTACTGGTTCTGGACACTAACATCTGCAAGACACTGAACAATAATGTTTTAGGTGGACAGAAATGAGCTAGCTTCTGCAGTCATTTATTTAAAGAGTTTTTTCTAAGCAGGTAAAGCAAAGCTTTTAAGTTTCCTATTTTTTTTTGCTCCACCCCCAACTCGTAGTTCCCTACATGCACAGGTAACAGCCATATTTTAACTATTATTTTTGTAGTAAGTATAAAACCAGGAAAAAATGGGAAAAAAAAAGTAGTTTAAATGCCAGAGGTTTTTCTGTCTCTTGAACCAGTCTGAATGGACTTTATAAAGACACTGCTGCGATCTACAGCAAACATGCTTTAGATTCACTTTACCTTCTCTACATTGAAAGAATACAGAAATATTCCATCAGTTTACCAAACTTTTCCTAGAAAATCAGCTTTAAAAAACAAAAGGATTTAAAAACGTCTCAGGTGACAACAACTTGACACTGTGTATTAGGTATGTTTTATGGCAGGAAGGACACATAATTCACATATTACAAAGCACTGAGACAGACGCACATTATTGCTCACGTTCACCCCTGTACTACTGTGCATTTTTCATTGCTGCATTCCACTAGCAGGTGAAATGTTCCTGCAGCTAAATTGAATAACCTGTTTTACAGTTACTAAAATGGAAAAAGTTGTGATCCTATGTGAAAATGTTCAGATTTACTGTTTATATATTCAATTTATTATTAACATGTGTTTAGAGCTGTATGCAACCCTTGCTAAACAGCATGGCAGAAACGTCAGATCAAACACAGAAGCCACTTCCAAAAAAGGTATTAGTTATTTCAAAATAATACATCAAATCTCGTGTCTCCTTATAAATGCCATGATTTCTCACAATTCAGTATATGAAAGTAAAAGGAGACAAATACGTCAATTGCCAAAGCATAAAAGATTTAATTAACTTTTCCAGTCCTTGATATGTTTTAGGTACCACAAAGAGTAATTCAAAAAACTACGAGATGAGGGAATAAGAAAAAAGAGTTTGTATAATTTGCAAAAGTGTGAGTATTGATGAGACAAGACTAGAGCAATGGAATAACGCTCCTCTTTCCAGCAAATGTGAGGTCTGTAATTATCACTACAAGGCAAAACACAGAACACTAGGAAACCTGCTGAGCGTAATCCCTTGTACTGTAAGCCTGGGCACCATGCAATTATTTTCATAACCTGATCAAAACTGTTTAAAGACTGTTGACACCTTTTATCTCTGCACTGGTATTTGGAAAGGCTCTTCCAAAATCTCACTGCTCTAACTAAAAGTGTCCTGATTTCTGCTGGGATAAAGTTAATTTTGTTCCCAGCAGCCTGTGTAGAGCTGTGTTTTGAATTTGGTGTGAGAACAATGTTGGTAACATGCTGATGCTTTTAGTTGTCACTGGGTGATGTTTACACTAAGTCAAGGGCTTTTCAGTTTCTCAGACCCTGCCAGTGAGAGGGCTGGAGGGGCACGGGACACTGGGAGGGGACACAGCCAGGACAGGTGACCCGAACTGGCCAAAGGGATATTCCATACCATGGGTGTTATGCATGGTATCTAAACTGGGGGAGGGGGCAGGGGGGTGTGAGTGAGTGGGTGCATGGTACTCAGTTTCTGGCTGAGGTTAAACCATGACAGTCCTTTTTGGCACCAAACATGGTGCAATACAGCAGAAATTTTTTTAAAAGGGAGGAAAATAGTCCAAATCCTTCTGGGAAAATTGAACAATGTAATGGACTGTTAAAGACCAAGCTGAAAGCAATGGGTGGTGCGACTTCCACATACTGGGATACTCATTCAGAAAAAGCCACCCGGTTAGTCAGTGCTAGAGGACCTGCCAGCCAAGCTGGTCCTGCCCAGTCAAAGCTTTTATGTACTTAGAAGGTGATAAAGTTCCAGTAGTACACCTTTAAAATATGCTGGGGAAAACATAGTCATTCCTGCCTCAGGCAAAGGCAAAAAAGGGATTGCTTTTGCTCAAGGGCCTGGGAGCACTTGGTGGGTAATGCACAAGGATGGGGAGGTTCAATGTGTGCCTCAAATGGATTTGATTTTGGGTGAAAACAGCCAATGCATTGAATTGTGCGATGGTAATTGCTATACGACATTGTGTACTGTCACTTCCATATATCCATTATTGCACCAGCTGCCACAAGGCACCCATCTCTACCACTTTGTATTTGGAGATCTGAACCCAACTCCCCCAATTGCCACACCAACCAAGAACGATTTGGGTGAAACGAGATCCTGAGTTTTACACTTACCTTTCTGATTCTCTCCCCCATCCCTCTGCAGTAGGGGGCTGGGGGGGGTGGGGGGGGGTGCGGGGTGGGTAGGGCTCGGGCATGGGAGTGAGGGAGCAGCTCCGTGGTACTTAGTTGCCAGCTGGGGTTAAACCACAAACGCTTCCTTAGAATTTCCAGTTTAAATGTATTAATGGTCAACTTCCACTTAAGCCAACACTGTCATTTAATTTGTAGAATGTACTCCCTATGCATGTTTATGCCCTCTTTCATTCTTTAGTGGCTGCATTTCTATATTGCTTCAGCCTCAATCTTCCTATGCTAAATGTTGTTTTAGTCTGCACTACAGTAATTAGATATTATGAATACACGATTTTTTTCTGAACCAGTTCAGGCTTAAATCATTCTTCTTCAACCTGGAGAGCCAGAATAGCACACACAACTCCAGATGAGTGCTCTCACTTCATTTACTTTCAGACTATGTCGAAAGATATAACACATGTCAGAATATTTCAAACAGTTCATTCAGTGTCTGTCAAGAGAAATGGTTTTGGTTCAGCATGACTATAATTTTATAAGGCAAAACACTGCGTCCAGAGTTTGGAAAAATACAATGACAAGTTCTATAAGCCTTCAAGCTTAAAATATGAAATTAACTAGTACGAAGTTTTACTTATTTCTCAGTGAGAACTCTTTTCACCAAGTGCTGGCAAAGCAATGTTTAGAAATCGAAGGGACACTATAACATTGTCTCTGATAGTAAATAGAACACAGCACCAAAGCACATTCCCAGACTTTGGGGTTGCATCTTCTATACTGAGAGTTGGGGGGGGGGGGGGGGGGCGGGGGAAAGAGGGAAAAGTACTTTTGCAAGCAATTCTTGGGCATATTTCAGGCTCAGCACTAGTGTGGACTATTCTCAGTGTGCACTTATGTGCATACCACCTGTTTTAAGTGGAGCAAAACTTAATAGATCCTATGCAGGCTATTCCTTGCCAGCTGGCTTCAATGTCAGCAAACATCCCCTTAAGCAATTAATTAATTAGTTCTGCTACAGTCTGTTCCATTATAAGTAATTATCTGAAAGTAAGAAAATGTTTAATTCTTAGAATCCGGTAAATACTGTTATTAGAATAGTGTGTCTGTAGGGACATCTTGCAGAGCACCTGTATTTAATGTCATACAACTCTCCATCATTCTAGAACTACGTAAGCATTAAGACAACAAACAACATTAAGTTCTCTGTCCTAAAAAATCCTTACTATTCAGTGTTTTTTTACTTTTCCATGAACTTTTACATCAATGGAATACCGTCAGTAACCTGGAAGTCAGGAGGAGATAAATGAGTGTGGGGCTGGGTGGCAGTGCACTCTGAGCACCCCTGACACCACCTTCCTGCCACAAATGAACTCTAGCTCCCAGCTCTGGAAACTGTCTTCTAAGGTATGCTCTGTAGCAGGAGGTGTGTTAAGTAGAGCAACTGAAGGGGAGAACAGTCTTTGTGGGATAGGTGTTCAAGTTCTCCAGGCCGTGAATTATTCCACACTAGGTCCACTAAATGAGGCTGAGGCATTTTGAAAAAGATCTTTGTTAAACTGCAGATGTCACACTCAAAGAAACTCCTGAGTTACCACCCCATCAACATACAAGCTTGCTGGATTGTAATTTTAGATATAATAGTTAAGTAAGCAAAAAGCTAATCTAAGCATATGAACATTTTTAAGACATCATTTAGTAGACAGCTTAATGAACAATATGAAATTATACTAATTTTGAGCCCTCCCTCTGCCCATTACAACTACTTTTCCTTAAGGCTAAAACTTTCCTATCTTACTAAAACACTCACTCTTGTGAAAACAGAACTCTAAAAAGCATGACTTAACTGCCTACAGATTTTTCCAATCAAAACACTATATATAAAATAGCACTACTACCCCAGAAATTAATTAGATTTTCCACTTACTCTTTGTATGTTCCTGTTTCAGGATCTTCAGTCATAACATCATGCAGCCCTTCCACTGAAATGTTGATGATACCACAAAATTTATCTTGGATAACACTGAAAAAGAACAAAATTTATCTTGGGCAACACTGGAAAAGAACAGGAAAGTGACTTAGCTAAAGGAACTAAACAGGAAATTTGCTTAGTAACTGTAGAGCACATTTACTGAGCAGTATTTTCACTGCTTACTGCTTAGTCAAACATGCTATCAAACAGCTAATTCAGTTGAGTTTTTTTATTACACAATGACTTCAAAAATAGTCAAGAAACATTATTCTTAAATAGAATAAAATCTCATGTGCACCTCCTGAAAACCTAGAAATAACTGCAAATGTAATAGAAGAAGAAATACATTAGCACAGGACTGAAGAACTGAGTGGGGAGGGCATGCTCCTGCTAGCACGGAGGTCAGAACTGGCTTCTGTTCCTAACACATTTACACATTTTCTTCCATCGCTATCCAATCCAAAACCTACACACAAACTTGTATAGATGGTAAACTCCCCTACTGTTTTCTCTCCACAGCCCCAGGAGTATTTCGTCACCTTCCCTAGGCAGCTGAATGACACCTAGTTCTGCAGGAATACTTCTCTTAACTGCAGAAAGGAAGGTGGGGTGGGATTTCTCTGCTTAAACACAGGCACCTCCGGCTATTTGAAACACTAGGCTATTTAAGATAACTGCAAAGAGCTGGTAGGGATCACTTGGGATCTGAGAGAGACAAGCACCTTTCCCCAGCATGAGCTGAAGGCTAGACTAGATATACCCCAATACCCTAAATGACACTAAACACTTACATTTATACACTTGCTCCAGCTTTAAGAACAGATGTGCCAGCAGGGCAAGTGCACAGAAACACTAATTCCCCATGATTGGTAAAGCTGGTACCACCAGCTCCTGGTCAATGGACAGCTGCTGTTTGTGATGAATTTCCTGCTACTGTGGACCTAATGCCAAGGATGCTATTTTCGGAGTGTGGTGCACGGACTCCCACTCTGTGAGCTACAAAAGGGTGAAGACATACAACAAGTGAAAAGCTGTTCATCTTGGGGGATGACTGCTAAAGTTCCAGCTACAAGCAGCTGAGAAACAGAAAAGGCCTAACTGGTAATGGTAAACCACAACTCTTCCTGCAACTGCCATTGACTGAAGCATTTTATTACTCCCTTATTCAGAATTTTTGGCTTCTCTTTCCCCAACAGATGCCTGCTTCTGCCTACTAGACAGCAGCAGTATGTCCCCTATTTGTTTAAAAGTACTGAATACCAAGTTAATGTGTTGTGGTTTAATGGTTGTTTTTATGTAGATAAATATATTTCTTAATATTCTTTCACTTCCATTTCTTATTTGGGATGAAAACTGAAAAACTGCATAAACTTGTACATTAGTTACTGCATTTGAAAAACTTCTTGTCAGACAAATAACAATTTTACATATATGACAAACAGACTTTATACAGCAATCGATGCTCTGGAAAAAACACGTATCAAGGTAGAACACTAAGTACATAAAGTATTTATTTAAAATTTAATTTTGATAATATTATGACTCAACTTATAGCAATTTTGTATCCAAAAGATTACTTTTCCCCTTATTTATTCAGCTACTGTTGAACACCATGATCTGAACTGTATTTTATATCACAAAACTTGAAACACCCCAATCCCACAAAATGAAAATGGACACAATTTAAATTGTTTGGCTTATTCTTACTATCACTGTCAAGTATATGTTTTACAAGAAACCTTCTTCCTTGCCAAAAAGCTTCCCCACCTCGTTCAGAACAGCAAAGTATTACATGCTGTGAGACTGAACCTGTGGGGGGTTCCGCAGACAGCCAGCGAACAGCCTACTGACCACACAGCACTGCTGAGAACACTGCCCACTCAGCAGCCCGCAGGACAAGCCCTCAGAGACACAGCAGGTTTCTTCACTTGAGTCAGAGGTTCCTACCTAGCACACCTCCCATTAAAGCTCTTTTTCTTCATACTTTTTTTTGAAACACAGCTCCAGGAAAATGCCACTGATGTGGTTAATTTTTTCCAACATGAGAAAGGAAACAGATGTCCTTAGACTCATGTCAATAGAGGACAAGGGGCATTCAACTGAGAACAAATGCAAACACTTTGCACCCTTATATAAGTAAACTATGCCCTGTACATATGCTCTATTTAATTAATAATACGGGTTGCTACCCGTTACCTGGTAGTTATGTTTCTTCCTTCCAAGCTGCATACGGAACCCCTAACTGCCACAGAAATTTTATATTGGGAGGGAAAAGAAAGGCATTTGACCCAATGAAGGCATAGCCTTTCCATCAGCTGCAGGGCTAATTATGGTCAATCTATTCAGGGAGGTTACTTTAATTAATGAACATGTAAACAAATTCTGTAGGCGTAGTGCTCATTAACCTTATGGGTTTCTTCCAAGTTTGCAGATTGCTAGGACGAACACACAAGGAGGCTCATTTCAGTAACTTCTGTTTCCAAGGACCAGTGATATCTCCTGAAGAAATTGAGGACAGCGACTGAAGACGCAAAATACTGTTCTTGATAGTTAGCTCCAAAGCACATAGAGAAATCATTGATCTCCTTAATTGGAGAGAGTATTTTTACTTTATGGCATAAATATGAGGAATGGTATTTTACCTCTCTCTTCAGTGAAAGACAATTCATGGTAATTTTTTTTGTTTGTTTGTTTGTTAGGAAAGCAAAGCTAAAGAATACAGAACACCTTTCAAAGTGGGGTAACTTGCCTGCAGCTTTCACTAAATACCTTTTCTTTTCTCCCCTTTCTTTTCCCCTTTAAATGAGACATGAAGTTTCTTCTTACCAAAGACTCACTGAAATATTTATCAAGCATAGAATCATTAACAATGCAACTATTTTTAGAATACAAGACACATGCTGGTGAAAAATAAAGACAGCAAAGGTTCATTGTGATTTGGAAAGAAGAAACCTCAACTGAAGTTCAGTGCAAATATAAAATGCATCAGGCCTTATTTTCATAGAAAAGACAGCCAAGGAAAATACTGTAATACTTTTTAAAAAGACTAAAATCGGCCTGCTTGTTTCAAGAAATACTTTAGAAAGTCACATGAGTAGATTCAGAAAAGACAAGGACACTGTATTTAGATGAATGTTTGAAATCAAACAGTTAATATTGTCCCTACCAAAATCTTTACTCCAGAGGAAGGCACCATTTAACCAGTTCCCCCTTTGAATTGCATATAATCCAGATCAGCAACATAATAACAATGGTGTCAAGTTATAAAAGTTTTTATTATTTTTTTTTGGCAACCACCTGCTTTCCCCCAGTTATCAGGACAAAACCTCATCTGTTATGCAGCAAAAATATCAAAAAACAGAACCAGAATTAAAGCATTATAACATCTGTAAGTTGTTAGGATTAACCCACTCCAGAATTCAGTTTCAAAGATACAATTAACACATATTAACATTATTTTTTTAATTAGGGCTTTTATGCTGTCTGTAAATACAATTCACCTTGCCTATAATGAAAACAAAATGTAGCAAATATTAGGGCAGCTTGTGCATGAATAATCTCAAAACTTTTATTTCAAAGTTTGCATAATTTGTCAGATAAAACCTTTGCAAGGGAAAAAAGCCAGATCACATCTGTTCTAAAAATAAGTAATACTTTTTTTTTTCTCATTCTGTCTATCATTTCTAATACACTCAGCTATATATTCAACATCTTTATTACCCTGAGGTTTTACTCAGAATCTGTATTTCCATTATATAAATAACCACTGTAAACATTTATTATCATAAAACATATATAACGATAAATTTTCAGGGGTAATTAAATAAAATGGTCCCCATGTCTGCTATGCATCTTCCTCAGCCTATCAGAAAGGGAGAAAAAATTCTGTGTGAGAAAACATACTTCATTTTAGAGTTTAAAAGTAACATAAGAAACTTTTCCACTTTTCTACCTCCACCAGGGTGAAGCAGCCAACAGCAGAAAAGGGAAAAACTTTAATTTTGTATCCTTACTAGTGTACAGTAGATTTGAGAAAGATGGATTCTTTATTCTTATCTCATTAGCCAAGAGAAGAGGCAGAGTGGGACAGAGATTACTTTGCACATATAAATGTGAGCAATGTAAATGACTATTTCACATGCACACACCCCTCTTACGAACTGCACAGTGCTAAGGAGCTCCTAAACTAAGACAACTTTCCAGGGGAGTACTACAGCTGACCATAAAGTGCCATTTTGCTTCATAAGGGTAGACTTAAAAATCTGCTAATGACTAATTAATCTAATGATTAATAGTTAGATGCATGAACCACACCTGTAAATGACAGAATCTGTTTCCTAGCATGAACATTTAAAATACAAAAGTTACTAACTGCAAAAGAAAGGTATATCCCCCACAACTGCATAATGAATCTCCCAATTCCTTACTAGTCTAATCCAGATTGTTGGCAAGGTGGATATTAGAGGATGACTCCAATCCGAAGTATAGCTTCCAACTGCTCCAACTCTTTGCTTGCAAAATCAGCTCTGACAGTACCGGCTTCCTTTCATGCTACATCACTACAGACAGTGAGATTCATACCTGGCAAACAACTCCTACAGCAGCTGGAAGGGATACACTTCCAGAGTGAACTTGTCATGCCCTTCTGTTGAGCTGTGGAAATCAGAGCCTAAAACAGAGCTGTCCCCCACCAAATTATTTTGAGAACTTGTTTTCTTCAGTCTCAACCTTTGCCACTCCCAAAACTCCTCTCTAACAAAGGCACAGCAGCATTTCTAGCAATGAAAACATAGTTAACTAGCTTCCACTGAATTTTAAGTCCATTATTTCTGAAGACATCCATATAAAATTGAAAATCTAGAAATACAGCACATAAAACTGCAGAACCTGCTACTCTGCAATCACGGACTGTGCAGCTGTTATAAGTGAAAACAAACCTAACACTTATCATGAGGAATTATGTAGGAGAGGCGGAAAACAACAAAAATGGATTAAAGAGGAAGAGACCATAATGGATCAGCCACCTAAAAAAAATTTAGCATGAACTACTCAATGTTTCTTTCCTCAAAAACATCTACCCATTACATTTAACATCTGATGTCCAAGTAGAAAATTATAAGAAAGTTTTTACTCAAGCAATCCACAATCATTTAAGCTTTTGTCTAAGTAGCTGAATTAAGTGTTCCATAAAATAAAACTATTTTATTATACAGTAAATTACAGTAAAATGCACTATTAAAATATAGTAAATTAATATTTCATGACATTCAATTGAGACACTTAACAAGCACCAAGAGGCACACTTGCACATCCAACACGCACACAGTGCAGTCATAGCACTACATATGTACTAGTAGCAGATAGTATCTGTAATTTCTGGAAAGCAGCTGGAGATGGACAAACAGCATGATAGGGAGCAGCACAACACAGCCACGCACAGGAGTTGCACCAGCAGAAAGCAGGCGGGCTAGAAAAAGAACCCTGATGGCAGTTCTGGTTATCTGGAGAATGCCCTGGTCTCCAGGCTGGATGCTGGAACAGCAAGATACTTTCACACTACTTCGATTGATCCCATGGAGGACAGACAATCAAAACATTATTCTCCATTTTTCCTTGAGTAAAATGACCTAACGATAAATTGTACTGCCTGTAAACCAAGTGGTTTAAGCCTCCAGGGCACAGGCCTGTAGAAGACAAACAGTATCACCAAAAGTCCCATTCAGCTAGGTGAACATTTTACAGGATTGGACTATCTGGAATATACTTTTATGTTCTATTTCTTCCTGAATGAAGTTTAAATTACGGAATCACAGACATGCAGGTTGACAATAAAGCTACACCACACCAGACGTCACCTGACAATAATGCAATAGAGCATCAATACTCAAAATGGAAATATAAAGTTAAAACAAATGCAAGCTATATAGTGAAATAACATCCATCTTTCAAAGATGAAGCCTAAAATCAGCTCTCCACTAAGACCTTACACTTCCAAATATACACCACAAATATGTAAATATCTTCACCAGTTAATCTAAAATTATGTATTTACAGTGTAGTATATTTCTTATGTAGTACACCTCTTATCTAGCAAAAAACTCCTGACAACAAGTCTTTTATTGACAATAATTAATCAGATCTATTACCTTAGATATAATAAAGTTGGTCGATTTTTCAATCCAATAGAAATCTAGTTTTCTTATTAACTCTAATTTCAGGTATTTTCATAAAATGATACAGATGCATACAAACAAAAAAATCATTTTAATATGCTCATTATACAGACCGAATACACAATTTTGTATATTAAGATATCATATGTATAAATAAAATTATTATAATTTTAAATTTCTATTTTCCTCAAGAGTTTGAACATGCTAGAGGTAAATATACTAATTTTTTTCCCCACTGTGATGATTAGCAGAGGCAGAGTAGAAACTACATTACAATAAATAGATGAAGCATTAATGTTTTTTCCCCCGTTCTCCCAGGTTTCTTGGCTTCCTGATCCTGCTAAAACCTGAGGTTTTGCTTGCTTCAAAGCTTCAAGTTAGCTGTGGAATTCCTACAGAAATTTATACCATTAAGTATTGCAAAATAAATATGTGTGTACTTTATACTGCACATATGCTTGAGTTATAGATGAATGATTCCTTCTAATAAAATAAACATCAAAATATGCAGGAAGCAAATGATGATGCAGAACCCAAATTACACCATTTTCCACAATTCGACCAACTGATTTTCATCAGTGAATGTATTTTTAGAAAACTGAATTCTTGATCTCTTGACATTTCAGACCACAATAAAGTTAACATCAAATGAAGTGAGATAAATTACAATGATGAGTGTTCAAATAATATGACCTGTGCCTGACTTTCAGATGCTGTTCGCTTGAGCAGCCTAATTTGGTCTAGTTCTGAATGCCCCATTGAATTCCGAGTTAGAGACTGCACTGGGTCTGTTACGTTGTACCTCCCAGGCTGATAAAAACCATAATATTCTATTCTCTTTTCCCCTGAGTTTTCCAGCACCTTTAGTTTCTGCCTAAACTGAACAATTTTACAGGTTAAGAATAGGATCACAGCACAAGCCAGAATGAAAAAGGCTAGTAAAATGTCAAAAGCCTGATTCAGCTTTTCAACCTGCTGTGTACAAAACAGAGATGTTTTTAACGATACAGGAGCAGCATCTGTTGGAAGTAACCCTTTTTCTTCTACGGTTCTGTTAACAGGTACAATCTGTGCTGGCATTTGCACTGCTAATGTTGGTAATACTGTGGTTGCCCGTGACAGAATTTCAGCAGCATTTTCTTCATAGGGCAATGGGTTAGCAGCTGTAGCTGTAGTGCCCTCCCACAAAGCAACATATTCAGTTTCTGCATTGACAAACTGCTCAAACGGTTCAAATGTGTTGTGCCTGTTTCCCTTATGCCACGCCATCAGCAATGTGGTAGCACTGTGACGGACACCTGCCGACCCCAGACTCCAGGCTGTATCTGGGCTGGCAGTAGGGCCACTGCAGTTTGCAAACTGAGTCCACTTAATGTAATGCAAAGGTCTACCACGCATACTCGGGGGATTCCAACAATGAATTTTTACAGAAATAGGAGATGATGCTAACCAATTAAGTAACCCAAGCATTTCGCAGCTGCAGTTCCAAGGATTATAATTTACCTGTAGATGAGTTAAAGATGCTAAGGGCTTGACCACTTCAGGGTGTAACTCAGTAATATTATTGAACGCTAAGCTGAGTATTTTAAGTGACTGCCCCATTTTTTCAAAGGTACCATCACCAATGCTGGTTATTTTATTTCTGTCTAGCTGCAGATACATTAAATTATTCAATAAAGCAAAAGTGCTGGAATTTATATTTTCTAGATCATTATAACTTAAGATTAATTGACTAAGGTTGCTTAATCCAAAAAATCCATTTACAGCAATATGGTTTAGCTTCATGTTTTTTAAAGAGAGATATCTGAGCTTGGTAAGTCCTTTAAATGCAAAAGGATTTATCGATCCAATGGGATTGTGAGACAAAGAAAGTCTTTCAAGATTTCTGAGCCTTCCAATAGCTTTTGATGGCACAAGTGTCAAATTATTACCTTCAAGAAACAAATATGCGAGGTTTTCAAGATGATGAAATGCTGAATCTGATATCCGTGAAATCTTATTATTGGCTAGGTTAAGTGTTTGGAGACTTATCATTCCTAAGAAAGTCCCACTTCCAAGGACACTGAGACGATTTCTTTGAAGTGTTAAATATCTAACAGAAAGGAGATCACTAAATAATCCTCTGGGAACAAAAGCTATTTGATTATTCTGAAGATATAAACAATGAAGACTGGAAAGACCTTCAAAGATTCCTGGATCCAGGCGTTTAATATTATTGTTATTTAGATGCAAGTAGTACAGTTTCGGGAGTTCCACAAAAGCTTTTGGGTGTACATATGAAATACTGCAGTTATCCACGTAGAGCACAGCAAGCTTCTGAAGGCCTCTTAGTTCATTCGGAGTGACACACGATATATTATTCCCACTGAGGTACACAAGAATTGTTGTTTTTGGAAAGTTCCGTGGGATGCTCAAAAGCCCTAAATTACGACAGCTAACTTGTCTCCCTGTGCAGAGCTGGCAAGCAGCTGGACAGCCAAGAGCCACCTTCTGGAGCAGCAACACAAGAAAACAATTAAGGATATACAGGAATGCTCCTGGGCAGGGTGGAGAACTTTGCAGACCACTCATATCCCTGTCTTTGGCCTTCTCACTCATCTCTGACTTCACTAGTAGAGATAAAAAGAAGTTTATAAATATTATTAATTTGAAAGTTTAAAGATTCTACATCTACAGTCTTTAAAATATAAGCATTGCTTTCCAGATTGGTATTTTATATATTCCCCTTTGATGAGGGGAATAAGCAGTTTAAAAATAAAACACACTAGGACTGAACTACACTGAAAACATTTTCAAAGTAAACGAACAATGAAACAAATGCACTGCCAACCTAGACAGAATATATTTAATTGGTTCCACCATAAAAGCAATTAAGCTGCCAAAAGAACAGCTTCTATTAAACTCAAAATACTTCATATTAGCCGTTTCCTTACAGTTAAGAACAACTAGATGTTTCAATAGTATTCAAGTAGAAATGAGCTTCCTTTCACTGGCGGCTCATTTATAATTTGAATTTTACTTTTATAAAGCTGAGTTACATTAAAATAAGCAAAAACCAATTCCTTACCCCAAATCTGAAGTGCACAATTTCTGTTATCTTGCCGTTTTGCAGTTCATTGGACTAAGTTACAAGCTGACCAAGTATACTTACCTGTGAAACCTCTGTAAAGGCAGAACAGCTGCAAACTAGAGCACTCACATTTTGCCCCACGATTTGTAACTGTTCGCTCAGGAAACTAAGAAAGAAGTGGTTAAAGTCAGGTTGCCATGGATACAGGAAACCCTGGGACAGGAAGCCATTTTATCTGTGCTTCAGAAGTATTGTTGGAAAGGAAATCTCAATGATTTGTTTCTAGAAAACCAAGAACTATCTTAGTTTGTAACTGCTGCTGTTTGGCGGTGGTTTTTTTTAAACTACTGTTTTTAACTAGGAGAGCTTAAAATATTTTTATCTAAGTTAGGTATAACTTTTAGAATGAAGCATACACATTTGTAACAGCACTATTGCATTACCTGCAAACCCTATATCTTTCAGTGGAACTCCAAAATGTGCTATTAAACTAACAGCACCACTTACACTGTTGACACTCTGCAGAACCACCCTGCCACCACACACACACACACACACCCCGCTCTCCAGCAGCCCAGCAGGGAGGGAGAATCCAAGGTCCGGTGGGCAGAGCCCCAGTGCCTCCTGCACTCCCGCAAGGCGCACACACCGACAGCCTGCCCAGGGAAGCTCAGGAAATCTCAGAGATGAGAACTGCGCGATGTGGTGCTAAACTGCTGTCTATCTGTTGTATTTCAGACTTGAACCAGGCCCTTTGCTAAGTCTCACTTTAGGCCACTTTTTGTAAAGCCAGTTTATCCACAGAGCACTACGTATATCCTTACAGCCACACCTCTGCTCCACAGCTTTCACTTCCTGCAGTGTCCTTTGTGCAGAAAAACACTTCGTGCAAACATCTGCACTATAAATACCTCCTTTGCCTAAGTACCGGAGATTACATCCTCAGTTTATCCATCACAAGGTCATACTACCTGCAAAGTCCAGTCACGTCAAAGGAGGAAAGGGGAAACAACAAAATGAGATGGCAAATGAGAGAGTAAGCCTACAAACAACAGTGTTACTGTAAAACCACAATTTATACTGTAATGAGACCTTCTGCTCAGCAAAATGAAGATGACAAAGCCTATCGGTAGCAACAGTCAAGGAAGAGACGCAACAGCAAAAGAATTAAAAGTCACTGCTGCCACAGAGATCTCATACAGGAAGCACAAGTTCACACAAGGGGCGGAGTATCTCCCAAATACCTTTGTCTGTAATAATCCAAGCTGAAATGCATGAAGCACATGAGCAAAGGAAGCAGAATAGACATGGGTGTGCTCTTGAAGAGGCTTTCTTCCAAATGCTGCCAAAAGAAACTTATATTTCTGAAGTTTAAGAAAAAAAAAAAGGTTTGCCCATACGTAATGTTTTTTTTTGTTTGAAATCTGTGAAATACTCAATATCAAAGAGAAATATTCCTTCAATTTTTCAGCTTGAGCTGACGAAAATTACCTTAAGTTGGGATGGAGGGGAATGTTTTAAAAAACAAAAAAAACCCAAAATTAATGATTTTCAATTCTATCAGAGTCAATACCTCTTATAAAATCTAGTTTAAAGTAAGAAATCAGTAGGACAAGCACAAATGATTCACAGGCCACTTTAGATAAAGCCTGTATTAGTTACAATGCAGAATTTGAACTGCATTTGGCTCTTCTTTTCCTGAGACCACTAAAACAATAGGAAAACTAATTGTTCCTTAGATTTAACTATTTATTTTCACATCTTAGTTTTTCATGGTATTTAATACAATAGTTGATCTAGAGGAAAGTAAAATAAAATGGTATGTCATTTCCTTGAAGGGAAAACACTTCATAATTTTGAACGGCTCCCAGGATGATTAGGGAATTATCCCAGATATGGGGGAAGGAACAGCAAGAGTAATTGGAAAAGATCATCCAGCTCAAATAAGAGTCAGGTGAGCAGAAAACCAGAGATTGACCAAAAATGAAAAATTACTTAAAAAGGGAAATTACCTCCTAACTAAGCTTCACTACCTATAGCCTATTCTATGCTAATATTTACATGGTTAAAGAAATTACTAGGAATTATTTCTTCTAAGATGAAGAAGCGCTACAGGGTTAAAAGAAAGTGGTTCCAATCTAAAAAGTTTTAGAAGACAAATGTCAAAAAGATCTCCCTTTCTGCAAAATGTCAGAATTAACATTTAGAAAACGAGCAGGAATTGCTAAAGCTCTATAGGCTACCAGCACACAAATACAGAGAAACCAATAGAATGGGGGCCAGAAAAAAGCTGTGCCCAGTAAGCGGCCGAATGTCTCTGTGTTCTTGTATTAAACATGCTTTTCTCAACATTCACAAAAATGTTGCTCAAATCCTAGCTGCCACTGTCATTCTGAGGATATCACTGACCTTTCTGAGTCTCAGATCCCATGCACACATAAAAAAGTAAGTATCTTAATCCAGGTCATGGCTCCTTGCAAGTTGCTCTAGGAAATGTGGACAAAGTCCTGTCTTGCACTTTGTAAATTTGGCACCTGGAGACCTGCAGATCTGACCGGATTGTAATGTCCAGGTATTGCTTCATTAAGACTACACACTACCTGTTAAAGAATGAGAAGTAAAATAACATGCCACATAACTGACACCGTTTTGGGTAAAACCATAAAAAAGATGGGGATATATATAACTTTTATCAGCGTTTCTCAAACTGGCTTGTATTTAAAACAATAAAATTTCTACTTGGAAACTGTCGGGAAAACACTTCAAAGAGGGAAAGCCCGAACATGTCTTTCAAACAAGCTTAGGCATAGGCAGCTCCAACAGTGGTATATTTTATTCACTGTAAATTCTGTTCTCCAGTGATAGAAATACCAGGTTTGTATCTCAATACAGCTTCATATTGCAATAGAGAAAATTATTTTTAATCCTGAAGTGAGTTTTATCTTAATATGCCAAGTTAACTAATGTCATTGCTTTTTGACATATATAAAAGCTAGTTCAACAATGACTCCTTGTCCATACAACCATGAACTCTGAGCAACAGCCATTTGTGAAATTGTGCATAAAATGACAGGTCAAAGTAATGGAAAGAACATATGAACACTGCCTTTCCAAACCTCCTCTATTTTCTCACTAACCCATGTTAGAATAAAGCAAATATAATCCAGGTTATGAATATTAGCTAGCATAAATAGTAATTCAATTCCAATTCATGTATAGCAGAAAAAATGCAACAAATTAAAAAACAGGTTCTAAAGTTACTCACCTTTAAAATGTATTAAAGCCAGTTTTTAAAGTGGGATTTAATTCTCGTAATCACCATGCTATTGTTAAAAGCTCACAAAACAGAGGAAAACCAATTTTTAGCACTGTAATTATTCTTTTGAGTTTAAGAATGAAACAATCTGTTGCCCTTCCACTGCGCATTTAGCAAGTACCTCCTCTTGCAGGTCTTCCATCTACTTTTACTCTCCACAGGTGAGCTATGTACAACTTTCTTGTTTCGTTTTCAAATAACCACCACCTTCTGCCCACATCATTCTCCAGGTATGACCACAAGTCAAAGTATTTCAGCTACTAACCAACTGCTTGGGTAGCACACACATAATTTAATTCCATTTCACTGAGCTACATCCAGTTAACACCTGCTGTGGACACCTTATTAATGTTAACTTACCAGACCTCAAAACCCCTTTTTGTTTTTCTCATTATCACACCTAATATCCCAGAATTTCTGCTTATCTCAAATTTTGCAGAATCCTTCTAGTATTTCGTATTTTCACTTAAGTAAAAATCTTGATCTGTTACCGAAAGTTTCTCTGTTCCAGAGTGCTATTCCAGTCTAGTAATAGCAACAGCAACGATGGTAGTTACAAAGGAGACATAGGCACAGAAATTGTAATACCAAATAAATAACCCAGAAAAAACACTCCTGTTTAATGACCAAAGCATTTGTATATGTAAACTTGTATCATGAAATCTATTTCAAAAATATGAAGCTTTTAAACTATTTTTCCTTTTTAATATTGGCATTTATTATTTTTGATTGAATTATTAAGCAGGTTTTGCAACATGCTGAGAAAGAGTAAGAAGTGAAAACTACAGAATTATTTTTCCCATTGAGGATAAGAAAGTAAGTTTCCCTTCTATAGATCTTATTTGGCTTTAGAATCTAGTAAAATAATATGACAGAAAGTTCTTATGAAACTACAAAATCACTTTGAGAAACTGTCAGAGTAAACTTCTCACTTAGTTGTAAATAGTTTTTGCATGTAAATAGTTTTTGCATGTAAATTGACAAAAAACAGTCTACTATGGAGTGAGTCTGTGAACAAACCAACAACAAATAAAGATGGCCAACAATGAAATCCACAGATGTGGTATGCTTGGAGTAACTGTATTTATAGCTTTAGCTTTTACTATCCCCTGAAATATATAGTAAACTGTCACAATGATAAAACCAATAAGAAATACAGTCAATATGAGTGCAATTCAAACCAAATGGTTTGAAGAACTTGAAGAAAAGTAACTTCGCAAATTTCAACCAGAATAATTAATTCATGTTCTAGAAATTGATTCAAAACTAAATCCAATTGCCCAGCTTCCTGCAGCAGCACACTTCCTTCTAGTTTAGGCACTGGGGTGGGCATGCACTTGGATTAGCAACTGATAACTTTGAAAAATTTTACAAAAAAGGAAAAAAAAATGATTGCATTTCCTGAAAACTGCTACAGAGAAAACACACACAATATATAAAAGCTACCTCCCTCCTTAAAAATACAAACATTCTTTACACTAGGCGTTTCCATAATATCAAAACCTGATACTTTGTTTTAAACCCTCACTTTCTTATTTTTGAATACGAAATGTAAATTTTTAAGACAGCACTTATTTGCAGAATTTCTTGTAGTGACACGGGTTGTGCTGTTAACAGCTTTTGGTATCTCATCACAATAGTCTGGGCACTGTTAAGAAGTCACCAAAAATATCAGCTACTCTCAGGCAGTCTCAGATTTAACAGAGTAGAGGGCAGACAGATAAGCAGGTGTACCAAAAAAGATCAGAATAAACTCGGGTGGAAAACCAGCTACAAAACTGTATTACATTTTTTTAATGTTTGTTACAATCTTGTGATTTTTACACATTTTTAATAATATGCTATACTTCAGTCAGAGCTTATTTAATAACTAATCTGCAAACGTGCAAACTACAGAGTACAAAGGACAAAGATAAAAAGTTTGATGAAAGCTATTTACTCCATTGTCATCCTTTGCTGTCTCTTACATAATTAAAACATCAAATTCTAGGGTAGAATATATTTAGAAGAGTTTTCACAGAATCACAGAATGGTCAAGGTTGGAAGGGACCTCTGGAGATCACTTCCTCCAAACCCCTGCTACAGGAGGTTCACCTAGACCAGGTTGCACAGTCGCATCCAGGCAGGTCTTGAAGCATCTGGAGATACCAGAGAAGGAGACTCCACAGCCTCTCTGGGCAGCCTGTTCCAGTGCTCAGTCACCATCAAGGTAAAGTTCTCTCTCAATTCAGATGGAACCTTCTGTGTGGCAGTTTGTGCCCATTGCCCCATGTCCTGTCACTGGGCACCAATGAAAAGAGCCTGGCCCCAGCCTCTTCACACTCAACCTTAAGACAGTTGTAGACATTGATAAAAGCCCATCCCAGTCTTCTCCAGGCGAAGCAGGCCCAGCTCCCTCAGCCTTTCCTCAGATGGGAGATGCTCCAGCCACCTCACCATCTCTGTAGCCCTCGCTGGACCCTCTCCAGTAGTTCCCCGTCTCTCTTGAACTGGGGAGCCCAGAACTGGACACAGCACTCCAGGTGCTGCCCCACCAGGGCAGAGTAGAGGGGGAGGATCACCTCCCTCAACCTGCTGGCCACGCTCCTCCTGATCCCTCCAGGATCCCACTGGCCGCCTTGGCCACAGGGCACACTGCTGGCTCATGTGCACCTTGCTGTGCTCCAGCACTCCCAGGCCCTTCTCCGCAGAGCTGCCTTCCAGCAGGTCAGCCCCAGCCTGTGCTGGTGCGTGGGGTTGTCCCTCCCCAGGGGCAGGACCCTACACTTGCCTCTGCTGAACTTCATCAGGTTTCATACTAACAATGAGCTGTACAAGAAAAAGTAAAGGAGATTGTGAAGAAGGTAAGTTGCCAGAGTGCATCCTCTTGCCAATGCTATGATGTGACATACAATTAAGGAAGTCACGATACTATATGTAACACTCGGAAAGGTGCAGACTCAGACTAAGAGAAAAGCCACATTTTTCACTTATATCGTTAAAACTGCACCATTACCTTGCAGGCAAACAAACCAAATCCAAGGCCAAATATGGATGACAAGTGCAAAATTGTAATTTAAGAGCTCCTTATAATACTAATAGTCTATTAGATGTGTGGGTGAGCACACCTGTGACTAGAGGAATTAAAAAGAAAAAAGGAGGGGAAGACAGGGAAATAGCTTCAGAGTGTCATCCCTATAAAGAAAGGACGATGTACAAGTTAGTTATGTAACAAATTCTGACTTTACAAATGTGGACATAAGTACCCTGAAGGAGAACTTGGCATTTATTAGGCACTTTCTTGCCACTTCCTAACATTATATATAGACAACTTCTTGAGAAAAAAATTAAATTTCTAACAAAGTAACTTAAATGACAGAGGAATAACTTCTGTAATAACCTAATGAGGAATTATAATAGCCTACTGTAAGTACTTATACTTGCAGAACGCCAATTATCTAATCAGCAGAACTCATACTGACCGACATCAGATTTGATACACAGTAAGAAAAAGCCGCCATTTATTTACATAACGATTAGAAATGAGAAAAGCAACCTGGAGAACCTCTCAGGCTCTTAGCCTTTATCCTCACAATAGGTTTTCTAGACAACACATTTGACTCAAAGGGGAAAAAATTAAGTGGCATCTGGAAATACTACTCATGTACCACAAACTAAACAGGAAAAAGACAAGATCCATTAAAATGTTTCATGTTGCAAGCGGAGCAGTCTCCTCTCCTTTCAAGTGGTACTATTCTACACTGTTAGGTCCACAAAGAATGAACCCATCCTTAAGCACCAGAACTAAAGGGACTGTTTCGGAAAGCACTGACTTCAAGCAAAAGCAAACTGGGCAGCCTCCCATTCAAGACTGATAGATGCAGCATTAATATCACTTAACACCAAAGGGGAAGAGTTTTGCTTCCAGCATGGTGTCAAATGCTACCTATACTTACAGTTAGGTACCAGATGAAGCTAATTATTGACAGACATCTTGCCAAATTTTCTTTACATTTCCTATTAGGCACTAAAATATTCCTATAGCTATTAAGCATCTTCCAGTACTGTTTGCATTCTACACAGATACAGAGATAATAACTGGAAGAATAAAAAAGAAATCTATTTTGCCAAATAAATCATTAAAAGCTTTCGATATCCCAAAATAAGAACATTCCAAAATGCTGTGCTGCTGACATTGTACAAAGTGACAGAAGTGCAGTAAGCAAGATGATTGAGGTTATTTCCAGACATACATAGGTACAAGAAGGAGAAGAGGTACAATTTTCATCACTTTGGTCTCAGGAAATACAAAGAATGCTGAAGAAGTGTACCTCAAAATGTAGCACCTGAAATAGTGCTGGGGGCCCTGCTCCTTTCTGCCATGGCCTAAAATGTTAGGCTGCTGCTCCTGACTGGGGTCACTAGGCACGATTTTGGGGACCAAGGGCACATCTAGTAAACCCCAACTACATCTGCTGTACTGTACTAGAGGAGTACACTTGAAGCTGTAGGTTCAAAACCAAGCCACTAAGATTGTAGGTAAACTGGAATATAACTGAACTAGACCAGGAATCATGACATTTGTGAATGTACTCATCCAGGTTGCTGTCTGTCACCTCTCACATCTCACAGTAGCTCAGATTATTCTCCTCCACCAAACTTCAAGTTCTTTTGGTTTTGGGGTTTTTCTTGTTATTTTGTATGGTTTGGTTTTTTCTAAGACCCTCGCTGTTCTAACTACTATATGTCTATGCATACTTCCCTCATGCTGAACACGGAGACAACAGTACTCTGTAAATACAGAATTACTGCCCATATCTTCTTACTGGACCCTATGGTACATACACCAGTTTGAAGACAAAGGTCCTTATTTTATGAAGTATGAAGAGCTTCTAATAAATGAATCAAAATGCACGTGGGTAGGTATGAGTGGCAAACAGGCAGTAAGAGTACAAAATGTCTAAAATAATACAGATGCATGTATCAGACACAAAAAATGCTAACATTGAATGACCCGACTCAGATAGCAAGTGCAGATTAGGTAGTACTTAGTTTATGCGAAACCCCCAAGTAATACCAGGAAATTACTGCTAAGTGAAAAGGTGTCACAACACTAATCAGGAAAGAAGCAGTTATTGTTCTTTTTTTTAAATACAAACTTCTAAATACTAACACAATGTGCAGCTGTGTGTAGGAAGATAAACAGGATGCTGGATTGAAGGACTTACATGCATACATGATAAAAATGCAACGGTACTGTTTATACTAAAGACACTTCATTGCATGTATCTCTCAAAGATATTACTAGACAAGAAAGCTATCGTTTGGCTAATGAACTGTCACTTCATAACCTGCATAGTCCAACTAATTGGCTGAAGAATCACTGTGAACTACGACTGCTCTGCAGGGATTCCCATCTTAACTGCTCCAAAATCCTTCGCTCTAAGCTGTCAAAGGTGCTATATTTGAAATAGGAAATTACTTTTGCCATACTGGTTTGAAATGCATAATGATGGAAACTTTACTTCCCCTAAAAAGCAGAAAGTCCCAAGTACACATACGTATAGTCATAAACAGGACTACTAACTACAAGAGTACCTAAAAGCAATGAAGTAGTAAGAGGGAGAATAAAAAATGTCACTCCCTAATGTTTTCCCCAACGTTTTATCCATAAAGCAACTCTGAGGGAAGAATGCAAATACACGTTATCTTAATTTTTCCCCAGTTCTTTTGTCTATTCCCTCCCTTTCCCCTTAAAATAACCTGATCCTCTTGTGACAGTTCCTATCATAGGCTAGAGGTAGCAACTGGCAAAAAGAGCACAATCCTCAGGAAGTGCTAGACACAGCACAGATTACCTGTACTCCCCTACAGCAGTCTTGAAAATCTGAGCTTGCTACTGGTACCACACCTGATGATCGCACAGGAGCAAACTGAGGGTAGAACCTCACCCTCAGCTTTGCATTCCCAAGTAAGCTTGTCTCACAGCCATTGTCAGGAGACAAAGTTCTGTTGTCTCTGCAGCTGAGAAATCTTGAACTGGCTTTGGATGTCCAAAGTAATCTTGGTTAGTGAGGTACTCCAAAAGGAAAAATTACTGAAGCTTTTCTTGAAAACGTTTATATGAATTAAAATATTTTGTTTAAATACTGTATTATATTTAAAACATATGTACTCCCTACAAAATGGCAAAACCAGAGTGACTCACATTGTTCAAAAGCAGAAGGAACAATCACTTGACAATCAATTTATCTGAAAATATGTTCGGCTCTGGCAGTCTACCAGTTGTATAGTAAAATTTTCATAGCTTTGGCATAAATATGTCCACTGGAGAGAGACTTTTTATTTGAGAAGTGGCTTGTTTAAATGATTTGAGTATCTGAAAAATAAAGCTGTCATTTGCTGAAGGTTTTATTATCTTAAGGACTGCTAGGAAGGACTTTCCAGAAGGAAGCTTGGAGCAGCTGAATGTAGTTCAAAGCAACACAGTTTGATAAAGCAATTTCTTTTTTCCTTCCTCTCTTTAAAAGAAACTTCACAGGAAGACAGACCTGTAGTTCTGCACCTGAAATTTTAGATAACACCTCTTCAAGAACACTTTAAATACACTCATAAGTAACATAACATTGCTACATCTTCTGAAAGAAACAGAAGCTTTCTTGTAAAGCAGCTGCTTGGTTCACCCTTGGCTGGATGTTTGTCCTGATGATCTGGGACAAAAAAAGAAAGCTTCTGGGCACAATAAAAAGGAATGAAGCCTCTTGAGTTTTACATGTAGGAGTTCCCTTATTTTTAGGTAGTGACTACATATTCTATAGCTTTATGGATAACCATAGCTTTAGGATTTGTGAGCGACATGTAAATTCCTGTTAGACAATACTTAAAACTTTTCAGGAAATCCAGCAGACTAAATGTAACCTCATGCAGTCCTGTCTTCCTGCCTTTCAAACAAACAGGAATAATCTGAAGTATGGACTGAACATGTGTTATACATGAATTCTAGTAGTGACAATTTAGAAGTCAGTCTAACACTATCCAGCATTTTCGTTAAACACTTTTCTTTTGTATGTATATTCAGCAATGCTGATGGCTACAGAAAGGAAAGTAAAAGCTGATTGCTATAGAAACCTACAATGCAAAAACTATTTCACAGTCTTTCAGAGAAACTCTTCCATTTAATGTCATAAATGGGAAAACCATTATTAAAGTTCAGATATACCCACAACAGGAAACAAAACTAACAAACACTGTTCCCTGTAAGGGACACCAAAACACTAACAAGTCAACTAATCAACTACTTTATCACAGATGAGAGAAGCAGCTTGTTCAATATTAGTATGAGACTGGAAAATAAAATCTGCAGTGCTGTTTCTTCACTTTGACATTTTCCATGAAATAGAAGAAAGGTTACTATATTGCTATGAATCCAAATAAAAAGTTAACATAATGTAGCATGAAAATTCTACATTTTCTCTTGGGGAAAAAAAAAAAAGAAAAAAGCCAATAGAACTACTTGTATTGCAATATTTACCTGTGGAATTGTGAAATACCTCAAAAACCATCTTAAGGGCCTTTGAAACATTCTTAAGGCATTGTACATTTACTTACCTATTCAATGATGGCAGAAGTGAAAGCAATGCCAAAGCGGAAAGTTTTCTTCTTTCTGGTTGACTGATGTTATCCATCCGATCAACCCACATTTCAATCACGCTCCCAAGAATTTGGTCCAACTGCAATGGGAAACAGAACATTCCTTTTCATTTATAAGTACTTCAGAAAGACACCGTACAGTTACATACACCTGACCGAAGCTGCGAACAACAGCTGTTCTTCAAATTTTCTGCGACAGTGCTTCTAGGCCCTGAACCCCATCTCACCAATAATTGTAACCTAGAAGTTAGAAGTGCATTTAATTCATGGACAGAGACTTATTCAGAGTAGTGTATTACTCAGTTTTCCTATAACAGTCTAATACATACAAAGCATGTGAACTTTGTTTCACCTTCACTGGTAACAAATAGAGAGGCTTGTCTTTACCTGTTTGAGAAATGTATTATACCTAAGGATAAGGAAACTACTAATATTTCACTTAAAAGACATAGTAGAAAGAACACTTGGAGCAAAAGAACCTCAATAATGTCATCAGTAGAACCAGAGCATGCTGAACCCCATACTCCTAGAAACTCACTGGAGAATGATTAGACCATTAACGAGGATGCAAGGCCCCTCAAGGTGGCACAAGGAAAGTAACTCTCACCCTGCAATACCATGCAAACTAAAGGGGTTTACACGGCTTATTGTGGGATGCACCGGGAAGAGAATTTAGAGATTGTATAGAACTTCTAAGGAGATGTTTTAAGGTAATCATGAGAACATGTACAACTTGTTACACGATGTTTAGAGGAAGGACCAAAGGAGGGCAAAAGACCGATTTCCAAGGTAGACTGGGCAGGAACAAGCATGGAAAACAGAGGGAAAAGTTCTTTCAGGTCAAAGAAACACAAGACTTTCACATGCAATCCAGCTGAAATAAGACAAAAATCCTTACCTCCTGACCCAATTCACATGCCATTTGGCTCAGAAGTAATGAAAAAACCCTTGCGTTTTGTAGTAGAACTCTGCCCATGATCCCCAAATAAGTAGACATCACCACTGGGTATCTCTGAAACAAAAGTAAACCAAAACAAAGGAGGCTTAGCTTAATTAAGAGAAAAATGCTTCGTATGCATCCTTTATGTATTTTATTAAATTTAAAATCAGAAATTGTAATTTAAAAGCTTCTAAGAATACAAGACTGATTGAACAATCATTACCAGTCTTTAGATTCTTACAATAGGAAAACTATAACAATCTCAAAGTCGGCTTCCTCCAAAAAGCAATGATAATTTGCTTAGTGATTTTGCTTTAAATTTAAAAACCTGCATCTTAAAGAATAAACAGTATATTGTACCATTTAAAAATTACTTTCACAGTTGATTATGGTTCAAAATCACTTTTTACAATTGTAGTAACATTAAAAAGTGCTTAGTATTTCTTAAGTTGTTACTTATTTCAGTGACAGAAACTGTAATACATTTGCCAGTAACCAGTTTGTTATCTCAAAATTAACTGGATACAGTAATAAGCTCATAAATTTATTATGTTGTTATTACTTTTAATTTCAGAGAAGCTACATATTTCCTCATATTAAATTCAGCATCTAAGAATATAAAAGTATTTCATAGAATTGCCTCCTTGAAAAATGAAATGCCAGCATCTACCTGAAAACTGTACCCAGATCAATACCTTTTTGAATAGGAAGCAATTTATTAGTCTTAAATCAGAAGACATTTCAATAATCCACTCTTCAGTTTTGGGTCTTCTTAAACTGTAAACTACTCTGCTTTGTGTTCTGTACAGCAAAAAGTACATAGTTAAGTAATACTGCCTGGCTTATTCTTGGAAATGTCTTATTTAACTCAGTAACAATGGGAGCCAAATACTGATATCTGAAAGTCTTCAACTGAAAAAAACCAATTTGATCAAAAAAGTCAAAAGCATACAGAATTCTTCCCACTCATTCAAGATTTTTTTTTCTCCTGCTAGCACTGCAAGGTTTAACACAGTTAAAGCATATTGGATTTTACTCCTTTTTACTGAACATGGAATTTTGAAGGGAAAAGAGAGAGGAAAGGGAGAACTTAAGACATTTAAGCAAGCTAAATCTTAAAGCCTCTTCTGTCTCACACAAAGCATTCTCACAACCTTTGAATCCTGACATACTAGATATTTAAATAAGAAAAAGGTCAAGTCAATCTTCTTGTCCAGTTTGTTCTTCTATAGTGCAGGTGCATTTAAAAAGGAGTGTGTGTGTCTTTAAAAAACTACAACAAAACCCCTCCCAACGCCTACAAAGGATCTAATTAAACACAGTCACATGAATAATGAAAGGACAGCAAATAAAATGTGTTATTTTATTAAAATAGATACTAGATTACAAAATAAATGATATGTCATTTTAAATCTTGCACTACTATGTGACTTTTAAAATAGATGTCAAAGCTCTATCAGATGCTTTTAAAATAAGAGAAAATGCAACATCAATATGAAAAAGCTGTGCCAGAAAATGGAAAGTACTTTTCTGCTCAAAAGGAAAAGTAGAGAGTAGTTCAAAAGTAACTCTTACCTCCCCGTCTATAATCCCCCTGAATATTGATGGCAGAAGTGGTTGAAACACTTGAGGACCCAAAACAGGGTTCACTTTTAAGACGTTTTCCACAACCTTAAGAACAAAATTGAATTAGGCAATTGAAGTACTTCTAAAAATCTTAACTGAAGCTTTAAAACTACATATACTGGTCTATATAGAAGGCCCTGGTAGGATGTTTACCAATAAATACCAGGTTTGCTTTTTTAATATTATTTCAGATTGCTGAAATTATATTCTAGTGAAGTACTCTGCAAACCTGATCTGCATAACAGACCCGACGAAAACCAACATGCCAAGTGAAACCCAGCCAAGCATGTCCTCAAAGAGCCCACTCCTCTCACTAGCAAAGCTATGAAGTGGGTTGGAAGGAAGGACCCTGATAAGGCTCCAGGAAAAGCAGTTTGATAAGGTGCATTGGCAGGCAGGGGCGAGTACCAGCAGTTTAAGGCTTATTTCCATTCCTTTGTCCTGACACTTTTTTGAAGAACCATTGATTGGGACCTACCATTTTTTTGCTGGCTATCAAGTAACCACAAGTGCTCTCAAATGTGTTAATTCTAAGTATGCTGCTCTGGTTCCCAGTTTTAATATTCTTTACCCTTGGCTTCTCCGTTCTTTTTTTTCCCCTCTGTAAGCTGTTACCTGAACTAAATTCCCCCCCCTCCCCTTGTTCTTCAGGCTTTCTTTACCCCAGCTGTTTAGGGTCTCCCTTTGTACCAAGATGAAGAGGGGAAAAAGCTGTGAGAACAATGGGCTGATACCTGTTCACTCCTATGGGTATGTAAAGACAGAGACCATGCATCTATACACTGATGTGTATAAAGTCTATAAAGGTGCTTCCCTTAAACACTCTTCTCCTTAAACCACCTACTTTCAGCTCAGAGACACTTCAACAAGGAACTACTCTTCCATGCTCTTGCCCAGTCTCCCCCAAATCTTTTTTTTTTCTTTCTGAACCTTGCTCCTGCTAGCTTCATTTAAAGTCCTCCACTTCTTGAGAGAGATGTTAACCAGTTGACCCCCTTCAATGCCTCTCAGTTTTGTAGACTTGTAGTGTTGTATGGAGATGAACGTTAAGTTTTTGTAGACATATAGTGTTGTATGGAGGTGAACATAAATTTTTCCCCATTCATCTTTTCCAGGCAGTGGAAGTTTTGGCTAATTCATTTGTTCCTTGTATAGAGCCTTTTCTAACCTTTTATTGTCTGCCTCAATTAGAAAATCAAGTCACATCAAGCCTGAGCAATCTCGTGATAAACAGTCTTATCAGTCTAAATCAGTATTTTTCAATCTTATCCATTTATTTACTGTTCTGATGTATTTTCAATCCAGCCAAAGCTGTTTGTAGGAAAATATTTCAGAGAACATCCCCAGATGTTTCTGTTCCCAGTATTTATCTTAGGGGCTTTTTGTTTAACCAGTCAGCACAGTGATGCCTGACAAAACATCTTCCTTCATGTGAAAAAACATGGCTCAGATATCCCTCTGGAAGCAAGCAGGCATGTTAAGAAGGTGTAAGTACCATACTGGACAATAGCCTTGTAGCTAATGCAAGGCCACACTGGGAGCCAAATGCATAAACAATACTGTATTAGCAGCAGCATACCACTCTAGAGATCTGATTAAAAGCTGCGGCATCAAACGTTTGCTGAACTATAAACTCTAAATAACAGTAATGATAGAAAGGAATTGACATTTCAAATTCCAGCACTAAAGTCCTTGAACTCCTCACAGAAGGAACTACAAGTTGGGAGGACTATCAGCTTCTCCTGTCTTCTGTCCTGCATTCTGCAAGCAGTTGTGCAACCTACCAAAGAGGTAGGTAGGATCTAGGTTTTTTCCTCCAGTGCATATATAATGAACTGAATTCAAGTTGAAGTTTTTATAAGCAACAGAGTTCCCCGTTAGTACAGCCACTGGAAACTTAAGTAGTAATACACTACAACTGCTGCTCAATTATCTTGCATTGCAAACTCCAGCTTTACTTCCTGAAATTCTTCAAAAGGCACATTTAAAGTATTGTGCTTAATATTGCAAGAGCTTATGATTTTTGTAACATCTCTTTCATAATACTATTTAAGTTTGTGCAAAAATAATTAGGGTTTTAGTACTTTGAAGAACCTCTAGCAACTCTATTTAAGCAGTTGCTGCCATTACATTAGCAACTTATACCAAAAGCAAAGACTGTTTGAACCCTATGTCATGGTACAAACACGAAAGCTACACAAAGCAACGTGAGAGTACATACATTCAACATTCAGTGAAGACCAGAAAAGCTTGGCTCTAGACCTATTATGTGCTAGGGTCATACAGAAATGTAGAAAAAATAAAAATGCTTCTTGATCATGTGATGCTTATTTAATCACAAAATCGCACAAACAGTTTTTATAATAATACACATGTGCAGGCTTCTCACTTAACCTGTATCTTGCCAGTTTTTCACATATGCGGTTACTGTATGATTATTTTTCTTAGTAGTATTGAATACTGAAAAGGAAAACTAATATTGAAGAAATTAGTAGATATTATTGTTGTTTGTGTTAGCAAAAGGATCAATACTGGTTGATAGAGTACAGATAAAACTCAGATTCGGATGGCTAGATACAGAAATTAGATTATTACCTTTGCACATTTTGATTAGAAACACTCAAAATGAACCTAGATTTTTAACATACCAGTACTATTTTTACTTCAGGGTTGAATCATTTCTTGAAGTTGCATTTTTGTCCTAATAACGACATTTTTTCTGAATTGTGAACCAAGCTGAAAACTGAATTGGGACAACTCTCAAACTCATTAATCAGATTGATTTTGCCCTTTTATTTTGCTATGAGAAGCGTAAGTATCTTTTGTGTTATATTGCAGTACTCTTCTCCATTCTAAAATTCAACTAGAAATACACAAATTTGGTTAGCTTCCATAAGCCAAAGATTAAATCATGTTACTCTGACTCAAAATACAATCCTTGTTTTCAACTCAATGCTCTCGAGATTTTCTATATATAACATCTTCACAATGCAGTGACTGGTCATCTGGCTGTTTAAGTGTGCTTTTGCTGAGAACAAACTATTTTCATGAAGATCCAAGCCCTCACCAACTACAACTTTTCTCTAGTAATCTAGAAAAACATCAAGTGGGAAAGTTACCAGGGAATCTTAATCTAAATCTATCTGTACAAAGAGGCCACAAACTAGCTTAGAACCCATTTACCCAAGGACAACACTCTGGAATCACATGAAGTAATGAAAGCATTGGAGAGAGGGTACAGGAATAGTGTACTAGGTCATTATCTTTTAGGGTACTCTATTTAAGGCTATACTGACCATCTTTTGGGAAAAGTAGTATTTTTAATACATACATATGTGTATATATACAGTCTCTACACACATGTTAAATATGTAGCTCTCGATATTAGTTTTATTACACTCTACCTTTAAAACTTGAACTTGGCCATCAGTAGTTACGTCCTTCAAAAGTTCACAAAATGATCGGCATAAGTCAGCAGCATACATCTGAAATTAAATGAAAAAGGAGATATTATATGCAAACACATTTTATATCTACACACATATGTCCAAAGACCCAGCTTCTATTCAAAGATCATATTTGCAAAAATGCTTGCCTTTCCTGAACTCGTGAAAAGCTAACCTAAGCATTTTGCTGTTTTTTTGTGACTTTGCAGGTTTTTTAAACTGTCTATCTCAATGAATTTTATAATGAAGATGTGAGAACAAGGCATAATATCTCTAGTTTTGCTAGAATTTATGATCATAATTTTAATCTGGTAGGATAATTAGATTTTACTATTACTACCCTGCATAGGACCTTTTCAGGTATCAAAGTACTAAAACAATCCACAAAACATTAATTTTGAATAATAATCTTTCTCAAATCTGATTCGATTAAGCATCCACCATGTGCCATAAAGAGCTAACATCAGGACAAAATGATAAATGAATAAAAGTGTAAGTGTTTGAATGTACAATATTTTCCAACCGACACGAGAGCAAATAGTTTGCCAGTAGGGAACCAAGGTGCTAATATGAATCTTTATATAATGGTAACATACCTGTAAAAATTCAGATGATGATAAGAAAACATAAGCGTTGATTATCTTAAAGCAATTTTTGACATTTTCTGAACTCAGCTCTGGAAAAAGAGAAATCACAATTCAGAACCTCATCACCAAACTGAAGTAAAACCAAAAAAAAATTGCTTCTAAAAGTTGTTTTTCCTCACAAAGCATTTAGGTGCCAGATGCCTAGAAATAGAAAAAAAAAATTATCATCTATTCAGTACCATTCTGGTTCTGTCTCCCTGCCAGAGAGTAACAAGAGGCACAAGAGCTCTCATGTCCTCAAATGGAAGCACAAGAAATCCAATGACCTCAAAAGCTAATGCTAATTAAAAAAAAAGTCAAGTTTTAAATGTGATGCTGGGCTAAGAAGGTATTAAAGATGGAACAAATGAAACAGATACATAAGGGACCTGCAATTACTGATAAATGATCCCTCTAACATTTGAGTCAATAAATCCTGAGTAGAAAGAGTGAAATCAGGATTGCATTTCTGCCCTTCTGACCCAGGTGCCACATCAACTGGCATTCAGCTTTTGGATTGAAGCACACGGAGCTTTACGCCATACCTTGAGTATTTCAGTAAGGAAAGCATATCCATTTAACAGACAGATACACACAGAAGATGGTATACAACAACAGTTTGAAGAGACAAAAACAGATACGTCCTCAGGCAATACCTATCAAACTATTTAAATAAATAGAAAATCACCCCAGAATATCTATAAACACAATCTATAGCAAAACAAAAGATGTCGAAGTTTCACATGGAGGCTGATACTAGTGCAGAAGGCCAACAGCCCTCGTTGTCTGAAAACAAAACAGAAAACTAAAACAACTCAAAGGGCTTGCTAAATTTTCTTAAAACCAGTTTGGGAGACAGACTGTTCTTGGTAAAGTAAGTGGACTTCTACATCACTACCTTCAATTAATATTCCATTAAAATCATCAGGGGAAGCCAACAGGAAAATACTTTTACATAACTTTATTTAAAAGTTCCTTATCAGATTAAACTACCAGCAGCTGGCTAAGATGTGGTATGTCTCCCATGGCTTACATAATTGCAGCCTATGTGTGGCTTACATAGCAAAACTTCCACAGAAAATACCACATGACAGAAAGTACGGCTGGTTTTCCATTATAACATCTGAAAAGTTCTGGGGAGTTTTAGCAGTTTCTCCTCTTTTCCCTTCCATTAGAAAGAACATTAATGCTCCCATTATTCGACATGGCTATTGGACAGCTTTGAATACAAGACTAATTTCATATCTCAGTGCTTGGACAGGTCATGTCTTGTTATCACTTGATTTGAATATTTGCGTATCTTTACTTGAAAGGAGGTAATTTTTCAACTATCCATCCAATAGCTTCATCAAAAGATTCCAATACATCTACAAATTAGCTTCAGCAGCACATTAACTAGTGTTAAACATTCTTTGAAGTAACTGCATTCTCCTTACAGGTCTGTAGGTTTTTTTCTTCTTACTGGATGCAACCATATTTTAAGGTTCAAACACGGATGCAGTAGGCAAATTGTAAAGAAATGGTCATACAAACATGAAGTGCTACCAAGCCTTCCGTAACTTTCCGTTCTGTGGTAACTGATACAAAGATAATAAAGTATGAGCAGCAAAATTTCAAGAAGTTAGTTATTTCAGGCCAGAAAGAAAAAACAGGTAAGATACATGTCATGGAAATGAGAGAATTTCAGTTACTCATCTTTGCATAAAGCTCAATGTTTAGTAAAGGCATTTTTGTAGAAAGAGATCACCTTCAACTGATTACATTTAAAACCCAATTATGCATCAATTCTCTTGCCAGGTTTTCCTGAATCAAACATATCTTTTTCTGAACTAACTCATGTGCTCCTCTGGGTTTTGTTGGGTATCAGAGGAATTATTCCAGTTCCAGTAACCTGCTTTTTGCCACACCTTTAAAAGTACAGCACAGGCACATTAAATCTGATGCTTCTTGAAACAGGTTATGTCTCACTTTGACCACATTCCCAAACTGAAATTTTATAAGATTTAGCTGTCATTTTAAGCGGTCTCAGCGCAGAAATGTATCCATCCTCAGAGAATTAGTGTATTCCTCCATTCCACATTATTCAATCTGCTGCACTGAAAGATGGATTAAGGAGCCTCTGCAAGGCCTCTATAGGGCTATTATATTTCAACAGAATTTAAACATTAGCAGTAGTGCTGACACAAAAATCAAATGTGACAATTATGCTGTGAATTATTATTCTACATCAGTAATAGCACCACAGCCTTTGAGGGAAGGTCAATTATGCAAGTGAAATCAAGCCTTCATATCAAATGCAACATTCTATTCCTGTATCTTTAAGGATAGCATTGATTACTTTAAAAGGCAAATCTAACTGATTTTGTACAACTCCTCTGACATGAAGTTCAAACAGCAGTAGTATCCTGAAATGGATATGTAAAGCTCTTTTCAGAAAGGCATATATATCTGGAAAGGAACAACTACATGTTACTTTCTGACTAGTTAATATTAAAAAAAGTAAAAAAAAAAAAAAACCACCAAATCCTCATTGCTATGTTTATATTTTGTCAACAACTACTGCTTTTATTTTCAGTGCCGCTTGACTGATATGGTTACAGACATATTTAGGTAGTTTGGAAACATCTTACGTAGTTATTAACTGTATAATGGAAAAGCTAATAATGGAAATTTAAATTCTCCAGACTAGAAATCATCATTGTGGTTGTAAGCAGAACAGGCAAGTATTCCATATAATCAGTATCACTAAAACTCCACACATTTCATGATAAATTTCTGGAACTTCTTTAAAAAAAACTCTGAAATGATAAACTGAAATTTGTCTTATTTTCTGGGTACAAAGCAGCCTCAATTTATTAATAAAAGAGGGTAAGTAGATAATAAATATTCAAGAGGATGGAAAAGTCAAACAATAAAAAGCTGTTCTTCATATTTTAACAGTTACAATTTTGCAAGCCCCCTCAGTTCTTTAGCCACAGCAGCGTTAATTAATGCACGAACAACACAAGGAGTAGCAAAAAAAGAACAAAAACCACAAAGAAATTTTATTAGTAAAAGACTTACCAAGAAGGGCAGACATGTTCTGAAATATTCTCAGGAGCTCAGGTGTAAGACATGGACTATTCTCCAATGTCACTAACCTACCAATGGATTAAGCAAAACATTTAAGATTATCTATGAATAACAGTGAGCAATCATTTTGACAGATGTAAAACATAGTAACTTCCAGTAACCATCTATATGATCTTTAAATAATGTGTAACAGTTACTTGAAGCATATTTCAAGGGCAGCAGTAGCCCTCACAACACACACATCAGTATAGGCATGGGTCTTGCTATGGTAGGAAAAGAAAGAAAAACGTGCCACTGTCTTTTTATGAAGACAATGTAACCTCCAAAACGCAGCTGTGACAATGTTTAAGTACCCAACCTGGGAACTCAGAGAAGGTGGGTAGAGAGGGATATTCACGGTATAAGGACCGCGTGTGTCGTGCTTTATACCTCAAAGGAGCAGCTGTGGTGGCAACCAGCTCACACTTTTTTCTTTTCTTTTTTTGAGGTCTACAATGATGCATTGATTACAACACATAAAAACAGAACTATATGCTCTGCACTGTTTGTAACATTCCTGAGGTTTGAAAACAGTAGCTACAAATCAAATTCATACTTAAAGCCAGAGTATCACATTCCAATTTGTTCCTAGATCTTAGGTGTGAGATTACTATATTCAAATAATATTTCTGATTACGTAAAGTATCTTAGTAGGAGAACAGCCTTTGTTTCAAGAAGCCATTAGAGTCCCAACCATGTCTGCCAACTCCATCCAGATTCCTCTGATGCTCTAGGACATCTTAAAATGTCATTCTTCTGCATAAGCATCAGAATAACAACCTCAAGACCAGTATCATTAACAAGACATAAAGGCTCTGAACCGATACATTAGAAGGGCCCGTCTTAAATTTTGTGAAGATATTGCACTTTGGCTTGCTGCTCCATCACTAACAGCATTATACATTTTAGTTTTGCAGCAAATAAAACAGAACATTTGTAGATTAAGTATCTGTAATTCAAATACCCATCTACAATTTAGATCAAACAAATTGCTCAGTATTTCAAGACAAACTCAATGTATTCCTGTTCTGTAGGAAAGGAATGTGTTGAACTTGGTCCGGCAACAATTTCCTCCTCCTACAGTGGTGTCAGCTGCACCAGAAACATACAAATTGGGCTCACGGCAAATTGATCACAGTGCCACTTCTTGTTCAGTCACCAAATAGCCTGAGATCTGGAAGATAATTTTTGTATTTTACCCTTGTAAACTCATAATCTCTTCCAGTAACCAGCCCTGATAATCACTGGATCATTGTGCTCCCAAAGTCAAACACATTCAAATTTTAGTTTAGCACACAGATTATAGTGAGTCTAGACTTTTTGACTTGCTGTTTATTTTCACAACAGAACTGTATGTTCACTATCAACTGCCTGAAAAATAATTTCTATTTTTAAATTTTAAAAAGTTATTTTTAAAATGTGTTTCTTCTATTAACATCATAACTTCATCTCTTCTGAGAAAAGGTATATAGATGATATCAGGGTAAAATAACAATATATAAATTCTTAATGCAGTCACAGGGTTTTTTTAAACCTCTTTCTCCGCCCACCTTCTGGGTATACCAAAACAACATTTCAAAAATTAGAAACTAATAAAAAACATTCTTACCACAACTCCAAACCATCTTCCAGAAGATAGACATGGGGAGGCTGAGAAACATCTGTACTTAGCTGAATAACAGGAAGCAGGAAAGGATAGAGATTTTTGCTGTCTGCTCCCAGTCCCTATAAAATAAAAAATGTTAATAAAATACTTTAAAAACCTCAATTGAAGAATTTCAAGAATAGCATTGAAAAAGGTCTGTGATGCTGTTCTATTTGCATACTGTAAACGTGCATTCAAGAAATCAAATGTTGAACTTGCATCCACTTCATAGAACAACAGAATAGTCCCGATACTCCTGAACTTTCTCTTAATATATCTTGAGAAAATTATGTAAGTTTTTTAAAAACAAGCAGCTTATCAATGGACTGCAAGAAGAAAAAAAAAAAACCAACAATACAAACAAACAAACCTAAAAACATTCACCGGTCATTCACTGTCTAGGAGAAGTCACAGCTCTAACAAATATGAAATACTAAATGCTGAATAAAATGTTACAAAGATCAAGAAAAAATTACTCCTTGGACCTTACCACATACTACATCTTTGACATATTCTGAGAATCAGGAGAAGGATTTGTTTTCATTGCTACACAGAGATTCAGAGCTGACTCCAGGGATTTCTTTTTTTGAAATGATTCATGAGCCATACACAAAGACGTCTCCTCAAGAACACAGAGGTGAGAATTTTTTCAGCAATCATTTAACAAGAAAACCCAATTTTTAAAAGTAAGCTAAATGTAACTATTGTCAAAACTAATCATAAATTAATCCTAAAAGGAATAGAATTCTTAAATTGGGAACTATCTGCATATTTTTTAATATTACTACTTAAGAGAGCTGAGACTAGTTGAATGCTTCATTTGCATAATATACTATATTTGGAATCTGCTAAGTTTAAAATTATTTGATGTTTCTAAGTGAAGGTGGAATTATTTAAACAAAGTTGCCTTAAAAGAAAAAGAATCTTCTACAAACTTCTCTCATGTCTTTGTGTCCACCTATATTTCTGACCTCCACTGGGACCAGTAATAAGAAGCTCCATGATTTGTGTGGGAAAATTGCTTGGAGAGGGGAAATTACAAACCTAACAGAAGGTGTAGTATTCTAACAACCTTTTTAGGGAAAAATACAGTTGCCACTTTCGGACAGTTGGCATGCACAGAATCTACTCCACCATGGTTCCCTAGGCAACACAACCTGCTGTCCTAGAGGAGCAGTGGAGGTGGAGCGGAGTGGAGAGCCCCTGGCCAGGTTCTGCTGTGCTCCCTGCAGGACTGGGAACTTGGTGGTGCTGTACAGCCGATAGGCTGCACAGCAACTGTCAAATGTGAAATGTAAGAGATGTCCATCGGTGAGCCAACAACTGTGTTAAAACTATTCTTAGATGAACCTTTCTCATTGTAATCTTGTTACAATACGAACACACATCTCCACCCCAAAGTTACTCACCTCCAAGGCATGACCACCCTTCACTGAGCATGCACTATTTCTTACCAACTATGTCTTTAAATGAAAGCGAGAGGAGTTTATACCAATCAATAATATAAAAATGTATGAGTAGAGTCACTCAAGCTCACCTGAGAGTAAAGTATAAAAAGTGGATAAATGAGGGGAGAAGTTAGGGAAGACTCAATCGTAACTCCTGGGATTAGTCAATGGGCTGCACCTGCCTTCTCCCCCATAGGGACGCCTATTGGGTAAGATCTTTGACTTATGGATGCTAAATAACTAACTCGTTCTAGCTGGCATTACTAATTAATGTTTTGGTTGTGTATAGTTTGGTTGTATATCACTTCAAACTTGTTTTTGCACAGTCCCTATCACCAGCAATCATGAAACTTATCTTGTCACAATTTTATAATGAAGAGTGTTATTCTGTAAACCGTTAGTGTGAGTCCTTTGTGGGCACCAGCAGTTGCCAGCAGTGGGTAACACACTCATGTAAAGTGGGAAGACCTGACGAGGGGCCCCCCTGATGCTGTTGGCGTGTTTCCCTGAACAAGGCAGTTGAGTTGCCCCCCAATCCAGCGGGGCTGTTCAGTGAGGGGGCTTTCCTGGGGCACTGATAGACAGATCAAACACCTGGGGTTGAGAGGATTTCCCCTCCGCCTCTTCACATGACAATTTGTTTATTGTGAAATATGTTTTATCTTTGTTCAAATTAACTACACTTTTAAAGGAACCCTAATTGTCCCTTTAGTTGCAACGACTAGTCATTCCCCTTCCACTTTCTCTACACTGTTAACCTCTACAATACTATCTCCTTTTAAATCATGCATTTCCAGAAGTTCAACATTGCCTGCATATTCACAGTCTGTTCCCCTATGGACACTGCCCTACAGCCTAGGAGCACTTCTTTTGATCTTTGCTATTCCTGCTCTTTTTGAGATGTAGTAGGGTTGGAGAAAGTGGGATGGCATATAGTCCATACTAAAGCAATGCTGAACAGCACAGATTCTGCAGGTAATCTAACCATTTACTGGCTTATTTGACAAATCTTTTCTCAGGAGCATACTACATTTATTTACATTTTTACTACCTACAGAACAGATATTCCAAGTGCTAGCATTAATTGATTATACCAAGATCTTTTCCTTCACTAATAAGAAATTCAGTTAATTTTAACTATCGTCTCTCAATAAAGCAAGCAGCTAGTAATTTTTACAGGCTTTCAAAATTCTCTGCCAAGGTATTGCAGTAAGCCTACAGAGGAATTAGGGAATTTTTTGTAGATGTATAGAAAAACAGGGAAGTTACCATCAAGAATCAAAACCACCCAAGAAGCTCATTTTGAGTGACATCATGCAGCACATCCAGGAGAAGCAGGGGATCAGGCCCAGCCAGCATGGGTTTATGAAAGGCAGGTCCTGCTTGATGAACCTGATCTCCTTCTAGGGCAAGGTGACCCACTTAGTGCATGGGGCAAAGGCTGTGGATGTTGTCTACTTGGACTTCAGTAAAACCTTTGACACCATCTCCCACAGCATTCACCTGAAGAAATTGGCTGCTCATGGCTTGAATGCACATACTCTTCACTGAGTAAAAAACCAGCTGCATGGCTCTGTCCAAAGAGTGGTGGTGGTGAATGGAGTCAAATCCAGTTGGTGGCTGGTCACAAGTGGTGTTCCCCAGGGCTCAGTACTGGGGCCAGGTCCATTTAATATCTTTATCAATGATCTGGATGAGGGGATCGGATGCACCCTCAGTAAGTTTGCAGATGACACCAAGTTGGGGGGAGCGTTGATCTGCGAGAGGGCAGGAGGCTCTGCAGAGGGGTCTGGACATGCCGGACCGGTGGGCCGAGGCCAGCTGGATGAGGTTCAAGAAGGCTCCGTGCCGGGTCCTGCAGCTGGGTCACACCAGCCCCACACAGCGCTACAGGCTGGGGCAGAGCGGCTGGAAAGGGCCTGGTGGGAAAGGGCCTGGGGGTGCTGGTCGGCAGCCGGCTGGGCATGAGCCAGCAGGGTGCCCAGGTGGCCAAGGAGGCCAGCAGCACCCTGGCTGGTGTCAGAAGCAGTGTGGCCAGCAGGGCTGGGGCAGAGATTGTCCCCCTGTACTGGGCACTGGTGAGGCCGCACCTCAAATACTGGGTTCAGTGTTGGGCCCCTCACTTCAAGAGGGACACTGAGGTGCTGGAGTGTGTCCAGAGAAGGGCAACAAAGCTGATGAAGGGTCTGGAGCACAAGTCTTATGAAAAGCAGCTGAGGGAGCTGGGGTGGTTTAACCTGGAGAAAAGGAGGCTCAGAGTAGACCTTACTGCTCTCTACAGCTGCCTGTGGTTGTCGATCTCTTCTCCCAAACAGCATGTGATAGGACAAGAGGAAATGGCCTCCAGCTGCACCAGGGGAGGTTTAGATTGAACCTCAAGAAAAATTTCTTCACTGTAAAGGTTGCCAAACATTGGAATAGGCTGCCCAGGGAAGTGGTTGAGTCACCATCCCTGGAGGTACTTAACAAATGCGTAGATGTGGCTTAGCGAATGGTTTAGTGGCAGACTTGGCAGTGCTAGGTTAACAGCTGGACTCAATTATCTTAGTCTTTTCCAACCTAAAGGATTCTATGATTCTAAAAAGGCAATAGTTATTTACCTGACTACAGATTACCAGCAACTTCCACTTACATGCAATGTGGGTCAACATAGCTATTAATGCTATATGGCAAAATCTGGGACCTAAACTCATCTAGACTTCTTTAGTTTTGAGAACTATAAGACACTAAGTGAATTAAACAACTTACCTAAACAACTAAGGGGAAATGAAATCTAAGGGTGATAAACGCAAGCAATATATTCTGGAAAGGAAAAGTTCCCGACAACATACAGATGTATATTTTTTAAAAAATTACAGAAAAACAACAAGATATCTATTTAAAAAAGAATTACAGAAAAACAATGGTCTGAGATCACTATGTTCACCTCTATTCTTAATATGACTATCACTTGTTACACTTAGAAGTCACAGTCACAAAGGTAAGGTGTTAGTTGCTGGCTCACAGCCATTTCAATAGTTCTGACCATTCGGTTTTAAAATGGACATTAAGAAGTAGAGTGTTCAAGTATAGCTAAAAATAAAATTATGAGCACAGATAAATTCTCTAAAGAAGAAAAAAGATCAGAGAGATGGAAATAGAAGTAACAGGATGTGATACAAATTAATTACATAACAAAGACAGCTCAGAGCTGCTATTTAAAACTAGGATATTTAAGAAGGGATGAAATATTCCCATACGCTACATAAAAAATGTTGCAGAAATCATTGTAAAAGGATGTAACAGATATCAGAGGCTATGCAGTAAAAATGTAATGGTAACAATAAAAAGGTTGGAATTTCAAATAAACTAGATGACCCATGAGTTGATGCCCTTGAGAGACATTAAACCTAACAGTTATGATTTAAACAAGAAATGTTTTACACTAGTCTGAATTAAAATGCAAATCTAAAGAACAGGCAAAGTGAAATTTGCAGTGGTGACCCATACCTTGGCCTGCAATTTAAACATGGATCATCTTCACAGAAGGTTTGCAATCAAAATAGAAATTCCACATCCCTGGGAGCTGAATGGAAAGCAATGGGGAAACAGATGTGCCTATAGTGCAGAACCAAGTCTGAACCACACACGACTATTGTGAGAAGAGACCAATACTCCTACTGCCAGCTGGCAAATACAGGGAGCCAGAACAAGCTCTTTCACATAGTCACTGAAGACGACTCAATTCCATGATTACAAAACCAACCCCTGCCATAACACAAGCAAATCTGCCTCAAGAACTGCTTTTACTGATCAAGCCCCTGGAAACAAAGTAGTTAAGTGATTAACATTAGCCATGCTTACCTCCACTATCAGAGAACCTTTATTGTTAGATATAGTATTTATCTTTATTGTAAGACCGAAAAGCATTTAGAAATAGCCTATAAAATCAAAATATACCTTAATTTTACCTATATACATATACACACACCGAAAATGTAGGCATGTCTGAGAAAGAACTGTAGGAGACACTGACATTTATGTGTTTCTGACACCTTACCTGGACGAGATGGATTAGGGTGGTTAGAATGGCACATCGTAGCATATTGTGTTCCTCACTCTGTTTCCAAAGGAGCGGTAAATACTGAACCAAACATCCTACATATGGTTGTATCTGAAGTTCAGAAGACAAATTTGTTTCTTAATGTGTGGAACAAGGCCATCAATTTATCCCAAGCATGATTTATGAAACATTTAAGAGCTGCTTTTTTCATAGTAAAAACACAGTTCGCTTTAATTTACTCCCTCTCCTCTTTCTAAAACCCTGTATTCCGTACTCTATGACTGAAGTAACCTCTGACTGCACAGCATTTTGAAAAGAACACATTACTTAGGGTAATATTTGTGCATGTCAATTGGGCCTAAGTAGTAAACAGAACACACAAAAAAATACTTAATTTGATAACCAGATATATTTTCATCTTAATATATTCTTCACTTCAGCGTAATTCCTAAGACGCAGTAAAAAAAACCCCAAAACGCTGAATAAGCTCTGAAGTTATCCATCCTTTGAGCAAGGGTTGGACTATATGCCTCCAGAGGTATGTCCCAGCCTAAAGTTTTTCTGTGATGTTCTACAATACTAAAAGGTTAATCTATTTGTCTTCTAAAGTATTTAATTAGGAATTAACCAGATTTAAAGGTTCTTTCTCAACTTGTTTTTTTCTGCTGCTTCTCTTAACTGATCTAAAAAGGCAGGGAAATCTGTTGTCATGTTGACTTTTTTTCTACAAGGGACAATTAGGAAAGCTTCATTTGGTGGTCAGACAGGATTACTTGAGAAAGGAGGTAAACTCAATTATGTCTGTCCTTAAAACAGCCACCCCGTGAAAAAAAAACTGAGTCAAAAGCAGTCAACAAATCCTTTTTTAATTTTGCAAAAACTTCTTCAATTTCTTTATGTGTAAGCTGAAGAATATAATTTAACACTACGAAGGAAGTACTGAAAATTCCCGATGTGAACTTGAAACTTTTCATGCAGTTAAGGAGAGTGCTGTACAGGCACCCGTGATCCCTATCAGTACCAATGAGAGATTACCAATTTGACTGTGTGGTCCCTAGGAGTGTGGAAGAGTGTGGAACATCTTGTTCCCTAAAATGTCTCTCCTGATATGTAAGATTTAATAAAACCCTAGTTCAGATACAAGATGATACAATTAGAATAAATTACTATTAAAAAAAAGAAAATTGCAAGAAAAGCAGTAAGATAAGCAGTTAAAGACTTTCTGTGCTCTAAAAGGTGAGCCAATAAAAAAAATCCAAAGTAAATAAAGTAGTAACCGAGCAAGAACATTTTACAGAAAAGACAAACAAGAACTGAAAAGTGAAAAAAGAACCAAGTAATGTAAACAATGCAGGCATCTACCAAAAACAATAACCAGTCTATTAATTCATGACATTTTTCTCCTATTTTTGTAAAAGCCAAAAATATCAAGTCCTCCTCTGTGTTCTTAGTACAAAGCAAACACTGAAATGTATCTTAAAAAAAAATACCTGCATATTGACTCTTTCAATCACACAAGACAGAACGTGAAGAACATGCATTTTGGTATCACATTGTGTTACTTCCTGAAGTAGTTGAAAGAGCAGTGTAAACATGGATTCCAGATACTACAAGAAAAATAAACAATTACAGATTAGACCACCACAAATAAAACTGGTGACATGGATTGGTGATTTTCCTGTGTGATTATAACTTCAAGACATCCATGAACTTTAAAAGACACGTACAAAGTGTGCAAAATGTTAGTCTCATTTGGAAAAATGCACGCTAGCCAATCACTGCCTAAACAAGAATAAAAAAATTCAGATATGCTCTTATGTAACAGTTCACACATGATCAGTTTGAGCATATATCCTTTTCACGTTTTGGTAAGCGTGAACACAACTTCACAGATAAAATACAATAAATAAAGCTGAAGGCTGTCTCTCTAGAAGAAGCACTTTGTTAAGAGCCAAACCAAAGGAAAGCCTTCCAGCTTTGGGGTCAGTAAATAAAATTTATATAGTGAACTCAAAAAGACATCTTAAACAATTCCAATGGTTACAGTGTAGATGCACTCTGCATTTTTATTTTGTTTATTCTTAAGTGAGTTGCAATGAACATGGAAGTCAACTAAATAAGAAAAAGCACCTGCTAAATTTGAGTGATCCAAATAAATCTTTGCTGTATTTATTGCTAACATTTCATTGTTTACCTAATGACAATAGTAACGACCACTGCAAAGAACACAAATATAGAAGACTGAGAAATTCTGTGGGTTTTTTAAAGGCACTATTTAACCACATGCTTATATTTAGTATTTGCATGAAACAGCAAGTTGGAAAGTAGTGTGTGAAATAGGCATACTGGAAAGCCACACTACTGTGGAGATGTAATTATTAAAATACAGCATTCATATTGTCTTAGCATGAAGAAACCTGCATCTGATAACACACGGTATATATAGTACTAAACACAATACTAGGAAGTTGCAATAGTCATAACACTAAAAGGGTTTGAATTGTCTCTCTGTATATTTGCACATTAGCAACCTTAGCAGCAGCAGTATGAAGACTGGGGAAAAAAAAAAAAAAGACATACACACGTACTGATTACTAAATAGTGTGGTTTAAAATGAAAATGATGGGTTTTTTTTCCTGCTTTCTCTATGGATCTGTCTGCTTATCAGAATATACCCATATAAATGCTCTTACCGGTAAGAACTGGTCAGTTCTGAACTCGAAGTCATCTACAGGTAAACAAACATTGAGGAAAAATACAGATTGCAGATGGATACAAGACTCAAGCAAATATTCCACAGATACAGAAAAATTATAATGTGAAGAATTTGGTACCAAGTTTAAAATTATTTATTTTCTGGTAACTCTGGAAACTAATCAAACATTTTTGCCAATAAAAGGATATTTAACTTCAGTGTCGTAGCTGTCTCAATACGGACCTGAAAGACAGAAGTAAAGAAGCATCATGCATACATCCATTAAACTTTTTGATATCTCTGACAATATCAAACCAGCTGCTGTTTTGGCAACTGAATCATCCTATGCATTCTGTCCTCCTCTAAGAAACATAGTTAGTTCAACTAAAACATATTAATTTGCTTTTAGTATCCTTTACATTTTTATTTGGCATTGCTATAGTGGTACCACCTGGAGAAACTACTAGGGCAAAATCTTCATGAAGGTCACAAAAGAATTAAAGAAGATATCTAGCCTGTTATAAAAACTCCTGCAATAGAAAAGGAATTTAGTACGGAATTATCTTATGGCTTGCTGTCACCCAAAAAGTATGTATGGGCTTGTTCTTCCCTGGTAGATGGTTCAGATGCTCAGAAAGCATTAAGTGAAAACAGTCACAACGTTGACACAGAAACACATCCTGCTCTACTAAAGCTGTCTGCAATCACAGAAATAACTGTTATGATTGTCAATTACTAACACTTAAATAACAAACTAGCTAGGTTCATTTGTTGGCTGCCAGGTCTGTTTGTTTAAAAATAAAACCAAAAGAAACAGTCTTGAAACCAGCTTCTCAACTCAACCTCACCTGCTAGTAAAGTGAAATTGTAGCTTAAAACCGCAGAATTTTATTCAACAGCTTACCAACCAATGCCATTTATCATATTCTACCAGCAGATAATTATGTTGATGCTTAAATAATACTGTATACTGCAGAGACTAGCCACAGAATAACCCTGTTATACCTACACAGAGTGTTCATTTGTTTATAAATTAATCTGAAGACACTTCACAACTGTCGCCCTACAAAGCGGACTGTTGCTGTTGCCATTCATTTCCCCACCAAAGACATCACCTAGTAAATACTTTAAGAGCTCGTCTCATGTTTTTGACCTTGTTGCTCAACATCTCCCCAGTTCAACACCCCCTCAATTCCCAACAGATTATCTTTTGCAAGACACAACAGACTTTAAGGTATGATGTCATTAAATTCCAAATCAAGTTCACACAAGGTATGGTATTTAAGATTCACCTGTGTTTACAGAACAAATGTGTAATCCAAAACATCACTTACTATACTTACCACTAAGTCCTGGTCTTGAAGCAAGTTACGAATTGCCTCATATAACACAGGTCTCAAGTCTGATTTGAATTTTACAGAAATCCACTGTCCAATCAGCCAAATTACTCGTCGGCGTATTGGTTTGTATCTTTAAAATCAGGGAAAAAAATTGTACTCATTAACCCATTATACTTGCTGTTGTTGAATACTTAGATGAAAAAGAAATTTAAGAGTCACTAGGAAAACAGCATTCTTCAAAACAATGAGTAAAAGATTTAGTTTGTCAAGATCAACTTTAGAACTTTAGTACAGAATTCCTTTTCATCAAAATTCTTCACTAGAAGGTTTAGTATCCAGCTTAGTCTGAAAAAGAATTTTTATCCTAAATGACTGAATCTTGAAGGTCTCACTAGAGATACAGTTTGTTCTTCAAACAGCACACCAATAAAATAAACAAACAATAAATCTTATATTTATTACTGCCATCACGGCACCTACTGCTTTCACCAGTTTCGAGCAGTTTCCTTGACATTCCTTTTATGCTCAAAATTTTAGGTCAGATCAATTTAAAAATGCAAACTTAACTACTGCATTACAGCAACAGCTGGAGTATTTCATGTCATCAGTCTAAAACTATCCTCAGAAAAAAATGACATTAGCTTTAGAGTCAACAGGACGAAAAACCAGGACAACAATAAGCTGAATTGCCTAACAATGACTGAGAAAAGCACTCCCGACAGCTGCTGGTTTTCTCTGCTGATCAGGAACAGTAGGTCAGCTTTAAATGTTTAACCTGCACATACAAAAAGCTATGGAAGATGAATCCTATACAAAATTTTTAACTAGAATTCTTTTGCCTAAATATATTTTCCATTCGATGAACTTCTGCCTTGTAAGCCATCAAGACAGCAATTTAAACTGAAGTTACTGAGGCTTCTTTACATTTAATAAATGTCATTCATTAAACATTCCATAACCGTGAGATAATTAACAAAGCACACCTTCTGAGAACAAGAAGGTTGTGGAAGTAGCATGTATGCAGCAGTTCACTCGTCTGGAACATAAAGCTAAAAAGCAGTAGAAGTATTCCAGTGTTGTCACATCAATACTTTTTCTCAGCAGGAAAAGTTGCCTTAAGATTTAATTACTGCAAAAAACTGTAGTCAATAAATTACTATCCTATTACAGAAAAGTTTCTCCTTAATTAGTACAAAACTAAATGTTATAACAAGTGATAAATTTGGCAACGCAATGTTTCTAAAAATCTTTAAGAATATTTTTTCATTAATCTCCTTTTTCTCCTACTGCTATAGTCATGGTTGACAGTATCAACTGAATAATGGGCCATATATGATTTATTTAAAGAAGGTGTGCTCATGTTTATCTGAGGAGACCCTTATTGTTAACTTGAGGATGTACTAAATCCTTAAATTAACTTGAAGATGCACTACATCCAAATGGGTGACAGGGAGTGTGCTAATTGTCCAGGCACAAGATATGTTAATAATGTTAACCTGAAGATATACTAAATCATTGAATGAGAATGTGTTAATTGTCCAGGTTCGAGATATGTTAATGACTTCCCAGACTGTTAATGAATAGACATGTGTGACTTGTATAAAGAGGGGGCTGAAGGGTTCCCTCGGTGTGCATGACTTGGGTGGAGCGATCCCCCATGCACCCAGCGCTGCCGAATAAAGATAGCCTCTGCTCGCCTGAATATTGCTGACTGATTCTTCAACTCACAACAGACAATGAAACATTCAAAGAAAACAAAACACAGCAAATGCTATGGTCACTGCTAACAAGACATAGGTTTGTGCTGCCAAACATGAACTAGTTTGTGAACATGCATGCTAATCACCACGAGGCATTCTGTGGGGCAGCAGATCATGCCCCCCAGTCCACTTGATCTGAACTGCATATGTATTCCTGAAGCTGTCAATAAAGCAGCACTCCATTGAAACTACTATTACCATCTCCCCTTATTGACATGGTGGCCTCCAATGATGCTGGAGTAGAAGCACTTAAAGCAAACAAGGCTTCAGACAAAGGATAACTATAGAACTTCTGCACACTTCTGTTCCCAGAGGAATTTCATCCTGGGACATCACAAACTCCAACCAAATGGTTAGACAGGTGTCTGACTGACTGTAAGTACAACCATATCAACTGTAGAAGACTTCTGTCAGTTTTACTTATGCTGTTTGTGGATATAATGAAAATACTAAAACCAGCATGTGCTGCAAATACCATGGTGGCTTTGTTCAGAGATCAGTGCTGGTGTGGCATAATAACAAAGGATCAATCATTCACAAAAGTGCTCTCATTTTTCCTGCTCTTCTGACATTTAACCTAACCATTAGAAGTACTTGGCCACTGGTAGACAGCACAGTGAAGTTGAGATCAAAGACTAATGAGAGAACGAGTAAGAACATTAGTAGACACCAGGTAGACAACTGTGGCAATCATTCTGTGACTCTGAATTAAGGTTATACATCTAAAAGTAATTAATTTTTTATAAAAGTGCATGGTAATGAAAAGAAACATTTTGATATTACTAAGTTTAGCAGGATTTTCCACTCTACGTGAAATCGTACTGTATTTGTAAATCAGGAATTTTTAACTAGCATTTGAAGAGTATTATCAAACGAATCAGGTAACAATTATGTCTGGGACAAACTGCAAAGGTAGGAGAAAAAAAAAACAGTAGAATTCTTCAAAGGACACTAGGGTCACTGCTAATGACTGATGAAAGAAACAGGACATATTTCTTCAGAGTCAAAGGATGATTTGGAACTCATCTGATGAGGATTAGCAGGTACAAATGCAGTCACTGTCCTTCTGCAGAGGGAAGAGTGACAGTTTGAGGAACAGGGAGGACACTGTCTTCTAGTCTGTAGAGATGGACAGCTCGGTCTGTACTCAGATGTCAAAAAAAAATATCTTTCAGAACACCCCATGATATCTGCTAAACTAAAAAAAAGGTACCCATGTGAAGGCCATCCAAGTGCAAGGGACCTTGGCAAGAAGGAAAATCCACAGCAGATGGGCTATATAACACTCTATGTAGAATCAGCCTGTAATCATTCACACTTTACAACACAACCCTAATAGTTACTTCCCCACTTTACTGCTGGCAAATTTAACAGAACAGTGCTACAAAGGGCTTGTATTTAAACTAGGAGAGAAAAGCAAATCACTACTTGGGCTAAGCTAGGTTTTACAGAGATTACCCAACAGGTTTCGGTTGGACTTTTCTGCCTAAAGGGCGCCGGGGTCCCAGGAGACCTAAATACCTTCCTTTAAATGAGCAAAGGTGGTTGTCCTGAGAAAGTTTAGTCAAACTCAAATATATCCAAAAGGACAGCCATAATATTTCTACAGAACTCTCAAAGTATCCGCTACACAGCAATTTAAACAAACAGAAACTGTCAGGAACACTGTCACTTCTGTGACTATCAGTTATCTATGTCATACCTCTGCTCACTTAGTAGATATGTTTAAATACTGAGTATTTTTCAAGCCTTGCAATTATGACATTATACATTACCAGATTTGTTTCAACACTTCATATTTAAATGATGAAGGCATAACAATCCAAGGTGTTTACCTGTTATGAGAAACCTGTAGTTCTGCTAACAGTTGATTTTTAAACCACTGATCAAAATCCACACTATCAAATAGTTCATAAGCAGCCAGTCCAACAGCATTATACACTGGGGGGAAAAAAAGTTATGCTTTTTTAATTTAATGTGCAACATTTAATTTGTAATACTAAATAATTGGACTGATTTAAGTTTCAAAAAACATTTTTGATAACCTGAACGTAATAAAAAAACAAAACTAAAGCACATCTTTCTGAAGAAAGATATTACATGTCTATGCAATTGTACAAAAATTATAGGAAAACTACATGTAAAATCTTGGTAGCTAAGTAACCTGCCATTTCTTTATATGGAATGCATTTTGGGTTGTTTAAAAAAATATTGCAACAGTTATAACGAAAAACTGTAAACTAAAGTGTGCCTTATAAACATAATTGTTTACAGAAACACCTTTACAATGGTGAAGGGAACTCTGAAGGGCATTTTAGTAAAAGAACGGTATTACACAAGGCAATTCAGACTCCTGAAAGTAGTTAACAGCCATAAGAACAATTAAGATCTTATTCTAACATCAAAAATGGTTCCATCAGAGGTCTTAAACGATTCTTTTCTTTTGGCATAAAATCTCCTTACTTGTAAAATGGACGGAGTATCTCCATGGAAGCACTGTAGCTCATTTATTTGCAGAGAGAATAGGACAGTAAAAGGGATTGTCTAAGGGCTTGTTTCACAAAAAAAGCTGAAAAAAGCACCATATTTTTACATAAGCATTTTGAAAAGTGAAGACTGACATCAAGTGAAAAGAGAAATAGGATTTAGGTCCTACTTTCCAAATGTCTTAAAAAAAATATCTTGTAAATTCTTCACAAAATCTTTAGTTGAGCACATACACAAAAGCGGCTCTGTTACTTCAAAGTAAAGCAAACATAATTTACCAGCATCCTTAATCAGTACAGCATTGGTATCTTCCACGTTGGTAGATCCTAAAAGATAAAGTTAAAATAAAGAAAAAAGCATAACTAAAAATGCAAGCGACTTTGCACTTATACAATTCAAATAAATATGCTGTGAATCAAGACTGCTTAACTGTTCTTGTTTCATTCACAAATTCACCTATTTCAGTTTCAGTATTTTCTTCAGTGAACATACTAACATCAAATCTCTGCTTTCATACCCTACTTTTGATTGACTTCAGAACCGAACATTTTTAACAGCAACATGCAAGTAAGTCAGAGGCATTTAATTTAAATTAACAGACTCAAAACCTGCAAATTGCTGGACTGTCAATGACGTGGAACTATTTCCAACAGAGTCCTAGACATAGTCCCTATATACTTTACTTACGTGTGCATGTGTGCTTACAGCAAAGATTTCCCAAAATACTAAGAATTAATGAATTCTTAATATCATCTATTAATTCAACAGCAACTCTCACAAAAAAGGCTACTAGGGGCAAAAAGAAAAAAAAAAGTATGTGTGTCTTTCAGCATGGAAGTATTAACTTCCATAATTCTTGGAAAAGAATGAAAAACTGTCATCCTGCTGTAAGGAACATTTTACCATTTCCTGTATCACAGCACAGCAAGCCATCTTGAAACTTACGTACATAAAATATTTTATGAAAAAATTCTGTGAAGTCAGAAGCCACCCTCAGAAAATTACTATTATTTCAATTTAATAGAACATACAGATCCATTCTGGTAAGTTCAAATACAAAATACTGAAGTCAGGTCAGATACAACCTGGGGAAGCAACCTAAACTGAAATGACAGGGAAAATTAAGTGGGAGCTACCATGCTCATTACCTTTCATGGCCACTATAAAACTTAGTTTGAGGGCAAACAATCATAGAAGAGAACAGAAAGAAAACTTGAATAATATCTCAGTCTATAAAAACTTCAATCTTCATGCAGGAAAACGTCAAAGTTTTAAAGCCAATTCTTCAGATTCAGAAAGTCCTCTAGACTCTCCAAAATGACAGCTTAACTTGAACTTTTTCTTTCTTTTAAGGGTTTTTGTTCCCCAGGATCTTTGCAGAGACATGGCAGAACTACCATTTACTGTCTTGCAACATTTGAACGCGAAGTTTCCAGCAAAACAACCTACAGACCTTATTAAGCTTGTTGAACGCTCTCAAGGCGGCCTGAAACCTCATGACAGTAGAAATGCCCCAATCTTTGTCAGTCATCTACAATAGTTATGACAAAAAGTAAAGAATCCTTAGGATTCCCTCCTCCTATATACACACTACATTTTCCTTGTGGTAGGTTTAGAACTGATTTTGAAATACTAACAAGTTCTTCCAAAAATACACAGTGAATGTACTATGTAAAGCTAGATATCATAAAGTAGAATTGTTTAACAGTTGACAAAAGCAAATATAAAGAATTCTACGCTTTACAGTTCCTTTATTTTTTAAAATACTTACCTTGTAGACTCTGAACCATTTCTAAAAGCACAGGGGTAAGCGTCTGATTGTATTCATGGAAGATATCAATAAAAAGAACTTCTGTGCACGGCTGAAAAATACAAGATCTCTTTTAGAATCTATCAAAATAAAGGCAATTAAAATACACTATGCTAAAATCAAGTGCTGAATATCTCACACAAAATGTCACCACTTAAAACGCAATACCCTGTAGCAAAATTAGTATTATACGAAATACCACCCTTCCTAGTATACAGTATGCCTAACACTAGCAAGACTCTGACGACTGTATCTATATCAGCCAGCTCTGCCACAGAAGAAAAACAGCTCTGTGGAGAGAAATAGCTGGTGCTGAGAAGCCAGTGACTACGCTGTATGTCATAGTTTCTTTCTGGATTATGTAATAGCTGAGTCATATGGACTGAACACCCATTTGCACCTGGAACACACTAGATGCACAGGGTGGGGTTTTTTTTTTTAGTTTTAAAATGAAAGTAACCCAGAAAACAAACCTTGAGCTCTCCCTCCAAAGGAAACCACAGCAGTGATAGCTGGAAGATTCACTACAACAGCATACTTTTGATCTGAACTAAAACGTTAATAGAGAATCATAGAATCATTTAGTTTGGAAGAGACCTTTAAGATCATCAAGTCCAAACATTAATCCAGGACTGCCAAGTCCCAACAGTAAACCATGTCCCTAAGGACCGCATCTATGCTTTTTTTTGAACACTTCAGGGGTGGCGATTTCACATCCCTGGGAAGCCTGTTGCTGCATCTAAAACTTTCTTCATTCATCATGCCTACTAATGAAGTCCTAAGTGGTAGTAAGTTGCCAGTTTGAAGAAGAGACAACTTCTACTGGGCTTAATCATAGTCAGATACTACACAGTACAAACACCTGACAAAATTCCTTTTCTCTCCCTCCCAAAATTCCAATGTATTTCAGCATGTTTGAACATTATAAAGGAACAAACTTAATTTACACTAATTCTAGTTAAATTTCTTTAACTAAGTATTTTTTGAACTAAGTATTTTTTTGAATAATATTTCTTTATTTTAAAATCTAAAAAATAAATATTCTAAAATGAATTCTTTAACTAAGTATTTTTTTGAAAAGCATAAGCTTATCTTTCTACGAAATATCTTTTCTCTTGGTTACAAGGCTACCAAGACATGCATGCAGAAATGCTGAATGGTTTTCAAATTGAAACACTTACCCTGAGACTGTACTTCCAAGAATCTCCTCCTGTCTCTTCTACAGCTATTATTTCACAAAGAGAAAAAGTATTATTTCACTATGGTTCAAATCGTTTCATATTTAGATATGTGGCTATCACAGACCACTGAGAAATCTGTTGTTAACAAAACAATCTCTAGAGGCAGTATCTGTACATGTAACAAGACTGCAGAAAATAAAACAGCCAATATGGCAGTAACGAACTTGCGGAGCCAACCTGGATATGAAACTTTTACACCAGTATCTAAATAAACTGCAACCAACTATACAACGTTTCTTACTGAAGCCTTCTGGGTCTTCCTCCCACATGGTTAATTCTTCATTTGTCAGCAGAAAATAGTGAGTGACTAGTCTCCTACATATTTCCATTAGTGTGGGGTATGTGAAAAATGCTGTCTTTATCTTATGCGCTTCAAGAGTTTCAGGACTGCTATCTGAAATAAGACACAGAAAATTCCAAATTACAACTAAGCAGCTTAATGATCAAACAGTAATCTAATAAAATTAGAAAGAAATCAACAGAAGTTCTTATCCTCAGAGGAAAAGAGAAAGAAAATATATATTTTCATGGCAAACTTTCATAACAGACTTTCAGGTGGTACCTTTTCAAAGCAACTTAAAACCCAAAATTCATTTACTTTTAAGAGAGTTCTCTAACAGCACAATTAGACTGAAGGGTTGTGATGGCTTCACAAAGTATTTATAACATTCTTCAGCTAATATGTAGATGAAAAAACTTACCCTGCTGCTTTTGGTGTTTTGGTTTTTTTATTTAGCATTACTGAATTTAAAAACAGACAGAATGCAAAGGAAGATTTATTTATACTTATTCATAAAGTTTATCCAGATCCAATCTTAAAAATAAATTGGGGTTTTTTTAAGAGTTAATATTGGTTAAATAAAGCAGCAATATAACTAAGTACTGTATACTATAGAACCAACAGGAACACTGTATGTCAGGCAGAAATTAAGAAAAATTTTCTAATTTTTTTAATCAACTCGTTCTCAATGAGTCAAGGGCTATAGCTTTTATCAGAACGTGCTATATTCTTCTCGTCTCAAGTGACCACATTTCTATTTCAAAAACTCAGACACAATTACAAACTTTTGCACATATAAATTTCTGTTAATAATCAGTGGATTTAGGACAATCTAATATATTATAAAATTAAGGAATAACACTGAAATATATCAGTACTTTGAAGAACTTTTAAATGCTGGGTTTGTGTCATCTTTCTGAAACATATCAGTATATTCACAAAACTTCTATTCCCCCAAGTATAGAAAGAGAATGCTAATTGTAATCTAGTCATTGCCAAATGGTAAACCAATGTGGAAGGTCAGTTTGTTGTTTTGGGTTTTTAATATAGTTCACTTCCATTTTTCATTACACATCCATACATACAACAGTGTATGAATTATTCAGAATGAAACACAGTCCTACTAAGCAGAACATATAATTTCCTTTATATACGATTCCACATCAAATTTACTGTGTTTCTGTATTTCAGAGTACTAGTATTAGTTAATCACACCAAATAACCCATTTTATCAAACATTCCTCAATGGAAAGATGCATCAAACCAGCTGATGAAAATAAACCGAATTCCATACCTCAACACTTTTTAAAACCAAAGATCATCACACTCCTTGTGTACTAAAAATTACTTTAGCAAGTCAACATATATATATATATATAAATAAATATTTTAAACATCAAAATAAGAATTATCTACATAGAGAAAAGCTTACATTGCTAACTATTCAAACATTCAATGCTTCAAAAGAATGTCTTAAAGGAGCTTTACTGTTGGGAACAACTAGCAAAACGTTTCTCAAAATATAAAAATGTTTTTAGTAAATAGCAGCAATACCTTCAATATTTTTGGATGGCTTGTATGCATAATTTTTTACAATCATCTTAATAAGATTCATGCACTGTACAATAAATTGCTCAAATACAATTCCTTCGCCAGCCTCTGTGAAAGCATAGCTTACAGCAAACTCCAGTGACCTCTGAATCAAAGGTGTGAATGAAAAAGGATGTTGATCCAGGAAGTCCAAAAGCTAAAAATTAAGGAAGTAGAACAGCAAGAAAAAGAAATCAAATCACTTTTCATACAACTCTTATTATAAACTAGTTATCAAAACTAAGTGATAATTTATACACGATTACAGAAAAGAAAATTGAACAGACAGGAATTTAGGAAGAGATCAGTATTAATGGTAATAAAGCATTATTTTGCCGTGCAACTCTTGATTCATGTTAAAAATTACCCTTTTTTAAGATTAAGGAACAATATGCATTTTCAACTAGACCAGCCTCCTAGCAACACAGTATATAAAACATACCAGCCACACTTAAAACCCTGAATATTTTAGCAGACAACTCATCCCTATTAGAATTATTTTAACTGAAAGAGGCATGAGGGAAATAACTTTTTTATTATTTTTTCTCCCCCTCCACTGCAGTACAAGCACTTGCTTCTTCAACTTCTTTCCCAGCTAGCTGTCTGGAACGCACTGGTCAGTTCCTTTTATCTCCTCTACTGCTGCAAAAATGCCTAAGCCTAAATGTTTGCAGCTGAATTTCTACAGGTGGTAGATTATGTACTTCCCTACACTTTTACGAAAAAAGATACACGTGCCTCACATACTTTGCTTATTAGTTCACAGTAAGAAGTACTATGACAAAGACAAAAATGTTGGGCCAGAGCGCCTTCTGTTCGATTTTTGTGAAGCCAACAGATGCCTCCCACTTCTGATAATTATGCTGAATACTTAAATAAGATCCATGGCCCCAAAATAGAATCTGAAAACAATGGGAATTCTTTAAGTTTGACATCTTTTAAAAACAGAGCAAGTGACAATGCTAAAATTACCTTCTGATAATATATGTAATTAATGGTTGCACAAAATTAGCTGACAACTCCAAATATATATTATGTAATACAAAAGTCACAAAGGTTAGGACAGTCTTCGTTAATTTTCTTTCGATAAACTGAAATTGGCCAGTTATTTAATAGAACTAACAGGGCCTTAGAAACAGCAATCTAACAAACTAACAACAAAAGATAAAATACCAACATTTTAGCCTAACTTCCAGAATTCTTTTTTGAGCAAAATCCTAGCTATATAATTTACTTATGGAATGCATTTAATTTTGTTTGAGCTAAGGAAACATAACTTATGTCAGCACCAGTAAAGAGACACCCTTGAAATACTTTCAAAAATGTATTTTACAACAAAGATGTTTTAAGTTGCATTTCTTTAAAAGATCTGAAAACTATTGGCTTTAAGGCACATACGTATCTGAATAGGGGTGGCTCCTCCAGAACAATAAACTATTCAGTAACTGAACAGAGAATTTACTTACCACTTTAGTAAATAGAATTATAGTCTTTTCTAGACGATCTCTGCATACGTTGTCTGCTCTTATATTTCTACCTGGTAAATCAGATATTTAACAACTCTCATTTTTTCAGACTTTTCGTTCTGGATAGCTACGTTTTAAAAAATTAACAATGGAGAACAAGTTGTTTTATCTGTAGTTCAGGGATTACGGCAGCTAGAAAAAAGTTCTATGGCAGAATATATTCAAAGACAAATTCAAGGTAATAAGTACTGGGGAAAAACAAAAAGTAACCTTTAACAATTTTCTCGTTTTCAGTGAAATTCACTGTGACTGATCAGAATAAAACAATCAGGACATCATTACAGACAACTCAATGATAAAAGACAGTTAAAATAATGCAGGCAAATGCTAGCATAGACAAGCAAAAAAGCACTGAAAAAATAAAAATGCCCTTTTATTAGAACTATGGTATATCCTTACTACATAATACTACAAGCTTTCCTAGAAACTCCATCGTAAAATAATGAAGGCATAGAGGCAAAACGCATGTAATAATAAATGTAAACACTAAGCTTGTAATGTATTTATGACTGCTTTTGCAAAACAGTTTATTAATTAGGGAAGTGTAAACAGGCAGGTTCAGCTCAGTTTTTATCTTAGGACATTCAAACCCTGGAGTCCTCATGTTCTAGGAGACTATGATAACCACCAAGCTTCAGGATGGGATGGCCTCCAATTCAGCCTACTAAAGCTAGGCAGCTATCTTGCCAAAAATCAAAGGGCCAGAAAGAGCACGACTGTAGTATAGTAGAAGGGGCAAAGAGTTGCATGCAAAGAAGTCTGCAATTTAGAACAGAGATAGATTTTTGTTTAAATATTGTTTAAATTTTAGATATCTTTGTAAATAAACCATGTTGTTTATTCAAACATTGAACACAGTGGTAGTTTCTACCTTTACTAGAAATGCGGCTCAGAGCCCAGATCAGCCCCTCTCATCTAAGTACAGACTCCTGAGTCAGCAACCTTCACTAATATAAAAAATATTCTTTCTACTTAGTTTAGACACGTTCTCAGAAAAACTGTTGAATCCTTAAGGCTTTAGGATTGAACTGACAGGCTTGTTGAACCTGACAGACTTCAAATGAATGAACGGCTTGCACCAGGTCTACTACAAGTGTAAAAGCACAAAAAGAGTGAGTTCAGAAGCTACAGTGACAAACATCTGCTTTTTGCTTGCTTCAGGTAACTTCCCTGCAAAAGCACTAACACCTGCCAATTATGCTCACATTTCTGTTGACTGTGTAAACATGTGGTTGCCTGTATCAGACTATTACTCTTCCAGTTATAAAGCACATACAGCTGAATGCGGCCTTTATTTCCCATTTGATACACGCCGAAACATATAGCAAACTCCAGAAAGAAGAAAAAACATAAAATTCCAAAAGAAGAAACTTCAACATAACCCGGGTTTTAGTAGCATATACATATTTTAATAAGGATACTCTGTCAATCCATGGCTTATCTTTCATATTTTTTTTCACTGCCATTAACACACCAAGTATAATTTTGGTGGAATTCTAGTTTGTCCATATAAAAGATTTTTACTGAAGCCTTTTCTGACTGATTCAGCAGCATTTAAAGTAACAGCTGTGTGCATGTAAAAAATACTTTGCACCTAAATGATTATCGATGATGCACTAAACTGCATGTTTTCATCCAGCTTCTAATATTTAACAACCAATACAAGGAAAAATATACAGATACTTACTACACTCCAGAAACTGTTTTAGGCGTTCAAACACTGCATGTAGAAAACCCTAAAAATACAAAAGTATATGTTCTTTTAAAAATGAAGCTTATTTAGCACTGTACTATGAGAAGAAAGCTGAGTTCAACTGAAGTCAGTTCAGATGCGTTACAAGCTCAATCACCTTATCACTTTTAACTGAACTAGTTGATTGTCTTGTACAAACGATTTCCTCATGAAACAATTAGCTACCTAGCACACTGCATAGATGATCCAAACTGACCTTATTAGTACCACACAAACAGCACAGCATTTTTCTAGCATAACAGCCTTCATCTCAAGATTTCACCTCAGATTAATTCTATCAATGGAATTTGATAGGAAAAACATGCCATTACATCTGTCTTTAAATTAAAACATCCTTTTCAAATGATGGGGGAGAGTACATATGACATCTCCCAGTAGGCAACAGGGGTGTCACTATCATGGACACATAAATCAGAAGGGGTACCTTTTCCTTTTTTAAACATCACATCTTTTGTGTCACAGTTTAGGATGTATCTAAGATCTGACAGTTCTTAAGTGATGGCAGGAAAACTTAAGACTGTGTTGCTTATCTTCCCTTTACATAACACAAATGTGTGCCTTTCAACAATTTTTCAACATACCTCTTACACCTGAAATCATCACAAAAGATTTCTAATCTAGAACTAGAAACAGATATATGTCACTTACCATCACTTCTACATTGCAATGAGGCTCTACAAACCCATGGACTGTCAGTTTACGAAGCACTAAAAAGAAAAAGCTATTTGTGTTAGTATTTATCAACCCTTGTTCCAATAGGTTTCATAACATGACTACAATTAGAGCTACTGTGTCTTTCTTACAATTCTCCATATTTAAAAATACATTTAATTTTTGGCTTTTGGATGCCTCAGCCATACCTACCATGAATCTGATCTTGTTGAAATTACTTTAAAGTTCAGTACTTTATGTATAAAATAATGAAGAGAACTCCAAGAATTACTGAATCAAGAATTCTGCAAAAGCTGTAAGTATTCAACCTCTGAAAGGTTCTGCAGCAGGAAAAGTGCCCAGTACAGTCAACTTGGGCCCATAAGCCATCTTATGAATTTTCTCAGGTTCGCCACTGCCAGTAGGCCACATAAGGCGCATTCTGCACCTTCTGAAACAACTCAAGGCAGGTATCATCTACTTTGCAAGCACTGCAAACAAACATCTCGGTTATTCAAAGCCACAAAGTACAGTAAGGATATTTATTCATCCCATTGATAAGTACTTGAGCACCAACCTAAAAGCTAAAGCTACCTCTTCACCGAATGTAAGATGAACTGAACACATCAGAATTCATAGCTCAGCTTCTTCAGCTAAGTGCCTAAAAGACAGACAGATGCAAGCCTAAATTACCACATACATCAAACAGCATCCCGTTAGGTCCTCCACTTTCCCACCTCCTAGACTATGGCTTCTTACAACATCAGAATCGTGCATACCGAAAAACACCTTCTCCCTCTTCTGTGTGAACAATCCTCCTTCTGCCTTGTTAAAGGTACAGCTAAAATAAACCAAAATTACTGGTTTTCTCAATGGGCACAGCTCTATTAGGGAATGCATACTCTTTACTAAAGAAATCTTACTCATCCACTGGGAAAAAACTTGATTCATTGTATTTAACATCATTCTATATTATTACCTTTCAATGACAACAAGGTTCTTTCTAGTGAATTTCTGGCTCCAGCTTCATCACCTGCACAGATGTGCTGTAGGAACGTATCAGTGTGATGATTCCACAAGGAACATGCAAAGCCATAAATACCTGATGCAAGCTGCAAAAGGAAGAAAGACCAACAATAAATAATATTTGATCTCCTGAATTTGGCTACAGCGTAATAAATTCCTTAATTTTAAAGGCTATTTTAGACTGTGAAATTATTTAATCCATCTTCTTCTATATCATGGGTCACCGTATTTCACTTGCTTCTTTGTTGGACTGTTGTTGTACTGATCCAAAGAGGTTTTCCAGAAAAATATCTTGTCTTAATTTGAAGTTGTTATGATAGATTCACCTCCTTCCTTGACTACTTGGTCTTTGACTCTACTACTTTAAAGTAACTATGCAGGTCTCCTTGATTTTCGTTAAATACAGCCACAGGTCTACAAAACAGCATGAGGCTTCAAAAAAAAAACCTGTCAGCCCTCCTCATCACCTCCTCTCCCACAAGACTTAAAACTGTCTTACAGCACAGTTAATACCTAATTCAGCTTACTTACCCTGGGACACAGCAGTTACATGACTATCTCTAATAAAAATGGTATGGCACAATGCCTACAGTGAAACTAACTTTACTTTGTTGATAGCTGCAAACTATCATTTAAAAATTAAATAATTTTGCTTCAACTTACTTAAAACACAGAATGACAAATAGTTTCTAATCAGCTAGCATTGAAAATCTCAAACTTAATTTACATTGCAGTTTCCAAACAGTGCTTACCTGATAAAGTTATCTGAAGTATAAACAGAAGATAAAAAATTTCTCATTCAGTTATGGTAGCATTTGACAGCTTCACAGTTAAGGAAGAACTGCACTTAGTCTGATACGCGTTACATCAATGGAATCAAAACCACAGATGACCTGTTTATTCAGTTCCTTTGACTGAGTAAAGATGAGACAGTAGAAACTCTTGATAATTATTCAATGATGTGTTCATGGAGTTGCAAAAACACATCACAGAATAACTATCAACAGTTTCAACTTACTCATGTTTTGGGGGTTGGCTTTGGGTATTGGGGGGTATGTCTCTTAAATAAAATACACTAATACTAGCCATAATAGTAAGCAGTAACAACTCAGATTAAAAAGAAAAACAAAACACAGTTCAAAGCAGCAATAATAGTCCTAATAGTAGAATATACTCTAGATTAACCCATTTGTTTGTCATCCATTCAGTGTACCTTAGTACTAAAAAAATTGAAAACAATTGCTTTATTAAAAACTGGGGGGGACAGAATGACAAATACACAGTATCCACTAGGGAGGACCCACCACATTTTTACATTTGAAGTCATTCAACTAGCAATTATATATATATATTATAATTATAATTTTAAATATATATATACATATGTAATTTGTATTATACTGCAGGACCTAAAGACCTTGTCATGGCTACCTTAAATTCCTCTAGTCACTAAAACAGGCAAAGTGTGCTGGTGGGTGATACTGTATGAACTCACTCTAGGACAGAATGAATTTTGTAGTTAAAATGTAATGAATATAAGATACATGACATCCCCAGCCAACATCTTGTGAGGCTGTTGACATCCTGTTATCTGTCGGCATCCTAAGCTAAAACACACCCAAGGAGGAAAGACAGATAGAAGGAGCTGGTTGAAACTGGTAACTCACCCAACTCAGCATTTTCTGGCAAAAGGTAAAAAGTACACCTTGAGGAAGACCTACGGCCTTCCTCCCAAAGACCACTGCCCACATCCCAAGGACCGCTGCCCACAGTTCTTGGAAGAATTTGCACAAGCAGAAAAGACTGATAAGCTAATTAACATCCAAAGTGAGAGTAGGCGGGTTTAGGTAATGACTATGTATAGGCGTTAATTGAATAGTCATTGTTTTATGGTATAAATATAAAATAGTTAGTTACTTTAGACATGCACAATAGGCGGAAGGATCCCCCGTGCATCCAGCACTGCCAATAAAGGATACTTAGTCACTAAGAAATTTTGACTTCGTTCTTTAAATCATGGGGGTAAAAAGATACTGAAGCTAAAGAATAAAATGAATTATCTTCATAAACGAAAACTGTTCATGATGAATAGTAACAGTAAAAGCAAAGATGGCAGACCTGTTCAATGCTGGATTTCATAATTTGCCAATGATCACAAGGATTCCTATTCAGGATTCCTATTTATGACCATATTTCAAAGATTCAGCAATCTCCAAAGCAGCAAAGAAATGTGAACAATCATAAAAACCCTCAACGAAGTTCAATGGGGAGACTAAACCGAATGTTGTATATCCAGTAGCAGAGGAGGTACCCAAAACCTTCTTGTACCTTATGGCAGGACTGTAAAGAAAAGCACTTCTAGTTTAAGATGAAAGTTGCGCAAAGCTTCACAGTTTCAGGAAAAAGAAAAGTTTCAGATAAACTGTAAAAATGTAACAGCATTCTTTCAAAACCAGAGCCAAGAAGCAACAGGAAGACTCCAAAGCTTAATATCAAATGAATGAGAGGAAAACACTGTAACTTATTTTTGCGGATTTGCAATAAATTCATGGGATCACTTCTCCAGTATGTGCTATTAAAAAAAAAAAAGAACATATCCAAATACTGCAGGTTTTAAGACATAAAATCAATAAAAACAGCAGAACATTTTTATTAGATAGAAAAATAAAACTCACTGGTTTTACTTCCAAAAGACATCATCCTCATTGAATAAACTAAGTCCAGAAAAGTAGGCTCAGAAGAAAATAGAAGTTTATAAGCAGTATCACCAATATAAGCAGGTATATTTTCCTATGTGTACTAAAGCAACCAATTCTACCTTGAGGATTTTTAACATAGTTATAACTGTACTATTCACAGGAAAGATGAAGTTATAAATAAGCTGCATTTAGAATTAGCGAATCACAATTGTTATGTCATCTAACATTTTTCTCCTTAAACATCGAGTAACAGAGTTCAGCAAGGGATGCCTCGTGTAAGCAGGACCTTGTAATCTTCAAGTACCATATTACCTGAAAAATTTAACATGTGTTTCCAAAGCTGTACTAAAAAAAAAAGCTGACACTGTAACTATTTATCTGAAGGTATCAAGAAAGTTTGAAGTATTACTTAAGTTTTTAGAACTTCGCTTTTAGAACTTCCATCTTCAAATGGCTTCTTCCATAAGAAAGTTTTTTTGACTCTCCAAAAGTCACATGCCACTCAACAGATGTGAATTCCCCTTACCAGGACACAGAAGCAGCAGACTTCAAAGTTGTCCAATTTTGCCGTCATTAAAAAAATATTAAATTTCAAAAATCCTGAAATGTGAACACTATAGTGCTAGATACTCAGAAAGTTTCCTTTTCCCACCTAAAGTTCAAAAAACTGTGAACATATATTTTATTCCCAACACAGTGAAACTGGATGCACCAAAAATTTTCACTCGCATCAAATTAGATGATAGAGGAACTTTGGATACTGAACGTATCCACAAGTTTGAAACCAACATTTAAGTATAAAAAGGCTGCTTAAAAAGGGTATGCTTGTTAAAATGAAATTTCAGTGTTACTTTTGACAAATACTGCCTTGTAAATCCAAACAAAGAATGTTACATGCCTTTTCTTTGCATGTCTGAAGTTGTCTCACTCTACGAATAAAAAAAATATACACACTGGAAAAATGGTATTTTTCCTTTCCATAAGGAAAAAGGCTCATAAAAACATACCAAGTTTCTTGGAAATATAAAAGTAACTGAGCTTTTTTTGAACCTGGTAAGCTGGTGGAAATGCAGCAAAGGTACTGCTGGACATGACAACTTTAGCAACAAATACTGGACCTTAGGACCTATAAATTCCTTTCTGTCCCTCCACTGAGACAGTATGTATTCAGCTGTTTTATGAAGGTGAGGCTTTGGGATTGCATTTTGATTTTTTTGCTGTATCCTTGAGCATCAATAGTATTTTCAGCTGCATAATCAAGCTGTATAAGCAACACCTTGATTTAGGAGAGTTTTACAAAAGAAGTCATTATCTCACCTGCTCTTCATTGCTTTGGAATTAATATCTGTGAATTTACCAAACCCTTTATATTTTTCAATTATCCAGATCATATATAATGGCCTAATAAATTTCATAATATAAACTAGTATTCCCTATGCAGAGATTATATTCATCTGTACCTACACATGGCAGAGAGAAAACACTGTTCCTCTACATACACATCTCACAGCAACATAGCACTGTTTCAGATCCTGTCCTATTACAAGAGCCAGTCTTCAGTGCCTCAGACTCCTGACCATTAAAATTTCACCTTAACTATTACACAGCCAGAATTTTTTTTCTACACAAATAGGTAAAACTTAATAGTCTTCATTATCTGCATTATGATCTCTTCTTTAAAATGGAGGAATAAAATAAAATTTTGTACATTCAAACGTAACATGTTTGGAAAAGATGTTTAACTCAATAGATTTAGTTAACTGTACTATCATTGCCTAGCTCCAAATGGGATCTGAGATGCAACAACCTACAGCCAAAAACCTGTGTTCTAATCAGTGGATTCTTAAAAGGGAGAATGCAGGCTGCATGAGACAAGATTTAGCATTTGCATTCACATCTTGCCTTTTAATTAACCTGGAGAATGAAGCTGATCTGGAAAAAAATCCAAACACATTTCCACTGACAATACAACCCAAAAATACTGTGCTATGGAAGCCTAAACCCCAGTATTTTTTAAAGACTATATTGAATTATGAATCCAGAGCACATTTACAAAAACACTACAAATTCATATACAATAAGATTGGCTATATGACATGATGACATAAGACTGATACACAGATATTGTTCTGTAGATGAAGCTCTGCTTCTTAACACAGGTTATTATAACAAGACTCAAGCTGCAAGCATAATAACGTTCTCAAAAAGATTTCACCTAGAAGCTGACCTCCAGTTATTTCTTACTGTACACCCAAGGTAAAAGCACTTTGTTTCAAATGCAGACATTAAAACCTGCCATTAATGCACTGCCAGCTAACTACAGGAAGCGGCAAGCATGCAGTCTGTGGTTTGCATGCTCTACAATACTGCACCACGTTACTTACATCATAGAAAAGTTTCCTATCTGTAGCAAGCCGTTTAGATGCCAGGGTCTTTGTAACATGATAAAAGGTAAGCAGTGCTCTGTGCTGTTGAAGATCGTCCTGAACCTTCACAGATTCTACAAGAGTGGGTATAAGTTCTGGCCATTGCCTTGGGCAGTCCACCCTGGCAACTTTAGCAATCAGTACAGATATCTGAGTTGCTATCTGCAAAAAAGAAAACAAAACACAGATACCACAAAGTCAAAGTTCATTTAGAAAAATACAATGCAGAAACTAACAGCCAAATAAAACCTGAAACAAAAATACCCTAGCACAGATTGCTAGATTTTTGTATGTTTTTTTCTCAAACTATTTTTAAATTAGCTGAATGCAAGTAAGTATGGAGAAAAAATAGGTCTATTTCATGTTTATAGTAAATATCTACATAAAATGCTGTAAATATTTACATAAAATAGCCATAAGGTGGCTACTTTGTTTAAATTTTACATAAAGACCACCAAATGCATTTTTTTCTAGAAATCATGTAAATTAGACATTTGGAAACCACTTTCTACTTTGCAGTGTTTTCCACCACTTTCTACAAACAAACTAGATTGCTGAATACACATTACCCTTATTTCTGCTATATCTGAGTTTTAGCTTTTAGATAGACGTATATCACCCCCACCATCTGACTTTGGTTGCTGGCACCAAACTGCACTGATGCCAGTCTTGCCAGCAGCTGGCACCTAGTCCTTGCAGCATGCACACAGACTGAGCTTACACAGGAAGATACTTAAAAGGATTTATTCAGGAGACAGGACAGATGGTGGTGATTAGGCACCAGGTTTGTTCAGACATGGGTACTGACCAGCCACAGTTTACACATCGCTGGCCCTTTTCATACCCTCTCTCTGTCTGTTTCCCATTTTGCTGCTCCACAACTCCCTTCCCATAAACATTCCTTAACAAATTTTGTATAGTCCCTCATAACTTCACTTCAAACATTTTTTGAAGTTCAAATATTTTCATGTTCATATTTCCCCATTCTTACCCTGTTCGCATTGAAAAGGTTCCCTGATTGGATTAATGAAGCAGACGCTCTCACCTTCAACATACCCTTACAATTACCACCACACTTCCAGCCTAGGGAAGAAGTTACCACCTTACGCCATCAAAAAGAATCCAAGCAACTTAAGGGCATAAGAGGGAATACCCATTTACTGCTTCCTTAGCTGTTTCATCTGAAGTCTGACCACCCCACAAAACTTCCTACAACATTCATTCCTACCTACTTGCTTACCAAGAAGAATTGCTTCAGACAACTGACACCAACATTTGCAAGGAACAGCTGGGAGTCTTATCTCTTTATCTTATATCCTATATCTTTCAGATCAAGTGCTATCGATTGGCAGGAGGGAACAAATAAACTCTTCTCTGTATGTGATACAAGAAGAAACCTCTCCAGGGATGCCAAGAGTACTTTCTCCTTGAGGACTGGCTTTTTAAGTGAAAAAAAAAAATAAAAATCTGCTGTCACACATTTCAAGCAATATTTTGCTCCTCTCTTTCCTCCATATGGTAAATATCTTCAGAGGGCATGGAAATGATGCTCCCAACATATGGCATGTTCTGTTTTCTTCTCTCTCTCACCTAGAAGTCAGTTTGTATCTTCACATCTCAATACTGTCTAATTTCTTATATTTTGGGGTTGGGTTTTTTCTTTTTTTCTTTTTCTTTTTATACACACAAGGGTCATAATTTTTCTGCCTTTGATGATGCAGGAAGCCCAAGCATGTAGCAACTGTGTTGTGAAGTATCTGCAACTAGAAAAGAGCACTCATTGGGAACACAAGATATCAGGCGTATCAGGCAGACTGGGGACTAAATGAAAGGTGCCTCTGAAAGAAAACCTCAATATATGTAATATACAGATTGGGGAACAAGGGACCAAGAAGAGGAGATGGATTCTGTAAACATCCTTCAGTATCACAACAATTGTTTGAACAATTATTTAGGAGCAGGCTGCTAGCATAAAAACAAATCAAAGTCCTCTATATCCTAAAAGACTACATCCCAAAAATATCATAAAGACACACAAACCAATACATGAAGCTGCTAGTCTTTAAATGAAAGTTAAAATGTTCCAATCTCAGCCGGTAACTATAATCTCAAAACTGCAGAACTGTTCATTAGCAGTGAAATTTATAACTATAAAACATGCCATACTATTGCCTTAGCAGGCAAACTGATTAAAGACTAATGGAGATATGGGAAAAATTATTGATAAAAAGTTTGAATTGTTTTACATACAATGCAGTTAACATTAGGTTTTCAGAAACATAAATACCATGCAACCACTTCAAAATTAAATATTTGATAAACTTTATACTACCTAGTAGTAGCATAAATGACACACATTTTATGGTGCAACATGACATACTTCATAGTTATTTTGAAAATAAAGACACAAGTTAATATTTGGTCATACTTTTTACACTGAAACTATACGTGGACTACAAATTTAAAGATATTTCCTATGTATACCTGCAATAAAAAAACCTGCATTTAAAATAAAAACTTTAAATTCTAGTCAAAATTGTAATTGCACAAAGGTCTTCTACAAACATTAAATTGCCCTAATTTTGATACATTGCTCTAATCCTACAAATAACATTAAACCAACTGAGGAATCCTGAAAAGTTGAAACAGAACTGTCTGCAGAACAGAAGCTTGTTTGCTATACTTTTTCTTTTTAAGTTTTACGTCATGCAAATCATTACTGTATTTTCTTCAAAAAAAGTATTTAAGATCCTAGCTTAAAATATTAGCAAATACTTCCTTGCAGAACCTCATACTCACATGAGCAAGAAAAAGTTAGCAGAAGGAAGACTGACTCATCTAGCTTATGGATATTCTGAGGCCCTAACATTAGCTCTATACTCAATTTAACAATAAAACCTTGCGCTAATCAAAATAGTAGCTTATAATTAGTCACTTTATGTAAGACAAGACACTATCACACTGAAGCTTTATTATGCCTATTTAAATTAATTAATGCTGTAATTAGACATGTGACAGCAACACTGCTTAGGTGGGTTTATGCAGCAGCATTCTCAACAGCTTATTCCTGCTACACCACCACCACACTTCCTTGTATGGCTATACTGGGAGTCAGATCAGATAACAGATACAGCTGAAAAAAGAAAAATCACTCAGGGCAAGGTTATTTTTGAGCTACATGAGTTCCCTGAACCATTTCACCAAATGTTTGCATAAACAGCAAGGGACAACATCAACTGCCACTGAAAAAAAACCCAAGAGACAAAACGTTATTTCCAACCTAAATGATTCTATGAATTATGACCTTTGGAAAAAGATCTCACTTCAACACAAAGATCTGTCTGAAAGGCAACACATAAATTGCAACTTGTCAGCTTTATTATTATTATTAAACATTTTGTAAAGAAGGAAACCCAATTATATACCAATACAAGTATTTGCTGGGAGAGTAATAATCGTTCAACACTAACCTGATTCACTGGCTCATTGAAGTTGCTGATAAGTCCAGCACGCAATGTAGTTTTTTCTTCTTCAGAAAGAGCGCTGTCAGGATATATTTATTAAAATATTATTTGACTCTCAATACAAAAAATATTAAGTAATATTTAGAATTATTTTCTCACTATTACTAGTCACAAAAGTTGAATGATCATTTCCATTAATGCATCTGCGTTTGACGGGATGAAAATTATTTTTATACACCATTTTCTTGAAACTAATGTATTTCAGTTTGATACACTATCGAAAGAATATCCTTTGTTTTTCCACTATCTCAAATACACTTAAAAAGAGAGGGAACAGTGAAACAGACAAACATTTGAGGCCTTTCAACCTCAGGTTTTCACGTGACCTTTGTAAACACAAATGGCCGAAGAGAAAGTTCAGAGAGTAAGGTACCCAGATACATTATAAAAATACGGGAAAAGCGTACAAACTGTAAACTGATTGTTATTATACAGTTATTACTGTGGGGACTGATGACTTGAGCATGACTTTGCCCATGCACACTAATGCATAATGACAAAAGTGTCCAGTATAAGGCAATAAGGTATCAGACTGTTGTCTCACAGAGTTCATTACCCAGGGAGCAGTGTCAATTCACACACTAATTTTTTTATTGCACGCCTGCACAGAGATGGGTGCTAGGTGGTAAATCCACAAAGCTAGCACACATCTTAACACACAGTAAAACACTTCATAGACTTTGAAAAATTGCTTATAATGAAGTTGAGCCACACTTAATTCTCAATGGTTCTTGTAAGTCTTGACTCCATTTAAAGGTACAGCATACCTTTCCACTGACCAGTTCTGTGGGAAGCGGGCTTTGTTAGTAGGGGACTTCCTTTTTTGCTGGAAGGTGGATCTTTTAATATGGTAATGAGGATAGTTCACACATAGCTATAGTTATTTTCTGTTTGGTCTCATTAACCATTGGGTTTTTCCTAGGGTTTATCTTGTTATGCCCCAGGCTTGACATTTATTAAGGAGTCTATCCCTTCTCCCAAGCCATTCTACCTACAGTCTGTAACATCTTCTCTTTTCTCAAATTCATTCTTGTTTTTCACTGTAGACATTTACATATATTGTCTAAGTAACAGGCTAGCCTTATGTTAATAATGTATGTGCCAGCCAGTCGACTGCAAGATGACAGCTCTTTTTGCAAAAGCAATAATCCTATTCTACAAGCAAGCCATACAGCTACACTTTAAAAATATGGATCCTCTGAAAATTACAGATTTGAGTGAAAAATATGTTTATAAAGTCTTAAAGAATGCAGGGAAAACTAATCTGAAGGATAAATTCTAAGCCTTAAAGATTAATTTTCATTCAAGTGCAGCTTTACACTATCTTTATACTTCCCTTGAAGTGACCTAGTCATCAGTTTAAGATTACAAGTTACAGTATCATATCATTCCTATACTATTTAAGACTGTATACGACCCACGTAATTTTAAGTTCCAAACAGGAAACAAAACTGCTTTTAAAAATGCTTTGTTGGTATCTGAAGATTATGCAATCAGAAAAAAAATCCACTTTCATTTGCTGATAGCACCTAGAAAGGTGTTTCTTATAGAAAAAAGACTTATGTTACCAAACAAGGTTGTTTAGATGAAACTGTTTCACCCAACATTGCAACAATTTAGAAGCATGCATGCAACCATGACATCTCCATGAGGTCTAGTGGCTGGAAATAAAGATGATTAAACACAGCAACACAACCACTTTCTGTTGCCTCACCTCAGGTACAAATACTGACCTACTGGAGTTTTATACAGTGAGACTTAAAATGATGCGTAAAGCTCACTAAAACAGTTTTTACACTACTCTACACAAATACTAAATATTCACCTGAAAATAACAGGAGAGGATTTACCCCAAGATCAAACATTTGCAACAGTATTAATAGTTTTCACTGTTTTCCCCTCTGTATATAACACAAGTACTCACTATTTCCTAAATCAGAAACCTACCATTCCAAGTATAGTACTCAAGAAGAGCAATTTACTGTTTCACTGGTGACTCATAAATGCACACTAAGTCTTATCTTCAAAGGTAATTTATAGCACTCAGGAACAAGATTTAAAGGGCTTTTTATGAAGACTTAGGCTTTAAAATATTTTAACATAAAATTAAATTATGCCTACAAACATTCTGGGTAAAGTTTACAAAGATTTCTGCAACAGTAAATTTTTTTCTGCAGGGAACTATTTCAGTTATTAATCTAAAGCCACTAGATGATGTTTTAGGGAAATAAATTTCTGTGGTCTTTTTTTTTTTTTTTAAGATTGCAGTATGTAATTTCTGCACACACAGGCATACTCTGAAAGGTTCATAAAACTTGAAAACTTACTAATACAATTAAGAAATCTAATGTCAATTAAATGTAGCTTGTACAATACCTCACCTTCAGGCATAACAGCATATAAAACCTGGTTTGTACAGGAAAAGGACTGTTCTGCTATATTTTTTACCTTGTTTGTGAGCTCATGAGACCTTTTGCCTTCATTACTTTTCCATAATTACCATTACATTAATTATATCATACACATATTCCAAGAGCAGTAACCATTCAATTTGTTACTATGAATAAAAATGCTGTAATTAAGCTCTTGCCATTACACGCAAAAGAAGGAAAAGAAATAGACTCATGAGGATGAGCACCTCAAATACAGAAGCTTACGACAAGCAAAGTCAGCGAAGAGTAATGAGAAAGAATAATTGAAGAAATCAATGCAGACGCAAGCAGCATACTGCATTATATGACAGGATTGCAAACAGCTCACCAGAGAGCGGAGGGAGGGATTTACCGTTTAGGTAATAGGACAGTGACATCTGCCGGGGACTGGATCCCCCTGCTACATGCTCACCCCTGCAGCAGTCACAGAAACAGCCACGGACAGCAACACCTTTATCCTCCTTTAATAGACTGCAAGAAAGGCCCACAGCTCCATACAGAAGTTACAGGCACGCTAGAAATTAGGAAGAATGTGTATCACTCAAGTTATTTCCCTTCTGCACTGGATTACACCAAATCAAAAATCAAAATAAGGTCTTCTAGGGATGAAATTTATTTATGTTGTAGTCCTTTACAGTTTGCAATTTCAAGGTTTCTGATCTTTTCCTGTGTTTGTGGTATGGGGAAACAAGTATCCAGATATTTAAAAAGTTACTTTGGAGCTTTTTAAAAAAGGTCTATTATTTCATAAACCAGAAATTCAAATCTGAACAGTTATAATTATCATTCAAACAAATCAGAACATGGATTTGAAATGCATTATTACAGTTTCCAGTATTCAAATCAAAGAACAAAGTCCACAAAAACCAGGATGCAACAGCAACTATCTGTAAAATCAAAAACGTTGAAAAAAAGGATCTCCAAGAAAAGCCATTTATAAGCACACATACAAAATCATAAAATGAGACCACCTTTGGAGGATGACCACAAATACCAAAAAAAACAGGCCAAACTGCCCAAAAAGAGGCTATGACAACCCTAGGCTTTTCTCCACGGCAATGTGGAAAGCTGCCTGAGAAAGCAGGAGGAAAAAAGTTCACAGGCCCATCTCCAAAATCACGCTCACTGGAAAACATGGCTGTACAGCCAAGGCATAATAAGTAGCATGAATAAGACAGACAGCATTGGTGAACAGGTGCAAAGAGCAAAGTATTTCAGAAGGCTCACTTTTTCTTAAAAAAAAAAAAGTTGTTTGTATTCACTGTTTGTTGCTATGTATTTTAGTATAATGATTAAGTCAACTAATGCACTGTCCCGAGAATTCACGATCTCAACATTTTCCTGCTTTGTAGCAGCAGCAGCTGAGAAACCATAAATGCCCAGCAGAGAGGTAAAGCTAGTTCTGCTTGCTTCAACTGAAAAATAACTCCAGCACACCTGTACAACTGAGGCATTTAACTTACCATCAAAATTCTTGGAAAGTTCTTCACAAGTACATAAATATTTAAGACATATAGTTCCAAAAGAAACTGTATTTGGCTCCGATTTACTAAGTAATTAAGGTTATATGAAAACATTACCTATCTGTAGGAACCCTCCTTCAATTCTCATAATTCTTCAAACTACCTACCAAATTTCAATCAAATACATTTGGCAAAGAGCAGAAGTGTCAATGGTATGTTTTTCCTTAGATTTTGTGAAAACTGTAAACAGCCGAGTAAAGCAGACAGACCTAAGTTACCACCCCATGGAGAAAAACACAAGTATGGAATTAGTCTTTCCCTTCAAAGAGGCAGCAGAAACCAGTCACCTCCAACCCAAACATCTGCTCTTCTGAACAGGCTGGGTAGATCAGAACAAACTTTGAGGTACTACAATGGACAGACAAAGCAGAGCTGCTGATGTGACAGACAAGATGAAAGACAAGAATTTTGCAAGGGCAACAATCCCTTCAAATACCATGAAATCCAAAACATGACTGGTTCACAAAACAATCAACTGAGAAATTACAGCTTAATTATGGCATTTCTCAAAATGCCCTCAACATATTCTGCTGCTAAAACAAAACTATTTGGGTAACTGCAAAATACTGACAAGATGTCACACAAGAAATCTAGGGAAAAAAAATCAGAACTGGAGAAACAACTGGATAGAGTGGAAATGTACTTAATTTACCGCATGTAAACTTTAACAGCAGCCAGTACTTTTTTTATGCTTTAATTGCATGAAATTCAGAGCAGAAAAATTAGAAATGGGGGAAAACTGTGGTTGTATTTGAAATTTAGTATAGATTTACCCTGTGGAATCTTTAATAAATGTGGGGGTTGAACTTGGCTGGATGCCAGGTGCCCACCAATTTGGTCTATCGCTCCCCTCCTCAGCAGAACAGGGGGGAGAAATTAAGATTTAAAAAAACCCTTGTGAGTCAAGATAAAGGCAGTTTAATGAACCAATAGCAAAAGTCACACATTTGGAAGGGAAGGAAAACAAAATATTTTATTTTCTACTTCCCAGCAGCAGGCTACATTTGGCCACTTCCCAGAAAGCAGAAGACAAATGTAAATAATACATGCCCCCCACCTCCTCTTCCTTACTCTTAGCTTTTATATCTGAGCAGATGTCATATGGTATAGAAAATCCCACTCCCACTAGTCACTTTTGGTCAAGGTCCTGGCTATGTCCCCTTCCAAGATCTAGCCTAGTGGTAAGGGGTGCGGAGAAAGGCTGGAGAGACAGCCTTGACGCTGGGTGAGCCCTGCTCAGCAGCAGCCAGAACCCTGGTGTGTTATCACCACCTTTCCAGCTACCAAACCAAGCACAGCACTGTGAGGGCTGCTGTGGGGCTCAGCCAGATCCAATATAATCATGTTTTCTGGTGTTTTTTTTTTTTAAAATCACATTAAGTTTTCAACAGGAAAAGTACAATGAAAGACTGTTACTCAATTTTTACCTTGGTTCAAACAATAAAATTGTAGTCACTACTTCTGCAGAAAATGAACCATGTTTTTTTTCCACTGGAAGCGCTACTAATATCTATCTAAAAGTATTAAGAAATTGGAACAGTATATTTTAATTGCTTCAAGTAATGCTTGCTAGGTACCTGTAATGTAAGCAGTACTACCCCATCACTTCAACCAAAATGTCAAAGATACATGCTATCTTCCATGCATTTTCCTTTCACATAAGGGAACCCAAACACTTGCAGATGTTTTGCAATTGTATACTAATCCACATATACAAAAACTCTAGTGCCTTATGTAATGATGAAGGAGCACTACACTATTTAAAACGTCCTGCAGACATAGAATTTCATCACTTTTCCCTCTTTTGGTAGATCTTTGGAAAAGTTTACTATGTAAGGCAAAATACGTTAAACTATCTCAAACAAAGAACACAATGAAAATCATGCATACTTTGTGAACTAGCTGAGATTCACGATCCATAAAATCCATCTGACAGTGATATCCCACCCATTTATATAACTAGCACTACGAGAGAGACTGAATACTTCCAGGTAAGTCTTAGTTCCTGAAAACAGTGAAAGAAAATGGAAACTTTTTGAAATTACACTTTTTAAAGCAAAAAAAAAAAAAAGACTTCACAAAGAACACTGAAAAGTATATAATTCTGTAGGTGTTACAAATTACAATGGTACTGTTTCTAACTATTAAGTAAATGATGTGGTACTCAAGAATACAGATTAGATTTTTAGCTTCTTTGGAGAACTTTTTGACATGTATTATCAGCACCCACATACCAGAACAACAAAAAATGAAGACCAGAACTTGCTATCATGATAGCTACTGCCCCTCTCTCATGTATACATTCCATATTTTGAATGAATTAGGAATCAGCTTAAATGAAATGTCTCCCTAATAATCTCTCCCCAAGAGACTTCTAATGTTTCACATCTCTAACTATCAGGAAGTCCGGGTGTTAACACTATACTTACAATGTCACTTCAAAATCTGATACCTATGAAACAGCCTTCCAATCCAGTTTTCCAAAGTAAAACATGAACAACATGAGTTGTAAGAAGTAATATGAAAACAAAATGGCTCATTAGCAAGTCCTAACACTGAAACATTTTATCAGTTTCACCATTAATTCTAAAGTAACTTCTATCAGCCAAGGGTTTGCTGTTGTCCAGTTTGGCAAGTATAACAAAACCTGCTGTAGAAGGTTAAGTGGAAGAAAATCAGAACTTACTGTGGTGCAACCCGTCTCCAGTAGCGATCAATTCCATTTTTAAAGTACAGCACAGCTAACCATCTTACATTCACATCCAAGGTATGATTTGTAAAAATATTCTGTTTAAAAAAAAAAGATTTAAAAAAGTTTAAAACTGCTCACCACACCACAGACAGGATAGAAATCATTTCAACGTATGCACTGGTGTACATTTAAATACACACATCTCTGTATGTACAGGTGTATATAAACAAAATGCATTAGCATTTGACAGACAAGTGAAACAATCTGTTAAACATTAATTTTTAAAGACCAAAGAAATCTTTATCACTCACCCTAATACCTGATTTATTAATAAACCCCAACATACAGGACAAATGTATTTCTAATCTCAGCCAGTTGAACAAGCAATAAAGGGGTAACAAATACTAGCACTAGTTAGCTATTATACTCTTTAATGACATAGCTCTTAGAAGTCTGAGGCACACACAATACAGAGTACTTTTCTATTCTAGTCAGAATTCAGCTTTTAAGAGATTTCTTCATTATCTTGAAAAGTGCTAAGAACCATCCTGACTACCAAAGCTGATTGCAAAACCGTGACCTTGCAGGACAGCAACTCTCGAATGTGCCTACACTGATTCTAGGAAATTAGTTTCTACTACTAAAAAGCTATACACATACATGTATATCTCTATACACAGATGTATATCTGCATCTGTCTATATACACTTTTATGTACCTGTATGTACATACAGACAAACACAGAGGAATTACTTTATATAGTGACATTGTGACAATCAGGAAAAGCTATAATAAAGGTAGGCTACTGAATCTTATTACAGGTACTACTCTGGCTCTCTCCCTGTTTTCTACTGCATCACATGGATCCTTCTCGAGGGGGTAAGATATTACTCCCTCCTTTAGGGAGCAAATAGGTGTGGGCTCAGTGGTCATATTACACAGGAGAAAAAGAGTGCACCACTTGTATCAATTGCTTTTAGAAGGCCACTAAGAAAGAACATGAGAAATGCAGGAATTCAGGTCAAGAACATCTGCTACTCTTGGGTGCCACAGCTGAAGAACTATAAAGTCCTGAAATAACTCAGCATTATAAAAACCTGGGACCTCATCAAGCATTTTCACTATGAATTCAAAACTTAACCTTCTCTCAAACTCTGTTTCTATAATATAAACAGCTTTTTAGATATAATGGCCAACACTAGAAAAGCCCTCACAAACTCTAATCACGAGAAAGCAAAAAGACATCAACAAAGGTATTCAACTCAACCTTTAGAAAAACATGAAAAATGTTGTAGCCCACTGATGAACACCACACAACATGAAAAGGATGTATATAATAGATCATTCTTTCCCAAAGCTCATCTAGGAAGAAGGACTGAATCTCTGAAAGATTTTCCCTGAGGCAACTTAAGCATTTTACTGATATGGAGAAATAGTGTGAAATGGGGACAATGGACATCGATTGTGATTGTATATGTCTGCCCAGGAACGTGGGTATGGTGACTGGTCATGGGTGCGGTGTCTGGTCACATAGGCACTCACATAGGCACACAGCCTTGAGGAGACGCCTACAGTTTTGAGGAGATGCCTGCCCTTCTTCCTCTAACAAAGGGGCTATTTAAAAAGAATGAGAAAAGGATGAGCTATTCCAATGCTATCTAGAGGGAGGGAGTGCTAAGTCTCCTTGCTGGAGAAGATGGGATGGTCACAAGGACATGAATCACCTACAAACCTGCAAGACCACCACATTGCAGGCAAAGGACCGATAAGCTAACTAACATACGAAGTGGGGTTTAGGTAACGAATATGTATAGGCGTTAATTGAATATTCATTTGTTTTATTGTATAAATGTGAGATGGTTTGTCACTTCGGGCATGCACGCTTGTGGAGGAGCGATCCCCCGTGCATCTGCGTGCAATAAACATACCTACTTTATAACTTTTGAGTTATAGAGTCTAATTCCGTACGTCATTTGGGCAAGCCAGGCAGGAGGATTTCTGCTCGGCTGAGGGACCAGCTGCGGAGCGGACGCTCCCAGGCGCGCCCCGGGAGATTTCCTCAGAGGAGCCTCCTCTTCTCAGCTGTTCCCCCGGGAGCAGAAGAGAAACCCCTGGATCCACGGATAAAACGGTATGTTTAGTAACGGGGCGGCTGGTGAGACGCACGGAGACGTCCGGCGCGCAGCGCAGTCCCCAGGAGGAAAAGTACCTTGGGAGGGGGTTTGCTGACCAAGGGGTGGCCGCTAGCGATCCTGAGGGCAGATCGAGCAAACCCGAGGTTACTGCCATTCCTAAAAGCCCGGAGGCCTCGTGACTGAAAGCGGGGGGCGGGACGGAATAAGGCGGAATCTCACAGGAACAAGAGGGACCTCACAGCAAAAGTAAAAGGGAAATTTTTGCGTAGGAAAAAAAAAAAAAAGAGGAAAAAGGGGGAAGCTAAAAACTTCATTTAGGTTGTCTTAAGAATTGGGGAATTCCTAGAATGTAACAACTGAAATAGCGCTCTATGTCTTGTTTGTTCTATGTGTTGTCTTGTTACATGTTCAAAACTTGGGAGTTATGAAATGTGTGTTGAAAAATAATATTCTGGTAATTCTAGGCAAATAGCGGAAAACTTAACAATCTGCTTAAGACCGGGAAAAATTTGGTTTTTGTTTGATTGTTTGGTTTTTGGCAATTGTTCATTGAAATGCATACTTTGTGAACTGTCAGTGTTCCTAAAAGTTGTACATAAGTGCACGGTACTGTATAGCATACTGCTTGTGTGACTGAGGGCTGCCCGGAGAGTGTGAATGGTGTGATTGAGATGCGCATTTTGATTTTCCGTGTATAGCTTAATTATTTTGACTGAGTGTGAGTGCAAGAGTGCTTGAGACACGCTGTTCGAGTGCAAAACGAGTAAGGAGCTCTATCCGCGTTTCCGACCTTGGGTGGCTAAGGCGGCCGGATAAAAACAAAGTAATTAAAATTGCGAAATAGGAAATGGAAGGAGTAAGCCCTGTGAAAAATCGCCCTTAGGTTGTATATTAAAACATTGGAGGGATATCGTAGGACAGGGTGGCACCAAAAATAGAAGGAAATTGATTAAATATTGTAATCAGTGGTGGCCTTTGTATAAATTGGAGAGTGATGCGAAATGGCCTCAGGAGGGAGGAACGTTAGATTATAACACTCTCCTGCAATTAATGTTGTGTCTGAGAAGAGAAGGAAAATGGGACGAAGTATCATATGCAGACATGTTCTTCGTCCTCCGGGACAAACCCGAGTGGCAAAAGGACTGTGGATTAGTACCCCCTCGGGATCCTATGGTACTAGCACTAGAAAGAGTGTGGGATTAACATCACCTGATCTTTGATTATGGCTCTAGAAAAGAATAGAAAAAAAAACTGAGACCTAAACTAGAAAGATGTTCTTGTTGAAATTTTTGTGTTAAAAAGCTCAGGTTGTGGTTCCTTCTGTGGAGCAACCAGAATGAAACACGTTGTAAGATAAAAACTTGCACTAATGTATGTAAAACCTGAGGCGGGGGGTGTGGTGCGGAGTTGAGAATCAAAGACCTTGTGAAAGTGTTAAAGTATTGGGGTGAGTTTGTACAAACCCCCGTACCCCCTCGAAGGTGCAACTGAATCATGCTGGGATGCATGGCAGGGTGTTTGCTATTTGCCTGCGAAGGCATGATATGTAAGAACACAGACTTAAAGCAACAAGTAGCAGATTTGCATTCAGGGTAAGAAAGAGTCAAAACAGAAGTGCTGTTGCAGAGGCAGGCCTGTGTAACCTGCAGAGCAGGAACAGCATCTCCTGCCCCGAACCCTTCTGCTGGTGAGGGGGAGGGGTTGCTATTGCTGACAATTGAGCAGAAGGACCTGACAATGTCACCCCAATTGCTGCAGCATTTGCAGTACAACAGGACCGGTAACGGCCCCTTTAGGGCAGGCAATGGGTATGAGGTGGAATTTTAGTGAATACAAAACCAACTTATTTGTTAAACCTCAGTGAAGAAAAAAAAATTTAAAAAAAAATTGTTACAGTTGTGGGAGCTGCTGGCCACCAGGAAAACATCCTGAAACCTTTAAAGTACAAACTAAGAAAACAAATAAGAATGCCAAATTCACCAAAATCTTTGTTGGGATGAGATTTATTAGAACATCTAGATGTTTAAAGGAGAAATGAAACTAAAAGTTAAAAATTATCAAGTAATTGAAATATTGAGCTTATCTTTAATTCAACAGAAAAGAGGAAAAGAGGACCTCCCTGGAGTAAAAGAAATTTTTAACCAGGTGTATCTGAAAATAAATTCCAGGAAAGGTGAAAAATGCTTTACCTGTTACAGTAAAAATGATAAGGGGGAGGCTTGCCCAGTTCAGATAAAAACAATATCCCTTGGTCAGCAAGGCTGTGGGGATATTGGCAGAAAAACTGAAACAAAATACACTCTGTAGTAGTTCTACTAATGTAAATCTGTGTGTTTTGCCATGGCAGTGACTTGTTATGGGATGTGCAGATGAAACTCTGCATTGACAACAAAGTACAAGGAATAAGGTTGGTCAGGTGCCTCCTACCATAGTCAAGGGCAAGACTGGGTTGGCCTCTGTGTTTGCCACCAAGAAGAATCTTGAGCTCCGCTGTTGGCTGCAACCCAGTAGGCGTTGAGTGGTGGGGACATATGCCATGCCAGACCTTGATGTGAGGAATGGCCCCCTCTGTTATAAGAAGGAATTCTTCCATCCAGGAAGGAAGAACATAAGATGGCCCATAGAGGCACTGATTTGGAAATTGGAAACCACCTGGCCGACCCTGAGGCCAGACAAGTAACAGAGGAGGTAGGAAAGGAGGAATTATCCTTAATACCAGACAATAAAATCCAAACTGTAAGTACAGATCAGGAGCCAAACTATTCTAAAGAAAACTTAAAGGTAATTCAGGACATGAATGATAAAATAAAAATAAATAAGTGGACTTATTTAAGGGATGGTCGTATAGTGGTACTGATACGGAGAAATAGAGTGAAATGGGGACAATGGACATCGATTGTGATTGTATATGTCTGCTCAGGAACATGGGTATGGTGACTGGTCATGGGTGCGGTGTCTGGTCACATAGGCACACAGCTTTGAGGAGAGGGAGATGCCTGCCCCTCTTCCTCTAACAAAGGGGCTATTTAAAAGAGAATGAGAAAAGGATGAGAGACATTCAATCCATCTAGAGGGAGGGAGTGCTAAGTCTCCTTGCTGGAGAAGATGGGATGGTCACAAGGACATGAATCACCTACAAACCTGCAAGACCACCACACTGCAGGCAAAGGACTGATAAGCTAATTAACATACGAAGCGGGGTTTAGGTAACGAATATGTATAGGCGTTAATTGAATATTCATTTGTTTTATTGTATAAATGTGAGATGGTTCATCACTTCGGGCATGCACGCTTGTGGAGGAGCGATCCCCCGTGCATCTGCGTGCAATAAACATACCTACTTTATAACTTTTGAGTTATAGAGTCTAATTCCGCAGGTCAAACTGTCTTACTAACTCTACTCTCCACCTATGATCACCTGCTTCCCCCCACCCTTTTCTGCTCCACAAAAGCAGTGCTAACTATTTTCTCTCCCAGCATAATCGAGTTAAAGTTTAGAAATTTAGTTTAACTAAACTAAACTTAGTTTAGAAGATTACTATTCATATTTCACACTTGAAGAAAGGCTGATGTGTCCTTAAACAGGGTTACTTAACCACAATAATAGAATTAACAGCATTTGATCCTTTTCAACGCTGCGTTTTTAGCCCTTATATTTAAAACTAACACCAACTACAGCTACAGCTGTGCATGCTCAACTTCTCTACAACCTGAGCTGTAAGCTCTCACAGCAAACATCCAGAAAACGAAGAACACTGTCAGTGGCAATTTCTGCTCTTTTGTATCAAGACTGTTTATCACCACAGAAACACTACGGCAAAGGCAGTGGGTTACAATGCCACTTCACAGCTCAGAAGTCAGATTTTCTTTTACCTACATCCCTTACCTTCAACCCTCTGAACAAATGAAACAGAGTTCACAGAAAACAGAATATGGCACTACACAACCCCAAATCATTCATCCTGTGCACCGAAGACAGATGTTTGTAGGAAGAGCAGTCTATCTGTGTTTTAATTTAAGACTATTATAAACATACACATAGGAATCACAGAATAACACCACTTAACTTTGGAGTGTCTTCTCTGGAGCACCTGTGTCTCCTCCTCTGATGAAGTTTTCGTAAGTTTGCACCACATTGATGCACCTATTTCATCAATGGTCATAGTATCTTTGCAAGTATTCACCTTTCCCACTTCAGGAACCTTATTACCAACCTGGTCAGCTAATCTCCCTGCAAGTCTCTTCTCCATTGACAAGAAGGAAAGCAATCCCAGCTAAGTATCAAACTTAATGCAATGAAAAGCATGGGAGGACTTCTATGAAAACAGCCATAAGATCACCTCCACAATAAAGAAAAGGTGGTTACTGCCTTGGTATATACAAGCTACCCTGCCTCATAGGGTAGTAAAGGTAATTCCTTTGACAAGAGTCCTCTTGGCCTTCTATCTAAAATTCACAACAGGCCAACAACAGGTTTAGCAGTAAAGCCCACCTGCTCATGCCACTGGAAATTGGATTTCCTCCTTCTCCTGAATGCCTGAGAACAGAGCTTGCTTTGAGACACAGTGATGACAATGCCTACCACAGAACAGTATAAGGATACTAGTAGCTGAACCATGATGACCCAAGGCTTCTCTCAGCCAGAGGTCATGGTTCAACAGTATTTTAGACAGCCACATTAAAAATTACTCTAAGTTTACTTAATAGCACTTTTCCACTGTATCTTACCAACAAGACTGAATAAAAACCTGGCTGGGTCTCCCACTGCTTCAGTTGTTCCTCAGCCGGCTTCAATACTGCAGTATCTTGACTAGTAGCTTGGGTCAAGACTTGCAACACAATACTGCTAGCACTATTGAGATCCATGAAAATCTGAGAACATTTGAAAAGGATAAAAAACAGTTAAGAAAAAACCCCAGTAAATACAGACAGGTATTTTCCATTAATATTACATAAGCACCCCACGCTTTTCATTAAACTACAGTAAGATAGCAATACACCCACTCACAGGCAGTGTCAAGGTACAGTGATTAAACTATTCTGCTTTCAGAAATCTCTCAGCAGGAGAAGCAAGCAATAAGTCTATCATTGCAAGCACATCTACTAGATTTGAGGAATTACAGGAAATATTTTGATTTAATATCTGTTACCTCTCCTGTGAAGCACAGCCAATTAAGAGCAAAACCACAACTAGCAATGACTTCAGCTGTAGGCAGAGTAAACCATGGGGTTGTCTGAAAGAGGCAAAGATGCAGAGTATCAACAACTTTGTATTTTCTGCATAATTTTTCCCCTCAGAGAGGAACCGATCCATTTCAGATAGCTAAATTCCACAATACAAATTGACCTAGACATTTTGTCTCAATTAAAAGACGATGAAGTATGATTTCACAATTGAGTCCTAAATGAAACTGAATCTTCCTCAATATATTTGTATTCCTGCATCTTTTAGCATACCAAATGCTAATCAGCTGAACTAAGAATGTTAATTGCCTGATTTCCAATATAAATGTGCTTGCACTCTGTAAAGACAAAACAAGAGGTTGCTCTCCAGATGACAGAGACTACATTTATATACATGTAATAACCACAGAAACAGCACAACAAAAAAACAACATATATAGAAGCAACTATGAAGTCTGACAACTGCTTTTCTGTCTTTAAAACCTTCTGTTTATAACCTATGTAAACTTTTTGTCATACAGATAGATGTTATTTATATACCTAATTTTCTAAATATGTACCTAATATTGTCTAAAAAACCAAGCAGTTTCTCTTCAACAAACAGGCCTGAGGGTTTGTTTTTGTTTAACACTAAAATAAGTTTATTTTTCCATCTTCATAAAAAAAAATGTGAAGTGTAAAATTACTATGGTGAGAAGCTAGAGAAATGAAACTTTTTTCTGACATTGGCTTAAAATTTCATATTTTTGAGAAAACAACCACCTTAATAAAACTAGGAACAAGATTAAAGACCTGTTATACCAGTAATAGCCCTGCACAATTAAAAAAATAAATTAAAAAAAAATCTAAGAACTCTCAATCCATAAGTCTCCAATCATGCTCAACAAAGACAGACTAAAAACATAAGGCTCCAAGCTTAAAGAAAGCATGCTTTAAAAACTATGAACCACAAAATCAGATCTCTCTTCAGAGCAATAATCGAAAAGAACACTTAACTCAATCTCTGCTTTACACTTCCCATGTGATACACATTTTTATCCCTCTGCTTTCGGCAGCCTGTGTATGGAGTTTGCATGGCAAGGTTTTGGTAGCCAGGGGGCTACAGGGGCGACTCCTGTGAGATGATAGAAGATTCCTCTGTCTGACAGAGTGAGTGCCAGCCACCTCCGAGAGGGACCCACCACTAGGCAAGGCTGAGCCCCCTCCGCAACAGTGGTAGTGCCTCTCAAATAACTTAAGAAGCGGGGTGGGGAAAAACCTGTGCAGCTGCAGCCAGAGAGAGGAGTGAGACTGTGTGAGAAACAACTCTGCAGACCCCAAGGCCAGTGAAGGAGGGCAGGAGGTGCTCCAGGCACCGGAGCAGAGGTTCCCCTGCAGCCCATGGTGAGGCAGGCTGTCCCCTGCAGCCCATGGAGGTCCATGGTGGAGCAGATATCCACCTGCGGCCCGTGGAGGACCACACACCAGAGCAGGTGGATGGGCCCTGACGGAGGCTGTGACCTTGTGGGAAGCCTGCACTGGAGCAGGCTCCTGGCAGGACCTGTGGCACCGTGGAGAGAGGAGCCCAAGCTGAAGCAGGTTTGCTGGCAGGACTGTGACCCCGTGGGGGACCCATGCTGGATCAGTTCATGAAGAACTGCAGCCCCAGGGAAGGACTCACATTGGAGAAGTTTGTGGAGAACTGTCTCCCACGGGAGACACCCCAAACCAGAGCAGGGGGAAGAGCATGAGAAGGAAAGAGCAGCAAAGACAGCGTGTGTGAAGGACTGAGCGCAAACTCCACTCCCCATCCCCCTGTGCTTCTCTAGAGGAGGTAAAGACGACAGTAGGGATAGAGCAGCTCCATGGGAACCTGGCAGCCACCTCAGGTCAACCCAACTCACCCTGCAAAACCAATTTACCCATTTCTTCCTATCTACTTGTGTCAAGTTGTTTCAATTTTCATCAATTTGAAGATTTTCTAAAAATCTTCCTGCAATTATGAGGTCTTTGCATAAGAAACTTAAACATTCAAATTCAGAGCACAAAGAAACTTATAGAGTAAGCACACACAAGAAAAGCAGCAATAAAAGAGAGATTCAGATTTTTCTGGAATCACCACTGTAGCACTGAGGCACCTGGTACAGCTAACAGAATTTCAGAGCACTAAAAATGGCAGTGAAGGAAAGGGCGAGTGGAAAAGAAAGATATGAGAAAAAAAGTTAACAGAAATTGGTGTAGAATTTGCACTAACGAGGAAATCACAACTCAGTTCTGGCAAGACCCAAACTACACTTCATATTATGAAGTGATTATGTTTATTTCCACTCAAAAGTCAAATTATATATTTTCAAAAGAAATAGTCTTCTCTTACACTATCAAACAAGACCTGATAAAAGTATAATTCTGAAGCGCTACTCAATTAGAAAAATAGCAGACCATCAGTTTGATTATCAGAGGAAAACCAAAAAGAGAGAACTTCTGAAAGTCAGCAAGCTGGCAGAGCATATGTGCATTAAAAAAATGGTAATTAACTTCAACTTTGGAGAAAGTGATTTTAGGCCTTTTGCTGAACAATGTTCTCCAAGTAATGAGTTGCAACAGGGAAACTGCATGTGTAGGAACAGTGAATCTGCAGCACACACCCAGACATTTGCTAAAGAATCATTGCAAGGACATGTTTGAAAGGAAAAAAGGTGAAATATGGACCATTCATGTTAACAGTTGATTTTGCACTACAGATCTAAGATAAATGAATACTAAATGAAACTATCTCTCAGCTACATTCAAATCTAATGTACAAAAGGAGGGTTCCCCACCCCTAAGGGAACAGTGCTTCTACTATAAATTTATTTACTTCACCTACAACAGTTCTTATCAAAAGACTTACTTACTTAAGTTACTATGTTACAAACACAGAAACCTAGTGGGTCTTTTATAATTTTCTTATTTCAAAATAATTGTCTGGCAGTCTAGAAATAACAGCAACAACAAAACCTACAGAAAAATATTCACAAAGTTTCTTTCTTATTAATGCTTCTCATACTTGAAAAGGTTTGTGTTTTCATTTAAGAACTGGAGCAGCAATTGCTGTTCCAAAAAACCCAAGAAAAATGAAACCAACCTTAGCAGGTCAGGACAAAAAAATCACTTAACCCAGTGTTCTGCCCAGGTCAGGACAACCTACTAATGATATTTCTAAACAATGCTCTCCAATTCTTCAGAAAACTGTGACTCAAGCACTTCCTAGTAAGAGGCACGGAATTTAAATTTAATAGCCTTCAAGAGATTTAGTCTTCCATTAATTTCCTCAGTTGCTTTTTGACCCCCCATGTAAACAGCAGTCCTCATACAGCACTGGATGAGACTGTCACAAGCAAAATAAAAACAATGAAAATAAAAACAATAATCTCCCTGAAGATGGTGCAACTTTTAGATAAAGACTATAAATGGTGTAAAATATTTAAGGAAGTAGTATATTCTGTAGGATTTGGATGGCAAAAAATTAACTGGAAAAACATCTGATACATGTACAGCAAATACAAACAGCAAGAGGCACAAATGGCAATAATGCTCCATTACGGCTGCAATTCTGCAAAGTCCACTGCAAACTTATCATCAGAACCCATACAGAACAGAACAAGAAGCTGTTCACTACTTTTATGCTTAAGAAATTCCTCTGAATAATTTCTGCTTTCTTCTGGTAAGTCACTAGATTCTTACTTTCACAATTACTTTCCTTTTTTAAAAATATAAAAGTAAAAAAATACCCAAGTATTTCAAATCAGTCCTACACCAAACTCAGATTTGTAGTTTCAGTTAGCTACCAATGAGTTAAGCTGATACAAAGAGAGGTATGGTCATTAAAATAAATTGCATGACCTCTGCTTGTCCCTGCACCTCTTAAATATTGGCAGCTGAAGCGAGCAGGGAAAATGCATAGGGTTTTTGTTTGGATCAAGCTCCTCAATCATTTCCACACCACACTGCTAGACAGGTAATTGTGCTAGGCATTAAAAAACAAGCAAAACCGACATAAGCAGCTTCTTCACTGTGCAACAGGTGTGCTGCTTCTTCAGCAGCAGTGATGGCTTATGCCTGCTTAGGGTGTTCACCAAACTGCAATTTTAATAAAGGCTATGACAACTACTGGGAAATCCATGACTTTATACTACGGTGCTTACCTAGGGTGCTGGAAGAATGAATGAGTACAATGCTGTGGTATTTGCCACGCCTTCTTCACAAAAAACAGCCTTAACACTAGAGGGGAAAAAATGCAATAATCTTAAATCTTAAAAAATTAAGAACAAAATACAGAAAAACAAAACAACAGCATACATTCAAGATGGCTTCAAAACTCTTGTCAGCTAAAGAACATTCAGGTAAAATTAATTCGTAAAAGCAAAACCACAAGTTCCCGGGATCTAATCCTGTATATCGATCTTCTTTTGTTCCTCTGTCTTACCAAAATGTGAAGTGAACTTAGAGAAAATTTACATATTATGATAGAGCCAACTTAGTAACTGCCTCCAAACGGGCAGAAGGACAGGGGTGAAGGGTGTCATGACACAGACAGACAAAAAAACCAAGCCAAAAAGTCAAGCCATCTGAGCACAATATTCCACAGACACCAGAAGTGGCTAAGGGAAGAAGGAAGAATTCCAACAGCATCAAGCCACTACTGACTCAGGTCCTAAACAAACCATTTCAGCTCTGATAAAGTCTCTTCTTACATCACCTTCTCACCAACGGGATTTCTATTGGAAACTTATCTGCATGAATTCTGTAAAGATATTTAATTCTATGAGGGCATTAGCTTGTAACTCATGTTAATGGCAACGTCCCAAAGCACAATTTTAATTACTGCCATGTACAGATGCCTTTGTGAAATCACTTCCTGCAGATAGAACACATCTGTACTTTAGGCATTTAAACCCAGATCTCTCCAATCTGAATTTGTTGTGATCTCCACACACTACCCTCCTTTACTCTCTCCACCCATGACCTTCCCCCCCCCCCCTTTTTTTTTTCTTCAAACCAATGTGTTAGGGCCTCTTCAGATTGTAATTTACACAGAGGACATAAAGATGCTCTAAGACCTCACAGAACAGCAAAAGCCCATTAATATTGGCTCTAATACTGTGGGACAGAGAGAATTTTCACCTCTTACAAATCAGACTGCTGTTGCAGAGGGAAGTCAGAAGGACGAAGGACGTGGGTTACACCATAGATGGGTTGCATCACAGGGACAAGGATTTTCTCCAGTCTGTTGGGCACTTCTAGAGCTTAACCCACTGTTGAACAAGTTCTACGAGACTGTCTTGGAGATGAAAAAGAGGAGGTGAGTATTAAGTAGCTCATGTTCTCTGGGTACCTTCACATACATGAGGAATGTATAGAGAAATACTGGTAGAGTTTGTTGACCTTATAAACAACATTTTCATAGAAGAAAGGCAGGGTTCGCACTTCAAGTCACAACAGCTATAATTTCCAAGTTTGATCATTGGGTAAGATTAGTGTTTCCATCTTTATTTACTAATCTCAGACTGTCTTCCTAATAAAATGTGAAGAATTTCAGGAGTGTTGCTTGCTTCCTGCTGCTTTTTCTGTGGTTCATACCCATTGCTATTGTAACTAAGTAGCGCCCATCAGGTGGGGGAGGAAGGAAAAGAAATCTCTTCCATTAGAAAATGTTCAATACCATCAGCTGCAAATCCACGCATGGCTCTGCCATCATGCTGGGATTTTTTCTTGTCCAAGGGAAAAGAGTTTAACCACAAACAAGGAAAAGCTGCTCTCGCAAGATCCCACTGAATATGCACAGAACACAGACAACAGCATAATCTCGAGTCTCAGTTGACAGGAAAAAAAACCAAACTCAGTCACACCTAGAAGATAAGCAACACATCAAATACAACCCCTCAGCACAATAACACGGTGTCTTCAGAAACCACAAGTACCAATACCAGTTCCTCATCGTTACCATCCAATCTCCTGCACTTCCATTCTCACTCTCAAACTCCTTCATCTCCTTACACTGGCAAAAATCCAGGACTCAAGTTCTGTTCTACTCTTCATTCTTTAATTCCCTTTCTAAGGAAGTATCTGCATACAGTTTACTTCTGAGTCTTTTGTTCAGAGAATACTCTGTCTTTTAAACGGTTTGCCGTGCAGGTTTAATGTTTTCCCTGAATATTCAATCCTTCTGATACAGGCAAAAAAAAGTATCCAAGAACTCTTCCCATAACACTGAAATACATCCAAATTAACATCACATGTCAGTTATGAAAACAAAACACGGATTGCTGTACACCTCCAAGGGAACAAAACAAAGGATTTTATCCATAAGCACTTCCATACGTCACTTTTTCTGGACTTCAGAGAACCCAGTATAACAACTTATTCATATCTGAACAATTAATTGCGTACATTTCTTGTTATCTTTCGCTAAGACTTGAATAAATTCTTTCACACTGTAATGAGGTGCAAGAACAGATTCAGTTAAGATCCTATGAAGACAGAAGGACAAAAAGTGGCAAATATACCACCCAAAACACATAGTATGTTCCCACTGGCAGTAATGCAAATACATACTGGGCTACTTTAAGAGGACCATAGCAAGTAGCTGGAGGGATATCACTATCCTTTACTCAGCAGTACCTGAGACTGCTTCTAGAATGCCATCTTCAACTTTGTAATCACAGTTCTCCCTTTCCCCAGTTCAAGAAAGAAGTGTAGAAACCAGAGAGAAACCAAAGCTACTAAGATGGTCTGGGGTGTAGAACAAATTACTTATACAAGGAGAGGCTAAGGACTTGTTTAGTAAAGTGGAAGCTGAGGGAAGACTTCATAGATACAAAAAACTTCCTGAAGGACACTTACAATGAGGACAGAGCCAAACATTTCCTGTCAGCAGATTACACAACTAAAGCTACAAACTGCAGCTTGGGAGGTTTAAGTAGAAACTTAAGACTGTCTTTCTCAGCACATTTTTTTTAAGAAGAACAGTAAAAACAAAATATTAAAAAAAAAAACACCCACCCTGAAAAATTCCTAACAGAAAAAACAGGCCGTAAAAAAAAAATAATGAATGGGACTATTCAGAATTTCCTTGGATAAAACTCCTAAGAAGCTCTGTCACAGCGTTCAGTACTGATGACACAGAAAAAGAAGAATCAATACAGACAACAGAAGAATACTTTTGATGTTTAATAGCAAGCTTATAGGGATAACCAATCTCATAAAACCACTATCATTCCTTTGGTTTCTTTGTAGTTCAGCTCATTTTAACAGATCTTCAAAAAGTTACGACACAACATCTGGTAACAACCCGTGTGCAACGGCTGAAACAGAAATGCAAGTTTCAGTCTGCCCTCATGCTCTGAAACAGCAAAAAACATTTCAGTTTAACCCAGTTAAAGCCTGCTTCTGATAATACAGTTTTAAAATTTTATGTTTGTATAATATATACATTATAACATTATAATATAATAACATAATATATATATTTTTAAAGTACTAGTAACAACAACCATTTTTACATCATTTATACATATAGTAATAAATGCCCTTTCTGCAGAATAGTGCAATGAAAGAATGGGGGCAGAAAAGTAGAAAGTAATGAAAAAAACTGGTGTTGAAAGGAAGTTTCAAGAAACCAAAACCGATAGGGAACACGCTATTCGTAAAGACTGGCGTAGTTCTCACAAATTACAAACGCTAATTTGAAAGCCATGTCAAATACATTACAGATGTTACTTCACCTGTGAGACATCGGAAGCAAGGTACATAGAAGCAGAAGCCTTAAGCAGTATCAGCACCATATTTAAAGCCATGTTCTTACGTTGTTACACATGTTATCTTCTTAAGTTAACAAACTGAGAAATAACTCACCAGTGCTGTACTGACACTGCCTTGATTTTAGAGCGAATCAGCTTCACGGCAAAGTTCCACTACAGTTCTTCACCCTGTACGAAGAAAACAATCACCTTTAATAAAGGCCAATACTTGCTATTTCCTGCAAAACCCCAAGTTCTGTCAACAAAACTTTGGAGCTTAATGCACCCTATTCTTCTGGTGCCTTCGCACCAGTTCTAACCGGACAGAAAGCTGTTCCAAGGAGAAATCAGGAAACAGCTCCCGGGAAACGGGTAACTTCTCCTCTTCTGACTATGAGGCAGCACTTTGCCACTACCAAACAGCATAAAACGTAACGCTGCGCTGCCTCACCCTCGGCGGGCCGCAGGGGCCGGCACACAACACGACACACAACGTAAAAGCCCCGCTGCTGCACCGGCTCGGCACCGCTCCGGGCAGCGCCCGCGAACACCGCAGCGCAGCTCGGGGCTCCCTCCCCCGGGCGCCGCCTGGCCCCGGCCCAGAACCCCTTCCGCCCGCTCTCCCTCGCCCCGGCCTACCGGCCCGCCCGCCGGCGTGGTGCCGACCCCGGGCCCAGCACCAGCCGGCTCCGCATCACGCCACCCGCCCGCCCGGCCGCCACGCCGAGGAGGCGGGAGGCCGCCCACCACGCCAGGGGCGCAGCTCGCAGCCACCGCGCGCGTCCCAGCAGCGGTGCCCGCGGCGGCGGGAGGGCCCCGGGCGGCGGGAGGGCCCCGGGCGGCGGGGCGCAGAGCGCGGCTCACCGCTCGCGGAGGCGGGGCGGGCCTGGCGCGAGAGACCCCAGCGTCCCTTACGAAGCTCGCGCCACAAGTCGCGAAGCGGCACTACCACTGCGGCACCCCGCCTACCTCAGCGCGCCGCCGTGACGTCACTGCGCGGCGACACTGCCGGAGGGCGGGGCAGAGGGCGGGGCCGCGGCTCACGGCCCCCAAAGCCGGGCCGAGCTGGACGCGGTTACCGTCCTCGCCCCGACGGTCCTGCGGGTTCCGCCTGCCGGGGGGCGGGCGCGGCTGGGGAGGAGGCGAACCCGCGGCAGCGGCCTGCGGGTGCCTCCCGCGATTACCCGAGGCTGGGGCGGAACTGCGCGGTACCAGCGCTGCACGCAGCTGGGCGCTGAGCCGCGCGTCTGACTCGCGTTTTGCTCGCTTGCTCGGGGGCAGCAAACACAAACGCCGTGCCCGACCAAACCCACGCGGGGGCCCGGCGACAGCCAGCGCCCCCGGCCGCCGTGCCGCCGCCGTACGGCGTGCAGAGGGCGTGTGAGGGTCCTGCTGCCCCGTGGGCAGGAATCACCGAGAACAGCCTTTTAAATCGTGTTTTCAGGGTCGAGAAACGCGGCTGCGGGTGGGCGGCAGGGAGCGGACCGGAGGGAGGCCCCGCCAGGGCGGCGGGAAGCAGCAGCGGCGCTGGGTGTGCACGCACGGCCGCGGTACAAGCAATCCTCCGTTTAAAAAAGAAATAAAGAAATAAACCGCTTCTTTCGCCTTTCCCCTTCTTCCTCGGTTTCTCCTACCTTCCACTCACCCGCAGCTGACGGGGACTGGGAGCGCTCCGGGCCGCACCCCCTCTGCGCGGGACCGGGGGCCACGTGCTGCACCGGCGGCCGGGCTGGTGTAACTGAGCAAGCGCGGCTGCTGCTGCAGAGCACGCCCGCCGCGCTGCGGGGGCTCGCTCCGGGTGGGGTCGTTACGATTTTCCTGGGAAGATCGCGCTCCGCTCCCAAAACGCGCGGGGCTGCGGCGCGGCCTGACGGCGCGGCCCGATCACACCGCCGGGCCGCCTGGGGGCGCTGTCCCCGCCCCCGCCGCCGTGCTGCCCGGGAGCCGCGGGGCCGCGCGGCACGTGCGCGGGGAGCGGGGCCGGGCCGCGGCCGCCATGCTTAAGGTGCGGGCGGGGAAGCGGGCGCGGCAGGAGCGTCGGGAGGGCTGCGCTGCCGGTGAGTGCGGGACGGGCTGGGCGGCGCCGCCCCTGGGAACGGCGGGCAGGACCGGGCCCGCCGCCCGGCGCGGCCTGCTCTCGGCCCTGTCCGGGGGGCGCCGCGGTGCTGGGAGCGGCCTCGCCGGCGGCCCGGGAGCGGTGGGGGTGGGAGGCTCCCGGCGGGGAGCGCCGCTTGAGCGGGGAGACGCGTCCGTGTTGGCGGCGGAGGAGCCTCGGCCTCGGCCGTGGCGTTCCCGCGGCGCGGGCTGGCAGCGGGAGTAACGCCGCTCTCCGCCCTAGGCGTTCTCTTCAACACCGGCGCCGGCCAGCACATCCTCAAGAACCCCCTTGTCGTCAACAGCATCATCGAGAAGGTGCGCGGCGGGCAGGGCCCGGGGGGCGGCCGGGGCTGGGGGAGCTGGGCCGGAGAGGGGCGGGCTGGGCCGATGGGCTGGCGCCGGGGGGAGCACGGGCCGGGGCACGGCCGCCTTCCCCGAGTGTGGCCGAGCGGGCGCTGCGGAGGGGCCTTCACCTTCACGTACCGCACCGACACTGCCTTTTTTGCATGGCTTGTTAGTGCGGCTGTTTGCTTGTTTTTCTCCATTTCCAAAGGTCTCTCATAAACTGGCTTTAAGACATTCTTGTTCTCACCGTTTCCCTCTCGTCCCTTTCCAGATGATGCTCGTGTGCCTCTGCTAGCTGACTGCAGCTTTTTCCTGCACTGCATGTACCTCTCATTTTAAAATTAAATGGTTGCTTGAAACGGGTTCTAGAAAAATAACTGAGATGCCCTTGTTCCTTAGGCAGCCCTACGACGCACAGATGTCGTCCTGGAAGTCGGCCCAGGAACTGGTAACCTGACAGTGAAGATGTTGGAGAAAGTAAAAAAAGTGAGTGTGAATTTCCCCCCCACGCCTTCCCAAGCTCTAACCGCATTGTGGCTTAGACTATGGCAGATATAAGGATGTACATCTGCTTGATTCAAATAAAAGACTTACTTGATAGGTATTTTTCTTAACTTTTGCATAACTCATTTGAGTTCTTAAATGTTCGTGTAATTCTTGTATGGTTCTATCAAAGTATATTGCTGTTACCCGTTTATGTGGTAAGGCTCACATGTTTCTGAGGAGCCAGGAGGGTGCATAGCCTAATAGGGATTTTTTAAGAGTTTTTCAAACCTTTAGCAAGAGATACAGGATTTTTTTACAACTGAAATTTTAGTTTCATTTAGGAGGAGTTGTATGAAGTTGCAGACATATATACTTTGTTTTCAGGTTATCGCTTGTGAAATTGACCCTAGACTTGTTGGTGAACTTCAGAAGAGAGTCCAGGGCACGTAAGTATCAATGTGAAAATAGCAAGCATTTAATGCAGTAGGGCTGCTTGGGCAAAACCTTTGGCAACAGGTGTCTCTGAGGATAACTACAGCTTATTTTCCACCAGGTGTCTGGCAAACAGACTTGAGATCAAGGTTGGAGATATCTTGAAAACAGACTTACCATTCTTTGATGCATGTGTGGCTAACCTGCCTTACCAGGTATGGGCTAAACAATATGGTTAAAACCTTTTTCTTTTTGAATGATAATTGCCCAGAAATTATACTAATGTTATTACTCTTTTCCTCAGATTTCTTCACCTTTTGTTTTCAAGTTGTTGCTTCATAGACCTTTTTTCAGGTATGTGGAAGAACAGAGCTCTGCATTACCTGATAGACAAAAAAAATAGTTGTAAAAATACTCCCCAAAATTTTTTTCGTTCTCTGAAATACCAGTTTGATGGATCAGAGCTGTGCCAAAATATTTCTGTAAGGTGAAACCTGCTGGTGCCTGGAAATTAGTTTATGTCAATGTATTAAGCATGAGGAGAAGATTCAGCTTTGGCATCAGTGAGTGTCCAGCTGATGAAAACTGGAGTTGCACTTCTTTACACTAGTATTATAACTAATTGTCGTTCCAGGGATAAGTAGGGCATCATAGCAGTTCAAATGCTGTCCTACCTGAGAAAGGAAGAGTGGAAAGGGTAGCATCAAAACCGAGACAATTCCTTTTGTCTGGTCTGAAAATATAACTGCCCAGGTACTTCTGTCTGTTCAGTTCTTGATTTCTCTCACTGAAGCACTAACTAATATTAGTGACATTACTGGTCAGTTTTTAGAGCTAGAGAGTTTGGATTTGAAGGACTTACGGTAGAATTATTCAAAATGATTTGTTACAGTCAGGCACAAAACTCTGAGACTGCCCTCTGTCTCTTTGATCCTGATCTATTTAGCAGTATGAAGAATCAAAGTCTGTTGTAGCTTTAAGGAGATTTAGATGGTTTCACCAAGTTTTGCAGGTTTTTTTTAATGCATTTTGAGCTAATTAATGCAGAGTTCATTTATAACAAACTTGCATTGCTTCTAAGCACTGAGACAATCCTGTTGGCTTTTGACATAAAAGTTGATTACTTAGAATACATTTTCTCATTTCTGTTCTTCTCAGGTGTGCAATACTTATGTTTCAAAGGGAATTTGCACTTCGCTTGGTTGCAAAACCAGGAACTAAACTGTACTGCAGACTGTCTATTAATACTCAGTTATTAGCTCGAGTGGACCATCTGATGAAGGTACATCATTCTGCGTTAGCTAACAGAGCTATTAAAGGTAGAATAATGTTTCTAGGAATGTGAGGATTTGCTGCTTATTCATACAGCTGCCTGACTTCTGACTAATAGGTTGGAAAAAACAACTTCAGGCCCCCTCCCAAAGTCGAATCCAGTGTTGTCAGAATAGAGCCAAAGAACCCGCCACCACCTATCAACTTCCAGGTAAAGCATTGTATGCTCTAATAACAGTATAACGTAGTAGCGGTAATACTTAATTTCATTTTACTTTCTACTTATTAATGTAATATAGTTCCATCTGCTGTTTTCACTACTAAGCTAAGTACCAGTTATTCACTGGCATTTACTTACATCCAAAACACTTATTCCTCTACTGATCAGGCTTGCGTTAGGATGTTACCTGAATGTGCCACCATCAATTCAGGTACAGCTTTGTTTACAGTATTTCTGCCAAGACTGAGGTCCCATCCCCTTGTTGAAGAGTTGCTAGTAATAACATCCCTTTCATTGTGGTTTATATCTCCCAGAGACCCTTCTGGCTGATGGCTTCATTCGTTATGATCAAAGGAGTATTTGTGAGAAGCCTTATTCTCAGATGAGTGTGTATATTCTCAGAAGACAGATGTTACAGGATAGTAAAATATACTTTTAAAACGCTTTGATCTTCAGTACCATTGAGTAAGGTTAGCTGTATTTTCCAGGTATCTCCATTCTTGGCACATCAGATCTGGCCAGTAGGGCCTAGGCACAAAAAAGAACAATTCAGAGGTTTTTGAGGGTGAAATACCTCCTCTGTATTGCTTTGTCCAAGACAGGACTGCTTTTGTATTGTTTAGAAAGATGTTTTCCTGAAAGATTTTTCTTTGTGTTCAGTATTACTGTGAAACAGTCAGTAGTGACTGTTCCTGTTTGTAGTAGCTGTGTGTTGCTTTCTGTAAATTCTGAAACTTTTGATTTCAGGAGTGGGATGGTCTGGTAAGGATAGCCTTTGTTAGGAAAAACAAGACACTCTCCGCAGCATTTAAGTAAGTAACTCCTGTTAAAGTCTTTTCAGAGTTTGAGAACCTATCCAGTTAACCATTGCTTTTGTGCAGCTGAATAAATAGCTGCATTATATGCATGCCAGCACAATCAGAGGTAAACCATGATGGAGGATTTATGCTGCCATCACAAGCTTTTTCTTTCCGAAGACTAGGCATCTGTTTAAAAAGAACAGCTCTGTGTAGTTGTCAGATTTATAATAAAGATTAACAACTAATCGAGTAAAAAAAACTAGCTGAAGCTCAGTTTTCCTTTTAAACTTCTATTTCTCTCAGGTCAAGTGCTGTAGAGCAGTTGCTGGATCATAATTACCGAATTCATTGTTCCTTACATAATATAGTAAGTTCCTTTCTAATATATCAGATTCTATTTCTGTGTACTGTGACCTATATACTGACTTTTTTAAGAGTAAAAAATTAACAATGAAAAGCTTAACATGGTAAAACATTTTCTGAGAGGGTTTGAGGGAGGGAGGAACTTACCTCTTAATGAAAAATCTAAAAGGGCACTAAATTCTCAGTGAAAAAGCTGAGTATGTTATTAATACATTGCTTATACATGTCTCAAGGACTTTTACTAATCTAGTAAGGAAACTTCCTGTGTCTGCTTAGCAATACTGTTCTCATTCATTTTTAGTGAATGAGCTGAAGTATAAGAATTGAGATACAGGAACAGAAGAATGCAATAGTCCATACAAGAAGAATACACGGCTTATTTCTGTGACTTGAAAGAAGAACTATTTTAAAAGCAGGGAAAGAATATATGACTTAAATGAACACTTTTCTGTGCTATGAATAGAAAATGAATTTGTATCCTATTTTCCATTGACAGGAAATACCTGAAAACTTCAAAATTGCAGAAAAAATACAGACAGTCCTAAAAAATACTGGTTACTCTGAAAAACGAGCCCGTTCAATGGATATAGATGATTTCATTAGGTATTTTTCTGTCTTTTTCTTTTTGTGCCTCCCTCTTAAGTTTCATCAAAATCTATCTGCATCTGTACCTGCGTAGCACAGGTTAGTATTAGGTTATGCAGGAGTACTAGTGTGTTCTTCTCAATACCAGACGCTCCTTCCTTCCAGTTCTGAACATGAGTAAACACTTAAACTGTATTTTAGCTGCTGCTTACAGTATTGAGAAACTACTAGATACAAAGATCCCTATTCCTGGTATGTGTGTACTAGACCCTTCTGTGTCTCCTTCAGAAGTGGCTTTAAGATGATCAGAGGGCTGAAGCACCTCTCCCCTGAAGACAGGCTGAGAGAGCTGGGGTTGTTCAGCCTGGAGAGGGGAAGGCTCTGGGGAGGGAGACCTTATAAGCGGCCTTCCAGTACCTAAAGGGGGCCTACAGGAATTCTGGAGAGAGAGTTTTTAGTAGGGTGTGAAGTGATAGAACAAGGGGTAATGGTTTCAAATGGAAAGAGGGTAGATTTACATTAGATGTTAGGAAGAAATTCATTACTGTGAGGGTGGCGAGACACTGGCACAGGTTGCCCAGAGAAGCTGTGGGTGCCCCATCCCTGGAAATGTTTGAGGCCAGGCTGGATGGGGCTTGGAGCAACCTGGTCTAGTGGAAGGTGTCCCTGCCCATGGCAGGGGGGCTGGAACTAGATGGTCTTTAAGGTCCCTTCCAATGCTAACCATCCTACAAATGTGTTATAATTTCACTGGAGAATTACACAGCCCGTCTGTGTCTTCAGGATTAGACTGTAGTCTATAGCATAATTTGGAAATTTGGGTAATTAATTGCTGTATTCTGCTTTGACTTCTAGTCAGTTGATTTAAGTGGCAACACAAATCCTTTCCAAATTTAAGATAAAAATTCCTCTGTTTCTCAGCATGACACTGCAGCTACTGCTCTTTAAAGAAAGGTAGTAAACTTGATAAGATACAATATAACTAACTGCACTGAACATAAACCTGCATCCCCAAGATGGAAAAATTGCCAATTTCCAGTTCTAAGATTTATAACAGTTCTTCATTGCAGTTGAACAGTGATGGCAGCTTTCATGCTAGTTTCGTATGTTCTTTGCCAGCCAGCATTTTTAGAAGTGCCTTAAGCTGAAGTATAAATTAGTAGAAATCTTAACCTAAATATTTCACTCTTTCAGATTGCTGCATGGCTTCAATTCAGAAGGCATCCATTTCTCATAGATTCTACTAGAAGATGAAGGATGCTCCATATTTTTAGTCTTGCCTAAGGCAGAGTGACTGCAGGACAAGCTCTTCTTGCAGAAGCAACAGAATACAGTGTACATGCTCCAGTTCTAAAACATTACGTGGAATTTTATCACAGATAGTAGGCAAGAAGCTGCTGCTCTGTATTTTAAAAGCAACAAATTTTCATCACTGAAGTGAGGCGCTGGACGTCCACATGAGTGTATTTTTAAATATACCAAATAATGTGGATTGATGCTGCCATAATTCATGAGAATTAAAATTCATCATAATTATAAGAGAAATCTGTTCTCTCATCATAAACTTCACCTCAGTATATTCTTGCACAGTACTCAGCCTGAGTTGACCAGCAGTCTGGTCTGGTCAACAAAAAGTTGTCATTCCATTTTTTTGGGATTTTGTTCTTTGTTTTAAAGTGCATTTAAACACTTCCTTTTGATTGAAATGCTTGTCTCTTCCATTTGTCTTCTGGTAGCTAACCTGCATTACAAGTTGGTTAGTAATCTGCTTCTCTTGGAGAAATCCCGGTAACTGTTTCTCATAAACGTGAGCATTTATCTTGTGGTCTTGGTATTATTTACAGAAATCTTTCTTAAGGTACATGAAACTACTAGTGTCATCTCCTTTACCCCTCCTTACTGTCATCAAACCATTGCAGGAACCAGCAGGAAACTACCCAAGGGCCACTGCTCATAAAAGCATAGATAGAAGTGGCTTTTTTTGTCAACTGTAAATTTAAGCAGCTGGTTTTGCAAGACTGTCACCCTTCAAGGTAAGGAGGATTTTTAGCATAGACCAAAGCTTTCGGTGAGTTGTAAGAGCAATGCATGCCCATGTCCTGACAGACTTACTGAAGTGTCTTAATATAGTTTGAATTACATATGTTTGTTAATAAGGCAGACTTTTTCGCAAGGAAGTCTGCATTACCTTTGCATAGCAGCTGTCAAAAACCCACTTTGTTTTGTCATACAAGTAAGTAACTGTTAACCCTGGGGTATCATGCAGGGGTGACTGTGTGACTCTGTATTAACTACTGTATATAAAGTTATCTCTTTCCATAAGACAACAGTATGTGGGGAACAAGCAGATTAGCAAAAACTCCTCCAAGATAGAGGTGTATAAAATGAAGCTCTAACGTCAGTTCCTTAAGTGCCATTGATTTAGAAAAGTGTGCAGAAATACACACTTGAATTTGCAGGCATCCCAAGAGGTTGTCTTGGAAGACTGAATTGCTTATTTAATAATTCAGTGATTCTAGTGCTGCTTCACTGTACATGGGCGATGTAGGTAGCCACGGCAACATCCTCAGTAGTATGGAAGGAACAAATGCTGAAGATTGGCATCACACTTCCTAAATGCTTTTCTAGGATGGGAGCCAAGGATAAAAAGCTTGTCCGAGTCCCGTTCCAGGTAATTCTAGTCCATTGTGGTAGTGGACCACATATACTCCAGTGCTGTATCAGTTTATCTCGAGTCTTGCTGCTTCAGTATCTGTAGATCAGACCTTTACAGTGGGCTCTGTCACAAAGACTGACTTAGACACAGCTTAAGGTGGCATCTGCTACCTGACAGGACACTTCACTTACAAGGCTTGGTAAAAAGCTGCTGAAATTGTAACTGCCTTTGTCCTTCCTGGCCTCTTTAGAAGCCACTGTAAACCACAGCCTGGTTGTGGCTTCCATGGAGGAATAGCAGGGAAGCCACTTTTTTCCTCTACATAGAAGTCTCAATCTTCAGAGGCTTTTTACAAAGTACAACTTCTCCAGAGCAGCTTCAAAGAAACCCTCAGGTATTACACAATAACCTGCACCATCATCTGCTAACACAAGCAGACTTTATTTATTGGCTCCATTTTCATTTTTTTTTTTTTTAAAGTAATTAGGCTCAGATATGTGACATTTCTTCTCAGACCTGCTGCAAAAACTAATGTCAGGGCAGTGTGCTGGGGAAAGTCTGTCTGTATGGCAAATTTGTACAGAAGAGTTGGCTCCAGAAGCAAATACTCATTCTGAGATCAGCCCCTTTCAAAAGCAATAACTGCAATGTGCTTACAAAGTAAAACCCTTCCCAAAGAATGACAGAACTTTCAGAGAAGTGAATTCTGATTTGTACTTTATTTAATAGTTTATTTTTCAAACACATTTAAAATTAACATTGTTGTTTCAGTTTTCATGTTTACACATGGGAGTTTGTTTTTTCTTTTTAACCATGATGCAGTAAGAGCTTGATGGCCTGCCTTTGTATGGGAGATACAAACAAATGCTACAAGAATCCCTGGCTCATGTAACTCTCTTTTTGGGCCAGGCCTTGATGGGAATAAAGGGAAGGAAAGGGAAAAACGGGCTCTTACTCCAAAAGTAACTTTTAAACAATTTCAGGGAAAGTGCCAATAAGAACTCCTAGAAAGAGGGAAAACTCCCAGAAAAGTCTACAGTTGTTCATCTGACAAGAAGTTCTTACATGAAAGGTCAATCTTTTTTGCATACTGCTTTGCAAAAATAAAAAGTACCACCACCCAAGAAGTGCTGATACACATGGCACCGATTCATGAGAATTCAGGTGCCTGTGAGATTTCTGTTGGTGCTAGGTAGAGGTATTGTACATAATCCCCATATGGCGCAATTTCACCTCACTTCAGCTGCCGGCATGGTACAAAGGGAAAAACAGGTATTGGCTACTTGTTTTTAAAGCAACAGTGCTACTCAAACTACAGTTAATGTACATGTAAGTTTGTCATGCATCAAAAGCCAGATTTTAACAGTATGTGAAAGGCCAATATGTATTTAGCTGGATCCCTGAACTTTGACAGTTATCCTATCCATATGCAGAAGTCAGATCGTACCTTTAATCTGCCAGCATTATCACACTATACCACATACTGTATATCTGCATTATCCTAAGATACAAGTCTCCTCAGTACTTAAACATTAGCCTTTTTTATACATCAACTAATTTGTATTTTTGTTTCTTTGTTCTGATTTTTTTTTTTTTACAGATAAAATGTTAGAATTCTATAACCATTCTTTATGGTATTCAAATAAATCTAAATTCCAGATTTTTTGCAAGGAAGTTTGTCCACTCCAACAGCTCTTGCAGTTTCTGTTCAAATGATATGGCACATCCTTGTGAAATCAAACTAGCCACTAAAAAAGCCAAAAAGTATGAGAACACATTAAAAATGTGCACACGCTAAAGTAATTTATATTGACAAATAAGGAATGTTGTTTATTAAGGCTGTGCTTTAAAAAGAGGATGTTTAGGGTTAAGTAGCCTTCATCAAGGCACAGAACTAGCTAGAGGTAAGCACAGCTGTCTGTACCAGACAAGTTATGTACAGCCACTAGTGAGGTGTGCATGCATGCAAACACAATTTAAAACTGCACAGCTGGTCTTTGTAACAAAACTGACCATTGTTAAAAGGAAATTCTTTGACTTTTCAATGGCCAGTTTTACTTCATTATTAAAAACATGGCAAATATTCCCAAACATAAAGAAGTATTTTAAACAAAGTGCTGCACAGATCTAAACCCTGCATGGTTGTGCTGTCTGGTCTAGAAGCATTTTGTAGACATCATAGGAGCATTTCACACAAAACTGAAAATGTCATTCAGATGACTAAAACAGGACATTTCCACAGACATTTCTAACGCTTTTACATTTTCAAGTAGTCGAGTTCTTACGGCCACTGGGTTTTTAAAATGTGTGCTACAGCAGTACAGGTTCATGGATTCCTTTAGCAGCAAAGGCCTACTTCAAGGGGCACGTGGTCTTTTCAGGTTGATCTGTTTACTGGCCTGTTCTTCCTCTTGTAGAGCTTCCCGGAAAGATTTCACTTTGTCTTTAATGAAAAAGAGAGAATGAGTAGTGAAGTGCCTGTGCCCAACACAGATCTTGAAACAAAGCCCTGATGCTCCACAGCCCGGCCCTAATGCACAACAAAGAACATTCCTCCACAAAAAACAGCTGACGCCACAAACAAGGGGATTAATATAAGCTTCAATTCAATACTCGCCATGCTAACAGGCTGCTTAGCAACTTAGTCCCTTTTTAGATGCTACTCCTGTTTCTAGGCAGGATAGGTCTGGAAATGGCACAATTTCATTCCCAGCATGTAACCTGTTGACACTGAAATTCTGCTTCTGACTTAAGAGTATAGGGAGATACACACCAGATGCATCCTTTTCCTTCCTAGCACCTTCCAAACCATACTTAGAGGCACACACAACAATATTTAGTGTACAATCAGGCACTTCTGTACATTCTAAAACTAGGTGGAGCAAATTCTACCCCCTCCTGTTTTTCTGTGAATGGGAAAGCATTTGTGATTAAATTCTGGAAGTTATTTAATAAAAACAGATGCATACATCATTCACGTATTTCACTGTAACCATAACAAGAATGGGAGAAACCTGAGAGAGGAAGTGTGGCATCCTTTTGTATATCTATTCCTGTCCCCCTCCATTCCCCAGTCATATTGCCAAGAATGGGAAGAAGAAAACTAAAATGACAGCATAAAGGTGTCAGTTCCAGAGTGACTGGAATAAAAGCTGAAATACTCTGTGATCATTATGTGCCATAAGCAGAACACACAAGATACTGGGAGAATGAATTTTTGACTTAACAGTTCTTCCTGTAAAGCTATATATGCATCATGCTGCTTGTAAAGATGCAATAATCTCTTGGACAGCCTTTACCTCCAGTACATTGTTTCAAAAGCAGTATCTAGTAAGTTCTCAAAGAACAAGAAGTCACCTAAACTGTGTTTATCACTGCTGGTGCCTCAAATGGTCTTCTGAAGAAGAGGCCATCATCCATACATAAAAAGCAAAGGAATGTACCTCCAATTCTTTGCTAAAGTATGCTGGCACCAATGCATGCTTACAGGGCAAGCAGGCCACGTCTTACTTGCTTGATGTGTTCTTCTAACTTAGAGAACATACTCAGACTAAGTAAGGAGTAAGATTATCTTATAAGGAGTTTTTTAACACAGATGAAAAAAACTGACCCCCACCCCTCAGCCCCCAACCTCACCCTTGAACTTTTACCAGTATAGCAAATCTCCTGGAGTCCAAAGAGTTTCAGAAACTAAACCTAAAAATTCAACTCCATGAGGTACCAAGCTGACAAGCTGATTTTTGAAGACAAGTGCAAGAGTCAATTTTGGGCACTAAGAATTACCCCCAGTTTGGTTTTCACCAAAGAAGCTGGCAAAATTCAGGCAGAAAGACTACTGAAGCAAAAAGTAAGCGAACCACCAAGCTACTCAGCTTGATGCTACTCTTAAGCAAAATCTTTAAAATGACGGCCAGCTCCCTGCTGCACTGCAGACTGCAACAGAGCAGGAACTGGAAATTCCTACTCCTTTTTCCTCATTGCATTACTTTATTTTTTCACAGAGTTCATTTGGATTTTCTTTTTCTCTCCTCTATTGTTTTGGAACAAAGGAAAAGAAAAGGAAAGTTGCAGGATCAAGTTTATACTTCCTAGAGGTAAAGCAGGTAATTCTTCCTAAAAACTAGATGAACTGAGCACAGGGCAGGGTAAGGGAGAAGAGACCCTAAAACGTAACTACACTCTTTTCCCCCTCCTCATTATTACTGTGAGTCTCCATGCCATATGAAAACACATGCTAATAATACACAAAAAAAGTGATTAAAAAGTATTCTACCTCTAAGTTCAGTCAGGGTATCAATTTTTTGTTCTAGAATTGCTTCAAGTTGGGTAGCGTAAGAATCCACATCATAGTCTACTTCTTCCGTCATCGCAAGAAGAGCTTTTTCCTCTTCCAGCCATCTAATAGATTCCTAGATAAAAATTAAAAAAACTAAATACATTAGCAAAATTTCAAGACAAGCTTCAAGACAAAGAGCTCAATTAGACCTTTTCTCAACATGACCACACTTTTTAGTTTCTAGTCACCTCAATGTAACAGATTTCAATCCTAATATTAAACTTTGTTGTTAATTCGGCAAAACTGAAACCTTATTCCTAATTCAGCAATACTGTATGTTTTCTACATTGTTTCTTAATGCCAGCAGTCACACCACTAACAGGTAACCAGTTCTCTTCAAATCTAGAACATACATGGTTGTAAACCTAAGAAACTGAACAGAACAGAACTTTATGTCACGACTATATCCCTTCTGACAGGTATTGAAATTAGAAGTCAGACTTCAGTCTTAAGTATGGGCTGGTTGCCACTGGCTATAACCATAGTGTTATTATACAGTCAAGGAGCCAAGACAATTCTGTTTGGAGAGTTTGGAAAGCAGCTGTATAAAAGAGCAGCTATTTTAAGCTCACTATTGCATGAGCTAACTCCCCAGATACTTAAAAGTACAGTAAAGGTTGGTTAAAGCAGCTCTTAGACATCTTTGCACTGCAAGTATTACAAAAAATAAAAAAGAAGGGGGGTGGGGGAAGTCTTGCAGCAAAGAAGAATGCAACCAGCATCTTAAGGGTTACAGAACCATGCAAAACCGATCAGGAGAACTGTCCCCATTGGAAATGCTTTGATTAAAAAAAAAAGCAAGCAGCTGACAGTTCTAGGCATGCTGTGCCTGAAATACTAAAATTAAGTCTTTCCCTCTGTGCACAGTAGCCCAATATTGAAAGCATGGTCCAAGCTCCGTGTATATTTTCTGGTTTTTAGGACAGATTTGGATTTACATCGGGATAGGATTAATCTCATCTAATGTAAACTTGTACATCCTAGACACAAGGGAAGACCAACACCTCCAGAGCATGATTCATTCTGTTGGCCTATTTTAGACCTTTTGGTTAGGAAAGATGTTTTGTATCAGGAGCTTCCAGGAGGAAGCTGACAAAAGACAACTTCTACCTGGTACAGGTGGTAGATTTTGTATTGGTGCAGCCCACCTCCACCCACAGCATGAATGAATAAGCTACGCTCCAAACAAAGGGAGCTGTAGCTCAAACACATTTCCTTCCAGCGGCTGCTGGGAGGAGCAGTAATCTCCAGCAGAAGGCCAGATGGACACACAGAGGCAGTAACATCTTCACTAATGCAGTTTGTCTCTCCAGAAGTTGCAAGCATTAGGAGACAGCTTAGGCATATGGCATATGACTTCCACACTTCTGCATGTTTTACTTCAGGGCTAATGTTTCATAATAACTAAATCTCTACATCTGTTGTAAAATGTGTTACTTAGCATCCTGCTGTATTATGAATGCACATCAATGTTCCACCAAGTTAGATATCTAAATTGAGAAGAGTGTGTATTCCCTATAGGTTTAATAGTCTGCTGTTTGCTTGCAGCAGATGTGCCAGACAGTCTGCCTGAAGACTCTAAGGTTACAAACAGAAGCAACTAATATTTCCTTCTGAAAACTAGTAACTCATACTTATTGCTACAATTTATTTGTGAATATAACAGGCTCCATGGCGCTGACCAGCACTACACTGCATGGGCAGTATTCCTTCCAAAGACCCCAAAGGGCAAGTGAAACCCTTTATCTGTAAAAAGGAAGCAAACAGGCAATTAGAAACTATGTGTCTCTTCTGGATCTCGCAGGGGGTGATGTCACAAAAGGATACTCAGATCAGATACTGGGAGGGAGTACTGCAGTATCTTAGAGGGAGACTACCAAACAGAAATGCTGGTGATAGAAACATTACTATTAATTTTCAGCTCTGACATAGGAATATTGGCAGTGAAATTGAAAATTTCAAAACCCATCTGAATAAACTCCCTGTAACTAAGGAAACACAGTCACTAATGCTGGAAAAAAAAGACTACAACAAAAAACACAGTGAACAGTAAAAATAGTAAAAAGAAAACAGCAACTTTTCTTACAATGAATGCAGTCTAGTTAGGAATATTTCTTAAGAAAAGGAACATTTTACTAATTTTCTGGGATCATACAGACATATGCTTCTCTCTCATCATGGGGAAAAAGGTAAGTGGTTATGGGATCTATCCCTGTTTGTTTGCCACAACAGGCTTAGCATAATAAAACAGTTTAGAAATCTCTGACAGCAATGGAATGACCAGATGACATCCTCCATCTCCCAAGAGTTGCACTTTCATTGGGAAAACCTGAATTCCTAGATTAGGATAAAAGAAAGTAAAGCTCCATCTTTTACCTGGAAGACAGTCCTGTGATCTTCTACCACTTGCTCTTCCATTTCTACCATTTGTGACACAGCTTCATGGAAAGTAAACAACTGTGGAGAAACTTCCTCTTCCTAAAAACAATAGTTAAGCTTGTTAGTCTAGAAAAAACTGGCTACAGGAAATACATTGAACATGATCCATCTCTTCACAGAAGATAAAATAAATATGCAGAAGGAAGAACTTGTCAAAAATAGAATTTAATACTTCTATCAAGAGAATCTCCAGAGATATGTGGAGAGGGCAATAAATTCAAAATACTCATATAGTTAATTTTAATTTATATTCAGTAAAAATTTCCAGCCGCTAATCCTAGTGAATACCAGAAAATAGAATATTCCACGTTACAAAAACAAGGTAAAATAGTAATAGAGGAAGTCACAAGGCGGCGGCTAACTTCTAATAGGTTTTAATGCCTACAGAACACTGGTCTTCTGTCAGGGCTTTTTTTTGCGTGTATATTGCAACAGACAGAAAACAATTTTCAAAAAAAAGAGAACAGCAATTATATTCAATACATTTCAGGAAATCAAAATATAATTGATCCTTTGGAAAAAAAATGGAATAAATGTAAAGTGGGAAGTCTAAAATGTACACAGTGACTAAGATTAGAAGATTGCATAACATGGATTTACAAACGGGCAAATAGGGCTTCTTTAGAAACAAAGAGTTAGCAATCAAAGGGGAAAGCATTACGTAGGCTGTAATTAAGGTTTCAGCAAGTCAGTATAGTTCCTTATATGATGCCTCTGAAATCTTTTTAAAAACATACTGTAAAAATTTATTTTTAATTCCACACTAACAATGAAAAAGTATGACATGGAAGAGTATCTGCCTGGAAGGACTGTCTAGTAGGAAACTCTAGGAGTCACTAGCACATTCTTATAAAATAAAGAGTCCTGGAAGAAAAGCCAGTTACTAAAATGTGAAATACAGCAGACACCATGAAGTATCTGAGAAGACAGAAAGTAACTTAGGATAGTAAGAATTTTTCTTTTCTATCTTCCATCAGCATTTTCACAAATCAAATTTTAATCCCTGTTGAACATTTAAGGAACCAGGACTAGAGCCGATAATCGGCAATGAGGGGAAAATGCCTGTTAAAAGATGTCCCAGCAACCTACTCCTGCAGCCCGGACAGATGTGCTGGGAACATAATGTGTTCCCCCAAGCAATGCACTGGGGTTTCACCCCAGGAAAATCTGAACACCAGGAAGAGGAATGATGGGTAGCTAGATTTCTAAAGGCAAAGAAAGGCAAACGCGATTGAAATGGGTGTGGCATTCAGGGGAAACAACGCTCAAAAACACAAGGGTGTTAGAAGTATCCTGGGACACTCATCTGAATTTAACTGCCTAAAAATATCTGAAGCTATACAGGAAAAAATGCACACTAAAGAACACCAGAGACTAGAGCAGACCCTGCCTAGACATTAAAAACACCAGCCTGCAAGGGAGAAAAGTAACACATTCTCCTCTCACACTTCAAGAAACATTTTTGGTTTTGTTTCTTTTTCTGTTATGGGAATGCACAAAACCATAAAGCGAAAGAGTGAAGAGGCATGCTGTCTTTACTTAATGATCTTGCTAACAGACTACAAATACACATTACTCTGGATTTGTTCTGCCACTGTATTTATCATCATTGCTTTCCACCTAATGCTGTAAATAACTCACGTTTCGTTCACAAAGCAGTTTGAGATCATCTCTCTGAGGAGAGCTCCCCACACCCCACTGCACCTCCAAGTCGTCAACCTGATTGGAAGCATGGTGTGTAACGGGACGGCTCTCTCCTGAAACACCAGGCTCAACCATCAGCTCTTTCACCCTATGAGCAGAAAATGTTTCATTTGTGAATTAGTAACTTCACTTGTAAAAAAGTCGCAACAAAAAATAAAGCTCTACGGGTTTATGCACAATTAATTCATTTAATAAGGAGGATGATGTCAGCTTCACAAATTTAATGTACCTTTAGTGACAAAAAGATGTTTGACCAACTGCTAAAAAGCATGGACCGTTGAATTTCAACTACTTACAGGTGCATTACAGTCCACCCTCTAGCAAGAGGCATTTTCCAACTAAAATCTAAATACTTTTAAGAGGGCAACCACCTCCAAACCCTCAATATTAACTCCTTAACAAGTGAGTAATATTTGAAAGAAAAGTTTGTTCAGCACCCTAAGCCTGTCTTTCTTTTTCTATGCACACAAGCGTGCTTTAAAAAAACTGGTCAATCAGTACCCCACTAGCTGTCATAAGCAAATCCACCAAGCATTATGAGGAAAAATAATCTGCAATCAAGTATCTCAGAGAATAAATCAATCCTTTAATTAAAATAATTTCAAAGGTGAAAATATCTTAATAAAATGTTATGCTCTTTTAGCATGAAAATTGTTTAAAAGACTGATACTGCCTGTCAAAAAAAAGGCCATTTAAAAGCAAGTTTATGAAACAGATACATCAAAGTCTGCAAGTATACCAAGTTTTAGAACATAGGTTTTCTTAAAGGGAAAAAATATTTTTTCAAGTAGCACTTATTTACAAGAATGTAAACAGGTTTTCATTCATCTTCAGAGTGATGAAAAGTTTTAATAATATGTATGTATGAAAATTGTTTTCTTAGAGATATTCAAATTACCCTTAACACAGACTTGTCAGATTTGGTCCACTAAATGTACAAAGGTGACATCACCATTTTTTTAAAAAATGTATGAAGGAAACTAGCAAGCCTGGATACAGAGTGTGGATGTTTAAGGAGGGTGAACAAAATACTGGGAAGATGACTGCAGATCATGCAGAACCATCACCTGCCAAACAAAATAAAAACAAGAGTATGTGTGACTTCAGGCAAGGGGTCTAATGAAAGGTTGGGTCTGTAAAATTACATGGCCAAAAAGAAAACTTAAAAATAAAGATTCCATGTATAGAATGAAGTAGACCTGGTGACTGAAGGAGAAAAGTCGTCATACTCATAGGAAGGAGAGAGATCAGAGCGACTGCCACTACCCTGTGAGAAGGGAATGTCCGAAGGACTAATTCCAAATTCCTTTACTCTGCAGCAGCAAAATACACCAGCAAATTAAAAGAAAAATGTTCTCATAAACACAGTTAAAATGACAGTTCTTTTGTTTAGCATGCTTCTTTAGCTAGTTTAACTAATTTTTTTTTATATGAAAACACAAGTGTGCCAACATATTCAAATCTTCTGTGAACAAAGTTACAGATAACTAACAACTGAACAAAACCAGTGCTGCTGATTTGCAGGGGACTATAATAGCAGTGTAATCAGAAGAGTAATTTCAGATTTCAGTTTGCACAGTTAAAATTTGTTCTACATTCAGTATTTCACCAAATGGCTCCTTTTAAAATGTCAAACAACCACAACTACAAAACTTTCATTTTATTCTGCCCCATCTTACGCTGCGCACACACTGGTGTTCAGCACCTAAAACCCAACTGTACTATGAAAATGATACACTGCTAGAAAAAACTAAAATACTACACAAAACACATGAAGCTACTTTACAGTGACAGGCATTTACTCCACAACAGCATACAAATTTAACACCAATGAGGAGAAACAGTTTCAGCACTAGTATACTAAAAAGTAGGTGTTTAATTGCTTTTGCAGTGTCTTTTTCTGGAGTATGTATTCTTTAAGGGGTAAAAGACCCAACGAGTCTTGACAAATATGTAAGATCCTTTATTATGTTACTGTAAGCAGAGGAGTAGATGCCTCATTCTCACCAGGAAAAAAAAATCACACAGGTGGTCTAAGCGAGGCAGATTTGCTACTAGCTACCTTGATTCAGACACAGAGAGATTTGGATACAGAGAGAAGTGGGTGATAAGCATTTCTAGCAGCCCTTTGTGCCAAGTTAGTGGCTGGCCGGAGTGCCCAGCCAAAGAGGAGATGTGGTTCTGCTCTATCTTTCACTAGAGCAAGCAGGCCACTAGATGGTAGTGTCTCCTGGCAAAACCAGGGTTTCTGATGGCCCAGAGTCTTGTTTGCCTACTTTGTTCTTTGCAGCATAGGGGGTCTTTAGGTTGCAGGTCTGACTGCAGAGACTCGCAGGACCTGATCACCCCATCTCCAGAAACATTAAATGAAGAACTGCAGCAGGGGAAGGCTTCTTTACCACTCACTGAAGAGAGACAAACACTTCCAGAGAGAGCAGTACAGGTCTCAGAACTGCAGCATTAGCCTCTGGAGGTTCAAATTTGTCTACACTGATATAAAGTGACCATTGGATAATAAGACTTTTTACTCAGTGGTCTCAGATATTTGCCCGAGTTGGGAAGTATAAAATTTCATTTTATGTACGAAATACACTAGCAACTGCATGCAATTCCACCAAGGGGATTAAAAAAAAAAAACAAACCACATTGCAGAAAGGCATTTCAGCTAACAGCCCAGGGAATCATCATGAATACTGACTACCCTCATGCAAGAGATGGTGCCTCCAGAGCCAGGGCAAAACTAACTGTGGCACCTCCCACATTCCTTGCAACCCATCTCTAGATAATGGCTTAAATGCAGTTTCTACTGATTCTATTTTACATTGTAAAAAGCAACTATTTAAATCAAATGTGAGCCTAGATCAGTAATTGGGTTTAATCTTATTAAGAAATGCAAGTGTGATCAAATTATTCAAGTAGCTAAAATAATTATACATCATTGATTAACACTATTCCAATTATCTGTCATCAACAACTGATACAGCTAAAAGCAATAATATTTTCCATACCTATTTGCATATCTTAATGTATTTAGAGTGTTTTCACATGATCCCATCCCCGGGGAAATTGTAGCAATCTGGAAAAAACAAGTCACACATTAATAAATCACTTTGCACAGATGAAAGGTAACTACATTTTTTTTTTTTTTGATTTCCAGTTTCACTTGAGATCTTCTACAAAAACTATCTACTATATACAGCTGTACTTATACAATGCCACCTCAAGGAGATAGAGTCAAGTCAAAGCTTCAATTTAAGTATTTTAACCAGACCTGGAATATTAAGAATTCACAGAAATTCAGTAAACTTCCCCCCTTTCACTGTCTTGGTAACATAATCTGTAAATGCAAAACTAACTGAAAAAATTAAGACTCCTCAAAAAAGGAAGTATGTAACTCAAAGTCTAATACATCCTGAAAACAATTACCAGATTATTTTTTAATGTATCTTTGTAGGCTGCTCTCCATTCAAACAGACTGCACACTGATTTGAGATCTTTTTGGCCACAGTCCAAAACTGTACTTAATACTAAAGGTAAGTATGTGTTTAAGTAAAGATTTCTTTTTTCTCTATTCGAAGTTCTCTGTAAACAATACTTGAGAGCTAACTTATCAGATGTATTTGGAATCTATAGGTCTTTCCTTTTCCACTTAAATAAAATACCCTGAAGATCTCACCTTCCTTCCAGCACTCAGCAAAAATAACTGATCAAGAAGCAGTGGCATCATAATTTGTCCTAGTTTCTTTCAGTAGTCCAATTTTTTCAACTGTGCTCCTTTCAGACATTACTCGGGACAAACACTTCTATGATCCTACACACTAATATTTTTTGTGGCAGCACAGCATCAGGAGACTGAAACTGATGAAGACTAGATAATCCTGGTCTCCTCTTTCCTCCTGCTGCTGACATAACTGTACAAAAGCACAGGTAGTCATCCTGAGAGGCATTTTTTCTACTGGGGAGAAAGGAAAAATATGTGGTGGGAGGGAGTCAGTCAGAAAGTCTGAAGAGCCTGCTACCATACAGACTTAAGTTTAAGCCTCTAATACTGGTACACATTGGTTACTAATGAGAACAAGTGTAGCCTTAAAAAGATTATCTGACTGCGAGTCTCTTTATAAAGTGTTCTGGGTGCTAACAAAACCCTCAAGTTCTTAAAATCCTTCCAAACTCATTTAACGTGAAAGTATGCATCTCTTCCATCAGTTCAAGTTTCAGAGCATACCCAACACAGCACCTGCCATTAACACCAGGGGACTAGTCGCTCCGTTTTGAAGCGTTCCAAGTACAGCTGCTGTAAGGAAGTGCCACTGTAGGTGCCATCAGCTGTGTGGATACCCCGTGCAGCGCACAAGACTTGTGTCTGCTGAACACAAGTGTCCACTACATCACACATCGTTCTCCTCCAGCAAGCCCAGTCCAGGCAGGGACAGGAGAACCCCAACCTCTCTGCTGCTTGCTTCCTCCCTCCTAATTCCAAGTGAGGATGGGAAAAACTGCACTATTTATGGACAGCAATATCTTTAAGACTCACAATTACCATTATTCCGATTTCAAATGTGTCTGCATTGCTTACAAGCCATCACAGTGGGATCAATGGCCCTTTTGGGACACTGAAGTCTGCAGGTTCCCACTCCCATCCCAGCAGGCTGAGGGGTCTAGTACTTCAGCCTATGACTGCAGCATGTCAGGGATGCAACACAAAGATGCAGCACTGGTTGAAAAATGAGCCTATTCTATGTAGCTACCTTGCAAATTCCAGATGATGATACATTATCCTATTGTGGAACTCTTCAAAAACAAAACTCTTTCAAAACTAAAGAGTTTTTGAAACTACTGAAGGACAAGAACTTAGTAAAACTGCAATGACTAATAACATCCAAAACAAGCTATTTATGCTGACTGTATGCCTCTGGATTCCTTTAGAATGAAGCAGATCCTAGTCATAACTGTTCACATTATGAAGCTATTTTCCAAATATTTTTATGAAATTAAAAAATATTTCCAAATCATGTTTAACCTTACATATAGAAGGGAATGCTTCATCCTCAAAGGTCTAACTTTCAAAACTGCAACAGGAAACCCGTAAATGATGAAAAGTCAAATAAAAATGAAGTGTAGAAATTACCAAATAAATTAAGAATAAATTTTGCTGATGAAATCCTTGATAAAAATTACATGTAAACAAAGACTAAAATCAGAATGTCACAAGTGGTCTAATACTGAGAAACTACATGAAGGAGTAACAGAAGAATGAGTTTGAAACATTTCATCATGAAAGGGTTTTCTTAATTCTTCAGAATTTTAAGACAAAATAAGAAAATGTAAGAAAACAAAGAAATATTTCAAGCACATTTCTACTCACTTTTAGAGGGGACATTTTTGCTTAATTTAGAACCATATTAAATATAAAAGAATGCAAGCTTTATCAGAAATTGAACATCCATATATCATGCATTATTCCCAATGGCATTCTTACACATCTAAATGGTAAAAAATGTTACAACCATCAGAAGAGTAATAATTAAATAAAAAAGCTTCACCAAAACAAAGGCAGCTTGTTAGCACTTTAAGGAGGTAAGGGTGATGGTGAGAACGTCAAGAAATATTCACAAATGTTAATGATTCTACATATAGAGAATAACGTCCAGCAGGCTACCTTTCCAAACCTTCTTAAGCTGTCTGGATGCACTAGCTGAAGATGCACACCTTAGCTTTCTGATCCTGTACAGGATTTATGAAGTTATAGAATCATTGAATCGTTTGAGTTGGAAGGGACCTTTAAATGTCATCTAGTCCAACCCTGTTGCAGCGAACAGGGACATATTCAACTAGATCAGGTGTATCTCAGTGGGAAAGAAAACAATCCTGTCTTTTCATCATCAGGAGACTTAAGGAGAAAAAAGATTTTTTAAAAAGCTATTTCACCTCCATTTTTGAATTAGAACCATACCTAACAGCTAATGGGAAGACTAGGCTGCCCCAACATAACGGTTTTCATGTGGTCTGAAGGCTTCTTTGGTTTCTAGACTAATCAGGAGTCTGCCAAAAGTAACCAACACAAACAAGCCTAGCAATGGGTGACCACTACAAAGAGCTTGCATTTCTTTAAGGAGAAATGTTAAGAATGCATAAATAAAAACAACTGGACATCAGTGTTTTTATCTGTCCTTTCCACCATCTGATTAATTCTGTTTTACAGTCTGATGCAAATGCACATTTATACAATATACAAGCATTCATCCCATCTATCCAAACTATCTCCCCATCAACACCCAGAGCATATTCTGTTGTCTTTGATACCAACTTTAGTCTTTGTCACTTTAAGATCTTAACTCACCACCATACTTCCAGTCTACACCACCTTTTCCAAAATTTTGAGTCAAACAATACTCTCATATAATTAAGACCTTATCAAAAACAAACAAAAAACCAAACCTCTTAAGGCAGAAGTCTTTCTAGCTAGGTGCCTAGCTAGGAAACTAGAAAGAGCAGTAAGAAAGAAAATAAGAAAATAGAAAATAAGAAAAAAGGCCAAGGAAAAGTGAGAAGGGAGCATGTTATCTGAAAAGTCTCCAATGAAAGTCTTGATCCACATAGTGTTAGTGGATAAACTTAAGTCCAACACATTGCCAGTAGCATGAGACCCATTTTAAACATAAAAGCCTAAATGCCCAGCATCTTTTCTCTTTGTAATTATTAGACCAAACAGTTAACCAAATCAACTTACCATACAGGTACGTGAGTTCTCCCCAATGAATGAATCTCTTAGTACCTGAGTAAGTTTACTTGCTCTGAAGGGCGTATGAGGTTTATTTCGGCCTAAGGCTCTAATGCACTCCTGAAAGAACAAATAGGTTTATGCATTTTTCTTTAACATGGGATGAATAAATATAATACAAATTCAATTCAAAATCAGAAACCACAAGCCTTAGTTATTTTGCTGTCCCCTAAAATATCATTAAAATTTACCATTAAAGCTTGCATTCAAGACAGGTTAGGCTTTTACCTCTCATTAAGTTCAGAAGAGGTAGGAACTTAAAAAGGAGTTAGGAATCTAAAAATTTTAATCTGTTTGTAAATGTAACGTAAATGTAAACATCCAAATTGATTACAACTACTGTAACCACCACCACCACAACAAAAAAAAAAAATCAGTGCGGATGTTCAATGTCCAGACTAACAATTACTTATGGTTATCAGCTGCAAAAACCTGAATGAACAACAACCTCCACCAGCAGAAGCGGTGGGGACTGGGACATGTGTTGACTATCAACTAAAAGCAGTAGCTTTGACTTTGCCTCTACCAATGACTTAATTTACAGCTCAGAAGAAAACAAACTTTCTGAAAGCATCCGCAGCTCACAAACCTAGTAAGCACAGTTCTCTATTGATATACTCAATATTGGAAGACGCTGAAGTATTAAGACAGTTAAGACACTTGCTTTAAAATATTCTTCCTGTGAAAAAAACAGGATAAGGTTTCCTCTTCTGCTCACAAGGCTATGAGACTAAACTAGTATTTGCGATTGGTTGGAGAGTTCCTGTGAGAAATATTTAATAATATTTACATCTATAAAGTAACTACAGAAGTTAAAGCAGCAACTAAATACAACAGTGCAAAACCAGGACTCCACTAATCCAAAGATCACTTCTGCCCACTCAGAGCTCCAACATCAACTCATAAAACACTTCTTATACAAACAAACTTTAAATTTAAGTTTTTTTGTTGTTATCATATTTTCGTTATTAATTCCAGTTTCTGCCTTTGCATTAATACTTTGTGTACAGGCATCTCTTTAGAAGCATGGCTCCCTTCATACAGTTTTAATATGTCTGTACACACAACTTCAAACAACTATAATTCAAAAGCTTTTAAAATTAGAGCTTTGGTTTTAGCAGCACTAAGGGACAGAATGGATGTTGTGTTACAGGAATAGTTCTACAGCAGTTCAGCTAATCCTCCGGCTGCAGCCATATCCTTGTGGCCTTTTGAAATTTCCTAGAAACAGCTTCCTCTAAAAGCCAGGGTAGAAACTGTGGGATGATAATCCAGGAATGCATTGCAACTGTGAAACAGCATAGACCAGAACTAAAAATGGGCTCAGAAGAAAACTGCCATGATACAGAGAACATAACACAGGCAAGTTGGCTTTAACTACAGTGAATATTGAAAAAACTCAGCAGTAATATGAATTTCATAGAATGGACACAGCTCAGACAGACTGAAGCTTGCTGAATGTGCTTTTCATATGCAAATGCTCAAAAGGACTCAAAAACTTACAGGTGAGCAAGGCAGTGCACTCCTTGAATTAAGATTTGTACATTATTATACTTACATAAGGAGAAAAGCAGATTAGACAGGAAAAGCGACAACAGATTTTCAACAAGTGACATTACAAACTAAAAAAAGTATCAAGTGTGTGTTGAATTACTAATACGACAATCGGCAAGTTTAATTAAGATATTTTACTGTAATAAGTTTTACTTTGCTTACTCCTAAAGAATCTGAATTGGATTATCTCCTTATTAGTAAAAGGATTATAGGAGGACACTTCCAGCTTCTATATTAATGGAGTTTTTAACTACTTTTGCTTTTTATCACAGCTCAGACAACCAGGTAACAAAATGACAACACTACTTCCACGTAGAAACATTACAGAAGTAACTTCCTGTAACAAAAATCTGAACAGGTTAAGACAGGACTGATATCCATATAGAAACAGCAAATCTTGGATTAGCACCAAAGACCACTCCTCAGAGCGCACTTATTTAATTTGAACATGACATTAACATTCAATATTGAATACAAATGGGAAAAGCTGTGTAATATTTTTTGGGACAGAAGAAAAATGGAAGACTAGCCTATCATTGTATCTTCTGGTACTGCTGTTTAGACCTCTGCAAGACCTCCACCAATTTTTATTTCCCCTTCCCTGTATAATTTAGACCACAATCACTAGTACAGCAGCAGCAGAACCTTCTACTGTAATTATGAAAATGAACTAAGGATGTTGTCTGGGTATTGCACTGAAGGCACTAGCCAGTACAAAATCAACAGGTAAACTGAAAAGAAAGAAAAAAAATAAAGAAAAAAGCCAAACCAAATCAAGCAGCTTTATTCAATTATATTTGGAAACTAGTGATAACATCAACAATCACATTATTTACTTTGGTGCTAAATCAAACCAGGCCACAGTTTTGGAACTGTAGCTTCCAATTCTTCCACACAATGTGCCACACAATTTTGTAATGGCACACTGTAGGTTACAATGTTGTGGTGTTTTGTGAGATCTGCTTAGTCAGATATAAGCCTTCCCCTAAGTTTATACTGGGGATAAAAAAGTAAATACAGTGATTTGGGCGTTCAGATTCTTTATCAAAGCCACAGTGGTGGTGCTGAGGGTAAACATACGCAAAACCAAACAACAACAGACATAAGTTCTGAGACATTGAAAACTGTTGTTTTCCCAGCTAGGATCAAAAAATTACATTCCCTATTTAGACTGAACCTCTTTCAAGCATTATAAAACAAAGAACAAAAAAACGCATATGAATATTTAAATAGTATTTCTTAGTTCTCTTGATGCGTCCTGGATTAATATATGAAAATGGGTAAAGTAACCGTATCAGACAGTTTGCTACAAGGAAGAGCAGTCAAAAAAGGATTCCAACTTTCAGGGGTTATTTCAATCTATTTGTTATTTCTTTCTGGATAAGTTGCTGTTGTGCTGCTTTACTGAATAATTAACAGTGGTAAATAATTTAATGTATTTTTTTATATATATAAAAAAAACCAACTGAGTTCAGTAAGAATATTTCCAGTTAGCATTTCAAACCTTGAATACTCAAGTCAGTCACCTGTCCTCCCATTTTAGATATATATCAATAAAATCTTCAAATTCAGTCATTGGGGTCTTTTTGTTGAAGGGTTTGTTGTGTTTGGTTGGGTTTTTTTTGAATTACATGCAAGTCGATAGCACAATGTTTCTGCAGTGTTTCTTCAGGCATTTAGAGGAAAAATCAATACATTATTTTACCTGTCACATCAGCAGACAATGTAGACAAGCAAAGTCTGCAAAAACACTCATTGCTATAATATGTAAGAGGTATCCACCTACTCAAAGGTGATGGAAACAGTTCAATTACCTTGAGTGCTAAAAGGCTCTTGTTAATTTCCGCACCTTCCAGTCGTGTCTGCCTATCTGCACTTGAAGTATCCGCTCCTCTTTCGTTGCCAGCCAGATCAATCAGAGAGAATTTACCATGTAATTTTCCTTTCTTTCTGAGAATGATCTGAAACACTGCATGGCTTCGAGAAGAGTGTGCATTTGCAGATGTCTGGCCAGATGTCCTTTGAACAGAAGAGAAGGGAAGGACATAGGAACAGGCAGAGGACCAAACACATCAAACATACTAACCTCAGAACATTAGTTTTTTTCAGGGCAGAGTCCTGTATTTTCCCACATTTGTTGACCGCATGTCTAACGTTCTTGTGGACACTAGAGATGCAACCTTAGTAAATGCATGTACACACTACAATTATACCTCTTTTTCCATCTCTTCGAACAGAAATGGAAGATTAGTAACATTTTACCTCCCTTTTAAAAGCAAGAATAATCAAAGATTTCAAAGAATCAGAGAGTTTGCATGTAAAATGCTGATGGCATTTTAATTTGCACAGGCAGTAGTCTAAGCACAAGGCTAATTTTAAAAACAGTGAAGCTAGATTCTTAAAAAAAAGTTACGCTTAACCTCTGTCACTACGTATAAAGGCCTTTTAGAGCTGAAGAATCTGGCAGTATTCCAGATTATAAATGATGTGAATTTAAGTCTGTAAGCTGCTTACATAATGCATGTAGTTCACATCCTGTAGAAAAATCAGTTATTTCTCTCTACGAGAGAGAGGAACTGTAAATATCTTTATTTAAAAGTTAGGCAGATTCCTTTCATGCAGACAACATCACCAAAAACCCACTGAATTTTAAAAAGCCATCACTATGAAAAGACCTGAAAAAAATCTTGTTTCTGATTCTTTAATGCAAATGAAGAACTGGCATGAACTATGGGAGATACCTGCAGCTGTTGCCCATTTCAATCAGCTTAAGAACATCTTCAACACTTCTGACTTCCCGTTCCTGTAATCCCACCACCTGGACTTGCTGTTTACCATCTTCTAACACTCTTAATTTTGTCTTCCTGTTCAACAAGTCGAAAACCTTGGGGTGGGGGGGGGGGGGGAACAGAACAGTTAAAGGGGAGTTTTAAAAGACATTTGTATTTCAAATCCTGTATCAAAATATGCAAAGCATTCTATGGAAAAAACATGATTGGAAGAGAAGTGTAAAGAATTATTTGAAATAAAGATTTTAATACAAAGAGGAAAACCATCTTTTATGTGACAAGCTCAAAATCTTACTTGTGAAAAAGAAATTGCCCCCTTCCTCAGAGAAAGATCAGGTACTTACCTTACCACTGTAGATCTCAAAAAATGTTGCATATACTTCAAGTTCTAACTTCTTATAGCTTGGTTTCTTCAGCATCAAAAAGACATCTCGAGCTATGAACACATTTCCAGAATAAAAAGATACCTCATTATGTGTTTTTATTTAGTGAAGACCCCTCAACGCATAACAGCCTATGTAACAGCATCTCTCATACTTTTCAAGTATAACACATATGGTCAGTCAGCCAAGTTTAAGCTGCCACACTACAACAGATGATGCAGAAAACCTCAAAATTATACACTCGATTAATCATCCATTATACTTACTACATTTTTGGAAATAATCTATATATACATTTATTTTACTGTGTAAAGACACATCTAGGAACTACTTTTAATCTTACCAAAGCTCCACTGTAATGCAAAATATGTAGACCTTTATGTTTGTATGACAGAGTAGAAAATTTCTTGATCTCAACTAATTGCAAAATCCAATAGACCAATAGAGTCTCACCTGCGAGTGCATATATTCCTTTAGAACAATCTTGGTTCCTTCCTGAAAAGTCACCACCCATAGTCTAGATTTAAACAACAACAAATCAAAAATACGCTACAAAAATCACAGAACTATAACTTCAGTATTTTTTACTTATTAGAACTTCTTAAGTATATCATTGACTTGATTTTGGCTGGGATAGAGTTAATTTTCTTCTTAATAGCTGGTACAGCACTGTTTTGGAATTAGGATGAGAATAAAGTTGATAAACACACAGATGTTTTAGTTGTTAAGTACTGTGAACTCTAAATGAAGGACTTCAAGTTTCCCATGCGCTGCCCATGAGCAGGTGCACGAGCTGGGAGGGAGCACAGCACAAACAACTGGCCCAAACTAGCTGAAGGAATATTCCATATCATAGAACATCGTGCCCAGTATATTACTGGGGGTGAGCTGGCCAGCATCTGTCCATCACTGCTTAGGGACTGGCTGGGCATCAGTCAGCAGGAGTGGGTGGTGAGCCATTGTATTGTGCATCACGTGTTTTCTCTGGGGTTTATTCCCCTCTCTTCCTGTCTTTTTTTTTTTAATTATAATAATAATTATTATTAACAAATTTCATTATTAAAACTGTTCTTATCTCAACAAGTAAGTTTTACCTTTTTCCAATCTTCCTCCCCATCCCAGCCAGGGGACTGGAGGGAGAGTTGGGGGACTGCAGGGCATGAGCAAGTGACTGCATGATACTGAGTTGCCAGCTGGGGTTAAACCACAACCATTATATATAAAAAGTATATTGCTGACACGTATAAAAAATACTTACATGGGTCTTTCCACTGCCTGTTTGCCCATATGCAAAACAGGTGGCCATTCCCCCTTCAAATACCGTCTCCACTAATGGTAGAGCTGTAAACCTTAAATGCAAAAAACAGTACCTAAGAAACTGAGTTACTTTAAGAGGCCACTACCACAAGTTTGCAACCTTGATGCTTCAGAAATGTAAACTCTGGGCCTCCTTTAAAATGCAGAAGGCATACCCATTCAAACTAGTGCTTTTTTGAACTAGCATTCAAACTAGTGTGTTTTTTAATATTAACAAAAAGTTTCAATCCAGCATTGCAGCTCATGGATTAAAAAATATTTAAAATTACAACTTAACCAAAAAAAACAATTACTAAAGTTACTTTCTCCCTTAAACTGAAGAATGTTTTCCAGTACAAAGTGAGCAATTTTAGTATGTTGGAGAAAACTGGAGTAACTTGCCACATTATCATTTTCTCCACTGTGATCCCACAGTTCTGGTGAGAGCAGATGACAATAACTGTCTTGCTCTTACTTGTGCTACTGCAGAAGGCCTTGAAGCAGATTACCCTTCAAGTAATAATCATTATTGTGCCATATAAGGGAGAAGGAGAAAGCCTGTACTGCTACACAGACCAGAGATTTACTTTTTCAGTATGAATACAATCATTTTTCAGTATTTTCCATTTTTGCTATGAATTTATTAATTAACTAATAAAAATTGTCTGGATAAAACTCAGTACAAAAATACAGCAACACTGTATGCCAAAAACAACCCTCATATTTAAACACTATGCTCAGAAAGACAAATAACAGGAAGGAGGAAGATTAGAAGAACTGATTGTCGAGCGGGAAAACTTGCAAGAGGCACATATCACCAGCTGCTTCACTCCCCTGCAGCTCTTCAGTGTTGAGAAAGGAAATATGTTATCAGTAGACAACCATTTGAAACAGAAATCTCCAAGGACACAGCTTTGCTGTTTGTAAGTCTTCTTTTGTTGGTGTAAACTAACAACTATACAGATTTTCATTTTGCTACCCTTCTCCTGCTAATTGTATCAAGCATTAAGACAGAAGTTTTAATTTTCAAGGGCTTTCAATAATTTTTACCATGAATTTTCTGTTATCCACCAACAGGATGTTAGCATCCAACATCAGGACATGATCCTAACTTTCACCTCCTAGTTGCTGTATTTAAGACAAAAATTAAGATATTTCTGTCACTACTCATTAAGGCTACGGGAAGCACCTTCCAAGCATAAAGAAAATGATCTTCATCAAATTAACTTTGAATACCAACATTCCTTGCAAAAAGTTCCAAAGTATTTAAACATACCAATATTACAAGCTGTAGTCGTGTCTAACCTTGCCTGCTACTGTGGTCTACTCCACTGAGTGACTTGTACAAAGTAAACAGCTACTTCTGAACACATCTTTAAAGGCACTATGGGTATTATTCTGTGCCAGCTGTGGAAGTGGCAGGAAGCATAAAGGAGAAAACAGGGGTCCAAATACATTGAGGCTGGAAACAGATGTGTCTGTTGCCTTTGTTTTTTAAATCAGAAAGATTTAGCATTTTGAGCAAGATAACCTAGCTCCATACACCTCCATGTTACATCAGCCACACTTCTTCCGGTATCCCAGTTAGCTCAATTACCTCAGCAATACACCAATATAACCTGTCTTGCCTTCCTTGTCCTCTTTCCCTATGCTGTCCTGATTTGTGTCTCTCTCTTAATTATCTTGCATACAAACTGCAAGCTCTTTGGAGCCTAGGCTGTCCATTTCTTCAAGTTTCCTGCAGACCAAAAGCCATGACTCAGGTTCCTCAGGTGCTGCACACACGTAATAAGACAATAACCCTGAGGCAAATGGAGAGCCATGAAGCTGTTCAAATATTCCGTAGCTGAGGAGGCAGGCAATACACAAAAGAGCCTGGAAACCAGCAGGGCTTGGTGGCAGACAGAGCAGGACTGAGGTCAATGGAGGTGAAAATGACATTGCAGGTGAAGAATTCATGATAAAAGAGTTAAACCAAAAGTGAACAGGCAAAGAATGGAGGTAGCAATACAAATATCTGGTAACATAGAGAACAGGAATAAAGACAATGACCAAAGTAAGCCCACAGTTATTGGAGATACAGGAGAGAAAAAAGATTCACCAAAAAAAGCATATACACATACCTGTAAACCATTTCATTAGAAGCTGTGTCATCAAAGGCATAGTCAAAACGAAAAGTTTGGTTTTCTAGGTACCTTGTTAAATCCACCTTTTGTTTTGGTTCATGTACCATCACAACATCTTTACTAGGAATTGTTATTACGTCAAGGTCTTTCAACGAAGTTTCTATAAAATAAGTGAAATACACATCTAACTAGCAACACATTTTTTTTTTATTTTTTTTTTTTTACATTTTTTTCCACTGTTTACACTCTTGTAACATCTCAGATAACACAGCTCCTCCAAGTAACAACACTGCAATGGATCTGGGCTTCTGATGCCTAGGTAGTATTCTGCCAAGTAAGAGATCTCATTTTGGAAGTCTAGTCATCCTATCCTACCAACTGTTAGAAATTAAAGAGTTTGTACAAAGCTGGTTAGAAAAACTGAGATCATTAATTGCAGCACTATCATTGTAGCTTGTTATGTATTCTATAATAACACTTTCCATGGATATCAGTCCTTTTTCCTGGGGACTTCTATACTGTTTTACAGATTACTGCCATAACCTTTGAGTTTACATAAAAAACCTCTCTACCAGAGAAACACTGAAAGCCCTGTACTGCTTGGACTGACAAACCTGAAAATACAAAGAAAATAATATCCTTAAAATAATCTGCTTTATTTCAAAATTTTATCATTGTATTTTCCCCTAAAACCTGAATGTTAGTCATATGCTCACATCTTTCAAGAAGAAAAAAAATCCTTTCATTCTACACAGACATTTTCATTTGTGTATTCCTCCCACAACCTGAAGTATACATCTTTTATATAAAATTTCTTCAAAGTAAAACCCTTTCTAAAAACTACCTTGTAAGCAGAAAAAGCTGAAAATGCTAATGATCTTGCCTATCACTGGGAATGAACAAAAGCAGTCTCAATGTTATTTGAACAATGAGATCCCTGGTTATAATTACCACACAGCACTACAATTTATTGCTAATTGTTGTATGAGATATGAATCAGCAAAACAGAATCCAGTGAACCATGATATGCACAAAAATAAAGATCTTTTGTATGTACAGTTAGGATCACTAACGTGTCCTACTTGCATTTCTATGTAAAATTTAAGGCATGCAGCTCAAGAATTTGATGTGAATTAGACAGACATCTTTTCATTGGTTAATATACTGATCAAACAGTACAATTGTTACCATTGCAAGACGTTACACACCAACAGAAATATGCACTCAAGTAACTATATAATCAATTTTTCAGCTGCACTGCAATGAAATAAAAAGCAATTATTCTGCAGTGACCACAGAGAAAAAATAAAGGTACAGTGATGAAAAGAGATGTATGACAGTAAATTCTTTGCAGAAAAGCTTTTTAGTTTTAGTCAAAAACTGATTTTTCTTAAATAATTGTTTGGAATAAGACATTTACCTGCTCCCAGCTATCTGTTATGACAACCTGTATTCCTTGTTGATGAAAATTTGTAACAGTGTCTCTGAAACGTACTATACATTTCTCAATTATAAATATACATCACTGAAATAAAACCTTAAAGTGTCAATCAGAACACCTACTTCCTGCAAAGTCAATCCACAAAATGATTCGTGCTGAGAACACCTGAAGATTTTAGTGTTTGTGAGACTGACAAAAACTATTTTTCCTCTTCAGGGGGTTACACATTAGTATCATTGATTCTTTTATAATCTTATATTTTAAAACATGGCATGAGAAATACTGTTTCTTATGAAGTGTGTATTTTCAGAATATTCTATCACGTGGGTATTAGATTATCTCCATGGTTCATCCCCTGCATAGATTTCATCAATAGAATTCATTAATATAATTCATTCATCTAAATAAGCCATTAATCTAATGGCATATTCTTTAAAATGTAAAATAACTTTGGTGCCAATCTCATTTTTACTTAAGACACTCATCTTCCTACAAACTCCTCTGAACTATGTTTTTCAATAGCTCCAAACCATTAACACCCAGGACATGTAACTTTCACAAAATACTCATGCCCCATGATAACCTGCTCTCATTTACTGCAATTTCACTTTGTTCATCTTCAGCACAGGTAGAAGGTGACATTTCCCCCAAATGTATCAGGTTTCTAAGTCATGTTTTATTAAAGATAACCTTCAATGTTGAAACAGAGATTCAACTGCTGCTACCGGACCTGCATGTTGAACATCTTTATTAATAGGTCATGCAAAACAGTTTCAATTAACCAATTTCTGAGATTGTGCATTCTTTGCAGATCACTAAAAGAAAAAAATCAGGGAATAAGAAATAGTAAAAGTCAAAAAGAAGAAAAAAGTGAAGTAGTGGAAGCAGCAATGTGGAGGCAAAAAAATACACTATATACTAACTAACTATAAGCTAAAAACTAACTATATACTGGTATCAACGTGTTTTCCTTTCCCATACATACTCCCATTTTCCTCTGGACATGCTCCAGATAATCCTCAATGTGTAGTTCTGACAGTACAAAAATAATAAATGCATCCCATGTTGTTTCAGAGTCAGAGCAATGCTCTTTGAGTCCTTTAGCTAAACAAACCATAATAGAAAGAGAAGGAAAGAAACTTCCTTCAAAATGAAAGTCAGCTTACTTAAGTGCTGGATTCAGACAGACTGCAATCCAGAAGCATTTGCATTCTTCCCACTGAAAGTAAAAAACTTAATGGGAAGATTGGGATCTAACTGGAGTTGAAAACCTGAACTTTTTTTTTATTAATACAGACTCCAGGTTGATGAGCAGGTAGGAAGAATAAAAGTTGTGATATTAATCATGTATTTAAAAACTCATTAGGGAGTCATTCCAGTGCCTAACAGTTTTTTAGTGGTATTTCACGCGCCCTAGAGTATCTTGCCCAGCGCTGGGCAGCAATACCAGGGGATAAAAGTCTCCAGTTTGTCTGTAATCCACTAGCTTTGAAAGCATGTCTTGGATGCCTCTGGGCACCTATCATGTCGTAAGACATTAGTATTTAAGCACCTGAATTGCTCCCTTAATGTCTGAACAAGACTACTTCAAAGTATAAAAATATTTGTACATAAAGTGTGTGTGAAAGTTTTTAACAGGTAGCGCTCTGCTCAGGAGATCACTTAAGGATAGTTTAAAAGAATGGTGATCCTAAACATAATATAAGAATACTGAAGAAATTACAGTAGAATTAATTCCCAGATTAACTAAATGCATCCTAGATTACCATAGATGGAAAAAAAAATGCAGTCGCTCTGTGCCTGAGCTCCCAATCCATCAAATTGTGACAGTTAAACTACTTTTCTCCCCATCTTTATCCTGGTTATGATGAGTCTATGAATTCTATGGATCCATCACGTATTGTCTAGTGTAACTGTTTCGCCTTTGATCTAGATCTTTTTAACAGAAGCAATATTACTAACAGAAAATAGCTTTTCAGAGAAAAAAAAAAAATCAGCAAAATCTTCAACAGACATACCTTTTTTATTGAGTGGTCGTTTCCGTACACACACACATATCCTGTGTTCATCAACCTGCAAAGGAAATGGTCTTTCAGTGAACTGCACCCCAATTCCAGTTATGTAATATTTTATTTTACTTCTGTTCTTGAATTAATTAACCAATCATTTAAACAAAGAGAATTTTCCAAGGCCATGAGTCAAAAAGCCCCCTGTGTCTGCACAATAGCCAAGAACCTGACACTGAGAACCATACATTAACAAAACTCCCTGCAGACAGTGTAGAGTACAAGACTGAAATATTGGAATACTGCAAGCAAATCCAGCTCTAACAGGGTATACAACACAGAGAATTTGTCACAATCTCTGAGATCTGATAATCCTCATCATTTAAGGGTTCTGCTTCTCTGACTTCTCTGCAAACCAAAGGTCTTCATCAGCTTCAAAGATCAAACATTAATCTTTATACTCAGCAGGGTTTTCCAGAGAAGCTTAATGGTTTTATGTGCACATCCCCTGGAGTCTCAGGAAAATTTACAATACAGAGTCTGAGTGACTACTTAGTATACATTGGTATTATTTTAAAGTAAAAAGATATTTAAATGGCATAACATAATTAACAGTAATTTAGTAACCTAGGGCTTACAACACCTACTAATGTTAATATAATCAAATTACTGAAAAAACCCCAAGTTATAATAGATACTCATATATATTAAACTACTTATTTTTGTATTTACAGACAGAAGTATACATTGAAAAAACTGAAAACAGCAAAACCACAGAAAGATTAAAATTTTCGATGTTGCTGGGTTACTTACAGGATCTGCAGTTGTCAGTGGTCTATAATCCAAACTTCCCCTGAAATCTCTTATCATACACATAATTTCATAATTTGGGTTTGTAGCATCAACTTCCTACGGAAGTAAGCAACAGAACTTCTAATACACTGTTTTCCCTAAAATGTACTAATTTCAGTATCTTCTGTACTTATCTAAAAGAAAAATATACATTAACTGAAATATTTCTGAAATTTTGGAGAAAAAATAGTGTCTCAAATCCAAGTTGAACGCCTTTTTCCATTCTGTTGCAGCTAATTTACTGATGATACAGCAAACCAATTACATGCTTTCCATTTTATGGTTCTGGTTGGCATTTAACAGAAAATAATTTTTAAATTGAGGCCTCATTAACGGCCTATTCAAGAAAGAAAAATTACTTCCACCTTCGCCAGAATCTTCACACTAAAGACACACCTCCAAGCAACTGCACAGCACCAGACACCATACAGAGTCAACACTTAGGCTAATTAAAGTAAGGCAGTCCAACAGATGAGTGGGTAACACTCCATTACGCAGGTACAACACACCCCCCAGGGGACCAGTGCAGGCACCCCAGCTGCTGTAAACACAACCCTGAATTCAAGTCAGTTAAAGGAGCTTGATCCTACTACTGGTCCTGAGTTAACTGCTACAATGCACTGCAAACTCATTTAACAGTCCTAGAGCCCCCTAAAAAGCAGAAGCAATCCCAAGGATACATAGGACACTACATCCAGGGTCAGAAGACCTTGCACCCCTAAACCTGGAGCCATCAGTATCAGAGCAAATGGACACCTTAAGAGGCCATACGTGGAGCCCCTCCAAGTCCTGCTAGGCCTGAGCCTACTGTGAGCTGAGCTGGTGCTCTGCAGAATAAACCAAATGTCCTTCCTGTCACTTCTCCCTGCAGTTGACAGTTTTTACACCATTTCAGGACATGCTGCTGATGCCATATGTAGCCAGCTCTGGTGCTCAGACCTTAAGTTTTTCATGGCTCCCCTCAAATGATATAAAACTCTAAATCACAGCTGGTTGTGGAAACAGCATAGGCACTCTCAGAAAGCACTGCACTGGGGTTAACAAGCTGGAAGGGCACCAGCTCATGACTCCACACCTGTGACACAGCCAATCCTCACCACAGATAAAACTGTCCTGGTAATCAGAAGCTGAATGTACTGTGATGTTGTTCACCCCGATGACAGTGAACTAAAAACTGCTGACAGTAAGTCCACACAAAAAAACACTGCTGAAACATTTCCTTCTAACATGTAGAAGGAGCATTGCTTTTTTTATGGAAAAAGTGTTTGATTATTCTTCAAACCATGTTTAAAGGTCTTGGCCACCTGAAGACAGTGCTTGGCCAATTATTGCTGCATTTCACAGCAGCAACAACAACAGAATACACAAAGCAACACAAAGCACAGGTACATACAGATCCCCAAGAAAAACAGAGCTTCCTGGAGCTAAGACTCATATCCAAAGACAGTTTTCACAAAAGCAAGAAAAAGAACCTTTTAGGTGTAATACCACATCAAAGTATTTTAATAGATAAAGTCGAAAAAAAATGTTTGCTCCTCACACATAAAGACACAGTAATGTTTTGCATTTGAGTAAATGGATGGAGATTAGAGAGTATGAATTCACAGGTGATTTTAGGTCAGCTTCAAAACATCAACAAACCATGAAGTAGATTGCCTGAATTATTGACACGGTGGTGGTACTTCTCATGTCAGTAGCGAGCTGGTACTATCTGTTCAGACACTAACACACACAAGGCCACCAACAAGATTACACTACTAGTTTTGCCAAACCTTTCACACCACTGTGACAGGAATTAATTTAATATGAAGAGACTTTTTCTCACAGGATTATCAACTTCGTTTCTTTTATACAAGTTTCTAACAACTTGCTGCCAAGCTCCTTGCATGATGCAAAGCTAAATTATAAATGCGTATACTGGGTTAAAGAAAAAAAGTTAAAAATCACTGTTCAAATTGATCTATAAAGCATCAAAGATCATAAAGAACAATTTATCATAATGTTGTAATACTTCTTGTAGAATAACAGAGCTATCTAAAAGCCAAAGGTCTGATTATCTTCAACAATATATTTTCCCTAAGAAATGGCTCTCATCAGCACTCAACCTTTAAAGACCACGTGGCAAGACAAGCCATTGTAAGCAATTATTTCTGTTGAAAGGAAAAAAGAGGGGGAAAACTGTCTAAAGTAATAGCTATGACAGCAATGCAACCAAGCACCAAAATTATTCAAACTTGTATACAAAAAATGAAAACATTTAATTTCAAGATTACTGAATTTCATAAAAATTACTAAGGACTGAAAAAAGTACAATGATTTTGCAAATTTCTCTTGCTGACATACGTTTTCCATTCTAACTAAAAATACTAACCTGAGCTTTTTTTTCTCTGAGTTCCTGCTGCTGTAACCTTCTTTTTTCACGTTTCTCTTGCAGCTTTTCAACCTCTTTTACACAATTTGATTTTCTGCGTGCTTAAAGAAAATGAGATAATTTTAGAGTATTTTGTGTTGCATGTATTTAGTATTTACAATGTAACATTTCAATTATATATTGTCAATAATTAGAATGCATTTAAGTCAACTCAAGCAGATCAGTATAGTACTGAATAGTTATGGTAATTTAATTTCTAAAATTCATAAAATAAATCATTTAGAAAAAAAATCATGGGAATGGGACAATAATTACATGACCAAAAAAATATAAGTACAATGACCCTCAAAAAAATATTTGGAGAGATACATGTGATCTCTTGGTTCGAATTAAATGAAAGCCTAGGCAAATTAAAAAAAGAAAACAGCACTGCCGTAGTTTAAAAAAGATCAAGGAAAACTAAATTCCAAATACTAGCACAACTGTGACAAAAGTGAACACCTGTTTAGTGACAGCTCTCTGAAAAAGCTCCTTGAGGAGCCCACAGACAACTGCACATGTAGACAGACCCTCTGTCATTTATGGACAACAACATAATCCAAGAGAATGTACATGTAATGCCCAGAATGAATGAATCCTTGATATGTGGTTTACATACAAAGGGGTCCAAATTCCTTTTTTGTAGCTTGAATTGGAGATAAATCTGGTAAACCAGGCAAACCACCATTCTGTTGAGAGGAGGAAGGCTGCTCAGGAAGCTGACTAGGTCGTGCACGTACAGAACCAACCACTGCAAAGGAAAAGAACAAAGCTCATCTGGACATAGAAGAGTTAACATTTCTACTCAATTCTGAACCACTTAGTTATGAGGACATAAAACAAGGCCCCTTTCCAGACACAACAATTTATTAGGGGTGAGGGGGAGCCATCCATGTAGAACATCTATTAATAAAGACATTTGGTATGCAGCCTTTTTCATACACCAACACAACATAATTGAGTACTAACACTGCACATGCATATTTTCAAACACTCTACTGCAGAATTAATACAATTCATTATGTGCACAGAATGAAGGGTGTACTGGGAGATAAGTAGTCCTGAAGCTTAAAGTGCTGAAATTTTACTTATATTGTGATTATACCCAAAAACCGAGTGACAAAAGAAGCCTCACTCTGTTCCACGTTCTCTAGATGTTACAAAATGGTACCACCCCATTGAGCCAACGATCTCTGAAGGAGCAAAGGCATAGAAATGAAAGGCAGCAAAGTGCAGCTCTACCTGTGAGCGGAAGTAACAAACTTCTTTGACACTATACTGGGATACAGATAAAATCAATATGTCTAAACGTATGCATCGATTCTACTTGTGCTAAGGATGCCAATTTCTGAAGATGTAGTAATGTCTGTTCCCAGTGAAAACAGTGGGAGTGGTGAGCATGCAAGCCTCTTTGGCAGAGCTGAATGCTTTAAATTGTTTCTCAAAGAGCTGCTTCAAGCACCTCTGCTTCAGTTGACCCATTTTCTACACACACTCCTAAGAGTCTGCCAGAACAGCAACAGAAGTGAAGGTATCAGTTTTGATTAGCAGCCAGAGATGACACTCCAAACAAAGGCCAGCTCACTCTACAACATGAAGACAACTATGGAAACAGGTATTCAATGGGACAGCCAAGATAAATGCCCAAATCCTTCCAAATATGGTAGGAGATCTAGTTTAGAGCACAAATTGACTACACAAGACAAGTGTGCTGAGAAAAGCTTAATCACAAAGCCAACAAAGAACAAATACTTGGGTCAAATCTCAATAGTAAGAAGCATAGGACATACTAAAATAAAAGTTACAGGGTTATTCCATACCCAACAGACCATTTACTACAAATGACATCATGTATGGATGTGATGAAAGCCCATCAGTGAGGTGTCCCAAATTTAAATCATTAGTTTGAAAAAATTATCCCCTCCTCATAAGATTTTTGATTTGTTTAACATCCCCAGAGCCAAATGGCAGAAGGGCGCAAGTGGTCTCAATCATGCACCAAAAAACTCTGAACACTTGCAAAGATATGCAAGCCCACTTGTTTTTCAAGTTTCAACAGATGGACCGGAACCTATCCAGAACTAATGACAGTAGATTAATGTTTGGAAGAATAACCATCACTATCATCAGTACAAGTCAGTTAAGCCTAAAGCAGGAAAGCAAATTAAAGCAATAAGCAGTAACTATTCCTTCTCATGTTATAAACACATTACATCTGTATTCATCCCATACATACTTTTCACCTATGTTCCCCTGGTATTTCAGCAAAAAATCTACAAAAAATGCTGTTAATTGTAGAGTGAGAAATAACCTGTAGGGCTTAAGTACTCTTTGAATGAATGTTTACACAAAGGCTATCACAAAACTAAATTAAAAATGCTCATGTTTTCAATATTTAAGTACACTACTTAGTGTATATTGAACACTCAATTAAGCTGAAGCAAATTAAGGATGCTTTAACTTGGAAGAGTCCACACATGATTTAACGTAGCACAGCACCTTCAGTTCATTCAGCTTAACCTTCCTAACGCTATACTGCTTAAACTTGCATACAAATACTGTTCATACAGTATGAATTCCTAAATATACATAGGAGTTACTCTAGGAAAGATGTACCGTGTCTTTTACATGTCACACACATACATATCAAATGAGACATGCAGAATTACTAAGGAACGTTAGATGAGCAGGAAGTTAAAAAGTTTCCACATTTTTTACTTCTTTGAAATGGAAATAGGTAACATTTACCTTTGTTGTCTCTGGCAGTGTTCTCAATCTTAGCAACTCCTAAAGTTCGTCGAATCTACAGAGAAAGCAATCTCTGTTATTTAATCACCATATTACTGAAAACACAACCTGCACCCCCACCCACTGCTTTCCAGTGAATGCAAATAACATCAGCAGTACAGAGTTGATGGCTGCTAAATCCCCCGCTGAAGAGCCCAGGGTGAAGACTGCTTGAACTACACGTACTGTTTCAAAACCTCCAAAACCTTTTCTATATTTTTCCTTGACATACAATTAGTTATATAAATATTAGTTCCCGACACCCTCTCTGCCAAACCTGTTCTTAGAAAAAATTTTGGAACTCCTATTAACCAGAGGAAAAAGAAAGGAACAGAGTTATTGAAAGCTCCACAGACACAAAAGTTAAAAATTGAGGCATAACTACATGTATACGAGTACTGTAAGTTTAACATGAACATGTTGTATAGAAATTACCAACCTTCATTCTGGCTACTCTGATTGATGGATTAGCTGGAAGTGATTCAAGATCTTCATCAGGTGCAAGACCTGGGTTAAGTGAAAATATACTATCCAACTCGATCTGTATAAAAGAGTATAAAACACATTTGTTTGATTCCTAAAACAATATTCACCCAGTCCATGTCTCTTGTTATGTTTGGGACTAAACAGTAAATACATTTAGTGTTTTTACACCATCATTTGTTAATTCTAAAACCTGAATAATCTTGTTTTATATACAATAGAACCAATGCAAGCTTTGGTCTTTGTATTAGTTGCAAATACACCCTTCAAAAAAGGGATTAATTAAAAAATGACCAATAAATATTTGTAATTTTTTAAAGTAATTAAATGAAAACAGCAGCAAATTACCACAGTAATACTAGCTACTTCTAAATATGACATACTGTAACATAAAAAGAAAGCAATCTCAATTATTTGAAATTTCCTTTACAGTGCAAAAGAAACAGAGGAATTACAACCACCCAAAAAATAAAAGCATAGTTGAAACCATGTTACATTTATCACGCTTTTTTTTTTTCTTTTAAGTGATCCTTATTCAAAATCCTGTTAAGATTTAAGGGCAGAGGAACAGGATCTTAAAAATAACTGGCTTCAGATCTATTGAAACCTGGTTTCCTAAAAAACTTAAATAGCTTTGGTGTCCACAGACTATCATTTCCTCTGGCTGGACCTTTCAAAGACCGCACTACTGTATGGATTCTTCGTATCCAGAGGGATGAGCTCAGCTGATGAGATCACCAGGACTTTCTCACAACTTTTCTTTTACTTGTGTTTTCACAAAAACCAGTGAAATATTTGAGACGCTTCTCAAAATCTCAGCTGAAACTGGCTAACATGGTCCAAAATTTAAAGGAAGAGAGGATAGCAAAGTGTTACGAAGACACGGTTTCTCAGAAAAAGCAAGGCTAGAAAATTGCCAAAAATAAATAAGCAAACAAACTAGCAGTTCAAGTCCTCAATAATATAAACACAAAAAGATTTCTAATCTAGCTTTCTCACTAGTTTCCCGTCTGAACTGCAAGTCATTCTCCCCCTCAAAAATTTTATTTTTCTACTTGTAAAAAGGGCATAACAAGGTGAGCCTTTGTCATCTGCTTCAAAATCAGTAGATTAAAAAACTATTTAAAAGCTATGACACAGAGATCAGGAAGTCTAATTTATTACAACAGAAACAAGCATTTGCCCAATAGATGCAAGACAAAACAGACTTTAACCAAACAATCAAGTAAATTAAGGCCTGTATCTTGTTTTTGTCTCTAGTCCAAACTCCAAACTAATATTCATGTATATTACACATCGCTTAAAAGAGAAAAGTTGTAAAATAATTAAGTTTACCTCTTTCCCTTTAGTATCTCCATTTTCAATCCATTCAACAGTTACGCTTTCACTATCTTCATTTAGAGATGTTACCATGGCTTGGTGAATTCGGCCTAGAAAGCAAACACAAATGATCATTTATTAACTGGTGGAAGAATTTTCCAGAAGTTATTTTCATCCCCCGACTGAGAGGTGCAGAGAAAGGCAGGAAGAAGAGGATCAAAAATAAGGTGATAAATAGAACGTGATTCCTGGCCACACAGTGTGAAGACCTGATTCACCAGTGATGGCTCTAAGGGACAATCAGCATACAAGTGAAAAGCTCAATGAACAGAAAACTGGGTGGTAATTTAACCAAAAACACCACATGAAAGCCACACCACTCAGACTGTCTTTTCTTGAGAGAAGAAAACTCAACACCATGAGCCTCCCACAGGCACTAAAATCTCCTGAGATGTGCTCCACAAAGGCTCGTCTGTGCCCCTTCTAGGCTGATACAACATCACGTGTCCCAACATGGGAGTAAAGCCTGCTGAAACTGTATTCTGATATCTGTTTCTTATGGGCATCCAATCAGTCAGTAATTCAACTAAAATTAAACTGCCTGCAACACTAATACAAATCATCATTTCAAAACCAGCTGCTTACACAGACTGCTGAACTGGAGATAAGGTGCCACTGGTTTGATTTCTCCACTGAAAGACTCAAAGTCAATGTCCTGGTTTCAGCTGCAATAGTTACTTTTCTTCTTAGTAGCTGGTACAGTGCTGTGGTTTTGGATTTCATATGAGAATAATGTTCCAGTTGGGTTTTACTCCTCTCTCTTTTTGTTACCTCCCTTTTCATTATTACTACTACTCCCACCATTGTTATTTATTATTATCGTATTTTACTTTATTTCAAGTTATTAAACTCTTATCTCAACCCACAGGTTTTACCTTTTTTCTGATACTTCTCCCCATCCCACCAGGTACAATAAAACAAGTAAACTTTCAGTATGAATATGGATTTTTCTTCTTAAGTATGTAGAGTACCACAACTTTTTTATGTCCTATTTCCTATGCACACGAGCAAGGAGCACTTGGAAGAGCACAACAGCCATGCACTGACACAAAAGGATCAAAGACCCAGGTGTCACATTGATTTCATATCTGTGCTGTGCCCTGAGTACCAAGAACAGGGGTTTCTAAAGAACAGCAGCCCAATGGAACTGCTCCTGCAACACCCTCCTTTAACAAGCTATAGCATGGACAAGCCACCTCTCACTCCACCTGCCCTGACCCACCTGCCAGGTGCCCAGGAGCCATGTGCAGCTCCCAAAGCACAAGCGACTGTCCTGGAGCAGGCTGTGTATATGTCGCCGCTGCGCAGTGCTTGCTAGGGGCAAGCCACAGCAAGGTTCCTTACACATCTGTCCTGGGCTGTCTCCCCCACCCTGCACCTGTCTTCTTCTGTAAAGCTCACAGCCTCCATAAATCCATTCCAGTTTTCTCCTCCACTGATTGTTTCAAACTTCTGTTTTAGCCATTTCAATCATAATTTCCAAAGTTCATGTTTTTATACAGTCTAAGCCTCTTAGGACCTGCTGAGGGACAGAAAGGAAAAAAACCTTGACCGGTATCCTGGATTACCTCACCTAACAGCACAAGTAACAAATGTATACTGTTAATATTTATTTTATTGAAAAGGCTGCTCAACATTCACATCTAGTTAAAATAAAGCAAGATGACAGACTATGGGGAAGTCATGAACAGTAACGGCAAATCTATGTACTCTAACATAACATGCAGGGGAAGAGACTAACTGAATTAGTTAACTGGAAAAGCCTAGCACTCTAGAGACTCGCAAGGCAGGCAGCAGCCCTGGGCACCACTACTTTCATATCTGCAGCGTTCACCTCCCCAGCAACATACATTACATATACATTTTACAACCTCTACACTTGTCCTTGCTCAAAGCGTAAGATTCACCCCATCACTAAAGAAGGTTAATCCTCCCCCTTTGCTTCACTTTGCTTCCTTCTTCTAGCATTTGCTGCCTTTTATTTCCCTCACCCATGTTTTGTCTGAACAAACTCTTCCATTTATGCTTCCTGAGCACAATTTTCACAGGCGCCCCAGCTGTATTTGCCACCCAGGTGCTGCCAGGAGATGAGCAGGCAGGGACCACACCTGTGCCCTCCCTTCCCTGCATGGATGCTTCTCCCTTTCCCCTCACCCCAAAGGACATTGTCCAGGCATGCATCCTGCCCTCAGGACCCTGCTGAATTCTGCTGGTTGCAGGGCTGAAGCAGACTCACCAAGCACAATGCTCTTGCACCATATATCCTTGGACAAGCATTTTTGTCCAAGTTTTCTTTGTGCAAGATCCTAAGTACACCTCTCCATTGTTTTTTCCACTTTTAATAGCCTCTAGGGACTTAATTTCGTGCAAGAACACCCTGTTGTAGAACTGTTTCAATTAGCTATCTGGTCCATCAGCAAAATAGCAACAGAAGCCACTGTCCTTTCTGCAGAGTGCCGCTCCCACCACTTCCACAAACAGCATGCTGGAACCACAAAGACACAAAAACTGTGGGAACTGAAGACTCCTCAAGCTTACGTTGGTATAATCTTCTGCTATTCTTTTAAGGCTTGGCCCAGCTATCTGCAGGATCAAGAGAATAATTATGTATGAAAAAGTCTAACTTAAGCAAAACATTCTGAACAATATTATGATAATACTTTGTATGTTACTGCATTTTATAAATTTTGAAGAAAAGCACTATTCACAGCTGAAACTTGTGACACTGTATTAGTCACAGAGCCATCACGTAAGTCCTCTTACCTGCTTCTCTATTACTTTTGACAGAGTACAAATAATAATTTAAAAAGGTTTAACCTTTGCTATAACAAGTCCAAGAAGATCAAAGCAGGCTGATGGATCAATAGAAAACACTGAACACTCTCACAAACACAGTAAGCCAGCATGCTGTAACAAAAGAATCACAATAGACCTTCCATCTCTGTGCCAGATTTCATCTGTTTCCTGGCCAAGAAAGTCAGGACTGAATTAAAAAAAAAAAAAAAACACTACTAACAAAAATAAGTGTTATGCCCACCTTCCAAATATGCTCAACTTAGATAGAAAATGTGTACTATAATGTTTAAACTGGCAATGTACCCATACAACTTGTTTGTAAAATTTCTTTGTTACTAAAACTTTTACATGTTATTCAAGAGCCAGAAAGCACATTTACATCTTTACAATTGCCTCTTGCTCTCTGCAAACAGTATTCCATTATAGTTTTCTAGTACACAGCTGAATACAGCAGCTGGGAAATTCAGGAATGCCAGCAACCAATTAGGCTGGCATAAACCTCGTCTAGCATATAAAGCAAGACCAAGCTGCAAATCCTAAAGCATAAGAGCCAAATCAATCTGTAGAGTGGCTGAAGGCAACATCCTTGATTTGTGGTGCATTTTCTAAGGCTGGTATCAAAATGCGAAATGCAAATATGTATACGTAAACACAAATGTGCATTATGGCAAACTGAAAAATGAACAAGTGATTCAAGAAAGACTATTTTCACACACATCTCGAAAACAAAAGTAGACTCATAGTGCTCATACACTGACTCTTCACTCAGCATGTCTTTAATTTCTAGCGCCTCTCCTCACATGATTAGAATTCACATCAGAGGCAAAACTTTTTCTGAGAAGTTGTTCCATTGCTGTAGAGCTCAAAAGTAATGTAGAAGTTATTTCAGAAGGTTATTATTTGTATAAATATGTTCTGTCACACAGTGTGTGGCATCTGGCTTATCTCTACTGACTAGAGCATGCAGAAAATATTGCTCCAAATACAGTAATTCAACAGGAATGTATGTTAAGCCAACACTTTACAATTACCTTAAACACACATATAATGTTCTCATCCTAATCAATACAAGAACATAAATTTCTCCATTCCGGCTTCCTAGTCATCTGATGAACATTTGTCAAACAGAAGAAAGCAACTATAAACATCTGCAGAAATATCAAATAAATCCCCTCTATTGCAAGAGTCCTTTAGGGTAGCTATGGGTGCAGAAAAAGCTTCAAGCGGCAGCAGCAAAAGCAAATAATCAAGGCTAAATCAAACATTTTAACTAACTCTCAACCTAGGTTGATCACATATACCAAGTTGTATTTGGGTCCATACCTCTAAGCAAACCAAACTTTTTCTATCAGCAAAACTTCTCTAAACCACCGCAATTCTGAAGCAGTGATATATGACAGTACTAAAGCCATGGCCTTTTCACCTTCCTAATACTTTTCAGAAACCTAAGTTAGCAATGTTAAATATGGGTGGTTGTTTTCTAAATTACAGTCTGGGCTACAGCACTGGCTGACATGTGACTCAAACCCCTTGGCGCTCTCCCAGGTGACTCAAGAAATAAGGCTAGAAGACAACCTCAGCCTTCCCCACCCTTTGACATGATTGAAGTGCACTGGCCCTAAAAGCCACTGTGCCCACACATCTCATGCAACAGTTCTGTGAAGTATCTTTTGAGCCATAATAATGAAAAATTTAAGCACAGGCTCTGATCAGGTTATGGAGAAGAAAGGCTCACAACTTCCACTATGACCTTCTCATTCCTCCCCCAAAACCAGTGTAGCGGGACTCTGCCCGGCAGCATCATGCTATGACCATCACACAGTTGTTTAAGCCTTGTCGGCCCAAACCCAGGCAATTATTTTTAGCAGGGCTAGGCTACTGCAATGTTAATGGGCCTGACATTCAGTATAGGAAACTTACTGCTTGTGTTACATTCTCTGAACTTACCACTTCTTTAGAAGCCCACATCTGTTATATTAGTTCAGGCAGTGGTCTGTCAGCTGAGCACTTTAGCTTTTCTGTATGCCTCAACAGTAGATGTTTCATAGTGCAAAAATACACTACAACTTAACATCTGCTACAGAGGCTTGCTGTGGATGACCACTGCAACAGAAGCTACCCATCCCTTCAAAGACTGTAACAGCCATTTGTGAAATAGCCATAATTTTCCTAATCATGTTTATGAGGAACTAGCATGAACATTATCTCATGTAGAGACATCTGGATAGGATTGACCTTCACCCTCTGCCACTTGGTCTTCAAAAATTAAAACTGCAAAACTTCACTTTCTTTCAAAAATAACGCCCTAGTTACATATACAAAAGAAACATTTAGGAGAAACATGAGGCTGCAAATTCAGAAGCAGCATTTGCCAAAATTAGTACGGTCCAGAAAACTGCCTCCTGTGCTATGGGGTCCAGACCTGGCAAGTCTGGTGGACGGGTCTTCCCACTCTTCACAGAGCCCAGGAAGGTGAAAAATAATCCTCTCCTCACCAAACAATGCCTACACCAAACTTAAGGGGAAAAATCCCATGGAAAAAGAGAATTCCAGGCTCAGTATCTCCAGTGATGTCAATTGTGATGACATCCCTATTCAGGCAATCAGGGCTTGTCATGGTCCTGCCTGCACTACACAGACAGCCCTGCTGCTGATCTCCCAAAGAAAAACGAGCAGATGTTTCTTTCTCCACAATACTAAACATATTTAATTTTCTTTTGTTCCAAAGTGTAATTTATCCACAAACAAGCAGCCTTTTGTTCTCTTTTGTATCTACCACGGGTACATGTTATTTTTGTTTTACTTAATCATATAGATTTGTTCTGGTTTTGCCAGCTTCTCTTATTGTCTTACCTGTTACCTTATAGTGTTATCACACTGCCAAATGGGTCACTAAACATGCACAGCACCTGATACATTTCTAAAGAAAGCTCTTAATAAAATACATATTTAGTTAAAATTATATGGGGTTTTAATATTTTTTTATTTTTGTGAATGGTCCCTAGCTACCAACTCATTTTGTTTTATCCTCTAAATTACCACGGCAATACCCAAGTCCTTCAAGTTATTACCCAAATCAAGTTTCCCATGTCTGCCTGTATATTTCAGGTTTGAACTAAAATCCAACTTAATCTACTCTTCCCCCATCTAGAAAGGTAACAATTTCAGGAAAAAAACCCCACACATCTAATATATGTATCCAATTTCTGTGTAAAAAACAATCACAGACAGTGCTTTAGAAAAACAAAGTTCACAGATCTTACTGGCAGGCCACTAACAAATGAGATGGGGGGGGGGCGAGGTGGGGCAGAACAACACAGACAGCACTGTTGTCATGGGTTTTGCTTCTCTAATGGTTGTTCAATCTGCAATCTCTTCACATTGTGATTCATTTTTTTTTCTGCTGACCTTTCATTTTGCAAATCAATCTCTAAAATTTCCCTTTACATTCAAAACAAGTCTTCTGTGGTTTCCCCAGTTAGGGGAATACTGGATTTTTACTTCCCTTCAAGGCAGGTCCAGTTTCTTTTGGGAGTGGGGAGCTAGTATTCTTTTAAGCGTATTTCAAAGGGCATTATTTTACATTAGTGAGCTCCTCCTAAAACATCTTCCCTTTATTTGCTTTCAGAAGCTACAGTGACAGTGAAATCAATGGCAGTCATCCCACAGGCTTCAAAAAAGGTTGTCAAGAGCATCTCACCACCATAGCATTCAGAAGCTACAGCTACATATTGCCTCTGGAGGCATCAGTGTCAGAGCAAGATAGGGGGCTTGTTTCTGGAGTGGCTCGATTCATAAATAAGTGTCACATCATGATGGCCAACAGATGCACTGACATACAGGTATTTAGCAGCAAGTTATCTCAGATGTACCATGCCAGTCATCCTACCATTTTTAAGAGTGGGTAAATTTTGCACATTACCTTGGTCACAGAAAAAGATACTTCAAAGGAAGCACCTGTCTACATCTAATACACAGCAACATTAAGTCCCCTAGTTCAATAAACTGAATACATTTCACCTTTATGTTACTTCAGGTGACACAGAAGTTATTAAGCACCAACTGAGAGGCTAGGTATAATATAGCCTCCGGCCAACACTGACCATTATTTGATTGCAGGACTGAACTGCAGTATAGGATACATGAAAGACAAGCTGCATGAAGCTTGTTGGCTGCTTGTTTCCTGCCTCCTGACAAAACCATCCTAACTTCAATGCCTTTGACCTCCAGATCTTTCTTCCCTTAGAAAGATCTGCTTATTCTTTAGCAAGCTCCGGAACCCTGGAAAGAGAAAATACGAAGACTTTCCAGAAAATCCCAGCAGAACCCCACCCTGGTTTAGCAGGCTTCACAGACCTCACCAAGGCCAAGAACAGATGACATATTCCCACTCAAATTAAAGACCTGAGGTCATGACTGACCTGCCATTAATTCAGTGAACTTCTCATATCAGTTCTCTCCTACCAGACAAATCCGAAAAGCTAGCACCCTAAACCTGTCACACATGCCTCCTTTATTCATGTATATTTCTAGACAGCACCATGCATCCTCCCGCCAGAAGATACTTACCGAAATGAGAAACACTGGATCGCCCACAGAAATAACTCATGGGCATTATCAGCAAACATTCTTGTTACATTTTAATCATAAAGAGCATCTGATACAATAACATCAAGCTTTCTATCAAGTGATGGAAGACATGTTCAAAGACACTTCTGTCCGGGCACGCTGCCGTGCCGTTTATTCAGAGCCCAGCTTGTACACCAGAGCAAACAAGTTTTGCTTTACACTGTAGGCCTTTACTCCTTCCATCACCCAATCCTCCGGGCAAGGCCTTCCCATCTCTCGGCCAAGGGCTCCTCGGGCTCCCCTCCCCACCCACGCCCCTCTCCCCCCCGGATCCCCTCATGATGCCCATCCACGGCCACGCCGCCCGCACGTCTCGCCGCCCACCTCCCCCGCTACCCCCCGGCCACGAGCCCCGCCCCCCCATCCCCGCTGCACCCTCCCGGCCTCCCGCCCCACCTCAGCCCCCGCCTTGCCGCCGCCCCCCCATCCCCGCTGCACCCTCCCGGCCTCCCGCCCCACCTCAGCCCCCCGCCTTGCCGCCGGCGCCGCACCCCCCCCACCCCGCCGCGCTACCGCAGCCCCTCTGTCCCCCGCGGCGGCGGCCGCCGCTCGCCCCGCGCAACCGCCCTGCGCCGCCAAGCGCCAGCGCTCCCCTGACAACGGCAGCGCGCGCCAGGCCCGGCCACTCCCCGGCCCCGCGTACACAATGGGCCCCGCGCGCAGCCCCTCCCCGCCCCCCGCAGGCCGCGCACCGGGGCGGCAGCGGCGCCCGGCCAGGGCCCGAAGACGACAGGCCGAGCCGGCCCCTACCGCCGCCATACTAACCATCGCTGCGCTTGATCTCCACGTTGACGCCTATCCGGATCTTGCCGAAGTCGGCCGCTGCCATCGCTTTATGAGGCAGTCGAGGAAATCAGAAGCACTGCAGGCCGGATGCACCGGGGACGAGAAAAGCGCGTACCGCTGTGGTAGCCCCGACCGCGGCGGTTCTGTTGAGGGAGGGAGGGAGGGAGGGAGGGAGGGAGGGAGGGAAGGAGGGAGGCAGCTCTTTGACGGGGAAAACGGGGAAAAGGTGAGAGAGAGAGACGGCGCCGGCCGAATATAAAAGGTGCTGGGCGCTTCTGCGCTTGCGCGGTGTGGCGTCACGTGAAGGACCCACTGACAGCGGAGTCGGGGGTAGAGGTGCTGCCGCCGCGGCCTTCGGTAGCCGCTCGCTGTCCCCTCTTCCCCCTCCTCCCCCCCCCCCCTCCTCCTCCTCCTCCTGCTGCCTCGGTGGAAGGGGGCGCGCGGCCCTGCCGGGGCCCCCCAAGCCGCGCCTGCCGTCATGGGGCGCCCGGCGTCCCCTCCCGGCGGTCTTGGGGCGCCCCACCTCGGCCTCGCCCCCCCGCTGCGCCGTGGCGCCTTGGCTCCTCCCTCGCCACCGCCCAGCGCGGCACCTCGGCGGGGCTGGCGCAAGATGGGTGCCCCCGCTGCCCTGAGGAGGGCGGCCCGCGGGAAGCCAGGCTGCGGGTCGCGCTGCCGCCTCTCCACGCTCGGCTGGGCCCGGGACGCGAGACGCTTGTCACAGACGCGGGCCGCCTGTGCCAGCCTCAGCCTCTTGGACCTGTCCCCGGCTTGGGAACGCGCGCATATTTGGCACCATGTGGTGACTGAGCTGCTCTGAAGTTGTAATGTAGTAACTTCAGCTATCTCCTGCTTGCTCGCAGGGCTCCCCTGTGCCAAGTAGGGCAGCTTAGAAGCGTCGTTCATGTTCCCCAACCTGCCGCGCTGTCAACAGCACCCATCCATACTTGCCTCATGGCTGCCCTGAGCCTCACACAGCTTTAAGTAAAAAGCAAAACACACTGTAATAAGTAACTAAGGGTGATTTGCTGATCAAATGGGCTTTTAACAAAAGAAATGATCTTGCTGCAGCAGATTTGAGAACGTTCTGTCTGGTGAGAAAAGAGTTAACTATGAGGCTGCGAGATGTACCTTCTCAAGGCCAATGTTAAATGTCTTCATGCCCAGCAAAGCCAGTCTATTAAAAATAATCCCTCAATCCACATATGAACAGGTAATATGTAATGACAGCTGACACTGCACCCCCCTTCCTGAGAGCTGTGCCTTCCCAGCCAGCTGTCACCCTCCCTGCCTCACATCTCCTCACCTCTAAGGGCCATGAAAGTGATCAGGGGGATGGAACACCTCTCCCACGAGGACAGGCTGAGAGAGCTGGGGTTGTTCAGGCTGGAGAAGAGAAGGCTCCAGGGAGACCTTATTGCAGCCTTTCAATATGTCAAGGGGGCTTATAGGAGGGATGGAGAGGGACTTTTTATCAGGGCCTGTAGTGAAAGGACAAGGGGCAATGGTTGCAGGCAGAAGTGTAGGTTTAGATTGGATATAAAGAAGAAATGTTCTGTGAGAAGAGTGGTGAAATACTGGAGGAACAGGTTGCCCAGAGAGGTAACAGATGCCCCATCCCTGCAAACCTCCAAAGTCAGATTGGACAGAGCTCTGAGCAGCCTGACCTAGTGAGGGACAATGCTGCCTGTGGCAGGGGTGGTTAGAACTAGGCGACCTTTGAAGTTCCCTTCCAACCAAAACCATTCTGTGATTCTATATCTACACACAAAAAAAAGCCAGAAGAGGAACTGACAAAAAGTTAAAACAAACAGCAGCAACCACATTGCACAGCAAGATTAACACTTTCAGACACTGTGTGTCACTCTCTTTTTAAACTCTGTTTACTCTTCTTGCCTACCTTTGTTTTTACAAGAGAAATTTAGGTCTAAACCACATTATCATAGAAGGCATTTCTTACTGTGGTTATGGTGGAATTACAATATTAAAGGTATCAAGATATGTCCAGCAAAACTACTTTGGATTTTTAATTTAGTCACTGTCCGTTTAATTCAGACTACTGACAAATACTGAAAAGCACTCTGAAAAATCCCTCTGAAAAAGATCTGATGCAAGTAATACCATGAAGAGTCCAGTACTTTTAAAAAGGCCTCTTCTAATTATAACAAAATCAAGTACATGCTCCTTTTATCCTATAGATGGTTTTGAAATAAAATAAAAATGCAACAAATTTTTTAGACTTACATAAGAATTGGGCAGGGACTAACTCTGAATTAAAAAAAAAAAAGTTTCTTTTACCCACTGTAATTCCAAGGTATTTCAAGACTTGAACTGAACATTTTATAATGTTCTTTTTGTACAAATTCTACTGCATAGACATACCTTTCATAGTTCAGCTTTGTTTTGGAGAAGAACCTATGACAGACTTGGGTAGCCATTGCTTGGTCTCTGTTTAACTGTTATATTTATGATCCATTTGATTAAACATTTTCTGGCGGTTTTATGTAATGTAAAAATTAAAAAAATCAGATTCTAAGATTAGAAGGAGACTAATTGAAAACCATCTCATTTGAAATAGTTAGATAACAAATGATAACTTGTTTTTTATGCTATTTGCTCTGTCTATTCCATAAACGTTAAACTGAAAAATTTGAGAGGTAAATTATGTATAATTTTATGGAAAATCATTTGTCACTGCAGAAATAGATGGTTACTTCTAGACCTAAATCATCCCATTGAGGTAAAGTAGTTGTATCTTAGAAACACATAATCAAGTGCTACTCTAAAACAAAATAGAACATAAATATCAGTTTGGAGTTAATAATGAAATCTTTGAAGTACTTTGGCCTTAGTTCAATAAATTGTTTAAGAACATTCTAAAATTTAAATACAAATCTGAAGTTGACTCATGAAGATAAGACTCAAAGTTATTATTTTGTTGTATGCTCTGTGACAACTGAGTTTTTTGTTATTGTCAAAAAGCACACATGGCGGCTTTCATAGAGCAAGTCAGCAATGGCCAGAAAATCACTTGTGTGTGCCTAGAAAATGTACAGCAGTAATAGTAAATACATTCAAATGTTTTTAAAATATGGCAGAACATTATAGGAAGTTTTCTTTTGCAAATAAAGATCTCTAATACTTTGTTGGTTCTTTTTAAGCAGGTGTTGCTTTTCTGTTTTTAAGAAAAAGCATCCAAAACTGTACTCCTGAGTAGCAGGTCTTTCTTACCTAGTTTTATAAATACATTTCTCTTTTCCCAGTTTCAGTTAACAATACATATTCAATCCAGCATTAATAGAAGAACAAAAGCTTTCAGGTCCAAAATTTGGTTGTACATTTTTAATTGAGGTGCAGGAAAATTTTATTATATGGAGTATGACATTTTATTGGTCCACTAACATAGACTTTCTCTGACCATTTTTTAGAAAACCATATTCATAGTTTCTAAAATAATTTTTGCAGAATTCCCAGAGCAGTATGCATCTACCTGTTACGCATCAGTACATGGTACATGTGTTTTTTGAAAATACAAATAATACAATTACTGAGACTTTGGCATTACATTAAAAACTTTGGGTGCTTTTGGATTAGTAAGATATCAAAAATAGTGGAAAATGATCATGCACCAATTATGTTTCAATTGTCAGCAGGAATTCTTGATTTTTCAACAAACACTAGCATCTGCTTGCATTTCACACAGACAAAATCATATTAATTGCAATGTTAATTCACTGTATTTATATTTCAAAATCAAGTTATGAATATCACTCTACCTCCCTTATAACTTAAGTCATTGATTAAGTATATGAACTATTTCACAGCACTAGTGAACAAATATAATTAATCATATTACACTTTTGTAATCATAGTAGCTTGAATGCAACTGATATTAAATGTGTATGCAGGACAGTCAACAGTCAAGTTAAAGGAACATGAGGTCACTTGTAAGATTTAAAAAAGTCATCAACATATTTATTACATAGAAACAATTTTAAAAAGGAGGCACCATAATACTGTAGCTTCTCAGGTCATCATAAGAACCGATTGCAGTACAGAAAAAAACTGCAAAATTACTAACAGATAATGTCTTCCACTTAAAAATCAGTAAATATGCAATAAGAGCCTGAATTAGTTTGAGGTGCTAGTTGCCCGCTTAAGACTGATAGGCTTTTCTTGTCCAGTTCAGTACTTCTGTGAAAACAGTAACATCTGAGCTGTCCCACAGATCACTTAGTGCTCTTTTTTCCTTTTAGGCATCTCTTCATCTGTATTGTATTGCTATTTAAAACTTGCTCCTGCTGGACACAACACTCCAATAGCATCAGAAAGTGATAAAAAGAGAAGAACCACCTTACTTACAGAGACAAATAATGTCTAAGCATAATAGCTTCTCTGTATTAGAGAATGGATGGAGGTGCTGAAACTATTGCTATAAAACTCAAACACACTTGTCCTGTGCCCACCTTAAAGCAGTCAGTGAGCTGCTGATTTTACTGCAATCATGAGAATTGGAAGAATTAAGTTGTTCTTCTGTGTTTTGTTAACACAGCAAATTTAGGCAAAAGTTTATAATTGCTCTGTGTCAGTCACCAATGTCATCCTGCAGCACTCTGATAACTCCTAACATGGCTTCTCTGTCACTTCTCTGTATGCTCCCGAAGAAGGTCAGGTTTTCTAAAAGCCTCTCGTCTGCATGAACAGGACTAAATAGATCTCTTTGTATGTTTTTGCAATTCTAGCTACTTTTCTTTTATTACTTGATTTCTATGCAGCTTCTCAAGGTAATTCTTATAAGAATCCTTCTAGCAGCATGCATAGGGCTGGCATAAAGGTGCATGATCTGGCCAAAGATAGTAAGAAAATGTGAGGCTTGCTGACCTCTGCTATTGTGAAGGGGATCACTCCACATACAGCAGTTTTGGTACACTTCTACTGGTTTCAATGGTCAGGCAAAAATTTGGAGAAAAGGAACTACTGAGAAAATTTGCTCCTAAATCAAATGCAAGTATATAAATAAAATTGTTTTTTCACTTATTGCTTTATTATTCTGGAATGCGTTCTGCTCTTAAAGAACTTTTGCATGCAGAAAAGTGGAGCATTGCTAGATACTAGACAAAGAATCAACAAGTGAAGAGTGTGAATGTATTGCAGTCTCTTCAAAGCAGAAGACATGAGAAAAGCACACCTCCTTCTCTTACTGTGCCCTTCATTTCAGCTCTACATTTGTAGCGACGGTGACATCTTCTGCTCTTCCCTGTATTCACAGGTACTTGTGCACATTGGCTGGATGTCATAACATCTAGCTAAGGTTAAAATGACAGTCCAGAAAAACTACACTAGTTCAAAAGTCACAAAATAATAGAAGCACTGAAGAATAAGCTGGATGTGCTTATTGCAGTAGACAGCAGTGTGGTCATTATGGCTCTCGCACATATGTTATGTATTCTCTTACTCATTCCATATGCTGCTGCTGAGCGTCTGGCCCACGGCAGCTATGTATCTGAGGTCATATTTCATTATGCATTCCTATTGATTGTATGAAACACAGGCAGAATTCCTGATAGGTAACAAACTGCTTCAGAAAAAACATGAGCAAAATAAGATGAACCTCTGTCCAAGCCTCTTGCTGCCTACAGGTAAGCCCAGAACAACTATACTGCAGATATTTATATTTAGTCTTAATCCTCCTCTTCCTTCTTTCATTTCTCCCTTTTCTCCCCTGCCCAGATCATCAAGGGAAGTCTCAGAGGGATTGTGGTAAGAAAGCGATCTGGTCAGATTATTTAACTGAGTGATAAATACACATTTCTAACAGCCTTCTACTATCCAATGTAACCTTTCTATCAGAAGGAATTACCCTGTTCATATTACTTGTGAAAATAATTTTAGCACAAATGCATCTACCTTGTAGCATAATCTAATAATTACGTCTCATCTTTGCACTACCAGTAAGGCTTCTGCAGCAATTCATGTGGACATATTCTGCCTTATAAAAATTGAATTGTTTCTTTACTTGTTCTTGGAAGTTTTTCTATAGCTGTCTATATGTTTCTGTGTCATTGGTACACAGTATTAGCAAATATTCATACCTGAGGTACTTTTGTCTTAACACACAGTGTTTTAGCACATTATGTTGGCATTTGAATTCATGTAGCTTGTCAATGTGCTTGTTTATGATTTTATGTCTTTGTGGGATTTTTTTTATGCCTTTTCATAAATCCATTGTAAAGTCCATGTAACTAGGTAGAGCCACACTGCATAATGCGATGGCAACACCCAAGCAGGCACTGGACTTGGTAGCACACCCAGAGGATGTGGAACTCAGTCCTGAATATGCCTGTTCCTCAACATACAACAGGGAGGTGAAAAATATGCAAGAAGAGCTATTTGCAATTTCTCATCATGAGGCAGTCAGGACCTAAATTCAAGCTAAAAGGATATTCTAAAGGAAGATAAGTAGTGAATTTGATTCCACAAGTCCTGGAAGATAGAAAGCATGTAAATAAGTATGATGACAGATCAATCCCAAGCTTCCTTCTAAACACTAGCACTACCCTTCTGCTAGTACCCTGACTCTGCAACTGGAGCACATTTCTGGCTGCAATGGTATGTACTTTTATGAAGTAAAAATAGTGAGGCAAGTTTTTTGATGGGTTTTTATCAAAGTCATCAGAACTGCATTTTTTATCCCTACCCTACTTCAGATAAAATTTGGTGCAGTCAGGTGCATTTTTGTTCCCTGTGGTTTTTCGCATATAACAAACTTGCATCAAATCTTCTAAAACAAAAAGGGATAGTAAAAGTTGCTTTATTAAAAAAAAAACTACTAAATAAAATTATTTTCTTAAAATACAATTGTTGTCTAGTAATTTGATTAAAATAGATGTTTACTCTTTCTTGACAGATTACTTGGAAAAATAAGACATTTCCTTGCAAATGGATTCATGTATGTTTTTATTTTCATTAATGTCAGGGAATAGAAAAGATTTATCAGCTTTTATACTCTTGCAAATCTCACTGTATTTCCTATCCATTCACCTTGGAAACTAGATAGAAATTATATGTGCAGGCTGTTCTGATCAGTTATGCATTTGACAAATTAAGTTGCTAGCATTTGTCACAATAAAGATTTTAAAAAGTATTGTAACAAAGGCTATTTATGTTTAGGGAGCTCTTACGAGTTATGAGCACAACAAACTTGATGTTTTGTCCTTAATGTGAAAAAAAAAATCCCAGACATTGTAATTGCTTATTGTAATAACCAGAAAAGCTAAAAGTTATTAATGTCCTGTCTTCTGTTGTAAGCCAGCCCATATATTATTTTTCTATATAATTTCTATATAATTGATTAACCCTACTGTATTCCAATCCCTAGGCAAATGTCTTGTTGCTTCTTACTTTGCTAAAGCAATAAGAAAGAAATATTGTGATTGGAAGAAATTACTGCAGTAATTTCCCTGTTAAAACCTATGTTAACCTCAGTACAGTTTCAGCTGAACTGCTGCTTTAAGATTATTTGAAATCAAGACTTCCTTTACATTCAATGAGTAGAAGGGCAACTCATTGAAAGAACTCGGGCTTTTTATGGCAGGTGACATGGATAAACACTGAAATCCTACCCATTTCTAAGAAATAAACAGCATGGGGATGGATTCTGTAGCACAGATCTCCATCAGGGTCAAAATATATATGAGGTGAGATTGCAGTTCGTGTAGAAGGGCCCCAGCAGGCAGCAGTGCTTGGGCAAGTCCTTTTCTGCTCAGAGGAGATGGCAGGAGTTCTAGGTCTCTCTGAAGGTGGAGGCACAAGAGCTGTAATACTGAATTGTGGACCTTCAAAGAAGATGCAATGTCTGGCTGAAAGGCATGCATGGCATGGCTACAGTCAAAGACAGCTTTTGGTGGAAAAGGAGAGGAGTTACTTGGAAATAGCAGCGCACCTTGATACGCTGTGAATCTAGTGTTAAAAGCTCTTTCATCTGCATGTTCATAATTGAATTCAAATGCTTCCAGGCTCACTAGATCAAGTGCATAAAGGAAGAAATGAGACTAGAGTATTTTGGATCCAGCTACTGGAATATATTTAAATGTACTTAAGCTTTTTACACTTGTACTAAGTAGTACACACATAGTGAAAGTATACTGGGAAGAAAACTGCTTTTTATGTTTAGCTCTGAGAGTGGGTAGGCAGTGTTTTGAGGTTGTTCTTTTAGCTTAAAGAAATATATTCATATTAATTTCTGGTTACTAAACCTCTGGATCTATACTTGTGGAGTGCTGTAGAGTATCATCTAAGTCCCAGAGCCTTCCCTAGGGAAGATCATTTCTTACTTTTCTTATTTCCTCTGGCAAAAGTATAACTTAATTTTTCTTAGTGTAACATTGATGAAATTCAAGCAAATGGTAGAAAGACTTGTGAAAGGTGAGCAAGTTTCATTTTATCCCCTTTGGACTTGCTCATAACAATACTCTGTAGAATGCCTTGAAGAGCCCATCCACAAAACTTCCCCCAGGTTTCTTTTTAAAAGTGACCTTTTTTTGTCTTCTTAACATGCAGTTAGAAGAGAGGGAGCAGCTCAGAGAGACACACAAGTGTTGGTAGTGTTGTGATTAGCTCAAAAATGCAACCTCAAAGGGCAGCTTTGTCCAAACTTGAGGAACTTTGTCATACACAGTTTCTTATAGGAGCTGGGAAGAGTGCACTTGGATGGCATCAGCAGGCCTAGCAGGCAGGCTGGTCTAGCACAAGCAGCCTCTTGACATATTGGGCATGTGGAAGAAAGTTACAATTCCCAAAAATTAGTACAGCTACAGGTTTAAATGTGATAATGACAGTGTTAGACTCACAAATGAGAAGTGACATATTCAAATGTACTGCCCTAGGATGCATTAATAATGCTTTGAAAGGTCCCCTGGTGTGTACCCTAACCACGCTGAACACAACCCGTTTAATGCTCTTGCAGAAGCAACAGCCAGTGCGGACTGGACATGTACATGAAGAGTACTGCAGGGTCCAGTATAGGAAAAATATTTCTGTTTAAGCATAGTTTAAGCCTAGTTAAGCCCTGGATCATATTATACAGGGCATTTGTCATAATTCTCAGGTGAAGGTGATTCAAGAAGAGATTAAGTATCTCTTAGACATGGTGTATACCCTGTCTCTGAGCAGGAGGATGGGCTCTTTTGGATCCTCACAACCTTACATTTCTATCATATTTATGACAAATCCCTTTTTATGACCCAAACCCTCTCCCTCAGCTGGATTAACAGATTTTGTTTGAACTTCATGGCTGTTCTAATCTTAGCAAGGAGTTTAATACATTGTGTTCAACCACCACCCATGTGATTTACCGGATAACTTGGGTGTGCCTGAACTAAGGCACCTGAAGAAAGAATCCCTGCCTTTCAATATGTTGGCGGAAAAGGTGGAGGCTTTTTTCTGAATAATTGTATATAAAATTGCTGAAGTGCCCTTCAGGGGCATTAAAATTTGGTTACTTAGTAATTACTGAGGTTGTTAACAATTACTGTCACTTTTTGTTTGCAATGCTAAGGTTATAACCTCAAATAAGGAAACAAGAAACAACAGACAAACCCAGGCAAATTCAGGCAATGTGAGCATATGCAGTACATGTGCACTTACATCAGAAACCTTCCTGACAAGTTGTTTTCTGTTGCTTACAGGACAGCAGCCATCAATACAAAGCAAACAGGAAAAACCAACAAGACCCTGTTACAATGAGAATAAAATCCCTACCCTATCCTGTAACTTTCCTCCCTTCATAACTTATAAATTCTTTATATTAACTTCCTTCTAAAAGAGGATTACACAAAGAGGTGATTTTTTTCACAAATTATTCATTCTCAGAGAAGAAAGAATTAGTGAAAAAACACAACGTACTGGGAAATGATGAAACGGGGTCATACAGGCTTCCACTCCACAGGTTACAACCCATGAAGTTGCCACACATTTTATAAAACAGTGTTTAAATCCCAGGTGTTAGCTTACAGGAACTGTAACTATTTGTTCCTAGCTGTGATTACTTATTAAAAAAATCCTTCTTAAAAAAGAAAAATATCTTTGAATTATTTAATTCTTTTAGTTCTAATGAGGGCAACTGTGGGCACTAAGCACTGAGAGAATGAGAGGCTGTAGTTAGATATTTAATTTTCTTTTCCTCAGAGTTAACAAAATCATCTCATAACTTCATTTTGTTACTATCTTGTAGCTTGTCACATCTTTATTAAGCCATTTTTCCACACTGCCCTGTTGTTCACCAAACAAGAGGCAAACAGAATGACTCTGGATTATGGTAGCACTTATTAAATCCATGTTTAACAATGTACAGCTTTTTTGCATAAAGTTTCAGTGTCTTCACAGAAATTATTTTATTTGTAATAATCCTCTAATGACCTGTCATTGCACACACAAACATGAAGCACTGGCATTGGAATAAATTGTAAAGAAAACTTGGGTCACTGCAAAGTACCTGCCACGCTGGAAGACTGTGATAACAGTGTAGGATGGGAAAAGCTTTTTTTGAATAAACCACAAAACGGCAGCTTGAAGCAAATTGTACCAAGTGGATGGCTCAGCATCACTAGATCCAGGAAGCTGCTGGTAGATAAGCCTAGTTAGATATTGTTTATGTGCAGAAAGAAAGTGCTCACTAGTCCTGAATAAAATACAAAATTAAGACACCTTCTACGAGCTGATTTTTACTCAGACCAGTGACACTTAAACTAGTGATCCTGACTGGTGTTAGGACATCAAGGCTGTGCAGAATTATACCCCCCACCTATAACATCAGCATTTAGCAGACCTCCACAGAGCCAGATAAAACAAGGCCATTAACACTAGTGTTACCTCTTCTGTCCTATTTCTGTTAGAAGAAACTTGCCTTTCTAATCTAGACTGGCATTTGGAAAAATGGTGCTAATTATTACACTTGTTTCTGTGGTCCAAATTTGTTTCTTGTATCCCAGGCAATCTGCAGCAGGAGGTGTCCTCCAATGTAATTACGCCAAATAAGAAGCTCTAAGTACATGCAGAAGGCCAGCATTTCACATATTCCTTACGTTACATGGGTTTGTCCTGACGACTAAGCAACCGTAGAATTTCATCTACCAGTTGGTAAGTCTTTCAGTGTGGAATTGTTGTTGCATAACAAGTTGTATGCTAAAGACTGTGGTTCTCCTAGCGATGATACAACCTAGTATTGTTGCAGTCAGTAACAGAAATAGTATAGTGCAACACTGCTCAGATAAATATGACATATCACAGTCTTGTGTTTTACTATGGAATCTCACTAGCCCTGTTTGATAAACATGGTAACTCTATTGGTTCAAGGATGGGATTATTATCTGAGAGCTTTTTCACATTTTCTGGCTCTTCCTTAGCAAGAGATGCCATTTTCCAAGCTCAGCAGTTTGTACTGAGCATTGCCATATTATATTACTTAGGTAAGATAGGATCCATCTTTTTAATTGAAATTCTATCAACTTTCAGAGATTTCTCTGAAAAACATTTTTCTGTCAGGCAAATGGCATTTTCTGATATTCTTTCTCAGTCTCTTAGTGGATATAAACCTTCACCTAATACTCATCAGAGCTTTTTCTTTGTGGCTTTCATTTCTCTCACTGCTACTAGAGTGCATCAGCAGGAATGCATTTCCAAATGATGTCACTTTTCTGTAGAAGATGTAGATTTCAACCAGACAGGAAAAAAAAATAGTGACTCCTCCCTTGAAAGAAGCTCTGGGCTTGTTCTGTAAGCCTCTTCTTTACTCCATTGCTCAGTTAACTAACACAATAGGAGGTGCAGAGGACAGGAACTCCCTGCACAACTGGCTCAGGAACAGATTTGTAAAAATCATTGAGGAAATTGCACAGAAGTACATAAGAGCACCACAAGGCAGTTAACAGAAGGAGCTGTTGTCATCTGAAGAATAAAGAATCCCAAGCTTGACTCCCCCCCCAAGTGAAAAAAAGGGACTTAACAGAATGGTATTATCTTTGCTACTACTCTGTCTTTATGTATGATGTATGCCTGGTTTACTCCTAAAATGGACTGTATTCTTTTCTAGGAAATGTTCTAAAATAATCTTGAAGGAACCCCATCTTTCTTCTCACATGTTTCTTTATGTTTTCTGTTGAAACAGTCTCACAAGTAAATAACTTCAAGGCTGTCAATGTTCTGTATTTCTTTTAATTGTGACTGCTATCATATATAGCCTTTTCCTTATAAACTCATTTCCTGGACTTAAGTATTTAAAGGAAAAATAATTTTACAATAACAGGTTGCTCCCTTGCTTTTATATTTGTACTAGTACTTAGTATTTGTGTAGGATCATAAATATCCAAAATACAGTACAAACATTCATCAACCCTTACAAAGCCACTGGTATTGGATAGGAGAACAGATGTTCTATTGAATACCAGTAATAAAACTGGGTCACCTTTATGAGAAGTGTTAAATATTTAAATTCAAACTTAATCCTGCAAGTGTGCTAATTCTGTCTTTTAAAGAATTTTATAGTACTTGCAAGGCAAAGTCTAAACACTATTAAAGCAAAAAAGTATCTGAATTAAAAAAAGCAAACATATCCCTTAATACAAAAATTACAGGAATTTTGGCAAGCAGAGTAGCATCTTTTACTCTAGTATAGAGTTAAATTCAAACCGTATGTATAGTTTCATGTTTAAAATCAGTGATTTACATACATAAGGGGAGATGAAAGATAAGTTGGTGCTGTTCTCTGTGTGCCCAATTTAAAACCATTACATATATGCAATCAGCATTCCCTAAGCATCATGTTTTTACACTGAAAAGAAGTGTTTAGATTTGACTTCTGAATACTATAAAATATTTAATCACAGTCATTAAGGACAACTTACCTCTGTGTTGCATAGCATTTTGGTGTCATGAACAGGCAAGAATCAGGAAAGGAACATGACAGTGACTGGAAGAGGAAGAAAATTATTTGTAGGAAGTACAGCAGAATTAGTGTCCTTGTTCTTATAATCTATGGCAGATCATTTTGTTTAGTAGAGAAGTAATATGGCAATGGCTTTAATATAAGTGGCATAAATAGGTGAGAGATGCAGAAGCGTTCAGAGAATGTATTTCTAAGTAATCTAAGGAAAGAAATAAAAATTAATTCTCTTTAAAAAATTATTGATTTTTAATATTTTAAAAGTTTAAATTGCAATATACTGGCTTGACCAAAGTGGTAAGATTTACCACTGCTGTGATAAAGTTTGATGAAATTCCACTAGTGGGTGTGAGTGCCAGTTGTCTTTTCATTTGGCAAACATATTTGGAACCAGTGTATCTTAGGAAGTCATGGCATCACCTGAGAGATGATTTAGAGAACCTTAAACCAGTCCATTTACTAGTTAATATTTTAGGGAATGATTTGAGAGTTATTCTTTTTTGAGAAGAAAAAGCTGTTGAATTTTAAAACTGAACAGTATGGTGTCATCTTGGATACATGAAAAGAAATCCTCTTTCACAGATGAAGAAGAAACTGTCACTGCCTCATAGCTTAAACTTGTTCTGAATATTCTTGTGTCCTAGATTTTGCCTCAACAGTCAGTACATGTTTTGAGACTAAAGTTGTTCTTTTTGATAATCAGAAATAATGAATGTAACTGCAGTAGCCTCATACAATGTAATTGTACTAGTTTCAGTAGTACTTCAGAACTGCAAATGTCAAAAACTATTTTAAAAGTACAGGAAAAAATACCATGAAGGGTTTAGAAGAAGGTGCCTTTTGTCCCTTTGCATTTTGCCTAATTATATACCTGATAATGGGCTGCACAGGCTTGATTATGTTTACTTCCCTACAAGCATAGTATGTGGATACAAGGCATAATTATCGGTGCCTGGAAATTAGTCACTGCTGTATCAGTCTGTGAGGGACTTGACAGAACAATGGCACCTAGAATTCTGTGCTAGCCACCCATTTTTCCTGCTTGCCTCAGAAAGTCATCACAAGGTTTCCAGCTCAGGACATTATGCTGAGCCAGGAGCCTCCTTGGCTAGGTGGCTACGCCAGCAGTGTTTCTGGTAGGTATGCCAGAGAGCACCCGTTACTCTGGGGTTTAGCAGGGAATCTGGCTGTTGTGGTTTAACCCAGCCAGCAATTCAGTGCCATGCAGCTGCTCACTCACTGCCCTCCCTGCTCCCTGTGGGGTGGGGAAGAGAATCAGAAAAAAAGGTAAAACCCATGGATTGAGATGAGAACAGTTTAATAATTGAAATAAAATATTATGATAATTATAGTAATGAACAAGGAGACAACAAAAAGAAAGCGAGCTAAAAAACCCACAAAGACAAGTGATGCACAAGAAAATTTCTCACTACCCAATGCCCAACACCCAGCCAGTTCCCAAGCAGTTATCAGCCCCTCCTGGCAAACTCCCTCCAGTTTATATACTGAGCATGATGTTCAATGATATGGAATATCTCTTCGGTTAGCTTGGGCCAGCTGTCCTGGCCTTGCTCCCTCCCAGCTCCTTGTGCACCTGCTCACTGGCAAAGCATGGGAAACTGAAAAGTCCTGTATTTGGAGAAAGCACTACTTAGCAAAAAATTAAACATTTAGTGTGTTATCAACATTATTCTGATACCAAATCCAAAACATAGCAGCTACTAAGAAGGAAATAAGCTCTATCCCAGCCAAAACAAGGACAACACCAAAATGAGCACTGACTAGCCTATCCACTTTACATGTGAATTCTATTTTAAAGACCTTTATGCTCTTTAGTACCTAAAATCTATGTAATTTGTTTTATTTATATGATCTTAATTTTTAAATGTTTTGTAAGAATACAAATTAACTTGACAAACTCACTGGGTGTGTAAAATGCACTCATATTTGTATGTCATTGTCACAACCCACCAAATACCAGCCAAATGCCAGTCACTACTTTTTCAACAGATTTGCACAAAAATGTGTAATATATAATATTTCAGTTGTTTTACACAGAACATGATTTTTTAATCCAGTTAGAATTACATCACAATAATAAATTGGTTACACATAAGTGTACATTAGAAACAACAGCATAATCCCTTCTCAAATTCCCTATTACTGGCCTTTAACAAATTTGGAGCAGAACTTTGGAGTACACATCCCATTTATCTTTTATAAAGCTTCTGATGTTCTGTGATGCTGACAGTGTTCCTATTACTTTGAGAACAACCTAATCATACTAAGTTTTGTATTGTTCTAAAGGTTCTGCATATAGGTAATGGGCCTTAATGTCTTCATGGTGCCTGCAGAGAGGGCAAGTCACATCCCATCCTAGACAATTATTTGCAGATCATCCTTTCAACAGAGATACAATTCTACTGTAGCTAAAGTAGGTTTATAATTGACTTCTCTGAGGGCTGAATCAAATGTTAACAGTGGGGACTGGGACTATTGCCTAAATCAAGTACAAGAGTAAAATTATTCTTCACTAAAGAGATGTTCAAGGAAGCTGAGAGGCTTTCAGAAATTCTAAAAATGGTGTTTTGTTGCGGAAAGTATTCTGCTTTCATCAGCGCAAAACTTACTTCATAATGTTGGTGAAGTAGCATCATGAACATTACCAGTGTAACTGAATACAGAATTTGATCCAAAATCCTTAGCCATTGCATTGTTGGGGTCCATTGAAGATATGGTCTACTGTATGTAAAAACAAAGGTGGACTGATGCTGACATGTCTAATATTAAACTTTTGAGATTTGGTACTCAAGCCACCATACAGATTTTAAGATAAATTTGTTGTGTAAAAGACTAAATGGTACAACTTTGGTGAGGGAAACAAGAGGAGCAAAGAAGGGTTGTTGGAACAGGGCAAGCAGAAACTGCAGAAACTGTTTGGATCTCTTCTAGCACTTCTGCAGGCAGCATTTCTGCAGTTTGTTGTCCCCAGAAGAAGACAACCAAAAAGAGCCCATGGTGGAGTCTGTCATTTATTTTTATGGTAAGCCACAAAAAGCACCTTTGATGTTTACAGCGGGAAGCAAGATCAGAGTTGAAGCTGCTGACAAGCTTCCCTGAAAGCACAACACAATGAGGTTGCTACAGTCAAGAGTCTATTTCTGTTTCTTTTAGAATGAAACTAATTGTTTTGTACAATATTAGGAGAAAAATCTTCAAAGTGAAGCCTGGAAAATTCCATTTCCTGCTTCTGCCTTTAGTTAGCTGTCTCATAATAATTAAGAAAACTTGTGGTTAAACAACTGGCTTCCCAATATATCATGAATTTACATTCCAGAATTTATGCTTTGTTTAAGTGTAATAAAGAATTTTTTGAGATGCTTGATTTTATGACTTTCTTCACTTAGGATGAATGAGGAAAACCGAATAAGGAGCCTATGAAAGTAGAGCAAGAACACTTTGAAAGCTTCAGGTCCCTTCTTTTCTAAAGCTTTGTAGATAACAACTCAGTGGCACAGCAACTTCATAGTAGGTGAATAAAACACCCAAACCAAGAATCAGTCTAATTAAAATGTTGCTATGGTTGAGTTAGTTTTCCCATGTTACAAGAGGTCTAATATTAGTCAAAACCCAATCTTTTTGTAGGATATGAAAAACATATGAACGCTTACCCTTATCAGAGCTGATTAGCAGTTACACAATGTCAGTCCCTAGATTTTGAAACATCCAGGGATGATTGGAGAAAGATGGATGTGCTGCCATTATTTTGGAGCCTTTTATGGTGAGAGCATTCTCTTTAGACCATGCAGGGGTCCATGCAGTAAATGGTAGGCACCACTGAGTTATTCCAATATGTTTTGATGCAAGTAACTGCTTAGTGAAAGACACTACAGTGACAGATTAGTGTTGATGATCCATAACTTTTGATAATTAATTCATTTTTTTAAAAAAAGCTGCTACATAATTCTCAACTTTGGAAATTATATTTTATTATTTTAAAATATCAAATGTAAAACCTTCAAGCCATATGCACCAAAGAAGTAGGACCTCCCTGTAGCTGGTCAAATACTGTTGAGACAGAAAGAACTTGCAATTCACTGTCATTGTTTTCAATACATGTGATTTCTGCATCACATGGTATGTGGCAAGAAAGAGAGTACTGCAAGAAACGATAAATGTTAGTATTCTATATAATGAGAGGGCATTACATCCTAAGTACAGATTGCTCACATGCTTAGTTGTTAAGCACCTGCATAAAGAGGTAATTTAGCCTTTGTGTGGATGGAGCATAGAATTGGCCCCAGTTGCCTGGATAGATTTTACAATGACCTTTCTGTTTCATGTGCATTCAGTTAGAATATTTTAACCTGGCAAACGTTTTAAGACAAAAAATTACAAAAATATGCCTGTGTGCTCATATCTCAGTGGATCTTTGGTGACCAAGTATCTTTTAAAAAAAAGGTCTTTATTTTCTACTGTGATTATGATTTTTGTTATGCTTTTCATTTTTTCACTCAGAAATCTGTAGTATTCTTGACTTTCTATAGAAATGAAGCTTGACAAAATCTGTTTAAATATACCCATATGAACACTGAAGTCAGCCTTAGTCATCATTGGTTGAAATGATGCTATTCATTTCAAATACTTGATAAAAATATTGTCGCAGAATAGAGCTATAGAAGGTGTCTTGGCAGCTGCAGCAGTAGTATTCAAAGCATCTTCATAATTATCTAAGGCTTATTTACTATTCAGATTCTCTGAAATTTGCTGCCAAATTAACAGTTTTCGCTCTCTTAGGACTTTTCAAATAATATGGTCCAGCACACAGTTTTATTTCCAGCTTGCCTCAGTTCTTTTTTTTTATTTTTTAATGATGCTGATTATTTGCTTATGTCTTTTATTCTCTTTCCTGATATGCTGTCATTTTTATGACAAAGGTCAAAGTAAAACATGTACAGATTTGGGATTAATATGGAAAAACTCCACAATCATAAATAAATATAAAGGAATGAAGAAGAAATTTGATGCTTAATCTGTATGAGTACTACTGTTGCCTCTCCTGGCCTGAGCTGTTACCTGGTAGTTGAGGCAATCTGTTAGAAGGAGACATTAATGATGCAGGAAACCCTGTTTATTACCACAGGCATAATCAGAGTCTTTTTTGTTGTAAATGAAGACTGAATTTCTGAAGAAGGGGTAGAGTATAGCAATATCTTTTTGGCAAATGCTAAGAAAACAACTGTTGTTTTGCAACCAAAGGTAAAAGGATTCCAAAACTGTGGCTGACAGACAGGTTTTGTGGTAGAGAGGATTAAGCTATGAGTTTACCACTTGAATTTTTAATCTATGTGGAAAAATTATTTAACCCATTCCTTCCCCTGATTTAAAGAATCAGTCAGCAATATTCAGGCGAGCGGAGGTTATCTTTTATTCGGCAGCGCTGGGTGCATGGGGGATCGCTCCACCAAAGTCATGCACACCGAGGGAACCCTTCAGCCCCCTCTTTATATAAAACACTCTTGTTTATTCGTTAACTTCCTAGGAACTTGCTAACATATCTCAGACCTGCACACTCCATTCAAGGACCTAGTATATCTTCAAGTGAACAACATGAGCATATCTTGTGCCTGTCCTTGAGGAGTTGTCTCTGCGCAGACTCTATTCCTTAGCAGCCGTGTTTAAAGTCTCCATCTTCGCCATGTTGCATGTACAACAGGGATCTAAGACAAAACATCCCTTCTAAAGATAACCAACCCAAGGACTTAGCAGTCTGTGCATCCGTCATGTGGCAGTAAGGGTCCTTGGACATTTCCAGACTTTAACTAAACATAGGTGCATCATCCTTTAGATAAGTGGTACAGCATTCACTATTCACCCCCCACCCCCATCCCCCACCCCCTTCATTACTGTATTCCCTCTGTTGGTAGTAACAGTATAAGGCTGCTGTGTTCTGTACATCAGCTGGGAGAGAACCAGTCATTAAGAAAGGCAGATGTTCAGTTTACTTTTCATAGATTCAGTCCTGGCCAGAAGAGGTGAATCCTAGTGCCAGAGCGCACCTGCCTGTGATTCAGCACTCACCATAGTCAGTAGAAGGCTACTCCCTAACTGAAGCAGTCTTTGGGTTTGGGTGTCTGGGGCAGAAAGCTCTGCCTGTTGGGTTATGCCTTCTTGCAAGGGACCAAAACAGCTACACGAAACAACAGAACTGTTAGTTCTCCTGTCTCCTTCCTGATGAAAACAGATGCAAGAGCGGAGCTGTACTTGATCACTGCTGGTCACTGCTGGAGTTAAGCAGCTGTAGGATGGAACGCAGGCACCTTCCTTGAACCATCATTAGCAGCTGACAGAGAAGGCTGTTCCCCTACATCACTCCCCAGGGCTTGATAACCATGTGAAAAGCCACAGTGAGGTCCTCTGCTGTTTTGCAAGCAGTAAATAGTCATACTTGTAAGGCTTGAGGACCTAGTGACTGGAATCCAGCTCATTTTACTCCTTTACTGATGTCAAACCCTGGGTTTTCTGGTGTGCTGCCTAACACTTCAGAGATGGTTCATTCCTTTCAGAAAGGTCTAGTCCCTTGATAAAACCTTAACAGGTATTCTGCAGAAGCATAAAAACAAAACATGCAGTGCAACTCCCAGTAGGTTGTCAGATTTTTTTAATGCCTAAAGTGGAATCTTTTTGAAGTTTTCTGAGGTTTTCTCATGGAGGTTTATTTCTGAGTTTTGAGGCTGTAAGTCTCCAAGATGCTTGCTTTTTCCTTCTTGTTGTGAAAGGACCTTGTTGTGTTGTGACCCAGAGGACCTACCACAACTCTTTATAGCTTTACTGAAAATAAATGGTGCCTTTCTAAAAAGTTACTTGCTCCAGAGACTGTCTGTGACTCCAGCAACTCCGTTAAAGGCCATCAGGCAGTGAACAAAGCACATTACCCATTAATAAATTAAGTCTATTCCTGTTCCCTCTATCTGTGTTTCCCCTCCCAAGCCTCTCAGGTGCACAGCTGCTGGTAAAAATCCATTCCTGTTCTCTCAAATGCTCTGAAGTCTCCCAACCTGCAGGTCTCTGAAGCAGAGAAATTATGCTTAAGGTTACAGAAATACAAAGACTGCTACTTTGAGAAACTGAAGCTGAGAAAGAGCAACATTTGCAAATCTACTATTGCCCAACAGGGAACAAGTATCCAGCAGTGCACAAGCACCTGACCCCATTGAAAGCCGTAACAAAAGCCCCATTGACTTGTAGGCAACTGAGATTTGAGCACTTACATTTAGCAACTCAACTTGCAGAGTTTGTGGCAAAAAGCAAGGTATTTGTATGCAGTGCTGACCACCCAAGAGATGGGACAACAGCCCTGGCAGTGAGCACAGAACAAAGGAGCTTTGAGCTGGATCCACATGTGCTACACAATACACTGGCTTCGTTTGTACAATTAGCCTATCACAATGTGAGTCACAGTTTATAAAGAGATGTCTGTAATCCCATGCAGCAGCAGCAGCAGGGCATGAATAGCTGTGTCCCTGGCTGTGCAGGCAGGATTCCTTAAAGAAGTGTAATCAAGTCAGTGACATATGTTTGATACTGTATAGCCAAGCAAACAACTCAGCCAAACACCTGGAAATATCACGGGATTGGTAAAAACAGATGCGTGACTAACAGGAAAACCCTGCAAGCCCAGCTTTCTCTTCATGGCTTTTAAAACTGCCCATCATTTTCCTCATGCACTCACTGGGACAACCAGAGGTCCATACCCATGTGTTTTTTTTTTTAAACTAAACTCATTTTTAAAAACAAATAAAATGTTCTGGTACACTCATTGAGATGAGTCCCAGATGTGTGTGAAATAGGAAGAGCAAGAAGTTTTTCAGAAAATGTTATCTCAGCTTATCGGTGCTTCACTCCCAGCCAGCATACGTTAGCCTTTCATACATCTGTGAGAATGCCTTTTTATTGTTTAGCTTTATGCTTTGTTCATTTTCGAACCCTTATAGAGACAATTGGCTAGCCTGACAGAAAACAGAGTTCTCTCCTCTCTGGCACTTTTGTAATGGATACCAAGGGCTTAGAGGGTGGCTGCCAGGGTGGCAGACAGGACGCAGTAGAAAACAGACTACAGCTGAAGTTCAGTTCTCAGGTTCAGTAGCGCCCTGAGAATTGCCGAGTATTGGCAGTGCTCCATAGCTTGAGAAAGGCTGGAAATCACTGATCTGAAGGACTTTAAACTAGCAAAATCTGGAACAGAAGACTTTCTGCTCTTCTTGGATCCAGGTATAGATAGCTTGGTCAGCCCAACCTCATAGCTGCTGCTGTAAAACTAGCTTGTGAAGGTGACCATCACTCCAGCAGCAGTTCGTGTTTTGGTGATACATTCAGGCTAATGTTTTTTGGACAATCCTACTTCCAAGAAATAACTGACTCTATTACTAGGTTTGTATTTCTTCTCACAAGGACACATTAATAATTTCACTGAGCTGTCAGTACAGCTATCATCCCTGTTGTTCTCTGTTGCTTTCAAAGCTGTTTCTATAGGACCTGTAGTGGTGGCTGCTGCTGTCTAAAAATCCTGCATATATTTATCTTTTGGTTTAAGCAAAGAATTTTAAATAAACAAGGAAAGATCTTTCAAGCAGAAAAAACATTTGCAAAGTATTAATCCAAAAGAGCTGTTGATTACAACCAAAAGGTTTGATTTGAGTGTCACTTGTATTAGACTTACTATTCCACTTGTCAACTGAACTACTTTAATGGAAAGTTGCTTAAATACAAGTACACAAAGGCAAGCTTATTTCTAGGGCTTGTTCTCTATCGGCATCAAGAAAATATCTGTAAAGCTGGATAGGGTGAAGTAGAATTTTTATTGTTCATGTTCATCAGAGAGAGATTAGGAAGTAATTTACTATTGTAAACTATTGTTCACGTTTAAGCGTTCTGTACGTAAGCCTCCCAGCTTGGTGCCGTGTCAGTGACTATCTACTGCCATCTTACGGTGACCAGAGGCCACAGCAGTTCTGGGCCGGAGAACCTGAGCCTTGGATATCTGTACTTTGTGGATTGCAAACTGCAGACATATCCAAAATAAATTCATCTTGTATGAGACAAAAAGTCAAATCAAATCACCTCCTAGAATAAGATTTCTCCAAGTCATACACTTTAAAGTAAAATGTACAGTTCTGTTTTGATTTAAATTTTTTTAATAAAGTATATCATCACATCAACCAGATGTATCCCGGTGCTTTGAAGAGAAGCCCTAGTGCTTTAAATCCACTCTCTATTGCTGCTGGGGAAAAAAATGATCTGTGAATTATAATGAATACTACAACTGAGGGAGAAAGAAAGTAGATCACTAATGGATACTTAAAAGCAACTCCAGCATTTATGAATTGCTTCTGCTTGGAGAACCTGTCCTTCCCACAGTGACATGTCTCTTCAGAGAATGACCAAGAAGGTCACTCCTTTCTTCCCTATCACACCTAAGGCTTAGTAATAATGTGGTAATGCCCCATTTACATTGGCAGATCTCCTTAAGAGAAATTGAAATTATTTCATAGATTTGTAGAATGGTTTGGATGGAAAGTGACATTAAAAATCATCTAGTTCCAACCCCGCCCTGCCCTGGGCAGGAACAACTTTCACTAGATCAGGTTGCTCAAAGTCCCATCCAACTGGCCTTGAACCCTTCCAGGGATGGGACATCCACACCTTCTCTGGGCAGCCTGTTCCAGCATCTCACCACCCTCATAGTAACGAATGTCTCCCTACTATCTAATCTAAATCTACCCTCTTTTAGTTTAAAACATTACCCCTTGCCCTGTCACTACAGGCCCTACTAAAAAGTCTGTCCCCATACTTCTTATAAGCCCCCTTCAGGTATTGAAAGGACACTATAAGGTCTCCCTGGAGCCTTCTGTTCTCCAGCCTGAACAACCCCACCTCCCTCAGCTTTTCCTCACAGGAAGGTGCTCCAGCCCTGTCATCATCTTCATGGCTCTCCTCTGGACTCACTCCAACAGGTCCATGTCCTTCTTATGTTGGGGGCCCCAGAGCTGAACACAGTGCTCCAGGTGGGGTCTCACCAGAGCGGAGTAGAGGGGCAGACTCACCTCCCTCGACCTGCTGGCCACGCTTCTTTTGATGCAGCCCAGGATACATTTGGCTTTCTGGGCTGCTAGTGCACATTGCCTGCGGCGAATGAAGAGACGGGATGCAGCTTTGTGCAAGCAAGATGTCGACTTAATTAGTGATTCTTTTACATTTATATATGTTTCTACCTTCTGCATGTTACACACTGATTGGTTAAATCTTAAGCGTGAACTCCACCGATTGGTTATCTTCTAAGAAACATCATTTAAACAATAGGTACCGATTAGTCTATCTTGTCTTAGCAACAATTTCTATTCTAAGATTAGGGGTTTTTTTTCTACTTGACTTTGGTGAATAACAAAGTTCCTCATCAGCACTATCCATTCCCTTATCTTGCTGTATGTCCCTCTTTGTCATCCGGTTGTCATCTCAACTGTTATGGCTCAAGAGTCTGCTATTAACTTGTTCTTTGTTCCCAGGGCTTATGCCCTACAAGTTCTAACACGTCTCCATTCATTGGGCTAACAGTGCTCGGACTCTTGTCCTTGAGGCCTTGCCCTACGATTGCCGGGCCATGTTGAACTTTTTGTCCACGAGCACCCTCAAGTCCTTCTCTTTAGGGCTGCTCTCAGTCCATTCTCTGCCCATCCTGTACTGAAACTGGAGGTTGCCCTGTCCCAGGTGCAGGACGTTGCACTTGGCTGTGTTGAACTTCAAGAGGTTTGCACAGGCCTACCACTCAAGCCTGTCCAGGTCCCTCTGGATGGCATCCCTTCCCTCCAGCGTGTTGACCACACCACACAGCTAGTTATCATCGACATACTTGCTAAGGGTGCACTTGATCCCACTGTCCATGTCCCTGACAAAGACTTATTTCCTTCTAATCAGGAGAATAAATGCTGGATGATTTTCTCTCCATGACCCAGGGATCCACAGCTAGACACTCAGAGGGCATGACAAGACCTGCTGCAATGCTCGACAATGAAACAACCCTCTTGGTGCTTGGGAAATGTACCTGTTGCTGTGTCTGGCAAACAGATCTGCACTTGAAGGACGTCACAGTTTTAGTACACATCTTCAATTAACACATCTTCACTTGCATCAAATTCCTAATCATTTAAAAAATGATTGTTTTACGTGTCTGTTATTTTAGCTCATCCACCACAAGCCAACTGACTCCCTCACTGAAGAAACCTGGCTTTCTAACCTCCTCCACCCTCCCATATGCCCCTACATTTATCATTCTTCGGGGCTGAAATCCCTACCATTGCACAGAACAGTCTTCTCATAAAAGGGAAATTCTGTCACCCTGCCTGGTGTATGGGTGAGCTCTTCAAGCGGTGGGAGACCAACATGCTGGTTACGCCTGGGGGTTAGCCACTTGATCAGGCACTGTGATGTAGAAACTTAAGGGTTGTGGCTAGCAGCAGTGGCTGACTAGGGCAAGAAGACACTAAGAAAGCATAAGGGTATTCACTTTAAGGTGGAAAATTGTATCAGTGCTTGCTGGCTGTAGGCCTTTTTCTGATTGAGTGGGGTGATCTCTAGCATCCAACACTGAGGGAACTGGCTGACATCCAAGGAGGATGAGCCTTGCCTAACATCACATCAGCAGCGTTGGAGCAAGGCTCAGTGGGCTGATCCTCTGATTTCTGCAGTCTTGGACAAGGGTGACACCTGCCAGTGATGGGGGTCTGTGGTCCCTGGGTAACTTCAGTATGTCTTTGGTAGGTAGCTAAGAGAAGCAGTGCTATTGCCGGCATCTGATGTTATGCAGAGCCATGGGAAAATTGTAGAGGGATCTGCAAACTGAAGAAGGCTGGGAACCTGTTCGGTTTGATTCCTTTGGATTTAAACAAGGGCTAAGAGCCCTCTATCTTATTCGTTTGACCTTGGATAAAGGTGAGGAGTCTCTGTTTGTTTTTATCTGTCTTATAGCAAGTTGACACTGCTCACGTAAGTTCAGGTTATTGACTTGTTCTGCTTTCGTGGACAATTTACATCCTCTCCTAGCTCTGAAAACATTTCATTTTATATGCTAGACTCCTCAGGGAAAGGTGGTGGGGTTTATTGACCTAGAAAACATTCATTTCCTAAATTCCAAAGAGGATGGCATTGGCTTCTTCTGACCTTATCTTCTTGCTGTTACTTAGCCATGATGACTTTCTTGTAACATGTCCGTTGCCTTAAGGTTTCTTATTGCTTGTCTCTTAGTGTAGGCCAAAAATGGTCAGTTTTTTAATGTTCTTGAAGGAATTATTAGATTTGTCTTGTCAGAATTGTCTGTGACTTCTTGCCCCTCAAAGACCTGCTGGGGCCTTTTCCCTCACCACCAGTCTTGCTGTCCTACGGAAGGACCCCAGAAGCCGGATGTACAGTAGGAAAGTACATAAGTAGTGTGAGGTATAGGAAAGAAGAGAAACTGCCTGTGGATTTGTGAGATTGCACAACTTTTGGAAGTAGGGAAAAGGACAGATAGTGGGAGAGAGAAGCATGTGGTGCTTGAGCAGACACATCCAGAGGAAGAACGCTTGTGCTGTGTAGGCTGAAAAGTCATGCACTTTGCCACTGGCCAGTGGAAACAGAGCTAGTCCCAAGCATGGTCTTCCCTCACAGAAGCCCTGACGTCTGTAGTGATGGTTTCAAGACAGATTCATGAGCACTCTGTCTGGTGACAGGATTTCTCACTAGCATCAGAGAAACTGTGCAGCGTGTGACAGGTTGCGTTGATGCACGCAGTGCTAGGGATGCTGCCAGGCAGGCAGGCGGTCTCCAGCTCTGCATGTGTGTGCGAGTGCCGCGCCACAGAGGCTAGGTTGGGTACCAAGCAAGGGCTGGCACCAGGGGACCGGGAGCACACGACAAGACTGGTACTGGGTTTGATGTGTCACCCACCATGTAGGCTCCTCTTTGTGAGAAGGAAGATGGCATTCTCTGGCCCAGGCTAAAAATAGCCCCTATGTCAGAATTCACCTGTATCTCTTGTTGTTAACCCTATTAATAGTATTTTCTTATGAAAATTATTAGTCTTTATTAGTGTAACCCTAATTATGGTTAAAAAGACAAAATATCAAGACAGACATTTTTGATTTCTGTAGTTCTGTGTTACCTTCTGATTCGAACGAATCCTGCCAGTCCAAGCTTGGTAAGTTAAGTAGATTTGTGTCGCTTTAAATAAATTTCCCAAGAACTACTTGTTTAAACCCTTTCTGTCATTTTTCTCCCCACTCTAAACCAATGAGTTATAGGGCCATAGAGAGATTGAATGATACTAATTAAACTCAAGATCTGACAATCTTTTCATAAATAGAGCAAAAGATTTCGTTCAAAAGGCACTTCAAGTTGTTTCCTCTTACAGGATGGTACTTGCAATTAAAATAGACGTTATGGGCCTAAGATCTATTTTTGGTTATGCTGGTACATAGCCATGGCAAACCAGTGAAAACTCCTGTGAGTGGAAATGGGTGTACTTCAGAGCCGTTTGAGTTGCTTTGTACAGACCTGATGTCAAAGCAGAGGTCAAAGCAGACCTCTCTTGCTTCAGCTTTTTTTTTGGGGACGGGGTGGCTGTCATTAAGCACTCAAGCAAGCATGTCCTTGCTTGTGATATTGTATACTGCGAGCTGAGAGAGGTACTCATTTTAGCTCTCAGAAACTCTTCCACAGACCTTTCAGAAAAAGCTGTTCACAGCTAAATTCAGCATTAGGAAGGCTAGATTTATAGACAGCTGAAAGCATTGCTTTAGCTATATCTTAGAACAGTGACACAGGGGGAACTTAAGTATTTCAGGACTTAAAATTTGTTGTTTCAGAGGTTAATTAAGCAATTCAGCTTTCTTTTCTCGATATATGACCTAATTGTGTATGTCCTTATAAAACTAATTTCATTAAAGACAAAGACATTGTTTATGTGAATACATTAGTGTTAAATTAATTTCATTTTTAGAGGTTCATTTCTCAAATTCAGAGAGTTTTCTTCCTAAAATAAATTAAAGAAGATTTCAAAATATCAGTAGCTTAAACACTTATGAGCAGTGCTGTAATAAACCAGTACTTTAGCATGCCGCAGACATTTGCAGCTTGGAGTGGAGGAATAGCAGTGAAGGAATAGATTTAAGCTTTGAGTCTCCAACAGATCGTATGTAAAAATAATGGGTCAAATTCAATGGTAATTTGGGGATTTATTCATGGTGTTCACCCCCATGGTACCTAAGCACTGATTTATACCATATGGGACTTCACAGTAAAAAATTTTCTGCGACAAACCAAAGCCATACCACCAGCTGTAGTCAGAACCTAATATCGTGGAAAGACTGCAGACTTCCCTGTGTGTGTGTGGAGGGGGGGGCAGCCAGTGCAGGGAGACTGTGGCATGCACGTAAAGGCAAATGCTGATTTAAACAGAGGCAGGCAAGCAACCCTGCCTGCAGCTGGTGCAGGAGCCCGGCTGCCTGGCGTTGGCTGTGCTGCCATAAATCTGTGCCTGTCAGTGCAAAGGGCAGCCAGTTCAAATTAAAGGACTTTAAGCAATGATTAAGCACAGGTGAAAGTCTAATTGTGTGGGTGACTCAGTGAGTGAGAGCTGCCCAGGATGGGGAGAAGAACATGAGGAGGCCTGGGCAGATGAAGAAACGTGCGGGTGCCATGACAGAGAGAGGGATTCCACTAGTCTAAGTTAGCATCCTCTGAACAGGGGATACTGAACTCTTTATCCATGCCCAGCACAAAGCCATAGGGGGTGTTTTGGGAGGGAGGAAACAACACGGCAGGCATTGCTGTGGTGTCAAAGGAAGCATCTTTTTGAAGCAATCAGGATAACATACAAGGAGGGGGAAAATGTCAAAAATGTACAGTGCCATTTCATATATTATGTTTGAACTTTCTGAGGTAAAAGTCTCTGCTTTCCTCTATCCATCTTAAAAGACCCTGTTTTAACACAGACATGCACTGCAGTGAAGAAAGTAATATGATAGTTAGGAAGTATTAATGATTTCCATAGATGGGAGCATCTATTGCTGCATTAGAGAAGTTTCAAAATTGGATGAGATATAAATTCTCCAAAACATACACCAGCTGCTGAGTGCCAAAGTGGTGAGGAAAGGTCTATAAAAAGTGATTCCCTAACTGGCCAGTACAGATTTTGTGATAATCCTTCTCCCTGGTCTGGCCATGGGTAGGACTGTCTATGGTGATGTTCCTCTTTCACAGCTGCAAGAGCACAGCCACCATTCCTGCTGCTCCCCAGCATGGCTCATTCCACTAGGCTGTGGAAATTGGCTGTTAATTAGCCTCAGAAGATTAAAAGCTTAAAAATTAATAATACCAGTAAGGAAAAAACCCCACTCAACAGGTGAAAGCTAAGCAGAATTTTAAACATGAAAAAATGTTGTGTAATGCTAATAGACACTCATCTGATTCTAGAGGAAATATATTTCAATGCTTCTAATAAAAATATAGTTATTCTTTTCTTTCCCTCAAAATGAAGAGGTCAAGATGAGCTCTTTCTCTGTGTCCTTTCTGAAGAACATTATCATATCTTGTTGAAAATGTTCTTGTTGATTATAACAGGAAAGCTAAAGGTATATTGGCCACAGCATCTGCAGAAATAATATTTACCTTCAACATTTCTAGATTATTATTCCTTCTATTTATGTATTATTCCTCATTCTATATTGTCACTGAAGTAATTATAAATATATATTAGCATCCAGGTGCGCTTTAAACACTGCCCATTTATTAAATTAATTATGATTAGTTCATTTTGGTATGTCTTTCCTCTGTCTTGAACATTTGGTGTTATGTTTCGCAATCTGAGCAATTTTTTTCACATACTGTGAGCCTGTATGTGTGACCTGTTGAGAAGTCTAACAGCTTTTGTACTGTCCTGTAAAAAAAATAGGCAGAATCAGCTGTTATAGACTCCCCCACAGAGCCAAGGATGAGATTCACTCACATTAGTATGGTAGACATACCTTAATCAAGCAGATCTCTTCTTCTGGAAAAAGTAGTGTAACTATTGCAGGTGATTAATATTTCCATTCCTACACACTGCAAAATGGCTCTTTTCCATCACGGTTAAATGATCACTTCAGTGACATCCTTATAAATTTGCAGTGATGGTGATGTTAGTTTTTTTGGGGTTTTCTAAACTTAAGACTCATTTTATAGTAAAGGGGAACAAGGGATTTTCAACCTCCCTGCTGCAGATTAGTGTTCCCAGCAACTATCACTGAACTGCTGAAAGACAAAAAGAGGAAAATATTCCACTTACTAACTAGTTCCCTACCCTAGAATTCAGCTTAATTATTTCTATACCATACTTTTACAAATGTCCACTATTTAACCATCTTGGCTCTCTACATAAACTGTGTTAAGTATGATATACTGTAATCCTCATTCTACAGCTAAAGAAAGGCTATAAAACTCACATGATGAAGCTGCGTAGTGAAAAGGTTCACTGTTAAGAGCCTCTCCTGCATTTGTCTGTACTTCAATGGACTACCCAATTTGGGCTGTTCTCTTGTGATCTGCCCATGGTGGCAGGTTGGCTTGGCTGGTCCTAAAGGCCATGCCAGCCTGGATACCCTCACACTCTGGGTGGGAAGAGGTGTGGGACAGTGGTGCCTTAGCCCAGGGCTGGCTCACTGGGCTGGCTCAGGTGTGGGTGGGCAGGAGCAGTCGAGGGGCTCAATAGGATGGCTGCAGGAACTCCTGAATCTGCCCAGGAGACCTTTAGGAGGGTCCAGGCAGGTCCAGGCTAGAAGCACAAAAAGGAGACTCTTGCAAGAGCTCATGACTGCAGATGACCAACCATGTTCCCCTTTAGGGGGTGTTTTGTGGCAGTTCTGAATTCAGATGTAACCATGTCACTCACCTCTCAGAGCCATCCCATCTATAGGCACCTGGACGCCATAATGGTTCATGATATGGTGACTGGCATCCTCCAGATTATCCAAACAATTAAAACTATAGAAGTTTATTTTTTCTAGCAAGAAAAAGGGTAAAAAAACCCAGCAAAATGATTGTTGACAAATTGGGCTTTCCTGGAAGACAGAAAGTTTGTGTGTGTTGGTGGCACAGTATCCCAAAGGCAATCTTGGGATGACATGGTGGCTGCATTGCTGTCTGCCTGCCCGTGCATATATGCAGCTGTTGAATGCTGTGGCTTTGAATCTTCATAGATAATGGACATATACAAAGTAAGAGCATTTAGGGTTTAAGGAGACTCAGCTTAAAATTTTCTGAACAGATTGAAGACTATGCACACTTAATATTATGGTCCAAAAAATGAAAGAAATTAGCTTATTGTGGTTTACTATTATATACAAAAGGAATTAGTTTCCATTAGTGGATCAGTAGGAGAAATTAGTTGTTGCGATGGAGGGAAGACACAGTCACTCAATATGAGTGATCAGCAGACTTCGTTTATTGTACCTTACAGTCACCTTTTATGCCTTGTTATAATTAGCTCATACATATTACAAAAGTTAAGCTCATTATTGGTTTGTTGCCTAAATACCAAGCCCGCCCCTGGTTTCTCTTCTGTAGCTATCTGTTCCCACCTGCAACATTCTTTCCCCACTGCGATCTTCCTGTTACCGTGTAACAAGAACAGCCAAGGACAGTGTATTTTTGCTTTACTTCAGATAACCTGAGAGCCATGTGCATTTTTGTCCAGCCAGCTGGACTATGTCTGTATGAACTTTTTCAGCTAGCCAGTTATCCACAATTAGTCATATATGTCATTGATGTGCCAGGTTTGAAATGTTTGCAAACTAGGAAATGGGACTCTTTAAACATCAAGTGTCCTTACAAGACACTAATGAATTTATGTTATGATTTAAGCTAATCAGTGTTGGCAGACATTAATTCCCCCAGTATGTGGTGATCTTTTAAGACAAGTGTTGCAAGTGAAGTGATAAACAGGAGGGTTAGCTGTAGGCAGTGCAGAGCAGTTGTGGCTAATACATACACACGTAAATGCCACTACTGCAGGAAGGCAACGTGTTTATGGATTTGGTTGGAGAACTGTTCTCCTGCAAAGTTTTATAGCTCATATTAATTTAGTTATGTTAAATAACATATAACCCAGACATTACTTCCACTAGGCTTATGTGAGTCCTTTTATGATGTTAGAAACAGTGTGACGTACCACACCCACGCATTTGGCCACCTACAAGTTGAAGTATCTACTGTGAGCTGGATGTTGAGGCTGTCACTAGGATTGGTGGGGACAGATGGGCTTTTCTAGAAGGTAAAACACCTTACAACAGGTTTAGGAAATTGTTGCAGAGGTAAGGACCCCAGCAGTGTCCCCCTGCCCACAGTGATGGAGGGAACTTACCTGAGTAGCTTAGAGTAAACGCCTACCTCCCAGATGGCCTAAGTTAGATATGAAACTATCAGGCTTTGGTCTTGTGCTTATTGCACAAGTATACACCGTTTCCCACAATAACTTCAGTGACTTACATATGACAGTATAGGAGGAGGAAGCTAATTAACAACAGATATTTAACTGTCCTATCTTTATTTTACCTAACATTGTACTGTACATCCAACTTTAATAAGAGCAATTATAAATCATAAAATGCTGAAGAGAAGCCAGTCCTACATATACAAGTAGGTTTTAGCTGGAATTTATCCAGTTTCCTAAATGCATAAGGTAACTTTTAGCTGCACTTTCATTTAAATGAAGAAAAGGAAGTAAAAAAAGTACAAACAATCTCAAATAGGTTTGGTAAAATCTGGCGGGCTATCCAGAGTAATGTGGTTGTGAACTTCTGTTGTACCTGGTACTTTCTCATTTCAGGACAGGTTATTACAGCCAAGTGAGTCAGAGCTGTGGGTCACAGCAACTGGCCAGACCTTACTTTCAGAACATCTCAGCCATGCGAGAAAGGAAAGCAAGCAAATACATTGACCTGCTACGCATATGATGGACATAGGATTTTTGGGGGTGAATATAACAATACAAGTGACCAGTTTCTAAAACCTGTCTTCCCACCTTGGAGTTTCTCAAACATAATTTGAACTGATTTTCCACCCTTTTAATTGGAGTTTTGCCCAAGACTCAGCTGTAAATCTGTGAAGTCCCAGCAGCTCTCAGAAACTTGAAATCTTCAAATAATATTGCTGTAGCTCTCCAGGCGGTGGCACCCCAGCCCTGTCTTTCTCTAAGGCAAAAAACGTGCCCTGAGAAGTCTAGGGGAAGCAAATGTTTCATTTCACATAATTTGTTCCATTTGTAAATAAGCATTTTAAATTTCATTTTAAGAGTCACACTTGAAAGGAATCATTAGTAAAACAAAAGGATTTCTTACTATTGTTACCTATGGTATCTCATTTGTTTTCTTCAAGCTTTTTAAAATACTGTGTCATTCTGTGCATAGAGACTGTTTATTATTTCAGGCACTATTTAATCATGTTAAAAAATGAAGTGACAAAGAATAGACGCAAAGGTTTCCTGCTTGCAAGGAACAGTGGATAAATATATTTGTTTATACTACAGGGTTGCAGTTCCACTGGAAAGAACACTTGACATTTTGATGAGTGTCTCCAGGGAAAAAAGGTACTAACTTCAGAACTTAGTTTTAATTATAGTAAGGAGATTACATTATTCAAAAGCATCCCACTGGTAAGGTGCAGCATTTCCTGAAACAGTTTAGTGGAAAATGCCACATTAATCAGTTCAGTATTTCATGCAAATGGTTTAATGATGGGAAGAAGTTGAAAGCACTGTAGTATGACAAGACAACCAGAATGTTCATTTAAGGGAGTAGGATCACATTTTAATGATCTCTTTCAAGAGTAAGTTTTAGAGAAGGGAATGACAGCAGGGAGCATGCCATGCTGTTTTGTTCTTGTTGGTGTGGTGGTACCAACAGTGGCTCCGGTGCTGTGATCCTTTGGAAGAAGACACGAGGTGTGTCTGGGAAGCCCACAACCCTGCAGGTTGTGCCCATGGCCTTTCACTGACCAGTTGCAGTGTAAATGTAATCTGCCATTGACATGTTAGCATTTATGCTGTTGGGATCAGACCTCTGTTTAACAAAGAAGCCAGATCAAGCATCTCCTGGCCCACTTTGGTTTATCTGCCATTACAGGTAGAACACAAGACCACAAGGGTTTGGAAGGAGTTTTTTCTCTTCTCTTCTCTTCTCTTCTCTTCTCTTCTCTTCTCTTCTCTTCTCTTCTCTTCTCTTCTCTTCTCTTCTCTTCTCTTCTCTTCTCTTCTCTTCTCTTCTCTTCTCTTCTCTTCTCTTCTCTTCTCTTCTCTTCTCTTCTCTTCTCTTCTCTTCTCTTCTCTTCAGAAAGATAAAGGCCGTGCATTTGAGGCCAAGTCTTTTTAAATAGACAAAGAAATGAACATGAGTTATATGGGTATGAGTTATGGCTGTGTGCAGTCAATGCACTTCTAGATTTCACATACAGATCTGGCCATTTTTATCTTGTCATTTGCCCTGCATAGGCATTTGTAATCTCTCTGTTAACGATGCACTACATTACCCACATGTTTAGCTGTCACATTCATGTGCCTAAACATTTCATTACCCTATTCTTTCTCCTCACGTTCCGTTCCCTCATTCCCACATGTACCCCCAGGCCATCAGAAAAGAATTTGCACAGCTGGTTCAATCCCAACCTACATGAAGTCATCAGTCAAACTATTAACACTGTAAAGGATCAGAGTGTGGGCTGCCATTTTTCTAAAGCAGTGACACACAAAAGTCTCTCCATGCAGAACAGCGATGCCCTTAGTGGTACAAGTGCCCCTCATGTGGGTGAGCACATTCAGCTAAAAGATCAAGGAGTCACACTACGATTTTTGGCCACACAACTTTGTCTGGGCCTCTTCAAACAGAGAGGAGGGATGCAGTAAAAGGGCCTTTTTGAGTGATGATATTGACAGAGAAGGTAAGTGCAGGAAAAACAGAAGGATGCTGGAAGTTGTCCCTTGACTCACTCCTGCTGAGATATAGCCAAACTGCACTATCTGCATTTTGCTAACGTACAAACTCTAGGAAAGTGCCAAGAAGATCACAAAGTTGTAAGTAACTGCGAATTTGATTTATCAAGAAAGATCATGTCAAACCAGTCTAATTTCCTTCAGTGACATATAAGTGGCTTTGTGGTAAAAAGAGAAACCAGAGATGTGATGTATCTTGACTTTAGAGTGTCTTTTTGCACTGTCTCCCATGGCATGCTCATAAGCAGACTACTGGCAGTGTTGTCTGGGGAAACTGCTCAAAGCCAGGATTCAGGTCTTGCCATCCTTAGGGACAGTGATCGCTGGTTCACCATCAGCTCGGCCACACATATCATGTGGGATTTTATGGGCATCGGTCTTGTGTTGGCTACTATTGAATAGAGGCTTGGCTGATAAACAAGAGATGATGCCTGCTCCGTTTTCATATAAGTCTAAGCTGGGAAGGATTGCAAATATTTTAGATGGCAGAGCTAGAATTCAAAAAGGATCTCAGTGAACAGAGATAAATTGACCGAAATAAATAGGCTGCCATTCATGAGGATAAGTGGAAGTCTCTGCCCATTGACTGAAGAAATGAACTGCAATGCTGTCAGCTGGGGGGAGGGGAGCAGGCAGTGAGACAGGCAGTGGTACCACAGGTAAGGATCAGCAGCTTTTAGCAGGTCACAAGCTGAACACAAATTTACAGTGCCATGATGCTGTAAAAAAGAGCAAACCTCACAGTGTGATATATAAAACCAGGACTATGTCAGATACTTAAAGCAATCCTTCTTTTCTAGCAAGGTCTCAACTGGACTATAGCCTCCACTTTTGCATGGCACACAAAATAAATATAAATATCTCTCAGTTTGCAGAAACCAATGCAAAACCAAAGACAGCACAGTGATTTTATACTACTAGGACTCCCACAGTCAGAAATGTGTTGTAGAATATTACTGTACGCTTTCAAATAGTTGAAATCATTAGGGCTGACCTGAGAAGTAAAGAAATGAAGGCAAAGGTGGTGGAGATTTTCAGGCAAGATTAGTAGAGCTTAACAAGTGTGGTTCGCTTTGGCAATCATTACAAATGAGAACCTAAGAAGAGCACAGTAATCGGGAACAGTGACAATAATTTAGCATGTTACACACACATAAACAGGGAGTGATGGTGAGAATCAGAACTAGAAGTGGGCTAATATTAGAAAGACCCCGCCCTTGTGGACATGTAGTATTATTAAGTAGTCTCCATCAGGATATGCTGGCAGCCCAGTGTAAACCAGTCTGTTTCTGTCACCCTTCAGTGCCTCAGTAAGAAAGTGCTAGTGAGAAAGATGACTGCACACAGGTATTATCTTTCTCTAACTGTTCAGATTCTACTAAAAACCCTGGGTTTTTTTTTTTTGCTGTCATGTTGTTTACGAATTCTGTACCTCCCAGTAGGTTTTCCACTCATTAATCCAAATTAATACATGTATTTCATACATGTATTTTTAAATAGAGATTGCTTCAAGTTGAGATCATCATATTTGATGTTCACTAAGCACACAAGAAAAAAAATGCTACATTTAGAGATTCACAAAGGACTCCTGTTTGCTGTCTTACTACTTGGGTTGCTACATGAATTCCTGCGGTTTGGTCCCCCCTCCTTTCTCATCATTTCTGGGATTTCTAGTTCATCATTGCTGAATAAGAATCCAGGGATCCTTTGTGAAGGGAGGAGAACTGCAGCTCACTGTCAGACCTCACACACAAACAGCACCAGTCAGAAGTTGAACTATGTTTATGGGATATATAAGTTGATGGAACATATTATTGTTACCGGTATTAGGCAATTCCTGTCACACACCAGAACGAGTGCCACGCTTGCTGAGCTGTCAGTATGTCATCCTGAACATCACACCATCCACGTCCTTGGAGGTGAAGAGACTATCACTTATATCAAAAACAGATAGTCTTTTGATGTCTCTGGAGACTAATAACTAGTGAGTCAAATAACTGAGATGGGCCAGGAGGGTCTTGGAGTGCATGCTCAGAAATACACAGCAGCTGCTACCTTTCTAGCTGCCTTTCTCCTCTTTCTTCCTGATTTTGCTCTTGTGTTCTACAACTGGGAGTGTTGGAAGCTCTTCCTTACTTTGCCATTTGCTAATCCCACATGCACACAGCATGCTTGGTAGTGATTTGCTGTTGAGATTCAGCCCTTTTATACCTGTCAGCTGTCTGGTTTTCTAGGGTTTAACATTTTTGGGGTAAAAGCTAATTTGGTCAGGTCTGTGCTTTCCTTACCATTCCAATTACTGTTTGCATTAGTGCTGTAGCTACTTCTCCATTGGTAGAGAATGTGAGATGCTGTGACAGGAGATTCCAGAATGGGAGAAGCCAACATTTTGCTCTCTGCTTCCTCTTCTCTTTTTTAACATTGCCCTTCAAAACCTCTTGCTCAAACATCCTCCCACTGGCTAGAAAAGAAAAGAAGCCCTCACTTTTATTCTTAAAAAAAATAAAGAATAAGAAATCACTTTCCTACCAGCTGTGAGCTGTTACAGGTGCCTCCGGTGCAGAGCGTTGCATGGGGTGAGCCACGCCGCCTGGTGCTGCGAGTCCCTGGGGTGGCTCCTCTGCAGGGCCATGGCTCCAACCCTGAGCAGGGCAGCTGCTTCTTAATGCAGCTCTTCAGCCTGAAGACTTGGTGCATCTCAAGGACTGTATATCTTATCATTCACCTTATATTCTTGCGCTTTAAAACATAAGCTTTATTTATTTTTTAATTTCAGCTGCTTCAAATGGGCATTATGGTTGTGAAGCCTTCAGGGCATTAAAAATCTATCTCATGGCAGCAAGCATATTTTTATCCTTAGGATTTCCAACTAAAATTCTGTACACCTCTCCCCACTCCTGATGTTTACCATTCCAGCTTAATCTAATTATTCCTGTGAGTACAAATAGGCAGGTATGCAGTTGCCACCAATGGACATTTGGCTGCCACTACTTTCTCTTGATTGTGAAATCAAGAGAAAGTATTTTTTTAAGAGAAAGAAAGTTTTTTAAAAACTCACACGGGAAAAAGTAGTCATACTTTCTTTACGAAGTCTGGACAGTCTGAAGTTTAGCCACTATAGCTACTTTGTAATGACTAAGTCTACCTTCTGTAATTTCAAATAATGTTCAAAACTCTGTTGTCAGTTATCTTTGAAAAACTCCCCAGAATTTACCAGGCTTATATCTCTTTAGGAGAAAGACAACAGGCTTTCCCCCTTGTCCTCCGGCATGACTGCCAGCTGGATAAAATCTGTAAGGATACGGAGACAGAATATTGACAGAAGTGATGGGAAATGGAAGCAGGATAAAATCTAACAGAGGACGCTTGATGCAGATCAGTCTCTCACTTTTCTGCATTTTCATAACACAACACTGTAAGTTTACTGGTGTTTGAGCTAGTCCAGAGTCACACTGTGAAGCCTGAGGATTTCAGCAGCCTCTGCAAGCAGAATCACCAGCACAGGACAGAAACTGGAAGATAGAGGGTTTATGCAGGGTCTGAAGATACAGTTACAGCTGCTTTGATTTAGCTGCTATCAAGGACTGCAGGAAAGACAATAGACAAGAGATAGAGAGAAGGAGAGAAAACCTAATTTAGAACCAAAGGAGTTGCAAGATTTGGCTGAGCGGTGCCTGGTGCTCTCACTGCAGGAATTCAGAGGGCAGGACCTGCAACTTATTACAGATAACTATGTTATGTAGAAGTGGAGAGCATCTCCTTAACAAAATATGTAAGAAGGAAGACAGTTTAAAGTGAAAAGATTTTATTTGTGGAAGCAATGCAATTAAGTGGAAAATATAAAGTGAGGAAAATGAGAAATCAGAGAAGTATTTAATCGGAAAAGAAATCTCTGGGGTTAGACCAGGAGACAAAGGCTTTGGGTATCTGAGGTCCTTCCCAAACTTTCTGAAGCCAGGTGAGCTGTACATCAAGTCATTTTGGCAATGGGTCTTCAGGTCTCATGGGTCCCTTAGCCTGAGTTTGCCAGTGAACTGGGCAAAATACAAAACCACCAAAACCCTATGAACGAACCAACCCAGCACCCTCTCCTACCAACGGTGTACCTCTTCTGTGGTGCTACAGGCCAGCCTGTATGGTCCTCAGGGTAGAAACTTCCCTCTGGTTTGTTCGTTGTGCAGTTCTGGGAGCTGGAGGTGATATTTCAAGGTAAGTAATAATAAAAATCTCCCACATATCAAGGAGAAAACCTTCAAGGGCAAGGGTGTTCTGGAAGGAAGTGAAGGGAGTATCCAGCTTAATAAGCAGCTACTGCATATGAGCTTTTAATTAAAAGGAGAATAAAGAAAAAGAGCAGAAGAAAGCTGATCAATGGAGAAAAAAAAAGCAGAGAGGCCTGCTTCATTTTTTTTTTTTTTTGAATGCTGCTTTTTATTGTTTATAAAGCAAATGCTTAAACAAGCACTACTGGTGTTGTCAGTAATACTGTAACATTTGCCTTCAGCCCCTTTGTTGCTCAGGGAACATGTCAGATTTTCAGCACATTTAGCCTTGCCATTTACTTCACAAATCACAGCTGCGGAGTGGTACAACCAAGCCAATTTTACTAGAAATGAAATGCTGAGGAAATGAAATTTCTTCAGTGATGTTTCCAGATATTTGGAGTTTAGGGTAATCTTTTCATTAATTTGGTCTGGCAAAGAGATAAGCTGTAAAAACATGGTATTCCTGTAGGATTACATAATAAAGATTCAAGTGACACTTCGGTGACAGTTCAAGAATGCAACATTTGTACCTTTGTGGGTCCTAGTGCAAATTTGTTTCAACAGAATATTTTTCAGGATATAAGCACCTGATATTAAAAAGGCGGGTAACAGGAGATGGATGTAAAAGACTAAAAGCTCTGAAGCCCTCAATGTAAGCTCACAAGCTAGTGTTTGGACAAAGATGAAATGCCCTCTTCTAAACTAAATGCCTTTAGTCAAGGTATTTTTTGCTATAAATATTATACCTTGGATAGTAATGATAAGCTTTATTTTTGAGGCATTTGCAGTGACCTTCAGGACAGACAGAAAGCAGCTGGTTGCACTGAATGAAATGTTGCTGCTGAATTCCAGATGTGGGATGCAGGCAGCTCATCTAGCTGTCTCTGGTTAATCCAGCAGCCAGAAAACAGTGCTATGGGAATGCATCATTTTTTACCTAATGAGAATTTAATTCCACATGTATCTTTTACACTGTTTAAAGAGCTCAAGGAATAAGAAAATGAGAAAGGAACCTTATTTTTTTCCTCATGTGTGAGAACTTCAAGTAATTCTAATCAACCTTAGCAGTGGTCAAATTCACACTGTCTCACAACAGAGTAACAGCCATGGACAAAAATATTCCTAAACAACAGTAAGTCAGTAAACTTTAATAAGATCAGGATATTCAGAAACAGACATTTGACTTAACTGTTGTCTTACTGAAGCCAAGGTTTCCAAAGTTTCCTTTAGGAATTTCACCATTGTTTAAAATTTGATTTGGATGGCACTGGGAAACAAAGGTGGTGGGTGACAGTGTAAAGCCTCCAGGTAGCTAAATGAATGCATACCAAGGGGAGGAGCTGAGAAAGGGTCCAGTGCAAATCCACCTGAATGCTTCCACTGCCTTCTACAGAATAAGCATGCCTCCCTCACTCACAGTATGACATAATAACTTGGTAGCAGAAAAATCAATGTTACTTGTGAGCATGGTGTGATTTTGATGTTGCATGAAAGCTAGCATAATGTTAGGCATTGGCTTTATTTTAAAATACCTCATGTTTTGAAATGAAGTGCAGATTGCTATATAAAAGAATCACAGTGATAATTTGTCATAGCCTTCAAGTCTGTAAAACACAAAGCTTGGATTCAGACAATTTCACAATGAAAGTTGGGTCAAACATAAATGCAACTAATTAAGTCAGAGATTTTCCCACTGGTCATTATTCTGATAATTCACATACAGTAATGGTTTTTATGTAATAGAGGAAGTGATTTTGCAATTTGTTTTGCAGTAGTAAATCTGCCATAAGTCTTCTGAATACTCAGGTGTAGGCTCAATCCATATCTCACATATTCTTTTGATATTTTGGATCCTGTGTTTCTACAGGAGCATTATGAACATTAAAAAATAATTCTAGAAGTACATATTAGTAAATTACTTTGTTTCTTTACAAAATATTTATATGATAGTATTTCTTATTACAGAGAACAACATCTCTTGGCAAAATTCAGGTTTCAAAATGCTTGGCTTTTGTGACTTTTTTCCTATTTCTTAAGTGTTATTCCTCTGTGAGGCTCGTTTTCATTGATACTATCCCATAATTCCTTCTTCAGCTTAATTTGTATTTGAAATACATTATTATTGTTTTGAAATTTATTTGTTGAGTGAACAGAAGGAGAAATTGCAGGAAGGAAGCAGTGAAAGAAAGCAAACTCTGCTATATCCTACTTTTTCCTGCTAGTTACTTTTTAGGTCACCACCACTTCTCTTTCATACATAGATACACAAGTGCTCCCTTCCACAGGATAGCAGATTAGTGGAACGCTGTTCCCAGGTTATATTAGTTTTCTCCCTTATGCCCCTGCTGATGTCAGCAATACATGTGTTCGGAAAGGCAGCTCCTCTTCTCTGTAACTGAACAGGTGTTTTGCTGTCAGTTTCAGCAAGTTCCATTGTTTAGTTCTGCATTTGCTCTGTCCCATATTCTGAATTATTGTTCTGAGCAGAGGACAACCCAGAGAGCAGAGCCATATGTACATAGCTGAGGAATCTTCTGCTTTAACAAAATGTGTTCTGGAGTGTTAAATTTCAAGCCTCTCAGTGTCAGGGGTTTCTGAGCATTTCAGAAACACCACTTGTTCCAAGTTTAGTCTTTGTCCTTTCCATGGCATGGCTGGATCTCTTCAGCACCAGCTTTAGCTGTTCACTCACTGTTTCTGTAGCCACAGATGGACACGTGTTTTTGTGTGTTAGATGTCCTGCACTTCGCATGAGTAATCTTCTCACAAAGTTGTTCAATTTGGAAGTGACACATCTGATTCACTTGACATTCCCTTTTGCAGAAGGGCAAAACTGGGGGGAATGTGAGGCAGAGACTAGCTGATGACAGAGGCAATAATGGAAAGAAAGGGCGCTATGACACAACAGAGTTTAAAAGCAAATTAACCCTGTTTGCAATTAACGGCTCATGAGCAAACCTGTGGAACAAAAATTTTCAAATGGACAATGTGATGACACCTTCATAGGCTGAATGTCTTCTGTAGAAACACTCCTTAGTGTATAAATACGGTTACCCCAATTATTTCATACAATGGAAATTATAATACAGAGATCAAAAGAATAAGGACACTTCCCACCAAACAGTAAATTCAAATAATGTAGGTTACAATATTTCTTATCCAAGTTGCCAAATTGTGTATAATTAATTTAATGTTCTGATTGAGTGAGCATCCCAGGATGTTTCAAAATACGATCAAGAAACCAGCGAAACACAACATTGGTCTTTGAGTGACTTTTAGAGTAAGTCAGTAGCAAGAAATGGTTAAGATACTGCCACAAGACCATGTTGGGCAGAGGAGGACCTGTCAGGCCATGAGGGCTCTGGACCAGGTGGGTCCAGTCCATGGTTCTGCCAGCAGGAAGAAGAACACAGAGAGTACAGTCAGAAAATACATCTGGAAATGCATTTATAAAGGCACTTTGAAGGTATGAGTACAGAACCTGTGTGCAATACTTCATGCTTTAAAAATGGAGAAGCGTGAAGAGTAGGATGTCAGCAGAAGGCTAGCTCTAGAAGCTGCTTGCTCAGTACTTTGCAGTCTCCTGGCCACTGCCTGCCACCTTGCTGAGCACATGCTTCCTGCCTGGGGCTGTGAAGTGTTCTCCTCTCCAGATGCCCTAGATTCAACTCAAGCCCCTCCTGCCTCTGACCAGGATCTCTAACAACCACTTCACCGAGATAAATGCCTTGTCCCCTACCTGTATGTCTCTGTTCCTTCTGATGCTGCTGAATATACTCCACATCTGAAGCTCTTGCTGACTCTTCTTTCGCTGGTGCTGTCTTCTCTTGTGTCTATCCCTCCTTCCAAGCACCGCCTTCAGATTTCTTTTAGGTATACCCCCTTTTCCCCTCTGGGGAACGATCCTTGGTCCCTGAGTACTCTCACTCTGTGACCTTTCTTTGAATGATATAATCTGCCTAATATGCTTCAACTACCGTATTTAACCTTAAACAAACCTGCAGTTCTTTCAAACTATTCCGTTACCCACGAGTAGTCTTCTTTGATCACACATAGTATTTATTTCTTCTTTTCTTCAGATATCTGATCAGCAGCTTAAACTTAACTTGGCCAAAACTGAGCTCCTTTCAATCTCTTGCCAATTTGCATGCTATTCTCAATCACTGATCACACAAGTACTTCATTTTCTGTCACTGGTTCACAGTCTGACTGCAAGTTTTAACGCTTCTTTCTCCCTTGCCCTGTATACCCCCCCTTTGCCATGTTTATCTTCCCAGTATTTTCTAGACTGTAGTCCTTCCTGCCTGCTCTTCTTATTTAACAATTCCAGCCAGATCATCACCTGGATGCATCTTGGATACATTACCCTCCTTCTGGCCTTTCCCAAACTTATGGAATCATCCTTCAGCATTCAAAGAACAGATGCACTCGTTTTCTTCACCTACTGTGAATCTTTTCCTTACTCTCCTATTCACCATTACATGAGTGAAGTGGTGGGGGCTGAGGATGAAGTATTACTGCTTTAGTTAGCTTTTATTTTGTATCCCTCCTGTTCACATACAGTTAAAAGTATGTCAAGGACATTATAGCTCAATTACTATTTTCTGAATAAACACATTGAAGTAAATAAGCACCCTCATTTGCATTAATGCAGTCACTTCAAGTTTCTAGTAGACTGAAGCAACACAGAGACATGAAAGGAAAGATGAAACCCTCTCCAAACTGTTTATAACCTTAATATTGGACAACCATCTGAACAGAGCAGTATCCTTCATGAGCTATTTGCAAGCTATTTAAGTGGAAACAATGGATATATCTTTCCCAATACATGACCTCACCAAGGCAATATATTGCTGGGCAATATAGCTGCATACCTCATTAAATAATTCTTGAAGACAGAAAATGTAAAAAGATTTTAAATATTAAGAAAACAACGTAGCTGGACGTTACTAGTAAACAACTATCACATCAGTATGAGACTATGTTGTTTCCTTTTTACATTAGTAATCTGGAGGAAAGAACATGTAGTTCTGTAGAGAGGGAGGGAAGAGTCTGTAGTTCAGATGGTAATTGATTCTGAGTGTTTTGGAGGGAGTAATCCAAATACTGACCCACCTTCTGTAAATTAGTGCTGTCATTAAATAAAGGGGAAAATTTACAGCTAACTATACTTACAGTGAAAGTATGCAATAAACACTGGAATGTAGCTAAATCTATAGCACTTACTAGATGGACCGAGTTGCTAACTGAGAGGGGTGCCTCTCTTCTTCTTTCACTGTCTGACTGTTTTTGAAATTTCTTTTTCTGTATTGTACTGCTCTTGTGCTTATAGAAATGCAGCCTTCTTTGTAGCTTGCCCTTATCAAACTAGCTTTTTTATGGAAGTCTGTTTAATGGCAGGCAGACATAATTTCAGTCCTTTAAGGTCATGCTGCTCTCTTCAAAGGTTAGGATGTATGCTGGAGTTAGGCTGGCTTTTTGAGGTAGCAACATTATGGCTTTTAAAGAAAGACTTGTTCCTATGGAAATACTCTACATTATTCAAAAATAGTCCTCAAGGAATTTACTCCCATAGATAATCTATGAACTATAATCTATCCCTATTTACAGATACTTAAGTAAAAATTTGTTCTTTCTCACATTTATAACAACTGATATGCAGTAAACACAGTAATACTAACCAGCCTGCAATTAACATCTTCACAGAATACACTTGGCTTTTCTGAAAATCCCAAAACCATGAACGGGTGGGCAACCTGACGTTACAGCTTTCAGCTAGAATAAACGCAAGCCCAGACACCACTGAAGCAAAAGTCTGAGTGGCTGGAGAGGGCTGCTACAGAGTGAGCAGTGCTAGCACCTGCCATCCTCGGGGAAGTGGCTTCCTGAGTCATGGTCCTTGCCAAGAATATGAAGTTTAGCAGCATGTCCCGTTGCTTTGTTTTGTTTTGTTTTGTTTTAAATTATAGCTCGCTACCATTTGGGCTTATTCCTCTCCATGTAAGTCCTCATGCTTATTCCCAGGGCTCAAATGGGGAATACAAATTCCAGGTCAAATATTAAGAGATTTAAGTAATTTCTAGTATTTCATAATGACTTATGAAACCTTTTACATCCCACACTTGAGAAAGACCTAATGCAATCATATCTAAAATGTCTGTAAGGTATCACAGTCTGCTGTGGCTGGATGTGGATAGAAAACCGGTCTTCTGTTTTTTTGGGTTTTTTTTGTTTGTTTTAATTATTCTGGAAGACTTGATGTAATCCATATTAGTAGTTCCAGTAAATGTATAAGCTAAAAGGTATTGGTGGAGAAGAAAAGGTTTCTCTGGATTTAAACTCTAGAACAGGCCAAACGGGATTTCTCTATTTTGTCTTAGATTATATTTCTAAGCAATATTCTCCTGAAGCCCAAAGTTGAGTACATGACATTCATCCAGACTGGAGGTCACAAATTTACAGATCTTTCCTAAGATCTTTATCAAAATCTATTAGTTTAACACCAGCTTTGAAAAACATTAGTTCTTCTCTTAAGGACACAGTTATTTAAGAAAGATACTCTACAAGTTTCTGGATACTTCCTTCATGGAAGTTTCTGGGGTAATTGTGCAGGAATGAGAGTCATACCTGATGTATTGGAAGTTTTCCTCAGTGAACTGAGGGTAAGTGTAGCATTACAATGATCTAGAATTTGTGGAAGGAAAGATGATTAGTAATAAATAAAACTGTGGCCAGGACAGTCACAAAAAGAGACGTCTTACTCTGAGCTGTTCCTTATATGCAAGCATAGGAGTATCAGATTGGAACAAGAGGATAAACCTAACTGGAAGTGTGGCACTGGGGCTGCGTGGTGGTCTGGCTGCATCCATTTGAGAAGAGCATTGGCAAACGGAATCAGGAATAGGTCCAGAAGATGCTTAGAGCAAATGTTGTACCTCAAGAACTTGAGCTATCCGGTAAGCTTTGAGCTTACCAAAATTAATAACTGAAAAATTACTTGGGTTTAATGTATAGATGCCTACAGGGGAGAAACTATAGAATATTATAGGCCCCTTGAGTTTCCCAGAGAAAGACCTGATAAAAAGATACAGTTATGCTGAAGTCAATTGAATTAAAATTACCCTGATTTTAATAGTGAGGTTGGTTAACAACAGAGGGAATGACTACAAATTCTTGCTTCTCAGTTGTTTAGAGGAGGGGAGGGATTTGGCCCGGTGCTGCCCACGTGCCCCTGGAGTTTGGTCAAAGCCGATCCAGAGCCCCAGGGAAAGTGAACGGGACAGGCTTAGGAGCTGTGAATCAGGTGAATCTGAGCAGACTCTCTCCAGCCCCAAAAAAGGCCATTGCTTATCTATGAATTGCAATTTGACAGCTGCATGAAGGATAGAAAAATTTCTTATTTAAAGAACTCTGTGCAAAATTGCTTCATAATTGGTAAAATAGTTCAATATTCCAGGAAGAATTTTCTCAAACTGGGCTCAACTTGCTGCATCATGGCTCACAAATCTTAGTTTACTCCAATGCAAGCTGGTATGATTCTTGTTCTTGAAAAAAATTGAAACTGATTGTTGTAGACATCATTATAATCTTTTCTTTTTTTCATCGTAATTATTATTGCTGTTGTTATTGTGGTATCTGAATGTTTTTACTATCCTTCGTTAAATGCTCACAATCTGCTCAGCATTGTAGAAGATGCAGTAGACAGGCCAGCCCTGTGCCTCATGGGGACACCTGCACCACTCCAGGCCTCCCGACAGGAGCTGCTGGGAATACTGAATCTGGCTCCGGGGTCAGCAAAAGTGCCAACCCAAGATGTTTTGAAGACAGCTGTTTAGGTTCAGGAAACTGGTGTTTCTGGAGGAAATTGTGTTCATAAGAAAAAAATTCTCCTCAGATCTTCGGTCACTTTAATTACTCATCTATTTATTTATGATTTCTTTTTTTTTTTTTTGTGATAAATCAAAATATTTTTTTAAATTTGTGATAAAATTGAAAATGCATGAATAGAAAAGAAGAACACAGCCAGTGGAAATGAATTCTCTCTTGCATTTTTGTTTCACTGACTAAAGAAGAAGAAATTGATGCAGCTGAGGACAAGGAAGGCTGTGGAAGTAATTTGCATGCAAGGTGTCTGGGAAGGGCATCGTTCCCACTCAGCACTGTGAATCTGAACAGAGCATGCAGAACCCACTACCAAGCACATGTTTCTATATTTAGAGAAGCCTAGCAAAACCGACTGAGTATCGGATGTTAAACAGAAACAGTAATTTTCATCAGTGTATTATCTTACCCCTTTTTACACTATTCTTCAGGGAGAAGAAACAGCCAGCTAAACTCTACCTGCTGTTATCAAAAATAGCAGCAACCAACTGGAAGTAGTTTCACTGTTGACTGCATCACATTGTATACAGCTAATGTCATTCCAGATTCGGAAGAAAGTAACAGTACCATGGCTGTGTTGTCCTTGACCTCTGCCAGGTACAGCTAGTCTCCTGGCCCAGTCAGCATGATGCAGGGGGAATATTTCTCACTCTGAAATGGCAAGTGCATTTTTTTCCCTTTCTTCTTTCAGGTTACCTATGAATTTTCAAGCCAGCTCCAGAAGCTTAGTGGAACCGAGCTGCCTCTTACTGAACATGTTGTCAATAGCCTCTCTTACCTCCAATGCAAGCCTGCCTCCCTCCTCTGGGTTTCAATTTCCAGTTTGCTTTTCTTGTGTGCTCCCCTCTTGGACCAGAAAATATCCTCCAGTGTTGTTGGGCCACTTATGTTAGAATTAAAGATCACAAAAGTTACAGCTGGAGAAGAGCATGCTGCCCTCTTAAAATGTGAGGTGAGTGTAGCACAGGGTCAGGTGTTGCCCTCAGTTATACCGGTACAGATCTGGAGGATTTTTTTCTTCAATGACATTAATCCTGCTAACTGAAAGTCAAGAGTGCTGCCTGAGCATTTCCCTTTGTGCCACTTTACCTTCTCCACTTCAGTTTATAAAGGATTCCTATCATAAAGGATTTGCGGATATTCCGTACAGCAGTGTGTTTGTAAATATTGATGGCATCGCACCCTGCACAGCGTGAGACACAAGCCACGTAGCCTGTTTAGAAAGAGCTCATTTACCCTCTGTGGGCACTGCAAACATGGACAACCTGAGACAGCCTGAATTTATGAGGTACAGAGATTTCAGGGGAAGGGAACACCAGGTACTTGCTTCTTCCTGCAAATCTAAAACTGTCCTGATGCAACACAGTGTATGACCTCCCAGGTTAAGCTCATACTCTCTTCAAGGAAGTATCTTCTCCAGAATTTTTACAGTTGAAGGAAGATGTGCCTTACTTCTTGCTTCTTTTCACCTCTTTCCTCTTTGGGTCCTTCCTGCTCTCCTGTGTTTTCCCCTTCTGGTCTCTGCCTCCCCTCTCCATACCACTCCTCTCCCTGTTCTCCTAATTTATTCAGGAGCTTTCTTCGCTTCACCCTCTTTCATTTCTTTGCCCACTGGAGAAGGCCCATGTCCTATATTCCTATATGTGTTTTCAGGTTTGAAGAGGGTGAATTTAGCTTAGATGCCTGTGTAATTACTTAACCTTTTTAGGAAGCACAGCTTAGAAAAATTGCTTTAATTTGTGTAATTTTTCTGGAATCACGTTGGCACAAAATTTAAATAATTTGAATATGCTTTTAAACTAAAAAGCTACCACACTGGATGCTTCTTCAACAGTTCCTGTTCATAGCTGGATAATTTCCATTATCTTTGCACTCTCCTCAGTTCTGCCATAGAGGTTTTTTTTGAGTAAAATTTCTGTGGAAGTTTTGTTTCAATGTAAAAGTAACTGAAGGGCTCTACCTGGATGCTCTGTGCCTATGCGGGACTGCCAGCGGGGTTCTCACAAGCTAAATTGCCTCCCCATGGGAGCTTCCTCCAGTGCCGTCATGACCTGCAACAAAAACTCAGCTGTCTGTTACTGCCATAAAGAGCACTGAGCATGCATCTATAATTAATGCCTGTAGTCGTCAGCAGAGCTGGTCCTGAAAGGGAGGAGTGGGAAGTTACCCGTGTCCTGTAACTCAAACACACCGAAACCTCGTTCCACAGCTTCGGAGACGGTCTGCGCCCCATAAATGCACAACAATAAAGATATTTGTTTCTAAGGCTTTTTAAAGCTTTTTTCCCCTCAAAATAACAGCTCTGCCCTCAATCTATACATAATTTTTTCCATATTTTGTCTTTTCCTGCATTAGTATTACACATAAGCAATTTCTGTTTGGATAAATACCAAAACCCTGTGCACTAGAGCAGGAGACAAAGCTTAGCATTCCGCAGGGGAACGAGGCCTCCCCCACCCCAGCTCAGTACAAGTCACCTCTCTGCAGGCACTAAAGCATCCAGATAAAGAGCAGAAGTTCTCTGTCTTTAGATTTCCCACTGGTTCTCTGTGTTTTCCCTGAAGTTAACGCTGACATGCTTTAATAGCCCTATTTATTTCCAGTATATAAAATATAATTTTTATATTATTATTTCCAGTATATAAAATATATCTATTTATTTATTTATTTACATACCTAAACTAGGGGAACCTTAAGCATTCAGTTCTGTGCTAAAACCCCTCCTGAAGCCACGTTAAACCTCCCTTCCTGACTTTTTGCTGGCTGATGCACTTTCCTGGTGCATCAGGATTCCAGGCACAGCCATGAGACTGATGGGGCTCTTCGCAGTGGCCAGGCAGTAGGCACAGCAAAAATCTGTGTAACACATCCGGAGAGAAAATAAATTTGATTTAATGATCTTGTTGTTTTTAAAAAGCAAAGATATTCTGGAATTATTTTAGAACTAACATCTTAAACTTGTCAGAGTTCCCATTACATTCAGAAAGACAAATCATGAAATAGTGGGCACTAAATAAGTTTGTAGAGTACTTTAGTAATTAAAGAAAATATCTATCCATTTGAAAAGTACTCTGAAGATACTAAAAAATTTAATACACCAGAACAACAGTTCTCTACTCATTTTCTTCATCTCCCTTGCATAAAACATAACTGCTTTCTTGGCTCTGTACATATTTAAGTGTAACATGTTGCATTTTAAACATAAACTAATGTGAAAGGGTTTTTTTCCCCCCCTTTTTGTTTGCTTTGAACTAATAGAACATATGCTAGCTTGTTATTGAAAATCAGAGGGACTTTTAGAGAAAATTGTTCTGTGAATAAGCAAATGACTTAATAATAAGTGGGGGTCAAAGCCGCCTACGGCTTTGGTCTCATTCACACCACAGATTAACTGTTCAATAGTTGTCATCACTGAATCCATTTGTGCAGCAGTGTATTTTTCAGTTTATTTATGTGAAAGATAGGTATAAAAAGAGTTATTTACCAAATAGGTGCTTTTTGCTTCCCCATAAGCTAAATAATCATCTAGAGTGTCGTCCCTGGACCAAAAAAAAAAAGAAAAGAAGTGTACGTATTCTCATGTTCAGGCAATTACCACAGCTATGCCACAAAGCAACTCAGGCAGAATATTTTAGACTTACCAGCCTGGGGAGAAGTGTGAAGATAGCATTTAAGTAATGAAAATTTACAGTAATTCCCAACCCAGAATGTTTTAAAATAAACATTGCAAGATATCTCCACTGATCTAGTTCTGCTCAGAAACCAGTCAAAATGCAACAAACTACCAGAAGAAAATCACTGCAATGTGGGGGGCAGTTTTCCCCTGTACACATCCAGAAAAGGGTCATCTGGACAATGCAAGGTAAAGGGATAAACAAACAAAGTACATGCCAATTTAATTATCAGTGGTCTGGAGATTTACCAGATAGGTTCTGCCTTAGTATTTCTCACAGGTTTTTGAATCCCTGCTCAAATATTTTTCACTCTCATCATCTGAGCTTCTTAATTGTTTCTTTGCAAAAGCCAAGGATATATTTGATTGCTGCTTCTGAAAGTCCTTGGAAGTATCTGGGAGAAAAGTATGCCGCCTTTGGCTCTCCAGCATTGCAGTTAAATCCCAGGGCTGCTCATCAGGTCGATAATTGTGTCTGAGGAAACTTCAGGGGCTCAGTATCTTTGGACTGATGGTCCATAGCAAGGCTAAAACCCCAAGGGAGTTTTCAGATTTCTGTGGGCAGATGAGATAGGTCAGACTCTGTAAGAGTGATCAGCATTGGCAGGGCTCCCCTTTAGGGAAGCCAGCAGTGATGTTGCTTTTCATCACCACCAGCAGACATATCACTCTTCATATTCACTCAGGAGACCTAAAAAGAAGTGAAAACAGTGTTCCAGGAGGAGCCTCTGAGAGAGTGAAAAAATGAGATATAATTCTCTGCAAGCACTACAGGGAGATGAGACTCTCGGTATCGCTCGCATGGGAAATTTGGAGAAAGGGAAGCTCCTCTTTTCTTCTTGCTTCTTCCTAGGGCTGTAGAGGATCCTTGTTTTAGCAAAGGGAACTACCATGTCATCACCTCCTGTTGCGGCTGCAGAGCAGGAGGCCAGCAGGAGTAATGATGCCGTAACTACACAGTGACGCCAGCGGGAGTATTGGGAGGGGACGCAGCCTGGGCAGCAGGGTCAAGCATCTCCACAGTGCTTTGTAAGGGGCTGTCACAGCATTAGATTTGCCTTGACTCTGCATCTGCTACTTGAAACAGACTCTGTACCTATTTCCATAATATATAAATACAGAGTAGCTCTGTGGGTTCGAATGGATTTATTCCTTACTTACCCTGCTCCCATCAAAAACAGAGTTTGACCCAGATAAACCAGTGAAAAAGCCACAGGCCTGGTGATGGATTGTAAAATTTCACCATTCCACCTGGGATGTGACCTTCTTATTAATTACAAAATGCTCTGGCTGATTAACTCTAACTTGATTCCATACTTTAAATATCTTGTGTGCAAAACAGAATTTGGATAGGAAAAAATGAGAGTAAAGAAGTAGATTTTGTTCTTGCAGCAGTCCCATCTGTTCTTGGTGTTTTGTGCTTTATTTCTAATTGCATAAGGACAAGCCCACCTGGGAAGTGACATTTGAAGAGTTAGCCCACCACAGGATGTTAAATTTTTTAAAAAGCAGAATAAAAAATATAAAACATTAACAAGGAAGATGTAATGGACTGTCGCGACGGAGGGAAGACACAGTCACTCAATATGAGTGATCAGCAGACTTCCTTTATTGTGCCTTACAGTCACCTTTTATGCCTTGTTATAATTAGCTCATACATATTACAAAAGTTAAGCTCATTATTGGTTTGTTGCCTAAATACCAAGCCCGCCCCTGGTTTCTCTTCTGTAGCTATCTGTTCCCACCTGCAACATTCTTTCCCCACTGCGATCTTCCTGTTACTGTGTAACAAGAACAGCCAAGGATAGTGTATTTTTGCTTTACTTCAGATAACCTGAGAGCCATGTGCATTTTTGTCCAGCCAGCTGGACTACGTCTATGTGAACTTTTTCAGCTAGCCAGTTATCCGCAATGGACCCCAAAGAATTTTTTTCTATTTTAAACTATGTGAAATAGTTCATCTTTTCCCTAGACAATCTACATTTTTTACTGTGCTCAGATCAGCAAGGAATGACATTCATAGTTTTGCCATCTTATTATCATCAGGCTGAAACAATCTGCACAATCCTCAACAATATGCCAGTGAAGAAGATACTATTCTCTCTTGCGTCACACTGGTTTCATGCCAGGTAACTCTGCTGATGTAAAAATCGAGACGCATTGCTGGATGACTGACATAACTCAAGACTTCATATATTTATTACAAAAACAACTTAATAAGTACCATATGGTCTAGGGTGTGGGAGCACAGTGAACATTTCAAGAGAAATGAAAGACTATGAAAAAAGCATCTGAACACTGATTCTTGGCTAGGAAGTGGGTACTGGGAAAATGCTGAAAAAGCCCAACCTGGCACTGGATCTGAAGGAGCCCACCACTAGCCAGGCCCTTCCTATGCTCCCAAGCCTTGTTTTCCCTTCCCAGGGTCTAGTCAGAGTCACCCTGACCCCTCAGGATAAGGGAGAACATCCCAAGCTGTTCAAATTATGAAAAACTCCTGCTGAATTTTCTCATGCATCCCCTTGTGCAGCTGCCAGTACTTTTGTCAGTATCTACCCTTCTGGGCTGTGAGTAGGAGGAATTAACAACAAAACCAAGCCTGCTTGTTTGGGTCACATTTGCACAGATCCTCACACACACACACCCTTCCGTCCCTACGCACATAGGGTAGCCTCAATGCCATCAACGGGATGGCGCACATAAGGCCTGGGAAGTATATGTGTGTATAGGACTGCAGGAAGAGGGAGAGAGGAGTTTCTTCAGCCAAGAATCTTCCAAAGTTAAAAAAAGACCCCTCAGCTCAAACCATTGGGATCTGTCTGCATGTAGATACATTTGCAGACAGCTCTCATAGTTAAAATAATTACGTTACAGCCCTAAAACTTGGTGCTAGCTGTTTTGCTCTATGTCACTAATTGTTAACTTCCTAACAGCCTTCTCCTTTCCATGCAGATTTTGAACTTCACATTTACATTGACTGCTAAGGAAAGGTGCATTGGAAAATTAATGAAAACTTAGAGCAGGGGTCCTCAAACTGTTTAACCAGGGGGCCGGCACGCGGATGCAGTGGCAGGCAGTCATCTGCGGCTGCTTGCTTTCCCCCCCAACCCCCAGCGGGGGGGGCGGGGGGGGTCTGTAAATACCAGGGGCCGGATTGAGGACCCTGGGGGGCTGTATCCAGCCCATGGGCCGTAGTTTGAGGATCCCTGAATTAGAGCCATACTGTTAACTTAGCAGCATTAGCTCTTCTGGATAAAGGTTGGTGAAGTATTAACACTACGTCTCATCCTAGAAATGGCAGGCCAAGTTACAAAGACCGGCATTTGGTATACAAAATCTTCTTACACTGGTGGCCCACAGACTTGCAAATACTGGAAACTATTTGGGCCTAACACAGTCACGGGATTGTAATTATATGTAATGACCCTTCCCAGGAGAAGAAGGGACGTCTCACCTCTTTTTAAACTTCATTGTAATCTGAAGCTTTCCTAGGGCCTTCCTAGCATCTTCAAGGAGAGTGCAGCTCTCTTTTCATCAAATAGATTTGCATTTTTTACATCTGTTATCCTCTGGATAAAAATATACATTTTACTAAAAGCACAGTTCTATTTTCATGCAGCAACATCAATCCACAATAACCCAGCAGAGTGATGTAATTAAATATCAAAGGCTGGCTTAACTGGAGTTATTGCAGTTTGATACTGGCGACAGAGAACAAAATTTGGCCTGTAAGATATGCGTATGCCTGTGTGTCTGTGTGTCTTGCTCCTAAGAGATAGAGATGCCTGGAATAACCTAGCTAGACTAGAGTTATCCCGCTGGCTTTCCCGCAGCATGACTGGGCTCTGACTGAGGCCTTGTCACACTGGGAGCATCATCCCTGTTCTGCATCCTTACCCATCGCCGTAAGTGTCAGGAGACCCTTTTGCTTCAGTTAGCTGCAGGCTGAGTAGTGAACATGAAAAAGGAGAGTGGCAGAAGACACTTTGGATGGATCCCTTTGGACAACAGAACATACTGAGTTACATAACTGCTTCTGCAAATGTAACCTCAGAAGTATTTTGCAAACAAAGGATGGATTGTTTTCAGGAAATTTCTCCTCAGCCTAAGAAATCAAAAAAGAAAAGTTGCCGATTTGCCTGCTTAAGGCTCATTTGGTAGCTGGGAAACAATTGCTGCCTTCTCTGTATGATGTTACGTTATTCTTACGAGAGGTTGCTTACTACTTGGACTGCTCAGCAAAAGCCTTTAGTCAAAGGTGCTTGATCTGTGATCAGAGCAACTGTTTGCATAGGGCAATACTGAAGTGGCAGCTGACTCGGTAGGTCAGAGGTGAAAATACTGACCCATCCCAGGACATGCAAGGTTTGCATGGCTGAATGCAAATGGAGAATGTATGTGAACACATGTTAAGTGAAATACCAGCCTCTTTCCTATGTATTAAGGGGGTAATAAGCCTAAGCAGTCACTTGCATGTTGGCTTTGCTGTTCCCAGCCCTTCAGGGAAAGCCTCCTTGGGGTGCAGCCTAGAAAGAAACACATTGGCTGCTCAGCTGCACAACCCTTTGCGTGTTAAGGAAGATACAGTTCATAGTTTCCTCTCTTTGGCCTCCAGTGTTGCTCTTCAGCCAAAAGCAACCTTCTCAGCCAGAGCACCATTATGGGAGGAGAAAGCTCCCCACTGACATGTTCTGTGCTCCACTCTGGCATGTTGCATGTCCTCCCTCGCTATCTATGAAGATGGCAGCTTTGTGCTAATTAAAGAGCTGTGCCAATTAGCTGCATCTAGTCTGTGAGTCAGAGCAGCAGATTAGAGACTCTTTCAGAGTCTAGCTCCAGTGTAGGTCATTTACTGTCGGAAGCGGCATTGGTTTTGGTTCCTTCTATTTTGCCTTAACTTGCCTCAGACACACAAGCCTTTCAGAGGAATGCACAGTGAAGCAGCTTATTTCTCCACTGCTACTGATACATACCTGGCTTCTTAAGACACTTGTGTTCCCTCCTCCCTCAGGTAAGCACTGAGCTCTCCAAGGCACTCACAGTGGTTAAGCAATATTTATGTCAGGTAGTAGCTAAATCGAGAAGGGATATCTTTTGGGGAATGGAATAATGAAATACTAATGTCGTCTAGTGTCATATCATCAAGTTGAATAACTAGGATAGATGATATGCTGGGATGAAATTATGCTAATGATGCTGAGACTGCCTGCAATGGTGGATAAAGGGCATTCAGATCTTGGTCTCTGTGGCAGGAGAGAATGGACATAGAATGTAAATGTGCATGCAGATAACACTATGAACTGATATGTTTGTTACCTATTTCCAAATGTTTCAGACAAAAACTTACAGTAAAAATTCCTGGGGTGTGATCTGAAACTAGTTTAGACAAATCCTTAGGCATTCAGGTTTTTAATGTTTGTATGGAACTGGTGTGAGCACTGGGAGTTGTGGGGACCTCACATCAGTAAGGATTTGTCAGAAGAACTATTGGCTTTCCTAGGAAACCTAGCAGAGCTCCTTCTGCTGGAACTAGTGGGAAAGTCTTGTCATTCAGAGTTTAGAAACATACACAGAGGATGCAGCTGATACATGGGTCAAACACTCTTTATCTACTATTATAAATACAGACTTTCCTTTCAGAAAACTTGATATCCTCTTGTGCCTATTTTCTGGCTGGAGTTAGACCAAGCAGCAGAGAGCACAGCTGCATCTCTCTTCCAGAAACTTACTCCAGGCAGTTTGCACTGAGCCTGACTCCCACAGGCAGGTTTGTTCCCCATCACAGAGGGTTGCAGAAGGCTCTGGGTGAGAAAACCCTTTCAGGCAGGGCTGAGACATTGGCAGCTGATGGCCCTGTGGTGGCTAAACCACTGAGAAGGCAACCAGGCACTGGCTTTTTGTGAAATGCAGCTGGCTTGGCATCAACACTGGGAGGACACGCTGGCAGGGTGGTGGTGAGGTTAGGAGGTGAAACTGTTTGAGAAACTGTTGGGATCCCAACTTTAGCATCAGTGGAGGGCACAGAATGCCAGCTGTAAAAGACAATGGTCCTCCTCAGGTTTAACAATTCTGGAATATATAATTTGCTATAACTGCAGCAAATCCCTTCCTCTGTTGCCAGCCAAGTTAGTGCCATCTTTGCTCTCAAATAAGGACCTATGAGCCTCCTCAAGATGGTTGCAGTTCACTACAGGTGGCATTCATTTTAATCACCACAGAGAAGAGGCAGCAAGTGTGGCTCACACTGGGGTGTATTTGAAGAGGGAGGACACGTAATGGGGTGACAGCCCCTTCAGTATTATTTAAGAAGAGATGTGAATAGTTACCTAGATTTCATTCGCACTGCTAAATCATGCACCCAGTATTTATCTGATAGGCTGGCAGGCCACGGACTAGATGGGAAAATATTTTTTCTAGCCCTGAGATGCCTTCTGCAAGCTACAGGTGAAGCAGTGCAGCAAGGTTATTGCAGCTGTAGCTGACACTGCTTCTCTCTGGGATGGAAGAGTCTCACCTTCAGTGCTGTCAGTCAGGAGTCTTTAAATCTACAAAGTCAGGTTTTTTTGGGAAAAAAAATATTAAGAAAGTATAATCCCTCCCAAAACCAATTTCCCTGCTGTGATTTTTTTCCTTTTTAATATATTAAGCTATTAAAAAAAATTAAGCTTCTTTTTTTAACACTAAAGTAAAGCAACTGCACTTTATTTGGAGAATGCAATGCCTCAAGCTGCTGTTTCTTTCACCAGTTCTCAGCAAGTGGCCATTTAGTCTTAATTGCTCCTCACAGTGTAGTCCAATTAAGAATGGCATTAGCAGGGCAAGAACTATTTGTTAACTTGTAAAAGGTATGAGAGACAGTTCTCATGTTGCCTGAGGTTTCGATTCATATGTTTGGGTGAAAATCTAACCAGCTGGAACACTCTTCAAGCAGGACACGAGTATTAGTGAGCTATCAGCTACTAGCAAAATAAACGTACATATGTAATTGAGTAGAGAAAAACTTTACAAAATATTTATTTATATTTGGAAAGACACATTTTGCCGAACAGACAGAGCCAAATTATGAAGTGACAGTGTTGACATTTGACCCGAGAGATATTTCTGAGCTTGCGTGGACTGGAGGTGACTAGAAGAAAGATGACAGTTAATGGTCTGTATACCTCAAGGTGCTTGTCCAGACAAAATGGAGAGTCCCTTGCTGCTGGAAGAACATTTTTCCTAAGACAGGAATATGGGGTAAGTTGTGGGGTCCCTGTGACCTTTCTTCTATACTTGGAGTGAGTGGTTCAGAAGTTACACCTATCAATCTGAGTATTTCCCGTCATTACTGACAGTTGCAGTACAGCTCCACTGTACTGCAAGTACATTCATGCAGTCCTTCTTCTAAAAACCCTCTACACGCTGTAGTGTACTCAAATGTACTGCACTCTGGCTGTTTTGTGCTCAAAATCTATTGTTTCAAATTCATAAATGTATTAGTTGTGCCTATTTATGTAAGTGGGATATTTGGGGGTGTCTTTTTGTCTAAGACATGTTAAGGTCTTGTATGCCATCTGGTTTATATTCTTAATAGCAGAAAAAGGGGACAACAAAATGGGCAGGCAGAAAAGGGCAGAGAGTTGCACGCATTTTGTTGCAGGGTGTGGAGGGATGTACGTGTGCCATGGAAGCTTGCAATGGGATCACTTTGATCGTCCTGGATGAGTTTCAACCATGGCTTTTACCACAGCAAACTAAATCCACTCTCCCTTGACTGGAGGAAAACAGTACACGCATCAGGGCTGAGCAAGAAGAGGTTGTGCTTATAAAGCAGAAATCTTTATATAGTGACCAAACTTAGGAAAATCCTGAACAAAATCAATGCAGAAATGTCTCCCATTGTCTGGTTGGAAGGCAGCCTTACCCACTGAATTTTATGAAATTTACCATATTTCAGTCATTCTGAGGCTCAGACAAGAGTCATGCTTTGTTGTTACCTGGCTAATGAGGATAGATTCTTTATTTCTACAAGAAAAGTGTTTAATCCACTCATTATTCTTAAGAAATGAGAATTAGTTTGGGTTTTTTTTCAGCAGTGTATACCCTCCCAACTAGGAGTTTTACTCATGTTTCTTCTGTGTGCCCTTGGTTTTTCACCCTGCTTTCTTTTTGTCTGAGAGCTTCATTTGTGAAAAGGCATGTGGGGATCCGCGGGGGAGGCTGCAGGTTCTGGTGGGAGAGCTGATCTGATGGCTGGACTTCTCTCACCCCCTCCACTGGGTGAAGCATTCAGAGAAGCTTAGTTTTCAAAGAGCTTGTATTTACCAACAGTGAGGCACATCTGAAATTCAGTGTTACAGAAGAAAGTACATTGTATTCTTGTTCTGCACAGTTTGTACATCACTAATGGAGCTGCTTCTCTGAAGAAGATCATTAAATGACAAACCACTTTCAGACAGGCTCTCAGTAGAGAGCTTCACTCTTGTTAATCTAAGGTGAAACCTATGGGTCTTTCCTACACCTGGACTTAAACTTCTTACCTCTCTACTCTCTTCCATGCAAGATCTTCTGTGCCCTGACTCCCTGTTCTAGGGTGCTACGTTGCCAGCTATAGCTGTTCACTGGCCTTTCCACCACCCGAGACAGACTGCTGTTACTGCTGCTAGCCCTCCCCATGGAAGAGGGCTGTTGCCAAGTTCTATATTTTCTTTCTTTGCTCTTCTCCCTTTCTTCATTTTCCAGGGTATTTCCAATCTATCAATGTGGAGGCCTGTAAAAAGTGAGTAGGTATAGTATTAGTTGACTGCTTCATGAATTAAAATTATTAGGAGCTTTCCAAAGCTGAAGTTAATGCAATATTCACATGATAATCAACAATAGGTGAAACAACAATGATGAAAAAGGTATGAAATAATCCCCAGACAGTGCACACATCAGTGTCTTTGAGCACCCTCTTTTTGCAATCTGCTTTGTGAGATTGATAAACATATTGATCCAGAACCCTGTTCTGGAGTGGCGTAAATCACTGGAGGCACCAGGTGAAATAGTGACGTAAGTGCAGTTAATAAAGATTCTGGTATTGACTTCACAATGGTCAGGACTTCACTCCTAGTCTTAAGGAGGAACTGTTTGCTGATTTATCTGAGCTGAGAAACTGGTGTTGAGCAGTGCTATGGGATCCCCCCTGCCTGGTCTGCCTGCAGGTTTCTCATCCTGGCTAGGGACAGCTGCTGTGCTCCTGCCCATTTCCAAACCCAAATGACAGCTTGTTGCTGTCACTTTGTCTGTGAGCCCTTTGCTGGTTAGTTGATGCTGCTGCAAGCATGCCAAAGTATGGGCATAGGGCTACCTGCTCAGAATAAAGTGACTGACTGGTTGTGACTGTTAAGAATCATTTTTATGTCTTTTATAATTGAAAAGTTTATTGTACTGCTTATAAAAATTAATGTTGAACAATTTTCAAGTGGAACATTTTTCAATTAAAATGCCTGCAATATGATGGCACTAGTTTTCTCTTGAGTTATGATCTCACTGTGCCTTTACTTGGCTAATTAACAACTTGCCATGTCTTGAGACATTTTCATGCAGGGGCTTTTTCCTATGTGTACTTTCCACTTGAAAGTCCCTTTGCATTTTATTGCAAAGACTCCCAAAGGACATGGCATTCACCCTTCAGTTCAAAGTACAGCAGCAAAATGAACCAGGTAAAGGGTTGCCATGTAGAAAACAAGGTTTATTTTATTATTTTATTTTATTTTATTTGTTTCTCTGATCCAGATGAAAAACATAGTTGTAGTTTCTCCCTTATTTTCATACCATTGCATCTAAGCTGCTGGGCATCCAGAACTGTGTCTCTGGTGAATCACCGGTATGCAATGGCATTGACCTTGAAACCACTGGTCTTGTACATGCCTCATTTCTTCACCTTGTGGGTGCATGTCCCTTTCTGATTGTGCCACATTTGCTCTCTGATTTGCTTCCCCACTGTAAAAGCCTTTGGTCAGCATTGTACTTACAGTCTCCAGAACCATCAGAATGTTTTTGGAAACTCTTCCCAACTTGAATGTGGGTTTTAGGCATGCAACTTGAAACAGGTGGATGGATTTAAACACAAAGTCCAGAGAAATGTAAAATATTTGGGCACCTGTTTAACAGGATCTTCATTTCCATCAAAAATAACACATGGAAATCCCAGACCTTTGCCACTAGATGGTACCCACATAAAATACTATGTTTCTCACTTAATTATATATGCTCTTTTTTGCAGATAAGGTTTGGTCTGAATGCACTTATGATAGTTTATGTGAATGCTGAAGTCTCCAGGTTTTCCCTGTTAAAGAATCTTAATATGCTTTGGATACTTAGTTATCAGATAACCACTCCAATGGTTTAACAAACTAGTTTTTCCTTGTTGATTTGGCTCTGCTATGGTTATAGGGTTCTTCCAACCTGGCACACGTCTGTGCTGCTGCCAGATGAGGTGGTACCACCTACCACCTCTATCTCCACTCCCAGCAGCTTGTTTCTGTCTGCTGCCTACCTAGTGCTGTGCAAGGAATTAGTCCAAACTGGCAATGATTGACAGGTACACCACACAGCCATGTGGTTGCAGGTCCCAGCACCAGGGACACAGTGAGAACCAGCTCCTGGGAAAGAAGGAGCTGACTTCTCCTTCTGATGACAACAAGGACATCTGCAATTCAAGTGACTGGAATGAAGTGTGAGATTTGAAGATGTTCCAAATCTCAGAGGATCACACCTTCATTAACAATAGTCATTAAGGCCTCAATTCATCAAAATACTTAAGAATATTACTCTTTTAAGTATCTGAACTATACCATTGACTTCAATCGAGGTGCTAATGTGCTTAAAATGAGGTGAGTACTAAAGCGACTGATGGATGAAACTATATGCCCTGTTGCAGCTACCCCAGAAATCGATAGCAAAATGTTCATTGATTTAACCAGGCAGAGCTGTGCTGACAGGCAGCATGGAAACCGTGGCATCTTGCAGTGTTTCTCAGGCCATGTCTCCCTGATCATGAGTGCATGTTTGGATCAGACTGAGGCCACATACCCCTCTCCCTCCTCTGCACTCCATGTCAGCTGGGTGCCTGGCAGATGATGCCATGGGGTGTCCTGGTGGGCTTCCCCCAGACATCTCAGGGACTCAGGAAGCAACCTCTGTGTCTGGTCCCAATCCTTCATACCAGCAAAACCTTCTCTGAATTAATCGCGAGTCTTTGGCTGTGAAAACATTTAGGGTCCAGCCCAGAGCAGTGCTCAGGGTTTAGAGTTTTTCACTCCCCAGTAGTATTCCTAGAGGAGACAATTTAATCTGTTCTCTGAGTAAGCATGAAATCTGATCCGTAAGATGTCAGAAATAATTATTAAAACAGAAGAAAACAAATTTGGGTATGTTCCAGCAGAATACATATAGCTACTGAAAGTTGTAGTAGTCCTGAATATCTAGCAGGACAGCTGCGTAGTGCGATGCTTCGTTAGAATGTGCACTGTGAGACTGAATCCTCCAGCTGCACTCACACTTGGTTCACGTCGGTGTGTGAGCTGTCATTGCAAGCACAGCAATGGCAGTTGCTCCTTGGGTGAACAGAGTTGCTGCAAAATATATTTTATACTGTAGTGCTGCAAGATTTAAGTTTTGATGATATCCCTGCCATTAGCTTCAATTGGTTCAATATAGAAAAGAACTCAAGCCATGGTTAAGGGACTGTAAAATTTAGGCCAGTACTAAATATTGGAGATTATCATATTCAGGTATCTTTTCAGGAGGCAAAAATACTTGTATCCTGGAGTTCAGAAGTTAGCCAGGCAGTTGTCTTGCCTGTAGCCAGGCAGTTCTCTTGCCTGGCCTGCTACCTGGTATGTACAAACCTCCTTTCTCCCTGGGCCTCTTGGTACATGGGAAAGGACCTCAAGGCAGCCAGGGTCTTCTCTCCTTGGGAAAATTATGATTAAAAATGGGTGAGGCAGAGATTCAAGGTCATTGTTTGGGTCTATATTTTTGTTCACCTGATGGCCAAATATAACTGGTAGCTTGTATTTTTTGGAAGTCTTTTGTTAATTTCCTGCTCCTGCAGAACTTGCTTCTGCTTGATTCAACTGTACCCACATTAGGCAATGGGCAAATATTTGTGTTGGCTGGCAAGGCTACGTACATGGATCTGGCAATCTGTGCTTACCTTCATGAGGACACTGTGATTAAAACACTGCATCAGTCACCTAAGTGGTGAATTACCTTTTTTTCAGTTCTTATCTCTGTGAGTTGGGCTTTCTCTTCTACTCCTGAAACAGAGAAGTGACTGAGGAGCAGTCTGGAGCAAAGGAAAGGTTTTGCTTTTCACATCTCCTACTGGGCTGCTACAGTTTGCAAGTTCTAAGTATATATTCAATAGGAAAGGGAGAGGTGACTCTAGAATGTAGTGTTTAGCCCGTGCACCTGTGAGGGGGGCAGAAGAGCAAGTGTCCCACTGGATAGATGCAGGAACTTCAGTTCTCTCCCCTGTGGAATATCCAGAGAGGAACTGAAAGAAAGGGTTAATGCCTCCCCTCCTTCTCTTCTGGCTTTCTGATAGATAAATGATTTTCACTTCAGAAGAAAGATTTAAGGTACTTAACTCCTGGTCAGGTTGAGGCTCCAAATCCTAAATGAGAGGAATCACTCCATGCAAGGCAGAGAATGTGACAGTCCTAGAGAGGTACAGGATTCAACATCCATCTCTATCTCCAGCATTTCTTTCTGGCTGTGTACAGCAGGGGCTGACCTACATGAATCTGGTAATTATCTTTTTTTCTGAAGTGGGAGCCCATGCACCCCACCTGGGTTTTACAAACAAGCAAAGGAGCACCCAAGAGCTTAACAGTTGAGTGGCTGGTCCACATGCACCTGGCTGTGAGCTGCTGTGCACTGTTCAGGGAAGTCTAGCAAGGAGCTGAACTTGGGTTTTCAAATCCTTTAGATAATATGTTGACCCCCTTCCTTTTGTAGCTGTAACAAAGGTGTTGGGAGCAAGACTGTATTCTCGCCTCTCACTCATCCAGATTTGTTACTACTTGTTTTGTGCCAAAGGGAATGAATGAGAGAACGATGTTATTTATAAATCTTCCATTTTTGTTGATGTAAAATGGGATGCTAATGAAATACAGGCGTGTGTTATATCTGAGTGTAGTATTAGAGCTATACATACTAAACTTGCAAAATTCATAGGTATTATATAATGCAGTGTTCTGTATGATCTCTTCCATTGCTAATAGTTTCTTAAATATTATAGTTAAAAGTTGTCAGTTGTGTGCTGAAATATGATTTATATATAGAAATACAATATGGTGCTGCTTAATTCAATGTCATTCAATAATATATTTCATACGAAAACATCACAATCTATTAAGCCAAAGACATTTACTGGGAATTGACTTCAGTCCTTAGGAGGCTGAAAGTAGCTTCAGTGGGATTAATGGCTTAAAGCTAATTGTTTTGCTAATGTTTTATTTGAAATGTCCTGCTCAGCAAAGGTAGTGTGACATTTTGCTCACTAGGGATGATGAGCCAAATTCACTGCTGACATAGGCAGGTGTAACCCCATTGACTTAATGAGAGCTACTTACATCAGCAGTGAATTTGGTATCTTGCCCTTTTGAAGAAAAAGGAAAAATGCAAAGACTGGTGCTTAGAAACCTGGAGCTGGATCACAGAGGATGAAAGACAGAGGAAGTACCTGTATCTGAAATGAGTTGGCTAGAGTTTCTCTAGAAAAGTAGCTAGCAAAAGCAGCCAAATCTCACTTTACCCTCTTCAGGAAGGGCTGTGTGTTAAATCTTGCTAAATAAATGGTGTGAAATAATCTGAGGCTTTAATAACTACTTGAAAGAAGCAAATATATAACTGTTACTGGAACAAGGAATAGTTATTGCTCTTTTGTGAAGAGGAAACTTGCTCTTTAGAAAGAGAACAGAGATAGTGCAGAGGTACTGGTGACCTGGAGCAGGAAGGAAGCATTCACATTTAGAAGTGCTTATTAGTCCTGAAAGTCTGGAAGAGATAATGGGGAGGTGGAAGAGAAGTAAAGAGAGGCCTGGCCGCTTGTCTTCTCCAAGACAAAGATGGTGACCCCAGGAGCTACCAGGTAAACCCTTCTCAACCACCGCAGTGGGAGTCCTCACTGTCACCTTGCGCAGAGCAGAAGAACTACATGCCTGATTGCCTCCAGCAGAAAATTTGCTTGTATTGGGTCTGTGGGAGTGGGATCTTTGAGGATGGACTTGATTCATATTTTTTTACACTGCATTTTATTTTCTTTAGGGAAACATTACATATCCTCTCATTACAACATCATATCTTCATTCAGAACAGAAACTCTGAAGCATAGATCCATTGCCACTCTTTTTCTCTATATATGTACAGAGAAAAAGAAGGATAGAGATAATCCTTTCAAGAGAAATACATGGATCGTTTAAATTGCATTTGATGGTGGAGATCACGTCTTCCCAAGGCAAAATCTATAGACCTAATCAAGGCTATAGGCTTGATTTTCTTAAGCTAGTTGACTTTGGACAGCCAGTAGATATCGGCAAGCCTCCCAGGTCTCCAGCAAGGTCAGGACAAATAGCAGGGAGACCTGAGAACAATGTGCTGTGTGCAGTCTGCGGCTATGTGGCTTGTTCTCCCAATCCAGCTCCTGGCCCAGGGACAGACGGGCAAAGCTAGTCTTGGAAATAGTGCTGGTGATAGCTGCAGTGTCAACCGGTCTGAAATTTATCCTTTATCACGGTATGTCTAAAATGTTTCCTAAAACTCTGCCTCTTAAAAGCGGGTGAAAATCTCAGTGTTCATTTAAAAAAAACTTTAATAAAGAAGAAAATTTTATACTTAACCTTCAATACTTGACACAGAGATGTAAGTGATCCTAAAAATGCAGATACTTAAATGAGCCTGATGGAGTCTTTTCTTTTTTTTTAAAGGCTTCTGGGTATTTTTGAGGGGCTAGTTGAAAGATAACCACCCCTGATCCTTGAAAGGACATTCACAAGGTTGTGGAAATATGTGTGCCCTCACCCTGTCTCCCCCTGCAGAGGAAGAGGCAACTCTCTCCCCCCCTTCCCCGTGATTTCCTCCCTGGCCCTGTGGGAAGAAAAGGAGAGGGAGGAGAGGCACTGTGCCATAGAGGTGAGGCTCTCCCTGCCGTGTTCAGAGTGTGTTCCTGGATAATGCAATATCCCAAGCTTTTTGTGCCGTGTTTGACTTCCTGAGGGATATGGCACCACACATAATTCAGGAGCTAGATACTGACATCGGATCAGGAATGCTAATGCCAATGCAATTGGCTCTGAATGTAATTACAAGACTCACTAACTGGCTTTGTTTTCAGTCCACAAGCATTCCTGCTGTTAATTAAGGGGCTATGCTCAAAAGTTATGCATGAAAACATGTTTTCTTGAAAAGATTAGGCAATTCATTAAGATAAAATCCACATGAGCAGAGAATCCTCTTCCAGTATTTGATGTAGCCTGGAGGAAGAGGAGAAGATGCATATTACATAAAATAATTAGATTTTGAAGGATTTTCTGAGTGGGAAGTAATTTTTTTTTTAATGCAATACAAAACAATGCTAATGGAATATCTTGCCCTTTAGTCTTGACCGTGCTGGCATTCATATATCATCATGATAACCCCTTTAAATGCCTTACTGTGTAACGTGCAACCAAGAGCTATGTATTAGTTTAGAGTGCACATATAATTTTTATGGAGTGATCCCTGTGTTTACATTTTCAAAATGCTCTGAGCTCTGCTCCAGCACAAATGCCCTTCAATCAAGCAGGCAATATGATACAATGATCTGATATGGCTTTCTCCAGTCAGAGATGCTATTTTCTGGTTTACAAATACTTAGATATTTTATAGATTGGCAGAGTATTGAAACTTTTATGAACCTGGGAGATCTGCAAATGAATTATTCCTCTGAACTATCCAGGGAGTGTACATTACTGGTCAGATATTGATCTGAGATACAATGCACAAGAACAATTGAATTTAGGTTTTAACTTCAAATGTCTACTAATACTGAACACAGAGGAAACTCTGAGCACAAAACCAGCAAGTCACTTTAGCCACATAATAATGTTTGTCCCCTGGGTTTCATTTGAGTGAACTGCAGGTGAAGGTGAAGTGGCAAATATGGTATACACTGGTTTGTAATACGTATCAACATATTATGTTATGAATATGATGTTTATATTACAGGAATTACCAGAGTAGAGGAAAAAGCTGTTACAATTGTGTAACATTATACTGATATAAAGCTGTGCAAGAGATTGAGTAATGTTCTCCTATCAACTTGCCTAAAAGCCCAATATAAAGGCTTTGCTATTTGCTCAAGCAGTAGGGGGTTTCCTTTATTTGTAGTTTACCAGGGTTTTGTTAATGCTTCCAGATGTATTTTGGTGAAAGTCAAGGTAAGTTCAGCCATCCAAAAAGATAGTTTATAAACTAAACATCAGAGATGAAGAAAGAGCTGGCAAGTGGGAATGAGGATATTTCTTGTGCAACAGAAAATTCCTGTTAATTTATCTTACAGCTACATCACGAAAGTGTGGGGTTTTTTTTAGGAACTCACTTTATGATTTTAAAGGCAGGCTTAAGTATCCTATTGTCCTGGTTTTGGCCGAGATAGAATTACTTTTGTTCTCCGTAGCTGGTACGATGCTGTGTTTTGGATTTAGTATGAGAATAATGTTGATAACGCACTGATGTCTTAGTTGTTGCTGAGCAGTGCTTATTCCAAATCAAGGGCTTTTCGAGTTTCCTGCCCCCTGCCAGCGAGGAGGGGCACAAGAAGCTGGGAGGGGACACAGCCAGGACAGGTGACCCAGATGAGCCAAAGGGGTATTCCATACCATAGAACATCATGCTCAGTATATAAAAAGTTGAGGGAACAAGAAGGAAGGGAAGGACATTGAAAGCGATGGCATTTGTCTACCCCAGTAACCATTATGCGTGATGGAGCCCAGCTGTCCTGGGGATGGTGAGCCCCTGCCTGCCCATGGGAAGTGGTGAATGAATTCCTTGCTTTGCTTTGCTTGCATGCACAGCTTTTGCTTTCCCTATTAAACTGTCTTTGTCTCAATCCACGAGTTTTCTCACTTCTACTCTTCCAATTTTCTCCCCCATCCCACTGTAGGGGAAGTGACCGGTCAGCTGTGTGGGGCTTAGCTGCCAGGCGGGGTTAAAGCACCACAGCTGTTCATGGAAGAAGTCTCTAAAAAGGTGTTTAGAGTTTCCTGTACCACCTCTCACTGTTGTAAGCCTTGACAAGGGAAAGGGGAAACAGATAAAAAGTGATGGATTACTTTTCAGCTTAGACTAGTAATTTATGTAGAAAGATCTTTCTGTCCCTTTTATCCTCAAATATCCCCTCATCCTATTTCGTTTTAATTCATTCCAGCAGTTGGGTAAGCAGATACAACTGGATCTCTAACTGACTGCATAGAGTGCCTCTGATATTCCCAACACTGTTTACAATTTGCCAAGGCCCCTGACATCCCGTCACATCAGCTGTGCAGCTCTCCTCCTCAGCTGCAGGACTTGGGTCAGTTGATTCCTCTCCATCAGCAACCATTGACGGGGCTTAGAGCCTGTGGGAGCCTGCCCTCAGTGGCCCACCACCGCAAAAGGTACGTCACTGTTTGGTCTTTCTGTATATGGCCCAAATACCTTTAAAGTCTGTATTTTTGGAGAAGTTCCTTCAGGATTGTTAACTAAACAGAAGCTCTAATAACCACATCCGTTGTGTTGTGAGAAGGACTGTCACAATGGCATTTATCTGTTAGATGTCATTTAAGAAGACAGAAGCACTGCCTTGCAAGATGGGATTTGCAGGAGTGCATTATTTAAAAAATTATTTGTGGTATGTTATTTACTGGAATTTGATTCTGTCCTACTTTGCTTACAATCTTTAATTTAGTTTATGGGTCCTGATCTATTTATTTCACAGCCTTACTGAAGTTCTGAGTTGTTAAATTTGGAAATTAATGTGTTAGAAATGGTGACCCCTGTGCAGAGCAGAGAACTGGGATGCACAACCACACTGCCTCAAATAAGAGAGAACAGAAATCTGTAATATCCCATAGTAAGTTACAGAGGACAGGATCATGGTCAGTGAAGGCAATGGACTGGATCCTAGAAGTAGTATGGAGGCATCAATATGCTCATTTACTAATTAGCTTTGGCCTGCCATAGTGATGGTTTTAAGTTGCTTCCGGAGGTAGCTCAGAGAGCTCAAACTTTGCTGGCTTAAGGTTTTCACCTGCATTCCCTTGTGCAGGACAGGTCCTGTGCCCCTTGACAAGGCACAGCACGGCCTGAGGGTCTGGAGTAACTGTGAAAATGTTCTTTACACAATAATCAGACTTAACCAAATCACTATGCGAAACGTGTGTGTGTGCGCGCATACCAGAACAAACATTTCTCTAGGCCCTCAGTACCTTGTCCTCTCAGCCCCAGAGGTACATTTAAAGGACGTCCATATTCAAGGGTCTTTGAAAAAGGGCTGACTTTGAAATGTTTTGCTGAAAGCAAGCTGAAGTTCTGCTTCCCAGGATCCAAGAGCTGCCTCTGGAAACAAGGGTTTGCCCTGCAGACCTCTCAGTGCAAAGTCACTGTTAGTGTGGCTGTTACCCCAGCTGTGAGCCAACCTGTGCAGGCAGGGTCCACATCCAGATCCCTCTTTGGCTGTTGCTGTTTAGATTCAAGGACACAGCAGGACAGGGACTAAGGAAGGGTGAAAGACTGGACTGGAATTGCCCTAAATGGTTTGTCTCTGGTGTTCCAGATAATTTTAATTATTAGTATATAGTCAGATCCCTTCACTGCAGCAATCTCATTTTTGGTGATCCCTTGGTATTCACATGGTCTTCAAGGTATGGGATTCCAAAGAAGGACAAATGTGTGCTTCACTTTTGCTAACTACCAGACATCTGTGGGGTGATTAATCCCTGGAGCATTGTAATTTACATGTGTTTTAAATGTTTTGAGGCTTAGATGTAAATTGTTTCTCTCCTTTTTTTTTTTAGTATTCTAAATCCAAGTGGTAGACAACAGTGGTGATGGGGTTTTGGGAGTATCAATCCTTTAAATAATGTTCATCAGTTTATAAAAGCGATAAAATGCCTAAAACTGCATCTGCAGCAACCCTCAACATGTAAGTAGTAACATTTGTTGTTCTCTAGTGTTTAATATCTGGTTTTTTCCAAATAATTCATTGGGTTTACTAACTAGATTACTTAAGTTAATATTAATTATAAATTGTTTATTTTTGAGAGCTTTGCTGGTATTCCATATAATTATGTTATTTTTTCAAAGCATAATGATCAAAAAAATCAGTAGATATTAAAAAAAAAACAAAAAAAACCAAAACAAACCATCAGTTTAATCTCAGATAGCTGCTGTCATTCATGGAGTACCCACACTGTTATTGTGAGCTGTAACAACATGCAAACTGTTTGTTGGAAATGTATCCTGTGATTCAGCATGGAAAAGCATGTTCTTCTGTATTTAATGACAGAAAATAGCAGGTTCAAAAGGATCTAAGAAACACTGAGATGGAAACTCTGCATGGACTTTTTGTATTAATACAAAATCTTTGAGTCAGCATAGGCCAGGGGAACCAAGATCTTAGTTTTTATGCCAGTCATTTGGATTTTGACTTAATGACTTAGGCTGCAGTTTGTCAGGTGGTGTTAGCTGTGCTGCTAGAGTTTTATGTACGTTGGGCAGAAAATCTCAGGTTTTCTTCTCATGCATGAGTGGGGAGAAACAGGTTACAAGAAAGTCTCCCAGCTGGGTCTGGATTATGCAAACTGAAGAATGGGTAATCGGTCTAATTTTGTATGCACCAGGTTGGGCAGGATCTGTATAGTGCTTTCTGATTTTAGCTCATCTGTAACTGTGAAGAAGTGGCTCTTGTTTAAAGTAGATAGCTTTTCAGGGTTTGGGGTTTTTTTGTTTCTAGATGATCATTCGAACCTCAAATAGGAACTCCATGCATTTTCAAAATTACATTTTTTGTGCCAGTCTTTCTTCAGTGCTTCTATAATATTGAACACACACACACCCCCACACCCACCAAATAGAATAGAACAGAATAGACTATCTCAGTTGTAAGGGGCCTACAACGATCACCTGTCCCAGCTGCCTGACCACTTCAGGGCTGACCAACAGCTGAAGCACGTTGTTACGGACATTCTCCAAATGCCTCTCAAACCCCGACAGGCGCGGGGCATCGGTCGCCTCTAGGAAGCCTCTTCCCGTGTGTGACCACCCTCCGGGTAAAGAAACGCTCCCTAATGCCCAGCCTAAACCTCCCCAGCGCAGCTTTGCCCCATGCCCTGCGCCCGGCCCGGGGGCAGCAGGAGGAAGAGCTCAGCACCCCCCGCCCCACGTCCCCCCTCAGGAAGCTGCAGGAGCCATGAGGGCGCCCCTCGGCCTCCCCTCTGCCACCAGACCGACCCAGAGCCCCCAGCCGCCCCTCGCAGGACGCGCCTTCCCGCCCCCCCCAGCAGCCTTGCCGCTCTCCTCTGAACACGTTCACATAATTACGGTGTCCCTGAACTGCAGGTGGCCACAGGGCTGTCCATACACCAGAGTACCACCAATGTAGTGCGAAGGAAAGCAGGGAGGTAAAAGGAGGAATGTGCCTTGCAGGGGTCAGTCCCTCTTTTTCGTCTCTTGGGAATGCAGATTGATGAAGTGAGAAAGTGAGGCCCGTGTTGATCCCCATCCCCATGCCATGGTAAGTGTGAAGGGTTGATTTCTGCCAACAGCTGTCAATGTCTGTAGGCTTTGCTCTTTTTCTTCCTCCTCTCATTTTTCCTCTAGGTGTGGGAAGACCGGCTGCCAAAGCACGGCCTTAAAGCCTCTGAACCCCACCACATGCACAGAAAACACTGTACAGGTGATACGTGACTCAAGCAGGTGCAGATGGACAGAAGTAAGTTCCGGTGCTTAATGTCATGTGTAAGCTCCAGCAGCCATGGGGTGTGGAGCAAGCTAGGGCATTGTGGCAGTAAGGGCAAGGTGCACAGCCCCTGGCTGAAAGGAGCTAGCAAGAACCTAATTCTGTCACATGTTTAAGGAAAATCTGGGGCACTTTTTCTGTGCCTCTGATGGATTTCCTCGTATGATATAATATGGAGCCTGCTGGAGGTGGCTTACTCCTGCTTTTGCATCAGAAGATATTGTTTGAAGTAGTAAGGTATCTGTATAAAGGAAAACAACATTACAGATGAGTGGCAAGGTCTTTTTACCCCAAACCCCATATTAAGAATCGAACTGAGACCAAGCCGTTTCTGTAGCATCAGTTTGCCCAGCCTTTTATCCAAGGACAACATTGAGTATTTTTGGTGTTTCCTGCATTTACAAGGTCTGTGATCTACCAGTGTGGCTCTAGGAAAATACTTGTACTTAGAAAGGAAAGCATGTGAGTTTGTACCTTGACTTCTTCCACTTCCGTGACCTGAAGACCATCCCTGTCATCTTACTTTTGTATCTGGAGAGCCACTCCAGATCCAGATGTTCTCCACAGAGTGCTGGCTCACCATCCATTCACTGCAGAGTATGCTGGCTTAAACAAGGCACTTTATATGACAAAGGATGCTGCTAGAAAAGGCAGTGAAGAGACATCTGGATAGGAAACTCATACTTCTAGTCACTGCATGGAGCAGATGCAGTTTATCTAGCAGATTGTCAATGCAACTCCAGGGAACTGATTGTTGTCCATTCACCAAACGGACTGAAGCAATAGAGGTAGGCAGGGGTGTTTCCTTTGGATATTCCTCATCTGAAATGAACATATAGCAGAACATGGGGTACCAGCTTAAGTGATCTGTGGCCCAGGGTGTGGAATACCAGGCCACCAATTTATGGGGCAGCCCAGCAAATCTTCAGCTAAAAGATGGCTCTCAAGTGGAACAGGAGGATGATCTTGTGATGTGGAGCCAGAGCAGAGTGTCCCACATCATGTCCCCACACCCATCTCCCTAGTGGTTTGACAAGAAGATATTTTTATACCCTTCCCAGGCACAGAAGGAAGCACAGAATGTTTCCTGTGTGTGGCACATGCTGATCTCAGTGTTAGGAAGGCAACTTACACCCCAGAGAGTCCTGTCTTGCCACATCTGCTTATGACTGAGCAATAGTGCCATGTTTCCCCCATCCAGCCCAGCCCTGGGGTGCTGCAGCCCATCCCAGAGGGTACCCCAGCTCTCAGCAACGCTAGATGGATGCTGATGTTGGTTATGGGAGATGTTTCCTGCTCAAGCCAGATATGGTCCATCATATTTGAGAAGTTGTGGCAATCCAGTGAAGTACCCATGGACCGGGAAAGGAGAAACATAACCCTCATTTTTAAAAAAGGAAATAAGGAAGACCCAGGAAACTATGGGCCAGTCAGTCTCACCTCTGAGTCTGAGACGATCATGGAGCAGATCCTTCTGGATACTATGCTAAGGCATATGGAAAATAAGGAGGTGACTGGTGACAGCCATGACCTCACGAAGTGCAAGTTATACCTGACAAATTCAGTGGCCTTCTACAATGGGGTTACAGCACTGAAGGATGAGGGAAGAGCAACTGACATGATCTACCTGGACTTCTGCAAAGCTTTTGACAGTCCTGCACAGCACCCTTGTCTCTGAACTCAAGAGACATGGATTTGACAGGTGGACCACACAGTCGATAAGGAATTAGCTGGATGATTGCACTTAGAGAGTTGTGGTCAATGGTTTGATGTCCAAGTGGAGACTGGTGATGAGTGACATGCCTCAGGGGTCTGTACTGCTACCAGTGCTGTTCATCTTTGTCAGGGACATGGACAGTGGGATCAAGTGCACCTTCAGCAAGTATTCAATGATACCAAGCTGTGTGGTGTGGTCAACACACTGGAGAGAAGGGATGTCATCCAGAGGGACCTGGACAGGCTTGAGAGGTAGGTCTGTGCAGACTTCTTGAACTTCAACGTGGCCAAGTGCAAGGTCCTGCACCTGTGACAGAGCAACCCCCAGTATCAGTACAGGGTGGAGAATGGATTGAGAGTAGTCCTGACAGAAGGACTGGGGAGTGTTTGTGGATGAAAAGCTCAACATGGCCCAAAACCATGCACTAGCAGCCCAGAAAGCCAAATGTATCCTGGGCTGCATCAAAAGAAGCGTGGCCAGCAGGTCGAGGGAGGTGAGTCTGCCCCTCTACTCCGCTCTGGTGAGACCCCACCTGGAGCACTGTGTTCAGCTCTGGGGCCCCCAACATAAGAAGGACATGGACCTGTTGGAGTGAGTCCAGAGGAGAGCCATGAAGATGATGACAGGGCTGGAGCACCTTCCTGTGAGGAAAAGCTGAGGGAGGTGGGGTTGTTCAGGCTGGAGAACAGAAGGCTCCAGGGAGACCTTATAGTGTCCTTTCAATACCTGAAGGGGGCTTATAAGAAGTATGGGGACAGACTTTTTAGTAGGGCCTGCAGTGACAGGGCAAGGGGTAATGTTTTAAACTAAAAGAGGGTAGATTTAGATTAGATAGTAGGGAGACATTCGTTACTATGAGGGTGGTGAGATGCTGGAACAGGCTGCCCAGAGAAGGTGTGGATGTCCCATCCCTGGAAGTGTTCAAGGCCAGGCTGGATGGGGCTTTGAGCAACCTGGTCTAGTAGAAGATGTCCCTGCCCATGGCAGGGGGTTTTGAACCAGATGAACTTTAAGGAACCAAACCACTCTATGATTCTACGATTCTGCGGTGCCTGGCAGGAAACTGCACTTGGGGATAATTGAGTGGTTGGGAAGAAAGAGGGGTTGTGGCAGTAAGTGCCAAGCCTGAGCAATGATTGCAAGATCAGCCCCTCAATTAGGGAAGTTAGGCCATGATGAGACTGGAAAAAACAGGTCTAGTGCAGCAATTATACTTAATAATTAAACTTGGCTGTGCAAGAACTACAATCATTAATTCCTTCTTTTGCTTTAGGGGCTGTGTTTCTTCACTGGTCTAACCTTTGCTGTCCATCCACCACAGCAACTTTGACATCCACCTCTTTCCAGATTCCCCTTGAGAGCTGTCATTCTGCAGTGAGCAGTGGGGGAAGCCATTTCTCATAGCCCCTTGCTCTAGTCCACATCCTATTGAGGTCCTCCAGGTGGTTTTTTTTTAAGACCTGCTGACATTGCATTTTACCTGCTGTCAGCCTACAGCAAGGTAGTAACTGTGAACTTCCTCAGCAAGGTCAGGAACCTGGAGCCCTTCCTTCCCTTCAGTGGAGGCAGCATGTGCTATATGAAAATACTGTTTTATTTCCTATTCTTGCACTAAGATGGGCTCTCTGTTTATATAATTTCCCTGCGGAATAATGTGCTTGTTCTGCTCACTAGTCTGAGAAAGGTTTGCACAGACAGGAGGAGGTAGGAGCTCTGCTTAATGTGACTTCCATGAAGGTAGTCCTAATGACAGCCTTTCAGCTGTGCAAGAGCAGAGAAGAGACTAACTTGTAGGAGAAACAACCTTCTTCAAAGCTCTGAACTCTTTGAAGAAGTTTTCTTTAATGGTCTAATTTTAATATCTCTGTTTACTGAATCTTGGTTCCAGTTAGGGAATAAAGAGATATTTCCTGATGACTTCTCTAGCTTTGAAAACAAAATTTCAGGGATAGTTATGCAATTAACAGTGACTTAACACATGTTTGTATAGCAGCAGCAAAACCTTCTGTGGAAGAAATGAAATTTCTCCTCGAAGGAGAGCGATTGTGTAGATAACTTATTCAAATGTGTAGATAAAATTTCTTTGACATGTTTTGTAGGAAGAAACAGAGGCACGTCAGTGTTGAAATTGGTCTGGATACCACAAATCTATTCACAGGTAATTGGATTACCTCCTCTGGTACCAAAAAAGCGGCTGAAAAAATGATCCCCAGATGATGAAACAAATTCACACATTTGGTAGCACAGTGCTGAGCAAAAGAAACTCCCAGGCTCTGTGGAAGTGGCGTGAGAGCAATGACTGTCAATGGGAGCTGCCTTTCTAGCCATGCCACCGCTTTCCTGCTCTGTCCAGGCCATCCCACAGAGCAGGAGCTAAGGGGACCATTCCCACTTAGGCCAAACAGTGTATAAACCTCCTAAATGCTGCCTTGCTTTGCGGTGAAGTGGCTCCAGTTGCCGAAGTTTTGTACAGTTGTCAAAGTTTTATACAGTTGACAGCTCCCATTCAACACCACGGCAGCTGTGGGGACCTTCAGTGTGTTGGAGGGGTGTCATGGTTTAACCGTGGCTGGCAACCAAGCCCCACGCAGCCTCTTGCTCACTCCTTCCACAGTGGGATGGGGGTGAAAATCGAAAGAGTAGAAGTGAGAAAACTCATGGGTTGAGACAAAGACAGTTTAATAGGGAAAGCAAAAGCCGTGTGTGCAAGCAAAGCAAAGCAAGGATTTCGTTCACCACTTCCCATGGGCAGGCAGGGGTTCAGCCATCTCTAGAAAAGCAGGGCTGCATCACACATAACGGTTACTCATGAAGACAAATGCCATCACTTTCAATGTCTCTCCCTTCCTTCTTCTTCCCCCAGCTTATATACTGAGCATGGTATGGAATATCCCTTTGGCCAGTTCAGGTCATCTGTCCTGGCTGTGTCCCCTCCCAGTGTCCTGTGCCCCTCCAGCCCTCTCACTGGCAGGGTCTGAGAAATGAAAAGTCCTTGACTTAGTGTAAATATCACCCAGCAACAATTAAAACCATCAATGTCCTATCAGCATTATTCTCACACCAAATCCAAAACACAGCACCGCACCAGCTACTAAGAGGAAATCAGCTCTATCCCAGCTGAAGCCAGAGCAAGGTGTTATTCCCTATGGTGCAGGCACTTGATGGGTGCCTGGAGGCTGGAAACCGTCAGCTGCTGGTGGTGTGTGTTCTCACTGCCATCAGGACACCTCTGGCTACCATTTCTAGTCAACGGTGTCTGTCCCCACCTTACTGCCTAAAGGCTACTCTGATATTTCCACCCATGTTTTTTCTGTTTCGTCTGGTCTACCTTCACAGACCTGGGAGATCTGGTGTGGCCAGATGACCAGTTGCCATGTTCAATCAGACTCAAGGACCATCTAGGCTCAGACTTTGTCTTTAATTATGGCTGATACCAGGTTTTCAGGAGAGGCAGTCTATGGGATCTGTATATGGGATAAGAGATCCTGCTTGCTAGCAGTCAGGCCTGGAAAGCATGGTTTAGCATTCTTTAAGCCATGTTTGTCATCAGTGATTGTGGCCATCCTGGACAGTCTAATATCCATATGCTACTAAATCTCACCTTGAACTGTACATATTTCGTCATGGACAGAGAAGTGTGCAAATATTTGCCTTACTGTTTTCATCCTGTGCATTTTCTAGGACTGATACAAGCTGATAATGTGCTGGGTGTTTCAGGACAAAGCCAGAGCCAGCAAGCTTACCTGTGTGGTTGTACAAAATTCAGCTCCAGTTTTTAAAAATAATGAGTGCCATTCACATCAGCAGGGACTGTTGATGGCACACTACACTGCTCTATACGAAAAAAAATATGGAAGAGCAGCCCTTGTTCTCTTCTGCTGCCAACCCCATACCTTCACCCACGGGGAGCAGCCTGGTTAGCTACTGACACCAGCTCTTAGGTGCAGCAAACCACTGCAAACCCCTCATTAAAGGTGTGGAAAAACTCATACAGACACACTGTTGTTTGCTCTTATTTGTGCAAATGGGAGGAGGCTTGTGCTCCCCACCTTCCCATCCTTGTTTCAGAGCTTGGAGAAGAAGAGAGAGAGGAGGAGGATGAAGATGGAGGGAGGAGTGAGCATGGGAAGTCAATACAGCTAAATCATAGCATTTACTCATTCAGTTGCCTTCCACTTTGGTACTACAGTACTGTTTGCGCTGTTTCCTCCCTGTGGGAAAATTACTTGGCAGGGGCGGGGGGTGAGTGAGGGTGGGTGCACGGAGTTAAAGAAAACCGGGACCCAATAGAAGCATGGTATTGCAGAAAGGTTTTTAGTGTAAAATGCAGCTATGGCTTTCAGGATGGCTGGCACGGATGGAATCTCCCTGGCCAGGGCTCCCTAACCACACACCCTGCCGTCTGAGCACCTGCTGGTGGGAGTAACGGAGGCTGGAGCGGAGCGGAGACCCCGCGGCCAGGCTCTGCTGTGCTCCCTGCGGGAACGGGAAATCGATGGCTCCACACAGCTGATACGTGCATAGCGGTTGTCACACCAAGAATACATGAGAAGATGTCCACTGCTGAGCCAACCGTTGTGGTGAAATTAATTTTCTGGGATGAAACACTCTCATTGCAACACCAACGCACACCTCCATCCCAAAGTCACCCGCCTCTGGGGCACTGCCACACCTCACTGGGCAGGCGACACCAGCCCGTAACAGAAGTGTGTGTGACTGGAGTCACTCCAGCTCCACCTAAATGTAAGGAAAATGGACTGGTCCTGGACTGGTCTAAGTGCAATGGGGGAGGCAGGAGCATGTGGAATTGTTGTCTAAACTCCCAAGATAGCACACACTGATTCAGTGTTTCTCTAAACTTGTTACAAATGAAGGGACTTCTAATGAAAGGAGACTGCCTTGGGAAGAACAGGGAATAAACAATGGATGGTGAAAAGAACACTGTTATCTTCAGTTATGCAGAAAGAAGCCTCCAAGTGAGCAAGTTCTGGCCACAAGAGGAGACAAGCCAGTAAGGTGTTGCAATCCACAGAAAGCTGGTTCCAAGTAGGATAAAGATAATTGTGGCAGTGGGAGATTGTGATCTCTGACTCAAATAGCCCCCCGAGAGAGGGCAAAACCCCATCTGGGGAGCACGCGTAGTTAGCAGAAAGCTTCCGTAGTGCTGTATGAGGATGCGCGCTGATCTGCATTAGAAGCGAGACACTTGTAGCCAGTCCTGTGTATGGTCAATGAATGTGCAACGTACTGTGAAGTACAAAAAGTGGATAAATGAGGGGAGAAGTTAGGGAAGACGCCATCGTAACTCCTGGGATCAGTCGATGGGCTGAACCTGTCTTGTCCCGCATAGGGACACCTATTGGGTAAGAACGTGATTCTATGAATAACCCATAACTGTTATTGTGTTGTTTTAAGCTTCTTTTGCAGCCAGTGTATTGTCACCAACAATCCTCGAACCTTACTCTGTCACAGGCTTGCATATAAATGTCTGGAGATTTGAGTAGTTGTTATAAGAGTTTGACTCAGTGATGCTGTCAGCAGGGGTCCCTGAATAGGTCCCCCTTTTCATTCATTGAGTGCTAAAGCCAGAGCTACTTTTTCTGTGACAAAATCACTGGCTTGCCTCACACATGACAAATGCCTGCCTTTTATTGCTGCTATTTTTCTTTGCCAGAGCTCCCGCTGCAGCAGATATCCTTGGGGTGCAGGGAGGGAGAGAGCTTTGCTGGTGCTGCAGCTGCTCGAGTGCCTGGGGAGGGATGCCACCACACCTATTATTAAATAACTTACAGTGGAAGTTGTGATTTACCCTTCTGGAAGTGCATGACAGGCCACACAGAATATCAAACTGCTGAATGAGTGCTTGCTGCAGGTGGCACTGCGAGCCTTGCCCACCTAGGTACTCCCACTGAAGCAGAAAAAGAATGGGAAGGAAACATGCTATCCTTTGCAGCCATGGCTTGGGCCAAGGCTAGCCAGTTTGTCTTGGTCTGTATGTCTCAAGGCACTCTGAGCCTCAGGTTTGGCTTGCAAAGTGAATGAACTGCCTCTTAACTGACCTACTAGCCTCAGCAATGGCAGAAATTTTGGTTAAGGCTCCCACAGCAAGGTCCTTCTCACTTCTGCTCCTGCCCTCTTGTACAAAGCCAAAACAGTTGCAACTTTGCTTGTCATGGTCAAAAAAAAATAACTGCAAACCTTTTGTGGTTCAGAGCTGAAGGCAACCATTGTGCAAGCTCTCCCATGGCTGTACCTTCATCCTCACCATGCCACTCTCAGATGACCCACAACTCCCTCTTGAAAGCAGGATGGGCACCTTAGTGCACCATCAACTTAGTGTCAGGGTGCATTTTGATAGTATGGTAAACGTCATAAGGCTGGAAAGATGCAGTATTTTGGTACAGAGAGAGAGAGTAAGTGTGAGACGTTGTTTCATGGGCTGCCAAGTGCTGAGCCATGGCTGTGGATGTATCTGTTAAAAGTGACTGGAGAGCTCCCACAGCCAGTGAGTGCCCCTCTGTCCTGGTTTTGGCTGTGGTGGAGTTACTTTTCTTCTTAGTAGCTGGTACAATGCTGTGTTTTGGATTCAGTATGAGAATAATGTTGGTAGCACACTGATGTTTTAGTTGTTGCTTAGTGCTTACTCCAAGTCAAGGACTTTTCAAGTTTCCCACACCCTGCCATTGAGGAGGGGCACAAGAGACCTGGAGGGAGCCAGGATATTTCATACCATAGAATGTCATGCTCAGTATATAACTGAGGGGAGTTGGCTTGAGTCTCTTGGTGACTGCTCAGGGGCTGGCTGGGCATTGGTCAGAAGGTGGGGAGCACTTGTGCTATGCATCACTTGTGTTTTTTTTTCCTTTGGCGTTTTATTCCTCTATCCCTCTCTCTCCTTTCCATCACAATTTTTGTTCCTCTTCTTCTTATATCTTATTTCCAGAATTAAATTGTTCTTCTGTCAACCCATGAGTTTTACCTTTTTCCAATTCTCCTTCCCATCCAGCTGAGGGTAGAGAGGGGAGTGATGGAGCAGCTGTGTGGTACTGAGTACCACAACAACACCACGTGTGCACGCACACACATGCACATACACACACACACTCATATGCACATGGACACTTGTTTGTTTGCTGTGCCTTTAGGGTCACCAACAGTAGAGCTAACAGCATGGGAAGAGAGCGAAAACCAGCAGATGGAATAGCTGTGCCTTTATACCAAAGTCCTGAAAATAGTGTTTCTCTCTAAGAGCATTCCAGAACACCATGTCTCAAAGCAAGGAAACTCAATGTTGCACATGTGATAGTATCTTTGGCCTTTCCCGCATTCTGCAATCTTTCCAGTGTACATACTAGATTTTTTTCTTAGGGGAAGTGGTCCCTGTGTCCTTGTCCAAATGTAATTTCTCCCCTAGTCATGTAGCATGTGGTGTGGTGTCAACCATTCTTCAACCGCAAGGAAGTGGCATTTCAGCACTCTTTCACTGGCTTGTTTTGGTTTGACAGGTGCCATGGAAAGGTAAGCTGTTAATGATGATGGTAATGATAGTAGACATTAGCTTTGCATGGCAGGTATTTTAAAGTCATCCTCACTCCCAGGCAGTCAGCAGCTGTCTATTAGAAATGAAGACAAAAGAAGGCATCAGGCTGAGAAACTGCTAGACGGCTCAGGTGTCGGTGGCCCAAAGGTGCAGAGATGCTTCTCCCCTTGGCACAAGAGAAGAAAACAAACAGGATGGATGTTGGTTAAGTTGCTTTATGTGTGACAAGAAGGTGCTCAGCAACTTTGCTGATGGCTGAGGCAGAAGAGTCTGTGCAGACCAGAGTCCTGCTTGGTGCAGTCAGTGGACTTTTCTTTACGAGAGACTTTACTGTATTTAAAATAATCATCCAGATAAGTGAAAAGTCAATGAGTGAGCTCGGGCTGCACTCCACTTTGCAATAGCTGAGCTGTAGATAATTACATTATCCTGGGGGGCTGCTCCTTTACTGAAACGGGTTTGAAAAGCCAAAGCTTCGTGACGTGGTGTGATGGCTTTTTCAGACGACAGAAGGTTTGGATCAGCCCTGCCTTGCTGTTACCCCTGCAGCCTGGTCATATGAGGGTCTGTATGTTAGTGGGAGGAAGGGAGGGCAGCAAAGACACTGTAAAGTGTTACTGGCTGCAACGAGGCTTGGAGCTGTTACGTTTCTGCTAGTTCAGGTTTTGAAGTATCTTTTCTAAAAATGGCTATAAATAAAATAATAATTTATTCATGCCGAAAAGAGTGCATGGCAAGATAATTAACATCTCCAAAGAGAGAGCCCAAGATCGTGATAAAAGGGGCGGGGCAGGGCGGGGGGGGGGGGGGGGGAAGTAATCAGGAAAAATCCAGGAATGAGGTCTCGAACAGCAGATGAAAGAGAATTCCATCAGTCATCATCAGCTGTTACTAGCAGTAAAACACCTCCCCCTTCTTCTGCGCTCCAGGAAGTTCATTCCTTCCCAGACGCTTTCTGCTGAGACGGAACATTTCCCTCGCCGCGGCCCCCGGAGCTGCCCCCCCCGCTGCGGCGCCCTGGGGCCCGCGGCCGCGCAGGGGGTCGCGCCCCGCTCGCCGCTCGCCGCCGGGGCTCCCCGGGCCGCACCGCGGGGCACCGCCCGGGCCGCCAGCCGCGCCCCCGGCCGCCCGGCAGCACCAGCGCTCTCCGGGGCCGCTGTGTGCAGCTGTAACCGCGGGTGACACCCAGGCCGGGCCCGGTGCCAGGCTCTGCCCGCTGCGAGGCCGGCGGCGGCGCTCCGGGGCCCCGCGCCCGCCCGGCCGCCCCCCGTCCCGCCCGGCGGGGCTCGGTGCCCGCGGCCCGGGGGAGGGGACCCGCCGGGGCCCCGCCGCAGCCCGGCTCCACGGGGGGGCACTCTCGTCCCGCACACCCCGAGCGCGGGAGCGTTTATCTCTCCTTTTGAAAGGCGGTTTAGCCATGACAGGTAATTTGGCACATTTCTAGCTGCGATGTGCCAAATGGTTTGGCAGATATTTCGCGTACATCTGAAAATAGGAGCACCTGCTGCTGGCCCACGGGGAGACTGGGGTGGGAGGGGGGGGTATGAGTTGCTAATTACAGGCCTTGTAACAAAACTCACACTGGATGCGCAAGCCGGCCCTGCGAGGGGTGGCCCATCTTCCCAAAGACACGAAAAGCCGCTCTAAAATATTATTCTCCTAGGCACCAGCATCTTTTCGGCCAGCTTGGGCGACCCCATCACGGAGTGATGATGAGAAGAGTGATGGATCTGGTTTGTTAATCACACTGCATGGCTGCGTTTGCACGGCTGAGCTACCATGCGGCACATACAAGTGGGTCTGATTCACCAGGGACAGAGGAGCTTTGTGGAAACTTCACCTCGAGCTGCAGGAACATCTCTTTCCTTATTGTGGATGCCCGAAGTCTGCTGAAGTTTAAGGTGAAGACAGAGAAGAATCCCGTCATTAACAAAAACTTCATTAAATTATGTATAGAGAGAATATAAAGGAACTGACGAGAGGACTTAATTGTGAGCATACCAGCCTTCTGTAATTAAAGCAGTTGATTGCCCAGAATTCACCTTAGACAAGACTTTCAGACTAGGGAAAGAACTAGGGAAGTTTTGGTGAGGTTGAAATAAGTAATAGTTACAGGAAAAATATTTCAAATACAAATAAAAATTATGTATTGAAATATTTTTTTCCGTGTCCATTTTCCTGATCAAATAATATTTTTGGTTTGAAAAATCAATTAAAAGTGGGATTTAAAGCAGACAACCGTCTAGCCTACAGTGAATAAGCACTTCGGCAACCATAATTACACATATTGACACAAAAAGTTACCAATGTCAGGCCAAACCCCGTACAGAATATGAATGAATAACAGTTGATGGAGCAAGGTGGGGTTTGCTCATTTCTTTCTTTCTACAAATCTACAGAACAGGCAGATGGCCAAAACTGTATTATGTTTTTAAACCAACTAACTGAACATTTCTTGCTTTGAATGATAGCTTTAACTCTGTCTTAGGATCCTATTAGCTTCACAAATGGTTTGGAGGTACATTTGATTTTCTCATAGCTCCTATCAATGCCACCTTCAATGAAGTCTAAAGTTTGTTTTTAATTGTAAATATTTATTAAAAACCAAACCAAACCTGAAGAGTCAGCTGAACAGAACACAGGGGAAAAGGTAAGCAGCAAGACCAAGTTGTGAGGATGTGACTGTTTGTGACAAACTTCTTATGCTCATGCATGGAGTGACAGGATGGAGAGTCCCTGGGTGCAGCAGTCCATGCGGAGTCCAGACCCTGCAATACCCTGCAATACCAAGCTGGGCTGTTACGTATGCTCGAAGATCACATGAGATCATTTCCAGTAGCATCCCTCATATTTTCACGCCACATCTGTTCTCTATAAATTACATGCCGACCTAAAATTCCTTCCGTGAATATCTACAGAAGAAATCTAAGAAAAATTAAGATTTCCATCAAAGCAAGCAACCATGCAAAATCAAATGGAGCGTATCTGCTCATTTAAAACATTTTTCCAATCCATTGGCAACAACAAAGTCCTGTTCTGGTGAAGCCTTTGCTACACATTCAGCTCTCGGCCCAAAACAGAAAATTGAATCCTTGGGGCAAAAGGGCTGCACTGGACATCTCTGGCTGTTCTGGGTGTCTCTAGGGGTGACAGAGCTAGCCCTGGGGGTGCCTTGCAAGCCCCAGTTGTCAGGCATCTCTTTTGGGATGGGGCAGCACCAGGGACGGGATGGGCCGGCATGGTAAGGGCTGGCAGTGCGCTGCTGGCCCTGACAATGCCTGTTTATTTTTCTCTGGTTTTTCTCCCTCTCTGCTCTCCCTTTTATCCAGAGACCACTGAAAATCTGGGCCTGTAAATCTTTCAAATCATATAGCAGGAAACCAGGTGCAATTTCAGGCTGTAATAATTCAAAATGGTAAATGCCACTCATTAGAAAACCTGTAACTCTTTTTAATAGTTTGGAAGGTAAAAAAAAAGGGATTTGATGCTATCTTCATGGAAGGAGAAATTTCTTTTGTTATTTTTAGAAGTGGATATAGAGCTTATTGAGCATCAGGCCAGCCAACAGAGGAGATTAAGAACAGACCTGGCCAGAGGACGTGCATCTGCAGTCTGTCCAAATGAACTACTTTTGGTGTAAAAGGGTTACATGGAGGAATACTTGAAAAGAAGTTCATTTTTAGTTCAATAACAGGCTGCTAAAACATTCTAACTGTGTATATCCAGTCAGAGTTAGGATCACAGGCTTATTTAATACAGCAGGTCAAAAGAAACAGGCTGCAAGCAGCAAAAAATACCCCTTGCTCTTGAGGGCATCCATATCTGAGTTTGCGTTTTGAGGAGATAGAACTCGTTTTCAAAACCCAAAACACCAAAACTTGGATTTCTTGTCTAGTTTCACCTTGGGATCAACCTACAACTACTCTTCACGCTCTTCTTCTCCCATAGGTAAGGTAGAAACTAACCTGCACTTGTAGTAGATAGCATGTGGCAAGAAAAGACAGAGATGGAGGTTGTGTTGTAACATGCAGTAACATTCACTTTGGATAGCTATGTGCTGTGACAATCTCAAAAAAGATTGAGAGAGGGATGTAAAGAATAGCTCCACAGACAGAAGAGGACCATCAGATACCCACTGCCAACACTGATGTACAATTCAATGTAATTAATCTTTCTCTCCTTATGTTGTATTATAGGGGAAGAAATTACTGATTTTGCAGCTGTGGACCTGGAATAAACATGAGATTAATTATTGTTGATCTACACTATTAAGAAAGGAACTTCAAGCCCCATTTTACAGTATTTTCAGCCTATTCACCAAATGAATTTTTCTTAATTCCATCTCCCACCTAGCATTGAGGAGCTGATGTAACTGATCACTACTGAGAAAGGACAGGATGGCAGGGGAGCAACGTACTCCCTCAGCTTTTAAATGGTGATAATGCGAGTTTTCTCTGAAGTCTCCCAACCCATTAGGGTACCCAGAGCCCGTGCTTCATACATTAGGAAGCCTTTGAACTCTGTTCTCCTGTTAAACTTCAGCCATACCAATACATTGATTCAAAAAAGATCAAAACTCCATCAGGGCCTGAGGCTGTGCTGCTTTGCGGGTCTGAACGAAAGCGGTACTCCGGGAAGAGGTGGCCATGGTCAGTGCCTGGCAGAGGTACCTTATCCAGTGCAGGAAAATCCTCTGAGTCGCTTTGAACTTGTCTTCCACCTGATAAATGCAGGTTTGATCCAATATCCGTTAAAATCCATAGGAGTTTTGTTTTAATTGATTTAATGGGAATATGATCAAATCCTAGGACAACTGCACTGGGTTTGTCTTCCTGGTAATTTATGATAGAGGCTGTATACATCAGTTACTAATACAATCTACTGCTCTTTGAATATATTCTATTTATTTTGGTTTATTTTGATTTCAGGTTTTCACAATGAACAGTAAATGATAAATGTTTGTGGGGAACCTGAATGGCAAAATTCTAAATAACCCTGCTGTTAATTTTTAAACCATTGTTTTCACTCCACTCAAGAAACAGTGAATTAATGAAAATTCTATCTTTATAATTATAGCATCTGAACGGGACTCGAGATTATGACCTTGAGACAGTTACAAAGACTGGGTCATCTGCCCAATTTTATTAATTCCCTCCACATTGTCTCTCAAGCAGAATTATACATTTTATTATTATTTTTCTTCTTGATAAGATCTCTAGACTGATAACAAAATAGCTGGAGAATAGTGCCTGCTGGAGTTTCATAACTATTTTAATTTTCCTTCTCAGGATAAAGAGTGAAAAGTGGCATTGAATTAATCCATTCTTGAGAACATCTTAAAATTATAACGAGGACAAAGTGGTACAAAATGTATTCGTTCTCACGACTTCTTCATGATTGCAACCAGAATAGCAAATGGCAAAATGTATTAATTCTTATAATAAAAATGTAATGAGGACAGAGGAAGGTGCAAGATGAATTAATTGTAGTGGCAAACTTCTAACTGTGAGACATGGTCTTATTTGAATAACGCGCTGCATTTCTGTAGAAAACAAGTATGATACAAAACCTGCTATAGAGGTACTAGGAAAGTACTAATCTGGTCATGTTATCGTAGTATACAATACATGTATTGTATTGTTCCCTTTTACAAAGAAGTTCCCTTTTAAGAAACAGGGTGGATTAACAGATGTTAAAGAATTATGAATCCTAATACTTTACAAACTTGTTAAAGCTGAAACAAGAAGTCATCTAAAGGTGAAAGAAATGTATCTGTATCCATCTGTAATGATGGATGCCAGTAAAGAAAACATCAGACCTGGGGAAAAGGCAGTGAGTGGGATGGAAACAATGTCCAGGCTGACCTTGTGGGTACTGCTGGCACCAGGAGCTACTCCAGCCTAAGGCAAAAATTCACCATGGCTTGTGGCAGACTGGACAAGGATTTCCATAACTTTCTTTTACCTGGGGTAGGCTGCTTGGTGGCTTTACACCCTGCTGAATGGTAGGATTGGCCCAGAGGAAACTAGCAGTTTGTCCACAGGTTCAGCAACTATTTTCTTAGTTCTCCAGCAGAAAAATGGTCACCAGCACCTTCCTTCCACTCTCACAGCATGCCCAGTCAGAGCAGTTCCAGGTAACAGTCCTCAAGCTATTTTGCAGCAAACACCCACCTCTGCTTCAGCACAGCGTGGCTCGAGGCACAGCTTTGCTGTACATTGCAACACCATCTCAGATAGCTCTGGCTTGTCCCTATGTACAGTAGGGTGCCTGTGCAGTAAATGCAGCATCACACAGGAACGCTGCTGCTGCAGCCCTGGGGAGCTGCCTGGCTCCTGCACAGGACAGTGTGGGGCTGTAAAGCCACTGGTGAAACCTCTTGCCCTGCAGGATTACTTAACCCATGACCAGTGTCACCCTGACACATGTACACATGCACACTCTTTCCAGCCTCCGAGCTTACTTGCAGTGGTGATGATTATCCAGCTGTATGTCTTCGGAACCCCTGCCTGGGATGGTAATGCACAGCTCTTAATTTCTGGTGTCAATTGTATTTCACTCATGGGAGTGAGGGAAACACCGCCGTGGTGAGGAAGGGGCAATGTGGAGACTAAAGAAGCGGACATTTGCCTGTTGGGGTTGGGAGGGAGATCCTAGAATCATAGCGAGTGCAGTGATGAAACCCGAAAGGATCTATTTCCATGAAAATTTATGAATCCAGCACAATCTTAAACCCCCTACTGCACATACACAGCTGTTATTCCATGAAGAGAAGGGAGTTAATGTGGTTGTCGTTGGCGTCTCATTCTAAGATTTTGGAAGACAAGAAGTACTTTTCACCCTAAACAGGACAAGTGGAGTGTGTGTGTGTATCCATGCAGTTTGTAACTGCAATCGGATGGTGATAACCATCTCATGGCAAGAGTAAAGTTGTTCTTATCATCACTAATTGGAAGGTCAATCGAGCTGACTGTGAAAGTCAAGTTCTTCCTGCTTTTAGTGCTGTCCTTAATATTCAGCCACTTAAAATGAAGCAGATAGTTCCGCTTTTAAAGATGGTTTAATGATAAAAGAGAGCTGGGAACTGGCTTACTGTTCCCCCTGCCGGGCTCCCACAGTGCCAGTGTTGGAATGATCACTTTTCTGAGAGATGGCCACCTCTAGCATTTGGCTATGCTGCAGGAATCCCACTTGTAATTAAACATGTTTAAAACACTTTTCACGGTTTATTCAGGGTGACAAATACTTTCTGTTCTGCAAACCTGTGAAAATTAAGGCAGCTCTTCTCCCAGATAGGTTTTTTTCCAAAGTATTGGTTTCATTTCAATGAGTTAGAAGAATTTTGCAGAATTTTCTTCAACCCTTTCCCATGCATTTCCACCTAAAAGCAGGCCCTTGTTGTCCCAGTTCTGTAGTGGGGATGCTGACTCACTGCAGCCTGCTGACAGAGCCTGCTCCTGCTCTCTTTCAGCTTGGCAACCGAGCTACTTGATCCACAAGAACAACTTTTCCTAATTAGCCATGACCCTTTCTATTGACAGGTAAAGGACACCTCTGTTGTGAAGATAACGCTAGGCAAAGAAGGGTCAAGTAATGGAATAAAATAATGAAGTATTGGTCAAAAGAGAGAAAACTCACCTAGCATAAGCCAGGCTGTGAACAAAGGTCAATTTCCTTATTGTGCAGTTAGTCAGATGAAGTACAAGCAGCCCGACCATGCAATGCTTAGCAATAGGGTGGGCACACGTGCAGTGAGGGAAACCCTCACTCTGCCTTCAGCCGCAAAGGGGAAGCACATGTGGGTCCTGTGTAGCTGAGATGTGCTATGGGCCACATCACCAGCCAGCAAGGTGGTCTCCCAGACGTTAACCTGATCTGCTCTGCCAGGACGGCTGGGCTGAATGGATTGGTTTCACACTGCTTCGCGTGAGGATTGACTTTATGATTCTCAAAACAACTTTTTTAGCACAGTTTTTATTGTCTACCTCTGAAATACACTTTTGTGATAGAGACGTATAGACAGTTGGGAGACTGGCATACCATTCCTGCTAGGCCTGTTGCACTCAAGCAGTGTATGAAAAACCCATGACCATAAAGGCTGCTCTGTTTCTGTTCCACTATATGTATATGAATTATGATTTTGGCCTCATTACCTGTTCATGCACCACTCTACGGTAAATTTTCCCAGTCAATTAAGTTCTTGTGTTTTCTGTACTGTGAGTTAATGAAATGGATTCAAAGATGTTGCTGTCTGTGATAGCATTAGGCTGTCCGTGATGGCTGGCACTGGCCTCTTCCATCCAGTGTTCTGAGTTTAGGGAAAAAATATCTTGCTCTATTACAGTCCATTAGAGAAATTTAATTCTGGAATCACTTAGGACAAAACTTATAATTTGTTTTGCAATTTTTTATTTTTACTATTTTTTTTGGTCAAAGAATGTCAGAATTGATATGAAGGCTGTCAGATGGAGACATGGGTCACAAATTCAGAAATGAGGTCTCACACCTCCTAACTTGAGAAGTTCCTCCTCACCATTGCCCTTAGAAGCAATACGGAACATTAAGTGCTGCCATGCAACATCACATTTTAGGAGGCTTTTAAAAGCCAACAGGAAGTCACCAGTGGTGTACAAAGGTGAATACTGATGCAATCTACTCACACTGTGGTTCTAGGATCTCTTGTTGATGCTTCCAGTGATTGCAGATTACACCATGAATCAAGGTCCTAGGCTTTGCACACCCAGGGTGAAGTTCTGTGCTTGTCAGCACGTTTACAAAGGTCCCACACTTTTATGAAATGGTTTGGCTCACTGCAATTGGTTTTTAATTACCTGTGATACTTCATTTACAGTACCAGTGTAGCTATGGAAGAATTAATTTTCTTTCCATGATAGTTGTTAGTGTAATTCATGCCTTGCTTTTAATTGCTGGATCAGATTACTTAGTATATATTTTGTGTGTCATCCCACAACATGGGAATCATGGGAAGCCCAGAAAGGTACCTGTATGACTGGCTTCTCCTGAAAAAAAAAAGGGGGTAAGTCAAAGGTAATTTGCTAAACAAAATTTTCTTCTGTCCTCAAAGTGCATTTTTAAGACACAGAGAACCAAATAAGTATAGTGTGAGTGAACGTAAATGAGGTAAAATGAAAATGGTTGTACCTATTTACCTCCAGAATGACTGGACATCTCAGCTCAGATAAACAGAGTGGCACTCTTTCTTTAATTAGCACTGGTGTTAACATTAAAAGGGAAAATGCTGAAACATAACTGAGAGTTGGCATTTAGCCATCTTGCAGGACAGAGAACAAAGGACAGGATCTGTTACCTTCTCTCACTGGTTTCTCAGCTTCATGCCAATCTGGGCTCTCCTCTGCAGCCAGCAGGACCAGGCAAGCACAAAGGTGAGCTTCAAGCTGTCCCCGAGCAAATTTACATCCTACAAATGTCCGTGCTGCTACTGTCATCTCAAATCCAGGCTAAAAAGATCTGTCCTGCCACTTACATCAGGGCATCCACCAGCCTCACCACTAGCTTCAGAGTGGCCATGGGAGAGGGAAGTCAGAGGGTGATACAGGGAGGTGAGCCTGCAAAAAGAGAAGGAGTGTGGCAGAGGCAAAGAGCTGGGTGCTGGTTTTGCTATGGGAGACTCCTTAGCTCTCTGTGTTGCACATACCTTGAGCTGGAGAACAGGTCTCCAGGGATTTGCAAGCAGAAGGCAAGAAGCTTCCAGAGAGCTGCCCTGGGAACAGCAGAGGGTGGGCAGAGGCAGGAGGAAAGAGGTGCCTGAAGACCAGTTCTGCCTTCAGACTGCAAACTAGGATGCAGGACTCAAACAGCAGAAAGACCAAGAGCTGTAAAGCTGCTTTTGGCTAGTCTAGCCATGAGCTTGAAACTGAATGCTGCTTAAAAATGGATGTGGGTCTACGTAGCCTTTTGCAACAGTAGCTCCACCGGTTACAGGAGCCAGTGCAAAAAGGCAGGGTCCTGTCTTTCCTGCCACCTGCACCTCTTGCCCCAGAGAGCTGTGGCTGACGCAGCTGCATCAGCCCCCTTTCTGAGCTCCTCTCTTCCAGCCCCATGCACATGCAACCATGACAGTGATGAAGTAGTGTCATTCACAGTTTACATCCCGGGATGGAGATGACTCTCATGGACCAGAAGTCAGGATGTGAACAGGTTTGTCCCACTTTACATCTCTGCACCCTCGCTGTGGTCCTGACCTGGCCCCCCCTCGCTGGCCGGACCCGTCAGCCTGGGACCACAGCAGGGACTGGGAGAAGACGTAAGTCCTTCTCTTCACCAGTCAAGGCCCTTTCTCCCTGCTGCATCACGATGGTGTGAGTGGGTGGCATTTATGGCATCTACATATCCCCCGTGCCCCAGGATGATGCTCCCTGGAGACGTTAATCCAGGTAGCTCACAGCATGCTGCTGACAAGGCCCCAAAGCTCATGTGGCCAAAAGCTGGTAGGACACGCTGGCATGGGATGGCTCCTGCAATGGCAACCTATGCCCTTGGCTGTTGAGGGCTGCAGGCTCCCATCATGCGGGCAATTGTCCCCTACTTTTACGTTGTTGAGATGAAGCAGACACACTGCCCTAAGAGAGTCTGGTCTTTCTGACAGCCCCTTAAATAAATGTCTTATACCTAAGCAGTTAATTAATTTTAGAATCACTTATTAAAGAATATATAATCTATTCCCATCACAGCTAAATGTCATCTCCTGTAAAAACAAAGGTACTTCAAATAAAAATTCTGTAAAAATTGCACTTGGGAAAGTATATTTTTAAACTTCCACTGATGTTTATTTTTGCAGCCTTGAAATTTAAGTCATATGTTGAATAAATACCTTTCAGATACCTTCTCTAGTTAATATTCACATCACAGAGGGTAATACGTTCTCTTCTGTTCTTTTGCTGTCATCAAACATCAGAAATAACTACGGCCATCCCTTCAGAGGCTGATGGCTGAACGTTTCCCTGTAGGACAATGGGATGGTGAGAACAGGAGAGGGGAAATGCATATCACATCACAGCTCCTGAGAAGCATGTGTCATGCTATCATTTTCAGCATTGCAACACATTGAGTTCAAAGGAAAATGGATTCATAACAAAGGGACATTTGTGATGATTTGTTGTCATAATGCGTTACCATAAGGTTTGCCAGGATTGGGGTCCTGTCAGTGGCAACCATCTTATAAAATACACACCAATTCTAGAGAGTGTAGGAAATGTCTGTGAGTTGTTAAACGGTAGCTGTATTCATATATAAAGATGCTGTCGCTGATGTAGAGCATTTGGGTAGCAGTAAATAAGGCAGCCCCTTTAATCTTTCTGCTTCCTAGGTAAATAATACAAAATCCCAGTATGCATAAGCAGCATTAAAAATGCCTGTGGCACCAGGAAGTAATACAGCTTCACTATGGGGATAAAAAAGGAACTGCAAAAAGGAAAGAATGGGAAGGAGCAGTGCAGACCAGCTACATCTGCATCTTCAGTGAGTCCAGTGAGGTCAGTAGCGGTGGATGATCATAACCCCCACAGCCCAAGTTGCTGCCTCATGGCCATCTCTACAAAGCATATGCTCCCAGGCAAAAATGGAAACTGAATTGCATTGGAGAGACACAATATCTTTGCCTTTTAAGAAGCAGGAGACACCTCCGTGCCACCCAGCCACAGAGCCACCAGCCAGCTTTGCTCAAGGCACTGCTGGTGGTGTTGCTGGGGCAGTGGAGGACTCGGCATGACTTGTGAGACCCATGCAGGAGATGAGGAATATCTGTGGGACTGATCTGCGTCAAGCTGCATCTGCCCGCAACTGCAATGTTCGCCATAGCCAAGCTGGCTATTCTAAAGCTAGCTCAGGCCTGTCTGTCTGAACGGCAGAACAGAAAGAGCCTGCAGGCAGCTCTACTTTAATGTATTTATCTGTCAGTGTTTTCCAGCTCATAATCATATAGCAGAGTGAATAGGTTTGCTGGGTTGGCTAAATGGTCCTCCACATCACCGGCCCCCACTTCAGTTACGTGCATTGCAACTTGTCACTACTTCATTTGTGAACTAAAGACACCAACTTTAACATGAAGACCAAACAGAGGTACAAGTCAGTAACAGTTTTATGTAAGTCAGGTAATTTTTTGTCTTTTGAATGGATGGGCAAAGCAGCTCAGTAACCCTTGCTGTCCAGGGGCAGATAGTGTCCGTCTTTGTCTTCAGACACTAGTCCCTTTCACAAAAGACCACCCTCACAGCCACACTGCACTCCATCCACGGCAGTCTCAGCAGAAAATTCAGTAAGGCTGGATGCAGAACCCAGCCTTGACTCACAATGAGAAAGTCTGTGCAGACGGTGAGAGCTGAGTAGGAGCGTGAGAGCGAAAGGATATTTCCCTCTGTTTAGTAAAACTGGGTACTGCCCTAGAGGGGATGGTGGGGCTGTGCTGCTGTTCTGCACCTTCTGATGTGGGTAACAGGGTAAAATATGGCCTCTTCAAGCCCAGGCATGAGAAGGGCCAAGTTTCTGTGATGTTGGGCTGAAGCTGTTCAGTAAGTTCATCAGTGGCCCAGATGGTGACATAGAAAGCCTCCCTCCCAGCAAATTTGCAGACGACACTGAATGAGGAAGAGTGACCTACACAAGAGACAGCAGCACTTCAATCCAGAAGAACCCTGAGGTTCAGAGACCTGAGACTCTCCATCCAGAAGACACCAGAAGTTCAAGCCACCAGTCACCCCATGAGGCTTAGTCAGGAGAAGCACAGGGTTTGACCACTGGGCAGGACAACTGGAAGCATGGCAAGCTGGGGAGTGACAGGCTGGGTCACCACCCTACTGAAAAGGACTCAGGGACGTGCAGGGGGCTGCAGGCCAAAGCAGCTGGGCACACTCACTTGAAAAAAGCCAGGTGCCCACTGAGCTGCGTTAGAAAGAGTAAAGCTTTTGATTAAAGGACCCTCTACTGAGAGCACTGGTGAGGTCTCACCCAGGATAAAGCCTGGCTAGGGTGGGATTTGGAAATGTCATTCAGGGGAAGACTAGCAGAGTAGATGTGACCACCAAAGAGAGGCTTGAGGAGCTGATATTCCATCACCAGAAAAGAGGGCGAAGAGGTGGTCACCTACAACTACTCAAAGGGGATTTACAAAGATGACAGAGCCAAACTCTTCCAGAAGGGGAAGATAATACAGAAAAAACCAATGGCTGCAAACTTCACCTTGGGAAGGTCAGAGATCATCAGGAAAATTTATTTGCTAGGTAAAGAGTTCAGCACAGGGGCAGACTATCCAGGGAGGCTGGAAATCCTCCTTGGAGGTTTTCAGGGCTGAAGGAATCAGAGATAATGGGCATGTAAAATGCCATAAAAATAGGTCCACTGACAGAAAAGCATAGAGGTAAAGTATTAGTGTTACTTCTTAAACTTCAGCTGTGGAAAGCAGCTGTACTTAAAATGATTTTGCATGACTCTGCAAGTGCACAGCAGGGATGCTGTGCTCTAGGAAAAGCATGTACCTGGTGAGGAGTGCCATGCTGAGCAAGGTGGGGACCTGTCACACGTCCTTGCGCTGCACAGAAGTGAATTGCCAGGTCTTTGCATGCCTCTTCTCCTCCTGCTCATAGGAAAGGTTAAAAAGGTGCCTAAAGCAAGGAGACATGGACATCTTTAATGACATTAGGGCTTGACTGAAACTGCAAGCCTTTTAATGAGGCACTGAGCGTATGGTACCCTCCTTCCATTGAGGAACAAGAAAGACCTGTTGGCTATTCAGAGTGCTCCATCTTCCCACCGCTTTGCTGCATCCCAGGCAGATGTTTGATCACTGTGGGGTCAGGGACCCACACCAAGTTCATAACGCATTATGTCCCAGGCAGGCCAGCATCCTGTCTGGGGAACTTCTCCCAAGGTTTGAGAAGCATTACTAAGAGGTGTCTCAGCAACCAGGAAGGGCATCACCTCCTCCTCATTTCCAAAACTTCTTCCTGAATTGTGCTGTGCAGGTTAAGACATAAAGAGGAAGCTCTGGGTGCCAGCTCATGTCTTTTTGAGGTCTTCACTGTGCAAGTGCAGCATCCTACTGAAGCAAAGGGATGAAGCAAACATTGCATCCTACCTGAGCTGTGTACAGGGGAGCTCAGTTCCTGCCTGATGAATACATCCATTCACTGTTGGTTTTTTTTTTTTTTTATTTTTCTAATCAGGGGAGCAAATCACCTGTTACAGTGTATCCTCCATGTCCCTGGGCCCACATATATTTTCCAGCAGCTCTCCTCAGCATTCCACATTATAAAATCAATCTCTATTTAAGCAAGAGAAGATATTTATTTCTTAATTTTTTAATAATGTATTTGTGATTTGTTACAGCTCTCAGTGTTGTATTATTTATTTATTGTGCCTATAGGGTGCCCTGCCACACAGTAATAGAGAAGCAACAGGAATTAGAGAACTAAGCAAAACCAAGTTCAATAATTTTGCTACACTGTAAGACTGGGTCCAAAATTAACAAAGAAGCAAAACTGCAATGCAAGGACAATACCATAATGTTTTTCCTCCCAAATTTTCACAAACCCAGTGGATGAGGGCTAAAAAGCCCAGAAAGATCGATCATCATTGAAAGCAAAACCTAGAACTGGATCTTAATATATCTCCCAAGGTGTTTCACAACTGGGTTATTTGTTATGGAGGTCTTAAAAGTTAATTCTAAATTTTGTGCAGAGACCTGAATGAAACAAGTATCAAGGTTTTTTTTTCCTTCCTTTCCTGCCTTCTCCCTGTAAAGATGATTCCCTTTCAAAATACACTCAGAAGTCTTCAGCTTAGAAAAAGAGAGGATCTATTTACCTCGCAAAACATCTACATTCATTATGTGATATCTCAGCCCAGTTCAGGCAGTGGCAAAGCTCTTGCTGACCTCATTAGGCTAGGGTTTACCCTAAAGAGCTGAGCTAATTTATTGCTGAAATCTGAAAGCCTGAAAAGCAGGAGTCCTGGGCCTTGCTTGTGCTGTGTGCTAACCCTTGGGAAGTCATGGTTATAGCTGTCTAGGCAAGACAGCTGCAGCATGCCTGCGTCCACTGTGTTTCGCTGCAATAAACCCCCACCGGTAACCCAGGGCCACAGCCCTGCTTTTCATGGGGACATTGTCAGTGATCGTGCTTTTGGGCGGTGAAAAAAAGAAAGCCAAAGTAGCGTATGTTTACTCACAACAATTGTTACAAACCCCCATCTGACCTCCTTCATAGCGCCTGGGATCTGATATAGAGAAGAGCCGGAGCTGCCACAAATTAGCAGCTTGCTGAATGTTGCCCTTAGGATATATATTACCAAACTTGATAAAGCTGATTCAGGTGGAGCTGGTTCACATTTCTCAAGGTTTGACCACTCAGTTTACAAACTGGCATCCCTCTGCAAAACTCCGTGCCTCATTCCCTCCTTTCAAGATCATGCTGGAGAGATTTTTGACTGAAGGATCTTCTCTCCCTTTTAATTCTTCCCCAACCCACACGCACGCCCAGCCTCCAGAGGTACACCCTTTTTCAGGCTATTTGCCTGTTGCTCTGACTCCTATCGCTGCCTCTGAATGGTGTCCGAGCTGCCAGGTGAGCCTTCGGTGGCTGTCATACCGTGACACTTAGCCCTTCACCCCACCACCAGGTTTCTGCCTGTTAGAATTTTGTAAAGGAGTTTTCCCAGGAGACAATTTGTCTCCTGACTGTCAGTATTTGGGGATGCGGTGAGAAGGTAGGTGCCTGCTGAGACAGCAGCAGAGGTGATCATGCTGAGCCTTCCCCTGCTTGCTGCAGCCTTCTGAGATGCTGTGCTGCTTCAGACACTAGGATGAGAGGACAACAAGTCATTTAGTTTTGCTTTTGCTTTCTGAAGCTAATGAAGTGGTGAGTGACTAGGCAGGAATTACAAAATCCAGCAGTGAGAGACTCAGCAATCTTAAATCCTACTTGGAACAGTTACAGAGGCAAAAACGTTGGTTTATTGCTCTGCAGGAATGGCTGCCCAAACATGACCTAAGAAGAGCTTCCAGGAAAGTGGTCTGTGGAAAACAGGTTTCTTCAGATGGGACATCCTTGACACACTATGTAATTATCACTGAACCTTAGCATTAGGGGCCTTGTTTTGCCTCATATGGAATAAAAACTCACTGGTTTTGAGTGTGGTCTATAGGCAAAGCAAGGAAATCTGAGTAATGCTCTTCATTTATCAACTCACTGATTGACGTCAGGCAGCCAAGACTGATCAAAGCCGACTGCAGCTGGCTCTGTTCTAGCCAACCAAAATTTTTCCAGCTCATGAAAGTCAGAGCCGAGTCTTCATTTGGGACAGTTTCAGCCTGTGTGTGGACTAGCCAAGCTGCTCATGGGTAAGGTGACATGCATCCTCCGCCAGGGCAGAGCAGCACTGCCCTTTCTGCTCGGATGCAGGAATCTGGACTGGGAGCAGCCAGCCTGCTTTGCAGTGGGGGCTACCTGGCAGACCTGCCGGGTGACTTGCCCCTCTGGCAGCTGGTGCTGGCACAGGGGCTGGCCCTGTCCCTGGTAAGGCTCGTGCTCCCTCCCCAGCCAGCCAGGCTTGCCTTCTGACACTGCAGTCCTCTCCAGTACCACTACATTCCTCACCTGGATTTCAGCATCTAACGCTGCCAGTCCAACTGAATGTGGGGCTGTATCACCTGTACCCAGCCACAGCTGCTTCCTCACCTGACCTCCCTTGCAGCACGACACAAGGACATAAGAAATGATCTCCTGGGTACAAGGGACAGTTCGTCCCACCCTGTATTCTGTATTTTGCAGTGCAAACACAGAGGTTACACTGGGAGAGCTTGTGAGCCTGCCCATGGCCTGCCTGGTCAGCACCTGTATCTGCCTACCTGTTTCCACACCTTACTCCAGCAGCCAGGGCTGTGGGTGTAGGGGCGCCTGAGGGTACCTCCCTGCACAGCTCTTCTAGCAGCTCTTTAAGGTCCACTAATTTGCCGAGCCCCACACAGGGCCCTCTGACACTGTCCACCTCTGTCACCTCTTGTAGCAACAAATCCCACCGCTGGCTGTGCAGAGAAATATTTTCTTTCATCTGTTTTCAACTGATCTCTGTCTCGTGGTCCCTGGCTGTAGCATTGCAGGATTTATCTGAAGTCACCTTATTACTGCCTGCACGATTTTGTAAAGGACATTGCTTCTTTCCATGGCTCCAAAACAAACCGCTGAAAGCAGTATTGAAGGTTTCCGTTCCCTTTGTTGCTCAGGACAGCTGGAAGCTGCAGACTCCCCTGCTCTTTTCAGAGTAGTAGCACATGGTTTAGACCTGGCTTTTGATGACAAGTGGTATTTTCAGAAGGTTAGCTGCTGAGCTTCTCACAGGTACTTTCCACAATTAACAGCTGTGCCTGAGGGATAGGAATTAGCTACTTCCCTAGCTCACACGCTTGTCAAAATACTGACAGGTACACACCTGCCATTTTTAGAGCCCAAATGCCTCTGGAAATTCATAGCTCAGTTTTGAAAACTACTCATGGTCACTTTAAGCTATGTAAATACTTTACTTCTAGTCACTAGTGTCTCACTGTGGTTTTGAATGAATCATTCAGACACTGTTCTCATTAGTGCTGTCCTGTCATTTAGCCCTGAAATATGTGGCACAACTTGCAGAAAAGTACAAAACTTTTTGATGCCAATCTTCAGAAAGTCTGGCCACAGATAGGATGACATCACTAACTGGTCTGTACTCACATACTCTAAAGCAGAGTGGAAGTCTTCAGCAACCTGCCCCCGAACTCTGCATACCTGTTTCTCCCGCTGGAAAACCAGAGCCACTAAAGCAGGCTGACCCCAAAGGGATTGTATGCATATTTAATTGGCCCAAGTTTGTAAGGTGCTTGGAGATAAAAAGTGTTATAAGGACTCTGGGAACAGAGCCAAAACATGATTCCCTGCTGGAGCCTGGAGTATTTCTGTGTGTCTCTACCACAGGAATGATCTCTATATTCTCTTAAATCAGCCGGCAGCCTGTGTTGCTTTTTTTCATCTTAGTTGTTGGAAAACAACTTGCTCAAGGTCTTGAGTCAGCAATAAATTAACTTCTTTTAAACAAAGAAACATGGCACACCCAGTAGATCAACTGACCTTTAGCCCTGAACATAAAATTGAGAAGTGCATTACTATTTGCTTTGTTAGGCAACAGGCAGCTCTGCTGCTTTGCATCCTCATGTGGTACTGCTGGTGTTACCCTCTGCTAGGCTATTACAGTGCCGCAGTGGATTCAGACTCTAAATAACTTGTAGGCTTCTTCTCCTGAAGCATGTTAATAGGTTAAGTTCACTTCACAATTGCTAATTTTATATTATTTCAAAGGATGATTATATATTTATGTATTATTTATTACACAAATCTCTCATGATAAATTATTTACAGCAGTATTAACAGTATTTATTATTTATTATGCTACTGTATTAATATATATTATTTCAAGCAAGACTTCTTCCAATGTTGTTTGTTGATTCCAGTTATTTGACTTAATATTCTGCAGAGTAGACAGTACTGTCCTGTGGGCTGAGGCTGCTGGAATCTAATTACCGTGGTCACGAAATGCCATTCACTTTTGCCTTAGTAATATTTTATGACTTGGGGACAGATTGCGGTTAGCTCTGCCTGGGTGTAAATGAACACAAGGAGGGATGTGAGATGTCTGCTTTCCCCATCTATACGGTGTACTTGTGCAGAGTCCCACAGTCCCAGCTTTCTTTTTCTCTACCTGAAAACCTGGACAGACACACAGACTGCCACAACCATCAGGGAGATGAGGACACAGCCATCCCCTTCGTTGTGCTCCCTCTGAGGGAAGTAAGGATCATGGTAAACATATTGCACAAGCTTCAGTTGCTCCTAGACACTGGTTGGTATCAACAGGTGGGTTAGGGACGTGGTTTCTTGAAACATTGCCATGGCAGTAAAAGCTCTAACTAGAGGTGGTAAGACCTTCACAAAAAGGCCTTGCTGGAGTAGATTTTTTTGCTGGGGAATGGAGCTACACAACAAAGGTATTTCCAGTCCTCTGTGGCTTAACATCACCAACAGACCTTTTCTCTTGGTGGAACAGTCTGAGCAGTCTGTCTCTGAGAATGTCTGCTCTTGGGTAGATCAGAAATGAACCCTGAGTGTGAAGGGCTGGAAGGCACCCTGTAGCAGAAATAAAAACACAGCTTGACCATAAGTTTCAAAACTGTAGTGGTTTTAACCACAGTTCCATCCCCTCTCAGGAGAGCTGGCTAGCTTCCCTCTTAAAGCATGGGGTGGAGGTTTCTTCTGAACAGTGTCCAGCTTTGAGCTGTCTTCAAGGCCCATCTTCCGTTCCCATCCTGTCAAACGCACTGCCAGTCTGCCTCTCCATATCTAAGAGCATGCACAGGGATCTGATTTTCTTAAATGTAGGTGGGCTTATGCAAGAAGTATCTGACCTGGATGCCTCTCTCCTTCCAGCTCCTCCACCGTGGTCACCATTTCTCCAGGCTGGCATGCTTAGCTTGCACCTTCTCCCATGACCTGTCTTTGCAAGAGGCTCTGGATTTCACTCTTAGACCTTCATTCGGTGCTCACTATTTACCATGCATTTCTCACTACTGGTAAGTGCTGAGGACATGTAAATCTTAAAGACAGCAGGTTAGGGGCTCCTTACCCTAAGTAATCTTTAATGGAAGCACTGTCCCAGGTGGGTTTCAGATATCATCTAAGAATCCAAAGACTTTAGTGGTCTAAGCTGGTTTCCTCATCACTGTATAAAACCTTTCTGGGCTGCCCAGCTCCCTTTATGTCTGTGGGTTGTATTACTTGTTCCCTGTTTCCTCCAGCTCTTCTGTCTTTTTGTCTTTGGTCCGTATTCTCCGCAGCTGACTCTCTCTACCCAGACCTATTCAGCATGCCAGCTTGTCTCCCCTCTTCTGGTCTTCCCAGCTTGCCTGACTGTTCACTCTCTTTTGGTTTTGCTGTCTGCATCTGATAGGCTAACAGTCCCACTTTACCTCTGTCAGAAAAGCTGTTGTGCGTGCTGGTTGATCTTTGTACTTTTCCTGACTCATTCCTAGTAACCGTGGTGGAAAAACATCTGTTTATCTCAATTAAATTTTGATTGGTAATTAGCATCTACCTGTCACTATTATTCAGTTTCCTCCAGTGTCCCCTTCAGCTATTTTCTATGCTATTTTTTCACCTGGTTTCCATGAGAACCATCTCGCTATACCTCTATCCAGCCAGCCCTGCCATATATCTGGTTCCTGTCAAGAAAGAGCAAATAGAGAGCTGTTTACTCTCGGGTAACTTTTTAATTTGGGGCTTCAGCTGTTCAAGCAACACTCAGAATATGGTGAGAGTCACGTCCTCAAAATGTATCTGGGATCCTCAGATGTCCATGTCTTTCTATAACATAATAATTGGAAGTCTATCGCATAGCACACTGTCGGGTCTACACCCAGACTCTCTAGCTGAACAAAAGCTTTACAGATGTATCTGAAATCTGCAACTGTAGCAGGGACCAAGGACAAAGAGCATGCTCTGGTGTCCTTTTCCTTGGGAAACAGCTAGCTTCCCTTCAAATCCCACCAAACAGGCTGTGTAGTGGGCAGCTGGACTTCAGACATGACTCCTTCCCTCTGTTTTGCAGACTGGGCTTGCGGTTCATTGGGAAGTTCACTGAGCCATTCACTTGCAGTTTCCCTGAGACAGTGAGATAGGAGAGAGGGGTCTGCTCTTCTCCGAGTGGGTCGGTAGCTCTCTGGCACAGAGAAGCCGTGGACCAGGCTTTTCAGAGATCCCAGCTGGTGCTACCAGTCACCTGGCAGCCCCTTAGGAGCCAGGGCAGGACATGATCCCTCAAGGTTTTTGAGTGGCAATAAAACACAACACAGAGATCTCACAATAACCTCAGGGCAAAGAAGAACGTGTAACAAATTAAAGATGATGATATTTGTATGAAAGGCATTACAGAATAGCACCATACTATGTACAGCCTCTGAGAAAAATAATACTATATTACTAAAGGACTAGGCAATTTACAAAGGTGTTCCTCACCACTGAGAAAAAAATACATCTAAATACTGTTAACTGGGCTTGGCATACTTGGTTCAGATTTTGCTGATGCATGCATCAAGTATTGTCCACCTACAACCTTAGAACATCAGCAATAATGTCTTTAAAACACAGTGGTTCAGCTGGTGGCGTATCCCTGTGTATGGAGGTGCTTGTTTCAGTCAGCACCTCCTTCAGCTTAGGGGTGTAGTCTTTACACTGCGGGGAAGTAAAAGCATCTGGAGGACAGTACTTCAAACTGTTCTGTGCAGGTTTTGGAGAGTATATCCTAATTTCATCTTATACCTAGCCTAAATGGGAGCACGTGATATGAGGTGCACTGCTGTGGAGAGGTTTGCACCATCTAAGTCAGTTCAGTGTAACCTCAGTGTATGTCATTTAAGAAAAGTCAAGGATACAGCCGTCAAGTCTTTGACATGCTTAGTCAAAGGCTTATGTAGCGCTGCTTGTTATTAGTTACTACACATATGAAAACAGTGTAAAAAAGGAAGAGGCAGACTCCAGTTCTTCAGTCAGACAGCGGATGCAGCAGTTTCAGCTGTGCTACAATAATTACCATGAATGCTAGAGAAGATGAAGTACTTGATCAGAAAATACCTCAAATGTTGCCTTTTTTTAGCAAGGTTTCCTAAGGACTGCTTTGCGTGGGCAGGGGGCCTGCTGTGGGTATGTCTGTCTCCTCCTTCTCAGTAACTTCCCAACTCATTGACCAATTTCCAGCTCACCTGGAAAAGGCCTCACAGGTGAAGTCTCTAGAGTCTTTGTAAAAATAAGTGACAGGATGGTAAGTGCTGTCTTCTTCCACCCTTCTTTCACCCAGGAAGCGTTTGTATGTGATCCTGCTGTGCAGGAGCAGAGGTAGAAAAATGGATAAAATAGGAGAAGGTCCTGAGAGCAGAGGAGAGGAGAGGAGAAGTTGGCTGTTAGCCAGGGCAGATAGGCATGGCAGCTCCCAAGAGCAGAGGGTGAAATACATTTTTTTGCATCTGTAGAGCAGAAGAGGTTTAGGAGAGGGTGGGAAATGACGATGATTTAATGAACCTTAGACCAGTGCCTCTTTCAGACTGAATCACTGCAACTTTGCCGCTTACCTGTTTTGGCTTAGAGTTTGTTACTATTTAGTCAGACCAGGTGAAGGAATGGCAAACCTTAAAACTTACCCACTTCATCTAACTCTATCAGCTTGCCTAAGATACTACTTTTCCCTTCAAAAGTCTTTGTATTCCATCTTTAGACCAACCACAGCACTGCTGTTAAATTGTTGGCATCTTCTGTTTCACATGCCATATGCTACCTTATGCTCTCAGTGTGTTTTCAGAAACTGTCAGCTAGTTGTCCTGGGTTGAATTCAGTCTGTAATCTGGAGATAAGATCTGTCTTCCACATGTAGCCCATTATACTATCTAGAAAGGATTCAGATACACGTATTTAGCGGAGAAGGCTTCTTAAATAACTTGGTGCTGTGCACAAGGAATCATGACTCATAACTCAAACAGAGGGTATGACGCTTGTGCAGCCTTTGGGTTTTTTATTTCTGGATTATCACACTGCTAGATTTTCTTGAAAACTTTGTCTCTTCTCAGCTCAGTAACTTCTTATCTTTCTTAATGAGGTATATTTGTCCCAGACACTCCTGGAGAGGTGCAAATGCCCATGCAGAGAAGGCGCAGTTCTGAGATGGACAAACTAGGGCTGTGGAGAAGTCACTGCCACCCCAGGGAGCTCTTGGCTGACATTAGCAAGATCGTCAAATGTATTCTGCTCCCAAACAAAGCTTGTAGATATTTATTCTTGCTCTTGTGTTTATAAGGTTTGTGATTCTGAAGTTAACTTCGATGTATACATTGACATCCACCACTGACTTTTATTGGTGGCCACGTTTGGTCCAGATAGTTAGCGGATTAGGGGCAAATTCAAGCCCTGGGAGGACGTTGCCATCACCTTCAGTGGAACTTCACCACAGATGAGTGACCATCAAAAATACACTGAAAGCCCCAAGAACCTTGTTAAAAATCGTGACATACCATTATGTTTGTCAAGCACAGTCGGGTCTGGTTAATCACACCCTGTTTGAAAACATCCAATTGTATCAGTTTAACAACAACAACAACAAAAAAGTCAAATCTTGTTCACATGTCCTATTAAACTAGTTTCTGCTTTAATCTGTGGGATGCTGAGACAATGCCAATAGACCAAGCATGATTTAATCAGCTCTGAATGTTCTGATGTGACAAACACCTTTATCTGGAGGCTGATTACTTGGCTATCCACAGAATATTCATGGATCCTGCAAGATATTCAGCTTTCCATCTATACTTGGCAGAAATTTCTGCTGGAATTATAGGAATTATTGTCTGACATGTATAGAAGAATAATATTAGACTTTCCAAATGCTTTTAGAAGTAAGAAAGCAGAATCAACTTATGATCTATATTGAAACAAGCTTTTCAAAATTTATAGAGGCTGTGTGCTATTTCTTCAAGTGTGGGGGAGATCCCCTCTTTCCAAGGAATGGCTGCTAAGGAGCTGTATGTGGGGGACAGCTCTAAATATTCTTTGTGTAGGAGACTCACCAGACAATGAAAGGCATTCATGGTTAACAAACTTAAATTTTGCACCTGTCTCTAATTTAAAACTGAAGAGCTATTTGAATGCAAGTAGCACCAATCAGTATTTTTCTGCTATTGCTGTTGCTTGCACATGTATTTTATGACCATACCTTCCTCAGGTTTACCTGGCTTGTGTATGTTATTCAAATCTCCTTTGAGTCTGCTTATGTAAGAAATGCTAATTGAGGGGGAAAAATAGTCACTCCAGTTTACAGAGGTGTTTGTGAATATAGGTCACCAGTTTTGCCTGGATTTTGCAACTGAGTTGCAAAATTTGATAATTTCATGTTTTTTTGATATAGTGTAATTATAATCTTGTTTATTTTGATTTTTCCTGATTCTTTCTAGTCATTAAGAGTTTCACTATCAGCCACTGCAATGTCTGTGGTAGCACTAATGTTTGTTAAATGTAACTGGGTCAGCTTCTGTTGTTGACAGGTTTTAACTATAGGATCAAAGCTAGTAGCCTCTCTCTAACTTGCTTGGTTTAAAACCCCAGCATGAGGTGTGTGTGGATGGTGCTTCTGCAAGGACCCACAGCCCTGGGCTGGGAGAGGAGAGGCTGCACTGGGTGGTCCTCATCACAACCAAGCCTCTGCAGCATCTCTAGGCAGAAGAAGCAGTGACACAGCCACATCCAGCTGAGCTTCAAGTGTAAGAGTGATCCCACCTAAGCTGGTGTCAACTTAACTGGAGTCAACAACTGTCCCAACCTAACTGGGACAACTTGTATATTTAAAGATTGTGGCAGAAGAGTTTTCCAGGGGTTGGGACTTCAGTGTTTTAGTCTGATATGTCCTGCAAAGGCCACCAGAGTCAACTAAAATATCCCTGCTGTGTCCCACTTTGCAAATATATTCAGACGTGTGCTTTTCAGCATTTTTGATAAAAAATGGAAAAGTAACTGTCATGGTTTAACCCCAGCCAGCAGCCAAGCATCACACAGCCACTTTCTCACTGCTCCGCACCCGGAAGGATGGGGAGGAGAATCAGAAAGGAATGTAAAACTTGAGGGTTGAGATAAGAACAATTTAATAATTTAAACAGAATAAAGAGATAAGAACAACAGTAATAACAATAACAACAATAATAATAACATTAGAATGGAAAGGTGGGAAAAAAAGGGTAAAAAAGGAAAAGGGAAAAGGAAACAAAAAACCAAGTGATACACAGTACAACTGCTCACCACCCACTGACTGATGCCCAGCCAGTCCCTGAGCAGCGATCCACCCTGCAGCTAACCCTCCAAGTTTATATACAAAGCATGACACCCCATGGTATGGAATACCTCTGTGGCTGGTTCAGGTCACCTGTCCTGCTGTGTCCCCTCTCAATTTCCCATCCCCTTCCAGCCCTCTCGCTGGCAGGGCCCAAGAAACCGAAAAGTCCTTGATTTAGTATAAACATCACCCAGCAACAACTAAAACCATCAGTGTGCCATCAACGTGTTCTCACATCATAGCCAAAACACAGCACTGCACCAGCTACTAAAAAGAAAGTTAACTCCATCCCAGCTGAAACCAGGACAGAAACTTGCTTTTTATTTTTTTTATTTTTTTTCTGTTGAGAACTAGGCCCTTAAGGGTTTAGCATTAGTAGATCAAGCTATTTGAGTGCAAATAAACAAAACATTTACGTACAAAGTCTTTCTTATTAGTAAAACACTGTTTTTTCCCACGCATAGCACTCGAGAGAGCTTGAATTCAGCAAGTTTAGGTTTTGCCCAGAACTTATTTCAATTCTCTTTTGACCAGGCTATACCATTACAGACAGAAGGGGAAATGATCAGAAGATTACTATCTAAAGTTTTGAAATACTCTTTCTAAATGAAAGAAAATTTGTTACACAAATACAGACATCTAAGCAAGCATCCTCCCATCTGCAAACCGTGTGTCATGCTGGATTTTCTCAACATTTACAGAAGGTAAAATTGCTAGGTTTGCGTTTCAGTGTTTTTCTTCCATTGAAGACAATGGAACAAACTTCCATTAATTTTGTGGAAGCATGATTTGACCCCTACTGACTGTATTTCTCTCTTTTCTCACCTCTTTCTTTTGCACAGCAGGCAACATTATAACTTCCATACAAAGGACACAGCCTGAAAAATAACACCTTGACTAAGGAAGGAGAAAGATTTAAAAATTAATGGAGAGAACTATTACTTTTTTGTACATACTGTACTGTACACAGATCTGAAAACTATAGTTCCTATTGTTTTAACACAGCAAAGCATTTTTTTTTGTTAAGGTGCTAGTTTCCAATCTCTGTTCTTGTTAATAATTTAACAGTTTAAGAAGATGCTCTAAGAGTAATTTACTTCATTGTGTCTGCTTCTCCACAGTGAAACAGTTTCCAGGTTTGTTTGGTTTGGTTTTGTGGTGGGTTTTTTTCCCTAACTTTGAAGAACGGAAAAGGAAATGTGTCTATGCAGATTTCCCATAGAATCTGTCTTAAGAATTTAGAACTGCAAATACTGAAACATGTCAGTTAGGGATTATATAACAGATAAAAATGAAGAAACCTGTTCCCTGCACTCTTTTCCTGTTCCTGTGTGTCAGCCTGGAGAGGCTGTAAGATGAAAGAAAGACATCCTGGTTAGCCAATGCTGTGTTAAATTGCCTCTGCATTTGCTGCTGAAGGTCATTGCAAATGAGGTTATTTGACCTGAAGAGGTATCTGATGGTAAAAAGACCTTTTCTTGCACAGTGCGGACATATGTCCAAGTAGGTAACTGTGGTTGATACTGCACCCTCCCTCAGGGCTGACTTTGACAAGCTCCAGCACTCACCAGATACCTGCTTGGTCTCCGTAGGGTTTTACATAGCAGTTTCTGAGTAAAATTATACTGTTTCTGGGAAAACAACATGATCTATGTCCCTTTCAGCCACCACCTCATGTTTTTGAGGAATAGGGTCCTTTTTCCTGCTGCTGAGGCTTTCTGTTGCTTTCTCCTCTCTCCTCTCTCTTTTTTTATTCCTAGCTTTCTCCTCCATCCACCCTGCACCCCATGAACTTCTGTCTGCTCCCAGGGGTGCCACCCACCATTTTAATTCAGAAGTTAATAGCTTTCCAGCTGCCTGCAGGGTCATAGCCTAATTCTGCCTTAAGTCCTCCCAAAAAGCTGGTCACAGGGTGCTGGAGTATTACTTCTCCCTGTGCTGCCAGTTCTACACACAAAACTCAGGATTTAGGCTCCTCTGGAATTATGTCATTGAACTTGCTGCAGTATTAACTGCATCACTCAGCACGAGGCTGCAAGATTCCTTGTGACGTGCCACCACTGCTAATGCATTGACTGAAAATGTGAAAACCAGTGTTTTCAACCTGGACAGCCTGACACTGTATTGCACTGACCCAGGAAAAGCCTTGTCCCAACAGCCAGGCTAGCTTGAGGCTGAAGCTGAAATCAGGTCTCTTTCTTCTGCTCATTTTCTTCGCATCGTCTTTCACTGTTCCATCTGAAAATACCTTTCTGCCTGTCCTTATACTTCTAACCTTTCTCTCCCCTTGTGGCTTGATTGCTGACTCCTCTAAGCATCATACAACCATGCAGGCTGTCTAGTAAGGACACAGCCCCCTCCAGCAGCATCGCTGCCCAACAGTCCACCACAAAACTGCTGTGCAGTTTTGGAGGAGCAGCTCTGCAGTAACAACCTTCACTGGTGGGTTTTTCAGCTCTGCTGCAGTTGCAGTCATGCCCATGGCTATGGGAAAGAGATGCCAAGTTTTAGCGCTGTGGGTGATACTACCCTGCCTGTGCAGCCCTGTGGCATGTTAACACCTGTCCCTCATTGCCACCACATGGTTGCCTCCTAAGAAGTCCTGTCAGTGAGGGCAAAGCCAAAATGCAGCAGCAATGAACTATATGTGCAGTACTGCCCTCCAATCAAAGTCAGCATTAACTGACTGGTAATTGGGGCAGGCTTTCACTGGATGGTAGAGGAAGGAATGTGTCTAACTATTCTGCTACATTTTGGAAAGCAAAATAAAAGCAGTTTCTGACAAGGAAACTCATTGAACTCATTGAATTGAAACTCAGTTTCTGAGTTATTTTATGTTCTGGCTGGTAAAATAAAACATTAAAAATGCACAGAAAGAAATGAGGATACTGCTCCAAAAGACTGACTTTCACACAGAAAATGTGGATGTCTTCATCCACTAACAACTATTATGCAGAACAACATTTTTCATGCCATACCAGATAGATAGAAAAATTTATTTTGAAAGGTTGAGTCAATAAAGTCCTAAAGAATGTAAAGGCCATTCTAGTATGTATTGTGCTTCAGCCAAGGGACCACATAAAATCTTTTGGGGTAAGTACAGCAAAAAAATTTAAGATTTCTAATAAAACTCTGAAAACCATTTGAATATTAAGTTAATGGGTCCCATTTTCCTTTCAGCTGTGAACATTTGCATCAATGGCATTGCCCTACTATGGCAGAGAAATAATTTGAGTGCAGTTTTTTTAATTATCGTACAATGGAATGGAAGCAGAATTAGTTAAACCACAGAATCATAGCAAAACAAAACATATTGTAAGGCAGCTGGGTCAGTGCCAAATTAAAGCTAATGGGGTTTTTTTTTATCCATCTACGAGGTGTCTCATCTAAATGATTGCTGTCTTTCTCCACATCAGAAGACCTTGTGACTCATACCCTTTTCCATTCTTAACCTCATACATACTTTTTAATCCTTGGCTTCGTAGTTCATAAATAGTTGCTAATATGAACCTATTTGATACAACCTTTTAAAAATGTTTCAACTTGTACAAACTTTATACAAATCCCTCTGTAGGCTGCACAGGGTAAATAGTAGCTCAATGACTGTAATACCCTAAGGAAATCTGTGACTATAAAAAGTTCCTAAATTTATTCTTGGATGGGATACTCCAAAACATCCAAGTTGTCAGGGAACACATACTGCATCAATCTTGAAATAATAAGCCTGAGTTAGAAAATTCCATTTCTTGCCAAGGAAACTTTAAAATGGCTGTCTAAAAGCTATATACCTGCCCAAAGAAATACAACCCCAAATTTCTCTATATTTGTGTCTGTAATGTAGCAGTCAAATCACAGAAATTTATTTCTTGCAATAATGCATTTTGAGAAAATAGAGAAAATAAGCATATTTGTCATAGAATGAATCCAATAATTTGAAAAAAAAAAAAGTTAAGTTACTTGGGCTACAGGAAAAGTCCAGTTTATTAACAAACATTTCCATTCCAACAAAATGTTGATTTCTCCTTTGTTTTTAATAATATATTTCTTTCTATGTTTACAATGGGGTGGGAGGTGGGGTGGGGGGTGAGTTTTTTGTTGTTGGTCTTGCCAGCACATACCTAGCAAAACAAAATCTCAGAAAATTCAAATTAATATATCTTATATAGCATTCCTTAGAATTAAATATAAATACAAATATAAATAGATTTTACAAGTATAAATGAGTAATATATATACACATACACATATACAGCCAGGACATACATATAGAAACTGGCTGAACCCATGTGGGCCAGTATCAGAGATTAAAGTCACAATGTTGATGAAGAACAGCAATGAGGTGATTCCAAGAAGCACAGAAGAAATATGGAAGAAATGAGGGCAAAATCATGTCTTGCTCACCTTTTCGCCTGCTGCGATTTCTGTGGCAACTGGGAAGTCATGAGAACCTACAGGGACCAATACAATTCCCTGAAAAGTATTTGCAATAACACAGTTGACAGAGGAACAGGTTTTGATTAACATCTGTATGAAATGCTGATTTCAGTAGCAAGCACTGAAACCCATCAATGAGGAAAGAATTGCATCAAGGTTTAATTTTCTTTCCACCTTTTCCCACTGTCAGAGAATGTTAGCACTGAGTGCACACCAGTTTCTGCATCACGATGATGCGTTTTCAAAGGGTGTTGGCTGTAGAACTCCTTGTTCAGCTGTGCAGGGCCACATCAAATCAAGCAAATGCTAGAGAGCTATATCAAGCACATAGGAACATCTGGGACCTGGGGCAAAGTGGGCCAGGGCTCTTTTTCTTTTCCTTCCCATCTTCACCTCTGTTGCATAGGACCTTTCCTCTTCTCTGCATCTTGTCCCAGCAACGACCATGAAAGACTCGGGAAGGATCCCACTGAAATTAACTTCTAAATCATAGACTTTGGTGAGAGTCAAGTTAGACCTCAATGCAGAAAGGTGGAACAGCACACATCCATAAATCCTTATGTTTCTATGAAGTGTTGGACACAGAGCTTGGGCAACTCAATACTTTGATCTAGGCTGAGCACTCTCAATTCCCACTGCCAGTTTGGGGCTGGGAGGGTTCACTCTGGAGCAGGCTGGCTCTGGCTGGATGATTACAGCCTGATGGAAACTTCAGTGTAGGGCCTGAAAAAAGGAGATGTTCAGGGTCTGTTACAACAATTGTCATGTATAGAAATGCAAAATGGAAATTATATTAGTCTAGGTGGAAGCAGCCACTGGTGAACTATACCAAAAATGTGCTGCTGGTTCCTGTAACTAAACCTAATAGAGAAAGCCCAGGTCTGTTAGTGGAGATGTCCCTTTCTACATGGACCTTGTATCCCTGTTACAGGAGTGGTACTGATTCACTTCTAGGACTTTGTTTTTTTGTTCTTGGAACTTCTTTGCATCTTTTGCATTCATGCATCAAACATTGGTAAAAAATGTGCACTGCAGTCTGTTGAGTGCATCTTATGAGTTTTAAGAATTGTCTTCTGTATTTACACAGTAGACCTGTGTGAACATGAAAACATGGCTCTGGCTATGGTCTGCTGGATTAATAAATGTCAATGTCTGTATCTTTTAGAAAGAGATTTATTCTGGCCCCTTGCTATAATTTTGTACTAGTTAAGAGGAGGAATGTTACACTACAAGAAAAACTTCCATATATTTCAAGTATGAGAAGAAATGATCTTTAAAAGACTATTCCTGTCATTAAATTACAAAACTTAAAAATTATGTTATAGCTCAGTGGTCTAAGCAAAGTTCTGGGAGTTGGGCAGTTCTGAAGCTTTTGCTTTTGGATCTGGCCAGGATGCTTTCATGGTCCTTGGTTTTAGCTACCCTAAAAATCCTTAGGCCCCTAGTCCAACTGTGCTGCACCTCTGTAAGAATGACCACTTTTTACCCCAGACAGCACATTCAGAGGAAAACTCATGTGTTTTTATTTTGGTAACTGGCTCTACTGTCAGCAGGCTGGTCTGACATACTTCTCAACAATTTGATTGTGAAAGCTGATACAAGAGAGCCAGCAGGAACACATGTCGGAGGCACGGAAGATAAGAGGGACTTCACTTCCCACATGCATTTAGAACACTAGAGCACTTTTATAGCATCCTAATCTCCTGGCTTTAGATTTGCCACATTTGTTGGCAGGAGCAAGAGCTTGATTTTAACCAGCTGTGTAAAAGGCATGCCAACTCAAGTTTATTCATGTAAAATTCAAATAAAAGCTTTTATTCCCAATTTCCAAAACAGCATGTGTTTAAAAAAGGTGATGTTGGAGAAATGAAATAAAACTACCACTAGTCTGCATACCCCCAAGATCAATGCTCAGATGTCTGGGAGACAGTTGATGCTCCTCCTGACAGTCCATAGAGCACTTTAGAAAAGGGGCCAAATATCCTCTCAACACTGGTGATTCCCCATGTGTTTCACTGTAAACTATCTTTATCCTTCCATTGAAACTTTAATTCAATATCAGTTTGTACATTAGAAGCCTGACACCAGCAGCTAGACAAGAGCGTGCTCATTCCTCTCATTACAGGCTTTTGGCTGAAGCCAGATGTGATGGTGGTCCATGGTTCTGTGCAATAATAAATTTGGGGTGACTGCAATATGGAAGAAGGGAAATGGCAGATCTGGGGCTGACAGAGAAACAGCCTGGGGTCAGTCAGACTGTGTGGGTAATACAGTGACTCAAGCGAGCCTGCTTTAATGAGGCAGACTTGCGCTCTCCAGCTCACCTGCACACTGACATTGGGGTGCAGGATGAAACTGAGAGGTGCTGGGGTTTGGCCACCTAGCTTCGTGGCCCTGTACTGCTTGGGCGCCAGATTGTGCACATCTATCCATCTAGATGCTGTCAATTAAGTAATGCTGCTGCAAAAGGTCTTTGCATGAGGTTTGCAAGAGCTCTTTCCCTGGGACCACTTCCTACCAGTATTCTTATTTGGATTGCTGCTGTTGCCAGCAGCTCTCACTTCACCTCTCTGCAAGAACAGAAGAGCTGATGCTCAGTGACAAGTATCTGACAAGAAATATGAGACCTCACAGCGATCTTCCTGGCCCTGTTTTGTAGAAAATGCTGAGGAGGCAAGCTCTAAAGAGGGGCCGTCAGGCCCTCTAAAACCTTACAGGCCTGAGTGTGGGCTTTGCTGCTTCACAACAAGCACTGCACCACACAGCATATTGGCCCGAGTGATGTGAATGCTGTAAGGGGATCTAAGATCCACAAAATGACAATCACAGCTCAAGACAGTGGGCTACATTTTGCATTTCAGCTTCTACAGTGCGAGTCCTTAACTTCATGGATAGCCAGATGTCATACCTCCTCCTGTGCCTGTTGCAGACAAGATGAAAATTAAGAGGAAAACTTCCTTGTTTAAGACACTAACTAAAGGAAAGTAGTATTAGACTGAAAGCCAGAATTTCTAAGAATAGTTGTTCCAAAGACTGTTGCTAATATTTCCACAAGGCACCACTGTCATTACTGAGCGTGCTTCACATTCTTCTGCCAGAAAAGAGAACCCAGGTCTCTAAAATGACAGATCTTAGTAAAATCCCTCTGCATGCCAAATTGCAATTCCTGATTACATGATCTGCAACCCCAAATCTAATCTCTAGGCAGAGAATATAACCAAGGTATCCTGACACCCAACATTACACACAGCTCCCCCAACAGCCGATTTTCCTCTAGGATGCAGCATATGTTCTGTGAGTCTCTCAGGACTGTTCTGTGTGCTGCATAACCACCTAGGTGCTCCTCCATGTGGCATCTATCCACATATCTCCAAGTCCATTACTCCCATTGAATGAAGCAGAACTGCATGGGCCTTGGAAATGAAGCTGTTCATTTTTTTCCACAGAGGAATAGTCGCTAACTTGAAGTAAAACTTCTTCATGTCTGGATTTAGACTGAGAACTTCATTCAGCAGTTCTGTTATGTCATCTTTTACCCAAATCTCCTTATCCTGGTGCGTCTACATGGCCAGTCTGCACTCAGTGGATGCTCACAGATTTCCTCAGCAGCTCTTCAGGATGAGGGGTGCTAAGCTGTGCTCTCTGCCAAGTCTTTCTACAGTCACAGAGGTTCCTGTCTTTCACTGTCCTTTGGCTAGCACCATTTCTTAAAATTGAAGGTAGAAAAAAAATACAGTAGGTGTAACTGTGGTGCAAAGTTACTGCAAATACACAAGTTAGCTTCTGGAGTCATTTGCACCAGACACCACACATGAAGCTGCAGCAAGGCTGGCAGACCTCTGTTCAGATCAATGAAAGCAGCACACAGCTGCTTGTTTGGGCCTGAGTACCGTGAGGCACTGAGAGAAGGGTCCGAAGATACATATCCTCAAATCCTCAGTGACGGAGTGCTCTGGTGTGAGTTAAATAGTTTCAGCTGAAAGACAGCTTTGACAATAAATTTCATTGCTTTCATGGATCTAAAATAAATCAGGCTTTCTACTGTACCCTTTAATGTAACTTTAATGCACTTTTTGTGCATTAATTCCCTTTAGGTCCAGCCCTTGTCATTAATATTGTCTACTGGCAAACAAAGAAGTATTCCTTAGAAGAGAACGTTGACAGCTGATGAAAATGTTTGACTTGCCTTTGTGTTGCCAAGCAGTTTTATTTGTATTTTTCAAGGACATTTGAACAAACGAAAGTATATTTCTGCAAATTGAATTTTATAGCCAGTATCCCTGCTTGCAGTCTTGCACTGTAACCATTAGCTTCAATGTCTATAATTAAAAATTGCAGGAAGTATGTCAGGATTAATAGCTGCTAATTTTCTTTAATAAGTTCTGAACACTGATCAATGAAAGCTTCAGAGAACTGTCTTTCCCTATGTTTTGTTTTGCTTAGTGCCAGGTTTTGTCTGAGAACCTTGTTCAGCTTATCACACACATTGGTGTTTATAGTAACTGTATTGGCACTGACTAGATACAGGCAGCATTTCAGAGTCTTGTGTCTGTGCTGGTTCAGTGTACAATACTTGTACCTTTCTTGTACCTTTCACAAATTTTGAGGCTGGGCTTCTGGGAGCTGATTACAGCAGAATGTTAAAAAGGCTGTCTTCCACACACATGTTCAGAAGCAATAGATGGCACCTGCAAGACCGAACCAGCACACATCTGCTCAGAAAGGAGAAAAACATCCCCCAATTAGAAAGGAGCTGCCATTGGTTACAAGTGGAACATTTTCCAAATGCTATGTATGGCAAACAGGCACACATACATGCACACACACACATATTTAAATAGATGAAGTTGTATGTTTAAGAAAGACTGTTGACACAGAAAAGTGAGCCATCTTCTTCTTTTTAGGCATCCAGCAGCTGGAAGAGGCACCCAGCCTGTCTGCGTCAGGTCATGGGGAGAAGCAAGCAGCCCTGGTGAGGCTCAGCATGCCCAGCAGGACAAGGAGAGCAAACAGTCATTAAAGTCTAAAGGCAGAATGGGTGACACGGTTAGGAGTCGGGGAGGGACGGGAAAGGTTAATGCCTAGTCCTCCTCTAAATATTGTTTATGCATTTTATGCACTGGTTACATTAAATAAATAAATAGCGATAGAAGACTAATAGGAATGCAAGGTGTTCTTTTTAGAGACCATGCCCTCCCTGTAAGTGTTGACTATGGTAACCCCCTCTCCTCAGCCTTTGGCCAAAAGGAGCCTAGGCTGTAGTAAGGCTTACTTCTCGAAAGGAATGGATCCTCTAAGGCAGAAGTGGAAATTAAAATTGGGTCTTGGGGAAAGAACTAATCATTCTTCTAGGACAGAGAAGATAAAGGAACAACTCCCTCCTCCAGCTGTTTTATGAAATAGAAGCTGCCTTTATGTGTATGTGGAAACCACCTGTATAGGCTTGGGTCAGAAGTTTGGAGAAAATCTGATGGATATTTATCCCTGGAGGTCCCAGAGACTGTGCAACTGCAAGGACTCTCTGGAAACCACCGTGGCCTTAATCAGAGCAGGGTCATCTTCAGAGTTAGATCCAACTAATTAAACCCTGTCACAATAGAAATGAAATGGTCTTCTGCATATCTAGAACTTCTAGGAGGATTTTAAAGTTAAAAATATTAAAAAATAGGTTGAGACAACAATCATTGTGGTGAATCAGAAAGCACCTCCTGTTACCAGGAGAAAAGATCTCTTTGTATTATAAAAGCTTTGTCATCCTTACATTTGATCTGCTTCAGAAGCACCAGTCCAAACACTGCTTGTCTTGCTCAGGCATGTGAACTCCTCTCACAGACACTTCAAGCTCTTCATGAGTTAAATGAGAATATGGCCGATAAAATAGTCCCCACAGAGCTGCTGCTTTCTATCGGAGGGTTCAGTGTTGCTTCAGGGTTAACTTTGTTCTGTCCAGCAAGGACAGGCTGTCGAGCAGAGCTCAGAGGGGGCAGGTGTGAAAGAGACAGAGCTGAGTGCTTCGAGCTGGGGACATGGAAGTTGAAGGTGGGTGGTGATAGAGGCAGACAAGACAGCAAGGCCGGTGCTGCCAGTAGAGGCTCCTCAGTGCTCGCTGGCTACTTAGTAGTTAACAGACACATGCTGGCTTATGCCACGTTTGTCTTTTGGTTCAAATGACTTCTGTCATTCCCTGGCAAACAACTTCTGTAACTGTCCTGACAGAGAGGTGTCCCAGATGGATGAGATGACAGATGTGGGTGTGATGGAGGTTTAACTGCTATGGCCAGATGTTAACAGGCCCTGGCACAAGGCACAGGAGTAGCTGCACAGGACCACATCTAGTTCTCATCTCCTTGGATAATCCAACTTTCATGGTCCTGGGAAGGGTTCCTGTTGCCACAGGTTGTGCCTGGGACCCCCAAGTCCTCAGGTGTACCCAGGTGACTGGAGGAGTGGTGAAAGGAACAACCAAGGGCCTGACTCTCAAAGAACTGCATGTGTGCCCTGATGGTGAGCAGGCTGAGCACCTCTGATGGACAGGAAACAAACTGAAGGTGACAAGATGCTGCACCTGTGAGAAGAGAGCTTGGTTTGCATGTGTAATCAAGTTATTTCCCTGGGTCACTTCACTGGCAGCAAGAGGAATCCTGTCAGGGTCATCAGATTGACTGCTGAGGCAAGGAGCTCACATCTGAAAAGTTTCAGCAGCTGAAACAGGTAAACTGCACAGAGGACAGGAGGGTTGGCTGGTCCTGGAGTGAAGTATGCACTGCCTTGTTGGGGATTCTGCACGTGGCTACAGACCCAGCATCTGCATCCGCCCACATGGATATGCATATCAAACACAGTTAATGTTAGATAACAGCAAAGCTTAATGAGTTTTCCACACTTCTCTTGAAAGCATTTGCATTTTTTAAGTCAATTTCCCATTTCTTCATGAAAAATTTTCAGAACCTGTGTTCTTGTGTTAAGCTGCAGGTTTCTATGTAAGTTCAAGGTAATGATTGAACTTGCTATGTCTGCCAGCTGTGTTGTTGCGGTATCTACAGAGAAACATCGAAGTCTGTTAGTTTGGGACTCACAAAAAGTAATTCATTATGCATAATGGTGGTGTTGGCAGCGCATGCCAAATGGTTAAATCTAATGTAGCATACAGTTTCATTAAGGCACAACAAAATTAATCTATCCTTTCCCACCAGGAGGTTTAAACAAAAGCAATGGGGAAGGAGATGCATGTAAAAAGCAGCAATTCATTAATGAAATAAAGACATGCAAAATAATTAAGCTTATAACAATAGATTAGAGGACTAAATTAACCCTTTCATTTTCCTGTGCCATATGCACAAGTCAGAACTCTAGTGTTGGGTGTTATTATGTAAATGAAATCTTAAGCATCTTCTGTTTTTCTTCCAGGGAAGAGATGCATAAGCAGATCAAAACAAAGCCACTAATTCATTTTAATAACTTGATTTGGGTTTGCAGAAACTGCTCATGGTGACTATTTGCATTCAAAGTCAGTGACTTGACTTCGGATCTCCAGTAGAAAATTGAAAATGGAAGAGTTAACTTAAAGAATCAGGGAGAAAGAGCTGACACTAAAGTGGTGTACAATAACCTGTGTAATTAATAATACCAAAACTAAGGGACCAATCTAAATCAATGGAGGGATAAGGCTTTCTATTGCCTGACAAGTAATGATAGTTAAAAAAGACAATTGTCTTTCCTTAATACTCCTGTGTCCCCAGCAACAGGGAAGAATTTTTTAAAGAACAGTGTGTCTAAACAGTGTAAATGCTGCTTGCTTAAAGGTGTAAATGAAAGAGAAATGTTTAAAAATACACTACATTTATTCAGGATAAGAAAATCCCCAAATGCACAGACCTTTGAATTAACCAAGTAATCAAGAAATTCCTTGGCCTTCTCTACTTTAATTTTCTAATTTAGCTGAGCACAGCAGGAGCTTTCCCTATGCTTTCTGTTTACTTCTCTCAGCTCTGTTCCCAAGGGAAGTAAGCCTCCTAAGCACCCAGCAGTGCTTAGGGGACAAGGCGCGTTCAGGGCACAGGGAAGCTTTTGGGGGAGCTCTACAATGACTTCAAGCCTGGGGAGCATGGGACTCCCACCCCCAGGGCTCTCTGATGGATTGCACCAGTCTGTGGAGCTGGAGTCTGATCTGCATGTAGCATTGCCTGGGTGTGAGTAACGAAGCGTAGATGTCACGTGCTAATATTTTGTCCGACTGAGCACCTAAAGCTGGAATGCCAGCACTTTGAAATGCATGTGAAAGTCCACAGGAGCTAGCAAGTGTATAAGGCAACATGTATAAGCCTTATAATAAGCCTCAATATGTATGTCAGGAACCCAGTATTTCTCTCCACTAGACTCTGCCAGCATCTAGAGTGAGGAAAAGAATTTGCAGGCAGCAAATACAGTAGTATGCCAAGAGGTACCCTTGTAAGTAACGTGAATTTATGGCCCCAAGGGAAGTATATCACGCCAAACTTAGCAGCAAATCCGTACCCCAAAAGCGAAGGGGGATTCAGTAGGCTTTGGGCAAGCACTCACAACAGCAGAGCAAGTGACTGCATCCAGCACCTTGCCATTGCAGACCGGAGCAGCAATGCAGGGCACACCGTAGGTCAGGTAGTATGGGTGGTAAGTATCTGAAATGAGGCATTGCGTGTAAGGTTTTCTATTAATGCTGGTTAATTACTGCTAGTCATGACCGAAAAAAGAAAATGTAGGCAGCTACACTTTTAAAAGGCTTTGGTCTGACCCAGCTGGAGCTAATTATCCTCTTCAGGAGCCTCTGTGCTGATCACTTCTAACTCAGCCTGTGGCTCTGAGAGATTCCTGAGCAGAGGAGTGGCACAAAGACAGGGAAAACTGATAGCCTTGATCCAGACTGGGCTAAGCTGACATCTCCTTTTTGAATTGCTCTTTTCACACCAGGATTTCCCTTACGTTTCCTACAACCACAACCGTTTTAGGGGGCTGATTCTTCTTAATCCAGTGCCCTTCTACCCTCACTGATTTCAAGGGAGATATATAACTTCAAGTGCCTAGATACTGATGCCTAATGTAGGAGACAAGGGCACATTGATTTTATTGGGGCAGTGTTATCTTGGGAGACAGTAACATAGCTCCACTGACATCTCTAAGAGAAGAAGGGCAGTATGGCAGGTATCCTCATTATTAAATGGGTCTTGTTTAGTGAAATTGGTGCACCTCTTTCTGTCCTGGCCATTCTCTTATCAAGTTGTCTAAGTGAGATATATCCATATACTTGATAAATTGGCTTTGGTGATACTGTTTCAGAGTTAGCTGACACGCATTAAAATGAATGGACTCCAGTGTAATTCCTTAGGTACTCACTATGTTCATTGTTACTGATTAAACAGGTATTTTAAAGATAAATGTGAAGAAAATATTTTTATTTTATTTTTTTTTTAATTTTATTTATAAAGTGGTGGTGACATGTCACTGAACTGGCTCTATGCCCTCTGTATAACTCATTAAACTAAGTGGGCACTCCATAGCTGGTGACTGGAAGACTCCTGAATCTAGAGGTAAGTATTTCTAGTTCATGGCTGGCAGCCAGAAGTCCTCTTTGTCTGGAAAGCTTTATAGATCTAAGCCATTCTTAATTTTTAAGGATACCACTCATCTTAACCTCCTATTTGCAAAGATTTGCCAAGATATTTCTGCTATATCATAGATAATGGTGACACTCAGGTGAAGATGCCTGATTTTAGAATAAAATAGTCTTATGGAGACAAGCCAGGGGCTTCTGAAGTAATAGAAGCCAACAGGGGAACACCAGTGAAATATCTCAAAGGCATTAAGGTGTGTTCCTCTTACAAGGTGACACAACTGACAGCCCAGATGAAGTGAATTGCCTTTACACCAATGTATGCAGCATGGGCAACAAACAGGAGGAGCTGGAAGCCACTATGCCACTAGAAAGCTATGACCTGGTTGCCATTACAGAAATTTGGTGGGATGAATCCCGTGACTGGACCACAGCTACTGAAAGATCCAGGCTGTTCAGAAAGGACAGGCAAGGAAGGAAGGGCAGAGGGATCATGCTTTACATTAAGAAATGGATAGAGAGTGAAGAGTTGTTTCTGAGGAATAGCTATGAGCAGGTTGGAAGCTTATGGGTAAGTATTAGAGGCTGAGACAACAAAGGGAACCTTGTGGTTGGTGTCTGCTACATACCATCTGATCAAGGTGAGCTTATTGATGAAGCCTTCTTACTTCAGCAACAGGAGGCATTGTGCTTACAGGCTCTCATCTTGCTGAGGGACTTCAACCACCCCAGCATCTGCTGGAAAAGTAGCACAGCAAGCTGTAGGCAATCCAGGAGACTCCTGGAATGCCTGGAAAATATCTTTTTAAGCCAGGTAAAAGAAGCCCTACCAGAAAGGATGTGATACTGGGCCTAATGGTCACCACCAAGTGAGCCAATGGGTGACAACAAGATTGGAGGCAGCCTGGGCTGCAAAGGTCATGCACTGGTGGAGTCTGCAGTCAGGTGAAGAGTAAAGTCAGAACCCTGAATTTTAGGAAAGCAAACTTCTAGCTGTTGAAGGAGTTAGTCAACAGGATTTCCTGGTAAAACGATCTCAGAGACAAGGGCTGGCAGATCAGAGCTGACAGGTCTTCAAGGACAGTTTCCAAAAAGTGCTAAAGCTCTCAATCTGCAGGTGTAAGAAATCCAGAAAGGAAGATAAGAGACCAGGCATGGATGAGTCAAGACCTGCTGGTCAAATTGAAGGGCAAGAATGCACAGGCAGTGGAAGCAGGGACAGATAGGTATCCTGGGAAGAGTATAAGGATGTTGCTTGGTTGTGTAGGGATGGGGTCAGGAAAGACAAAGAGCAAATGGAATTGAACTTGGCAAGGGACAAAAAGATAATAAGGAGGGCTTCTACAGGTATTTCAGTCAGAAAAGGCAGGTCAAAGGAAGTGTACCCCCCATGGTGAACACTACTGGCAATCTGGTAACAAAAGACACAGAAAAGGCTGAGGTACTCAACAACTTTCTTGCCTCAGTCTTCACTGGCAACCTCTTTTCCCACATCTTTCAAGTGGACAGACCACATAGGCCAGGACTGGAGGAGTAAAGTCCCTCCCACTGTAAGAGAAGGTCAGGCTTGTGACCACCTGAGGAACCTGAGCATTCGGAAGTCTATGGGTCCTGACAGGATGCAGCCCAAGATCCTGAGGGAACTGGCTGCTGTTGTTGCCAAGCCACTCTCCATGATATTTGAAAAGTCACAGCAGTCAGGCAAGGACCCCAGTGACTGGAAACATGACACCCATTTTTAAAAAGGGTAGAAAAGACGACCCAGGGAACTACTGACCTGTCAGCCTCACATCTGTGCCTGGGAAGATCATGGAACAGATCCTCCTAGAAGCTATGCCAAGGCATGTGAAGGACAGGGAGGTGACTTGAGACAACCAGCATGGCTTCACCAAGGGTAAGCCTTGCCTGCCCAACCTAGTGGCCCTTCTACAGTGGAGTGACTGTATCAATGGGCAAGGGAAGGGCTATGGCCATCATCTGTCTGGGCTTCTGTAAGCCGTTTAACATCCTTCTCTAGATTGGAGAGATCTTTTTTTTTTTTTTTTTTTTTTTTTTTGAGAAAGGCCTATTTGATAGAGTGACTGGTGGTTAAGGAATTGGCTGCATGGTTGCATCCAGACAGTAGTGGTCAATGGCTCAACATCTGGATGGAGATCAGTGACAAGTGGTCTGTATTGAGACCAGTACTGTTTAATATCTTTATCAGTGACACAAACAGTGGGATCGAGTGCACCTTCAACAGGTTTGCAGATGACACCAAGCTGAGTCGTGAGGTTGGTACAGCTAGGGGACAGGATGCCATTCAGAGACACCTGGATAAGCTCAAGAAGCAGGCCCATGTGAGCCTCAGGATGTTCAACAAAGCCAAGTGCAAGGTCTTGCACCTGGGTCAGGGCAACTCCTGGTATCAGTGCAGGCTGGGGGATCAAGAGCAACCCTGTGGAGAAGGACTTGGGGGTACTGGTGGATGAAAAACTGGACACAAGCCAGCAATGTGCACTTGCAGCACAGAAAGGCAACCAGATCTTGGGCTGCATTAAAAGAAGCGTGGCCAGCAGGTTGAGGGAGGTGAGTCTGCCCCTCTATTCCACTCTGGTGAGACCCCACCTGCAATACTGTGTCCAGCTCTGGAGTCCTCAGCACAGCAAAGACATGGACCTGTTGGAGCAGGTCCAGAGGAGGACCACAAAAATGATCAGGGGGATGGAACACCTCTCCTGTAAGGAATGGCTGAAAGAGTTGGGTTTGTTCAGCCTGAAGAATAAAAGGCTCTGGGGACACCTTATTGCAGCCTTTCAGTACATAAAGGGAGCTTATAAGAAAGATGGGGACAGACTTTTTAGTGAGGCCTGTAGTGACAGGACAAGTGGTAACGGTTTTAAATTGAAAAAGAGTTGATTCAGACTAGATAAAAGGAATAAATTTACAATGAGGGTGGTGAGACACTGGAACAGGTTTCCCAGAGAGGTAGTAAATGTCCCAACCCTGGAAACATTTGAAGTCAGATTGGACAGGGGCTTGAGCAACCTGATCTGGTTGAAGATGTCCCTGCTCATTACAGAGGGATTGGAATAGATGTGCTTTGAAAGTCCCTTCCAAATCAAACAACTCTATACTTACATGATTCTAAGGTCCCACATAGCTGCAAGACTTCTCTTTCTCCTCTACAACCATGAGCAGACCCTGTCTGCACTACCCTTTGCTGCTTCATGTTTCATATCCTACCACCAGTTCATTTCAGCTCCCCATCCCAAGTGTTCCACTCTCCTCGCAGTGCTGGTCCTGGTACGGCAGTGATTTGGCTATTGGTTTCAGCAGGAGTAGGACCAGGAGCAGCATCAGTCATACGTTATATATCATCTGTCCTCCTTGTTCATGCATCTACAAAGTCCTGGTTCCTAGTGCTGATGACTCCTCATGTACAGTCAGCTTCTCAGTAAACTCCCATGTTTGGCTATGTCTCTAAATAAAGGAGGAAAGTAAAATATGTAAGAGAGCATTTCTGTGGAAACTTCTGAATTTCCACTTTCACATGTCATTACCGCAGCAAAGAAAAAAGAACCCAGAGTGACTGTCAAATTCACTTGAGTCTTCAAGGCGAGGACTGAGGGAAGACAGTGTTTTATTTGTACACGGAGCAAATCACATCTGGGCGATGGTGGGACATGATAAACCTGGCAGCCAGTGATGCTATTCTCAGTGTTCCAGTTTGGAAGAAATCCCTGAGCAACTGAGTCCCCAGCCAAATGAAGGTGGTGTACGGGGCTGCTAAGCAGACACAGAAGAGTTTGTTGTCCTTTTTCCCTGTTGGAGCCAAAGCAGCAAGACATAGTTTACAGCAGGCTATGGACTGTCACAAAAGATGAGTCTTGCCATGCTGACCCAGTGCTGTAGTACCCACCAGGGAGATCTGGTGTGTCCTTTCCATTGAGAGGTGAAGACAAGTGGGAAACTAGTGAACATCCAAGCCAATATCTGTGAGGGTGTTTGGAGGCCACTTTAGACTCTGGTTGCTCAGTAAAGCAAAGGAGCCAGAGGCTGAGCCTTTGTCTCTAAATCTACTTCAAAATCACGAGTTACCAGCTGGCAGATGATTATAGTGTATGGCCTTTCTTCCATCAAAGTAATGGAACTTTTGAAATGAATTAATAGAATCCTGAAAAATTCCCAGAGCCTTGTTTTATTTTTAAATTAACACATTTTTCAGTGAAATTGGAGATACAGGCCTGAATATTGCCCTCAGTTATAGTCACACATCCCCACTGAAGACAGCTGATTTCCCTGCTGACTGATGGCAGAATATGACATGCAAGGATCTGTATGTTCCCTCTCTGTAAGATGGAAAAAGTCTGCAAAAATGGACATTTTTTATTTCTTCATATAAAGGATAAGTGACTCATTCAATTCTTCTTGAAACTATTTTCTATTTACTGTTTTATATAGCTATTCTGGGCATCAGTGTCCTCAACAGTTACATAAAAGCTACACTTGCCAAAACCTGTCAATTATTGCTTCAGTCACAACTTGCACAGTTACTGAGACAGCAGTAGAGGAAGAAAAAAAATATTAAACTAATTTGGATGTCAGAATTTCACAGTAGAAACCTATCTCTGGTGATATCAGTGTCACCATTTCAAGCAATACTGTGTAAGAGTGGTTTGCAAGAAATCCTGGGTGAGCAGCTTATGCTACAAGGGAGGGTAGTGTTAGGTGTCATCAGGAGACCCTGGCTGACAGCAGGGAAGGGACGTTGCAGATGAGTAGCATTGGAACTAAGGAAAACAAGTAAAAAAGCACATCACAAGTCTCTTGACATGTGGGTGGCTAGACTGGTCAACTCAAAAAAAAAAAGCCATGTGTTGCTTAACTTGAACTCTCTGGTGTAAAGATATCTGTGTTGTTGGCCAGCACCCAGAGTCAACCACACAAGAAGTAGAATGCCTGGTCTTTGACCACTTTGAGGAGTGATGGATCTGGCAAAGCCATTGCTGCAGACAGCATGAGCAGCCAGATCCGAGGAAAGAAGGCTGATATGCACACAGAGGTGCATGCATCCCTGTGCGGTCCAGCTGTGAAGCCCAGGGCCAGGACCAGGACCAGGACATGGTCACCGTTGAGGATCCTCATGACCTGTTCAGCACATGTGTGGGAGAGTGTGCTCTCCTGGAAATGGTATAAATCCCAGAAAGTTGACACCAGTGATGGGGTGCAGATGGTGTAAATGCGGTTGTAAACTGATCTCAAGGTGGTACCTCTTTTCTACATATATGTTTTTAACTTGCTCAGGGAACTTTTTATCCTGAAACTATAGGAAAATGCTTTAGTACCATCATAATGAGTTTCTCTTTGCACTCCTCTGTCATTTCAGTTTCATGCACTCTTTGGACTGCAGTACCAGCAGCTGGTCGGTTACAGGCCAAATCAGAGAATAAACACTATAATGCAGAAAAAGAGAGTCTGTTTTTACTCATGTTGCTTTAAATCAACGCTTCTCCTAGTCAGACAGTCAGCCTCAGGTTAGATCTAGAGCTGGGATGAAGTTGGAGGTTGGGTGGGCACAGCAAGGTCCCATGCCTGCTATGCTGCTGCTGCAGGCTGCAAAATCCCCCAGCCAGCAGCAGCCCTGCCTGGGTTGCCTTTGGACATGCTTCCCCTCTTGCCCTGCCTCCTGAAGACCCCATACAGACAAAAACATCTCTCTCTGTGTTGCTTTGTTTTCTAGCTGAGGAGTTACATCTGAAAGCTGTCACTAACAGCCTTTCCCCTGGAGTCGGTAAGGAACTGCACAGGACCAGAAGAACAGTGAAGTAAAATGAACGTATGCACAGCCTTAAGTAGGAGATAAATACAGGGCACATTACATAGGTATATGTAGAATTGTACGGAACAGAGACAGTGGGTTGCGTTGACATTGATAATGTGCAGTTTTGGCCTTGCTTTGATGATGTGCAGCTGAGATCCTGCAGCAAAGAGTTAAATAACTTTAAGGGAGTATGAGAAAGAACTAGGATGAGACAGAAGCAAAGGAGGAATGTGATCTCACCCCTAGAAGATAAGGAAACAGCATGAACAGTAGAGAGTAGCCTATAGTGAACAGCACTAAGGAAAGTGTTGTAGGAATTTGCCTGATCACTCAAACTATTCATAAGCAGCTTGCTGAGTTAAGAAAAAATGTACAGGCCATAAAGATTGAGGATGGATTAACAGACTGGCTACAGAGTTTAGGAATTACTGGATGGTTAAAAGATTTGTTTCTGCATGGGATAACGGTATTAATTGCCATTGTAATATTTCTAATGATATTGGGCTGTGTGTGGAATTGCTTTATGAGAATTGTGAACCGCATAATAAATAGGGTCTGGATCGCTCAAAAACAAAAAAAGGGGATTTGTTGAGTGGCTGGAAGAAAATGGGCATATTATCAGCAATCCAGACCAAGTAACTTTGTTGTAATAGCAGGCCGAGCAGGTCGAGCAGGATGAGCAGGACGAGGCTGTAACAAGCTGCAGGTGTTGTGAAGGACATATGCAAGGCCAAGGGAGACAAAGAAACTGTATTCACAGAGAAATAAGAGAGTTGGACAGAAAGATGAGAAAACCCAGGATGCCTGCACAAGGCCGGAGCAGCGTATGGGCACCACACCTGGACCAGTCATAAGGGAGGTGGAAGAGTGTGAACAAGTAGTTTTAACCTGTCACCTTTTACATAACAAAGCCTGCGTAGCGTGTGTATTTTTAGCTGGGGGTATAAACTGATGTGGGTCTATTAATAGCACCTGTAGAGTATAAATTGCCATGAGTCTATTAATAAAGTGGCACTAACTTGGTCTCATTGGTCGTATAAGTTGTGTCCGAGCCTTCTGAATCAACAGGTATATACCTCTAGCTTACTGAGATGCTTACATGTTTAAAAATGTAAAGAATAATAAAACTTTTCAAACAGCTGTTTATGGAAGAATAAAGCATTTCTAGAAAGACTCCCAACTGGTAACCAGGCCCAAAACAACACACATGAAGGAACTGGCAGCCATCCACTGTTTGGGTAACAGCATGAAGTAATAAAACTCAACCAGTAAAATAATCTGCAAGTCTTTGTCCTCAAGGAAAGAATGCTATGGATGTGGGCCAGGGAAATACTGTAAGATTTACCACTATGAATAAATAAAATTCACAAATCTAACAATTGCAAGGCACTTCACTTGCTTTTACCTTACATTGTAACACATCTTCTTTTATTGTCTTCCTATTTTTATTGCCTGAAATGTTTCCAGGGAGAGAAGATAAATGTTGATCAGAGCAAGACTGGTAGTGTTAACATTCTTTCAAGTGTAATATAAAGAATATGTCAATCTCTTCGACACATGATTTTTCTTAAATGGACAACATATGGTTATTTTTTCAAGTTAGAAAAGGAAGACTGTTTAACTTTCCAAGGTGCATTTTTTAGTCCTGAATTCAAGAGAACAGTTTCAGTAGACCCAGACTTTTATTTTATTGAATAATTATCTGTCCAGGAAATAAAACAGGTATTTCTGGAAAGTTTTAATTATGCAATGAATCTATATATACTCAATCAATTAAGTGATTCTTTTAAATATTTTGCCAGAGCAGGTCAGATAGTTCAGTAGCATTCAGGATTAAGGGTCACATCTTCTGACGAGCAGTGGGTCAGGACTAGTACAGGTGTTCAAGTAGGCGTGATGTATCTGGGAACTGAGGTCAGCATTTCAGCCCTTTCACAAAAAAGTAGGAAAAAGAACACCTGCATTACAAAAGATAATGCTGAAAACACTTCGCCTTTCCAATTTCCTTTGATAAACTGGGAAGCAGCAAGTAGTAAATGGACAGTAGGCATGCTTCATACCCCTCCAAGGAATTTATGACCAGCAAAATGGTACTGGAGATACTTTGCTTTTACAAATAAGCCACTTCAGAAATTAACTCCATTTAAAGTCCCTATCTGGAGTTTGGTTACTGCATAACTATAGAATGAAATAACGGTTACTGCTGCTGGAAGTTTTGTAAATACAGACTTGCTCCAAAACTTTCCTGCTAGCAGAGATGGGCAGGTGCTGCTCAGAAGAGACTTCCCACTCCTGCCCCACTACGTGCATTGTTGTGCAGGAACCAACCTTGCAAGAGCTATTACCCAGCATCAGATAGGTCCTTTGGCACAACTAGGATGTCCAATATGCAGCAAGAGAAGATGGGCTGACATAGACATCTTCTCATTAAACTTGCTCTCCTCTCATTTAGTGGCAGATAGTTCTCCCTGGTTTCAGTGGAAACAGGTCTTCCCTATAAATCATCTCAGTGAGAATGATTTTTTAAATGGTTTCAAAGATTCCTGTTTCATTTACACTTAGCCAGCCCATCTCAATAGCTCTGTAAGCTGTTGTTAAAAGCACTGCAATTTTCCTATAAATTCAGTAAGGAGCCCGGGGAAGGATGGCTGCAAACAGCAAGGGCATGCTCCCAAGTATCAGTCTGGCATGGAGCTGAACACCGGGCTTCACTTACGATACTGTCTAAGGCTTCTGGTAAATCACCCAACAAGGCTTTGCTGTCCCACTTTGCCTCCTGGTGCTTGCTGACCATGCATGGTAGGAGATTTTTGGGACACTGAACATGTGAGCTGGTAGGCAGAAGATATTTTTTTATTAGAGATTCCAACATGTTGATCCCCCAAATGCAAAAGGAGCTACACAACGTGACCTCAGCTGTAACCCCCTGCTTTAGACAAATCCTCCACCAAAGCCTCACGAAGAAAAAGGAAGATGTAAGCCCATCAGTGCCCTGACTCAAGGCTCATCCCATAGTAGCATGACCCTCCCCGGTTTCGCTCCAGCTGCCCAAAGAGCAGCACCATGGTGCAGAGCTGGCTGGGAGTCTCTGTCACAACACAGCTGCAAGTCCGTATAGGGACATGCTCTACAGGCTGGTGTTCCTTCCATCACAGCTTTCTCTGGTATTATTATGGAACAAGATAAAATAAAAACATCTGTGTCATGTCAAATAGTTGACCATGTTGCTGGATGGATGCATTTCCAAAGATAGCATCCACCAGCCATAACAAAAATGACATTGTCACCCTATATTCTGGGCTATCTTTCCTCTTCCAGAAGGCCCAACATGCAGCTTTAACAGGCTGCAGCATGGACAGTTACTCAGGGTAGCACCTTACTGGTTTTACTGCTGAAACATTTCTAAGCCCATGGGAATCCCCATTCATCTCTAGTAGAGACTATAGCAACAATCAAGCCGTAGACAAGCTGCAGGAGGACTGAGACAGTCACAGAGAATTAAAATCTTTGTGGTTTTCCATATAACCATCATCATAGTCAAATAAGAATAGAAATAAGAATGAGATCATCTGGGACTCAAATCCTAGCAATTTACTTGAGATAGTTCCACAGGGAGCATAAAGGACAAAGGCATCAAAGACATGGATTTGCCTAACTTTAATAAATACAGACATTTCCCAGTTGATTTTAAAATTAAGCTGGAAACGGTTCATTGCTTTATTCCCTTGTTCTCCCACTACACCCTTTTTTTCTCCCTTTCATTTTATTTAGACACCTTTTCTCCTGTTCTAGGCCTTACAAAAGAGATCCAGAAGTGATCCCCACTGCTTTCCTTACAGTGCATCCTGAACAGATCTGTGACACATCTTTAGACCTGGAGCCATCCTACACAGGATGTTATTGTCACCCTCAGAATCACACCTTTTATAAGATCTCCTCTTTGGTTAAGATGAGCACCCTAATACAGCAGCTGCTACGCTCCTGAGTCTTGTCTAACAGGGACTATGGTGCACGTGTGGCAGCGTTTCCACCTCCATTCTCCTGCTCTCCTGAGCTCAAGTTTTGGTACATACTGCACATGCTGCAGAGATGTTCTCTAATTCACTGATGGTCTGTAGCCTTTCCAAGTGAGCATGGGTAAATCTGCAGATCTCTGCAAAACCCAGGCAAAATTCTCAGCTTCACATGAATTATATCAAATTCACATTATATGAAATCAGCTGGCCTTGATAGTTTTGGTTCAGGTCTTAGCTTTTCCACTTTCTAAATCTGCAACTTAAATTGAAACTCAGCCCTCTGAGTACACCCTACATGGACTCAACGTGCAGAGGTAGTACAAACCTTAGAAAAATACATACTCTTTGCCAATGCTGTGGCATTGCAGAGGCTTTACAGAGGACAGATCTGGATCTTATCTTCCCAAAGTACAGAGGTGCTGAGATTCAAAGGTTTGTTTCTTTACAATAGTTAAAACCACATGCAAAGTAGGTATCTATCTTTGGCTTATGTCTCAGCTCTGGTGAATTGCTGATTTAGCAGTCTTTTTCACTCCTAACATAAGTCATTGAGGACTGACTTCTGCTTCTACCCAGGTGTTTACTGTACTAAATTTATGCTTTGTAATTTGTAAAGGAGCATTGTAATTGCTAGCAGGATTGCCATATATATGTATGTGTATATGTGACTTTCAAAACCCATCTAGGAAGCAGAAAGGAAAAGACAAGGGAAGAATTGTGCCATTTATCCATACAAAAGGTAGTTAGAATGACCTAACACAATTTCTAGAAGTCTGGACCTAATGCATTGAGAGACTGTAACATACCTGTGAGAACTGAGAAAGCAGGTAAAGGATCTGTGGCAAAGACAACTTATATAGAGTCAGGAATGCAAAAGTTGATCTTAATGCTTGACAATGTACCTTTAATTTTATCAAAAAGGCAATTAAAAACTACTCAGGGAACATGGCATAGAGATTTAGAGAAAAATGCCTCCCATTGCCTACTGCTTGTGGAGCTGCAAAATGAGTGACTATGACTGAGTTTTGAATGTTTAAAGAAAGGGTTATAGGTAAAGCCATCTCAGCAACCATTCAAATAATTGGAAAAAGTCACCAGCTGCTACAGGTGTTCTTTAACTAACCATCAACAAAACGTCACTGGGGTCGAGACACAAAAACTTGGGAAAGTTTAAAACAGGAATTGACCTGTTAGGAGAAGGACTGTAGCCTGTTGACACAGGAGGGCAAAATGGCAGCTGTCCAGGGGAGGAGATCTTGGACTTCAAGTCCATCTTCCCATGGAACACAGAGTGAGCATCAACAGCTATCTTGAAGTGGCAGAAATATTCCCTGCACATTCACCAAAGATCTCAGACATGGACACTGTGGCAGTGTCTGAAATAACTGGACGCAAGCGTAAATTGTAGCATTTTTCCCTGAACGTAAGGAAAAAGCAAAAGGAATTTGATTGTCTGTGGACCGTTCCACAGAGATAACATGTAGGGTTGAAATTTAAAATCTCTTTTTTACTCACAGAGGATGCCCTCTCACTCAGGGATATGCAGCTGCCTGGCAACTCCAGCCTGATTATTACACTCCACGAGAAACGTATCTATTGATGGAGCCATGATGGGAGCTTTTCTTCAGGTTTTTCAGTGCTTCAGGTGTGTGGAAAGGCACTGGTGTCCAGCTCAGAGCTAGTCCCAGCAGCAACAGGATGTTTTAGGTGTGCTAGGCATCAATCACAGAAAATCAGCCTCCCTTGCACACTCTTCAGACACAAACCACTGCTCCGTCACTAACAAACGGGTATACCGTGTTCTCAAATCTCTTGCATGCAACATCCAGGCTTGATAAAGAAGCCAAATATCATTAGGTGATATCTGCAAGGCACAGTTGAGAAGTATTGTTGTTTCTTGAATTTTATTAAGGTTTAAACGGGTGGTCTCAAGTTCCTGTCTTTCTTGAATAAGGAAAGAATAAATTTTGTGATTGCCATTGCTTATACAAACCCCTTGTTTGTGGGAACTTGCTGTGCTTGTATTTCTCTGATAATAGATCAGAGATTTCCACTGAGCACAACCACAGACCTTTGCTTTCTTTCCATATCAGGAAGGTGCAGTGAATTTCTGAGGATGGCAGCTAAATACAAACCTTGCTAGGGCAGCTGGCACACACCCACAGGATGGTCACAAACTATTTGGCAATCCTGGTTTGTCTTACTGTATTTTTAACTCAAATAAAGCATGTTGACAGTAGCTATTAAATCTATCAGCCACAGCATGGCAGAAAATTTGAGATACTTCCCCAGGATATTTTGGCCACATTTTCATACTCCTGTTGTGATGGTGAAGAGCTGTTTGGTGAAATATTGGTAAAAGACTCATATAGGTTTTATTCTTGATCCAGAGAGCCAGATGTGCTGTCTGCACTTCTCCCCTGCCAGCCAAGGGTCCTGACCACCCCAACCACTGCCCTAAATGCCAGGTCCGCTCCTGCTCACTTGTGGTCAGGGCTGGAGCTGGCTTCAGCTCCATGCCAAGGGACAAGCTCCTCCTTGCTTGCATGCTGACTTTCCCAGGTTATCATAGCCACTGTCTAATAAAAGCTCCGTTTTAGAGTAATAAGCAGAAAAACAACAACAACAAAATACTTTTAAAGATTAAAATATATCCTTTTATTATTTTAACTCTTCTTTGCTTTGGGTCCTCTGGAACAACACCATTTCCATCCATATCCCATCTAATTGAAAAAGGCAGATAGTTACTCTGAGTTCACTCCTACAGAGGATGTATCTTAAAATCATTCGATCACAAATCATTTTTTATGACTGCAGCATTTGTCTGCCCTGTTTGCAAGAAGAAGATCTGACAGCTAGAAACACATGTTAAAAATGATGTCTGGTTTTCACTCTTGCATAGTAGATGTCTGCTTGTCACCCTTATGCACAAGCAGTTGATTGATAACCAAAATGGAAGAAAATGAATATATACTGTAAGCATACATGTCTTTGTGCTTTGAGCTTAGATGTCTAACATAGAAAATTACATGATGACTGTCTGTTTTTTGAGAAATTATCTCTTAGGCAAATCTAGAATACTGTTAAAAAAAAAAAAAAAAAAAGTCTGTTACCAGGTCCCATTATATTGGTTCAAGCCATTCATTTCAGTTGAAGATGGGTGGGACTCCGCGGAATTATTTTCAAACCACATGGCATATTCTTTCAGAAGTAGCCACATCCCTTTTTTCTTGCAACTGTCTGTTTTAATGACTGGCTAATCTCATGTGAAGATGCTGGAGGTTTATGAGTTGCTATTATTGTTTTTGTCTGTGCTCTCCAAAGGCCACAGCCTCTAAAGCTTGCTTGTCTAGCATTTTTGCAGTGTGCATTTCTGAAATTCTATTTGTTAAGAATACTACACCATAACAAAAGCTTTGAAAAATCCACCAGGAGACACTGCTCTTGCCTAAACTCAGAGAATCATGTGCTCTAATTTTGCTTAAGGAAAACTAATCATATTCAGCATATGAGAAAAAGAGCTGCATGCAGTTGGAGATGACACAATCATTTGCATCGGAGGTAAAAATGAAGGCCCATTAATTTTATAGCATTAAATTAAGAGAAGTGTTAGACCTCTATAATTAGCTTTAATGAATACATTTCAAAGGCATTTTCACAAATGAATGTAGGAAATGTGTATCTATATATACTGTTGAGAGAAAATTATTATATTCCATCCAACCTCACATACTGTGTCTGCAAATATAAATATATATACCTTGACAGACACCTTATTCTTTAAAACTGGTTTAATTGCTCTGGCCTACTAAAGGACATAATTCCAAAATGGCAATCTAAAGATTTCACTGAAGTTGTTGATCTCCAGTCATCTATGGTCCTCTGAACAGAATCTATGATTTCAAACCCATGTGAGTTCTTCAGTGCTGGCAATATCATCCAGCACTATAACAGCTTATCAGCCACTTCAAATGTACTTGAATTGTTTCATGCTAAAATTATATGCTTATTTTTAGTTTCAGACTTTGGGGTATTATTATTGGTGATGTTGGTATTAATGATTGTTATAATTGTTATTATTGTTTTATGCTGGGATCAATCACTGCAGTGACTGCTTTGGTGGAGAGGAACTCCAGAAAAAACAAGTGAAGTAATCGAATACAAAAGAAACATGAAAAAGTCTCCATATTAAAAATAATTAAAGGAATGTGACACTTTGCCAGCTCTAACACTGGGAAGGGTGACAAAAATTCTCAGTGGAAGGTATCAGTGGACTATGGAAAGTCAATGCAATATGGAAACCAAAAAGGCCAAGAGCTCGAAACCAAGGCAAGAAAGCCCTGTCACCCTGGGAAGCAAAGTTGAGCAGAAGTTCATTTCACCTACTACCCTTCCAAGCCATTTGCTGCTATTATTTTAGATAGTTCTATTATTGAATGAAATTCTTGATACCTGCAGAAATACTGGCCCTTTAAAAGTGCTGTCTTCAAAGGTTTCCTTAGTCCTGCTTCCACCCTTACTCTTAGGTGAATATCTCTTTCTTCTCCCAGAGGCTGCAGAAAGCACAGGTGTTCTTATTTCCCTTCAGCAAACCAATCACTGACTCCTACACTGTTACCTTGCTCCTTCTTAGCCCCCTTTCTAAGTTAAGAAGACCCAGGTCTTCTGAGTACCCCACCGTCAGAGATTGTCACTGGTCTTAAATGCATGCTACTAAAGCTGGCTGTTGTCTTCCAGTCTGTATGAGCCAGCTAACCCCTCTCAAAAATCCAGTTTGTTTAGGTTCTGCCGAAATCCCAGCCCCAGTGCAGACAGCAGAGATGCCACTGAGGTTTCTTCTGGCACATATTGTACAGTCAAGGTAGTAACTTGCAGGGGCACTTTGTGTGCATCCACTGCCTGATCTTTCTCCATCATATCAGACTTTCCTCTTTCTGTCTCCTCTACCTCCTCTACCTCAAAGGCAGTGGTGCTGAGCTCGTCTCTGCCAGATCCGCCTGATGCAGTCATCTCTCATTTTATTTTAAAGCAAACAGCCAGGTATTTTCTGTCATTCTGCCCCTGCTGCTCCTGGGAAAAAACTCCCCCTAAAAATCCATTTTTTTCCTTGGAATCTCACTTCCCTCCTCTCCTTTGCTGTGACTCATACTTGCTGATGGTCACACTGTGAGTGTCTGTGTAGAGTCATGGCAGCTGGCTAGGAGTAAAGGTACAGGGGAGAACACAGAGCTGAAACCTCCCCACGGATGATGCCCTTGGCTCCATGCATGCCCACCTCAGGTCAGACAGCTGGGGCCGTGGTGCTCCATAGTCTCCCCATCTCTCCAGTCCAGATCAAGGTTTGGTCTGCCCTTGGCAATGGTTCCTTCATATTTCCTTACCTGCCTGTCCACATCCACCATCTGTATCTGGTTATATGTTTGGCTTCAATGGGTATGAAGAGCCTTTGCATTCTGTGCTTGTGCAGAGCGAAGAACAAGTGGACTTAGTCTCTGAGGTAGGTTTTAAGCCTAGTTGGGCTAATACTGCCACAGCTAGCAACAGTGAAAGCAATTTTAAAAACAAAACCTTATGACAAACAAAACACCATCCATGAAACAACCACCCGAGTTCCCAGCTGCTCTGTTGCAGCTGAAGTTTCATTTAGATCAGTGCAATCGCACTAGGGACAAAAGTGATCCAGAGCCTACCTGGCGTGAGAGGGAGGTCTCAGGAGCTCCCTGGGTCTGACTCAAGCAGTGCTGTACTAATACCAAAGACTTGGTGTGAGTGGCAATTTGGAGACTGAGCAGCAGGAAATCTGGGCTCTTAGATCAGCCACCAGCAAAACCTGTCGTTTGGGGTGACACCTCCCATCTCTTTTTTCCCTTACACCTTTATCTGGTCTCCCCATTTAGACTGTAAACTCCTCCAGGCAAGGTTTCATTCTTACAACCATACAGCACCTCGTGGAACAGGCAGCCACTGCCCAAATTCACAAAAAGCCCCCAAATCCCGCGTTACCTGATGGTCTTTTTCACAGATCTTTTAATGATTCTTTTGTTTTGTCATTGGAAAAGCTGGTATAGTACAAGAAAATAAGAGACAGCTATGCCTACCAAGAAGTTAAACAGGAATCAAATGAGTGTAGGATGCAGGGCAGCTGGGCCAGGTGGCCAGTGTCTTGGGGACCCATCAGCAGGACACAGCACCCAGAGTGTCTGTGTCAGGGTACAGTGCCACACTGGGGGAAACTGGACCTGCTGCTGGAGCCATAAATGATCCCCAGTGCACGGGCACAGGATGGCCCCAGGTGAGGGAAAGGATGGGCCTATCAATCTTTTTGTTATTTTATTTTGAGGGAAACAAACCCCAGGAAGATCTGCATTTGCAACTAAAAGACCAAAAACATTAAACAGAAATAACACAGATCAAATGCATGCTGATCTACCAGCCACAATATGAAAAGCAAACAGTACAGGACTAGGAATGTGTGAATTACAGCATTTTTAAACAAACTGTCTATACATCAGAAGTATATTAAAACAAAAGGATAAAAGGAAAAAAGGAAAAGCAAAACACTGTAACAAAACACTGAGCTCAGCAACTTGAGAGGACAGTCCTGGGCACTGTTCACTGATTTAAAATTAGTCATCCATATTTCTCTAGCTAGATGTAAGCCAAGGGGCTCCTAACAGCCTGATCTCATAAAAACAGGGTGCAGGAAAACAACAGAGAAACAGTCTTTTCAACGTGATGTCAACAGTGCAGCATATCATAACCACACCTGATGTGACTAATGGTCCTTCCTGCAGCCCTGTGCCCCTGCAGCTCTGCGCCGCCTTGCTGCTTCACTCTGCGTGAAGCAATTACTAGAGGTTTTACTTTGCTTCAACTTGTTTCTGCTGAGCACCTAGAGAAAAAAAGAAGGAATAGCAGTTTTGTCTGCTTTTCCATAATACTCCAGTTCACAAAGATTTCTCAGTTCCAGGGGGTCTTTTTAACTGTCTACTCAGAAATAAGTAACTTTTTTTTTTTTTTCTCTTCCAAAAATTTTATATAGACTGCAGGGAGAGGTGAGGATTTTGAGGGGGTAGTAGAACTATGAGGGTAGAGTTTCCAAGGCTCAGAGGCCCTTTGCTTTTTGAAGATATTTTTGTCAGGTACACCTTGTTGCTAGGGTGACTTTCAGGGTTTTGCTTCACAGCAGAGATGCCAGGTGTATCTGTATGGATATGCTGTATAGCTCCTGAACATATTTTTTTTTTGTTTTCAGATAGGCTAAATTTCTGTCCAGACCATATGGCTGTTCCCGTGTTAAGCCCAACCACATAGCAAGAGGCTTCTCTAGTGCTAACAGCAATGTTGTAGGTTGTTGACACCTGCAGTGCTCTACTAAAGCCTAAGCAACACTGTCCACCAAGACAAATGAATGTCACTCTCCAACTATTATATTCAATCAGCTTTCCTAACAGCTTCAGGCAATTAATTCAGAAGGCTTTTGGACTAAATCAACATGAATGAATCATTCCACCTGACTTCTTATTATGTGTTTCTCCTATTAGAGCTCAGAGGTACGTATGCCTTGGCAGGCTCCTCAAGAAGGAAGGTTTCTCAGCTCCTCCTCACATATCAGTGCACTGAGACTGCACAAGGAGCTGCTTTTTGCTGTCAAAGTTCTGATGCATCCCTTTGCATTTTTACATTCTGCTTTAAATAGGTAACTGTGAAGAAAACACTTCTCAGTAGAGGTAAAACTAGAGATAAGCAGAACAAAGAGCATTTCAGATTGATCTGGAAGTCTGATTCATCTTTAAAGCTGGGCAAGGTTTTGATGCAAAAGGGGACTGGTGGAGTGAGTGAATGGTCTGTCTTCTGGAATAGGTGTTCACATGAGCTTTGCGTGTTTAGGAGATGCTTCTGTGCAAAGACTTGAGTCTTGGTTACCTTTTGCACCTTTCTGGCACTATGTGGACTGCCAGGGTCCCTGCTCTTGCTTGTTCCTTGCACCCAGACAGCCAAAGCTCAAGATGTGAAACTAAACCAGGAGCTTAAAGGTGTGTACAGAAGCTTTGTAAAGACACATTCCACCTGAGTGAGGGCTGATCTGTCAGTGTAAAAAGACACAATTTTACCAAGGGAGAGGATTCCTACAAGATACGTTGATGCCTGGCAGCAATATTGATTTGCATCTGTTGAAACTACTCCCCAGGCATCCAGCCACGACAGGGTCACTGGAAGATGTGGCTCCCCAGGCATGCACCCATGGTCACTGATGGGACCAGTGGTGGTGGTGGCACAGACCTTCTCCTCATGGTCTTCCAGCTTTCAAATGGGACCCCACTTGTTTGGCTGTTGAGTGCCTGGGGGCTTTGGACTGTTGAATGATGTTTGAAAAGTGTTTGTAAATGGTTGAAATGAATGATCAAGTTGTTGAGATGAATGACGTTTGCACAGGTGGACTTCTTTTTTTGTGTGTGTAAACATGTTTGTAGACTCCTTGAAGTAAATTGGACTGACATAGGTTTGAATGCATTGCTTTAAAATTTGGGTCTCATTTTCTTACTATATGCCCTATATAGTTGAACAATTTTCTAGGGGTTCATCTGCATATGCAGGACTGTGTGCAAAACCTGGATTAAGATCTAGACGCAGTATACTTTACAGTGTCTCTCGGGAATTTTCTGTCCAATGACTTCTGATTTCTTTGGTTTATCATTCATTGCACATATATGAAAAAATGTATGTCTAAAAAAAAACATGGTCTGGAGGTTTTGGATTATCAGTTGTGTAATGTTTTATTTACCCAGCATTGGAATCATAAAATCTGAAATACACTGATACCTCATATCCTTATTTTTACCCCTCCACACACACACACACTATTACTGAGAGAGAAAGAGAAAAGGAACCCCACTCCTGCATTCCCACCTAAAGACTTGTCCCTTGTTACAGTCAGCTTCATCTCTCAACCCTTTTCCCATCATTCCTAGGAATGAGTTACTTACAACAATGGTATATATTTTATCACACTTAGTAATAATTTTAGATTATATTATAACTTGTGTATGTTTTCTTTAGACTGGGAGATTTTAATATTTTACCCCTCTAAAAGAAAGCCAACACTCTGCTGACATGTGCTTTCTATTATGATTTTATTATATAAGACATATTTATTTAAGTTTTTTGTGATTGTTTGTTTCTTTAATTAAATTATATTTAGGTTTCACATTCCCAGGGTTTTGCTCCTGTTTCTGAGTGGGAAGAAAAGGGTCATTACAAAAACATCTTCTCTTTGATTGGTTGTGAGGACTAGAGCTAGTGCGTACTTTTGGATAGAGATGTGGGACTTGATATTGCCAGAGCAGTTTAGACACACTGACTGACACCAGTCCTTGTTGCTGATTTTAACCTCTGGGGAGATAGTTGGTATCCCTTAGTATCCTTTAGTCAGAAGTACCAGATGTGCCAGGAAACTCAGCTTTTATCTATGCAGTACTTAGATAGCTGCATTATTCCTTAATTGCTCAGGACCAAGACCCTGACTAAGCTTGCCTGCTCACTCTCTCAGCCCTAGGTCATCAAATCTGTGCAACACAGACATCTGTCCCCTGTCTCAGCCAGGCACTAGTGGAACCTTTCGAGATTCAAGTCCCTACACTTACCTCTTCCGTTTACACACATAATCAATCATAGCTAGCAATCATTCTGATACAACACTGCAAATTCTTATAACCCACGTATTAACTAAAATAAATAGAGATACTAGCCACTGCATAGTGGTAACATTTTGCTCATGTCCAAACCATTCTCCTGTTGACAGCTGTCTTGAGCAAGAATGATTGAAGCTTGTGTGACAGCTTTCCTTGACAAAACATTTAATTCTACACCCCATCTCTATGTGGCTTCTGGGATTGGGAGAACAGCTCAGCTACAGTCCGTAGTTTGTGTCCATTTTAGAAGACACTCACACACAACAGCAGCTCTTCTTTTTCTGGTCCTGATACTCTTTACAGCCAGAGTTTCAAATAGCATTGTTTTTCTTAAATAACATAGTTTCTTGAATTGCAAATAAACGTTTTCCTTCCCTCTTTCCTCTCCTCTCCTCTCCTCTCCTCTCCTCTCCTCTCCTCTCCTCTCCTCTCCTCTCCTCTCCTCTCCTCTCCTCTCCTCTCCTCTCCTCTCCTCTCCTCTCCTCTCCTCCCCTCCCCTCCCCTCTCCTCTCCTCTCCTCTCCTTTTCTCTTTGCACACCTGCAAATCTCCAGTGAAGCTAAGATTACCTTCTAGCAACACAACCATTCTGTTTTTTCCAGGTTTTGGCTGACTAGAATGGCAGTATGGGGCAACCTGTGCTTCCTGGATAATGTTCTATAATGAAGCAGTAAATAGTAATGACAAACAAACACAAGTGTAATATTTTTGTACCATTTTCCACCAAATCATATGGAAGATAACAGGGACTAGTGATTACCTCAACTGAACAATGCTTACTTGCTTGAAAGTCCTGCTCTACAAACATAAGCAGCCTTTGTCAGTCATTACAATCTCAAGGTTTCTATGTCTAGTAATAATAGCTGTGATATGCATAATCACATCTTTAGTTATATTGCCTTTTATGGTGGAAACAGTAATCTGTGACATGCCTATGTTATTTAGCTTTTTCCAAAAGATGTAAACACATCTACAGTGACTCTACTTTTCATGTCCCACCACCAGTCTGGTCTCATTTCCAGCTGTGTCTCTTGGCATAAGAAACCGTATTTCATTTAAGATTTTTTTTTAAGCTAATTGATACATATATGAAATCTTTTCCCAGATTTTGTTCTACTGCTACTCTCAAATGCTCTACCAAGTGCTTTTGCAATAGCCAGATATCTCCCAGTATTGCATTCAAACAGCAAATCACAAACCTTCAGAGAAAATGAAATGCCTTTATTCTTGGGTAATGTTTGTGAAGCTTATTTTGGAAATCATGCTGGACATTATATGATCACTCTCCACTGACATTGGCCTCTTAGAAATAAAGTTCTGAAACCTTTTACATGTAAGGACTAAGCATCCTTGCCTGTGTAAGCATACTGACTTCCAAGTTTTACTGATGACTGTGGCATATCTGTTAAAATTCTCCAGATATGACCTGACAGAGGTATGAGCACAACACCAGCATGCTCTTTGGAAGCACCTGTGCATAAGACAGAATTTAGCTCAGAGTGGAACCTCACTGTCTCATCTTTATGTCTCTTTGATATCCTTGACCAAAAAATCCTTGTTAAAAAAAAAAAAAAAAAAAAGACTACTCTAAGTTTTCAGTTGTATTGGTCACCTTCGCTATTTGTGCTTTCCTTGTCATGCTCACGTCAGAGTTTCTAGCACTGTAGACAATTGTTCCCATTCCATTATTACTGAATGATCCAACTGAGATCAGCTTGACAAGATGGGCATTACAGCCCTGGGGCAGGTTACTGAAATATACTGGTGAACCTCTATCCTTGCAGGTTTTCAAGACTGGAGTAGACCTGGCATGGCAGACCTGATCTGGTGCTGGTGGAAGTCCTGTTTTGAGAAGGGTGGACTACATGTCTCCTCCCAGCCAGCATTTCCGTATGTCTGGTGTAAGTTAATGGTCCATCCACCCTGAGCCATGATACTAGTGAGTGCTTTGCAGAGGATTTTCTGTGAGCTAATGGTGCTGTTGTCATCCTTTCTAAGTGGAGCACTATGCAAATATTTGGAAATTTTTTGAAGCTGTATAATCCATTGAACACCTCCTTTTTTAAATGCTGGGCACTACTTGACTTGGCATACTTTGCCATTGTGTATTCAGCTCAATGCTAGATTTTAGCAGTCCTAGCTTTGATCCTGGTGACTCTTTTGTGCCACTTCAGATCCCCCAGTGTTCACACTGCACAGCACACTCTGCTTTCCCTCAGCTTCAGGCAGAAGCAGCTGACTACGTTTGCCTGGCGAATACTGACTGCCCTGTCAAAAGTTATTTCTGGGTCCTCTAGTTCCCCAGAGCATCTGGCACAAGGACCTCAGCCCTAATCAGGGGCACAGTTACCCCTCCAGCCTGACAGTGAGTTTGTCCCCTTGGGGTTCCATCATTCACATCATTCAGAAGACTTCTGTTTCTCCCTTTCTTCCTCTTGTGTTTATTTAAAAACATATAAGCCATATGCTGAAGAGTCTTATGAAAGCAAATATGTTCATACAGAGTACAGGATTCCTCAGATTTATGTATGAGAGTTTCATAGTTAGCTCTCTCTGCATGAGTTGACTGAAAACTATTAAGAACATCAAAAGTCTGAGAACTACTGATGGCCAGAAATAAAGCTGCTTTCTGATGATCTGTGCCCTTATTGGTGGTTACAGCTTGCAGAGACAAGGGAAAGTCCTGTTTAAACCACCTGCAGTTGTTCTTGCCACATCCAGCAATTTTGTTGTGCAGTTTTTACTCTTCTGACACTTATGAGTTTTTCTGAGGTTCACTTTATAGGTCGTGGCAGGTATTGTTTAGCAACTGGACAGAATCAAGGCATCTACAGACTTCTGCTTCACTTGGCCCAGCGCATGGCGCAGAGGCTGGCCCCACCAGCGCGTGTCAGAGCCCCTTGGAGACAGCACTTCCCACGGCGCCATGCCCCCGCCAGTCAGACAGTAGCTGTGCTTGCCTTTTCACCAACTCTGCAATGGCTTCTCTCAAGTAAAGGAGGTTAGGAACAAGCTAACAACTGGCAAGGTCCCCTGACAGCCAGGCTCCTGAGCAAGGAAACCTCCAGAGATGAGACTTGTGCATCCTTTATGCTTCAGAAAGTCCCCTTGCGCAACCTGGCTTCAGCTACCTCTGCTTTGCCTTTATGCTTAGTTACTTTCTGAGTACTTGTCTTATTATGGCAGCAGAAATAGTGTGAAGTCATGTTATAAGTTTAAGGTGATTTAATTTTTTTTTCCTGCTGCGGGGGGGTGGTGGTGGGGGTGGTTGTTTGTTTGTTTGTTTTCATTTAGATGCTGTCAAATCAGGTCTGAAAATAATCTCGTGACTTTGTTTGGCTTTTCTGGTAGAAATGTCTCTTCATAATAAAGTTTTAATTTCTTTGTGCTAATCTTGGTTTATTCAAGTGTTTTTTAAATCCTTTTGGCCTTGGAATTTACTCTGCAGGAGTGATCTTAGTGCACCTCAGTACTTATATTTTTCCTTATTCCAATCAAAATCTTTGCTTTTTGCTGTCCAGATAACTGTGAGATATTTCTTCAGATTCATTACTCCGCTGTATTCAGTGTCAAGAATGCCCCTGAATGCTAGGAGTGTCCCTATAAATAGCATATAGTGCATATTAATAAGACAGCATACAATAAAGGCAGCATTAGTGTACACTGTCCTGCAGCCTCTGATGACAGCCAGACTTGACAAAAACTGCACTATTGCTTTGTGAAATGTGTCACCAAGAAAAGGAAATGGGCTCCAAAGCAGTGAGACCACAAAGTCCATAGTTCCTCTGCTCTTTTCTGTTTGCACAAGAAAATAATTAATTTTGCCTAGTGGTATACTTAGGTCCAGATCAATCTGCTACAGTGTTGAGCAAGCACACTTTCATTACTCCATCACCCATTTTTCTTCCAAAGATATTTTTTAAACCCTTGAAAGCATGTAGTATCAAACTGTTGATATTCTATCAAATGATAAAACACATGGACCTGATTAATTGCTGGTGTCACATAAATTATCTATGGGATTATATGAGAGGTCATCTTGGGTCCCTATGTCATTGTGGTTATTGCATACTAGTTTTAACAGAACTGAAATAAAATTGGAAGCCTAAACTATTTTTTTGATAAATCACAACAGCTTTACCTGTTTCTATAATATGTGTCCTCTAGCTTGAAGTATACTATAGAGCAGTCATTTTCTAGATAACCAAGATATTTTTCTGCCTACATTTAGGTACGTGCTATGTTAATACTCTTTTCTTAATATTTGCCAACATATTTGCAGCTGTACCTAAGGTTCTTCATTAGAATAGGAAAAAGTCCTATATAAATCAAGAAATAATAGAACTACGTCACGGTTTATTGTATTCTATTTTGGAAGGCATACTTAAACTAACAATGTGATATCAAGCACGTATGTGAAAGCATACTAAGACAGTACTTCACCACAAATGTTTTAAGGAATGCATGGAGTACTGGAATAGCCAAAATGGCATATATGTTTATTATGCATACATCACAGTGTTCATATATTTATATAAAACATGCATTAATTATGTAAAGAAATTGTGGGAATCATCTCACTTTGTGATAGCCTCTATTGGTTATTTTACTTGATGGTCATTTAAAATTGAAAAATGCCCCAAAATAATTAAGTTTTAAAATAACATATCTAATGCTGGGAGAAGTATTACAAAATAATTTTCTTTTTCAGTTGGTAAGGATTAAATAACAAAGTCTGTATTCTTCATTGATGATTTCTGCTATTAAACCAACTACATATAAGCAGTGCTGATTGCAATATAAAGAATTGTTCTCCTGGGTCCTACTTGTATTCATTCTCACTCTACACTTTAAAAACCCATTCATCAATTACTCTGTAGTGGCACCAGAGCTTAGCATGTGTATTATCTTTCACTCATATTCCAGTGCAGTCTTCTGGAGAGGAAGAGAGATTCTGCAAGTGTGCATAGCATGTGTGACTCTTCTGCCACACACACACACAGGTCTGTGTATAGACTCATAGTGCATCGCATGTAATTGCTGAGAAGCCCTTTGCAGGGGGTGGATGCGATAGTCTTCATTCCTCACTCCCCAGAATCTCTTGTAATATCTGGAGTCTTAAACCAAACCAATCTTGTAAACAGCTACATGAGCATCAGCACCAGGAGTTTTTTGATACGCAGCATAAGTGAAATGCTGCATAATATAAAATGATGGCGCTATTAATCCTATAGCACTGGTGATTCCCAGCCCCCTGTGCTATTGATACTAACACTATTGTCTCTGGCTTTAAACTTCATCAGTATGCAAACGGAGTGTCACTATGATGGGTGGTAACTTGGTTGGATGCACTTTCTACATTTCTGGCAAATGAGTATAATTATTTTCAGAGCTGCGGGCAACTCATGCATGTTTTATCCTCCATCTGGACCTGCATGGTACACAATAGTGATAAAAGATGATTTTCCCCCTTGGATGTTCATAGGCCATCACCAACACCATCCTGATGAAATGGTCATGTATCCCCTAGCACTTCTATATCTGCCACAGCTTGACAACAAAATTATTTCCCTATAGTACTAAAACACTTCAAATATTCAAGCCCTCTGTGCATATATTTGTGTTTTGAAGCATTCAGCATTAACGTAATGTGGTAATTTATAAACTGACAAATTAACTATGCAGAAATCTGAGTGGGGCCTTATGAGGTCTGCAAAGCAGCAGAAAAGAAAGCAAAAGCTTTTTGCACTCTATAATAATAATCTTATCAAGTGTCAGAGGCAGGTTTTAGTCTCCCATTGTTAGGCGCTTTTCAGTCCTGGGCTTAGTTACTGTATGCCAAAGCTGAGATTCTTTGAATCAAACTATTGTCACGATTGTAGCTGATGACAAACTGTACCATCATCATTGCTTGAGCAGGGAGGGGAAATGTGAACTTCTGTCACTGACCATTCAAAAGGGAAAAAGATGAAGGCAAAAAGACTAAAACAGAATTTACCAAATCTAAACATTCATGCCTGTGATAGAAAATATATAAAGTCCATCCAAGCAAGAAGTATCAATATCTGCAAAGCTGAGATTGCTCACAAGAAGGAGGAGAAGAAAAGAAATATCTGCTTCTTTTGTTTCTTTGTTATCAAATCATTTTAATGATTAAAATCCATCACCACTATCACTGTCCTGAGTAAGCGTAGGCTGTCCTTACAGACTCGCCGTTGATCCCTAAACAGCCAGACACCAGGATTCACACTGCCTGTACCAACCAAGGTGAGGCTGGTACTGCTTTTACTTTTACTGCAGGAGCTTGGTTCCCCCAAATCAGATGAAGGACTAATTTTGTTGGTGCCAGGAGAGGACTTTGTGTCTTCTGCTGCCCCATCTGCCTGCATGGCTGGGTCCAGCGGGTGTTCTCACCAGGCGCAGGCAAAGCGGGGTGCGCAGGTGCCCCTCAGGATGTCCCCATGTCCGGCTGCACCACCTGTGTCACTACTCAGTGCAGGGCTGCCAGCATCGTGCTCCTCATCGCAGCTGTGCCAGGGTTGCCATGGCAACAGTGTAATAGATTTGCCCTTATTCAATCCCAGAGGCCACATTGAAGCACGATGCAAAATCTGCTGGAGCCTGAATTCCTTTCAAGTCATGGCTCATGTGTCAGGAAACAAGTCAATGTGCAGACAGCAGTAAACACGGGGATGGATAGAAACCTTTACTCTCTCGCGCCGTGTGGTCCTGGTGACATTCAAATGCCGGGACCCCTCCAGATCCCATTTCTGTCTCATTTCCTGGTTATTAATTCACTCTTTGGATGGGGCAGACAGTGGGGCGCGGGCAGCTGTGGTTAGCAGAGGGCAGCCTGGCAGCCCTAAGGTGACCATGCTCTGCCCTTGGCTGCAGAAACTACTGCTCCCCTGAGGAAAGCAACCCCACCCCCGGGGCACAGAGCATCCCCTGAGGTGCCTGGGCTGCCTCAGCAGCACTGTACAGCATAGTCAAGAGCAGCCTGTAAGGGAAACCATCCCCTCTGCAAAGTTTGTCTGAGCCGTTAGCTAAATCGCTATGAGTTTGTTAGCAGCCCGCTTGACTGTGGTAATGAGAATGGAATATCCCATAGTGCTGACACCCACAAGCTCTGGCCAGGCATGGGGCTTCTCTGCATGACGAGTGCAGCTGTGTTCCCTGTCATACCAACGGTATTTCTTTCATTTCCAAGTCTTGTGTTAATACAGTTGGTAACATTTCTACAGGCTTGCTCCTGATTTTTACCCCTGCAGTTGCTCCAGTCATGGAAGGTATTCTACGTTGCTGGAGGCCAGCAAGCCCTGACTTGGAGCTGTGGAGAGAAGGAGGCATCCCGGGACAAGAGTGGGTCGTTACTGCCAAGACACAAACACATGTGTAAGAAACTTCCCAGTCCTACAACGAGACCTCTCTCACTCCTCTTTCTAGACCGGGGGCTCAGGCACATTCTGCACCTGTTCCTCCTCATGGGGTGCACCTTAACAGAATCCTGCCCAGGAGGAAAGCTGAAGGCTGGCGTGGTGGCAAAGCACTCCATGCTGGTACACTGTGCTGTGTCCTCTGTAAACCGAGCCCTGAACACAGTCTCACAGCCCTCCTTAGATGGCACGCATTGGGACTGGACTGCTTGAGGCATTTGCTGGCAAATTGGCAGCTGGTCTCTCTGTGGTGACATGGCAGAACTAGCAAGGGACAACCAGCACCTTCCCTGGACTTCTTCCATGACTAACTGCTTTCTCCTCGTTTTTCTCAGCTCCTGGCATGCATGGCTACTCTGGGAGCCACACCATTTGCAGGGTGAAGGCCCTTTGGTGGAGGACTTACAGTGTCCGGCTCCCAGGCTGTGGCTGCTCTGCTGGCTGCCATACATTTGCTATGCACAGCTCCAACTGCACGCACTGGTCACCCTGCAGCATCCCACCGTCCCCTCCTCACTCACCTCTGCCGCTGACCAGTGCCCCGAGGTGCAGCAGGCTGCTCTGCACCGATGGCTTCCCAGCAGGGCTCACCTGGAGCATGAAGAGACGCGGTGAGAGCTTCTGCAATGCACATTATTAATTTTAAATGTGGTTTTATTTCTTTGGCTAGTAAGATGGTTTCTTTTCAATTTTATTTGTCCCTTGTCTTCCCTAGCTTGTGTGCTGAAATTGGCACTTCATTTGCACTTCAATCCCAGGCTAATATTAATGTAGGCAGTGATATAAGAATGTGAAAAAAGAAATCCAATGCTGAACGTTCCATGAAGCCACTGGTGATGGATCAAACGCAACATTTTTCCTTACATATTATGGAAATAGTTCTGCATGTCTGAAGACACATGGTATTATCTGAAGCACCCTATTCAGACGTGCAAGCTAAGCCATCTCTGCTGTACTCTGAGCAAACAGGATCAGGCTAATGGTGTTTTGTGTAAATGAGACACGTTAGATTGAGTGCATTCAGGTTCTGTTTATCTAGTCACAATTTTTCTCTGCAAGAGCCTTTCAGTCTCCAGTTTCCTTGTACAAATGTCCCTTGCACTGGGTATCTGGGGGATGGGGGGAGGTCTAAAGTGGTTCAAGATTTTACAGCTGAGTTGAATACTGAGGAAAGTGGATACCAAGGTCAGGCTAAGAATAAAGAAATTAATTCCAAGGGCAGCAGCACAATGCAAAAGGCCTGGGCGCCAGCAAAACATTTTCCTTACTGTTGTTCTGCTGTATAAGAGTCAGTTGTAATAGAAGGTGATGGTGGGGGAAAATATGGAAACTGAACATAACAAAATTTTGTCAGTGATTTATTGTATGTGTGTTTTGATTGCCCCTATCCCACTATGCAGCTTCTCTGCACAAAACTGCAGCGTGGCAGGCCCTGGTAATGGATTTCTTCCAGCAGACCCCTGCCAGTTCTGGTCATTGATCCAGACATATATGCTGGCTCAGGAGCAAGGGGCTGCACCTACATCCTGCCATGAATATTTCCAGGCATAAGCTATTTCACATTTTAGTGTTATTACAGTTTTGAATGTGTGTATAATACAGTACTGTATATCAAACAAACCCCTACACAAGACTGCAGATGTGACCCATTCTGTTTCATCTGAGGTACTGAGGAATGGAAGGATAGCAGCACAGAATTAAAAGGTTTTCTATTGTGGCTCCCCACTAGTTATTACTATATTTTCAAGACACTGCCATAAAGTACCACATGGAACGTATTCATATTCAGATAGATTTCATATTGTGTTAAAAATAGGCAGCTTCACTTAAATCACACAGATATCTACTATATGCTCAAAAAAGCCCCCATATACAGCAGTGCAGAAGAAATTATGTTTGGTTGTTGTTTTTTCTTGTCATAGCAAGAAGCTATGGAGTTTTTCTAATCCAAAAGGAAAAACTGAAATATTTAAGCTGTGGTTTGGGACATCTGTAGGCCAGAAAGCAGAGTCTAAATTTGCACAAGGCATACACAGTCATTTACAGACCAGATGATTTCACCTAAACAAACATGGGAACACTTTCAACACTAGCTCAAAAGATGTTCATGAAGCAGAAGGGGTTGTTTTAGAAACAGATAGAGTTGCCCAGGCATTAGATCAAAGGTGAATCTAAAAGCAACATCACCAAACTGGGCAAGTAGTCTTCCAGCTGCCCATGGGTATTAGTTTGCCACAGCTCCTTTCAATTTGGCTTTGAGTAGTTCAGTTTAGTTGCACAAGCACCAAAACCACAGTGGATTTGTTTCAAGTCATGCAAAAATTATTTTTTAAAACACGTTTATAGAGAAAAGAAATAAGATGTGTTTAACAGGGGTGGAACCACAAAGCTTGTCTAGAAGTCACCCCAAAAAGCCAGAGAATGAGGTTTCATGGTTCAAACCTGAGCCAGCAGGACAGGGGAAGATTTGCACCCTGCCAGGCATGGGCTGGGCTGGGGGATCACCCATGCTCCCACCCTAGAGCCACCTGTGAGGGCTGCTGCCCACTCCCGACCTCTGCAGCCATGCTCGAACACAGTTCCCTCACGCTTGCGAGGGGTAAATGCCCCTGGCAAAACCCCAGGGCTTTAGGAACCCTTCCTGCTATAATATGAGAGATCTATAGCCAGGATGAGGAGCTTACCTGCAGAACCTGTGGATGGGGTAAAGCCCTCTCTATGGTGCGTTTGTATCGGTCAAACCAGTTTCAAAGAGAACATAGTAATCTTTATTCTTACCTATACAGAAAACAGTTACTAAGCTAAGATTAAAAAAAAAAAAAAAAAGACAAAAACTTTCTTAAAAAATTTAAAGTCTGTTCATAGAATTCTTTGGATGGTATCATTCTCTTGTGCTGCGCTGAGCCTGGCTGGATGCCACTCTGTCACTCCCCTCCTCAGCTGGACAGAGGAGGAAGAAAATATAATGAAAGGCTCATGGATCAAGATAAGGACAGGGAGATCACTCAGCAGTTATTGTCATGGGCAAAACAGACTTGAGTTGGGGAAATTATCTTAATTTATTACCATTCAAATAAGAGTAGGATAATGAGAGCTGAAACCAAAACTTGAAAAAAAAACCTTTTCCCCACCCCTCCCTTCTTCCTGGGCTTAACTTAATTCCCGATTTCTCTGCTTCCTCCCCCAAGGCGGCACAGGGGGTCAGACAGTGGGTGTTGTGGTCATTTCATCACATGTTGTCTTTGCTGCTCCTTTCCTCCTCACACTCTTCTCCTGCTGCAGAGTGGAGTCCACCCCACAGGAGACAACTCTCCATGAACTTCTCCAATGTGAGTCTCTCCCATGGGCTGCAGTTCTTCACACACTGCTCCACCGTGTGTCCCTCCCATGGGGTGCAGCCCTTTAGGATAAGACTCCTCTAGTGTGGGTACCTGTGGGGTCACAGGTTCTGTCAGCAAACCTGCCTCAGCCTGGGCTTTCCCACAGGCCACAGCTCCTTTAGAAACATCCACCTGCTCTGGTGTGGGGTCCTCCACAAGCTGCAGGTGGATATCTGTCACAGCATTCCCCAGACTATCAAGCTGCAACAAGGTCTTTTACCATCTCATACCAACACACTCTTCAAACAGTCCCTCTGCTGCCTTCTTTTTGTCTCACCTCATCCAGAGCATGTGTTCTTCTCTTGCTCCTCCCTCCACTCCTTCCTCAGCTGCTCTCCCTTCATTGGCTCTCAACCCCTTAACAGAACAGCCACAGCTGCACCTCATCTACATTGACCAACCTGCCACCCCTGAAGCCAACCCACAGCTGTATATTATCAATTCCAATTAACCTAGCTTCATTCTTCTACAGATATCTGCTCCACCACGTACCTCCACGGGCTGCAGATGGATATCTGCTCCACCATGGACCTCCATGTGCTGCAGGGACACAGCCTGGCTCACCATGGGCTTCACCATGGGCTTCACCATGGGCTTCACCATGGGCTTCACCATGGGCTTCACCATGGGCTTCACCATGGGCTGCAGGGGAACCTCTGCTCTGGCACCTGGAGCACCTCCTGCCCTCCTTCTGCACTGGCCTGGGGGTCTTCAGGGTTATTCCTCTCTTTTGCTGCAACTGTTGCACCATTTCCCTGGTGCCCCCACCAATGACATTATCCCAAAGGCACTACCACCACTGCTGATGGGCTTGAGATTAGTCTTGGCCTTGGACAGTGGTGGGTCCATCTTGGGCCTGGCTGGCGTTGGTTCCATGGAACATGGAGGACACTTTTAGCAGCTGTAGCCCACTGTACCCCACACCCCAGATACTAAAACCTTGCCAGGTAAGCCCACTACATTTGTATCAGTTGAACCAGTTCCAGAGAGAAACTGTCGATCTTTATTCTTACATATACAGAAAACACTTACTGGGCTCAAATTAAAAAAATAACTTTAACCTAGAATTTAATGTCAGTTTGCGGAATCCTTCAGATAATATCATTCTCTCAAGGGCGTTGTCTAAATTGAATTAACATTTTTACCTTGGGTATAATACCCTCTATGAAGTAGGTGTTTATGACCATTTACAGAATTCCACAAAGTCCAAAGACTTTAAACACTGCATAACACACCAAAACTCTGTCTTAAAGATAATTGACTTAATTTTTCTGTCTGATTCCCATTACAGAAAGACTATACTGGAATGCAATATGGTTTATGATTACAGAGCACTGATGAAAACTATTTATCACTTTACTGCTGGATGTTCCTGCACTCTGCCTCTGCTCTGAATTCTGTAAATCTGGTTCAGTTCTTCATAGTGGCAACAAGTTCTGTAATCGGGTTTATGTGCTGTGTGAAAAAGTGATTGTTTATTTTTTAACATGACACCTTTATCTAAATTAAATACAGCTTTATTAATCCTTCATGCACCTTTTCTGTACCGTTATTTGATGTACTTTCATTGTGTCCTTTTCTCTGTGGTGCTTTGCCTGCAGGATCAGCCTGTGCTGGGAAGATCCAGAGAAGCTGTTTTCCGAAGCTGGACCCAGTCACACTCTTTGCACAGGGTCATGTTCACACGTACCTCAACACCAGTGCTCACTCAGGGGACAGAGCGTGGCATCCTATAAACCTTGGGGTGTTCCTTGCAGAGCAAAACATCTACACAAGTGCTACTAGTCTTTTCCACACCTCACAATGCAAGAGCTTTTCCAGCACTCTAAACCTTTCTTGTCTTTGAAGTTGTCCCTGAGTTTTTACCATTTCTGTCACACCTGTGGGACAGAGCAATGAGAACTGAACACGGCCCATGAGGTGAGAGCATACGCTTGATTTATATAATTGCATTGTGGTCTCTCATGTGTTATTCTTGAAGCCATTCATTACGGATCCTTAAACCCTGGCAGGGTTGCTGACTGTTGCTGTTGCTGAGCTAAGGTCTTCATCTGTTTGTCCACAGCAATGACTCCCAGGTGACTTTAACACCATTTGGAAAATTATTCTCTGCATCTATTTTCTGAATATCTGCACTTAAGTACTGATATCTCCACACAGCACTATCCGTGAGCACAATAAATGAGCTCTGTTGGTTACTGAATCAGTAAATTCATTGCAGATGTGCCCTGTAGACATGCCCTTAGCATCTGAAAAATAATGTATGCGTAGGGCAGACCATTCCCCCTTTACAGCTCAGATGCAGCACAGAGCCTCACCTGCCAGATTGCTGCCCCATGTTCATCTTGCTTGTCTCAGCCTGGGAATTTCCCCTAAATTTTTTAGACTAATGTGACGGTTATGACAAGAGCTCCAACTCAACTTCCCAGCTTCTTTTTTTTTATTTTAAAAAATAGATTAGGAATGCTAATTCTAGAGTGGGACTTGGTCCATCTTTTTTATTATTAAATGAATCAAAACACCATCTTAAAGAAAGTGTCCATAGTTGGAAAGCTTGCTTCTTCTTTATTTCTATTTTGTTTTAATTCTTGTCCAGAAACAAAATCTCAGTTTCATGCAGAACAAAAGGTCTGGGAAAAAAAGGATTTAAGGCAATTGATAATTTTTTTCCTCTGTAGTTTTGATATGTTTAATTTAAACTTTTCCCAGATATTTTTGCTTTAGCATTTTGACCTTTATAATAAATTGTAAATGTAAGTAAAATAGTAACCTTAAATGTTCATGTCATGAAATCATATTGTAGTTACAATGAAATGTTGCAACATAATTAAAACTGTAAAGTTCAGATGACTCATTTTGACCTTTTCCATAGTAAATTTCATTGAAATTAACAAGTTCCTATGAGACAATGTGATTTAAATAAATTTGCCTTTTTTATTTAACCGGAAACCTGCTCTATTACAAATGCATTCAGAAGTTCCCACTGTTAACCTTTGCCATTTCAGCAGTTTGGAACCTATTTTTCTTTTGTATCCCTTAGCCAGTTTCCCAAGCAGGAGAGTTTTTTCTCTGTGTACTTGGCCACTTCGTTTCTTTTGTAGCATCTATTGGTGGACTATACAAAAAACTCTCAAAAGTCTAAATAATTTTTATCCCTCATTAATTTATTAGTGCATTCCAGGACATGAAAGAGTCACCATTTTCCTTTGAAGAAACAGTGCTAATTAGACTCCTTTGTGACCTTTAATGTTTTTTGTTGTTTTAATTATAATTCAAATAATTCAAAAACTAGCATGCCAGATTTTCCAGGTCATTCACTTTTGAAGGTAACTACAGCATTTTTGATGAATAAATTCTCAGATAAATTTTCCAGCTTCAGTGAAGTGTTTGCTTCAGCTCAGCCATTTCATCTTTAATCCTTCTGGCACCGCTGGGTGCCTTCCACTGAACCCGCTGCTTACTCCTTTAGAGTTTACCCGTTCTCTTTAGTATCAAGTTTTCTGGGACACTTCTACCTTCAACAGCACCTCATTCTTAAAATCAAGTATGTTTTCTTAGCAAGAAAAACGTGATCATTTTTTTTCAATTATTTTTGTGGAAGCTGAAATAAAGAAATTATTGTAGAACAATTTTGCCTATCCACACTTCAGATACCACTGGCTTTCACACACACAAGACTCAGCTCTGCTGTCATCCTGTCTGGTACTGTTTTTCAGCAAGGTAGGATCATCCATAACAGATGAGCAGCCTGAACATTGCTGGGCTTTTATAGGCACTAAGTAAAAGGGGAGATAAGTGAGATATGAGGATAGTAATGATAGTGTCTTGCAGAAGTTTACAAGGAGCTTTCTCAAAGTGTCATGGGAAACCTGGCAGTAAAAACCAAATACATTAGCCAGCAAATAGGATGAATAGCACAGAATTATAATTGGTTAAGATGAGAAATCATCTAGACCAGTCACTTCCAAAACTAGTGCAGTACCCTGACAGTGTGCCTTACTTTGCACCGGTGTAAGTGCCTGAGCAATCACACAGGGAATCACATGGGGAGGTGGCGGCAGCAATTGCATGTATGCTACAGATTGATTTTATATTAATTTCATGATTTTATAACTTTTAAAGTATGTGCATTCCTACCTGTTTGCTAACATTTCTTTGAAAGCAGAACTGAGCTTCATGGGAAGAAGTGTCCTTTGATGAGAAGCAGAGGCCCATCAGGTTGGTTCACGGGGGGAGCTGGGAGCAGATAGGAATGCCTGGATGAAGGCAACACCTGGATGAAGAGGTGGCATCACCACTCTACTCGTTATATCCAGGAGCAACATTCAGCACAGGACATTGGCTATAAAGACAATGCAGACCACTCATATCTGTCCCAATATGATGTGGCGTTGGGGCACTGGCCATCTATGTTTGCATGTTTAGTATGGAGCAGCAGCATGCTTGAGAGGGGAGTAACACCCAGACTGTCCCCAGTTCAAAATAAAACCTCTGAAGTGCCTGTCATGTAGACTTTGGGCACTGACTGCTTTGGTCTATTGATCTTGACTTTTTGTTATGTAGACAGAATCAAAGGTGGCTTGAATCAACTTTATTTCAAGGACTCATCCAATTTTGGAATCCAATAGTACCTGCAGCCTGGAAAACTAGAAAGCCTCACACAAAATTTAGGAATCCCTGCACACCCAGCCTTCTTCTGAATTACAGAGTGTTTAAAATAAGAGGCATGGCCCCAAGTCCCAGGTTTGCAGGGTTGCATGAGCCAACCATCTCTCACTTCAGCAATAAATGACTTTAAAAGAACTGGCATAAATTGAACATTTGCAGCAAAGCATTGTAGACAAAGCTGTGATCCAGTGACAGGGAAGGACTTAAAATCTAAAAGCAAGTATCTCAGAGAAGAGTATGTAGCTATGTAGGGAAAGGCATCTCTTTGAAATGTCTAATACCCACCGTGCTGCAACCTTCTTAAGGGCTTCAGAGGTAAAATGAACCACCGTTAAGGATTCCAGTGTCAGGTGGAAACATTTACACAGCTTTTAGAGTAAATTAGAGAGCGCATAACAGGGGCAGGAGCAGACACGTGATAATTGCCACCTCATACACGTGCATATGAGGAACACTGGGATTGAGTTTTGGCACTCTCCTACCAACAAAGTCTGCCATCAGCTGATGAGCAGAAGAAGGATGGAGAGCAGTCCTGCCCTCCACTGACACTCTGACTTACTGATCCTTTACTTTCTTCTAAAAAAAACTTTTTACTCTTGTCCTGCTCTCCATCTACACTGCTTTTCTGGAGGGTCACAAATGAATGAAACTAATGAATTTAAGGAAATATGTACCTGGGTGGCATTCATTTTTGTGATAGGTTTTTCAGTATTTCTGGCAGGGATATTTTTCTGGGCACTGGCCACATCACAGGGTAATAGCTTTGTTGGGTGACTAGATGCAATATCAAAGATGCTGGCAAAGTTTGTGGTCTGCACACTCGTCCTGAGGGTTTGTTTCTGCACATCTGCCCGATCCACAGACTGAGGCACCCTGAGAGGAGGAGAAGGGTGACTGCAGGTTTGCATCCCTCTTATAGTGACAATCACTTCATAAACAATCTAAACAGAATTAGATTCCTCTCAGTAGGAAAGGCTGTAAATGGCTGCACTTGACAATATCAGAGGAATATAATCAAATTACATATATCTGAGGTTATACGTGCCTGTTGTGCAGGTCAGATCCTCTGGTTCCTGTGCAGCCATCAGTGAAACCATTCCTTCTCAGTGGGATCACCACCAGCCTTGGTAAGGCATTTGACATGCAACTGATGAGGTGTTTGAGCACATGGCAAGGTGTTTGACTGGATGAAGACCCTTGCACTCCTCATACTACAGGAAAGAAACTGGCAGAAAAATGAAGAAGTAACTAAAACCCAGTTCTTTATTTGTCAAAATGCTAATTCAGGGCGTCAAGCCTATTTCTCTTGTCTTCATAGGTAATGCTTAGAATTTATTTCAGTGTAACAAGAATTAATGAGGTACTCTTTAACCAGAGAATAACTTGTGCAACTTAAAACCATTGTGGGTGCTGATTACTGTTAGAAAAAGCCTAAGATGGAAAAATTAAGGAATATACATTCAAACCAACCATGGACAATTTTCAGTTATATAGTTTTTGTTTATGTGAGAGATCACCAGAACAATTTCCAGTCTTTTTTGCATGTTAGCAGTGAGCAATCCTTTCAGACTCGACTCAACACCTACCCAGTCACATATATTTATACGTTCATACACAATCTGCCATTTCCTTGGTATGCTAATCCGTATATATGAAAAAAAATTTACTTTTAGAATACTATTTTATCAGCAAGTTGATGTTAGGGTGATTTTCTCCTTTTAATTTATTTTCCTCATGTTTTTACATGTTGTTGTTAGTCATAATTTACAACATAAGGTAAAAGAAAAATATCTCAAGTTCAGAATTTTGAAAATGGGAAGATAAACAGTAGGGAGGATGAGAAACAATTTTTTTTTATTTATTATTTTTTTACTTTCAGCTATGCGTTTGCCTAATAAGCCCCAAGGCATTTAGGGTCTGATGCTCTGAGGTATTTTTGTAGGGTCCATCACAAAGCCTGCTGAAGCTGGCAGAAAGAGTTCAGTTCCCTCAGCTCCCATGTCATTGCATGCAGGGCTGGGGAAGCACCAGCTGGGCAAGATGTTGCTCCCCTCTTCTGTGCTCCCACCTTTCTTTTCCCACTGTGCTTTGCCGGTCAGTGCAGGTGGCTGGGAAGAAACTTGGTCTCTTTTATTGCCCTGGGGAAACACAGAAGACAGCTATAGTTAGCCCCTCTGTACTTTAGGATGAATATGGAAACAGGCACCTTTTCACCACAAACTGTTTAAATGAAGAGCTACTGCAGCAAGAGGACAGATCTTTCCTATCTCCCTTCCCCCCCCCACCCTTTTCCCTCCTCCCAACAAAGGAAGAGACAAAAGAGTCTTTTTCTCTGCTCCTTCTTTACTCACTTGCTCCTGTGACTGTCTAATAAACTTACCAGTTCAGTGTTCTTTGTGAGATGTGCTGCAACACTCCACCACGAAAGAACGGTTTTATTATATGGATGAAAATATTCATTTTCTTGCTTTGTGTGTTTAATGGTGTTAATGATTATGATCTTGCATTTTTGTGGTGGCTCTCCTTCCAGAGGGCCACAGCTCGCTTTATAAACCCATGCCAACACACCAACTCTACACAGGGATGGCTTTCTCTCCTATTAAAGTGTGGTCGTCTTTGCAATGAATGCAGCAGTGATGCAAAGCGTTACAACCCAGCCCTCTAGGTGAAGCTAGAAAAAGCAGCTGGGGGGCAGAAGATGGAGACAGTGGCCGTGGGGAATATTACTTTTTGCTGCCAAGAGGACCCAGGTTCAGTCTCACATGAACCAGCATTACTCTGCAAATAAATAGTGGTGTGACTCATCTCCGGAAAGGGACAGGAGTTCTGCGTCTGCAAGTTAATTTGTCTCTGTGCCTCCCACCATGGGACACTGAGTTTGTCTGGGCTACATCACTAGCAACAACAGGACTCACTTTGAGTTTCTAGAGGGGAGGGGAAGGAAGGGAAGGAAGCAACAATGATCAAATAAATCGTTAATCACTGATCATTGTGATTTGGAAATCATAGAATCACAGAATGGTTTAGGTTGGAATGGACCTTAAAGATCATCTATTTCCAACCCCCTGCCATGGACAGGGACACCTTCCACTAGACCAGGTTGCTCCAAGCCCCATCCAGCCTGGCCTCGAACACTTCCAGGGATGGGGCACCCACAGCTTCTCTGGGCAGTCTGTTCCAGTCTCACCACTCTCATAGGGAAGAAGACCAGTTATTTAGTGTGAGCTGGCACCCAAAACTGAAGATATTTCACCTTAATGTTCAGGGAAGGAGTGGGTTTTTCCAGATGAGAAATTGCCACTTTCTAGATGCCTGACAGAGATAATACCAACCCAGCTGTCGCTGCACTGCCTGAACCTCTACTGAGGGAGGACAAGGAGGTAGGTGATGCTGGTAACCAAATTCAGCAGAACCCGTGTCCCAGCCAGAGCACTTTTTGAGGAGGGGGTCATTGCTACAGGGATCCTTCAGTTCAGGAGCAAACCCTTGGAGCCTGGGGTACAGTGAGGTGGTTAAGGGCCTCAAGGAAATGACTACAGTAGTAACCTTATTTTAGACATTTATTTTCTTTGGGTTTTCCCCAGATTTTTATCTAGAGGCAAGCACGGTGTGCTGTGGCTACACCAGGTGCTGGACCTGTAGTGTGGCTCAGGCACATTCAAGGTGGCTCCCAGCCAGCCCAGCCAGGTACTGGGAAAACCACTAAACAGCACTAAATTCAGTGCAGGATGCCAAACTGGTCCAGGTCGTTATATAACTGCGGGGCAGTTAGCAGGCATTGTGCTTCATGCTCCTGTGATTAGATTGCTGTCACGGCCTTCATTAGCCCCAGACAGACCGTTGGGGTGCAGCAACAGTACCTTGTAACGTAGGCACCACACAGCAGCAAGTTGGTGCTGAGGCGCTCCTGCCAACAGCGAAAAAGGATGTGATAAAACTGAGAAAGGGACTTGGAAATGAGAACTATGCCCTTCAAACCCTGTTACATCATCCCCTTTCTCCTCTGCAGATAGCCCTGAGCCCCTGCATGGCTTCTAGCTAATCCACATCACCCCTCTGCTCTCTCTGCACAGCATCCTGTCCATGCAGTTCACTGGGAGCAGGCAAATAATAGCAAGTAAAACAATATAACTGACTTTGCTTTCACCTGCTTGCACTTCCGGTAATATTAAACAAAATTACTTCAATCTTCTTTCCCGCACTCCACCTGCTGACTGTTTTGTGCCCTGTATGCAAGGATGTGATTTCTTTTCTCTTTATATTATGCCTTAAGTAAGATTTATTTTATCAAAGATCATGAGCTTGGCTACTGCTATTTAGTCAATCAGCAGTGAGATATCATGCTCAGGGAAGTGTAATTCTGGAGTTGAGGATAAGACTACACAGCCCTGCAAAGAGCTTCTTGTCATTTCCCTTCCTACAAAGCTGTGCAGCTGGGCTGGTGAGGATCAGTGCAGCCATAGGAAGGGCCATAAAAGATAAATGCACAATGTCTTATAGTGTCCTGGAGTCTACACCCCGCATAACTCCCGTGTCCTGCACCCCATTTAACTCCAGGGTCCTTCTACACTCTCAGGACAGAACCAGTAGACCTTACATCTATTATAAAGCAGCCCAGCTGCACTGCACAAGCTGTAAGGAGAAAAAAAATAACCAGTGAAATAATTCAAACCCCGCCCCACAGCTCCCCTAGGTGACCTCAGCTACATCCTCTCTCCCATGCAGGGTATGCAGAGCATGGCTGTGCAACACTGAGCCCTGGGTCCCCAGGGTCTCTGCCACCACCTGTCCTTTGCCTCCCCAGGGACCAGATGAAGAGCCTGTCTGGGGAGCGGGAGGAGAGCTGAGCATTTGCAATGAAAGCACTGTTTCTGCAGAAAATAAAATACTGATCTGCTTCTGTAGTGTCAGAAATTAGGTAATCCCTCTTGGTAATCCTCTCTTGGTGAGGAGGAGTGAGGTGATCCTTCAGAGACGGGGAAAAATTATTCCTTGCACTTTGGAAGCAGTCCCCTGGAGATGCCACATAGTTACAGGTTTTTCCAGGCTTGAAATGTAGGGGTCAAGATTATTGGAAAAAGGTAGCATCTTCAAAGATTGTTCTTCACCTGCTGACAACCGAGCACAGGAAGGCATCCCACAAAGCCACTCCTCATCTTTCTGTGTTAGATCAGGAGTATGGTATTTACCTGAAGTATCATCCTCTCAGTTACATATGAAACAGCTATAAAAAAAAAAAAAAAAAAAAAAAAAAAGACTGCGAGGGGAAAAGTTTGGACTAGACCTTGCTTAATTATTTCAGCATGTGGCAGATCAGCCTCCAGTCTTATCATTTGGCCACATCCTAGTGGTCATCCATGAGGAGAGCAAAAGACACCTGCCTACAACTCCTTTGCCAATTTTGAGAGTGCCAGAGGCCATCAAAGATAAAGAATAAACAAAACCCAGGGCTGTTAACAAAACTGCTTCTTGTCTGTTAGGCTCATTCCCAGAGCTCACTGAATGTTTTTTGCTGAAAGTTAAAAAAATACTGCTTTTCTTCCTGGAGGAGGAAGCACAGAAATGCTAGACCAAGCCACGGTGAAGCCACGAGAAGCTGAAATCTAGTACCTTTGCTAGGAAGAGGTAGGCACCCTCAGCTGTGCTGGTGCTTCAGCTCTTGGGGTGATAGTACTCTGCTGTAAATATTTTTCTAGTATTTCTTCTCAGAAGACTCTGAGAACTGTCTGTTGTTTGCAAGGCAGCAAGTTGCTTCATTGGTAGATCTGTGTTTGGAGCTTCCACTACTTTCACATAAAGCAAGTAGTGTATATGAGAGCAAGTCCTGTCAAGTAGCAAAGGAAAAATATTAAGCCTAGAACAAAAAAAAAAAAACCCAAAACAAAACCATGTACTCTCAGTGTTATTTTTTTCCAGTTCAACGTTCTGTATTGATTTTACTAAGCTCCCCCAAGACAGAAAATTGCAGCAAGGACAGAGGGTGCACTGAGATACACAGATGTTTTACAGGAATGCATCCTCCAAGCTCTTTTGGTTTTTCCTGCTCCCTCTCTCTCGCCCTGTGTAGTCTCACATGGAACAGGACTCAATATTGCTGTTTTGTTTGGCACTGCTGGATGGCAGCAGCAGGAGTGCTCGGTGGGATGGGACACTCCGAAACCACCACAGCTGGCTGAACTGTGAAACTGGGCAGGCAGGAAAGTAAGTGTTTCCTAGCATGAACAGAGCAGGCACTCACGTTTTAAGATGAGCTGAGCACTGATATTGCGAAGAATATTTTATTACGGGATTGCCACAGGTTTTGCAAATGACTAGGAACCTTGACAACTGGCTATCTTGCATCTAATATGTTTTAAATTAAAAATCCAATGTGAAAATGTGCCCTGACATTAATGACCAGTGTGTGCGTGGCAGTTTATCTTACCATTTGTAATGCAATAAAAGAGGATCAGATAAACACAGGCATAACCTCTGCCACAACAGATAATGTAAAACATCCCTTGTATCATTTGTCTTTCTGTCGCGACGGAGGGAAGACACAGTCACTCAATATGAGTGATCAGCAGACTTCCTTTATTGTGCCTTACAGTCACCTTTTATGCCTTGTTATAATTAGCTCATACATATTACAAAAGTTAAGCTCATTATTGGTTAGTTGCCTAAATACCAGGCCCGCCCCTGGTTTCTCTTCTGTAGCTATCTGTTCCCACCTGCAACATTCTTTCCCCACTGCGATCTTCCTGTTACTGTGTAACAAGAACAGCCAAGGATAGTGTATTTTTGCTTTACTTCAGATAACCTGAGAGCCATGTGCATTTTTGTCCAGCCAGCTGGACTACGTCTATATGAACTTTTTCAGCTAGCCAGTTATCCACATCTTTCCTTTAGGCAGTATACAAAAGACATCAAAATGAACAATTCATGCCTAAACAAAGAGAAGCTTGAAAGCAGTGCATGTCAAATGTTTACTCTAGGTCATTATTAGGGGGTTGAGTGGATTTGCTTATAAACACAGGTTACTTTGTGGGTGGGGGAATGCGAGAGATCATGTTTTCAGACTCAAGACATCTATTTTAAAGGCACAATGTTGCTTTTTCTAGCATGCACAGTAAGTTACAGATAATTTTTTTTATGGGATATGAAATGCCATATCATGAGCACCGGAAAACATAATGTGCTGTAGAAACATTTTTTTTTTTCTCTCCAGTTTATGCAAATACCATTTTTCATTACACAGTGAATCTGAACCTGTCTGGGATTGAAATGAGATCAGAAGAGCACCCTCTGACAGATGGATATGCAAACCTCTGATGTGCTGAAGAAAGCTCTACTTGAGACCACTGGGATGTATTCCTTTGGTAGCTTTCCCTTGAATCTAAGTTTGAAACATAGGATCTTCAAGAATGTTCCATATTTTTATGTTACCCATTTTGACTATTCTTACGCATTGCCGAGTTTACACCCAGTCCAACCAGAAGCAGCAGAAGAAAAAGCACCTAAACAAACAGAAAGAGCCTTGGGGATTCAGTAATGGGTAGATTGTGCATGCTGTAATCATTCTTTTTGTTTATGTTCAGGTATATTTTTTACTTCCCTGGCAAAGAATGCATACTTTCCCCCTGGATTGCAAATAATCTGAATGTGGATAAAACCGTTACAAAGTGTCCTTCAAAACACTAAGCCTGCTTTTGACATGAACATGAGATGAAAAAGCTCAACATGAGAATTGAAAAACTTTGGTTAAATGCAGAGCAGCCAGAGCATAGCAAACACCCTGCTGTGGATTTTCTTTATCCTGGCCTTTTCCTGACTTCTCAGCCCTTCCTTTAAAGTGAGTCACCACCATCTATAAGCATGAAGATGCGGTATCTTGTCTAATTAACCAAACAGAGTCAACACACACCAGCATAACCCCTCCAGACAGAAAACCTACCTCCTGGCAGCCTCTGCCACCCATTTCTGGGGTCATGGCGTGCTGTCCTTCCCACGCTGCAGTGCTTCCCAGGTCTTCCCAGAAGGCTTTTCTATTCTCCTTGTGGCTTGTGTGACTTTTTGCATGAATACCAGTGAGGCACGTTGCGCAGTCACGTTGCTGTAAGTATACAAGCAGAGTGAAATGAGGTGATTAACATGGTTGCTTGGCAAATATTCATTACTTCTTGACAGGTATTCTCACTTAGTGATCTTAGAGTGAATACAAGCACCCCAGTTAAAGGCACAGGAGGCTGAATGCAGAAGTAGCATGAGCCAGCTTAACAGCCTTGAGTTCTGCAGTAAATGCAGATTGGGAGTATCTTCAGATTGCATGGGCAAACTTTTAACTACATCTGATGAGTAGCATTTGGCAGTGGCACACAACTAGCACTAGGCAGAAAATTGTTGAATTTATTCATGAGGTCTATAAACCAACATTACAACCCTGCTTGCCCTGCTCATGCCAAAGGCAAGAGAAGGATTAGGCACCATGCAGGGAAGAGTCACCTCTATGTCAAGGTACTTGTGGAAAACTTCCCTCTTCTCAGCTTCCCAGTGCAAACAGCAGCGCCCAAGCCACGTTAGCCATCGTGGGAGCCCAGTGGATGGGCTGCTTTGCACAGCTAGTGCCCAGGCACAGTACAGTGGGCCTTCATCCTGAGGGCACCCCCAGCCTCCCCAGATGGCTGCAAGGGAGCCCTTTGTGCCCCCTTTGTAACTGCTGTTGTCAGGGAGAAGTCCCAGGCTAAGGAAGGCTGGAGGTGTTATCAGCCATATGTGAGGCAAGAGCAAAGTTAATGAGGCAGCCCAACTGGAAAATAAAGATAAATGTGCAATACATTGCACATGGGGTTTGGTTTATAAAGGACCCTAGCAGCAGCCATGGAAAAAGTACAAATTTTGAGTTTATGCCTAGCACTGGATTTATTGTCCCAAGGGCTTCTAAGGAAACCAATTCATACAGTTTAAAGGGTTAGAAAAGATCTTGTTGTGGCAAAACTGATCACATGTTTAAAAAAACATGATGTATTTGTAGATCTGTTTCCATTGCTTTTGTGATTTACATAGGTATTTGGCCTACAACAAGTTTCTTCCTGAGTTCATTCTCCAGTAAAGCCATTATCCTGTAGCTGTAATATCCAATCTACTGAATACTACAGTCATGTCACAAATTCATCTCTACTCTTTCATAAAAGGATTCAGTAAAAGGGGAAGATGGGATGAAACCAGCAGAGGATGGTGACACATGAAACCTCTTAATCTTTTCTGCTAAGCCCTTTCTTATCTTTTTATTTCCATGGATGTTGATAACGCCTCCAGCCTTTCTAAATCTGGGACTTCTTGACTCTTCTCCTTGGCTCCCACAGTAAGGCTGTCCTGTTTCTCTCTGTCTTTTGCTGAAGTTCGCCTCTCGCTGTCCCTCAAGAGCCTACACCTTGGACTGTTTGGTCCTATGCTTGAAGTTATTCCTCTGTTACCAGAAAACATGCTTGTCTATGGATCAGATTATAGCTATATGACTGGTAAAACTTGGAGAAAAGGCCTAAACTCATCAGCTGGAAGCCCCATTTCTTCCTGGTCCATTCTCACTTACAGTCACTCTGCACCCTCCCTCCTGTGGAAATCTCACTGAGTGAGGTCTTACTCATTGCTTCCAAATATGATATTCACCTTCCACAAAATATATCTATTATTGCAGCTGACATACATATAAAAGAGTCTTGCTTTGGCTCAGCCACAGGTCTCTGAAGCAGCCTGGCAGAGGTCGGTGGGAGCGGCAGAGTCCAGGCAAAGGCATAGACAGCCCAGGACACAGCTCCGGCAGAGTTGTGCCAGAGTGGGGATTTATGGCATGCCAAATAAAGACTTCAGGATTTGGTGTCTCATCCAGTTCTCATTAACATGCACTAGGAGTCCTGTCACTAGCTCAGAGAGAAACTGGGCCAAGTCTTACACCCTTTTAAAGTTATTTAAGTCTTGTCACCATCAACATCCATTTGCCATACTTCTAAATGTCAGGATTTAAAGTTGTTTTCCTCAGATGTTATTCAGTAGCTTTCCATGATATATTCCATTTCATACCCAATTAAATTGTGCTGTTCTATGAGGATGTATATTCTATAGAAACCATTGTCATATTCCCTTCTAATGGAATCAAGCACAAAATGCAACAAGCTTTTAAAATTCTATCTTCTGAAAATGAGCTAGTAATATGAAATTCCTCCCACATACTCCAACTATAATGTTTCTCTAAAATCTATTTATCTTAGTCACGACCTTATGAGCATGAACAGAATGTGGCAAGCATTTCTTAGAGTAAGAATGTATCTAAACTTTGAAAGAAGTTGTTATAGCTGAAAAGGTGTAATTTCCACACAGCATTCAGGTTATATAGTGTGATACCAAACAGATACTGGGGAAGATGTTACTTTGTGTTTTACAGTTTATTGGAAATTACTTCTCTCTGTTAATTTTGATGGAGTACAGCAAGTTACTGAGTGCTTTCAGCCCGTGCAGACATCAGTGGAAGCTGAACATCATCAGTCCTTGCTAGCAGACATTCAGTAACTCACAGGACTAAGCCCTTTAAGAAATAAATAATTTCCAAGTGACAAAACTGCTCACTTAGGGTAATTTTCTGCTGATATCGAAGCCAAGGGAAGTCTTTCATTATCTTCAAGGATAACAGGACAGTGCCTTCAGAAAATGGTAATAAATTAGTAAGGGGCACAGAAAAGGAGTTTTCTTAAGTGAGTTTTGTCATTTCCTGAAAAAAATGTAGTAACAATGAATAGGAAAGATTAAGTAGTATCCAAAACAAACCTATCTGGCTGATTCTACTAGAATTTATTGGCTTTTTCTAGAACATTTTTTATTTTTCTTGAGGGAAGAGCACTAAACAATAAACAGGCTTAGATGACAATATCATTAAGAATTAGTTTACACCCAAAACAAAAGCTGAACTGCCCAAAGAAAAGGAAAAGACTGTCCACTGAAACATTGGACCATCTCTGTGTATGTTTTGGGATAGATCCAAGAACAATATGTTCTGGAAAAAAGATGATGTGCCAGAGAAGTTCACCCCTGGTCAGGCATTCCCTAAACTCTAGAAATGTGTAATCTGAGACACCAAAAATGTCACAGGCATCTTCAGTATTTATGGATGCCATTTAGCAAGCATGAGGTCAGAGGCAATGAACTTGCTACATCATGTTGTTCCATGTTACTGCATATGATAAAAACAAACACACATTTTCCATACTAAATGGCAGTATTTATTACACTGTATACCAATGCTGAACCAGGGAATGGTGCCTACTTTGCACAATTCTAGTACTAGTCTGGGAGGTGAGTCAAGTTACTGTGCTTGAAACTGAGAAATCTATTTTAAAAAGCATTTATTTTTAATTTATAATTACCACTTTGAGGAGTGTTCCACAATTGGGTGGCCATATAGAAAGCAACGTAATTCATGCTTGGTTTGGGGGAGCCATATACTGCAAGCACATTAAAATCTTTTCCATTGACTTATGAGTCAGAGAAAGAAATGCAAGTCACATGCCTCTCACTTACCCAAAGTCTACAGCAGCATGACTCTGCTGAGTTCACTCCAAGACATCTGTCCTGAGAAAAGGTGTTCGTTATAGATGAGCTGTGAAAGAGTATCTTGAGAGAGTTTAGAAAGACTCCCCCTAGGACTACAGATGTCCTGCCAGACTGAACAACTTGTACTCTGAGCTTTATTTTTGCAGGATAAAACCCTAGAAGTTTATTTCAAAACCAATCAAACAAGAACAATCCCTCCCCAACAACATCCCAAAGTTTAGGTTCCCTTCAGCTATCCATCATACTGTTGTAGTCATCATTCTCATGTCAGTGTCTTTCTCAGCCAAAACCCCACTTTTGTAAGCAAATAAATTTTGGTCCCAAGTCGTAAGTCACAGCTCAAGAAGTTCAGTCTATATTTCATCCAATAAAATCTTTACCTTTTCCCCAGGTATGGTTGGTATGGTTTTCATTTAGGTTTGTTGTTGTTTTTTTAAAAAAAATCCCATTTCAGGATATTGTGTCTGAACTTTCACAGATTTTGTGGATAGGCTAGACCTCATGTTAGGAAAACCTGTCAAGGCAGAGATCAGAAAGGCCAGGGGAGGAAGAAATGTAATTAAGTTTAAAATGGAAATTCTGCTGGTATTTTGTTTATGAAGTAGCTGCTGGCAGTATGTGACATCTTTTCCTCTCTTTAAGCCCACAACTCCACCAGCCAGCAGCCCATAGGGAGGGTGCAGGACATACAGGCGTGCATCCTTCCCTGAGATTACCTTTGTCATACCTCAGTCTTCCTGTTCCAGTCCTTCATTATCTTTCCCAGTAGCCAGCTTTTCCTAGTGTCTCACCTGAATTTAAATTGGTCCAGCTTAAACCTAGGACTTACTTTGGTCACCATGAATATGGAAAACAAATCAATCCCTTCTGCAATTTTGTGTTGCCATGTTTTTGAGGATTGATTCCTCCCCCTGTCCTCTGCAATGTAGACAAAAATAACCCCGAATGCTGTGTTCACTCCTGTTTAGACTCCTGGTCACTTTTAGTGGTCTCCTCTGGACTTTCTGCTGGTGATCCACAGGTTTTTCAAAAGACATCACTCAACACAGGACTCAGCCCTGCAGCTGTGCAGGTTGTTTGGGCTCACTGGGGTAGAGCAGGGTAGAGGGATTTCTCATGTGTCTTAATTTTCTGTTTATACTACTCTAACTTTTGCTGGTTTTGCAAGTGTTTCCTTTTCCTCAGGTCACAAATCACAATGGTCCTCCTATGGTTTCATGAAGAACCTGTATTTTGTCAGCTGGTCTCTATCCTATGTTTATCTGATGAAGCCTTCCAAAGAATAGTACCTTGCATTTTACATTGACATTCTGCTTCTTCAAAACGTCTTTCCCAGATGTCAGGATAATTTTTAATTTTAGTGTTTTCTTCCAAATTATCTATGGTCAGGCCCAAAAAAGTGTCTTTTGAAAAATTAATAAGTGTACTTTATATTTACCCATATACCTTGATATTGAAAATACTGAAGAGTACTGCTCCAAGGACTGTCTCCTGCAGAACCTCATGACTTACAACGTTTAGTGGTACATTGCGGCTGCTTCTTGTCACACAGATAATACTGCCCTCATCTTAGAGGCTGCCCCATAAAGGCCAGTCTTAGTCAGTTGTAAGGAAGCAATATATTAATAACTGCCTTAAACCTTTCTTAGTACACAAATTCAAGCAGAGCTGGTGTAAAGCTGTTCTACTGAAATTGGAGAGGAACCGAGCTGAGCTGTTGCTGCACAGTGAGCCCCAGTTTTCCTAACTTGGTAACCACAATGTGGTACAGGCTGTCATGGCTTTAGATCTTGTGAAGGTGACATCTGGCTAGCACTTCCCTGAAAGAAACTTCTGTGGTAACATGAGGCAACTGCCCACGTGCAGAGCAGGGGTTGCCTAAACCCCTCACAACCACTTATGATGACCCCTTGCAACCACCACTCACAAGCTGAATTTGCAGAGGCACAGACCACACACACCCTCGCTTTGTACATAAATAAGAAAGTGTCCTTGAGAAGACAAAACACAAACTGGCAAAAGCTCAGGTGGGACCCCCACCACCAAGACACCTTGGGTGAAGACGGACCAACAGGAAGCCGCTGGTTCCACAGGGGGTGATATCTCGTTTCTCTCTCCCTTTCTCTCTCCACAACTCCCTCTTCTCCTCTCCTTTCTCCTTATTGAATAGTGACCAGATCTAAGTAGCAACATGTGGCATGGGACTTGCTTATCCAGTTGAAGTAATCACCATTGAGTTATGGTATCTAACCAGATGTCTTGTATTTTGCATTAATAAATCATAAAACTGCTTGGTTGGTGCCATTGCAACTTAATTCAGTCCAAGGGAATCACAAACTTGGTTGCTGGTCCCAAGGGGAGGGAGGTTGTCCTAAACAACTCTTTTTGGGTCATGATATCAGGTTGGGAAAAAGTTATATGAACCGGCACAAAAATCTCTCTAAAATAAAAATATTGAAACACTCCTGTTTCTCTGCCTGAAAACTGTTTATCAAGTGGTGTTAGACTGACTGGTATTGTTTATTCTTGGCAAATCTGTGCTTGCTTCTACTCACCTTATTTGCACCTAGATGTTTAAAAACAGTCTGTGCTAATTATTTCAACACTTTTCAGGAACTATGAATAATCTGGGAGCTCCATAAATATGAACTAGTCTTCATTTTACTCCACTTCATAGAGGTAAGCACTTTGTTCTTTCCCACTCTTTGACACGTCAGTTTTCCAGAGCAGGCTGTTCATACTACCAGTAGTGCTGAGACTACATTCAATAGTCCTTGTATTACCTGGGAATGAGGGTTACTGAGTGCAGGAAGTGTGAAAACATCTGATTTACCTGCAAAAAATATCTGATTTACGTGTAAACTCCTTGAGCATTGCCTCATGGCAGTTCTTCATAGGGTGAAACCTGGTAGAGTTGCATTGGCTGAGGAAAACAGCATCCTGCAAAAGTCAGCATTGGTTTGCTGCAGTGATTGACAAATTGTCCTGTACAGGAACCCTCTAACACTAGCACTGTCTGTAGCTTGATTATGATCAATAGATATTGTGATAGGCCTGTGAAAAGTGCTGTTTGATTACTTTTACATGAAGGCAGTACAAAAATATCTCTTAATTCAAAGTATCAAAATATGAGCTGAGAAGCTGGCAGACAAATTATTAGAATATTAGTCTTTGCACGATAAACTTTTGAACTATCATTGAACTTGTATGTTAAAAATAGGCAGTTTTTCCAAGAAGAAAATTCACTAGACAACCTACAATTTTTCTTTCACATATTTAAGGAAGGTGTTCGATCTGGTAAGGAAATAATAGTAATTTATGTCTTTGATAATTGAGAAGTATTATAGTTCTATTCACAGAAAGAAACAGCCGTCACCTGCTCTCTGAGTCACAGTCCTATTAAAGAGGTAGATACCACCTTAACTGGATGAAACCTCAATATTTTGGCTTACAAGACCAAGGAAGTTTCCATCTCCCTGTGAAATGAAAACATCACTACCAGCTTCTTGCTATCTTGCTCCTGCCTTAAGACTTGGCACAAGATTCTTAAACCTTCCTTCTTCTTCATGCCCTTTTCCTTACAATGAGACAGCCATTTCCCCTCATGCATGAAGAAACAGGCTGTAGGGACAGCTGTCCTAATAGTTACAAACTCACCTTCTTCAGATCGGGCAAATTTGCAGTTCTCTGTCTGGCATCCTGCTTAAACAAACTGGTATAAACTGAAGGTTTATATACAATTTATGATACAAGTGAATTATTACTACTGATTCTGCTGTGAAGGAAAATGGAACTGATTAAAAAGCATCATCTGCCATCAGTGCACAAGGCATAAGCTGTAAGAGCTCCTGACCAGGTTTGTTTCACATTACCTAAAGTACAACTAAAGGAAATAAGATAAACAGGAGGACATATGTGAAGGACTGATTTGCAGACAAGCCACCTCATTCAGCCATTCAGGGCATGGAAGTCATGCCTTTTTGACTCTCATGGAGCAAGTCCAGTCCCTTGAGGTTCTGTAAGCCATGAAGTCTGCAGTTGGGCAGAAGTGTTCAAGTGATGGTGTCACAGGTAGGGATGTGAGCATGAAGCAACTGTTCTTTGCATGAAAAACAGTGCAGATTCGGGAAAAACAGACTGCCCGGAGTTCTGCTTTCCCCACTTCCCCTGGGGTAAGCTCACCTGCATAATTCAGTGAGGTTAGATGGGATTGGGGAAATCTAAAGGAAAGCGATGGCTAACCACAGCCCTCCAGACTTTTATTGGCCTTTTCTGGGGAAGGAGTTGATGAATGATCCCACCACCCCCCAGGCTGACCACAGCAAGACCTTCCCCTCTCCACTGAAGCACCGTGACCAGGCTCTGCTCCTGCATCTTACCTACTCTGCTCCCTCTGATCTGTTGCTTTCTCACACTTTTAACACGAGCCTCCTACCTTGGACGCTCAGACTTCCACGCGTCTCTCTCCTCTCTCATCAGGATCATATTCTTTTCCATCCTAATCCTTATTTCTAGTCCAGTTTTTCTGTAAGACCCTTTCTGTCCAGACCCTTTCAAAATAGAAATCTTCCCCTAACTCGAACAGGCTTTGAATCAGTTCTAAGTCAACTATTTTTAGGTGCTGAGGACTGCCCTACTTAAAGCAGTCCTCTGCAACAGCCGTTGCACACACTTCTTTCTTCTGTATTTGTAAATGAAAATTTCTGCTGTCATTTTTTTTCTTCTTTTCTATTAAGTTATAGAAGGGGACTCTCCACAGATTTCTGTGAAGTCAGAGGTAAGGGATGATACTGATCTGACCAAACACAGACACATAAAGATGGATTAGCCACCCTAAGGACCCTCAGCAGGGAAAGGAGAAAAATCAGCACTGCCAGCGTGGGAGTGCATGTATCCTAAAGCAGATGTGGAGCTGATGAACTGACAACTTCTGAGACAAAACCCATCTCTGATGAGGGTGCTCCCAAGATGACGATCTTCCAGACAGAGATCCTTATGCTGGTCTCCCAAGAGGGTCTCTCTGAGTACTATCCATCTTTTCCAGGGCATTTTTACTTTACTTTCCAGGATATTATTGTAACGATGTAATACAGAATGGGTTCACAGCTCTGCCACTCCCCAGGGGCTTCTTGAAAGGGCTCACATTAAGGAGCAAAGTGGGCATGAAGGCCCACATCTACCTAAGCAAACGCTCTGACGCACCAAAACTGGGTGGCTGCCTGCAAGCTAACCGTGGAGAATGTTGTCCCTAAATAGTGCTTGGGGGCTGGGCCCTGTCATTTGCCCCAGGTTGCAGCATTGTGAGGACTTCACCGTGCATCTGATCCTGTCCCAGCACCTGAAAACACTCCAGGGCACAGCTTGTTTTACCTCACCACCTGCAGTAATATTTTCCTCTTTCCTGAAACTTCATGCCCAGTTTACTGTCAACTGCTCCACCCTTGGTACCTCCCAAAAGTGGCAGCTTTAATAGTTTAATGTCCTCTTTGCTGCTGGTCAGGAGACAAATTGCGAGCTGTACTGAATAGTCCTTAAAAAAATAATTTGCCTGCTGTTAGCTCCATGGTTGGGAGCCATACACGCTGACAGTACCTTCTCCATTGCTATTCTTGCCATTTGTTTTCCTCCTGGCAGTCTCATGGCAAGGTTAAATGTTAAAATCACTTGTGCAAACTGAAGCTTTCCTGCTACAGATATAAACTGTTACGGATAGCTTCTTCCTTCTTTGTTCAGTCATGAGTTTAAACTTGTACATACCTTTCCTGTCTTATAAAGTTTGCCCCAAATGTTCCTGTAGGATTGTTTTTCATTGGAAAATGTGAAGCTGTTGGAACCGGAGCCCTCGCATGTGCCATCCAAAAGATGACACAAGGGAAGTCAAACCCAAGGAGAAAACTCTCACCTCTTCAAAATGAAACAAATTTAATCTTATCAAAATCAGATTATATAGAATGAAGTTGAAATAAAATATTCTTTCCATTTTTCTTATATTTGACTTTTGAAGCCAAGTCAAACAAAAATATTTTTAAAATCCCAGCTCTGTTATGGTGTTCCGGCCTCTTGGGCAGTGGAGAATGAAGGTCTGGCTACTCCTTGCATGGCAGCTGATCATAGAATCATAGAACCATTTAGGTTGGAAAAGACCTTTAACATCATCAAGTCCAACCATTCACCCAGGACTGCCAACTCCATCACTAAAACACAGTGCTCAGCACCACATCTATGCATGTTTTAAACACCTCTGGGGATGGTGATTCCACCACCTCCCTGAGCAGCCTGTTCCAATGCTTGACCACCCTTTCCATGAAGAATTGTTCCCTAATATACAATCTAGACCTCCCCCGGTGCAGCTTGAGGCTGTTTCCTCTTGTCTTACTGCTTGTTATCTCAGAGAAGACACTGACTCCCACCTCTCTACAGCCCCCTTTCAGGTAGTTCTAGAGAGCAACAAGGTCCCCCCTGAGTCTCCTTTTCTCCAGACTAAACAACCCCAGTTCCTTCAGCTGCTCCTTGTAGAAATTGTTCTCCAGACCCTTCACCAGCTTCACTGCCCTCCTCTGGACATGCTCCAGCATCTCTATGTCCTGTTTGAAGTGAGGGGCCCAAAACTGAACACAGTATTCCAGGTGTGGCCTCACCAGTGCTGAGTACAGACAACCATTTCCCCAGCCCTGCTGGCCACACAGTTTCCGATACAAGCCAGGATGCTGTTGGCCTTCTTGGCCACCTGGGCACGCTGCTGGCTCATGTTCAGGTGGCCACCCAGCACCCCCAGGTCCTTTCCCACCAGGCAGCTTCCCAGCTGCTCTACCCCAGCCTGTAGCGCTGTGTGGGGTTGCTGTGACCCAAGATGTGCAGAGACACTCAAGAATAGCAGGCTGGCAATATCCTGGGCACAAGTGTGACAATTTTTTTGGCCATCTTATCTGCAAAAGGATTGCAGTGATGTAAGTCTGTTAGGTTTGATTTTCCAAAACAAAAAATGCTACCATGAGAGAGTTGCTCACATATAGTATCTGTCTAATGAAACACCCCTCACCAAAGCCATCCTGTCCTACTCCCCTCATTTTGTATGAGAATCTTTTTCTCCTTTCTCCCCCTTCCACTCTTTGCCCTGAGGAAATCGGGATTAAGACATTTCATTTCTACCTTATTTGAAGTATCCCAAAACCTCGGACCCAAAAGACTTTTCTCCTTAGCATTATTGGGTACTTTAATTGCAATATGTACTTTACATGCAAATTTTAGTGATTAGGTTAAAATTAATTTCTCCCAGAAGGTGAGTAACAGTGTCCCCTGAAACAAAAACGATTTATTTGAAGCAGATTGATAGCACATGTGAAAGCATTGCTGAGTACCTAACTTACTGTGTACGCTAGCAAACTTAAGTACAGAAGTCTCAAGACAAAGGTAGAGTGGAGAGAGTGATAAGAGTGGGTAAACCCAGCATGTAAGAATGTGACAGCAACTTTTTTTTTTTTAATCAGGGTGTATGGAAAACAAACTAAAATCCTAAAAAATGTAGAACTCAAACCATTTGGTTCTCACTTAAACTGCATAGTAACCAGCAGTGTCAGGTCATAGCAGAGGCTGTTTGTGGTGGGTTCATTTCATAACAAAACGTTGGTGAATCTCTAGCTCTTAGGATCTAGCAAAGAAGAGACATGAAAATGAAGAGGATGTTAAAAAAAAATGCCTTTTTTTTCCCCTCAGAAGACAGTTTTAGCTCACTTTTGTGAATCCATAAGATGAGGCAAAAAAATACAGGAGTTTCTGTGGTGCTGTAGATGAGATCAGTGCATCCTGAGAGTCACAGAATGACAAAACAGTAACAATTCACTTGGCTTCCTTACATACCACCAAATGAAAATGGGTGAATTCAGGCACTGAGCCAGGAGGTTCTTTCCTATTCAGAGTTCTGCTCACAAATGGCTTCATGGTGTTTGACTATTTCTTTAGGTCAGAAGTTTCATTTGATGGGAAGGTGGCTAGGACCAAAGTTTTTAAACACAGGGACTGGCAGTTGTGTGTTTAATTTCAAGTAATATTAAATCTGTGGCATCCAAGAAACAAAGTGCCTCTGAACATTAGATTGTTTATTCAGAAGTTCAAGTATGGATTTATACAATGAATTTATACTCACTGGTGTGGAAGTTCATACCTCTGTCTTCCTATCTGCAAAACAGGGAGAACGTATGAAATAACCACTGCTGTGCAGCACAACTGTAGAAGCAAATACCCCATTTAATCCTTCCACGAGGCTACAAACAAGCTATAGAGTATTGTTGCCTGGAACAACTGGACTTGCTGGCAGGGGAGTCTTTCTCATTCCTGCATTCATTAACCAGTCTGAAGACTCTGATGGTGCTCACCAGAAAAATCCTGCCCTCCTGCACTCTTCCGTTTGGACAAGTCCCCATCCTCACATGGTGCAATGAATCAAGATGGGCACATATATGAAACCCACACGAACACATCCTATTTCAAATGCTTCACTGAAGATTGTGGAGGACATAGTACTACAATCCTCAAGATGTAGCAAAATTCTCCAAAATCTAGAGAAGAAAAAGATCTCACTGGGACTGATTCACCCTGTAGTTGAGAAATTGGGTTACAGCACGCATTTCTGAAAAACCTCCCTTGCCTGCCATACAATTTGCTATTACAGACATATGCAGGCATATATTTAGCTTAGCTTTTGTACAATTAGCCTGTTCAATGACGTATTTCCACCATGTTAATGCAACATGTGCAAAGGGCAGTCATTCTCCCCTGTTTTAGGCAGATTGACAGGAAGGAAGGCATGGCATTCTTCAGAAGTCATTCTGTAGAAAGTGAAGTACCTTATATGAAAGATAGATTTGGAATGTTCCAACAAAAAATATTTTCATCAGGATCCAGGAGAGACCCCACATTCTGCTGATTTACATGATCTCTAGCTGTTTGGCAGGTTCTCGTTCAAAGTCCTGCTCTGGTAAACTTTTTCTTATTTATAGGAGTGAAAGAGCTCCAGCACAAGAAACTGAGAGAACAGTATTTGTGACACAGCTTCAGAGATCTGGGAAATTTTTTTTTTAAAAATGTAGTTGTGAGCAGGTAAATAGCATGAATGACACTAGCAAAAAAAAAGGAGTAAAATATCTGCCCTGGATAAGCTTAGAGAGTAAAATGAAAAGTTAAATGTCTAAATCTTGTGGCATGATGAACTCCGGCTTAAAGCGGTCAGGGGAGGGGCTGAGTCGTTAGCATTATCCTTGGGGTCTCCTGAGTGATGGGCAAGGAACCAGAGGGCCCAAAATTATGTGACTTTGAAACAGAGGGAAAAAAGAAGGCAAGACAGGTCTGCTTGATTTCAGCATCTGTGAAACACTGTAATGCAGCATTTATAAAGGACAGAGAGGGGTGATTCAAGTAGTTTTTACCTTGCATTGGAGAAGGTTTTGAATGTTCTCATAAAGACCAGAACAGACCCTTACAGTAGAAAGCTAAAAGTGTCCCCAGCTTGTACAACAAGGAAAGCCACTAATAACTCTGCTATGACTTGGTCATGGCTGCCCGGGCTGGTTTCCATACCCTTTGTGTTTTTCATTGGGTACATGCAGGAAAGCCACTAGCCCAGAGGACAGGCTGGAGAGGAAATCCTTCAGAAAGCTCCCTGAGTGCACCAGCATCAGCATCCCTGCCTCACGCCTGACTCGTGGGTATGGGATTAAGTACAGGCATAACAGAGGTGCACCACATGGTGCACGTGTTCAATCAAAACAACTCACATTTTGAGTGTTAAATATTTAAAACAAGTAACACAGGAGCAAGTTGTACCTCATGAATTATTCACCGTAATTTGGTGTTTTGGAAAGTGAATATTTGATAAACTGTGACTTGTTTGTGGCCAATTTGTAATCAGAAAGACATGAAAATCATCAACACATTATTCATTACAAATTCTCTGTTAATTTCTAGTATCAGGTTATTTGAGCTGTTGACTCATGGTTAGAATGTCTCTCTGTGGTCCTCTCCAGTGCTGTTTCAGACAGCACTGTGCACCTGGGGGAGCCCAGAACCCTGTCGCTCACCTGAGGTCCACAGCAGAGCTGTGCAGCCCCCCGCCCCCCCGTGCAGCCATCCCTGTGCATCCACCCCTGCGCAGCCCCCCCTGTGGAGCCACCCTTTGCCCTTCCCAGATGTTGTGGGATGGCTGCACCTCTGCAATACTGCTCTCCCCAGGGCTGGCTGAGGGGTGGGAGCAGGGGAAGCAGGAGCACCTTGCAACCTGAGGAGTGAACATGAAAGTAACTCCCTTCCTTGTCCTCCCCTGCTCCTCCACAGAACGAAAGTAGCCCCAGCCCACCTCCAGACTGGGCGGTGAAGGGAGTGATTTGGTGGTTTGGGGCAGTTTGTGGGGTCAGGCTCCCCAGCAAGCTGGTGGCTGATCCACGGTAAAACAAGCTGTAACACCGGGACCCCAGCCCCACCAGCAGCAATGTAGAGTGTGTCAGGTCAGCAGGGTGATGAAGTGGTCTGTTATCATATGTCATTACTACCCGCAGAACCTGCTGGGTTTTTTAGAAGATCATTTCACTGGAAATGCACCTTTTTTTGCTTCATCCATTTTCAGTAGCCAAATTAAAAAAGAGAGAACTGTGGAATGAGAGAGATACTGGAAGAGATGGAATCTGATATTCAGGTTCCACCTTTCACCTCTAGGCCAAGATTTTGCAAGGATTTTTGATAGACCTGCACTGAAAAACAGGATTGATTAAAAAAAAAAAATCCTTTCCAAAATAACAAAGTGGAAATTAACACAGTAATTTTCTGCAAAAATATCCAGTCAACATATTAACTCTGCCAAAGCAGGGCTCGAAATGATCCTTACAATACATAGAAGAAAACCAGACAAGTCTTGTCATACCAGTCGTACTATCCTCATGTTTTGCTGCTTTCATGTTAGGAAATTACTTTATCTCCATTCACCTCTTTCTCTACGCTACCAGTTTCTAAACTATGACAGAACATTGTGTTTTCCTCCGCAATTACTTGGACTTCCTAGTATGCTTTTGCAATGGATGGTAGCAAGCTTTTTGGAAACCCAAATACATTTAATTTACATTTATTTATCTGATCTTATCCCTGTACAAACTTGTCCTGTTGTAACTAAAGGTATAACCTTAAGTTGCATAAAGCTGCATTAGCTTAGTTTAGCAGATAAAAAGTTACACCATTGATTATTCATGAATATATTTAGACACCAATTATTAGTTGAAACCTTGTTTATCTTGGTTCATCTTGCTTTGCACTGGTGAATTCACAGGTACAAGTTAAACTGATATAACACATTTGAAGACTTTCTTAACAAAATAACATACAGAAATTTTATCACTACAACTAAAAACAGATTCTGTGTGGTGCTGTATACAAGCTCTAAGGGACAGGTGGCTACATTTCTCTTTATGGAAGATGTAAAGAGTGCGGATCTTGCAAGAAGGAGCTAGTAAGTGTATCGCATTTTAAAATGCCAGCTGCTCAAGCCATGGGTCTTCTCAGTGTTTTGTTTCAGGAGATATTTCATCAATATTTCTCCTTTCTATTCTCATCAGAGCAAGCAGAGATGGAGGAGAGAACCTGGGAAGGTGACACTAATCAGGTTCTAGAAACCTGGTTGCTGGCAAAACTTTTCTGGAAATAGGAGATTGAACCCAGCCCTTTGTCTTTGGAATGCACCACTGCAGGGCACTCATTTCTTTAAATGTCTTTTTGTTTCCACCAGGTAGTCTGTGCATCCTGGTGCCATGTATTAGCTGTTGTGTGATGAGCAGTGGTTTGTGTGAACTTCAATAGTTAAGGGTCCCAAGCAAATACACTAATTGAAAGGTGTTGTCCGTCAATACTGGAGTTGTGTAGGGTCGACACCCATAAAAGAGGCTGTACTTCTCCATATACACAGCTCTGTTTTGTGGGTCTGTGGGAGAACAAAACTTCACTGCAGCAAAAAGAGATAACACCAAATTAATCACGGGAGCATCAGCATGGCTATAGAGAGAGTAAGCAGAGATTTTATTACAAGCCATCTAGTAAGTTTTCCTCCCTCATCTGCTGGTCCCCACCTAGAGGGATGCAACAGAGGGGCATTTAGGATACCTGACCGGCAGGCATGGAGGAGTCACCAGTGAACCATCTGGGGTTTTTCTCCCACCTCCTTAACTGACCACAGCATGACCACCTGCTATCTCGGCCCTTGTTGCCCACATTTCTCTGCACGGAAATTGAAGAAAGGATGAAAATGGCTGTCCTACAATTATATACCAGCATTACAAATAAAACAGCTTGATTCTGGCTCAAGCTGCAGCCCTGAGATATTATTTAATCCGCCACACCTGGAGGTATTGAAGGTAGGAGAGCAGCTCACTCCCCTCCTCTCTTGGGCTGTGTTCCCAGAAGGAGATCTGTGAATACAGCCCAAGAGGAGGGGAGAGGGCTGATCTCCCACCTTCAATACCTCCAGGTGTGGCGGATTAAGTAATACCTCAGGGTTGCCTTCTGGAGGCTCTCATGCACTCCCAATGGCCAGCGCAACTCCAGTCCTAGAAGATGCTCTTGGGGATTGCCTCAGCCATAGGTTTCTTTTTAAGGAACTGGCATTATGTACAGAGATGCTCTCAGCATCAACTAAGAACACTTAGGTGGCCATGCGATACCTGCGACATAATGATAAGCTTGTAGCTGCCAACAAATTAATTAAAATCGCCTGATGAATACACCCATGTTAAGAAGTTTATGCTTCAGCCCCAAAGACCAATAGGAAAGAAAGGTACCCACTCAGAAATAATGATGGAGTAGCTGTTCCTTTTCTGAATTGATGCTCTCTGTCAGAAGCTATACAGAGGCTGCTTTGCTGTTCTTTGGTAGCAGCATATGTGCCAAAAGAATGTGGTTAGTGATGAACAATGTTTGTCCTTGATACAGGATTTGAACAGGAATAGCTACAGAAAGGGGTGCAAGACAGGATATATTCAGAGGATGACAGCTGTGAATTTTCAGGACTGAATGTTAGAAAATATACAGAAAAAAGGCAGCCATCATAGCAGGTATTCAGGTATTTATTTCCATAATAATATTTTCTAGAAAGATAGGGGGACATATTTAAGAGTTATCTCTGTCATTCCCAAGGCACTGTCTGTTTTCTGTTTCTGCCTCTTGGATCCTACAGGAAAAAGAATTCTTTGCTCAGCCCTCTGCAATCATTAAACAAACCATATGAGGATGGTACCAAAAACACACAGAAAGACCGTTCACCTTAATGGGATCAGAACAAGAACCATTCATGTAAATAAATGAAATACCAGCTGTCCTCAAAATCAAAAACATATCTAGCAGGTCTGAAAATTGCAAATATTTCCAGATATTCAAACTTTAAATGTAAATCCTTGTCTAGCATCTATACATGTTTGCGATCTGGTACGGGCACGCAGCTCACAATTGCAGCAGCTAATGCTGTTATGAATTCATCAGCTGTTTGCTGTCACCCCCTACTGAGCAGCACACCTTGCATAGCAGGGCTGGCAGAAGAAATGTGTGACTTAATGCACTTATTTCAGCAGATTAAGCAAACACTGGGGTACATGCCCTGATGCGGCCAAGGTAGGAGGATACACTTTCCTCCCCACTGTTACTCAGAACCTAATTTCCAGCAAGAAAGCCAAAAAAACCTACTGTGGTAGTAACTTCCTAGGCCTCTGCGGCGATATTTTCCAGAGCTTGTCTTTCAGAGTCCTAATGCTGTAGATTAATTTCCTAGGTGCCTTTGTTAGAGGATAATGAACCATTATTTATGTCAAGATTATGTGATTCCAAAAGTCATCAGAAAACTGAAAAGGTTATATTTTATTTGCACAATTGGTACAATAAAATGGTAAAATTATCATTTATTTGCCATTTTGATGACAATATTTTTTGAATGTGGCACGGTGCAATGATGACTGTATATTTCATACAATCTGTCATGTAGCACAGAAAGACAGTCTATTCTGGGGTGGATTTGATCTGGCATTCTGCATAAGCATTTTAGACAGAAATATTATAATCTGTCTAATGTTATCTAATTATAACCACTTCTGACATATCTTTTTTTATTAGTAGTGTCATTGTGTGACATTTAAGCAAGGTAAAATACTGTGAGATTAAGCTGAGCAGGTATTATCTTATTGAACACCCTATGACATCTACGATGTGACATCAGGAGCAATTATGCAAGTAACTTATTTATTTATTTATTTACACAGACACTCCCTGAAGAGCCTATTGGATGCTTTGTTGGTTAGCTCATCTTCTCATTTGTAAGGCAGCTGAAATTTGACTCTATGTATGCATTTGTTTTAAAAAACATGGAATGGAAGAAAGGCAGGAGAGAGACAATCTCCTCTTTGGGTTTTGACATACATGGATGGGAAAATCTGGTCAAAAAAACCCACAACAGCCAAAACCATATGGCAACAGGCCAAGACTCCTCAATGGATGGACAGTGTGGAGAAAGGAAACAAGTAAGGGTGTGAACGTTGGTCAGAGAGGCATTATTGACTGTGAAAGGACTGAATTTGTTGAACTGTTGAGTGGGGACATGGAAAAACAACTGAGCAGCCTGTGAGAGTTTCATTTATATCAAAGTATCAAATCCCAGACTTCCTCTAGAATAGTACTTATTGTCAGCTGCAGGGTTGTACTTAGAAATGGATGAATATAAAGTTATTATAGACATAAATACTACCAGGGATGTATCACTGTTGTGTCATTGATCTCCCAGATGTAGATCAAGAAGTAAATGCAACAACTAATGGTACAGCTTGCTTATTCTTGGACGTGATGGCTGACAAATGTCTTCCCAAATAACTACCAAACCTACCAGAGACAATACTATGTCAGATGTGGGTTTGGTAGAAACTTGGAAAAGTATAGAGCAATGGATCACAGAAGATAAACACAGATTGACTGATCAATTTAAGATCAATTTAAAGAAACAATATTTAAATAAAATGCAGATTTAAACAAAAATAGGTCTAGAACATTGTCTATTTAAAAAGGAAAATTGCAAAATAAACAACTTGAAGATAAAGTCTGAAGTGCTGAAGAAATTGAATGTGTGGAATGCGGGAATACTCTTAACTAAAAGATACATGAACTACTGGAACTGAGAAAAAAGAAGAAAAAAAATTCTGGAAAGACTTTAGAAATGGCTGGATAAGCTGCCATTTCAAAAAGCTATTAGGAGTAAGCAAAGAACACCCAAAATAGGAAAAAAAATGCTAGGAAAAGCACCTCTTGGAGATGGAAATTCAAGTTTCACTACAGTTTACAAATAAAATTAGGAACAAGCTATGAAAATATAATTAGTCATATAAATAACAAGGAAAAAAGGGTGGGATAAGTAGTCTTGCTTTGCAGTTAAGGAAGGGAGAGACCAGGGAAGTATGGCTTCAAATTTAAGTAGTTTGCTGTAGTTTCAATAAAAAGAAGATGTTAGGCAGGGAGGAGGAACAGGGCAGCTAATGAAAATGAAGCTTTGGGAACAGAGCTCACAGCAACTGGGATCAAAATAAAACTTAAATCACTTAATGTATTCAAGCTAAGGAGGAGAGGGTGGGTGGTCAATCACCACCCAGAGGTGTAAAAGACTTGGCAGTGAAATTGCAGGTCCAGGAGCAAGGACTTTTTTATAAATCTTTCCAGTTCAAGTAATGCTGCATGACTGCAGAACAGCATGCATAAACTCTGCATTTGAGGGCAGAAGAAAAAGGACTTGAACAATTGAACAACAAGACTGTTAAGACTCCCTTCAGTATTATGAAAGGTTTTAGACAGAAGACCATGCAACAGAAACTTTGGAACGGTGAATCACAACAGGCCAACATATTATCCTGTTTTACTAAAATATCAGATTTTTCTAAAAGGCAGCTTGATTAAATCTGAACTATATCTCAGTAAAACATATTATTTAGCTATTATTTAATAATACGCCACATGAGAAACTATTATTTAGAATGGTGAAAATAGGAGTGATTCAAAATTTAAAATATATATTAAACTAGCCAAAAGAGAGGTAAACCAACATGTCTCTATAAAGAGAAACTACAGGCACAGAGATTTACCAATGCAGACTCTTATCAATATATTTCATAGCAGATATTAATTCATTCTCTTACCATGGCACAGAAAGCAAGGCTGTGGAATGAATGTTAATCAGAGTATCATAAAGAAAAAAATCTGAAAGAGAGACTGAGACTATCATAAAGAAAAAAATCTGAAAGAGGCACTGAGACTATGATAAAGAAAAAAATCTGAAAAAGAGACTGAGACTATAGAACAGAATTGAATTTAACGATCCAAATGCAAGATGAGGAGCTTTGAAATTATTTCTTCTAAAAACAGGGAGCTCATCAGCTGGAAATGGTAGGAGAAAGACTTAGACACCTTGACCTCTCTGAGGATGGTAATATGCTAATACTACTGCATGGCCCCACGAGACAAGGACATATAAGGAGCAGCAATGCCACAAGACAAGGCCTTGAGAAGACAACATCCACACACAGTTCTGGCTGCTGTGTTTCAAGGAACATGAGTTAAATAGAAACAGATAGGAGGAAAGACAACTGGCAGCACTAGGGGACAGGAGGCCCTTTGGGGCGTGGAGGCAAATACAAAGTGTCTAGTTTAGCAAATAAAGGTTAAAGTAGACTTGGGCTGCCACAAGTACTGGGGAAGGAGAGGTGCTATTTAAGCTAAACAACGCGTCAGAAGGAGAGCAAAGGACATCAAGTGGCCATAAATACCCACAGGCTCAAAATCAGGAGTTTTCTAGACAGCTGAAAAGTGCCCTTCTGCCACAAACTTCCAGCAGTACTGGGAACAAGAAATCTAACCAGCTCTAGGATGGATCAGGGTAAAGTCATGAAAGGGGTGGTATGAGCTATGTTTGTGACACCCCATGACTAAATTGAGAGTGCTAGGCTGTGCCACATATTCTTCCATCTTCATCATGAAGGGAACAGACAAGGAGAGTGCAAAGCAAGGTCCTGCCAGATGCCCGTGCTGTTAACCCCAGCGAACTGATACACTTGCAGTTGGCAGATGGCAATGTCTAACTTAAACAGTACATATGATAATACAATGAATCCCCGTTTTCCAGTTAGAATTAATTTCTTGGTGGAGTTACAGAGCATATTACAAAGGCTAATTAAATGTCAGTAGGTTTTTTTTCCTGATTTATACCTACCCATAGTCCCTGATGATTCTTTGTGATCGTGTTTACAGATCCATGCATGCAAACCCACAAAAACATCATTTTCTGCACTTGAAAAATAATATTGCTTCAGCTCAATTACAGTTTGGTGTGGATGCAAACTTTGTAGTAATCGATAGTGGTCTCTTGATACTTTTTAAAGCCCAGGGCATCCTGACCCAGCCCTCACCACTAATGTATTCCCTTCCTGCCAGCCCGTGTGGCTCCCCCATAGAGCTGCAGCTCTGTTGATGTACAGACTGTCTGATGTACAGACTTGGCATGAGGCTGTGTGTTTCTTCCAGCCCAGGATGGTGAAGGTGATGGCTCAGGAGATGGGTAATGTCTCTTTCACAGTTGAAGCACAGCTGGCTTTGGGTGTGATGCCTGTGCACAGTGACAACAGATGCAATGGTCCCTGTACACTGATGAGAAGCATCAATTGTCCCACCTTTGGTTACACATCAGCAGAGGTGGAGGGTTAAGCAGACAGGGAGATGGAACCACCAGCCACCAGGGGTGTCCCAGAACCCCGCTGAAGCAAGTGTGCCAGAGCTGCACTTTCAGAGGTTGCCTCGCACCTGTTCTGCTGCTAGCAGAGGTATGTGCAGCTATATAAACAGTGCCTTTCCTCAATTCACTTAAATAATTAAACACTGTGGTAAGTGCACACAGCATGCAGTGAGAATGACTGCACCCCACCTTTCCACACAGAGAAAACTTTCGTTCCTTTCCTGACAGGGAATTCTCTTGTCATCTAGTTTGATGTAGTTAAATTGATGTATCTTGTTAGGTTTTACCCAGAGGCTGACGTTAAATTGAAATGTACTAAAGAGATAATGGTTAGCAATATTGTTTCCTCGATTCACACAATGGCTTATGTAAAAATAAAATAAATATTAACTGATTCTGCAAACCTGCAACTTCCAATTGCTAGAGCATTTCTGTACTTTAATTCTGCAAAGAAAAATTGTCATTTGCATAATGCTTCTGAGTTGGGGGGGAAACACAGTTTCGATTTTCATATGTTGTAGCATTGTAGGGAAAGAGCTCATTTCTTGTGTTGTATCCTGTCCCAGAACCAATAAATATTTCAAGCATTTAATGCATTTATCAACTCTGCTGTATAAAAAGTACAGAAGAAACTATGCAACAGTGTCAAAAGCATCTCATGTATTAAGGGAGTCTCAGCAACCTCTTGGGTGTTTCTCCACCTTGAAATTTAACTTTACATCTTATCCATCAACCAAGCAAGAAGTGAAACAGTTCCCAGCTCTCCAAGGTAACCGTGTGCCAGTTTTGTTGGGAAGGAATGCAATTCTTTCAGCAGTTCTTTCAACATTTTCTTGCCCTGTGAAATTTCGCAGTCTACACTTACCAAGAAAATACAAGAAAATTAAGGATGCACTGTCTTATTTAATGTTCCAGTTTCACCTTTAGTTAAATTGGTCCAGACTAATTGGTCCAGGCAGATTTAGTCCTTATAAATAATGGCTTGCACTTATAAAAGAAATTGCTCCAGTCATTTTCTTTTCAAGGTTAAGATTTTTAAGACAGAATAAGGATGCCAGACACCTCAGTATGAAATTCCATGGGACTGAGCTATCTAATTTATGAAACCCACTGAAAAATCCCATTCTGGATTTGTACACTGGAAATTCCTGTATTTCAGGAAAAAAAAAGCCTTATTATTTTTCTCTGTATATATACAGGCAAGCATGTATAGATGGTCACGGGCATGCATACAAATGGACACACATGACACAGAATTTAGTACCACGTTAATTAAATCCACTAGTATCACTAAAAATGGGAGGCATCATCAATGATGGCACCATCAGATGAGGATCACAACATCATCTCAGAAGCACTGGATGTCCCTGGGGATGACTGTAATACAATTAGGATTACATTTATACTCAGAATGAAGGTCATTTGCTAAGACATCAATGACAGGAACTTTGGTCAGAAAACATGAGGTCGCATTGGCTGGGAAAAAAACACCGGAGAAGAAGAAGGGTCCTTTGGTATCAGAAAAACAGAGGTTGAATCTGAACCACTAGCAACATGCGTGCATTTGTGAAATGTGACAGAAAGGAGATCAATGCCTTTAGCAGAGCAAATGAAGCCTAAGGGAGATTGTCACCCAGGTTTACAAACAGGCGGATACGGAAACACTATTTAAGCAAAGGGACAATGCTGGGGCAAGAATGTATGTATATAAGATTGACAGAAACAGATGTAAGATGGAAATAAGACAGAGTTTTCCTCAGAGGAGCAAGATGGTTAAACAAAATTCTCGTAAGAATAATGGGGGCAAGAAACCAAATATTTCAATATGGAGCTACTATACAGAAAGATCAACCACACTACAATTCAGCAAAATTATACAACATTGACAACCGCTATTGAAGCGAGATCTGAGACTGCTATAATGAAGGTATTGCACATGAGGAAAGAAGCTGTAAAGATCTGCAATAAAATAATAAGGTAGTTTATTGTTTGAACCTGAGAAAGGTTACCTAGAGGTTTAATCTTGAGTTTTAATTTGAAAAAGATAGTTGGGATTTCTTATTATTAGATCCTCTTCTATTGAGCATCCTTTGTAATGCCTATTGGTGTTTTTTAGGGGCTGGTTGTTTTAGTAATATCAATGTTTTACTTCTCTAGCTTCCAGTCAGTTTGCTGTCCAGATTGAACAAGAGAGCTAGGGATTGGAAATCAACATCTAAGCTGTATTATTTTTAATTCTAATTTTTAAGATGAAACTGTAAGAAGCTTTTTGTATTGTATGTATCAGATATTAAAACCAGATCTCATTAACTGTAGTCCTTCATTTTTCCTAGTAGTGTATCTAATGACATTTCCTCTGTTAGGAACGGATAACGTGACTTTCTATGTCCTAGCTGGCTCAGATCCCTTTTGTCCTTTTTTCTCTATTCTCTTTTCTTTCAGATCTAGCATAGCTTCCTTGTTAGTTGTAGCAATCCCTTGCCTCAGGGTATCTGATTCAACACAGGTTCAAAATCCTTAAACTTTTCCATAGCCATGTTTTTGGCCCTGACGTTCAAGGATTTGGAAGGGACTCCAGATTGGTGCAGGTGCTTCAAGCTACCCTTGCTGTCGTAGCAACCTATAAACTTCATAGAGGGACCAAGTGCAATACAAAAGGTCTCCACAGAGTCCCCATGAGCAGGATTGAGAGGTATTAAAATGGAAATCTTCCACTGTCACAAGCAGAAGCAGAAGCCGAGTGCGCTGTCTGATTTGCATAGCCACCGATGTGCCCTCTCGTGCAGTCAGGGAGCTTGGCCAGCATTCATTATGGCATAATGATCCTGCAAAGTGCTGCCTGATTCTTCCTCACTGCTGTGTTTTCCTGTGCTTCTTTCTCTGAGAAATCACGTGGTTTGATTTATTTAATAGCAAGAATCAAGAATCCATATTTATTTTACCTAGGCTTAGCCCAGACTCTGCAATCGTTGCCAAACTTGTAAAGGAACACAAGGGAAGGCCTTTGGGTGCTGTGTCCTGTCAAGCTTGAACCCTACCTGTACAGCAACCTGCCACCACCCATCCCCAGTTTTCAGAAAGTAAAATCTCAGCAGGGGATACTAAGAGGCCAGAGAAAGAGAGAGAGGGGGCCCTAAATGAGAATATGGAAAACTTGACTTGCTTTAGAAGAAATGCAAGAGTAGTACAGGCTGCTGAATAATTTCTACAGAAACTGCTGTTGTTGGCTATTAATTTTAACCTGCCACATACTTCTGATTTTTATGCCCTGAGGCTCTGCAGCTATGAAGTGCCATTTTGCTGCAAATATTCGTCAGAGGTTGGTGAGAAGATCATACTACTAGTTAGCATTACTGGGTCATGTTACACAGTAAAACCCAGGTTACTGGGGACAAAAGTGAACTCACTGGAAGGTGACTTTTATTTGCCTGAGTAGAGACTAACCTTATAGATGGTAAAACTGGTGTTTAACATCTGATCTCAAAAGCTGTTCAGGTGTGCAACGGCTTTTTGCATGCGGTCACTGGGAACTTGAAACCACATACTTCAGATTATCAGGCCATGGTAGGCTTTTTGGCCCCCTGAAGAACGACTTGACTTTTTTCTCAGGCACAACAATGAACAGTGAGAGTCTTCTCCATATCTTCTCAACTCAGGAGCATATCTTCTCTTGCAGCACTTGCTGCTGCCTGAGACTGCTCCAATCATCTCTGCTCCCTGTTGGGAAATGTATGTGAATAAAGAGAAACTGGATGCTAAGGAGGGGTGGCTCTTGTTTCCCAGTCAAATGACTACATTCTTGCTATTTTTATACGATTTATACATGGTGTTTAAGGTGCACATAGGTAGAATGACAGGGAGTTCCTTGTTAAAGGAAACTGGAATAAATAATAAAGACAACATTATGAAAATAACCCAGGGGAAGAAGGAAGCTTTAGGAGCAAATGCCGTGAACTGCTGCCTGCCAGTCTGTTTCAACTGTTCCTGCCTGTAGAAATCAAATCACAGAAGGGCTGCAGCTCAAAAAAAATCTATGTCTTCTGGGAGCCCAGCAGCCTGCCTGTTGGTGGGGGTCCTGCACCTGGTGGTGGCTCCCCATCCCTTGCAGCCTGGCAGCAGGCTGCAGCTTTCAGCACAGCTTCGTTATGGAAATCCTCATTACCCACAAGCTTGGTGCTTCCACCCTTCTCGCCTCCATGGCAGGGAGGCATTCTTGTGGGATGTGAGATCTTGTCTCTGCTCTCGACAGGAGGGCAGAGGGTGGGATTTGGGCTTCCCAGGAAGAGACCATCCCTGCTGGCATGAGGGTGGCAGGCTCTGGTGGCGAGGCAACTTGCTCTGCCGGACAGAGCCGAGCAGCCCCGGCACAGCCCACGAGCTGCTCTGATACTGTCAGGCTCCTTCATGCAAGGTCATCATAATCCCCAGGTAAACTTCGGTTTCCTTTCTATCAGGTTTAGCTGGGAAACAAAACAATTAATTAAAAAAGCAACATACAAGACCTAAACATTATTTATGCCCCTAATTACCTCATCCTAGTGGGTATTTTAGTCCCTGGCTGGTCAGAACATTAATTATCTTCATAAATACAGCAAAAGTTAAATAATATGCACCCATTGCTACACAAGCACTGCAATGATCATGCTTAAATGAATATATAAATTTTATTAATGGATGCTTTATGCAACTCCATATATTATAAATCAAACAAAAAACCTATTTCCATCTCCTAAGGTTGCAATGAAAAGGGTTTAACATTATTGAGGATAATTTTTATTAAGTTTAAAACTCCTTTTTTGCACTAATGAGACTGTGATGGGGATAATTTAATCTCATTTGTCATGAGGCACCTCAGCTTGTTAAATAAGTTAATAAATGACTATGCATTAATCAAAGTGACAAAACTATGAAGAGCAAAGGATGGGAGACAATTCTGGTGATAGTATTAATTAGTATTTAATTAGAAACTTAGGGGCCATAAATAAAAAAATAATGGGAGAGATGTTTATGCAAATTGCTTTGAAAGTCTGTGGAGTTGTATTTGCTTTAGGAATAAACCCTTCCTTCCTTTCTCTCCTTAATTTCTTCCCACATTGTACATAGCAGAGTTGCAGTGACATCGCATGGATAGAAATGATCTTATATTGGTTTTAACGTTTTTCATTTAGGGGACTCTGCACTTGAATTGTGCTTTTTACTCTCTGGCTTCAAAGGAAGATTGTTTTGGGGTTTGTTGGTTTGTTTTTTGGTTTGGGTTTTTTTGTTTGGTTTTTTTTTTTTTTTTTTTTTTTTTGAGATTCCTGATTTCTAGACAAGCGGAAAGAAAGAAAAAGCCAAAGAGTGTAAAAGGAGAGGATTTCTATTTCTGCCATTTTACTTGAGATATGCGTCAACTTTCTTTAAGGAAGAATTGGTATCGCAATGATGCTGCTGCAATTGTCTGTATACAGCAACGTCTTCTGTTCACGAGCAGGAGCCTTGTTCATTATCTCACATTACAGAACAGCAGCAATGTTTGTAATTATAGGCCGTTTGTTGTTTCTTCCCACAAGGTGCCCATTTCAAAATGGACAATTCCTGCTATCAAAGGAGATAATACATGACTCCGTTACATATTTCAGGCTGTTTTCCTGAGGAGCAGACTTTATTATTTGTTGCATTTACACAAGGAGGTTACCCACAGTAAAACTGCTTTTTCTATTCACCAGTCTGTCTCTGTTATGGCTCATTTATGTGCAAACATGACTGAAGACAACATTATCCACAACTGACAAGTGCCAAACCTACAGTTCAATCAGCCCCTTCTTTAAAAGAATGCCAAGGGCCAGCTGTTTGAAGTAGTGGGACAATAAAGTGGATGGAGACAATCAGAGTCAAATTGATCCAATTCCCTGTGTATAAAAGGGATTCTGTCTAATAACATACAGCTCTTTTTGCTCTCCAAACACTTTAGACCTTAAACAGGGACCCGGCCTTCAAGTAAACGTGTGACTGACATGAAAATGCTGACGTTTTAAGGTGGTTTCTTTAGCCATTTCCTTCCAAGAAACAGTGTAGTTTCCTTCATTACATGTAGTTTAAATGCAAGACAAAATGCACCTGGTACATGGAAGTTTTTGGTTATTTTTAGTGGGATGTTTAGACTGAAGAGCCCAGTGATGACACAGAGTTCATTCTCCTTTTTCTTTTGTTTTAGATTTGTTTAACAAATCATTTGCATCTGTTAATAAAATTAAACCTGAGAAATTAATACAAGGCAGCTCCTTTCAGTGATGTTCCCAATTCCCATTGCCAATATAGCAAACTGAGTTCCTGAATACATTTCTTTATATTAAGTCTCCACAGAACACAGCAGTTAACATAAATATTCCTTCAAAATTACCAGCTGCTTCTGCACTGCAATGCATACCAGGTCTGGAATTTAATAAGATATTTTACTGAACTTCCAGTAGATAAAGAGCTGAGCAGTAGTCACTAATGGCTCAAGAGAAATTTTGGTACCTTCAAGCATTAAGATACCAAACTTTTACATATTTCTCTTCCTCCATTCCCTCATTAATAAGCCCCTGGAGTTGCATGTGAACATCTATCTTTTATTTTTTTGTGGATGGAGACAGATCTACATACTTCAGTAATCAAAAAGGGTTTTTTTCACCCCTGCCTCCTATTTCCCATCTACCACCTACTTAGCATAATGAATGACCCACAATACCAGATTTACTACCTTCAATTTCCAGTATGAAACCAAAAGTAGGAAGCCAAGCCTGCTGTGTGGTCCGTGAACTGTATGTTGGCTAGTTCTGTGGTAATTTTAGTATTTTTTAATTTTTCTGTGAACCCTTTAAAGAGGATAAAAGTTCACTAGTAGCTTTTTTGTTTGCAGGTGCTGGTCTGCCTGGGGGTCTTGTAACCCTGGCTGTTGCCCTGCAGACAGCATGTCCACAGAGCTCAGAGATCTGCAAGCACCCAGACAACTCTTATCTGCTTCAGTTCCCACCTTTCCTCGTGAAAGAATGTAGAAGCCAGAGTGATCTGACAGACAAAAAAGAAATAGGGAAGAGGAAAAATGCTGAGGTCTTTTGAGGCCAGCCTCGGCACCCTTCCACACATCTCTAGCAAAACCCTGGTTTGTCCCCAGTGTGGCCAAATACAGGTTAATATGGTGTGGGCAACATAAGTGAGATCAAATGAGGATTTGGGTGCACTTTACTGAGCCCCAATTGCCCCTGAGAGCGTTGGACTGCAACAGATAGGAGTAGGTGTGCTTCAGTGGTAGGGGTTCTCCGCAGACATGGCATTTTGGAAATGTCCCTCACTCTTTTGTGGCTTTTTGTGTAAGCTTGCATGCCCAGTGGGAATGCTTCCTCTTAAACATAAGGTGTTTCTGTGTTTCTCAGTGGACAAGGATTTAACCTCTGTTATATTCGTGCTCAGCTAAGGAAAGGACTTATATGAGGTGAGTAATCAATAGCAGGACATGGGGCTTGGTCCTGCAGCTCTGCAGGCAGCAAGAAAATTTGTCTCCTGGACTGCCTGGGTCTTTCCATCACACCAAACACCAGAACATGCAGTCCTCCTGGAGGAAGCACGTTGAATGTGGTCACTGCTGGTGGTGGGTAGTCATGAAGCCAATGTGACTCTATTTGGACACACAAAGGTTCCTGTGGGGGGTTATGCCAACAGGGAGCACAACTGTACTACTCCAATGTTAGAATAAACCCATTTCTTTCTATTGATGAAGGAAGGAAGCCTCAAGAACTCAGGCCGACCCTTACAAATAGCATGCAATCAATACTGTTTGTTGAAAAACTTAAATAATAATTAGGATAGAAAATACATCTATGCAGGTGAAAAGCTTAATTATTGCAAACACCATCTAAAGGATTTTTTTATGTCATATTAGCAGAGCCCAGTTGTACCATTTGTCTTGATAGAAGGCAGCTAAGTTTTCCCACAGAGCAGCATAAGCTTTGAGGATTACATAGAACACACCACACAAACACAGTGCAACATTTAGAACTTTTATTAAATCACATATCCAATGACTTGCTTTGTACATTATCTTTATAGTGCTCTTAAAGAGGCTCCATGATTTAGGACCTATGCGTAAGTACCACACTTCTAGAGGGTCTGTATTTCTGAGTGGTAGAACCTCAAACTGCTGTTATCTTGAGAAGAACAATGATTGCCCAGGCAGCATTTCATTGCATCATTAGTAGGACTTCTTAAATTAGCTGCAAGAATTAGGTGCTTAAAAAATTCAGCCCTATTTCATTTTTTGTAAAGCACTCATTATCAAACTGTGAGTCCACAGCCTATATCTTTCCAACAACACAGGAAAAAGAAGAAAACCAAAAACAGAGCCTCAAGCTATTTTTAGGATACTACTCAGGCGGTTTGCAGTAGGCATGGTTGCCTTCAAAAGTAGAGAACTGGATGTGATGGCACAGCAAGTACCTCCCAGCCTATATGCCTATGAATTTATGTTATCAGAACAGCTCTAATTATAATACTAAAAAAAAAATTATACAGACAAATAAATTATACCTTTCCTGAGTTTTATGTATTTGCACTGATAGCTAGTAAAAAAAAAATCTTACTAACTCTCTAGTTTCAGAAAACATTTCAGTATACACTGGAGTTTGGCAAGGTTCCATGGTTTTAAAATTGTATTGGGGAGCAAACACCTCATGTACAAGGCACGTAATTGCCTATGAAAGTGCATGTTCTTCCTTTCCATTTGTTAGCATCTGCTTTGATGTATTTAAGTTTTATTTTCATGGGCATGTGAGGATGAAAGCAAAATCTGGAATGCTCAGAAAAAAAAGCTAAAACAAGAACCAAGGTAGTCTCTCAAGTCCTGCACTTTTGTTCAGGCAAATGATGGAACCACATCTGGGTACAAAACCAGGTCAATCCTGCTTTTCTGCAGCCACTCTAAAGTTAAGTTAACCAGGGCTCATTAACTTCACCAGGCAGAAAGTCTGATGCAGTCAGCTCCAGACCTTCAGAAGGAAAGTGGAAACATCACTGAGTACAGCCCTTGCACCATGGCTGTGACATGGGCTGTGTACGTCAGAAGCTGACCTGAGGAGCATATCAGCACAGGCATCCCCTACGCTGTAATGCTGGGGAAGTTGAAATGTTGAAAATGGACCATTTGAGTTCCCTTTCATTAACACTTTTGCATTTTCCAGGTTTTAACTGGTGAACTCTCATAGCACTTCTTAGGAACAGGCACAAGGCAAAGCCTGCACATGTAGCTCCATGGAAGGAGATGTAGACAGCAGGCATGAAGGTGGCAGGAATTCGTCATACATCTGGAGGCTCTGTGTGCCCAGTCACACACCTCCTTACTCCATTGCACACCCACATATGTGTATATACATCACAGCTTAGAAAAGTCAGCCTTTACCTCTATCTGTTGTGTATATACCCATGGTCTAAAGTGATGTAACACCAGTCACTACACTGAGCTACTGTGTGTGTTTACTGATTTTGTCTGGTCTGACTGTTCCAGTGAACAGTGTTTGAGGCTGGACAAGAGCACAGAAAGAAGCACCACAATCACAGAGTCCCAAACCTCAGCTTCCTTTGATAGTCTGCTGATATTAAATAACTTCCCATAGTCATGTTAGAAGGTATGCTCCAGTTTTTGTATATACACTTTTCGTTATATCTTTTGGGGTTTGTTTTTACACAATCGTTTTCTATACATGCTCTTGAATTTGCTCCCCAATCCCTGAGCATGCAGAGCAGCAGGAGGGGGAGTCTGCATCAACTCACCAATACAAATTTCAGGCTCCTGCTCCTTTCCCTATCACTGTGTTCTGCAGCATGCAGCTTGGTGTCCTGCCAGGTAAGACAAAACAGAAACACTGCAAGTGGGTGATGATACCCTGGGTAAAAATACCTGCTTTGGAATAGAAGAACATCGGGGGGGGAAAAAACAGGGGAAGGCTGGGAGGGGAGGTGGGTTCCAGAAATTACCCAAATTGCCTTTTCTGGAGGCAGGGGAGCTATTCAGAAGGTCATTAGCAATGTGCAGAAAAACAAGCATATTTTGAGGACAAGAAATCGTGGCCTCCAGCGACTGACCAGAGGCCCAGGGAGCTGCAGGAAGGGAGCAAAGGTCTCCACGCAGGAGCTCGGTGATCTCCACCAATCACACGTGCATGGCAAGGTGGCTCTGGCACGTTGCAGGCAGCACCACAGGCCAAAGATGAGCTGGGAGCCCTGCCTAATGCCAGTCCTTCCCCCCTGCCTACCGCCGTGGCAGGAGGGTTTGATACTGTATACACTTAAAATCACTGCAGTGATGTGTGGTCAACCACTTCTTTAGGGTATGTCCGTGGTAGAGTCCCCAGTAGCCAAACCTGTGCCTGCAATGTTGCAGTTGGAAGAGAGGTTTCCTGAAGTAGATTCCCACCTGAGGTGTTCTACATTTCTGAAGGGCTCATTAGTGAGAAATGGGAGAACAAACTATCAGCCCTTTGAAGACAAATAAAGCATTTCTAAACCACATCAAATAGAGATGGGCTTGAGCCACTGTTTGCACTTTCTAATTCTGTGTAAACTTCCAAGGTGTCTTGCTCTGGGCTCCTTTCTCCTAATAGATGGTCTGAGGACCAGGTGCTCCATTTTGAAGAACAATCTATTAAAGCAAAGCTAGGAGCCCCTTCCTTTTCTAAATACTATTTTGAACTGGATTTCTTAAGTTTCTTCATCTATCAAATGGGAATATTATTTTCTTCACAACCTATTAGGATTGATCAATGGAAGACTGTGCATGCATTTAGCTATACAGTGCAAGGCCTTATTACATTAAATTTGAACATGTCCCATTTTTGGGCTGTGAAAAGTTCCTCTTTTTTTCCACCAGAGTTACCCAAAGACTCTGGACAAACAGAGCTCATCCTATAGTAAATTGAGACCTCTTTAGTCCAGCAGCGTTACGGCAGACCTCAGCTATGGTCTAATATCTGCCTCTGTATGAAAAACTTACATGTAATAAGGTTGAGGTCAGCAGGAATCCAAAGAAATAATTGCAAAATCCAGTAGGTTTCATAAATAATAATATCTTTTCTATATATTCCAACAATCTTATGAAATGTGGCAGTAACACTGTATATTTCTAACATATTCTACAGGGTGGTTAGAAAAAACTTGGTGGGAAAGTTATCATTTTCTCTGCAATTCCAGAGTCCTTCACCAAACGCACTCATCAGAACAACATCAAAATAATAGTTTTAATGCTGGACATGGGATGTGACAATTGTTTCAAAGCTGGACCCAGGATATGAGAACGGATTGATTTCCATGAGAATTTTCTCATGGAAAAAGAGAATTTGCCTGTACTAAACTGGGGGCTCTGTCTATATAGTAATTCCATTTCATTTTGTGTGTTTACATCAGTGTGAAAACTCTGTGTTAGCTACAAGGCTTGTCTATGTCCTTTCTGTCTTTATCTCCTTGTGGATGACAATTCTGGCAAGTGGTGACACTGAGCTGGTAGTGGAGGGTCATTAAGCACTGACAGTTTTTTATTCATGGAGCAACACGATGCAGCAGAGTTGTGGTGCAGGTTGAGAGGAGGTGGGCTGCCTGAGTGGCTACATCTCTGACAGGGAGTCCCTCCTCAGGGACCCTGCAAGCCCACACTGCAAGGTACTTACTTGTGGTTATAGTTCTTTATATTAAGTGACCTAAATCCCACCAAATATATATATATAAACTAAATACAATCTGTAAGGGCCAATAAGCAACTGTGATCATCTGACCTGACTGCTGTAACAAAGGTGGTAGGACTTCCCTGACTTAATTAATAAAGATTTTTCATAGAAAAATACGTTTTCTTCCCCAAAGCAGAGCCTGAGCATGCTGGAGGTGGTGCCTTTCCAAGGGACATACCTAACTTGCAGGGCTTCACCTGTGAGAGAGGGTCTTGGGCCCCCTGAGCTCCAGCCACAGGAGAGGCAGGAGCAGCTAAAATCTGCTCGGCATCGTGGGTGCCGCCAGGCTTCAGGGGAGGAGGGAGCTCTCTGTGTCCTCCCTGGGCAGCAGGTGGGATGGGCTTGGAAATCCCAAAGAAGTCTTGGAGGGCTTTCCTTAAGAAATTGAACTTTTCATGGAACAATTCCAAAGCTTTTGTGGTTCGGCTCAACTCTGAACTTTGTTTATTTGCTGCAGGGCACTGAGCTTACCCCAATGCACATGATGAGAAAGATTTCTTTTTCATGTGTGATGGGAAACATCACACCACAGCTACTAACCTTCTTTTCCAGAGAACAACTGCAATAAAATAAACCTTATAACCAATTACAACAGCCTAAGGGCAAACTTTCTAAATTTTCAGGAGAAATCACTGCTTCTTTCAGGACTGTATGTGCTGGTATCCTGGTTTCAGCTGGGATAGAGTTAATTTTCTTCTCAGTAGCTGGTGCAGTGCTGTGTTTTGGATTTGGTGTGAGAACAATGATGATGGCACACTGATGGTTTTAGTTGTTGCTGGGTGATGTTTATACTAAATCAAGGACTTTTCAGTTCCTTGGGCCCTGCCGGCCAGAGGGCTGGAGGGCGACAGGGTATTGGGAGGGGACACAGCCAGGACAGGTGACCCAAACTGGCCAAAGGGACATTCCATACCATATGACGTCATGCTGAGTATATAAACTGGGGGAAGAAGAAGGCAGGGGGGGACATTTGGCATTATGGCATTTGCCTTCCCAAGTAACCATTACACATGATGGAGCCCGGCTTCCCTGGGGATGGCCGAACCCCTGCCTGCCCGTGGGGAGTGGGGAGTGAATTCCTTGCTTTGCTTTGCTTGTGTGCAGCTTTTTCTTTGCCTATTAAATTGTTCTTATCTCAACCCTCGAGTTTTACATTCCTTTCCCATTCTCCTCCCCATCCCTCTGGGTGAGGGGCCGTGAGTGAGTGGCTACATGGGGCTTGGCTGCCGGCAGGGGTTGAACCATGAGAGCTGGTTAGTATTTCATTTAAATATCATATGTGTCCATTTGAGAAGCCATGCAAGTGCTACAGAACATCCTTTTTCAAAATTTCTCAAAATATTTTGTGCTGGTGAGAGGAGCTACTTTATCATTTAAGAAAATGCAGGGGGTCTTTCAGCACATTGATGCCTTTCCCAAGACCATCTCCAAGGCTTTGAGTGCTCTGGCAGAATTTTATTAATACAGCCAAGATAAGTAGGTTGAAACATCATCAGTCCACTTCTTTTATAACAATTCAAGAGGGATGGTGTTGCCAGGTTACCATACTAAGGGTCAGAACCAGACTTGGACCTTGGAAAGCCAAAGTATGCAAAGAGAAAACGCCTATGCTTTGAGATGCATGCTTTGGAGGTATAAACTGTCTTGGCCACTGACCATAGCTGAGTTACAGGTGGCCTTTCCATGGAGGATTCCCAAATAACTCCTCTGTCTTATGGCTGTGTGCTTGCACACGTGAGCGTTACGTGACCAGTTAAAGTTACTCTCTTGTCTGCAGGCTCAGTCTTGTCCCTTTGCTATCCCCACAATAACTCACTCTCAGTGTCCCAAATGAATGATTCAGCATGACAAGGGCTGCCACATCCAAACCAGTAACTGCCACCTCTCTAGATAAGGCTTAGATGAAATACATTCCCATGAAGTCACCTGTGGTACCCAGCCCACCACAGCCAGAGCCTTGCAGTGCTGTGGCGGGGGGCTGTGTGTCAACTCACAGTTGCACAACACTGTAAGCTTTTGGAGGCTTTTTTGCTGCAAAGGTTGATAAAAACATAGCTTTTCCTTTTTGATAAAACACTTCGGAGTAGACTCTTAACAAATATGATTTATGATTGACTGGCATTGAATAAGGTATTGTCTCTTACAGTATGAGATGAACATATATTGCACTCTTTCTAGGAAGAGCTCTGAAGGTTCTGGCTTACATCTATCCCCATGTCAGATCTGCTCTAAGCATTACTTAAACTAAAGTCTTCTATGAATCCAGTTGCCATGGAAAACAAGGCTGGGAGGGACTTGGAGGACAGATCGTGCTGCCCCAAGCAAATCCATCAAAATTTATTGTTTCATAAACAGATTAAGCAAAATGTAAAAATAGGTGTATGTCCCCAACAGTACAAGTAGATGTTAAAACATCTCACTCCAATGGCCAAAAGAATTCTGCTAATTCTTCACTTAAAGTTTTTCAGGGATGGTTATTATGCATTTGTTTTTAAATTGGGATTTTCTCTTAGTTGTAATTCTCTCATTTTCCTCCCGGCATTAAACAATTCTGCTTCCCAAGCTGTTTACGGAGAGTGGCTATGTCCCTTTCTCTGCCAGCAAAGGCAAGAACCTATGACCCTGTCCCCAAGGGCAGGCTACCATGGCCATGGCAGTTCCAGGACTCTCCCTCTGCCCAACTGCCATCTGTACATCTGCACTAAACACAGGAGACCAGACCTATGTATACATTTCCAAATGACTTCTCTTCATTTGTCCATGTCCATGTCCAATTGACATTCTCTCTGTTGTATTCAAGGTATTTCCCCAACTTTAATGACACACCTGGGGTTACATTTTTTTCACAGGTCCATTATATTTACAGCTACTTTATGGACAGCAGAGGCTCTCAGGACTTTTTTTTTTTTTTTTTTTTTTTTTTTTTTGCCAGCCAACAACCTTATAGCAGAAATGTTTATTCTCCATGAGTGAGTGATCCAGTGTATGCAACAGCAAATCCCACCTCACACCTGTTAGTTCCATCCACAGTTTCATCTGGTCCTTCGCTGAGATCCCCCCATCCCCTTCAGTGCCAGCAGTGCTTCCTACACATCCATCAGGCACCACCCAGCCCACTGTAATTTCTCATTCCTCATTTGGACAAAGAATGTCTTCACAAAAATAGCAAGAGGAAGCCTAGATGGCTGACCGCATTTTTTCACTCTTTTTCATTCCCATTTGCAGCCTTTCCACCAGCACGCAGCTCCCATACCTCCTCCGTCACATTAGCATGCATTCCATTCCTCCCCACATCCCCCACCCAAGTAGACTTTTGCCACCAAACTGATGGTTATTGCCACAGCTTGGAATTTGTATTTTTACTGTGTAAACAAAGTTCATAAGCAGTTTCACAGAAACCATTTAATATATACCAGATATAGGCAAAAAACATCTTTCTCCTATGCAACAGAAAGAAAAATGCCAAAAATCTATACCCAGCCTCTCTGCCTCCTCAGATTTATATTTCAAATATGTTTTTTGAAAAAAGCAACTGAAGAAAGTTTGCCACTGCAGACATTAAGCCACATTCAGATGGCAAGTTAAGTTCCCAAAAAGTTATAAACCACTGGGAATGAAGCAACCCAGGAAAGAGTGAAGTTAAGATCTCGTTTACCAAGATGGGCAGTTCTTACCCACCGCGGGTCAGTGGATAATCCTGCCTGCTCAGAGCAGAGCAGGAGGAGGGATGTACGGAGCTCCTCGCAATGGTAAAACAAAGGTGAAGGCATGGAAATCTGACATCTGGGAACTTTTGCAGATACTGTAAAAATAAGTCCAAATCAACCTGCTTAGGGCCTTCTGCATATACCTTTTTTCTGGATGGTATGGTTGTACTCTTCAAACAGTAATCCGTGAGGGACAAGGCAGAGCCCTACAGCACTGGGAAGGCAGGGCACTGTCAGCAAGGAAACACAGGGGAGTCCCACCTGCACCAGCTGCACCACCTTGTATCAGCCCCGCTCGCGGCACGCTGGCTCTCGGTACCTGCCGGCAAACCCCGGCAATGCCTCTTGCTGCGTGTGCCCCTGGGCCAGGGCCTGCACACGGGTTTGCCACCAGCCACACACCGAGCGGTGGCTGTGACCAGGGCAGAGTGCCTGAGCTGCTGGCGTCTACCTGTTGTGCGCATGCAGGGAGGGGTTTCATGTCGATGTCACACCACCACATCTGCCACAGAGTTTTCCGGCAAGATGGGCACACCAGAATCCAGCCAAACACAGAGGCTGCAGAGGCTGACAAACGCCTGCACGGCCTTTGCAGAAGTGGACTGATGTTCAGCCTGAGCAGCCCAGAGGCACAGACATTCCCTGATGCCTGCTGGGACCCACAGCCAGTCCTTCAGGGACACTGCGCACACACCTTCACTGCGTGTGAAAGTCAGGCTAGAAAGAGCTGGAGCTCTTTTGGCACCTGCGTCCACCCAGGCAGGCACAGCCACACTAGCTGTACCTTGGGCTGCTGAGAGTCAGGGCTTACTTCCAGGACCAGTTTTGCCCTTCCAGATGATGGTGGTGGGTGCACGCTGCCTGCCTCTTCGCTGAACAAGACAGCAAAGTGGGCCCCAGGCAAGAAACCCACCTCCCCGGGGACCCACCTTCTGCATGCTTGCTGTCAGTGGGGTTGATAGACACCCAGGTCAGGGGCTTGGTGCCGTTAGATACAGCTGTATGGCTGTACACAGCAGCGTGCCTCCTGCCATGTACCCTGAGCTGCCAAGTGGGTCTTCATTAGTTTACAAGGGAATGCTGTCACAAAACGTGTCGGCAGCAGTGCTCTCCTCAGCACAGTTTCACTGTCTTTTTTGTGCTTTGTTGTGTCTCGAAGCCTAACATAAAAAAAATCAAAGAGCACATTGTCATACACTGTAAGAGCAGGAGAGCTTTGGGGCTGTCAAGTCTTCTCCTCTGAATAGCACAGACTGTCGCGTTTCCTCCAGATGCTGTTTCAAGGCTGGAGTCTGGACTGATACACCCAAGCGCAAGGCGCCAGGTGTCTAGAATAGGGGTTCCCAGTATCCACTGTGCCCTATGGCTGGGGACCCTTCAGCTGAGCAGCTCCCTGTGCTTAGGCCAGGGTCTCCAGCTGCTACCGCCTATCAAGTCATTCCTCTGCATCTGAATCCCAGCTCTTGTGACCACCATGAACGTGAGCCTGCAAGACAGAGCGATCTTCCCAGGCACTTGATGAGCTTCCCCGAGTCCCACAGCTGCACCAGCCATTCCTGAGCCATACATTGTCATCTTGGAGCAAGTCTTTGTATATGTGGCAAATGGTCGCTATGCAGTAATTTCCTTTCTGGGCCCTTGTAGTTATTGTTGTGTGTGTCCTGTTATTCATAATTATGTGATAGCTGGGTCAGTGGGAACCCCAGTAATCAACGGCAGAGCAGAATATAGCAGGTCTGACACAAAAGGAATCCAGTAATGAGATTTTTGCATTCAAGGTTTAATTGTTTAGCATTCTTTGTCCAGCGCTCACATTATTTATTTCTGTTATACAATGGTTATCTTCATAGAATAGATTAGATTTCTATCAGACAAAAGTGACTTAGTCTATAATTAACCACTAAAATGTATATATTATCTCTGCATCCACATGTACACAGACACAACAAGCAGCTGGACAAAAAGGACATGAAGTGCACTGTGTTTTCCATTACATGTGCCACTGAAAATTCTACAGGAAAATGTATTCCCATGGTACTATGAGCAAAATGAAAGACAATGGCATAGAAAAGAAAAATTAACAAAAAACACCTTCTGAGCTATGTTAAAACACAAAATGTAAGGTGCTGATATCAGTCAAAACGAAGTTCTGAAAGTAAAAACTTAACCAAAATATTAGACAAAACTTTACCCCACCGATATATTTTTAGCATGAAAGCCTGAAAAAAATGCACCGTAAAAAAAGTCTGTTGTGCAGCAAGGCTGACGAGAGCCCCTGTTGCTATTCTAATTGCAGAGTGAGTAGCTGTGCACAAAATAATGTAGAGGACACCCTTGTATCCCCTATGTCCCAATAATAAAACTATCTGCCTGCTTACAATTACAGTGCTGAGGGGGGGGAGGGGGGAGAGGGGGCAGCAGGGGAAACAACCAACCAAAAAAGAAACCACTGCAGAAGGAAAGAGGATAAAAGTGGTTTTCTCTAGGTATTTTTCTCCTGTTGTGTGTGGCTCATTTTGAATGATGGTGTATTGTGGTTTGTAGCAGAGTATTTTGTGCCTGGAATAATGAATTGTCTCCCAGCATAAAATACCTATACTCACCTTCAGCATCCATTGAGAAAAAGATGTTAAACAGTGTAGTGATATAATGCAGCGGTAGAAAAATTCACATTAATCACATCATGTGATGCCAAAGGCCCTGCTGGCATTATCTGTTGTAGAGGTACTGCGTTTTTCATTGTCAGTGTTGATAACTTTTACTCAATTCAAATGTAAATACTATAAATAAATTCCAGATTAAAATATGCCAGGAAATTCTCCCTCCTCTAGAAAAAGAAAGCTGATATCTAAGTCTTAAACAAGCTGTTTTCTACCTAAGATCTTTGCATACAGTAGACAAACACCATACGACAGGCTAAGCTAAGATATGAACGAACAGGCTACTGTTGGTGCTCTGGGTAGCCACCCATGGGGATGCTTTTACTCTAGGGCAGATGTACAGCAGCATCTCTTTCCTCACTCAGGGAAAGAGTTGCTCCCCATACACCATGGGCAAGAGCATACTCACAGCCTGTAATCAAGAAACAGCTGACGTGATCTATCTACATGCCCAAAATTACTTCACAAGAAGTTTGTACTGGAACTGTATTCCAGGCAGAGATTTACACTGGCGCCACAGGGGATTTAATTTCTCCTTTTGTTCCCTGTCTGTTGCCCCTTCCCCCTGGCTTCCCCCCCATCGATGTGCTGGTGTTTCCAGTACGAGACTGTATCTTGTTTCTCATTCCCCCATTTCAGACACGGGTGGAAGGTGAGGGCAGTGCTGGTGGTGTAGAAGGCCCATGCAGTCACAGGGGAGGACAAGATGGAGAGCGGCGGTGCTAACACTTCCTCCTGGCTGAAGCTGTGTGCCACCAGCGTTCCCCCTCACGTGATCCACCGTACAAGGGCACCCCAAGCATATCATTCAAAACAGTGCAGTTGCATCAACCCACATGCCTTCACAGTATATTTACATACAGAGTTATGTTATGTCAGCCCCAGTGTGTCAATAGGTATCTTATACACACAACACAGATTTTAAAAAGTAGAGATGAAGATAAATCACTTGGAGAGGTCACATCCAGCCCTGACATTGCAGGGCTGTTCTTTACAGTTTGGAGCTGAAAAGTTACAGGCTTTACACAGGCTCTTGGCACACTGTTCCACTTTCACAGGCAGGAAATATTTTTCTAATCCCCATCTAAATTTACTCAAGCTGCTGTTCCCACATTGCTGATAACAAATCTTTGGAAACTAGTGCTCTGCAATAACTGTTTCGCAGATTTCCCCCTCCAAACTGCAGGCCTGGATTGTGGTGATGGAAAAAGTGTACCAGCACCGTGGGGACATCACTGTCACAATCAGCGCTGGGTTTGGCTGCTTGTGCAGACATAAGTAGGCAAGGCAGCTTGACAGTAGTTTGACTTGGGTATAGCCAGCAGGATGTTACAGCAACATGAAGTTCAACACAGAAAGGTAAATGGTGAGACTCATGGCTAACCTGGTTAAAGCTCCCGGTTTTTGCAGTCACACCACTGGTTTCATCTAATATAATTTAAATTGGTCAAAGCCAGCACAGATCTATTCAAAGCTAGAGATGCATTGAAGGAATGCTCTTAGGAAGGAGAAGACCCTGTTCCAAATCTGACAGTAATGTTTTTCTGGTGAGAAAAAGGATGGTGTTGAGAAAAATAGAAAAAAAAAAGTTTTGATTGCTTCTGTTTAAAAAACAAAACAAAACACAAAACACACAATGAAATGTTGAATTTTTTTGAAGTTTTAGTAGTGTTTTCCCTTCTTTCCAATATATCATATTTATGTTGAACTAGAAGATAGAATACATTTACAACTAGGAGAACAAAAATATTTGCAACTTTTGCCTTTTAGAAAACAGGTATTTGTTATTTATACACCTTGTTTTGATGTCTATTTGATTAAAAATTGCTTTTGAAAATGAAAATGTAAGTAAACTGATAAAAGTACCTATTTTGGATGGTTGATATTAAGGATTCTCTGCCTAGTCTCACATTTCCATGGTTGTTAATCCTGACACAATGACCTTCGAAGTTTCATTAACGGCTGTCTTTCAACAAGCTAAAATGCCTGTAAAGTTCTGCTTAGCCTTGAACACTGACAATCTCTCTCCGTGTTGAAGGTACAAGAAAAGACAGACCATGCCTTCATAATTTTGCCTAAACAAACTGGAATAAATGGTAGGGTTTTTTTTCCAAGCTTAAATTTATTCATCACCTCCAAAGAGGAACCTAATGCAGAGATGTTGCAAAAGAACACTTTTGTTTAGGAAACAAACTTTGGGGGTAGAGGGATGAGGTATTTTTCTGTGCTTTTCTAGAGGACTCATGGGTTCTTTCGGGTTTCTTGTGGTTTTCTCAAATATTGCTGTTGTATTTCTGCTCAGTCCCAGGCTGAGCTGCTTCAGGCAAGCACAACTGTCAGAGCTGCTCAGGATACCACATTTTCCAAGAGGAGCTGCTGTCCTCAGTTTTAGTGACAGACCATCTGAGAGCTCTACAGAATTGTCCATGGGAGGTCTGGCCCAAATTCCTGGGACAAGAAAAGCCTTAGTGCCCTACTATTGAAGGCAGAAATTTAGGTTTTTCCAAAGCTTCAAGCTGTTTCCCTCAGATGCCTTTCTCCCTCCATAAGAATCCACGCTGCCTTCCCACAGCTATAGCTCCTCCAACGAGGTAATACTGGCCAGAACTGATGCACCACCAAACCCCAAAGGTGGAGGTCATATCTACTCCATGATGCCAAATCAGAAACAATTCAAGACACAGCTTCTTCACCAAGCCACTTGGCGGCCAGTTCTTCATTTTGGCATGACTCTCACAGGCATGGACGTAAAAAGATCACACGATGACTGCGTGGCACCACAGCCTGTGGCAGCACACGTTCAGAAAACAGCCATGCTCTCTTGCAGTAGTAACAAGTCAGAGGTTTGAGGGGAGGAAGCAAAAACACCCAGCCTTTCCCATTCAACTTTGTGGTTCTAGTAAAAACACAACCTGATCCAGATTTCTGAAGTGTTTTGCATAAAAACTAAGAGCTATACAGTCACAGTACTTTGGAACTCTGTAGGGACTGAAGTAAAATAAAGTGTGATTCATGTTCCATCACAACATCTCAAAGGTTTGAGGGTTTCCACAAAGGGAACACAGATACTCCAAAACACTTACGATTTCAGATCACCAAAACCTGAGAAGAACAAAACTTCATCAACCTGCCTTTTGTATTTTTCCAATAAAAATAGAAGTGCATATCAATGCTGAATGCCAGCAGATCGTGCAGGCTGAATATCTGAAAGGAAAGACTTTAGTACAGACCTGAACTTCAGAGCTTTTTGGAAGCAGTAACTCAGCAGGGTAGTCAATAAAACTTGTAAATCCATTTACTGCATCTTTTAGATCAATTTCTTTCTGACTTCTTGTACGACACCTCAAAACTACTGAAGCCCCAAGATATTCTTCTCCTGTGGTGCCTTTAAAATACACCAGAAAACATTGTGTATTTTCCTTCACATCCACAAATTCTGCCTGGTGTTTTAAGCACTATTAAACCTAAGGAGCTGAATGTTGGAAATAAAACAGTAAGTGGATCTTTCACAAGTTCCTTTCTCTCCATACTGTTGTTTTTGGCTTACTTTCAAAAGAAAGACCGATTCAACTTCTTGTTACTGTTCTTTCTTCCGCTAAAAATGCAATCAAAAGTCAATAAAAGCATGTGCAACTTTTTGCTACAATTTGCTTACCTGTGTTTGGCTTTATGACAAGTTATGGCTTGGTAAAATGTCTTACAATGGTCTAGTTTTTCTTGTTCAAAAATAAACTTGCTGTTATTCCCCCTGCCCTTCAGCAACTTTCCTGAGGTTTTGCCTTGCATCCTGTAGGAACATTTCAAAAACAACAAAGTAATTTGCTACAACAGCTATGAGCTTTAGCCCCTCTCCTCTAGATCATAATATGGGAAATAAAATTCCAATAAGGTGCTGGTCATGAGCTATTTTCATCTCAACAGTTCAGGGGGTTTTACCCATATTGTTACTTTCATGGCACCTTAAGGGAAGAAAGAGTTATTGTTCTGCTTTATTTCAATGTGTTACAGTTCAGAATAAAACCACCAAATGCATGCAAAGCTGTAACATCCCCAAGCTGATATAAATAAGTACCTATCTTGCCCGCAATAATTGATTCAGATCGTAACCTGTGTGCTGCTTTTAATTCAAGGCTAAGTTACACACAAGAGTCTCAATGCATATTTATTGTGCAGTGGGAGGTTAGACTACAGTCTGAGTACCCACAGCTCATCAGCCACAGCTGGGGTCACCATGTGCTGCAGACACCAGACAGGTGCCATGCAGTTGGAGTCCACCACCACAGCTGGTTCTCAGCCAGCTGTGGCCAATGTGGATTGTGGTAAATGAAAATGACTCAGAAGGTGACTTGGCAGTGAAGGTGTAGCCTCTGGGTGAAGTTTATGTAGTCTGACAACTGCTTCATCACATCCACTACTAGGTTGCTGGACTTGGATTACTGTTGCTGGCATGCATTAATTTCATGTTACATAGATCTACAGGTTTTCTGAACAGCTGCTGCTGTCCTTCACTAGAGCTGGGTCAGCTTCTCCTATTGAACAATGCATTTAATTTGGTCCCTTGTATTGCACCTACACACAGATTTCATTGTTTTTTTCATTATTTAGAATTATTCGCTGAATAATGCATGGAAACATCTTGCAGGCTCTGTACTTACTTGTGAATGCTGTGCCACAGTTTATTGCTTGCTCAACAGTTGGGCGGTGTGATTGGTCACTGAAGCCAAACAGTATTTTTTCTCCTCAAATCAAGAAACATTTTCAAGTTGCATGTTTTAAAAATGAGAATAATCAGTCATAGGCACTTTTTCACCAATACCAATAACATTTCCAATTCCTTTGCACATTCTTAAGAGAATAAATTTTGTCTGATCACTTACACAGTCAATAAAATGTGAAACAAAACTGCAAATGTCAGTGAGTAAAGTCAGCTCTTAGCCTAGTGAGTGGAATACTTACCTAGAAAATGGGAAATCTGCATTCAGCTGCCTTCTCAGCCTGAAGGCATGCAGTTAGGTCCCTGCAGCTCCATCCTTCCCCAGCTGAGTCCTCCAGGCAGGGACATCCCTAACCCTTCATTGTGAAGGTTTCCCTTTCACCACTCAAAAATAATAGCTTCCTGGAGCCAGAGGTGTGGGGCGGGGGCGAGGGGGAGCTTGGAGAAAGGACAACACAACAAAAGACACAAGACACACAACACGGGGTGGGATGGGGATGAGGGACAGGGGATGGACGGAATGGCAAAGAAAAAAAACAAACAACAAAACAACAACCACCTCCGCGCCAAACCTCAAGAAAATCTGATCTTGCAACCTCATAGCCTGGCTGGTAGGAGAAGGTAGCCCTGACCCAAGACCCTTTTCTGGAGAAACCCTCTGAAATGGTTTGTTCACTACAGCAAGGGCAATGGCAGAGGGTAGCACTGGTATGGTAAAAAACATCTTCCAAGCAGCCACGCCTGCTCACCCACCATCAAGATCGTTGCTATACCCTGGGTCCTGAGGAGATGAAAAGCATCCAGGGTACAGCTCTGATTCAGGCACCATGGAGGAGTAGGAATGGAGAAGGACACCTGGCTTCATGTCTCCTGTTGACTGGCTCTGGGTTGCTGCCCATCTGGTATTGGGAATCTGGTGTTACTCTTTGGAGCTGTTACCCTTCCCATCAATTGCACATGTCCTGTTTTGACCTCTGAACTACCCTGCTCTTGTTGGACACCTGAGTTTTTAGACAGTGCAAGGTCTGACAGGAAGCCCTGAGCAAATGCTCTGAATCTGGCCCCTTGTTCCTATTTTCATTTATTTCTTTCTGACTAACCCTGGAAATTATTGTCACGTGTCATTCCCCGCTGCAAGTGGGGAGGTGTAGAACCTTGCAGGGCCCCTGGAAGACCTGACAGAAACTTCGATTCCCTCCACCTCTCTGTATGCTGTGGTCTTGAGCAAGTCGAAGGCACGTGGACAGAGAAGGGGAGAGGAGAGGACCTTCAAAGCCAGGACCAAGGAAATGCATGAGGTGGTCCTTCACATTTCCAATAAGAAATTAAGGTTAACTTTTAACAGATACTTTTTCAAAAAGAGAGGGAAAGTCATCCAGGGTTGCCATAGAAATAAAAGTGCCAGAGTTGAGGAAAGGCCAGGGAGAAGCTGTGAAGGAAGAAGTTTTATAGGGAGGAAGGAATATAAACAATATTTGATGGGTACATTTTTAATATAAAAGCAACAAACCAGTGAAATGGGTCAAAAAACAAGCCCTATGCAAGACCCTGTGTTTCTAATAAATGTTATTGATTTTGTAGGTGGCAGGGTTTTAGCCTCCAAAAATTATGGTGGTTTCTGCACTTCATCCTGTGCTTTGTTACCCCAAACATCCAACTGTAAGAGACAGTTATAGAGAGAAAGATTGAAAAACACACTTGCATTTTTTTGCCTAGTGTGCTTGCTTCATTTGAACTATAAGGAATGTGGTGTAAGACTTTTGTGTCTTGAATTCACAGGTTTGCCATGGCCTACTTTCACCTGCAGTGTCCACTGAACAAGAAATATTAAACATAAAGACAATACTGTGCACCAGAAAGTGCTGTTAGAGGAGTGGAGCTACACGGTGAAGGGCCCTTGCAGAAAATCCACGTTGCCTGAGATGTCTTGGTGTATCTCCCACTGTCATTTGGTGGGTTTGTCTGCACAGTCACATCTTTGTTTTGTGGTAGTTAGTCCTTCTTTCTCGCACTCTGCCCTATTCCAACCTTTTTTCCTGCTTCCTCTTGGTTTATATCCTTCCTTCTGCTCTTTGGGTTTCTCTTCCTCTATTGCCGTTCAGAAGAAAGGGAAGTCTCATGTAAGAAAAGGCTCGCTTTGTCTCATTTCCTTCTCAAACGGAATAGGATGAGTCACCCCTTGACTATGCTGCCTTCCAGTACTCCATCCTCCCTTATATCCCAAGAGCCAGGAGAACAAGTTGCATTTCCTCGGTTAAAATATGCACTTAACATCATTCAGATGCTAGAAGTAATATTTGTACAGACCCTAAAAGCACTGTGGAATGTGAGCATGGTAATAACTGATCCCTTTCTCTAGCGGTGACACTGGGTGAGGAGCCAGGGGAGGCAGCAGCCCCCCCAGAGAAGCTGGTGTGGCCAAGGACCCAGCCCTAGCAAGTGCCCCAGTAAAACTAGGGAGTGAAGGGCAAAAGAAGAATCCCCAAATACTCCTCATCATGTCACAGGAACAGGGGAAGAAATCCCTTCTCCACGGGCTGGGAACAGTAGGACAGTCACAACTTCTGCTGGTGAAGCTGCAGTGACCTTACAACCCATTTTAAGTTCTTTTTGACAACACACAGCCTGGGTCCCCCTTTAACTGGAGGAATCCCACCCAGCCACCTCCCAGCTCCTAGAATACTCAGATGCACTAGCTTGAGTGCGTTCCTCCTGATTTGCTGGCAATGAGACATCTTGTGCACCAGCATGAAGATGCAAGTGCCCATCAGAGCTATTAGACAGACTAGATGCTCTCCTGCGCACTGGGGGACAGCGGCGCTGAGGAGCTCCGTAGGCAGCATAGTTTCCTGCATGTCTGCTTGCTTTCAGGTCACTTAGGAAACCCCTTGAACACAGCCCCTGAAAACAGGGGTGCAGATGTTTTTAAATTGCAGCCTGCACTTGGTGGCACGGTACAAGTGCACGCTAATGTTCTGAAGCTCAGGCCCCTCAAGGATTGCATTTGAGGACAGCTCCTTGCATGTGCCTATTTTCCATCTGTGGCACAGAACACACCAGCTATTGAGAAGCACAGCCAACAGCAGTACACACTGAAATTAATAGAACTTGGAAAGTAAAGCAGCAGGCTCCAGCCTAATAACTGAATACAACGCTCTGTCGAATGGCAGGCTTGGTTCAGATGAGCTACCTTGAGTCCTTTGCTCCAAGAATTAGTGGGCCTGGGAGCATTGCTGAGGTAATGATTGTCACCTCTGGGGAAAAGCATCACTCTCACGGCTCCCCTACACCCAGGCGGAGAAAACCGAGGTTGCTGTGGCAGATGTTAAAGACATCTGTGTGAAGAGGCACTCCAGCACTTTCGTCCACACCAGGCTTGTGCCTCAGGCTGTCTCATCACACTTTGCGCCCCTGCCACATTTGGTTGGTCACTGAAGGATATCACTGACCTGTAGCTCACTCAAGCATCTTCCCTTCCTGGAGAACTGGCAAAGTCAAATGTAACATCAAGTTCATTTTCCAGCTCCTGACTCAAAGCAGGCCTTTCCCTCCAGGTGTGTGAACAATGGATTCATTTGGTTTGTTGGTGACACTGAAAAAACATTTTTTGTTATGAGTCAACCTAAAGCAATTTATCTTCTTTTTGGCAAGGGAGAATACACAATGGATTAAAATCTTGAATCTGACCCCAAAACAAGGTGTTTCATTTGATTCTTTGGATGGAAGGAGAGACTGTGTCCTTCTTTCAAAATCAGGAAAAAAAGCAGAGCTGGAGTTGAGAATGTTTAGGGTGGCTGACTTAACATGAGACAAACAAAGTTGCTTTACTAGTCATTTTCCTTCCTAATTTTAATGCAGTTCCCTATTCAGCATGAGAAGAAAATTACTCTTCTATGACTTGTTCTCATATGAAATTCAAACGGTTTAAAAACATGCCTGATTTTGGAAAGTTTGCTATATTGCTACATGGCTTTATGGCTCAGGTAAGGTGTTCAGTAAGAAAGCCTAGCACCTGCAAAGTCTTCTGACCATGGGCAAGCAGAGGAGCCTTGGGGTGCAGGGTGGCCTAGCACTGCAGTTTGCAACCTCAGAATAGCATGTGCTGTTTGGATGGGGGTGAGGAGGTGGAAAGAGAAGGAAAGAGAATGGGGAAGTCTGAAGAAACACAGGATGTGCCAGAGGCACCAGCAGAGTGAATCGGTGTAATCTGGTAACCATGAACTTACAGGAGGGACCAAGGAGCAACACCCACACGCGAACTTCAAACTCCTGAAACCTCCAGACAGGAGAGGGGTGGTGGAACTCTGGTCACAGGTTTGAAGTTGAGCTGTTATCTCTGTGCAGCATGGCCATTTGAAGAATCCGTGAACTCTTCCTGCCTTGCTGTCCCAAGCATCTGCTTTTCTCCCCTTTTAAGGAGATATGCTCAACCGAATGTGTTTCTGCACCTGATAAAACGATGTGATTAGGCTAAGAACAAACAAAAAATCTAAGCCTGTTATAGCAAATGATTAACAAGAATAAACATACTAGGTTATTGCATTCCTTTTAATGGCACACATACAAGCAAGGAATGAGTACAGAATGCATCCCTGTTTGCCTCACTCCTGGATACGAGTTGAGAGCAGGAGCAGGGTTCACAGCCTTAGCCAAAACAGGTGCTTGAGACAGGCCTGAGGCTGGATGGTCACTGAGGAATGTGCCACCATGCTTGTTAAGACCATAAATGACACTGTGAACACAAGAACTACTTCACTGGGGTTTTAGAAACGTGAGCGCTTGGACAAAATTTCAGCTGGAAGCTGAATAGATGGATCCATCTAGAGAAAGAGTGTTTCTATCTTCCAGTCCCTCGAAAGCAGCTTTCGCAACGCAACACAGTGGGAAAAGGCCACTTGCTGACTAGGCAAGGTGTACCCTCTGAGCCTGGTATAAGGACCTGGCCTCACGTGCAACCTCAAGCAAATTACAGGGCAGAAATGGATGGAGTCGGAGCTGGGGCTACAAATGAATATCCACAGAGTAATGCTGAACAGTGCTGCTCGTCAGGCTGGGCAATTGCAATTCAGGCTGGGGGAGACTCCTTCCCTGCTAGCACAAACCAGGAGCACAGCAGGTAGGTGGCTGAAACATGTTCACTCCTGTCCCTGGGCCTGCAGCGATATGAGCTGTTCCTCCAAAACATGTTCCTAAATTCTGTCATACCTCCTTGACCAAAGTCAGAGCTGGTTTCCCAAAGTCCTATTTGCATCACCCTTGTTAAAACATTCTATGCACGTCAACATGATACAGATCTATGGCCTTAAGTGCAGAACAGCTGCAGAATTATTTGATGTTGCAGTGGAAATATACATTTTAGGTAATAGGAAATATTTCTTTATCCTAGGTGTTGACAATATTTCAGTAGAGTAAATAAGTAAATAGGTTGCGAATTAAAGATTAGGACAAAACGTGCCAAAAGCAGGTTCTCAAAAAATTGCCGTGTTAGTAAATTATCCTTATTTCAAAGCAGTAAGGGGAAAACATCATCCGTCTGCCATTGTGTACAAAGAGTCCCTGTTTGGGATCAATGAATAGGCATGTGCAGCCAACCTTCTTGCAATTGCCTGCAGGTTATAAATCTGGAAATTGGTGGAAAATTTCAGATTAAGCCTGAACATTCACTCGCATCTGGACTTTAATGTAACAGCCTAAAGGGAGTGTTGCTCTAAATTTTAAATCACACTGAACTTGATGGAGGGCTTGACATGATCTACAGGAAAAGGTCAGAAAAGCTGTAAATGTTTATTTCAATGAGATTAAACTAGTGCTTTCAATCCCGCTTTTACACTTGAATCTAAGTATTCACTTAGAGTGTCTGCAGAACCCTTCTAGTGCTTTTCTGTCCTAGGAAATCTTCAGTGTACATGCACTGAAAGGCAATGTATGTGCTATATAGCCCTGTAAGGGAGCAGGGCAGTGGAATCTGTGGGCAACTACATCAGAATTCCTAACTCCATCAGCTCATGAGTAGGAAAACCAGCTGGGCAAGAAAGAGGCAGCTTGGGCTGATTGAAGAACACTAACTCCTTTCAGAGGAAGGCTGCCAGCAACAATAATGAAAGGCATCTTCACTGCTGAAAGACTAGAAAGAATATAATGGGCAACACCACTTCATGTGGATCATGTAAGTGACTGTCCAAAGGGGTCGTGCAGCTGGGAAGTCATCACACTGCTCTACCAGTACCTATCATTTGGGGAGGAAAAAAAACAAAGAAGAAAATAAGCATAAACAAGACAGGCCAAATCATTGCACTCTTCTCACAGGAACGAAATGTCGGTAGGTGCAGAGGCACTTGTGAAGCACGCCAGAGACTTCAATGGCAACAGAAAAAAAGAGGAACATTTCATCAGCTGTATGGGCCAGTCAGCTGCGCGTGTTGCAAAACACAGATGTGTCTACCCTGCAGCACTCTTAGGAAAAACTCACTCGATATTCCTGATCTTCAGCTGTGCCTACTCCGAGCGATAAGCAGCATTGCCAAGCTGTGTTTGAACACTGCTTAAATGGCTGATGATTTCTATGGCCAAACTGCCAAAGTGTGGACTGAGCGCTATGTCCTATGCATGAATTAGGAACCATTGTGCCTCAAGCCAGCCGAAGTGTGCACCTTCAGTCCTGAAGCTGGCTGCTAAAATTATCTGTTATAGGGGGAAAAAAATGACAGCGTCGTGGTAGTAAGGTGCAATATTATTAACGATATGTTCATGCACATACAAACCCAAGACATTTAAAAAAAAAAAAAAAAGGAATTTTATATTTAAATTGCAAAAGGATGTCACTACAACTCACAAAAGGTAAGTTTAACCATGGTCTGACACAACCATTTTATAACTGCTTGGAGTTACTTGGCACTGACGTGCGGTTCCTGTTCTCCTGCCTTAGCAGATCACTTACAGCACTATTCTGTATTACTTGCCGTGCACACTTTTTGGATGTTTGAATCACTGAACTTACTTGCACTTGCACTAGTAACTTACCACCTTTAGATTTTTCCCCTGCTTACTATGCATAAAGTCTGATCTGCCTTTTGTGTGCATATTGCTGATTATTTCCAAGACAAATTCACGTTTGTGATAATTTTGAGAAAAAGCACTGTCTAAGGATAAAGCACAAGAATTCAGATTAATTTTGGAGTTGTTAGGTAACATACAGCCACAAACTACCTCTCCAGCATCAGTTATTTTTGTCTGAGCCCAACTATTTACAGCAGCTTGAGTGCTGTTTAAAAGATCATAGCAAGCATACTTCAAGAGCATGTGTTTTCTGGTGTTTAGACCCATGACAGGTGAATTCCTGGTTTAATTTTCTCTATACCATCTTCCTCTTGTTTCCATTCATGCTCTAATGCATGGAATTCCTGGTCTACAAAGTAAAGCAAGTAACCTGCAATGCAGCAGGAAGAAGAAACCAGTGAGTGTTCATGCCACAAACATCAGGTTGTGTAGGAACAAGTCCAGGCACGAAGGCTGCATACATATCATTTGTTAAAGTGGTGCTGCCTCTCAGGAGTGTTTGCTGATTTCCAGTTCAGGAGGTTACACTGCTGCTCATTTAGGCTTGCATGCAGAAATTACGTTTATAGGTAATATTTGGAAAACAGTTACTCATATTGGCTCACTACATTTCTGTAATGACTACTGCATATCTGTAGTGACTATTTGTTTAAACCATTCAGTATTTTGTTCCATCTGGCCACCTTCTATGAAATGGTTCACTTTGTACTGGCTACTGAAAATGAATGATGGCAATATGCTCCCAGGTCAAAATCAAACCTCACACAATGCCCACCAGGACTACTGCAAATTAATAGGACTCTCCAGCTGTGACAACAGGTCTACAAAACTGAAGTGCTGTAGCTACTGCTATTTATTCATCACCCGGGGCACCTCCAGTAAAAACAGGATGGGTGTAAGGTGAAAGAGAGTTTGAATGATTTTTAAGGAAAGATAGCAGGTTTTAGTTTTATGATGCTGGACAAGATTAAAATCTTGTGACTTCAAGGAATGAACGGTTTTGTAACTTAAGCATTTCATGCCAAATATTTGCCAGGATTTTTGTCTTAGTCCAACTATTTACTCTAATGCTCCAGTGCTATGTAAAAGACTGTAGCAAGACATCCCCAGGGGTTTATATTACTATTTAGCTTTATACTTCGTTCACTACTTTAATAACTCATGAGCTTCTTCAGATGTGTCAGAGGGCATTCTATTTCCTCAGCTGCAAATGACAAATGATGAATAATACACATTGCTGAATTTTTTTCCCACCCCAAATGCCTATCTTGCTCTCCAGTGGCTCCAACTGTTGCATTCAGTCTGTTTTTATGGACGTGCCCTGCACAATGGCTGTGAGTTTCAGATTTCACGTGTGAAGATAATTCCCTTTCAGTACCACTCACACGTATGCTTTGTATTCAGCTCATTTACTCAAAGTGTGAATTTAGCAGTTCCTCCTTCCCACTTGAACATACAAAACTATGTAGAAATAAAGGAAATATCACATGGAAATAATTACTCATTGTGCTGTTGAACCTGGGCACCAGAGTAATCACGTGAGTAAGCGTGTAGCAAGCCAACTTTGTGTAGTCTGTGCTGAAGAGCGTGGCTTCAGTCTTGCTGCCCAAACCAAATAAAGGTAGCGTAAACATGCCTTTAAAAGCTGCGATCACACATTCCAAAAAGTTACAATCTATGTTCGTGGTAGCTATAAACAAAATATTTTTGCTCATTCTCTGTATTAAAAGAACATCAGTGGAGAAGGTGCTTGCACCTTGGGGAGGACTGGCTGGAATAACAGGAGACACATACATCAACAGAGTCAAAGAGAGGACTTACTAATTCTTTTGCACTCAACAGTGGCTATGATGTAAAAATTAGTTATGAAGCCAGTTAGATCACCTCAGTCTTAATGCAAGTTTTAGCAGCCTGTGTCAGCTTTGGTCTTTCCGGGCACAGTTTACAGAATTTGTGAATTAGTGTAACAAGGTACAGCTACATGTTCTTCCAGCCACACAGCCCTGGGTGTCAGGAGCTGGCTCTGTCAGCTTCCTCCCGTGGAAGAAAACTCTTGGGTGAAATCAGCTCCTTTCCCTGCAAGACCCTTGGCTACTGTGTCATATATGGAGCGGGCATAACACTTGTGAGTGACAGAGACACCCTTTTGTCCCATCCTGGAAGATCTTATGAGCTGTCATGCTGATGGTTCTCTGTTTTAAAATAGTACTTCTAAAATACCACTGAAGAACTGAATATGCTTCAGTAAAAGAGGCACGAAATAACTTACAGGCATCCTCCAATCTGTCGCTGCTTGGTTCAGTAGGTATCACTAAAGCCAGCCTCCGCTTGCTAAGGAGAGACCCATAGCACCTGTAGCACTCCTGCAGTGCTCCTCAGGGTAGAGTAGGACTACTGTAGTGAACAGTCTCTTCTGCACATGACTTGAACCACAAAACTTCTGAATTGGGAGTGACAGTGCATGTTTTAGGACAATAGACTTTAAACCATTTTTAACCAACAGACAAGGGTCCTCAGCTCCCCTTAGGTTTCTTGTTTACAATGTCATATATAGTACTGAATATAATCAGCTTTACCTGTAAGCAATCTGCCAAGAGAGCCTATGATGATGGAAAATGTCCTTTCCAGCCAAATTCTTCAGCAGTCATGTTGAGATGCCTTTCTTATATGCCATAAACTTCCTGCCACCTGGAAGGCACCTGTCAGCACTCAGGTCTAGGAAATTCCCAGAGCTTAAGCCTGACCAGGTCACTGCCTGGCTGGATGCCTTCTGCTGTTTCCTGTAGATTAGAAAGGGCTACTCTGGGAAAAAAAAAAAAACAAAAAACAAAAAAAAAACCAAAAAAAAGCCCATCAAAACACCTGCTAAATTTTTGGTAATTAAAAAGTCCCTACCAAACAAATCGTAGCATTTGATTACCATCATTTTCACAAAAGGTGGCTCAGTAGCAGTTAGTTCCCGGTCAGTTCTGGTATGACCTGAGAGGAGCATGTTAAAAGAAAAATTCACACAGAAGTAGAAAAACAGAGCATGCAACTTGCCATAGTTTAGGAAGAAGAGATTAAACTTGGTCTTTCTGCAAAGGTACAGGAGAGGAAAGACTGGTCAAGATCAGCTGAATAAATTACCTCAGCTGAGTAAGCCATTTTTAAGGCAATTGATTTTAATGTGATCCCATCAAGAACGGTTTAGAAGACCAGCTAGTTACTCGGTACAGCTTTATCATAAGCATCACTTCATTTTGCTGAGCCCAGACTGTGTTTAAACTGAATTCCCAATCTGCATTTTAACAATGAGCCTCAGAGGGGCACAATCTGGAAATGTGGTTACAGCACAGGTGGTTCCTATCAATATTACCCAAGTCGTTCTGTAAACATGACAGGATACCAATGCTTTGTAACTATATCCATCATTAGAGCAGTTTCTACAGAGCAGGTAAGATCAAAACAAAAACTCATTGACCCTCTTGCATTTAAAGATTCCATTATCTTTATTATAGAAATCCCTGAATGCAGCTTACTTCCCATTACATATTTAAGTCCATGTTGTCTCTGACACTCTGTAATTCTCATAAGATCTGAAAGCACTCTTTCTCTATGCTTATTAATTTTACATGCTACTTTGAGACAAACTAATAACAGGAACCAACTCATCCACTGTCCCGCTGTTGGGGAGCCAAAATGCATGGATGGGAAACCTAGTGCTAATGGCAATGATATTCAGATAAAGCTGGTTTTATCCAGCTGTGTCAGAAAGCTAAACAGCCTGCTGCTCCTGAACCCTCCAATTTCGTTCTGTTCTGTGGCAGATAGTAAATAAACCCACAAGTGTTACCAACTTATAACTCAACTTTCCTTCCAACTACTACATAAATTATGTTGTTGCCACATGTATCTGAGGTTCATATGCTAAGACACTATCTGTGCAATGGAGACGTAGATTGATAAGCCAGAATAAACTGCACAGCAGCAGCCATTCCCCTTTCTTAGAAGGCTCTGCAAGGAAAGGAGCCACCAGGAAAGTGCCATACAGTTTTGAATCGGAAGAATCCTTCTGTGTCTATTGCCATGCCTATTCTGGAGGCATAGGTAATGCAACGAGACATAAGCCGCTGCTGTGGTCTTTAGATACTAGCACAGTAGAGACCATCTACCCTTGTCTGACAACTTCAGTTCAGGAATTATTATCACAGGAAGCCACAACGCGGCTTGCAAGGAGTGATTTATTCATGTAACATAGCTACTGCTGTATTTGTGATTGGTTTAATAAAACCAGTAGGTTTCTCATCAATATTTGCAGTTCTGAAGTTCAGTGAAGTAAACTCCCACCATTCACCCAAGTACAGACTTGTTTAAAGGCTGAATTTGTTGCACAGGTTTTGCTTTCTACTGCCACCCGAGTCACATGCTGTGGGTCCCTCTTGGGGTAACATTTTACTTAAGAATGGGACCCTAACCTGAGAAAGCCATCTCGCTCTGAGACAGATGTAGAAGGAAAGCAGGTTAGAGGGAAAACTGAGTTTTTTGGAAGGAAAACTTGACAAACAAGCTCATGGACTTTCAGGATATTGAATTAAATGTTCTGGTGCTCTTTTGCAGAAGAAACTATATGAGATCCACATGCACAAACCATAGACTTTCAGGAAGCTGGTGTCTTTGCAGTGGTTGTGTAAGTTGCAAATGGAAACACTGCAGCTGAGCCGCTGTTGAAAGGAGAGAGCTGCCGTCACCACGAGCTGGGGGTGCCTGTGTTCGTCCTGCCCTGCGCTGCGCTGCACCAGCCTTTCACCTCACACCTCTAGCCTGAGCTTTTGAAGGAGATTGCTTAGCTCCCCACTCCTCCGGTCAACTGGCATGGCACCTACCTCCTCTGAGCCTTCTGGTGCACACTGGAAATTAGGAAGCTTCTGGGAGGTTTGCAGGAGGAATTTACTCAAGATACAAAAGGAATTATGTGATACTGCACCTCCAGCGTCAGTCATCTCCTATCAGACTGTTTTCTAGTGCCCCAGCTGTAATAACTATCAGTCACACCACAGCCCAGGTGGCACAAACCATGCAAGTCACCTCCTTTTCTCTTGTCACAGAGATCTTTCAACATCTTCTCACCAGCACCCGGTTGAGCATTTCACCCCAAAGCAACCCGGCCCCATTTTCAGTTCTCTGTGAAAGTGTGGCCCCAGAGTCCGGCCATGCAACACTCCCTGCCTTGTCTTTGAGCCTCCTCAGGCATACTGCACAATTTTTCACCCTACAGTCAACACAGTTTCATCCTACGTGGTTCACTTGGGGCAGGAGGCTGCAGTGGGCTGCTGTCACACACCAGGGGACATTTTGTTCCATGGGAAACCAGCAAGGCAGCACAACAACAAACAACAACTCCAGAATATTCATGCTGTCAGTAGGCCTCGTGCAAAAGAAAGGGAAAACCATGGTAGCAAGCTCCAGGAAATGCTCCAGCAATGTCCAATGCCATAGCCATTTTTATCCTGTGTTTAACAACCCTGTTCCCTGCTCCTGCTGGTTTCCAGAGTGAGGATGCTATCCGCAGGACCACAGCTGACGTCCAAACCATGTCACTGCACTCAGGCTACAGATCTGTTTTGCTGTCCTGAGTGTGGCAGGCAAGCTTCACACCCCTGAGCAACTGCATGATGCTACACAGCTGTGCTGCACAGCTGCCCCGCTGTGGCCCTGAGCTGACAGCCTATTGCTAGCAACAGGGATGGATCCCCTCTGCAAGCACTCACAAAAGTTTGGTGACAGGTTTTAGCTATGGCTAATGCTAAATGCTGCAGAGTGCTTCTGTCTACTGTTGTCTATAAGAAAGTCAGATTCCTATCAAAATCTGTAAGAAAATTATGAAGGCTAAAATTAATGACAAGAAGATAGGTTTCTCCTGTGAGCAATTTTAACAAAAGCAGGAGTTTGGTGACTGCACCCAGTATACAAAAAACCCTAAAACAGATGCTCCGTATTGGGATTTATTTCAGGAAAAAAAAAAAATAGAGAAAAAGCTGAAATGACTTTATGCACTGTATCATACACACATAGGTAAAATTCCATGTTCTGAAAAGGCCTGTAGTTCCCACATTGCAATTGCAGAAGATTTTAGACATCAGACACATTATTTTACTACATAGTGGCAGTGTCTGAAGTGTCAGATATAATCCCGGGCTCCTCAGATGCCATTGAAGATTCAAAAGTTAGAAGAACAGAAACAAGCTTCACTTCAGGCAGAAGCCAATACACCCTCTTCCAGAACAACAGATGTATCTTCTAAAACCTCCATGGGATTTATTATGGTGGTGCCTATTAGCATCAACATATTTAAGAGTGTGTCAGTGTTTCCGTTACAAACCCCTGTTTTAAAGTGTTTTATAACTTGGCTGTAAACATATGGTACTTGGCAGAGACAGACAGAATTAATCTGTTTCTATAACTGGACTTTAAAAATTGAGCACACGCACACACATATAAAAGCAATTGTAGGATCTTAGCCTTTAATGCAGTTCTGTAGCACAGAATTATCTAAATCAAAAGAATAATTTGCCGTCAGCCTCTGACATAGCTCTTTACTTTCACTGCTCTCCTGTTGTAGTCAGTTACAACTTACATTACAAACCTTAAAAGCAACTGCTGTTACACCATGCATTCTCCTGAGGGTTATAATGTTCCTGCCATGGGAGTTTCACCCAAGGAGAGGGGCTCCCTTATCCTCCCCCTGCACATTTCTGCAGCAGGCCTGTAATGAGCTATTTGGTGAACAAGCAGCAGTCTGGAAACCTCCTTTAGCAGCCTTTTACAAAGACCACCTCTAAATAGCAGAAGTTTTTAAACGCTAGAGTGCAAAGACCTTTGATACATTTGCAAAACATCAGTGAGCGAAACAGAGCTGCCAAGAAGCAATTGTTTATTTTTCACTCCTGTTCCACTTTTTATTTTAAGCTGTTCAAAAGAAAGCAAAGGAAATCAAATGAAAAGCTTCTCCATTTCAGAAAGCCTGGCTGTTCCCTCCGCAGTCTCCCTTGCGTACTCCTTTGTGTCCGTTCTGAGCCTCCGAAGAGTGCTACCTCCCTCAAGGTCTCCATCAGAGCAGGACAGGCTCCTCCCAGACCCAGACCCACCAGCAGAGCTTGGCAGCGCGGGGTGTGAGTGGAGGGTCCCCCCAGCAGCTCTGGGCAGCTGCCGCCGAGGATGATGCACCTTGTACAGGTGGCCTGGGTCCTGCCAACTGCTGAAGGAGCAGGCTGTGCACTACACCACTTCCAAGTCCTCTTTTTAGTCTTTTTTAGTTTTTTAGTACTTTAAGGAACTGAGAAGCACCACTGACCTTGCAGGGACTACTCACGCACAGAAACTCAGATGCCTGCTCCTGTGTCTTGCTAATCCAGAGACCTAAGTCAGTGAGACTGTTCCAGACTTACACCTGGTCTTCAAGTTAGGGATCCCTATCGCCCAGTATATAGCATAAGAAATTGTGCAAAAAAACCCAAAAGTCAGATGTATTTCGTCCTTCAGAATTACAGCTTCCAGAGACCTGTGTCTTGTATGTGCTTTCTGTAGCACCAAGAGGGCTCTGCAGTCACACTGCTGATTGAGAAATAAACACAGCAAGCTGAAAACCACTGCTGGAAAAGTCAGACATCAAAGACCCATGAACAAGCCAAGGAGTACTCTTTATAGCAGAATTCCAAAACTCTATCATTTCTGAATTTAATCACAAATCCACAGTGTAGCAGTTCAACAAGCAGTTTAATTCCTCACAGTTCTTACATACAGAAAATTACCAGAATTTCTGGTAAGTTGAAACACCTGTAGAAAGCCAAGAGCTGCACAAAAGAGTGTTCACTTCAAAGGCAGAGGCAGCAGTCACTCGGGGGAGAGGATGGGATGACACGACACAAGGGAGGCTCTGGGGAAGGTCTGTGACCTCTCACTCACTTGCCCTGACAGGGCTCACCCTGCTGCCTTAATCCTCACCATCCTTTGCCCAGCAGAGAAGCATTTAGTACTGGGGGAAGAGGAAACAAGCAGATGCTACCTATACCTGTGGTTTATCTCAATGTGTAGTTATGGATGTGTAGCTGTATGGTTGCCTGGCTCTTTTGTCCCCCTTGCTGTCCTCTGGCTCAGCCTTGGCGTGTCCTTGCAGGATGCGCGGGCTGCCTGGAAAGATCAAAGCTATGGGTATCAGCTGGCAAGCCAGCCTGCACCACGCATCAGTCCATGAATGTTTCATGCAACTGCAAGACCTGAAGAAAAGCTTGGGCCTGTTTTTAATAGCCACGTTTGGGCTTGGACACCTTCCTTGTCCCCACATCACGCGGTCATTTATGTTTGCCCCCACCGAACATGCTTGTCTGTAGCTGCATACTTGAACAGCAGCAACGACAAAACCCCTGCAATATTACTGGCAAATTCAGGCCCTAAACTCAGCGGTTGCTAAAGCTCACGCTTCTGCTCAGAGCTATCAGTGCAGCTGCACTTCTCAAGCACCAGCCCAAATGCTAGAAATGTCTTTCATTTTATTTCCCATCAGCAGAAAACAGACTCAGGACTGCTGCTGGTAACAGATAATCTAGATGTATTGTAAGTAACACAGTGGGAGCAACAAGAGAGCACAGGGAGATTGCCATTGTGGCAAGCATGCCAAAAATACGTGTTACTCTCCAGTTCCGCAGGACAAACAGGTGCATAAACCAGCATTTTCACAGTGGGCTAAACAGTCAGTGCCATTTTAGTGCATCCAATTAGATCTCCCACACACACCCCCAAACTAAACAGACCATCTGGGTACTAAACAACAGGCAACTAAAAGACCAAATCATCCTGTTTGGTTTGTCTAGATTTTTCTGGGAGTGGAGAACTTGTGCCTTGGCAGCATAGGTGCTTAGTGGTGAATTCCAATTACTCGTCAGTAATGTTTTCCTCATTCAATTCTTTCCAATGGGAGACCAAATAATGGAAAATCTTTGCCTTTTACCAAAAAACCCCGATTGTTTCTTGTTAGCTTCTGGCTTTTATGGCCTGTATTTCCAGTGTAAGTCAGCCAATATGCTCACAAAATGAATGGCGTCAAACTCTGAATAGCATCCTTTCGCTTCCTCATGAGCCGTGGCCACTTCACCCTCAAGAGAGAACAGCATATATAGTCCCTGCTTACCTGCAAGAGGCAGGCACTGATCCGTGTAAGGCTCAAGGTTTCCAGGCAAAACCAAACCAAACCGGGCAAAACTCTGTTTGCTACATTAAGGTGATGGAGCCCAGCATGAGGAACATAATACAACACTGCACATGCCTTCATGTGGTGAAACAAAAACAGAATTGCAGAGGTATGGAAAGAGTCCTGGATTGTTCCAGATGGAGAATACAGCAACATTTGGCAAAATGCAGGCTGTGAAACCAAAGCCACTGTGCTAGTGCAACAGTTATTCTTTCTCATATGGAATATCACTCCCTTAAAAGACCAATAGGTTCAGAGCAGCTTGAAAACTCTGTGAGTACAGTTTCCCTCTACAATCACCTCTCCATAAGGCAACACTGAAGTTTTTCAGTGTTTAGCTGTCATCTCACACTAAAACTTCCCGGCATACCTATTAGACTCCTCAGTTGCCTGCTGTATAATTTAGACATAGTATATGAAAGACCTCCTAAATGACTAAATAGCAACCAAGCAATACTGCTTACCACAGACTATTAAAAATCTTGCAGTGCTTAGTGTTTTTAATTTGGACCCTGGATTCTTGCGAATGGTTGGAGAAGCCCAGCTTTCAAAACTGAAAGTCCCCAGACCTCGCAGCATGACAGGAGCAGAGACAGCTTCCTCAAGGATGTAAAAATTGCACTGTGCTGGAGACCAAAGTATGCATCAGGTCAGACATCTGTATTGACAGATAAGGGTGATGGAGCAAAGACACCCTGAGCAACCAGGCAGCATCTTCCCGTAGCTACTGCTGCATCCAAACCCTACCTGGAAATCAGCCATCAGATGCCTAGAGAATAAAGGCTTTTAAACTCAGGAAACAAAACACCTTCAGAAGATACCTTTTTACCCTTTGTTTCACCAAAACCAGCCAGAGAGGTGTGATGGTTGTCACAGCGCTGTCAGTTAGAGCTGCCTTTCACAGCTTTGCCTGCACAATGAGGCAGGCTTGAAGAAATGCTTCTTCAAGCACATTTACTCCTTTCAGTGACAGGTTGGCAAGACAATCATGTCTTCCACTTTGGCGGTTATTCTGGAATATTTTTAGTTACCATACTGATCTACTAAACATGTCTAAAGTGTCAGAGGCACAAAAGAATTTATTTCTATAGAAACCATGATTTCCATTCACTTAAGTGAACAACTGCTGTTAAGCACTCTACAAATAGGATCTTTCTGGGAAAGATGTTTCAATTTTCCCTGTTGCAGCCATAACCTCCTGGTGGTTGGGTTGTAGTGCTAAGGGTTCCTTAACATGTAGACAAGGTGGCCACCCAAGCAAGGCCAACCTCTGTCCAGACCTTTGGCTTTCAGAGGTGACAGAGGGCTTCAGTGATACCATTTGTAATGCAGCTGGTAAGGGATAGTTGCAGTCTGCCTGACTGTTTTCCCTGGGAATTCTAAGAGCTAGGTGATCAAGCAAGCATTACAAATAGTCATTGAGCTGTTTAAAGGGATTCGGGTCACCTGGAATTGGAGGTCACAAACCCCAAATGAAGTTTCCTGCCCACTGACTGGGCAGCACTTGGCACTTCTTCTCTCGCCACGGTTGTTCTTATAACTAACAGGCTTTCCAAGAGTCTGCCAAGATTACCCTTGATGTAATTCCAGCAACTTCAGCAGAGGAGTTGCTCTATCCTTAATCACCCTCACCCATTTTCTGAGTTTCCAGAATCCTTCCACAAAGTGATTTGCCTTTGAATCCTGGGATGCCAAACCAAGACTTCTCTGTGGTCAGACAAGCAATTCCAAAGTCAGAGTGGTAGAATGCAGGCAGAGCTGGTTCTGCACACCAGCTGTAGCGGCTGCCTGAGGTCTCAGCTCACTGGCCCCTGCAATAAGTGCGACTGAACGGCTCACCCTTCTCATTCCCTCCAACAACACCATGGACCACGCTCACCAAGCAATAGCTTAAGTCCTCATTTTACATGATCAGACCACAAGCATATCATCTTCCAGGTAAGTGTTTTTCCAAATACAAAGCTCTTGAAATTACATACACAAAAAGACAAAGGCTAAAGAGGAAGAAAAGGAAAGTTGTAACAATAAGATGGAGTTGGTAGAAAACTCAGTACAAGGCTACTCATTAGCTGGCTCCTGGGGCAATTTATGATTGTGGTACTTTCTAGTCATAATCACTCTCCACAACAACATACAGGAATAACTTGTGCTTTGTAGCCAATACACCTTAATGGAAATCTGTGATCCTATGACCCTGCAGATGTCTGAAAATATAGCACCTGATGCAACTCTCTCTTTAAGGAAGTTCTTTTTCTCGCAACTTGCAATGCTCTACTTTCGCTAACTGTAGGGATATTGATAATACCTGTAAGGATGGATCGCAAACATTTCAGCTGACCACTGGGTGCTACTTGATGCTGACAGCCCAGGTATTGAGTGCACACTTCTATAGGGCAGGGAAATCCTAGCAACCTCTTCTCTCAAGTAAAGCTATCCCTGACACTTTGTTGTCACTCTGATTAGGAATCTTGCAAAGCTTTTAACCTCATACTCAGTGCAGTTTGTAACATGGTGTAATATCCCTAAATCTCTACTACACATTGCATTGTCACAAGGCAAGGTTTGGACATAACACTTTTCCGGTTTGTGCTCCTTGCTTCCACACTCATCCTTGCAAAACATATACTTTCAAGAGTACAAATACTTAAAAAGATGGAGAATGTTTGTGAACACCTTATCTCTAGCTAGAGCCGCAGAGCAGAATACCTGAGGGTATTGTACTTCCCAATTCTGTAAAGGTATCAGCTACATTACAGTTTTTCTGAACTATATTCTGCATTAAAAATGGATGATTTACCAGGACTTTTGTTTTTAATGCAGAAAGAGAAGGCTGGGTACTTTTTCAGTAGAAAAATGGTATTTTAATTAAACTGAAGGCATCTCACTGAAATAAATTTACTTCTAGTACAACTTCATTCTCTGGAACTATAGATGTAAATTTGAACAACTCAGAAAGCAAAATTTCACCTCTATGTAAGCAGGAACCCAGTTCTGATGCATTTATGCTACTTATACCCATATACATGAAAAACTTCATTGGTACTAGACAAACTGAATGAAAATCGTAGCTCAAACTGATTTGATGGAACACTAAAGTATTATTGAAAAGTGACTTTCACAGAGACTTTTGAAAACTTGCAGGACAAAACTTTGTATGGCTATACAAAGAAAGTGATAGAACATGGGTTTTCTATAAAAGAGAAATTTACTAATACAAAGCACTCAGAGTATCTTCCCATCCTTAAAAACTGGTCATCCAAAGCACTGACTGGTTGCACCTATTAACAGCTGTACTGTCTTCAAACAGCTCTATCTGTTCTGCTGGACAAGACAATGAAATACAGAGTCCCAGTTTTCTCATTGCAGCTCTAGCCTCAGAAATTTCCTGCAATTTTGTTTAAACAATCTAATAAATTTCTTGTCATGTACATGGAGGGTTAGTTCCACTGCCACAGCATTAAAACCAAAGGATTTGGAGAATAAGATATGAAGTACTCCAAAGGAAGTGGTCTTTGGATTTCAGTAACACCTTAAAGTCCAAGTCTCCTGTACGTGCCTGCCTCTCTCTTTTTCATGTTGAAAAGTTGTGCAGTTTTCTCTAATGGGAAAACTGGATGTGAAACACTAAAAAAACCTAAATTAAGGTAATGTAATTTGGGTAAGGAAAATCTCTCTGGCCAAATCAACAAAGGAAATATGAAAACAAGCAGATAAAAGTTTCTTCAGCTGCAAGACAGACTAATAATACAGAAACAGCACATCTTTCATGATTTCACTCAAAACAATGAAGTTTGAGTTCAGTGGTAGCCTATGATACAGAAGAATCACGCTCAGCTCCCTTCACTACTGAATAGCAATTCTGGATTTAAAAAACCAAAGGAGTGTTGAAAAGCACTGAAACACTTGGAGACAATGATAGTGGTATTCAGTTGCATCTCACAGATAGATGGTTCTGAAGAGAAGAAATATGAGACATTGTATTTTGACTAGGCTTCCTTATACTTCAGAATTAATTGCAGTATGTAGTTTTCAGAATTATAGAAATATGTGATCAGTTTTCACCAAAAAAAGCCCTCAGACTTTTTTATGGAGTCACATTCCTGGGCTCTTCCTACCTCCACAGAACAAGAGCAGTATTTATCTAGACATAGAGAGACTGGCCAGACCTCTGCTGGTCTCTCAACATGGTGTGAGCACGCTGCGCAGCACCACTGTGGACACAGAAGATATTTTACTCAGTCATGAAAACAAGCCAAATAAATGTCCATCAGTTCTGAAAGAAGAATAAGCCACTGTGCTCATCAAAATCAGGTGTCAGCTATCAGGACTGCATGTAGTTCTAAAGCCTGGTCTTCAAATAGGCTTCAGTTTTGCAATCTGCATAATCCACAATATCCTTAATACTGAAGAATTTGCAAGAAGCAAAAAAACCCCAACCCCCCAAAACCACATGCCCCCTATTGCAGAATGGAGTTTCCTTCTTGTTCCTTACTGTCTGTAGCTGAAAATTAATCTAGGACAAAGTAACAAAGCAAAAACGTAATGTCAATTCAGTACTTGGAAGGGACAGGAGCTGCAGAAGCTACAGAAGGTTAGAATGATTAGGTCAGGACAACTCGGCTGTTAAAGGCTTGGCAAAGGCTATCATTTTACATGACAAGTTGTACAAAGATTCAGACCTTTCCTGCCTAAATCTTCCAGTGACACGAGCCTCACTGTCAGAATCAATGGTTACACCGGCATCGTTGACAGTTGCTTGCTGCACACAAATTCTCTTTTCAGCTGGATACTGGGGGGGGGAGGGGGGGGATAATAAAAAAATGGAAAGTGAAGGTGTTCAGATCACACAGTCAAATATGACATCATGTAACATTCCCGAGATGATAAAGATGTTGGTAAAGCAGAAACCTCCTCTTCAATTTTTAACAATGCCATATCCCATTCTTCATTACGGTCCGGAAAACTTGCAGAGCTTCTACAGAGCAAGGGCTCCAAAAAAGCAGAAATGCTGGCTGTCAGCCAAGAACTCCATGCTGGGTAGAGTAAGCAGCATGGCTCAAAACACAGAAAAAGCCGATTCAAGAACAGCAAGAACTGTCCCCGTATATAATATTTGCAGCACATGTCAGCTCTCATGGCCACTCAAATAATCCTCTGAGTGGCAACATCCCTCCCAACACTCTACCATCCTACCATGGTAACACGTCAGGGCTTATTGTTCATTGTACAGACCATGCATCTTCAATCACAGGCAGCACTTGCCATTCCACAGCAGATGTTTGAGGAACAAAACATTTCTTTCCTGGGCTTGGTGGTCATACTGCTTTACCACCATAATGCACCAAAGCTGCAAGCTGGGCATCTAAGATCTACCAACTATCTATACACAATTCAATTCCAGTAGCAGACACCATAAAGGAGGCAGAATCAACTTTCAAAAAACTAATTTTAATCAAAACAAAAAAAATTGTTGATCATTAACAAGTTTATAAAACAGTGATTTAGTTACATAAATAAATTGATATCAGTGTATCAAATCTTAATTACTTTCAACTTCATGAGCATGTTTACATGGGTGATGAAGTACAACCTTTTTACCTATAATAATAAATAAAATGGAGAGCATGAAATAGTTTTTCTAAACAAAAATACCTAACAAACATACCTCTAGCATGTTCTCTAATGAAGGGAACAAGAGACACTGGACAACTTTTGCACCAAAACATAAAAACTGCTTTAAAAAGCACAAGGATACAGAACCATCAGCTAAAGTAAAGACACTATACTGTAACCAAAGTTGGTATTTAATAATATAATGAACAGTTTGGTAGTTAGATCTCCAGTTTGGTTATTTTAAAGCATTAAGACAAGGCAAGATAGAAGGCTGCTTTTGTTTGAGTAATTCTAGAGAAAATAAAATATATTAAAAAAACAAACTGAAAAGTAGAACAGTCATACCTACACAACTTTCTGTCCTGCACAAAGTCAAAATACCTATGCAGAATATATATATATAATATATATATGTTATTTGTGCACAAAGGTTAGCTTATCATTAGCTCACTGCAAAGGCGTAACGTATCATGTCAATCATTTTGGAAAACATTTTGCGTTTTGTGTCAAAAAGGATATTTCTTTAAGTCTTCTAGGCTAGGAGGCACAAACCCCGATTCTGGCATACTGTATTCTTAATGCTAAGGCTTGCTGCTCTGGCTGTGTATTTTTTGTTGTCCTTCTTTACTATAGTGCCTGTTACAAGCATGTGTGTATGTGTGTATACATATATATGTATACACAGGTTGTATAAATATATATATATATATATATAAAATTTCCCCCAATAGGTATCAGTCCAACCATGCAATCCAAAAGGTGGCTCTGCATAGATGCCCAGCATATAGTTCACCACCTGAGCCAACCCTGAAGCAAGGCGCACTTTAGTCCTTCTGATAGGTTTTCTTTTTTGTTTAAAACCAAGCTACTGCAGCTTCAAGTATTTTGCATTACATAGATTTTTTTTTTTATAAATTAGTTAATGTTATATTTTTCAATATTCAGACATATACTATAATATATATACAGTACAATAAATGCTCTCATTCTTTTTTTAATTTTTTTGATAAATCCCTGAGAATGTATGTTGACAGTCGCTAAGTTTCCACATGCACAAGCATTGTGTGCCATGCTTCTGGATGAACAGCACTGCAAAGCCACGTGGTCAGCCTTTTAACTATTAGTATTTCATTTGTTGGTTTGTTTAAATATGCTGAAATGTAAGGATGAGTTACAAAGGAGTAAAGCTGAATCCATTCGAGGTACTTATCACAGGATGGAGGTGTTTTGTTTGGTTTTTAAAGCCATTGCAATATGTTTGTTTTTGAGGCTGTGAACGTATACAGAAAGAACAGGAGAGCGATGTGGGCTTTTGCCACTTGACAACATATACTCAGTGTAAACCAAACCTTTTTTAACCTCTCTCATACAAAACAGAAAAAAGAAAAAAATTAAACACACAAACTTTCACAACATGACAGTTTAGTTTGCAAACTCAATATAACTATACACATATAATACCGGTGTGGCTCTTTCTTTAAGTTAAAAAGGGTATAAAGGCAGGCTCAAGTAAAAAGATCCCCTTCTGCCCCTAACCCCCCATTCACACATTTTTATCAACCAAACCGCTCACGAACCAGCATCATCAGTTTCTTTTTACCTTTGTAGATTTGTTTTAGGTTGTCAATAAACTGTGTAAACTGGATGTGACCATCATGAGCCATTAAGAAGGTCTCTCGGGCCTTGCTGAGGAACTCTATAAACTCACTATAGTGTCGCGGGCTGATGTGAGTTAGACGTGAATGAGTTGTATTAATGTATGCTCCGATCGTGGCATCCAAGAGTTGCCGTAAAGGGGCTTTGTCCAGTGACATGAGCTTACCAGAGTTCCTCCTTCCATGAAGTCCCACCATGCCAGGAGTGGTCAAAGTACATCTACGCAAAATGTCTGACAGTACTGTTGCACATTTGACACTTTTGACCACCAGAGGTATTATAGCTGCTAGCTCATTTTTCCCAAGGGAGTGGCTGAGCGCACATGCCCACAGAACGTCATTAATGGCAGGGTGTGTGTCCTGATTGTAACTCAGGTTGAGATGTGTCATGGCCAAAGTGGCCAGCTTGTAGGCCCGCATGGGGTAACCACGGTGCTCCATGTATCGTGCTATAGTAAAAAGCTGCGAATAGCTCATGCCAGTTGTAGCAGCATCTAGAACAATTTGGTAAGCGGTCTCAAAAGCTATGTGATCCTTTTCACATAAGGTAAGTGCAGAGAGAGCACAGTTTTGAGGATCCTTCATGGCACACTGTAGAGCAAGCGTCCTAGCACTGCCGGCCAACTTCTCCTGCTGATGGCAGTCCAGATGCAGACGGACGATGGTGCTGTTGGACATCACTGTTGTAGCAACAATACTAGTGGCTTCTGTTGGAGTGAAAAGTGTAAACCAGTTTTGCATGATACTATCCAGTGCATAAACACCTGGGGAGAGAAAGAAATTATTAGCTACAGCTGAAAACCTAGAAGATACAGATGTTCAGCAACAGACTATGTTTGCAGTCAAGTACATGAAGTTGCCAGTATATCCAGGGGGATGCACTTCGCAAGAAGGGCTAAACCAGACAGCATGACTGGAAAACTACATTAAAACAAAGGTTACTGTGCAAACTCTGTAGCAATCACTGAAATGCAAAGAATAACAAAAAAAAAAAGCCTGCAAGATAAGCTTTAATCTCCTGGTGTGACAACTGAGCTGTTTTACTTGTTATTTAAGACAATTCGGATAACAAGTTCTGGCTCGTTTGATTTCATCACATCACTCAAAAACAACCCTCACACTGAATGCCCTTAGAAGGCAATTTTAACTTCTTTTCTCACTCTGCATCTCAAAGCACAGTACACGCACAAAAGAATATTAATGTATGCTAAATGGCTTTCCTAATAGAACACCATGGCACACCTAAGGAGACCTTAAAAAGTAAAATCTTGCCTCACACCTCTGTCCCAACAGGCTTTTCAGAGACATCTTCTATCAAATTCATACATGTCCCAACATCAAGACGCTCATTAGGCAAATACTCTGAGCAATATGTGGATATTATCTGAAATAGGTATTTTCCTTATTATCACTTTATTCCTGACACGAGTACATGTGTGTGTTTGGCAGAGGGAGGAAGGGGGAAACAGTGACAAATAGGTTCCATAAATTGAACCTTATCGCCAGCTAGAGTGCCTTATTAATGCTAAAGGCAGTTTACACACATCTGTGAGCCCACCTAAACCACACCCAGAGGTCCTAATTTTCTCTTTAGGGCTCTGATGCTTCCTGTGGACCCCTTCACTCATGTGCAACAATTCAGCACAGCCAACAAGTAACGGATCTTCATTTAAACAGGTTCCTTGCTTTACCAACATGACGACATCTCAAGAGTACTTTACATGACATCGTAGGTTCTTCATGGGATACTTCTATTAGAATATGTAAACTAATTTAAAGCAGTATTAAACCCAGCATTTTACTTGCCAATATGCAACCGCACAAAATAATACCCAGGCACTAATATCTGTTAGATAGCCTCAGCCATAATTATCTAGCAAAGATATAAAAGCAAAAAGACAAGGGCACTGCATTAAAATTTGCAGACACAAACCACTTTCTGGCTGAGGGCAAACAAAGACAAGCTGTATTTTCCCATGCTACTGACAACATTAATTTCCTAGTTAAGCACAAAGCAAAGAATGAACTAATCTAGAGAATAAGCAGCAGCAATCCTTTTAAGTTCTGAAACTCAAGAAGCATCTACACAATACAATCAAACTCAGATGTATGAAGAAGGAATCAATACAGTAGGGAAACATGCTTTCCAGAAATAGCTTTGGTGACAATTAAAACTGCTCCCTTGTCATAAGTACTTATGTTGTCCCCACTACTACAGCTGCTGATGTTTTTTTAATAGCTATACAGTTTTTAATGTACTCATCTTCACTTTCAGATTCTGTATTCCCATCTTGTAGATGGTAGACTGGAATACAGAAGCTAACGGATGCCTCAAAGACACACAGGAAATCTATGGTGAAGCCCAGAAATGAGCTGAACATCCTGCTCAGTAAACCATTCTCTCACTGCTGTCTTCTAAGTGTAAAAGGCTGGTTCTGCCGCCCACCGTATTTTCATCTTTTGTGGTTAACGATGGGTGCATTGGCATTTGGTTTGCTTTACAGAGCAAACAGAAGGCCTGTACATCTTAGACACATAACAAAGATGCACCACACTCTAAACTTGGATTTACCCAGGGGCTTAAAAAACCCACCCCTAACAATGAGAACTCGTTCATGAGATCTTGTCTGCCACACAGTAGGAGACATCCTCAGCACTTCATTCACCTGTTTTCTGGTTTCTCTTCCCACAGCTGACCAGGTAGCACTCCCACCTGCCTTTCAGAGCAAGCAAAGTTATAGCATAGTGCTACAGCCCGTAACCTTTTCTCTACTTTTCTCTACTGCAGCCTCAAACCCAAAGCCATCACGGAGGGAACAAGGGGAAATCTGGGTTATTTCCCATAGGTTATGCAGACTCACACTTTGTGAGAGAAGTCACACTGCATTACTCAACTGTCACCTTATTTGGTCTGTGCCTAAAGAAACCCACTCATCATTGCCATAGCATCTTGTCACCACAGAAATTTTATAATGAACAGAAAGTGGGACACTTGCAGAACCTGTGTGTTGAAAACAACATCAAGCTCTCTAAGACTAGCTGACAAGAGAAGCATCTCAGAACATACCTACTTCTGTTGCACATGTTACCAACCACCTCACCATTTCCCGACGTCGCCAATTCAGTGTTGACAGTGTCATTCGCATCACCTATTAAAACAACACAAACAAAATACAAGTTAATTGTATTGCAAACCAAAGCAGTATACCAACAATTAGGGATTTTAAGTTACTCAAATACACTAAGGTTCAAAACAGCAGTATCTTGCCCTCTCCACTCTGTTACCTCTTCCGTAGCTGATATGTCAAAAAATTTGAAAAATATGGCTCAGCCATCTTGGCGTAGCATGCAGAGAGTAGCTACAACTGCAGATCCTTCAAGGCTAGAGGAGAGAGACCTTTTTTTCTGTGGGGAATTAAAAACCCACCCCACATAAAAGGCCCCTCCAATCAACAACAACAACAACAACCCCAATGAATTACCAACTATTCAAACTAAATCATATCATGTCTCCTCCCTCTATGCACAGCAGTCTTTAGAGTGGAAACTATCAACTCTTGTTGAGCAAATTAACCCCTTTGATTTTTCGCTAGTCTGCATTTCTTTTCATTGACTTCAGCAATATAGACAGGAGTTAGTGTTCTGTGATTTGACCGGCTGCTTATTTGGCAAAGATATAGATATAGTCCCAGGTATATCCAGGTTATTAATTATTATTTATTTTATTATTGTTATATATTAATTAAGAAGTCCAGAGTGATGATTTCTCTCTTTGAACAAGGACTCCCTGCAAAGAAGTTCCATCATAAACCCATTAGAATTCTAGAAAAAAAAGACTTTTAAGCCTTGATTGTAGTGCCTGTATTTTACACCACTTGTGGTTATTGCCTATGTAGTGTCTCAAAACATGAGCAAATAACGTTTATTCAATAAAACAAACACTGCATGGAAATAGCATGTAAAGCTTGCTTCAGCCACGTGGACAGGCTCCACAGATATCCAGATGAAGAAAGCAAGTGGTCTTTCCCTTACAGTATCAGTGGTCATACTTTGGTATTGCCATTTGTAGCCATAAAGAGCATAACTAGTCAATCAGAGCTCTCAGCGATGATCTTTACATATTAAACTCAACAAACGCACTCACAAAACAGATTGGAGTCAGCCGCATTCATAAGAGGGTTCTCAACCCATATCCCCTCCCAACGCTAAGGTGACTTCAAAATGGCACGTAGCCCCCTGTCATATTTGTTACTCCTGCCACCTCCTTTAATCCTACACTATAGGTAGGATAATTAAGATGGAGAGATTGCTGAGGAGCACAAATGCACAGATGATCTTTGAGAAGTCTGGTTATAAGCGACTATAAGTGGTTCCAAGCTGTCCTCCTTACTGCCTTGAGACCCTGGTGACTGGCTGTACATCCCAAAGTTACAGGATAAGACCAGCTTCTTTGTTGGCCTCAGACATTGCAGCATCATTTTAACTAACAGTAATCTAAGTACGAGGTTGGAGAACACCATTTTTGAAAGAAAGCAAACTGATCTGTAAGGACCAACCCAACACATTTTAAAATACGAGAACATGCCTAAGGTAAATCATGGAACCAGCCTTTGCTCTAAGTCCTTCTGGAAGAACAACAGACAGCCCCAAGTCAAAAGGCTTTGGAGTGCAGTTATCAGTCCCATTCTGTCCACCAAAGGGAAGGAGTACAGATGAATTCCCGTACTGATGCACACACAAGTTGAAGGCCAACACATTTCCAATATCCATGATGAATTTTCAGCTTCCCCCAAGTAGAGTGAATCCAAGAGATTACAGGGTTATGGACTGAATTCTGCTGCTGGTGAAGGAGGGAAGTAGGTTAAAAAACACCAAACCCCCCAAAAACCCTGGTATGAATGATGACTTCTCTGAAAGTCTTCTGTGATTACTTCCCTCACTGTGGTTGTCTGTAAAAGGATCAGCAGTCACAAAAGCCTTCAGCACATGTAGTGGGAATATTGATAGTTCCAGTTTAGACAGTCCTGACTCAAGAGCAAAAAATCAAGACTGTACCTAGCTTCTTGACATGGAAAAGTTTCTGGACAAGCTACGCTGGAATTGGGTTCCTTTCATTTCATTAAACTGGCAAGCTTAGAGAAGCAGGAGAGGGGTCATTTATACATAATAGAAACCCCAAGGATTTCAAACACAGCATGTATTGATGTCCTGACCAAGATGGAGCTAAAGTTAATTTATACTGTAGCGCATGTAGCCAAGCACCTATTTCATTTCTACTCAATACATTCTTGTGCTACCTTCTTCCTAAAATGGAGCCCCACATCTGTCCAAGATCTATCTTATCTGTGCTATCAATTGAAGAAAGCTTCTCAACAAGTCAGGAAGTCTGAAAATGACAAGAGGACCCTGGGAATTACGTAGCTTATCTGAAAGCCAAGCTCCCTTCCACATGGAATAACCTTCACTTTGTCTTGATGTACCTCCATAGCAATTTCTTGTAGAGGAACAGAAGATCTCACCACCCGTAAGAGATACAAGAAATGGCCAGCCAAGCATGAACTGTTGCACCAGTATGAAACCTCTTCTTCACGCATATTGGAAGGAGTTTTAGTAATAAATTTATTTATTCATTCACAGGTCTGGGGGGAAAAGGATACCACTTGCCAAATACACACTGAGTGATCACCTGCACTAATTTGCTTAACAGTTCTGCCAGCAGTACCCATCTGCGTGTGTCTGCAGTAATACTTACTTGCACTGATGTAGTGTACAACAGGCAAAGAGGAACAGGAGCTCCTCCTGTACCTGCAGATCCTACAGCGCTTGTGCCAGTTAAGTTCTGAAGGAAATACCCCTGAGATGCTACGTGTCCATTTGGCCATGCCAATGACTCTTTCCACAGCCAGTTTAAAAGCCTTCCTTCTGCTGAGTCACGTAACACAAGCTGCCATCGGATTTAGGGAGAAAGAACCCTGGACTCCATACAGAGATTCTAGATTTGGGAGTAGTGTAAGAGGCTTTTCTGCCACAGAGACCCCAGTGACAGAGTTGTGAAATTGTTTGTATCACCTCATCAGCCCAGCCAGGCGAACCTGTCACTGCTGTAGCTGAGGCAGAACAGCATACCCGCAGGGACACTGCTGTTCAGTTTACTACAGGAGGGGAGAATTTCCTAGGGCACACAGATGTCGTAAGTAGTCAGATACTAGACAGTGAATACAGACAACCCAACTGCCATTAAGATGACAGGGCGGGGAAGGGGGAAGCACCTGTAGGTCACTACAGTGCTGACACTAAGGTATTTGCAGGCAACGCTTACTGCAGAAATCTACACAGTGACTTACTACCAGAACACTGCTATGCATCTTCCTTCTGGAAAGCAAGCTACCTTTAAGATTCTTAAAACACCTTTGTAAGCTTGGGACAAAACAGTGGACAAGTTCTACACCAGTTTGTTCCAATTCCTGGGACTAAGAAGAAGGTATGGGATTGTGACGTTTCTTTCACCAGATCTCAGTGAAAACATTCTGATGACACCATCAACCACAAAGGGGTAGCCTTTGACACTGAATACAGTGACATCCGAAGTGTGCTGCTACCACCAAATGATACTTGGTGAATGCCTGGAGGTGGCACAGAGGTCAATCATAAGGATCTTTCAAGTAAACAAACATTTGAGGCAGAAACATACAAAGATGTGAAAAAAAAAAATTCCACAGCAACCCTGGGAATATAAAAGGCTAACAAAGCACACGGATCTCAGCTTTCTGATTAATGACTTTAGCTTCTAAACGTCTAGAACAGGCAAATAGTACCTTTCTTTGGCATGAGAAGCAACTGGGATAATATCCTTTCCCCAGAAGTCTTTGGAGCTTTGTTTACTGAAGCAAAGTAATAAATGGTTTTCTGATCTTTGCATGGTTTTTTTGAAGAACTCCCTGAAGAGGGATGGAGAAATTTATTTTTGTTGAAATGAACTGTGTAAACTCCAAGCCTCATCAGCATCAGGCAATATTACTCCAGAAACCTAAAACCTACCTGGCTGTCTCCTTTTAGACTGCAGTCTCTCCTAAGAGCCTGAAAACCGATCTAAGGTTCTTGTATACCTCAAGCTGATTTTGATACACCTGACCATTCCACACCTTGCGGAGTACAGGATTTTGATGAAGGAAGTGAGAGAGCTGCTGTCAGCACAGTCTGCCTTAGAAGCATGTCGTTATGGGCTTTCTGTAGCAAATCAACAAGTACCTACACTAAATCTCATTTAGGGAAAAGGAAAGGAAGCAATGGTAAGAAACCACTCAAGGCCATGCAGAAAATAAAGTGCATTTCTATATTTAGAAGTAGTAATTTTAGAAGCAGAGTAATTTTGCTTTCTAGCCAGTCCTACATATACTCGTGAACCCATTGCACTGGTCCTCTCTCACCCCTGAACAGAAGACCCTGGGTCTGTGTTTACCAGTCCATTGAGCTTTGTATCAGAAAACAGAATCTGAGAACTCCAGACAGACCCCAGAGGGTATGGTCCTCAGTGCTTAAAAGCTGTACCCACCACTGGGTCAAATTCCTTTCTTCTATTGTAGTAATAATGAACGAGGGAAATACCTGAAGGCCCAACTCCAGAGACACTTTCAGAAGAGTGATGTCTGGCAAGCTGTCCATGAGTGTTGCTATTTTAAATGCATCCTGGGCAAGTTTGAAGATGTGTGATGAGGAGTGGATATTTTTCTGGATGGATTCTAACACTGTTTCCAACCTCCGAACATCACCTGCAAGGTGTAAAGAGAATCACCAAAACGGAACAAGCTCCCAAAACATCCGCAGATGCACTGCAATCGAGCCTGCCGTTACTATGCAATAGTATGACGTTTCAGTTATACACACTTTGTTTTCAGAAATTCTCCGTAATTAAATCACATATGAATGAAAGGTAAAAAACAGCACAAACTCCTCTAGTGTCTGATGGTGTTAGTGCAGTACGTGGCCAAAAGTCATCCAAATTTGTGAATTTTAGAAGTGATTTGTCCACTCCTGGGTCTCACAGTCTATGTTGTGTGTCAGAAGAACAAAAAGCTGTCACATCAGTCTCAAATCAAGCTCATCTGGCTACGATGTAGCTAGCTTAACTACTTTGCTAGAAAATTAAGTGAAAGGTTTAAGCCAGTTCAGTTTGTTGTACCTATTTCAAGCTCCTGTCAGAATGCAATTTGGATTCCTAAACACAAATTTTATCATCTGTTTACTCCATGCAATATTAAAAGCATACATTTAGTTGAGTACATAGCTGACAATAATGTACCTTTGGCTGCTGTTAGCATCGTTGATGCCAGCTCACATTGCTGGGATTCAATGTGACTTAGGGTGAACCAGCGGGGATACCGGTTTGGAACAACTGATGCAATGTGATGTGGGCGGGACATGTCTCCTGAAGGAGCTGAAGATTCCAATACTAGCAACCTGAAATAAGGAAGAAATCCTCTTTCATTAAATTGTTATACATTAGGTTACTCATGAGCAAAACTAAAACTGCAAGAACACTTGAATGTGTTTATGAAATGTGCCTTTTTGATTATAAAAAAAAAAGGTTGGAAAACCACCTCTTCTTGGGGAATCTCAGAAGTCCATTTGCCAAACTTGCCTACACCAGTGGGCATCTGCAGGAACTAACAGAACAATTAAACCACCAATTAGTCGAGACAGCAGAGACTTTCTGCATCATGCACAGAGCTGAAGTTTTTCTCCCTGCCTTGTTTCAGTCTTTAAACACAGCCCTCAGGAAGGAAAGTGCAGTAGTTCTCCACTGTACTGAGAACATGTAAATATTTTTCAGTATTTGGAACATACTTTCTTCACTTACAAATGATGAAAGTAAAGGAGAGGGATATTCAATAAGTCATTCAGATTTTCAGCTTGCAATAAATTCAGACATGAATTTATGCCCAAAAGAGACATTTTGCGTTTCAACTACGACTACTTTTTAAAGTCCTTAAACTTTCACCTACCAACATTTTATAATGTACCATAATCTGAAGTTAGGGTCTCAAAAAGCAGTGACAGTACCTTTAAAATTACTTTTCAAACTCTGTTTTCTAATCCTGAAGCAAGTTTCTTTGAGTATGTGTCAATCTACAACAGCCTTATCCACCAAGTGGAATCATATTGAGAAAATTCAGATTAACATGTTTGTTGTTGACTACTAGAACACAAGTGACAGCCCACAACAGAGACTCAGCTGATGGCCCTTAAAATAAAAGGCCAGTGCCAAAACTAGGTGTGGAAAAAAACCCAGGCATTTTTATTCAATACAATAAAGCATAATTACAGGACATGAATGGTTAATAAGACATCAAATGATAGGTAAGGCAATGTCCAGAAGAAAAGCCTTTCTGGTACTAAGGTCCTTGATCAGAGTTGACTGAGTTCTGTTTCTACCAGCTTTCATCTGCAAGTGATTTTCTAGCAGGGAGACATCTGGGAGGCCAAAGGAAACTGGATCTCTCTTGTCAATAAATTGCAACTATTGAATATTGAAAATCCAATGCATTGTAGTTTTGTGTGATAGAATATTTCTTATGAAATAAGCTTATTTAAACATGTTACCATTTCTTGCACTTAAATACTTAAGTTCTTCAGGTGACTGGACTGCGTGCCCTCTTTTCGCAGTAATATAGTTTTAAATTCCATCACTTGTCCGCAGGTTCCTGAAGCCTATGACAGTATCTTTAAGAATTCCCTGAGAAAGGTAATCTTGAATATACAGGAGTGTATCTAGCAGGCACATATAAATACAACACACCATGAAAATAACTTTTAGCAGTTACATTAACATTTTCAGATGCATGTATATGCATGCTAATATGAATATAAAGACTTCACTTTTGATTTGTATCAAAAGTCTAATCTCTTCCCTAGTACCACTGAGACACTTCTCTATATTGCTTTACATACATAAACACGTAAAACCTCTTCAGCTGATTTTTTCCAAGAAGAGAGAGTGGGGTGAAAGATGTATTATCAGACAGTTTCAAACAACAGTAAAAATCCCAACTACCTAACACAAAAAGGGATTATTAGGTTATGAGCAACAGTAAATAGACAAAGCATGAAAGAGAGACTCTTTTGGGGAAATCTTTTATAACTTTTGAATTTCATTGCCAGTTTCTATATTCTTTTGCTGTGAAAATAACTGCTGCTGTGAATTGGTGGCTTTCATGGAATTTTGGCAAGATTAGGGAACATCAGAACAAGCACAAGCAGATTTAGCATTCTTCACTTTCCCCCCTCCTTTCAAATATCAATTATTTAGCTAGGTTTCAGCAAAGCTACCTTGTGATTGAACAACACCATTAAAGTCTGGCACTCGAAGCATGGGTGAAATTCAGGCTTAACAAGGGATCAGCCAAACGAAGCCAAACTTCAAATTCAGATTCCAAGTGAGCAGTCAACTAGGTCATAGGAGATTCACGTTCTCCAAGGCTCCACTTTCTCTTTTTCAGTGTTGCAAGCAGAGAACCGCAGACAGAAGTGACCATCAAGGACAGCACAACCCTGTCCTTGCAAGACCTGAGGTGTAATGCATGAAAGGCTTTATGGTCAGCTTCCACTGATCTCATACTAGTGTTCCACCCACTAAAATGGGATTAAAAAAATGAAACAGCAACAGATGATTTTGAATACAGGAAAGTAAAACACTCCAGGGCTGCCACCATAGGTCATTGACCTGTGCAGACTGACACTAAACACTTGTATCTGGAGAGCAAGCAGCTAGAGCCTGGGGAAGTTAACTTCTTTAATGAATGTTCAAGTGAATAAAGAAATATGCTCCACTTCTAAAATCATTAGCAACTGCACAGAATTCTACAAAATACCTTCACTATTTTCTACATGAGATTTTTGTCCTTGCAACAGCTACTTCCTCCCTGCCATGGAAGAAAACATGCTCCATTTTTCCTCTTCAGTTGATCCATTCAAACTCATAACCAGGAGACAGACATTCAATCTTCATGTTTGCTTTCTTCTTCCTCCCTCAAGGCAGCAACAGGTTATTTTTCCATTTGGTTTGTACTGGGAGTCCTTCATACACTGAACTATCACTTCGGTGCAAATGGAAAGAGTAACCAACCTTCTTCAAAAGAATTTGGGAAGTGCTGAGGAATGCAGACAGACATGGAATATAAAGTATCTAAACCTGCCTTCACCACAGTTCAAGATCCCAGTCCATATTTCTGAAGAGAGCAAAATATCAAAATACAGAAAGAATGGTTATTTTCTAGGGCTGAACGCTCACCTGTCTTATAAAGCAATGACAAAAGGGCTATGGAGAACAGCCACGATTACGGTGATGTCTCCTGTGATTTTACCAAATGGAAACAGACAATTTTCCTTAAACTGATCTGTTTGAGAAGTAACATCTTTGGCTGAGATGACAGCTTCATACCAAAAGATGGCTGGAGCTCCCCATACCTGACTGAGGATTTCATCATTTGGATCTTTCACACTCTTGTTTCATTTTCCAGTTGAGAAAGGAAACTTCCAGAAAAGAAGTTTTCAGTTATGATCGGTTTCTGGGGAAAGCCCAAATCCTCATTCAAAAGGCATGGCATGCTGCCATCACATTCACTGAAGCGTTCAGTGTACTGTGCAAAGTGCTGCTGGATGTCTATTCCAGCCTTTCAGTAGTTTAGTTTAAGAAGAAAAAGTCCCCACAAACACTTGTGGAACACTTTAAGGTAGTAACTGAACATAAATACAAGGACACAAGTCTACTTTGTAAAACTGACCTTTTCGCCTAGAAAAAACAATCAAGCAAAAAAGCAAACAAAAAACCCCCAAACCTCACCAAAAAACCAACCAGACAAAAAGGTCATCCACCACATTGTGAACTATCTTGCTGATGTGGTATGACCAGGGTTATTGATGCACTTGTGATACAAGAGGGAGTACCTAGATAGGCCAGACAGCTTACTGATCATATATTTCAATGTTCTCAACAGTTCATCAGTAATGCACTTTTGTCTTCTCAATCTATTTCCTAAAATGCTAACCATAAACAGCAGGTATGCAAGGTCACTCTTCGTATCTCTCAGACTCTGTCCTCAGCGTTCATTACTAGACACCCCTGGAAGCAAAAAACCAAACAGGGCTTTGGCCTGACCCAATAGTAGCTATGTTTTATTCTTATGCATACCCTCCCACTCAGTGCTTTGAACACAGAATTATTTTCTCCTCATTTAGCTTTTTGGAGAAACTAGCTCCAGAATACACACCTCCAAACCACTAGAACACAACCTGTCTGATGACGTTAAATACTACTTATATGGGTAGTGTGTCCTTCAATTACAGTGCAATCATTCTTGATCATAATGACCAGGAAAACCCAACACTTTTTTTTTATTTTTGTTATTATTTTTTAAGTATCTGGGACTTGATTGCTCTTAGTATTCAGTTGTGGCTATTCCTTTGTCAAGCATCAGCAACAAGGTTCCTGACAGTGACTAGACAATTCAAATGGGACCAGTTTCTTCCCTGCATTGTATGGAGACAACAGAATTATCACTGATCATTTAAGCCCTTCACGTTTCCTTCAGAGGGCTTTTCTTAGCCACCATTACCAATCTGGCCTGCCTTGAGATTAAGCTAGCACACACTGAGCAGTCCCCGAGAAACATCATCTTCCTCATGACTGAAGACAAACAGAATGCAAGTCACACATTATGTTGTCATACAACATATGCCCTTTAAATTCCAACATTCACCCAGAAGTGGACAAGACTGCTTTGTTATGAAGCAGACGAAAGAAGTACTGGCTCAGACCACATTATACGGTTTCAAATCTATCATTGAGAGTTAGTTTATAAAAAGGCAAGTGGAACAAATAGTCCTACCAAACAGGCTAAGCAGCAGATGATCCTAAGACTGCTGGTAAGACAACTCTTACACCATTTTATCACCAATACCATCACACACACAAACCACATGGGTGAGAATACATGTGCTAAAGCTGTCATGTAACACAAAACCCAAGACTGGGACTCTAGAGAAATCTGTAGTAGAGAATGCTGTTTTACAGTTGTAGCTAAACACTGACTGTACAAGTTATACTGTAGTTACTACAGGCATCAATTGCTTTTTACAGATCACAGAAGCAAAATAATTTCTCCTGAAAGGGAAGAATGCTTCTTTTAGAAAAAAAGACTAGGTCTTGATTACCAAGCTTTTTCCCCCTTTTCCCAGCCTCTACTTGTGCTCTTTCTAGATAATTTGTGAATACATACCGCATGGCTCTCAGTGCAGTTTTGTATGCCAATTCAGCATCATGAGGTAGGAGAGAGGTGAAGAGATACTTGGCAAATGTGTGCATTGGAACACTCTCTCGATGGATGACTTCACCTAAACCACTATATGGTCCAGCTGCAGGAAAGAGAAAGAGAATGTCAGTCTTTACATACTACTAAACCCCAACTTCAGGACCTTTAAAAACATTCACTATACCTTCAGTTAGAAATGGTATTCAGAGACAGTCTGCCGTATAAAAGTTCAAGTTATATTGCTATTTTATGTGAAATATTTTATACAGATATCACATATATACAATGTATTACAGATATATTAAATACCACATATTCTTTGAGACAGTAAGACAGACCGCAAATTGTACAGTACTAGACACACTGCCAATGTGCATACAAATGACAGAGTGGCTCCAGTGCTCCATGGGGCTCATTCAGCAAGCCTATGGTATGCACAAGTAGAAAGTGATAATCCTAGCTTTGCCTCCACATCGTTACATTGTGCACATGAATCCCTATGCACCCTGTTGGTCTGTGACTGCTTTATCACAAATCCACCAGAAAACAAAAAACAAACAAAAAACCAAACAACAACAAAAAAAGAAGAGTAGTTAGAGTGGAAAACCATGCACCTTTAACAGAAGTCACATGACCAATCACCACAACAGTACTGGATCCCTATTAATGTCTCACCTGACATGAGATTTAAATAACGATTTAGTCTGGACTCAAGTCTCCAGAGAAGACTAAGTCAGACCTTGCACCAATGTTGATTTTGTTAGTCCATTACAGCCACATGATCTTAAAAACTATCTTTGTTGTGGGAAAACAACCCCCATTGTTGAGGCAATGGGATTTTGCTCACACTCAGTGCAGTCTGAGCAGTATTTCAACTTCACAACAACAGTGTCAGGATTGACAACAACAAAGTTAAACACAAATATTTCCTTCCCGAGTTCTGAATGTTAACAGTGCATGTGAATCCCATTTTTACATTTTTCATGCCATCTCAAGACTGTTTTTCCTGTTAGTAGAAAAACTGCACCAAACAGCTTCTGACTCCAGAAACTAGAGGTTCAGGCATTACATGTTGCAAGATCACATGTACAAAATAAGAATCTTACGTTAAGTATTACTGGACTATTATGGCACAGAGAGCAGCCAGCAGTCCTAGAAGTTACTACTGCTTCTACTACAGAATACACCACACTTGGATGAACAAATGGCTGTACAAGCACACTTCTTCACTGCAGTGTCACATGTGCCATTTAAACTGCTTCCAGCAGTGTTTCAACCAATATAGCCATCCCTACAGCAAAGCAGATGAGAAGCAGATAAGGAGAAACCACCAAGCTGTTTCAGCAATGTTTTTCTGACTGCTGCCTCAGCACAATGTGCCAAGATAAAAATCACTAGGCATGAAAAAATTCTGAGCTCCATAGGTGGGCAATTCTGAAGACTGGGATTGATTACAAAGGAAACGTCAATGAAGATTTAGTAGGTGACAGCCTGTCTCAATTTAAAACGAAGTTGAAAACCATTCAAAACTAGATGGCATTGCTTCAATGAAAGAAGCCATTTCCTGTATATTTGCCAGTTGGTAGTCCAGTTAAAAACTCAGTTAGGACATGAAGAACACATGACAAAGCATTTATAGGAAAATATATTCTGCCATTAACTTAGCAGTCAATCAAAAAATTGTAACAGTTCTTGCAAAACAGTCTTACTTTCTGCTTTCCCACGCACTTGAATGGTAGCTACATACAGCATGCATTAATCTGCATTAACAGCACAGAAATCAGCTTAATATTGGATTAAACTTTATTGTATCTACAGAACTTTAACCATAAAAACACAATTTATGATTAGCACCTTAAATCACTGCACAGTTTTTCCTCCATGTGAGCTGCCAGTTTCTGCCTGACCTGAAGCAAACTGAAGTTACTGCAGGAAAGCCAGATTTCTCAGCCCACAGCAATACAAGACCATCATTGCACACTGCTCATCACAACAATTTTGTGAGTAGTTATATTAGCAGATTTCCTGCTATGATCACTTACTACTGTAAGAAAGCATTAAAAGAATTTCAGTGATCAAAGTAGTGAACTAGAATTATCAGAGAACACTTTAGAGAAATCCTGCCATTTCCTCATAAAGCATCCTTAGCAGTAAATAGATGCAGCAAATTGATTTTTTTAATCTATAGGATCCCTGTATGGTGGTTAATAGCTGGATCCACTGAGCAGCTGCTCTTGTCCAAAAGTCATAAAGCAGCAGTACAGCCACATCATAATGGAAACTCTCTCCATGGTGCAGCTTCTCTGCAGTTTCAAATGGCACCATTAGTAGGTACCCAAAGGCTTTAAAGATCTGGGCAAAAACAGTGACTCAGAACTGAGAACCCTAAACAACATACTGTACCTCTTCCATTAAACAGGAAGTTTTAAAAGACAAACGTCTTACAGAAAAAAAAAGCAAAACCTGACTGCTGTGTAACTGTCTTCACAACTTACCTAGAGCAGAACCACACACTTCACCATCCCTTGAGCAAGCACTCAAAAGCTTGAACCATACCTTTGGCTAATTGTCTACTCTGAACTTTCTCTTCCATTTAAAAAACCAAAAAACAGAAAGACAACCTCAGAATGCATGAGACTACTCTCTGAGCATGTCCAGCCTTTTAAAAAAGGCTAAGGCAAAAGCATGCACTTCTTCATACAGATTTTATTGCAACACACCAGCTAATTCCCAAACACAAATTATCTTGGTCAAGATTCAGTCACAAAACGTCCCCGTTTTGATGGGATACAGTTGATTTTCTTCTTAGCATCTGGTACAATGCTGTGGTTTGGATTTAATATGAGACTAATGTTGATAACACACTGATGTTTTAGTTGTTGTTAAGTAGTGCTAACTCCAAATCAAGGATTTTGCAAGTTTTCCATGCTGTGCCAATGAGGCAGTGCACAAGAACCTGGGAGGGAGCAGAGCCAGGACAGCTGGCCTGAACTGGCCAAAGGGATGTTCCGTACCATAGAACGTCACGCCCAGTATATAAACTGGAGGGAGTTGGCTGGGGGCCACTAATCACTGCTCGGGGACTGGCTGGGCATCAGTGAGAGGGTGGTGAGCAACTGTAATGTGTATCACTTTTTCCCCCCCTTGGGTTTCATTCCCGTCTTTATACTTTTCACTACAATTGTTGTTGTTATTATTACTTTATTTCATTTATTAAATTGTTCTCTACCCATTAGTTTTACACCTTTTTCCTCCCCATCCCAACAGCAGAAGCGGGGAGCAAGTAAGTGGCTGTGTGGCACTGAGTTGCCAGCTGCAGTTAAACCATGACATGAGACCAGACCTTAAGCCTCAATATTTGACCACATATTTCAATTTTCACATATGATACAAACTTCACAGGCAAGCAATTTTCCAAATTGCTGCAAATAAAGTGTTACACTTCTGTCCCAGCAATTTTAAGTTAATTTTGAGGTTTTCACTTCAGAACGGAGGTAAAAATCTTCACGCATTTACAAAGCTGCTGGTCCCTTTTTCAGGACACAAGAACACTCAAAATTTTGCTACCTGAGAATTGCCTATACTATTTAATTGTGAGCCTGGGTTGTATAATCAGGATACTGAGATTATGACAAGCAACAAATCTAAATAACAAAATGTAATCAACATTAAAAAAAAAGGCTTATAGGTCAATAGATGCCTTATCTCTACAGTCACATCATTTCTGAAGTGTGTTTGATTTTCATAAGAGATTGGAAACAAAACACCATCAAAGAAACATCTGAAGTACATAAGGTAGTTTCCACATGAATACTAGTTCTGTGCTTGTGTAAGTGAAGAGAGTTTAAGAAGCAGTTAGCATCTATATATATTGAGCTACCTTCTAATAGGAAGACTGCTTGTTTTCGAAAAATCTTCACCAGAGTATCATCCAATTCAATTTCCAGTAGCTTAGAAATGAGCTGCTCCTCATTTCGACAAACCTTCTCTTGTGCATACAAGCCATCTGGCATTATTCGTTGCTGTCCCAGCCCTATCAATGCTACTTCCACAGCCAGCGTTAAATAAGATTCCCCTTCTTCTAAGAACTTGTGTGCAGGCAGGTGCTGGTACTCCAGAGATTTGCATTGCCCCATGTTCTCTGTAAGGAATGAAGCAGAAAGAAAAACACATCAAATCATTCTAACCCATAATCCACAACATGAAGAAGTGCTTCCTCTGTTAGTATTAAGTTTTTAAAATTATTTAAATTACTAGCACAATCTCAAAATCCAACAACCCCATTTAAAATATCCCATCCAATTCCACATGGCAGAAATACACAAAGCAATTAAGTTTTAAATAACCCACTCAAGTAATAATAAAAGTTTTCATTTTTAAACTGCACAATTTAGAGAAAGGTAGTTTCTCCATCTGTGTGTTAATGAGGCCAAAATTGGAAGATTCCTTTTGATTTTTTTTTCCTCCACTCATTTCTGTATGTGTAAGGGGAAGGGAAAGGTGCTTATACACCTGCATAGATTTGAGTTGAAGCTATCAAGACTATGCAAATACCATAGCCCTGAGAACTCCGCAACTTTAAAACATCCCTTGTTTGCTAGTGCTCTTTTTCAGGTTTATTTATTTGTTACAGTTGTATATATGATAAAAATGTCTATTATTAACACCAGAAATCTTACTTTTGGTAAAGATTACATGTAAATTCCACACAGACTAAGCCCCAAATTGCTTTAAAGAGTACTACCAATTCATCTGGCACTTCACAGACACACCATTTCACAAAATGTTATTTCAACCTGTGGCAGTTTACAGTGTAACTTGGGAACAAAAACTTATAATGGACAGATGTAAGGAGATGGACAACTGCAGCAAATGGAGAGCCTGAATGCATTTGGTACACTGCATAAGCATGCACAGGACAAAGTTACTTTTCAAAACACACTTTGTATTTCATGGGATTGATTTGTTGTTTTGGTTTTTATATACATAATTGTGAAGAATCTGACTTCTGATTTCTTTTAATTTAGAGGTTCTTCCAGAATCAGTGGATATGGGGTTAGAAATTTATTACAGACAATCTAGTTGAATAAAAGGAGTTTTGAGGCAAAGCCCTGAGAAGGTTGCTGATAGTTCATCAGTAATGCACTTCTGTCTTCTACAAAAAAGCTGCAGGTAGAGGGATGAATCCACAGTTCCTGTCCACACAGGAGGTGGTAAGAAGCTACTGCAGAGGTGGAAAGAGACTGAGAATAAAGAATTAATCAGTTAAGCTCCTGGGAATCAAATACTGAAATTAAAATGGGCATACACATCCTATCCTAAATCACGTAGCAATACCGCAACACTGCAACTTGTATCATTATAGATCATATACGTGCTCAATTTTAAGTGTTCTGTCATCAATTTGAAGTACACTATGTACACTTGTAAGTCCAGTAACGTCCTGGGCTGCATTTGGGGGAGGGCTGCCAGCAGGCTGAGGGAGGTGATCCTTTCCCTCTCCTCAGCACTGGTGAGCCCACACCTGGAGCACCATGTGCAGCTGTGGGCTCCCCAGCACATGAACATACGGGAGCAGATCTAATGCAGGGCCATAAAGTTGATTAAAAAAATGCAGCATCTCTCACGTAACAAGAGTGAGATGACAGGTGGGATTATTTAGCCTGGAAAAGAGAAGGCTCAGGAGGATCTTACCAAAATGTATAAATATCTGATGGGGGAATGTAAAGAAGACAGTGCCAGACTCTTCTCAGTGGTATCCTGTGACAGGACAAGAGGCAATGGGCACAAACTGAAATACAGGAAATTCCATCTGAGCATAAGAAAACACTTTTCTATTGTGAGGGCTGTTGAACAATGCAAGAGGTTGCCCAAAGAGGCTGTACAGGGTTCTTTCTTGGAGTTATTCAAAACCCATCTGGACAGCCCTGGGCAATCTGCTCTATGCCACCCAGCTCTGAGTAAGAATACATGTACTAGATTATCTCCAGAGGTGTCTTCCAATTGCATCAATTCTGTGATCCTGTGATTTTCTGCAATTTCTCAGAGAGAGAACACAGCAACATATGTAGAGAGGGCTGCTGCTATAAAGTCTTAGTTTTATTTCAAGTACGAAATACAGAATTGTCTTCAAGAATGAGTAACTGGTATTTTTTTTAGTGCTTTCGTATTTTACTTTAAACATTTTCTCTCCCTTCTGTTCTCTTAAGGAATGTACATGTGAGTTCTTATACTATAAAAACACTGGCTTTGAAGCTGGCTCAGAAAGGCAAGATAGAAAAATGCCTCTGGTAAACAAACACATGGAAGACTGCTCCCTTTGCTTGGTCTTACCCGTGAAGTCTGAGAATCCATGGAAGCTCTCATCATCCACCCTGCAGGCTTCCATGAGGCTACTGAAGAGGGTGCCAATGGGGTCCAAAGGGTGTCCCACCCAACCTTCAAGATTACTTATTGAGGTTACTCCCCTATGGAGAAGTTCTGTGACAGAAAAGACGGAGGGAGGAGGGAGGGAAAGAGTGTATGTTAGCCGTACAAAACAATTATAAAATTAAAACTGATTAAAATGCTTAGTACAGAATTCAAAGTATTCCCAGTAGCTTCTGCTTAGAAGAAGAAAACAGAATCTTTCAGGGTGAATTCACTGCTGTTTGTGAATATGTTGAAAGAGGGAAAAAACCAAAAAGAACAAAGGCCAAACACGTTAAGTACTAGCCAAGTGAATCATGGGTCAAAAATTTCAGCTGCAGTGTCTTTTGAAATCTCTTACTTGATACCAGCAACTCTTCTGAAAACATCTCCTGAAAAATTACAGCAAAGACTTTTTTTGGTAAAACATTCACCACAGTTTCCTCACTCAGACACAGCATCATTTTTACATTTCAGGTTAACCTGATGGCACTGAAATAAATGAAAATATTCTAAAGTATGTTCCAATTCCATAAATAAAATATGAGCTTATCCTGCATCTAACTATTTATTGATGTAATAAACTCAGGATGACAGCTTCCTTAAAAAATACAAGAATAATAAAATGTTTAAATGAGGTATACAAGAAAAGATTGTCCTTTAAGTGGATCAATTGCATTTTTTTTTGTCATTCTAAAATTTCAGTCAAATATCTTCACAGAGACTTTGTTTTGTAGCCCTTACCCATCATTCAGTTAGAACATGAAAAAATTGTTTAGCACAGTGAATTGAAGGAAGTGTGTTGTGGTAATAGATGTTTGAGATTCCCCAAATTTCTGTGCCCTCCCCCCCCCCTCCCACCAAGAACCTTATAGCAACAGCTCCCCTTTGACTCCAACTCCCAACTTTTTTCCTCTTAGACACATACATGACTGGACTATGAGAGATCAGACACATTATGGGTCACCATGTGTACAACCCATTATACATGCTCTGTTTCTGTCTGTTACTCCCCAACTTCTACCTGCCTCTGCTCTCTCTTGTTCATGAAGTGCCATCTTCCTAAGTAACAATATGTACTATCACTGAGCTTTTAAATCCTGATTCTTGCCCACTTAAGTGTGTAGGGCTACAAAATGAAACAGTCACAATGGAGGAGGGTGTTGGTTTTTTGGGTTTTGTTTGGTATTTTTCCCCTCAAAGAATCCACTAGCACGTAATACAAAAAACAAACAAGTAAATCATGGTCTTACTGAAAAATAGCAAGTACTAAAGACAACAGGCAGAAGCAAGTAATAATACCAAAAAGGATTAATCACAGTGACTTCTTACTGACTCACTTATGTTCTATATATTCTACTGTGCTTACTTATGAGCTTCACTCCTGTCATACCAAAAAAAGGCTTCAGTCCTCCAGTCACAGACATTTAAATTTAAATCACACAAGTGATTCCACGGACATCAGAACAGTCACATGACAAGCTAAGTAGAAGCCTGTGGTGTTTGATGAACTAAAATATAAAGCTAGTCTGTAGCTGCAGAATTCATCTGCTTATAGAGAAGACAGCACATTTTTCAGTATTAAAAGAGGTATTTCAATAATTCCACACATATGAGGAAAAAAAAAACCAAAAAAACCACAAAAACCAGGGAGTGACAACACAGAAATGACAAACCTCTGTTTCGGGATCAGATGGATTGCTTTTCATAAACTCCATTTTTTATTTAAAATATCATAATATTAGTTGACAGCTATAGAAACTGCTCAAAGGGAAAAAGAACTTAACAAAAGTATTGAATGTCTAGCTACTGCATTAGCAACTGGGAATGAAAAGGAGTACTACCATGACCAGCCTATTCACAGCAGACCCTTCACACCTGCCAGTGGTACGTACACACACGCGCACACACATTGACACAGGCCCTCCTTTCTTAACCCCCAGGACTGAGAAGCTAGAGAAGCTGCAATGCTTTTAAGGACCACTTGTTAAGTAAATACACATTACATTATAAAAAGACTTAAATTCTACCAAGTAATAATAAAAAGTGCTTTTAAGTTTTTTTTCAAATCCAGGATCCATAATAGTGCTCAAAAAACCCTACTTCCTTGGGTACAGTGGGGGGAAAAAATATGGAGGCACACAGGAACTCTTAGGTCTTTTTTTTTTTTTTTTTTTTTTGAGTCAATTATCTACCTTGTCTTCTAAATGCTCATTTCTGGGAAAACATCTGCACACACACTTGAAAAATGTACACATGACTTCACACTGGTATTTCTGCCTACAATGCATGAGGATAAACATAGTTAAGAGCATCAAAGAGGATCTAAAATAAAATTTGAATGAAGGGTTTCTTGTAGCAGCCGTGAAAGTAATTCTGGTTTTATAAAAAACAAAAGTGTTAGCCCCCCCCCCCCCCAATCTACACAAAAACCCAACAACCAATCCACCTCTACTCAAAATTTTAGGCATTTTAAGAGACTCTTCTGGAACAAGCTGCTAAATCTGATGAATTTCTGTAGTGCAGGCTTTGCCTTATTGTTAGCCTCAATGTCAACTTTATGCTTCAACCTTAGAAATACACACTTAAGCTGAATTGTGTGTCAAAAAAAATAGTCTTAACACACCTGACACACCAAATGCAAAGCTGTGTTTAAAATCCCCTAAATTACACAAGGTATCTGCTGTGTAACCAAAAATCCTGACTGGGATAAAGGCCCCATCGTGCCAGAGCTGTTACAGAAGGCGGAACAGAGCCCTTGCCCTGCACAGCACACAACCCGGCTTACACAAAACCTCTGACATCCAGAACAGGACATCACCACGATGATTGTTTGGGCTGAAGAGTTAAGTCACCTCTTCTACTTTAGTTTCAAAACTGGTTGAACACCACAAAGTTCCAGTCCAGTGTTGTCACCTTGCACATCCTTCGCCCTTCTCTCTTCCCCACATTTACCTTTCTTCTGAGCCCGGAACATTTCCAGCTGCTTCTGCTGCTGCCTTCTTAGTGTATTAACAATGGCTATCGCTAGCCTCAGTGCTTCTCGTGGGTATCCATGAGATCGTAACGCATCCACCCTCGCACAGGCTGTAGGAACATGTTCTAAAATGGAGAAAATAATTGAGGAATAGCAATGCTTCCATGTCTGCAGTGGCCTGTTTTGCTAGGTTACTCAAAAGGCCTTTTTTGTTTGGTGGGTTTTTTTTGTTGTTGTTTTCATTTTTGTTTTTAAAACTACACAAGAGACTTAAAGGCTTACTTCTGAGCCAGCATCTCAAGGGAGCTTCTGTTCCTTTTGCCAGGCTTTTCATTCATCACCCCACCATCCCCCCAAAAATAAAGCCATAGAAATTGAACAAAGCAGCGAGTCATGGAAACGTCTTTCCGGTTTAGCCACTTACCATGCCAGAGGGGCCACCCCTGAGAGTCAAAGAGCAAGTTTTCAGTGTCGTCATGGTAACAGTAGTTGGTGTACAGGTCACTGCTGATAATGTGCTGTAAGTGGCTGTCCTGCCAGTGCAGATCGCACGCCTCAATGGCTCGAGTGAACACCGTCCGATGTGGCCTGTTTGATGAATCTGTCATTTTCACAAGTACAGAAAACTGCATCAGCTTTTACTCATTCATATGTGAATCAGTCATTCACAGTACTCTTGTCTTCTGCCTATTCACCAGCCCCGACCGACAGCAGGCTGCTCTGCCCCCCTCTGCACCGAGCAGCCCGCAGATGACACGTCACATCCTGCTAGTACCCACCAGCTCACACCAGGTGCGTACCATTCGCTTTGCGTTCAGAGGGATACCTACAAACCAGTCTGACTGGTGCCAAAGAGGACATTGCAGAGGGAACAGCTAGAGATGAAAGACATTCAACAGCACATATGGACTCCTCTAAAAACATACCAGAAAGTATATGGCATGCAGCTACTCAAGCACCCCCAGCTTCTCCCCTCCTCAGACCAAGAGCTACCAGGATGAGGGATGGATAAACATCGCATGGAAGATTTTTAGCTGTTCTCTTTGAGAAGTGACATTAACTTTTGAGGAATTGTGTAATTTTTTTTGTCATAAACATATATCAATGCCATAAAGTGAGATATGAGGCCATGGGCTGGACATAATCCTTACTGGATATATACGTATGGCAACCCTCCACATGGCACTGTGTCTATGAACGTTGAGATGCAGTGTCAGTTACCACTAGCCTGCCCAGGTTGGGCTGAACATCATGGGATAACAGAAAGCAAAACACCTCTTTAGGGATCTGTATGCTGGAAGAACTTCTGTCCCCAGCTAGTTGCAAGATTTAAAAATGAACCAAGTCTACTTCTTTCAGAGGTAATCTTTCAAGAAAAGAAAGAAGAAAAAAACATTTAAGTCCGAATCTGCCACCTCCCAAGCATTTACTTTTTAATCTTATCATAATCATATGAAATACATATCAAAATACTGAGGGTTTTTGAGGATTATGAGGTTATCTTCCCAGGTAAATACCCTGCATCTTCCCCAGTAGCCATCTTTCCTTGAAGAGGACTGGACAAGGCTTCTGTCAGGTTTGATAATCACATTTTAGATATAGAAAGCATGATATCAAATAAGAAAAAACACCTCCTCCAAGACAGCAGTCTTGCGTCTGCACCCCACACACACCTGGCAATGCAGACTGCACATACAGAGCATATCACAGACAGCTGCTTTAGTTTTTCACACACAAGTTTAATGCAGTTGCCACAGATCTCTCTTTAAATAAGCATCAAAGGCTTTATAACTGCAAACAGAATAAAAAAAACCAACACCAGAAGGAATACAAGATTATAGCCCAGCAAAGAAACAACAGCCCTTTATATGACATACTTCAAGGACATTCAGTTTTCATGCAACACGTACGTAGAAGCACCAAGTGAAAAGTTGTAAGATCTAAACACAAATACTTGCTTTGAAAACACTGCAGCCCCAGCACAAAAAAACACCTATTTACCCTTACTGCAAAGATAGTATTACTCAAAATAATTTTGGCTGGTCTATCCTCAACAAGAAAGTTACTTGTCCCAGGAAAGAATGCTGAATTCCGCAAGGCTAGAGTATATAATATAGAGGTTATGTTATATGTTGCAATCAGTGCGTATGTTTAGGCTCACCTTGGTTAGCATTTGCACCCTGAGGCAAAGCATTGGTTAAATTGGGCAGCTCGTTTCCATGGTTTCCATCTTCCCAGGGACAAACATCCACACTGTTCCATTTTTTCAGCTGTTTTAGCCAACTGGACTTCTGCTCCAACTTGCAGTGGGGATTTAAGACTATACACATCCACAGAGCACCTGATTTTAAAAAAATTGCTAAATTATGTTTTCTATTAAAAATGCAGCAGCCAATGACTAATTGCAAACTTCTGTACTGTAACACTTTTTCTCCCCTAAAAGGCTACACTGCTTGCTTCCTAGCTACACCTGACATCAGACTGAATTCCTGATGCAGGATCTTGGAGCCAGAGTGGCCCATTTGAAGCAGTTGAAAGACTGTACCAAGCCAACTTTCTCAATTAAAAGGCATTAAGAGGTCTTTTGCATTAGAAAATACAGTGTTCACAATGTGTAGCTCATCAGTCAAAAGCGAACAAAAATTCACATCAAGTTACAGCAGGAAATTACTCCAGTGTTTCTTATTTTTGTACCAGAAGCAGATCTTGTTTTCTACAAACAAGAACTATGTATCTTCCAGTTTCACATCACAGAAACCAGAAGAATTACATTAGTAAGACATGTATTTTGTAAACATATACCTCCACACTCAGAACCCTGCAGAAGTACTGCTGATCATTCCCAGATACATCTGCGTCTCAGAGATCCAGCAAATACTGGTTTTGTGCAGTCTAACAGGAGTAAGGTATTTTCACTGCAATTACTTCAGTAATGTGGTTACACTAGAAAATTTGTTTTACAATTTCTGTTTATGGATCTCAAAGGGAAAGACAATTTACACTGACATTTCACACATACTCTCACTTTGGAACCTGCTCCCTGAGACTATATAGCAGGGCAGACATTAATACATCAGGGTGTCTAGCAGCAATTTTCAAATGGAAATATTTTTCTCTAGATCAGCTGTCTTTTCATCAGTGTGAACTCTGACAGAAGTATGAAGACATCTGAAAATACTGTTTAGCAACAGTTCATCTGCTCATTAAGAGCGTGCCTTATACACTGCATGAGGTTCAGAGAATACGCTTGAATGATGCAATCTTCATGACAGGCTAAAAAAAAAAAAAAGAATAAAAATACAGCTGGTTCTTCTAGGATAATAAAATTCTCACACTCAAGTATTCCGTTGCTAACTAAGAATGCAAAATGGATACCCAGAGCACAGGCCACCACATTACATTCATTCCTAAAGTAACTCGGCATGCGGTATGCCACAGCACAGGAGCCAGTGAAAACACAGCTTGATCCTTAAGGTTCCAAGTCCGCTGGTATTCAGAACAACATGGAACAGGGAAGTAATATCAAAAAAACCCTGAAAACCACAATAAAATATGATATGGTGCAGTTCAGAACACCAGAGAGACTACACTACTGTGGATTATTACTGCAAAGTAGTTAAATACAGTACAGCAAGTGTTTATCTTTTCGGTTTTTTGTTTGTTTGTTTTTTAAGTGCCTGAAACTAACCATGGGTGTGAACAAGGCCAATACTATTTTTAAAAACTTCTTTTTAAAGAAATCAAATCATATGACTTTCTTTAGACACACTTGTCAACACACTTCACTCTCCAAAGAGAGTCAAGTTACAACTGGTTCTTGTTATTATCAACGTATTCAGCACTGCCCAAGAAAAACAACTACATTTCTTGCAGTCTGCAAAATAAAACAGAAGATGGGGCATATTGGAAAGCCTTGGAGAAGTTAGCTTCTGCTGGCTTTTTTATTTTCAAAATCAAGTATCACTTGGGAGACTCCTTAGGGAGACACTGTGCCTCTCCAACATCTACAACAACAAAAAAACCATTTAATACTTCATAACCAGATTGCCAGTGTTTTCAGACTTAAGCAAAAGCAAAGCAGACCTGAACCACATTTGATAAGTATTTCCATCATCCAGCAAGGCGGAACACACACTACTGATTGCACCACGTCCCTACAAAGTGAGTGGTCTTTTCATTTTCCGCATTTCAGAAACACCACCAGGGGCAAAGGAATTCACTAGCCCTCATCAAAGGGCCTCCACTACGTATGCGGCACATCTAGGCGGCCGGAGAGGGAAACGATACGCCGAAGTTTTCAACTCCCTTAGAAAGAAGCTATGTCACACATAAATACATTGTTAGCAGTGACTGACCGAGAAACCCAGGCTATTTTTATGGAAATTAAGCGCAAGAACAAGTGTACTTCCACCAAACCCCATACAAACCACTTAAAATTTCAACAGAGCCCAACGGCACCCTGCTCCCAGTGACTCCAGGGTGAGCTGCACACACATCTAGACCTCGGCCAGCTTTCACGGCTGCCCGATTCCCTGCAGGAGGAGGAGAGAGAGGCAAAACTCCCCCACGAGAAGAGAAGGGAACAGAAAGAGCCTCGGGCTCAGCTCCTGCAGTGCTACAAAGGCTACCATCTGGGAAAGGATGCATAGTGCCAATAACCCTGCACTCTTCAGCCTATTTGGGTTTCTAGGTTTTTTTGCTTGGGGTTTTTGTGTGTGTGTTTCTTCCTCCCCACCCCCCCGCATTGTGCATTTGCCTGTGTTCATATTTCTTCCTCCTCCTGCTCTCTAAATGCCTTTCCCCTCCCCCGACATCTGCTCCATTCTGGATCTTTCAATTCCCTGGTTCTCCTCCTGTCCTAGCACTGAAACGTCTGAGGAAAACATCCACTTGGCCCAGATTTTTACCACATGACAACTGGAAGGAGCCTGGAGGATATTATTGCTATTTCATTCTGATGCTGCTCAGTGGAAGCCCCCCTGAGCTCACCCTTAAATGCCACCACCAACCTGAAGGCTTACACTGGCCTCAAATAAGAGATTCTCTTTTTTTGCCTAATAGCTCCCTTACAGGGAACTGCTGATCACACTTACCCTCTACTACAGATAAGGCTTACAGAAAAATGAAGAGCCACTACTTGTAATTTGAGGGGATGGTATCTTAATTCATTTCCAGTGACTTCAGCCTGGAAACTGCTGCTGGAGAAAGTGTATAGTTAAAAAGAAGTTTCCCAAAATAATGTTCCTGGCATTCTCAAGTTTACCTGTTTGACTAGATTTAATGATGTCACCAATGCCACCTGCAATACGAACAAATGTATCATTAAATGAAAAAGACAAAACCCGAAAACAAACACGCACACATCCCCACCCAAATCCACCAGAGAATGCGTTTGCATTCACATACTCTGTTTTTCTCTAACACATCTCACTCTTCTTCCTGCCTCCCTTTCCCCAGGCACCAGGTACCTTTTCATACTTATTCTCACCAGGCTGGCACATCTTCCGCCCACAAACTACATGGTACTGAACAAAAAGTAAAATTCTGCTTTGAATACCTTGACTATGTCTTTCCAATGTAAAACTCCTCACAGCAAAGTGGTAAAATGGTCACAACCGAATATACAAAATCTTTTTCCCCAGAAGATAATGGGAAAATAAGACATGCTGCACCTACAATTTAATATCAATTTCACAAGGGAACAAATATCAAAACTGTCATATTCCAATGAGGAATTGCCTATTTTGATTCAATACTGATCCTTCTTGACCTCAAAAAAGCCAGCTTTGCCAAAACAGACCTCTGACAGCCCTCCTTTTGAAAATGCATGGCTGTTGTTTGTCTTAAGCATGCCTCACACCATAAAGAAGAACAGGTTACATTACTGTTTTACACAGTGCATGCCTTCCTTGTGCATACATGGGAACATCAGTACTTCTGTGTTTCTCAGTAGACATCCATACCTTTGAATTCATGGGGGAGAAAGGGACAGCATGCCTTTACAATTATTAGGATTTAAAAATGCAAACTGAAAAAAATTAAGAAGTATTCAGTCACAGTAAAAGTAGATGTTGTAATAATTACACATCCTGTATATACATGTATTCACAAAGCCAAAGGAAATGCAAGGCCTGTATGCAAACTCTGCCGAGAGATTAAGTATTGCTCCGTTTCCATAAACCCCTCATATTTTACTCTTGCCCCAATAAACGGGAAGGTGGTGATGGAAACTGATTTAATATGGGGCTAGGATACTGACCACAATTGAAGATCCAGCACACAAGTCTGTTTGACTGTTTTGTTACAGTCTTCCCAATAAATTGCTTTTCCCAGAAATACTATGCTACCTTCTCAGGGCTGCTGTGTAGCTAGAGCTTGGGTCAGCATTTCCTCATTTACAATACCTGTGTAATCAATGGCTGAGACTTGGCCTTTGCTTTGGAATTTTACACTTAACACACTTAAGATCAATCCATTCATTTACAGAATTAAAATATGCAAGAAACAGATGCACATCTACAGTGACATTTATTTGCCCTTCCTATTAATGCACATCTCTTTCTTAAAAAATAAACCCCCATAACTACCACATAACAAATGTTAGCAGCATCTGATAATTTCAAACAAAATGGAGCCAGGTAATCAAGATCATTCCCTTTGTGCAACAGACAAATCAGCTTCAGCACTGGCCGCACACTTGCCACTGTGCCCCATTTGAGCCTGATCAGTTCTATCACAAAAGCATCATTCTCCAGCATTGGAAGTGCCAGAATAGAAACAATACTAGGAGACAGAACCTATGACCCCTTTAAAAAGCAGAAGTGTCAGCAAAGGATTTTAAAGTGGTTTACATCTGGCTTTTAAACACATATGCACTTTCACTGGGACAGCCACTCTGAAACCTCAAAGGCGGCAGTGTATGGGATTTATTGCTTTTAAATGAGAAGGACAAGTGCTTTCAGGATGACTGGTAAAGCCACTTCCCTCCTTCAGGCACGGACAGATCTCCATCAGAACAAAGCATAATCAGAAGTCCCATTGGAGAATGCTCCAATTAAACAGTTAATTTTATGGAATAGTGAAGATAGGCAAAACACTTCAGCGCTGTTCTCTCCCTGATAAGAACCCCAAGGAAAAGTACTCCCAGCATTCAGCTGGATCCAGGTTGCAATTCTATTCATAAAAACAATTCCTTAATGCATTCAGATTTCTTTCTGCAGCCTTCAGAATAAAGGTCTTTCTATGGGTGCTGTGTTTCTTGGAGAACAGAATGTTTCATTTTGCTCTAATTCATTCTATTACTGAATTAAACTTTGATGTATTGGTCTTGACAAGTGCTTCATGCTGATTGTATTGTGTATGATAGTATAATCACTCCCCATGCATTTCACACTAGCTGGCTGATTAATGCAATAGATTACCTGCAGCATTGATGGCAAGAGGGAATCATTGCCCTTCTGCACACTAAACTCCAAATGTGCATTAGAAGGAGTGGAGGTGTAACTCAGGGACAAAAAAAATACCTAATTCCTTAAGCTTCCCTTTCTCTCTTGCTGCATGCTGCTGCTCCAAGGGTTAAAGGTGCATGTGTATTTGGCTGAAAGGAAATGGGTATTTACATATTGAGATTCTATTTGAAGCCATCATCAGCTACATGCTCTGATCTCTGTGTCAAGTAATGAAAAACTCCTGCTCCCGCCTTCCTATATTTTCAACTTTTAGCACAACGGAAAAAGGAACTAACCAAGTACTTCTGTCATTTTGCATGAGCCTGTTGTGCTGGACTATGCTTTGAGTTTGTTTTAAAAACTGCTGCATCTTTGCAGACGTTCTGCCAGTTTGTCCAAAAGGCTTCACGTAAGAACAGAAATTTGCTTGAAAGGTACAGTACCTACAATCTCCCTAAAATAGCACTTAGGCTGTCATATATCCATTAGATGCCCCTCTGTACACCTAAAGTACCCTGTAACCTAACCATTGTAACAAGACATGGGCTATGCCTTTCCACTACAAAGCTAGAAGTATAAAGCATATGCAAATTAATCTCCCTGATTAACTTCCCCAATATTCACAAAACCATTCATTTCTTCATAATCAACTGAAGGTAAAAGCAACTGTTAATACCAGCACAAATAGTACAAAAATACTACTTTATGACTATCTGAATAAGGTTCTTCACAATTTTAAGTAGTAGGTAATATTTACAGCTAGGTGGTGAACACAAATTCTGCTCCTGCCCATAATAGAGATCAGATATTTTATCAAATGTTTTAACTGGTAATACACTCTCAGCAGTCACAGTCTATTTTCAAGGACTTTAGCAATTTTCACAAGAAAAGTTAATTTGACTACTAACTATAAATACAATAACCCACCTCTATATAAAATTACCACTGAGATGAATGAGTTCCTCTCAGAGTAGATTTTTCTAGGAAGATGCAAAACTGTAGTTTGAGAAGTTCATCAAACAAAACAATGTATTAATAAAAAAAAAAGAAAGAGATGGAAATACCACTCTTTTTTAAAAAAAGTGGAGCAAGCGCAAATACTCACTTGCACAGTGGGACGTTCAGAAAAAGTATGATTGCCACAACTATGCTCACAAAATGCAAATAACCCACTGTAACTGGCCAGAAGAACACACTGATTGTCTAGTCTCAAATCCTTTCTACTCCAAGATTTCCGGCGTTACTTTTATCTTCCAGTCCAAAAGCGATTGTTGAGTTTTCACAAGAACAATATTCACGGTATTTCAATTAGTATTTCTAATACAAGAACCTAACAGCTCCAGGTTAGCTGATCTATTGTCTGGCTACCACAACTCTAAATTCTAAGCTTATTTGTAGTTTTCTAGTTGAATTTGTCCAGATCCATCTACAACTGTCAGGTGTCTTCCGTTTGCTTGGCAGAAATGTCTTCCCCATCCATTTTTAAGTCTATGTAGGTATCTTAAAATTCTGAAGGATTTCCTTTGTCTTGCTTTGTCAGACCCAAGCAGACTCAAGATTCCTGCACCTCTCACTTTACATTTCCATTTTTTAAATTATTTTTTCAATATCCATTCAAGACAGAAAACTGCAAAATATCACAAGGCTAGATTGCTGACTAGTAAAACTCTGAGAAGTCAGTGAATATTCAGTAATTCTTCTCCAGAAATCTATTACTTCTCTCTAGCTTTGGTGTTTACTGAAAGTGGTGCTGGAAAATTAAATTGCAGCTTAATGTTACTGAATTAAAAATATTAAAAATAAAGAGTGAGAAGAAGGAAAAAAATAATGCAAAGTACCAGCTTGGGCTTACAGTAAAACTCTGCCCTTAATCTTGGCAGTCACAATTCCACAGTTAAGGGCTGCAGTGATTCCTGTACCAGACCCAATACAGAACAATTTTTTAGGACATTTATAAGTAAATCAGACTAACATCTTAGGAATAAAAACATCAAAAACTATTTTAACGTAGATACTTTAAGAAACTTGGCTCCTGTTGTAGTAGAAGTACTTTCCATCCAACTGGACTAAATGGAAACCCAAACTTTCTCTATGGCATTAAAAATAAGTCCCTCAAGCTACATTTACAAACTGAAGTTAATTATTTTCATCATTATTCCTCAAATCTGATAAATGACACAGGAAAGAATACCCTCTTTGAAAATAGCTCCCACTTACTGTCATACTCTGGCCTCATATACCCTCATTTCATATACCATTATAGCACATGCCAATAATGAAAGAGGAAAGAAATCATCCTCGGAAAAAGATTGTCAGAACCCACCTTTGCAGAAATGGAATGGAAAGAAGCCTGGCTTCATTCACAGGGGAAATGAAGGTGACAGCAACAGCCAAGACACTCCAGGGCCATGACAGCAATTTCTTTAAGTTGTCATCCATAACTTAGAGCAGTAAAACTGTCTTGTGATGCTAACTCACCAGCACTGTTAATTTAGTGCCTCCAATAGCACAAATCATTCAAATACACTGACATGCATTAACAGCTCATTCTGTGAAAGGGCAGATGTACCTTAAGTGCATGAACTGAATGCACACATGTTTTATACCTGTATGGCAACCACACCACAACAGCTAAGACTAAACAAAACTAAAGAGAGAAAGATTATCAATTAAGCAAAGACAGACTACTAGATATGACACATATATTATATCTTCAATTGTAAGCCAGCACTATCTACAAGGCCCATGATGAAAGACCAAGGGAAATGGTGCAAAGCATGGTGCATTACACCTCCTTTAAAACAAAGGTCTTCGACAGCTTTCACCTCAAGGCCAAAAATGTACTCTGTGCAATCAATTGATCTAAACTTAGAAATTTGAAGTTAACTATTTTCTACAGGTGCAGGGCGTGGGTACTCTCCTTAGCTTTAAGGCAGAACATGATGCAATTAGAACGTGGGATACTCAAAGAAATCATGACAATATGGATATAAGCGCCAAAGAGCACCCAAATTTGAAACTTAAGAGCCTCGCAGTACCATTTTAAAAATACCATTAAATATAGGGAAATGTGAATGTTTCTACTGCACAGCTGATCCTAAATAGGGATTGCACAAAGTACGCAGCTCCAGAAAAATGGTATTAAAGCACAAAAACTAGGATTCTTTTTCATGGCAGCTCTGAAGCATTCATCAAACTTGGCATGAGGAAGGAATTTCTCTAGGGCCATACTGGCAACAACCCTAGCTGCTTTTGTCCTTTTTCCCCCCTCCACTTAAGTACTAAGCAGAGATAAGCTGTTTAGAACAGCTGGCACGTCCCATTCATACAAGTTTGCCTCTAATTGCAAAGGGAATGAATGCCTGAGATAGAAATATAGACGAGTAATAGCTTCATTTCATTAAGGTTAAAAGAATCTAACTTGGCATTTTCTAGAGATGAATATAAACATTTATCAGAAAAATTCAGAATGGTTTTCAAATAAAAAAAAGGATTTAACACCCCCATTAGTTTGGGAAAATGACAACTACATCTTTCTTAAATAATTTATAATGATACCTTGCCTAAACTCAACATTTAGAATTAAGATCTAGATGAGGAGCATAGTGTTATTAATAAAAAATTAGGCATGGTCCTTCAGAAAATACATTGTTCTATTTCTCTACGTGACACGACCTTGTAAAATGATATTTTAGTTTTAAATTTTAACACAAAAATGTATTACTCTAATCCAGAAAGTGGCCAAAATATCAGCAAACATGAACTCAAAGTAGACCATCAGGCTGTTCCAACATTTAAAAAGTGGCCCACAACAGGGCAAAGTGCTAGTGAAAAACTACTTAAGACTACTAGAACTACTTTTATGACAACAACCTATTTAGTATGCATAACAGAAAAGATTCTAAGGGATGTCACCCAGGAAAGCTTTATCCCAAGAATGAGGCTCATGGTGATATCATGAAAGATTCCTACACTTAAAAGCTTCAGAGACCAACAAGTAGTTGAGGTAGACAGGACAAGCTTATGCATTAAAATGCAGCTGGAAGTGCAGAATACTTTTTAAATTCTCCTTGACATCATAAAGTAAGAGATTTTTATCCACTGCCCTGCCTTGCAAGCTTTTTGGAGACACCCTCCTCCCCACGACACAGCCATCATAGTTTTGTTCCACAAGAAACTAATCCTCAACTGAAAACAGCTCTCTTCCCCCTTAAACAGTTCTTAAATATCAAAATGGAGGAAATTACTAGAAATGTTTGTTTTGAAACATGCAAATTATGTGATGTTTCTTCACCATGAAGGCAAGAGGATATAAAAATACTGAAAATGGTACTTAAAAAAAAAAAAAATATCCAATCCTGTAATCTACATGTTGACAAGCTACTGGGCTCTATCACTACACCAAGCAGCAGATACTTGTCTTAGATTCTTCTACTTGACTGCTTTCATCAGATTAAGCATCTGGGATTTAATTTAACAGTTTCAGCTTTATTAAGCTGTCACAAGAGCAGCCCCGCTTTGATAACAGTAGCTGCTCCAATTATGGCTTGGTTTAGGGTTGACAAGTATAATGATTCATTCGTGGCACATGAGAAGCAATAAAAGGTTGTTTTGCATTACAGCTTTAAAAATGTGGGCACTTTTTTTTCATTTAATTTGTCACTTAGCTTTTGCTAAGAGGACATTTAAATTGCAGTAAAAGGCAAATGGGGCTTTTAGTTTAAATGTAATCCCCATATTTAAATGATCTGTAATGGCGTAGTGTTCGAGTGGGAACACTATTGTTTCACAGTGGGCCCTGATGGTGACATGTGACATTTGTATTCAGGTCCTGTATTATCCATGTGGCTAAAGGGCTTCCAATTTCATTTCACAGCCAGAAGCCTGCAGAAAACACCAATTAACTTGCAGATCCCATTTGCCGACAAACCTCAGCCTCTTCCCAATGTCTGGCATCTGGCAGTGCTCAACGTTTAATTCCAAAGCAGAGCCTCACAGTCATCATGATCCCTCAGTTGGAGCACAAAGTCAAATTTCCCCCGCTTTTTAAGGAAATCTTTTCACTTTTGTAAAGACCAAGAAACTTCTTAATTTTTCATGGATGAATATTAATGGATTACTGCTGTAGTAATATTGCATGGTCCATCTTTTCCCTCTAGACTACAAAAATGTTAATTGACCTTTTCTTCAAATATCAGCTCAACAGGCAACAGCAGATATTTGCTGTGCATCTTCTAAAGTAAATTACCTGAAATGATTCAAATGGGTTTGCAATTGAAACTATGGTATACAATCAACATATTTTGATACTGTCAGAGCAGCAGTGCAGTTCAGGGCTGAAACAACAGGGTCTGCTCAGATTTCAAGTACAGCAGCTGATGCAGTAGTGAAGTGAGGCTGGAGGTCGCACTGTGGCTTTTTGGGATTTACTGTGGCACCTGTAATTTTGCTTAGACAGAGGTAAACAAATCTATTTGATTGATCTAAAATATTGCTTATTTGATGCTGCAGGCAGAGAGTCCAACTCCTCTACCTGCAGACAGGTGCTGTCAAGAAAGTGACATTAATATGAAGCCAATGAAACAAGAAGAGGAGTCACTAAAAATTTAACAAAACTTGTTATGTTTATTGGCAGCACATGATAAGACTGCTACAGGTAACAGATGGAGAACACATTTCTGCCTCTCCCACCACCTACCAGCTCAACCCACATAAGCAATGAAGCATGAGACCCTCCAGTTTTCAGTATGGTGGGATAAAATTTTGCTGTGTACATGTCCAGCTAAGCACATGCCCTGCTTGGTAAAAGCTGTTATTCCCCAACAAGCCAAGGCATCATAAGAATGACACTCTAAAAGGGTTGTTAACACTTGAAGACAAGTAGTTTATCTACACTCTCTCTCTGGCAGAGCTTTGCCTGCTCTGATAGTAAGGCTTTTCACCACAGAAGTCTGTATCTCAACTAGATATCTAGTGCTTTATTAGCCTAATGCTTCATTTAGAGTGAACATAATTTATGCTAAACAGGTTATATCCAGTCTTAGCCCCACCAGACAATATTGCAGTCAATCATGGTCATCTTGAACTCCTAACAGAAGAAAATAGGTTTTGCTTTTGATGCTTCCTTTTTGAATGAAGTATGTTATTGTTGCTTGGACTTAATTTCATGTAGCTTGATTTTGGACTTTAAAATATATCAAGAGCATTAAAGTCCTTGGCTCTATTCTCTGCAGTGCTTACATAATGTCCCACAGGCCACCATCTGTAAAGATTTTCTTTTTTTTCATTTAATTTTCATTTATTTCTGTGTTCCATGCCACATAAGTCAGACACAGCAATATTGACCAGAACACCTCAAGACAGAGTCCTTTAAGTCTAGACTTGAAATGTCTCTCCAGATTAAAGCCAGAGTACAGGTAACTACTCCAAGTTCCATGAACCACAAGATGATTGCATTTAAGACTGTGTCTTCAGCTTGCTTTGAGAAAGTCTCCAAGACAGCACCCAAAACTTTACTACAGCTAAGATACAAACATTTAATCCTTCACTCATACACTCAGCAAATCCTCTTCTTACAGAAACAAATTACATTTACCACTGTATTTTAAGTAATTCAGGTTGTCTTTTATTGGCACTTAGATGCCAGCTCGTTAGTAGTTTGTTCCAGTACGTTATACCTAGGAAAGCAACGCTTGTGATTACTTAATGTTCTTTCCACTGACCTATCCACCTTTAAAATATTGAAACAACTTGAATTGTATAGATGTCACCAAATTTCCCTTCACCACAGATCACTACAGATTGAGAACTTCTGAAGGAGTACTTCAAAACTGTATTAGCAAGTTGCTGCAACACTTCAGAGCAAGCGTCATCAGACCATACCCGTTTAAATATTTCTCTTCCTTTTTAGCCTGTGTTCTTCCCTCCATTGCAAACTAAGTCATGTATCAGGTCACAACTGACCCTCCCTGTAAAGCGGTGTTAATTGTTTTAGCCCTCTGTTACTCGATCTCCTATCTTGCTCAGTAATGGACTTCTACCTTCCTTTGTTAGTATCTTACCATACTCCTAATGATTCTCTTTTTGCCTTCTATTTCCCTCTAGTTGCAAATCAATTTTTTCCTTAACCTTTGCACTTTAGCACTAGTGGCTTATATACTTACCCTTAGTTATGTCACTGTGTTTTCTCTTTTTGCTTTGTTATTTTTAGATGCTCTACTACTTAACAACTGGTTGCAATTGTATTTCTTTCATATCATGCTTCCTCTCCAGAAACTGTAATTGTCTCACACTGTAGATCAGAAATTCAATTTCACCCAACCTTAACCAAACAAGCAAAACTGCGGAAAACTCTAACCTGCTTTACCTAGTACGAAAATAAAGGTTTTCTTTTGAGCCCAAATACGTAATTGTTTCTTCATTACACATATAAACACCTAAATGATTTAGAAGTCTGTGCATTTACCCAGTTCATCCCAGAGCTGCCTATACTTGTCAGTCATTGCAGTTCCTTGCTGTCTCCAAAGCGCCAGACGAGGGTCAGCCATGAACTGTTCTGTTATCAATGTCAACATGCGAGCTCCATTTGAATCTCTCATCTTTAGCATCTCTCGCACCTAGAAAATTAGTCTTTTAATACAAACTTGAAAAAACAAAGAAATCACAGTACAGACAATATACTACAATGTTTAATATTCCACCTTTGTTAAATAAGAAATGTGATTCATATATGTGATGTGAAATTTTAGTCGAAAAAAATAGTCCGCCTTCCCAGTTCTAACAATTTTTGGTTTCAGCATCCCACTGCAATTCTTCAAAGACACTACTTCCACATATAATCCACAGGTGTATTACACAAACCATTGCAACACTAATTTTTTGCAGGTTTCTCCAACATTTTGGGGGTAGGAAGAAAGAGAAGCGCAAAGCTGCAGATGGTTGAAATGCTACTTTGTATCCTTACACTGATCAAGACACATTAGATAGCAGCCCACTGCTGTACAACTCATTATTAAGTTGACATGTTGCCAAGGCTTTGTCTTGTTTTAGACCAAGAAGATTTTGAGCAAGACTCAAACAAGTACAGACTGGCCTGGGGAATGGGGGAGAGAAACAAGGGAAGGTTTAGAGTACTAAACACACCTTTGCAAAAAGCAGATTGAGCTGCTTCCCTGATCCATGGTAGCCGCCCTGGGAGAGGAAGAGTTTAACCTGTTCTTGGACCTGCTCCTCATCCAAATGCCAGCAGTTTTCATCATCTATGCTAGCACCTGCTGTTGGGTCAGGAGCACCTGCAAACAGCAAGAAAAGAAATCATTATGTTCTACATAAAGAAGAGAGTTTCATGGGTCCAGGGGACAAGACTACTGTGGAGGTTTTGTCCATTTTGGATGTCTTGGGTTTAATCTAAACATTGCTTAAAACAGACTTAAGTTTCTCCTCAGTAGTCTTAAACACTTAGAAATTATAGCCTATGAAAAGGTATTTAAATAACTATTATGTAACAAAACATTAAAATCAAGACAAGGTTCTTTCCTCCCATCTAAGCAGCGACACCAGAATGCTTTTACAAAGAACGTTAGACTTTGCACAGTATTTCCGTAAGTGTGATGTAAAACCATTCTTCCCAAAACACTTGTGTAATTCCTGTACCTTCAGCAATCTTGCTCAGGTTTGACTGCTAGTGACCACAGCTATTGATGAACAAGAGGAAAATCATCACCTCTGTACCTCTGAGCTGTGATGGCTCTGCAAAGCTAAAAAAAAAAAAAAAAAATCCCCAAACAAATCCAAAGTCTTAAAGCACTAAAAGGCATTTCCATGATAAGAGGCACAGTTGTGTAAGACTGTGGTGCTTCCAAAGGAGCATTTTTACATGGGCAATGTCATCAGCACAGAAGCAATTCAGAGCAACTCTACCTGAATTAGCCTAGCGTGAACTGAAGTGACTGGATTTACATCAGTCAGTACTTTGGCCACAGGCTGCTCCAACTCAAATTCTGCAGCAGAGATCAATGATTTTGTACCTATGGCCTCTTTAAACGGCTGGCAAAATTAACCAGAACAAGTTCTTGCAGGATCTAGCAATCTGCATTTTTCTGAAGACTGCACCTCTGCTGGATGTTTTTTGGAAGGTATTCAAACTGAGAAGCATGTATCTAGATTGTCAAGGAAACATCTCAAATAGTGCATCACCATACCAGATATAAGGTATTTAAAGCACGCCCAAGACCCAATGGACTTGATATGTTGATTCTGGGCTTCTCAAAACCATGTAATCTCTATCTTCATTAGGTTTTGAGAATGCATTAGAAATTGGATTATGTAACACAATCTTATCAATTAAATCCAAGTCCATGTTACCTCTGTAACCCAAAAAAGAAAAAAAAAAAAAAAAAAAAAGGGATACTTGCAGAGAAAGAACATTACATAATCAGATCTGTAAAACCTTGCTTTTCCAAACAGCCCTGAGAACCTGAAAGGCAAAGCAAGCTACAACTCTTCAGATGTACAGGAATTAAACATTAATTTTATTGATTCAAGCCTTTATTTCACAATTGCAGCTCTATCACATAGATGAAGATTTTAAGTGGTCACAGAGAATGCTGGAATCTTTTTCAATGAAAATACTACCTGAAGATTTAAAGGGTCAGAGGGATGTCCTGTCTACTAGCTGCTGAGAGGAAAAAAATACCCCCAGGTCAGCAACAGCCTCCAAGTTCAGAGCCTACAGCTGGAAATACTGCATTGCTCTGTGTGTGCATAAATATATATACACACACATATATATTTAGATTAATAAGAAATTGTGTATTTGAAGATGTGAGTGAAACCTCCCGCCTTCCACAGGAACTGCAGCAGCAGGAAATATAGTCAGAAGACGGGAGTCAAGCCCAGGACAGTACAAAACCCAAGCAATGAAAAAATTTCCTCTTCTGCAAGTGCTTCCGTCTTTAGTATGTTAGTTTTAAGGGGCTTTCAATTCAGTCAGCTACATGCGACACATACTGATAACTCTTCAGTTGCAAAGAAAGAGATAAGAAGGAGAATCAACCCACATGAGAACAAGCAGTGCAGCTGTTGCAAGACCTAGGTTTGCAGTATCACCTTGCAAATAGTTTAAATATTTAATTGCTCTAAAGCACAGAGAAAAGACCTTTGAAAAGGAACTACATAAAAGCAACAATACACAAAATACATTTGTCTCTACCCTTCACTCCAATGGAGATTTATCTTTAAATAATCTCGGTATGACTACTTCTAAACTGAATTAAAAATAGCCCAAGATTCCTCAGCTATACTTCCCCATTTAGGGAAAAAAACAAAAATTCTTCCAGAACTGTTTACATTTTATCAAAAGCGCATCAGTCAGTTTGTGCTACAAGGTTAAATTTCAACACAGCTACTGCAGATTCTTTAACAGCGTTCCTTTATGGGAACAAGGGCACCCGCTGCCCCAGGCCAGCAACACTGACCCCACCAAGGCCTATCCTCCCAGCAAGATTCTACATACACCTTCTCCAGGAGCTCAGCATCGCTATACTTATATCAGCTTTATTTTCATGCCAGTAGGCTAGGAGCCTGTAAAAGCTGATGACACCAAGCCAAGGGTCTGAGCTCTACAAGGGTGTTCAGCACAGTACTACGGATATGCCTGACTCAGACCAATTCTTTCTTATAAGATCTCGTATAGGCTATATGCTCAGTGTGATCCAAAATTTTAATTGGGATGTGTAAAGAAATTTAATGCATCCGGCACCAGCTACAGCTGTAATTCACTGATCCTTCAACACTATTGGCATTCTTCAGCAACAGCCATGGACTAACAAGGCATGGAGATGACGTGTCCGATCAAGCACGAGCCCAGACTACCTTCCCACCATGGCAGCAGGCAGGCATCCTAGTGGTGCTGCTGGGGAAGCCTCAGCTTCCACTGCCCACATCACTTTTGTTCTGGGGTTGAGATATGACCACCTCCATGCCTCTCAACTAAGCGGTTTTCAAGATCACTATGTTCACTTAGAGTCAGGTAAACACTGATCTATCTACGTTTCCTCTCCCACTCGAACACAGATGACTCCTGGGCAATGGACAGGATTTCTACACTACCACTTTCCTTCTGAACACATGGAAGCCGGTGAGTAGACAAGAAACTATCTGAACAAGCAACAGGAGAGAGCTGCCTTAGGAGCTGCGAGATGAAGGCCTCCCTAGCAATAGCCAGCAGAAGGCTCGGGCTCAACACCAGGCGGAGCTGAAGGTTCAGCCCAAAGGTGGTGGCCTCGCTCAGGATGCAGCGTGGCCACGAACGGGCACTGTGAGGCTTCAGCAGATGGACCATTTGGCTGCGCAGAGGAACATAGGCAGCCCTGAACTTAATATCTGCAGTGCTGTTTGCTTTCAAGATCAAGTCCTGTTCCCTACTTGTAAACTGAGGTTAAGTATTACATGCTTTAGAGGGGTGTCACGAGGATAAATTAGTTCACATTTGAACTATGAAAGTGAAAAGCACTGTATAATTATACTAAATATTTAAACCTGTAATTAAACTGTGTCAGTTTATAGACACTAACATATTAATTTCCCTCCCTCCAACCTCTGGCTTTTTTAACTTCTGTCATGACTGCTCTTTCTAATAGGTTTTAGATTATGTACTTGGAGTTAAATACAATATTTACACTCAGTATATAGATACAACCATACATACTTACTCTCTTATACTGAAAGTACTAAACTGCAATCTTAGCAATCAAAGCAGGAATATTGTGCACCACTTTGTAACACTGAACACTCAAAATCTGAAAACAGGGTAACAGCCTCTTACATTTATGGTTGTAGCAGGTTACATGTTAAATACAACCAATTCACAAGTTTTTAAATGCTTTTGCTGCTTAAAACCCCACAAACACAGAGATCATTTACACAGCAATTTTAAGAGAACTTTCAAAATGCACAACATTCAAGAACTGATGCTGTGTGTGGAGAACTTAACCTACAAAAGTAAGTAGAAGCAAAGCAAGAAGCACTGAATAAAATAGGCTAAGAACTGCCTGTATTGCAAACTACTCGGGTGCAGATCTACAGTTAAATGTGGTTAAAACAGAAAGGAGTCTCTAAGGCAAACCTGCTTCCCTGATCCTTATTTCTGAATTATCACAAGTTGTCTTTAAATGAAACCATGCCAAATTACTCATTCATATCCACACTGAAATTTTTTGAAGCTCATTTAAAAAAAAAATAAATCTTACTTAACTGGTCTACAGTTCATTTGTATAAATTCTATTAGATGTCATCCCACAGCAGCAGCATTAAGGAGAAGATATGGAAAAATGCTTACAAATAAAAAGCATTACTTACTGAGTACTATGCAAAGACTGAATGGTCCCAGCTAGAAACCAATACTGCTGTACACTGATTCACAACAGAGTAGTGATTAATTTTATAAACTTAGTATGCTCAGAATTATTCTAAACAATAATTATATAAACCCAAATATCATAAAATTAATGATTCAAATACATTATTTTGCCTTTGATTCCCCAAATGATTCAAAGTTTAGACAGAAGTCACTTAATCTTGCATTTAATTTCAGAACTCCTGAGTGGAATATTAACACCTGTTCAGCAGTGCAGAGCATCAAGAAAAACTACTGCTGTGAAGCAGCCAGTGCTAACAACAAAAGGTACGAAGACAGGACAGGCTACGCTAAGTTGCTGAGGAAAGTTAATAAACCCTCAACAATTTTAACGTTGAGAAAACTCTTGACCTTCCATCTGCACATACAGCAAAATGCATAAACTTACCTGCTGACAATATCTAACCTCTCCTGCTAAAAATCCAGTTATCTCAAACATTATATAGCAGTAAGTTTCAGAGTCTACTTGTGTGTGGTAGATAAAGGAACTTCCTTCACAGTACAGACTAGCATGCATTACTTCCATTTATTTTTACTTGTTATGTCTCAAAGCAAAATCTCACCATTTATCTTCTGTATAACAATTTTTAGTTTAACGTTTAATGTATCTGAGAAAACCTTTCTTAAAGCTGTAAGTTTTATAAAGTATTTTAAATGTTATTTTGCAATTAGTAATATTTCATTTTATTTTACATTGTACTACTTATTTAATTCTACTTGCGTTTCTAAAATTTCTCTGGTTTTTTTTTCTTCCTTCCCAAATTACTTCCTTCCCAAATCCGGTTCACTAAACAGTTCTCATACTAAGCACTGGAGCACTTCACTTTCATCCTTCTTGAAAGGAAACTCAAATGCCATTTCCTCCATTCTTCTTTTGCAACTAGTTTCTTAATCAATTGTCTGTTTAAGCAGGGCCATATGAAACATTCCATCATTACTTAAAGAAGAAAAAGTATCCTTAATATTAAACATTCCTTTTTCTAGTAGATCAGCAATACACCATATTTTGTTGTTTGGCCCTATCCTACCCTACAATTTTCCTACAGATTCACCTGTACCTCTGAATTACCCTTTGGAACTTAAAATATACAGGAACAATACTAGATACTAGGAAATTTTCTTTGAAAGTTGATTTTTCTAATAGATGTTTCCTTCCTTGATGCCTCCAACAGCACTCCCAAAATACGTTACAGACTAACATTTACAGAGGATGCACCTAAATCTGCCTTGACAAATACAAAACCAACTACCCAGGTACCTCTGCTTCTAAGGAGACAAATGTACTTAAACTGCTTTTTCCCTCTTAAATTGGAGTTGATCTGCTTTTGGTTTTGTAGAGTGCTTTGTATTGTGAGTCAGAGAATCACAGGATGGGATAAGGTCTGGAGAAATTTGTACAGTTCTTCTAAAGGCATAGATTGCAACAGCAGCACGAAATAGTCAGGCAAGAAACAGTACAGCTTAAAAGGTAGAAATTAAATTTTTTTGCTAGGCTGTCCTTAAACGAGTAAAAGGCAGACTCTTTTTCACTCTGTACATAATAGCAAATGCTTGCTAGGAGGAGATTAATATGCCAACAGACCCACACCGCACCCCACCCACCAGCACCTTACAGTTACTTTCCTATTTCCATGCAAGTTCTCAGAAACATAGTTTGACCTTCCAACCAATTTAAGCGGAAGTTTCATATCTAAGAAAAGACAGACCCAAGACGACAAACCCGTCTGATAATCCGTCATCCTGACTGTTCTCTTCCTAGCCTAACATGCCTGACAGCTCCCTCTGCTATGATGGTACAAAAATGAACAGGGAGGAAAAGCGCCTCAGCAGAGCAGGGTCCAAATTTACATCCAGATTCCTGAGTCAGCATCCCCAAATTGAAACTCAATGTGAAGCCACCAGTTGCACAGTGCAGATGACAGGGTATCAGCACGAATACCTGCAGTGTTCTTCAGTACAGAAGATCAGACCACACAGATCTCCAGTTTTGAAATCATCAGAAACACGTGCAGCTGTAGCAGTGTCACATGAGAACATCAGAACAAAACAAATCTTCTCAATTGTAAGAGGTGTTTTTGTATTCTAAAAACACGCAAAACCCTCTTGTAGTGTAATCACCATCAAATGAAAATTAGTGTGGCAGATACAGCTGAGGTTTCCATATTAAATCACTTTGCTCTCCTGAAGTCACTGAACAGGTAACACATTCCTGCGCTTTTAACAGCATCCCCTTATTTTTTCCTGCAGTGAGGCTCAGTTATGATGCAAGAAAGGATAGTGCATCATTTGTATCCACCAAAGAAGTCAAGATTTGTCATTTCAAAACCCATGTCATGATTGTAAGTCACTTCACTTGTTCCCCCGTAACCTCATTCACAAGGGAGGTAGCCAAACACTGCCTAAGACAGAATGTTGAACAAATGAACACTTACCAAATTCACCTTTTGTAAAAGGAAAATACTGCAGAGTTGTTCCATCTCCCTAGCCAGCTCATAAGCAAGTCAACAAGACTGCTGTGGTCACAGCTTCTCAAAGTCCCGGGTCATTCCTACAGCTGATTTCTTTTGCCTATTACTAGAAATACATGAAAACCAGAACTAGTACAGCCACCACGAGATAAAAATAAAAACAATGTATGAGTTGAAGTTTTATATAAGACAACCCTGAAATTAAAACACCTCTAGACAATATTGAAAAATTATTTCCTCATCCAACTCCAGATTCAGGACTTCACTTAATCAAAGCTGTTTCTGGTGTTCCTGTACCAGGTCTCCTCTTACTTTTACAAGCACGTCTTCAAGTTTTTCCTCTTGCTTACCTATGCCTTCAAGCAGTGTTCAATATAAATCCTCTTCAAACACTAGTTTAGTGAGGTTAAACTATTCAAAGCAAGATAGGTCTACTAGGCAGTTTTGTGTTACAAACTGAACATCTGCAGCACAGGAGATATAAAAAAGTGAATGGTGATCCTATATTCACCAGCCTGTGCTATTACAGCCAGCTAGAGATTTTTGGGGGTCTATTTTTTGTAGATTTTTTTATTTTGTTAATGTAAGGAATTTGATTAAAGGTCAAAATAACAGAATTACAGTAAAAACTGCAGGACACTTACTTGCTATATAACTAGATAAACTTCTATTTTCCTTAAAAGAATCCTGTAATGTATTAACACCTTAGACATTTTAAAAAACCCTCAGACCATGGTTTTATGGTAGTCTGAGAGAAAAAGCAGGACATTACAGATCCTCTTTTGTAAGCCAGCTTTCTTTAGTAATAGCAGTTTACTTTCTTATGCTGTCTGGATTTTCTATTTCAGTTTTTGGTATTTTATTAAGAAATACCACAGTCAATACAGACATACCTCAATTTCATTTACTGGGAAAACAGCAACGTGTAAGAAACATTTTAGGTTTGTGGTAATTTTAAGCGACCCTACTCAAATTCATTGTGAAATTTCATCATGGATCATTTATGAAATTAACTTAAGTTTTTTGGTTTCCTATTCTTTTTGCTATTTGGGCTGCGATATAAACATCCTCTCTAAAAACACTTTACATACTAATGAGTAAGGAGATATTTTGACAATAAGAAAGTAGCTGACAGACTAACAGGCCTAAGATCAGCATAATTACAGACTTAACACTGATCAGGTTTAAGAGCTCTCTGCAACAGCTTGTCATTTCTCTTACATTACCCATAGTGTAGTTAATACAGCCACACATAGCCATCATCTGCCCTTCCTTTCCCACCCCTGCCTTCCCCTTTTCTAATCACCCTTGACACTCATACTCACCATACTTCTTCCTTCCCCTTAGTTTATGTTCAAGCTATTACCAATTCTCATGCAATACATGCCTACAGTTTACAACATCTGAGAATCTTCCTCTATTGCTTAATATCCTGCTCTGCTTTAGGTTCCCTTTCTTTCTGCTGTCACCAGGCAGCTCTGCCAATCACCTTCCCATTAAGTCCAGTAACAACTAGAGCAACTGCCTTGCCTCTAGCCACATTCCTGTAGCTCCCAAAGCCAAAAAGAGCGATGCTTCTGAAATTCACCTTCTTGCAGCACCACCTGCCTGAGTCTGCCAGGGTCACCAGCTCCTAAGGAGAGGGGCTAGGCTGCAGATGAGTCCTGTTACTGAAAACACTCCCTTCTTTTGTTCCACCTACATTACATCTAACACACGTTGTTTTCTTACTCCAATATTAAACAGCTTGGTTGTGTACGTACTACAAACTCTCTGGCATAGCAGTCATCTCTCTTAAATATCAATGCACAAGAACTGTTCCTGTCAATGAACAAACAAAAAAGATGTTCTTAGATATCTGGATAACTTATTCTTCCCATGTAAACTGCCCATATGCTTACAGCTCTGCTCACCTGAGAGGTCATTTCTATTAAGTGACCTTACAGGAACACAGGACTAAAACTAGCTGGGTCACCTCAAATCCACAATTAGTCACTTTCAGTTCTGCAGGGTCCATGTAAAAGCCACCTCAGAAGCCTCATCACACCCAGCACACTTTAACAAACATAAGACGTTCAGGAAAGGAACCTGAGAGCCATTAAAACCACGTGCAGCAGAAAATCAGGACAGATTAAGACCACTGCTGATGCTGTAGGCTGCTGCAGCACTAACAGGAAAAAGGTAGTGAAATATAGGTTTCATATGCCCCCGACTTCATACAGAAACTAAATCCCAAAGGATAACAAAACTATATTTAATGAATTAAAAAAACCCAGTATCACCTACTTGCTTTTATGCTTTGTCACTAAAACAAAATTACACAAAGTATCAGAAGGTTAGTTCAAGAAGAACAAAACCAAAAAGATGCCATTGGTAAGTTGTTAAGATAGTTCCTTTATGCAATGTGGCTATATAAAGAACACCACTACTCAGTTTTTCATAGCTGGAAAATACAAGCGTGAAGCCAATCAGGCCACATTACCAGTGCTGGACATATCAAGCCCATTGCTTATGAATTTTTTTCTCTTTCCCAAAAAGTATGGTTTTCTAAACATCTTAAAGTCAAGGGTCAATAACAGAATTCTCTTCAGTAAACACAGAATCACAGAGTAATTCAGGTTGGAAGGGACCTCAGCAGGTCACACTTCTGAAAGGCACAAAAAAAACTCAAAACCAAACAGGGAATGAAGCAAAAGGAAGAACAAGTAACAAACTCACCATGGACTTGATTGATTTCTGAATTCTGAGAAAGAATTTCATCTGCTAATTTCTGGGCAGTTGGCAAAACTTCTGTGTGGTGCACTGTGATCAAATACTGTACAAATTTTTGTAGTTGGTCTCTGTTCATTTGAAAGAGTGTCTCTGAAATGGGAAGATGCAGTTTGACCTGATCTGGCTTGCGGATCCGGTATAAAGAGAGTGCCACAACGTGGGCACAGTAAAATATGTCCTTGTTTCCACAGCTACAGGTCACTGAGGTAATCTTGCAACGATCAAAGCTGATAGCTACATTGCAAACAGTTTCTGGCTCCGATTGCATTGCAGGCTCTGTCACTGTGCCACTCAAGTGGAAACCTGTGCAGGAAAAAAACCAAAAGAGAACTTAATATAAATAAAATACTGTCTCTCCTTATCAAGAATCTTTCCTTAATAAAGTAAAAGACATCATCTATTTCTGAGAAATAGTATTTTAAAGGACTTGGTTTAATTACAAATATGATTAGCCCTTTCTTTCATATGTACACTTTGTCTCCAACAAAATCAAAAGGGGGGTAAAATCCTAGTTTACAAGCCTTCTTTGCCATTCTACCACAACATTCCTGGAAGTCTGATAGTAAGAAAAACATTTATTTGGTAAACGATAGCTGCAGAAGCAGAGCTGCATCCAATTAAGACCAATGTGGAACTCCTGGTACCTCAGCAGGTTGGCAGCAGTTTTCCAAACCCCGCCAACCAGGAAGCCTGCGGCACCTACCAGCAAATTTAACCATTCTCTCAGTAAGTATGAAGGAAGTAGTGCACTCTAGTGGCACAAACCCAGGTCCCAACCCTGCCACTGACTCACTGACACAAATCACTTCACCTCTTCGATGGCACCTCTCCCACCACTGAGTTCACATTAAAGCTCACCTTCACCCAAGGGATACGGTATGACAGCTATGTTTGTGTAGCTCTTTGGAGATGGAAACTGCTGCAGTTACCAATACACTGGATGTCAGATTTATAATACTGAATGAGACACGTGCACTATTTCAGAAGTCTGCATTACAGTCCTGTTCTCCATTCAGCATAGTAAAGCACAAGGCAAAAGAGCTTGTTGTTTTTTGTTTGGTTTTTTGGTTTGGTTTTTTTTTTTTTTTTGTATTGTAAGAAGATATGGAGTACTGCAAGAAAGATGTTTGCTTCAGCAAAGACGCCCTAGTTGACACTAAGCCCTGTTGAACCAGGGTCTCAAACTCTGAAGGTAAGGCCTAAGCCCACCTCTGTTTGCGCACCACGAAGTCCCAGGTTTGGCTCTGAACACCTTATTACTGAATAGCAGAATGTGGGGGTTTCTTTCCAATTTTATGTAAGCATGACCTTGATCGTTGGCTCAAGCATTAAGTTAGAGGCACAGATACAGGGCAATACAACAAAGTTTCATATGCCATACCAGGATTAAACTTGAACATATAGCACATATAAAGTCTGGGATGGACACTACAAGTGTTACGCATTAACTACTCATAATGGAAATACTATAAAACCACACCCCCTCAAAGTCAAAAACTTTTTAGTATTGTTTAAATACCAGAAGAGTGTACTGTAGGCAGCAGTATCACATGAAAATTAAGTGGAAAAAGAATACATACATAAATCTAGTCCAAAATATTGTATCTCCCTTTTTTTTAAAAACGCTCAAGTTACAGGAAACAGAGGAAGATCTCTCATTTTTTCCATTTATTTATACTGTACATTACAGAGCAGGTTTTGCAGTCAGCATCATTGTTTGGATTACATTCAAGGGCAGGTACACTGATACTCTACTCTGAAGAAGGTCATATGCACACACTAATGTCAGCTTTGCAAGAGGATGCTTACCCGTTAAAGTAGTTAAGAGCCAAGGCTGAAGAGGCAGTAAGCTGTAAAGTGCACAGAGAGGAAGGGGGGTGGACTAACAGGCCCAGGAATACATGGTATTCTTGTTCTTGTCTCCACTCGACACTTGCATGGAAAGGGGAGTGCAATTGCCCCTTACAGCATGAGCTCCTCCCTCTGTGTTTCCCTTTGCTTTTTAAGTAGTCATGGCATGCTCCTGTAAGTGCCTCCTCTCAAAAAGAGAGGCTTTGTTAAAACTTAGCCATCTCTATTTCAGGTTAATTCTCAGTACGTGTAAGTTGAATTGGTGGTCCCAAAGAAACTGCAGGGGAGATTTCTCTCCTTGATGTCACTTTCCTCTAAAGCATACATAAAATTATTGTCTCTCATCTGTGAGTTGAGGAAAAGCCTAACACTTGGACACTGAAAGGGCATTATCCCACTCCTTGCTACTCTCAGTAACTACCTGAGCCCCTATTAATTCCAACAGAAAAAGGCCCAGTGATAGATTTTCTATTAAACAGATTTAAAAAAAATAAAAAGCCCTACCATCTACTCCAACAATATCACTTCTGATTTGTCAGTATATAATTCAAGCATTCAAAAAGTTAAAATCTTCCTGGAAAGATGAATGTCTCCAGAAGTATTCCGAGTTAACAGCAGGCCTGCCTTTAAGTACTGCACTGTTCAGACGCAAACACGGCTCACTGCATCCCCTCCCTCTCCACTGCCATTTTCTGAGAATTCACATTACAAGCAGCAACATTTACAAACACAGATCCTGGTCCAAACAATGACAACAGCAGTACCATCAAATCACCTAACCTACCCTTCTTAAATTACAGAGGGCTTAAACAAAAACATCAGCTGCTCTTGCAGGCTAAAATGTAGCAGCTCTGTATTAACTATGCTGCAATGATGGACTACGCCCGCTAACTGTGAAACACTGTTCTCCTCCGCTTCTTCTGTTTTTGAAGAAGAAAGAATTTGTTGTTAGGACATACAATCTTTAAAAAGGTTTCCATACGCTACAGAAAACAACTGGGGAAGTTTCAGCTCAGAAGCCCTGCCAGGCCTGTCACAATTTAACCTACCAGACATCAAGTGCCACCTTCTCTATTGCCACCAGCACTGCAGAGGACTCAGCCGGGAAGGCTGGTCCCCTCCCAAAGACACAGCCTTAACCTCTTTTAACCTAACCTTAACCTAATCATTTAATATTCTCCAAATAAAGTATGAAAAGTTAGGACCAGGTAAAAATGCAGCATAGTGTGCTTTGCTAGAAAGCTTTCACCGACAGTAATTTATAGCCTGCCGAGGACAGAGACATTACATGCTCCTGGAAGAAGGCAAAAGGAACCACCTGTGTGGGGACTCAGTGACATTTCAGTAACAGATCTGAAGGAGAATAAAGCCTGCAAGCCCTCACTACAAATAGGTATTCCCCTTCAAAGGGAAAATTCCCCTTTTACTCAAGGTTACAAACCTTGCTGCAAATACTTACCCATTAAAAAAACCCAAACAAATAAAAAACCCAACCAAGAATACTAACATTTCACTTTTAAATGAAAAAGCTCATTTGTCATTACCTAAAAACAACGAAAGAACTGCAGGCAGAAAACTATCTTTGCTACAGAAACTATTTATAGAGCAGGCATGTCCCACCTTTTCCCTTCAGCTGCTGCCATTCGGTAGGTTTTACTGTTTTCAAACCAGCATGTGACCAGTAATTCAAGCTCTGCTGACACGTTCAATGTGCAGAGGCTTTGCATTCTGCAAAAATGTGTTTAGAAAAGCAGTTGTGGCATTAAGACAATGCCTCAAATGAAGCTCTTTTACACAGTGATTTGGCTTCTGTTGAAGGTTCACCTCAAAGACCGCAAGAATTATTTAACAGCCAAAAACCAGTGTTTTCAACTGCCGGACTTTTGGAAGGGGACTGAGCCAAGATGTCATGAGGAAGAAGATACTAAGAAGTCAGTGAATTTTACAAAGCAATTTTTGCCAGAATCTGTTTAACAGCATCCAATCCACTAACTAAAAACATTTTCAAACTGTAAAGCTGCCTGATACATGAAAATTCACATCACCACATATTTGCCCACACAAGTATGTATGTTTGTCATAAAAGTACTTTAGAATAAAGAAACTTCAAAATGTAAGGTACTGAAGAAAAGAAACAACAGTAGCATGTGGAGAAGCAGCAACAGGATGGCTTGTAGTTACTCAAGTCAGAAGTTCTAAAACAGTGAGTTCCACTAATCCAGTGGGATAAGCAGCAAAGCTACTCCACTAAATAAGCATCATTAATGACATCTCACATGCTTAATTCATTTCTACTGTCTCCCAGTGTTACAGAGCATCTTCCTCAATATACACAAGTAGACTTGAAGACACATTTTAGAAAGATACAGGCCAAAATGAATGAAAACTACCAGAACAAGAAGCTATGTAAAGTGTTCAGGGTGGGGATTATGCTGACTTAACATGGTGGTGTGGTTCAAGGAAATAAAACAAGTACAATATAACTTCTAAATTAACTGTGAATAGTAATTCAATCCAAAATGTTAGACCACTGGTTTATTTTCTCTCAGTAATTTAAACTTCACAATTCTAAGATGCTCCTTTAGACACATAAGAAAAATATAAAGAAAAAAGTCGCTCATTCAAGGGGAGCTGCATTGATTTGTCATTCAGTCATCAATACAGCAAGCTATTCTGGAGTGAACTTTGAAAAAAACAGTTCTTTCTCAAACTTTTTTGCTGTCCATTCAAAATTACGAAAAATACGCTATCAAAACAAACACACGACCAACTTAAAAAATGGCAAGCTATTCTGATGAACATACAGTAACAGTATTTTAAGAAAAGGGATTAAAAAATGCAAACCTGCTCTGCATATATTAAAGATATATCTATGCTGTCTTAGTGGTTATGAAAAAAACCCTCACTAGGTTCACACTTGCAATTGAAAGCTTTGAAATGCAACCATACATCACCACTGGGTATTATTTTTATGTTTTCTTTAAAGGATAAACATCAGAACTGGATTACATAAATACCATAAAGCTTAAAAAATTGTGCTTCTGAATAGCTTTCTGCTACGTACCTTTTTGAGAACACCATGCATGGCTCATTCACACAAAATTAGGAAATATACTACCAACTATATTTGGAAAATGGATGTTTCCTTAATATTAATCCACTGACCGACCCACTGACCCTTTTCCCAAGTAGTTTACAAGACCTATATATACACCCCTAGCCAGGAAAACGCATAAGCTGTTTTACATTCACAGAATAAGAGACCAGCAAAGGGGGTTACTTATAGAGAAGAAAGATGGAAGAGCTTGCTCTGGGAGATGGGGAATCTTCGGTGTGCAAGACCTATGCAGGTAACCTCACGCTGGTAACCAGAATCATATCCTCTACCTTTAACAGTCATTTAAATTAACTTGCAGGCCTACCAGCTAAGATTTGTTCAGACTACTATATTACTTGGCAAACACATCATCACTGCAAAAAGTGAAAAACTCCTCCGCTTCATCGTGCCTAAAAAGCATCAAGAAGAAATGCTTACGGAAAGTAGATTCCAACTATGCCCATTAGCTACTTCTTCACAACTTAGATCAGTGGCTGCATTTTCTTTTCCCCCAAGACAAGCGAAAGTCTAAACCATGTTTATCTCATTCAAATTTTGCCTTTTGAGAAGTGGTTTTCTTTCAAGATGGCAAAGTAGTAGCCTACATTCAATTCTGTCTGAACTTTGGAACACTCTAAAAACAGATTGACAACACACTTTGAAATTATATGAAGTCAAAACTTTGCATGCCACCACTCAGCCTGAAGCTAATGTTAACAGCCTACTTATAAACCAGAGGAAACACTGATTTAAAATGGAAAATACCCTTGAACATGCCAGTAAAAAGGTAGTAAGAATGAGGAGTGGGAAAAAGAGATTAATAAACAAAGGCAGCACATAGATTGTTTATAGTGTATAATGAATGCAGAGGGTATAGAAGAGCTTATGTTTTGAGAGCACTGCCACCTTGAAAAAAAATTGGCCTTACCATGTACACAAACACTAACAGAGGACCCGTCACAAGGACCTGGATTTCACAACTCCTTTTCATGAAGACAGTAGTCAAGATTTGATATTTTGGGACTTTTGCAAGCAAGAGAGAAAGGGGAAGGAGCATTAAGTAACTCCACGCACATATGCCACTGACAACTTGAAAGTTCACTACCGCTAGCACATGACCAAGAATGTGTATGCTATAACGGTGAGAGCACTAATCACCTGAACAGCAAGATTTATTTGTCCCAGCACTGTTAATTCAACAGGTGCATTCACAAAAAAACCCAGCTTCCAGGACTTCCACCAAGAGCCCAAACCTTCAAGTCTGAGACTGTTCAGCTAATTACATTTATTACATGAAGGCTTCCACTAACACCTCAAACCAAGCTTGATCACATCTCTGCTGCTCAAAAGCGGCTGGTTAACACTGTAGTCCAAGCAGAGGACATGAACAACTGTGGATGGGATATATACATCCATCCAGACTACTCTTCCCTAAAGAAAAGGTAAGGCTGTTCAGACAGCCAATAACAGCAAAATGCCTTCCCCTGCCTAACAGCCATGTAAGAACCCAACTGTTTTAAAACAGATGCAGACCAGCAGCTCATGTTGTCTGGAGGTGGGGGCACTGAACAAAACATGTACCCCATGAGCATGGCCCCAAGGGTTCCTCAAGGTTTCGCTGCTATCCCTGTGGTTAAACAACTCTCAATCCACCCCACTGGAACCCCATAGAAACTACAGAATGACATTTTCACCAGCACTGCTCACAACCTCAGATCACATGTCTGCAAAACCTGAAAGTCATCTGCACTCCAACTCATTTAACATGGATATAATCAAGCCTATTTTAGGCATTTGTAGCACTAGCTTTGTAGGCAAAGCAAAAGCAGCAAAATCTTGGCATAAACAGCACAGACGTTAAAAAATGCCTTCTAAACAGCAGTAGCAAAGAACCCTACCTCTGGCACAGTGATGCTCAAATTATGATCTAGGATGCTATGGCAAATTATGCTTATGGCTCCAAGAGCAGAAGCAGGCAAACACAGTTTAACTGTTTTAAAGGTTTTTAACACAGTGCCAACCATTTGCTGTAAGTGTGAATGATGAACTCCTGTCAGGTCAAGAAGGCTAGCAATCTATGGCTGCAGGTCACCCTTTATCAGGTATACAGATGTATGTACCTGAGAGAGTACATATAACTTCATATAGTTATATATACACCTAGCCTTCTTGTTGCCTGTTTGTTGGGTTTTTTTAAAAGGGCATCAGTTTGCTCCTCTATGGTAAGAGTTTAACAGCTGCTCTCTCAGTTCAATACATTGTAAGACCACCAGTAAACAAAATAAAAAAGAAATCCCAATGTGAGCCTGGAAACCCAGAAGCTGATGCGTGAAAAAGTACAGTTCACCACGAGAGACCAGTAGGCAAATTTGTTTACATATATATATATATATATATGGCAATTTTTCTAATAATATACCCCACAGAGATCATGTGACAGCTATTAAAAAAACATATCAGGAATGCTAAATTAAACCATAAAAATGCTTCGCAGAATGTGAGCAAATTAACATTTTACGACTTACGACACATGGAATGTAGTAAGCCTCAAACTTTGGAGAGAGGCTTAATAGGTTATCTGAGCTGAGGGAAACTGGCTGGATCCATCATACAGCAGTTTGCTCATCAGAAGTGTGAAATAGGAGTCATCAAAACTACAACAGTGCTGAAGAGAAACTGGAAGTAAATTCAAAACTAAGGTTAAGGAAAAAAGGGTAATTAATATTCAAGAAAGTTTCTAGAAGTGCAACTACTCCAAAATAATTGAGCTTTTAATTAACTATGCTGTCCAGACCATCCAGCTAATGTACTAAAATGTTTATAGGTCAATTGTAAAAGAATATAAATGTAGGCCAGCATCAGGCTCAAGTTTACATTCAGCCATAACAAACGCAGGAAACAAGAAGGTAAACCAGATTACTAATCTACATTTAAATTTTGATAAACAAGGGCCTGTGAACTTCACAGGCCCTTCTTCTATGCAACGGGAAGAGACTGAGACAGCAGGATATGCACACAGTCTACAAAGATCTGCATCCCAGGAACATGCTGCAAGGATCTGCATCCCAGGAACATGCTGAGGTGCCCAAGAGCAAAGACTGATTACAACCAGTCTCCAGAGGATCACTGCAAAGACATTTGTTGCTAGCCTTCAAGGAGGAATTCACTCTGCTCTGGTGAGCAGAAGCTGGCATCCCTCCTGCAGGAAGCAGACAGCAGATTCATCCCACAGCCCAAGCTATCCATCTCCCAAGGTGATGTCATTTCAGCTTTTACTGCTACTTAATTTTCACATTACATTTGTGCAATAAATTATTTTTACTTGCTACAGTACAAATATAGATATCACAAATGGGAAAGTGACTGCAAATAAGGAAGAGCAACAAAACCAAACGCAGATTAAGCTTCCTGCTTTCATTAACATACACTTAAAGCAATACAACAACAAATAGGCTCCTCTTACATTCATGAAAGTTAAATATTTACAGACTATCAGTTGTTTTAAGCAACTTAGAAGATGCCTTGCCTGTCAGATAGAATATGGTTATTTTTTTAAGTTACTATTTACATTCTTATTGCTAACACAAATTTTCTGTATTGCATACCTACAGTTAAAGGCTTAGCGTTGACTAAGAATCACCTGTCTCCACAAAAAAGGAAGTAACAGAAATTAAATCATCTGAGACTGAAGAACACCTCTAGCAAAACATGCTCATTTTTAAGGGAGGCAAAGAGAGGAAGAATCTAGTCTAATCAATTTTTTGTTGTTGTTTCAAAATGTCCCTCCACATCTCTGCTTTTTTCACACTCTTACTGCTGCTACCACTGCTACCCAGCTATCCCTTGCTTACCCCACACAGGCTTATCTGCTTCATTTCATTGTCTTAGGTTAAGGTTCATCTTCAACGTAATTTGTACAGCAAATACAAATACAGCATATCATTAGTAGTTGCTGTCTACATGGCTTTTCAAAGACAAACTGATTACAACTAAGACAGGCCACAGAACAGCACAGAACTTCATGACGAGATGGGTGAAAGCAAGAAGGAAAAATCTTTAAAAAACTACATCCTGCTTGACCCTCAACACTGCCTTGTCATCAGGAAAAACTGGTTTCTCATCCTCTTGGATAAGGGCTTGATCAAACTCACACTTTTTTTACTGGGAAGTGGATAAAATCCTAAGGAGGAAGACAACAACAATCACCAATATAAACTTGGGAAGAGATTTTAAAAAGATTAGAAAATGACTACTTCCTGAAAAGAGCATGTGTCTACATTTCCACAGCCATACTTATAGTCTGGGACAACCCAGAACAGGATGTCTGAAACACAGGCATCCTGCAGTAAAAGGTATTTAGGTCATTCCAACAACACAAAATATTTAACTGATTAAGTAATTTAACATTGCACTGAAACAGTTCAAGTTTAAGCTATGCAAAACAAGCCAATGTAATTTTATGCTAAATTGACCTTCCATCAGGAAATGTTATACTTGGCTTAAAAGAGGAAACTGCCACTCCCATTTCCATTACTAGTTGTGGAATAAATAGTTTTCTTTTGTTGGAAAAGGAGAGGAAAAAATGAAAAGGTATCAATGCACTTGTGCCAAGCGAAAAATGGCATTAAAACTCCCAGAAAACAGGGGAAACCCTTTCTTTATGGCCATGATTCTGTTCTTCCATTTGTATGCTAAATATTCATAAAGATTTAATCCTTCACATTTACCAAATGGTTTTATTACTTTATCTTTTCAACAATTGTTTGTGCATTACTGCAAGAGTCAGGATGTTCACTAAACTGTTTTACTCATAATCAAAGTGGAAGTAAAAAGAGAAAAAGAGGCTTTTAAATGTAGAAAAAACAGTTACTACATAGGACTTTGGGAGGGGCTCTGTTGATTTTCGGTAGTAAATTTTACAAGATAAATGTTTTCAGCAACTTCCTCTGGTCACCAGAGCACTACAAGGAATTCCAGCAAAAATAATGAAGTATGATGTAGTATTTCCTGACAAAGCAGCAGATAAAAAGCCACTAAAACCATAGTGTTGAAAGAGTTCCAGGTTGAAAGTCTAAAAAGCCACCATCACAACTGAGTCACCCTTGCATGGCTGAAGCATCTTCTTTCTAGCTGTCCAGGGCCAACTGCAGCAGAGCTGCAAACGAAGAATGGAATCCCAAGAAACTATAATAGTAATAATGAAACTGTTGGAGGAAAAAAAAAAAAGAAAAAAAAAGTCATGCAAAGGTCACTTACACATCAGAATATCCTTGATGACACTGGCACACAGCCTAAACCCACACAAGTAGAGATACTCTATGAAATCATGTTCTTGTGGTTCACAGTTTTTCCATACTTAAGTGTTGCCAGGCTAGACTCTAATCACTTCTCGCTGTTGCAATTACTACTTGATGAAAACAAATCAATATACAGTTCATGGCTAGTGCACCCCATCACCAAAACTAGATGCTAAGAACTCCCATACTATTAACTCCACCATATAGACATGCACCACCTCCCCAGATACGGGATGCAAAATTAGTAAGCTTCATGTAAGAAAAATGGATTTTCAAAGGCACAGATGATTTTGAGTGTAAATTACTCACATTATCTTTTCATATTTATGATACAAGTATCTGTTAGTTCAAACCAAAACATTATTTATGTTCCCAGGCCCTGATTTCTGGGAGCTCTGTGCACAGAAAGCACTTGGAATAAGTAAGGGTAGGTGTATGCTGGTGGGGGAGCCTGATGTATGTTCTTCTAAGCCAATGTCAGCACATTCAGAGCACACTGCTGCTCCTCAAACACTGCAGGGAAAAGTAATATGCAATTTTCTTAAAGAAGGTAATAAAGGATCTCACCCCTTCCTCTAAAGCCACACAGTAACTCTCCTTAAATGAGCAAGGCATACCATTCTTCCTTGCCAGAGCCAAGAAATTCTTAGGAATATCTACCTCTAACCTGTGGCACCCAGAAGTTTAACAAGCTATAGTTATTCTGACTGTTAATCTGATTCCAGATTGCATGTTAACACAAAACGTGTTAACCAAGCCTCTATTAATACGCATGGGGTTGAATAATAAAATGCAACCTGAGATTTTTATTTTTTTTTTCAATTTATGTGTGTCACAAACTAAGTAAAAGCTTTCCAGACAACACAGAAAGAGTGAAAAGTTTGGAAAGGCAGGCGGAAGAAGAAAAAGATGGAACTATATAATCAAGGAAGCAAAACTTTCAGGATCATTTAAACAATCGATTAACCAATCAAAGGGAGGACAAATTATACAGCTAAACAGAATCTAACTTGTCGTTTAGATTTATTAAGCAAGTTACTGGAATTCAGCATGCTGTGGTTTGGCCTCCAGACCAGGTTTTACAGTACCTAAGCCATTAGACTGGGCACCCCAACTAAAAGCACATCTGGTAACATAAAACATTTCCAACTTTCACTGATGAGCCAAAGAACACCTTACAACTACTTTTTGACAGAGGAAAAGGAAACAATTACAAAACCACCATCATTTACTCCACTTTTACTGAAAGTGTGCTGTGGGGAGACACAAAAACAAGGAGACAGAAGAGAAAAGCCTCAAGGATGGAGAATCTATTTACCAGTGAGCCAAGCAACACTGCTCTCAAGCACTGATGAAGTAACTCTCTCCCTTCCAGATCCCTGCATTCCCTTGCCATTTATGTTTGGGCTTCAGCTTCTGGTAACCTATCTATACTACAACTATTAGCATCTGTGGTAAATTGGTAGGTGGTGTACTTGTGGAAGCATGGTAAATGCCTCATTTTGTTAGCTTTGGTTGCCTACTATAGCCAAGGGTTAGGCCTGCTGACGAACATGAAACCCAGCCCACAAGACCAAGTGCACTGCTGACTGATTTTGTGTCTCAAGGTCGTTCGTCAATTTTACTTACCTCAAACTAGACATCGGCTTTGTAGCAGTACTAAGCCTAGTTTCTGATACAGGTCTCATGCCTGCAGGGCTACCTTTTGTAATAAGAAAAGGTTCTCTGTCTCTGGTCTTAATTATTATCATATCCTACATAAACATAATTGGGAGGGTGGGAAAAAGGAAGACCATTGCAAGTTCTTGAAGAAAAAACAAGTTTAAACTCACTCTCACACAGATGCAGTTAAAGACAGAGGGTGCCCTTTGCTGGCAGAAAAGCTGAGCAGGAATCATGCCTCTAACACCAGTTGTTGATATTATCACTAATGGTTAAAGATTTTTTTTTCTGTCTTAGATTAAGATTAAATTCAGTGATGTACTGGACAATTACATCCTACTATTGTCACCTGCCTAAGGTTGTGTTGTCATGGTGCACTTAAATAGCAAGATAGAGACATTACGTATAAGTCAGTTTTCAGATACTTTTAATGAAGGAACATTTCTGAGCTCCTGGTGGTAGAAAAGATACTCAGATTGAGAAACTTGCTAGTATTTGAAGTAGTTTTGTATCACAACAAGAAAAGCAGAAACAGAACAGAGTTAAATTCTGTATCTAGCCTCTGTTACAATGATGAACCGTAAATTGAAAACTGTGCCTTTGACTTTTAACACTCTCAATATCTCAAGTCTCAAAATAAACTGAAACATTTCAAAGTCAGGCCCCTGACATAGACTATTGATTTATTTTCTTTATACCTTAAATGGCTGAAAATAAATTTAAAAGCATCTGGAAAGAACAATCTCAGTCTTGTCCCCTATAACAACATTCCCATCCCTTTTCACAGATCTCCCCTGCTTTCTTTCAGAATAATCTGAAGGAAGCAGCTGAGTACTATGACAGAGTTGTCCACTTTTTAAAATTAAAATGACTCCCAAAAAAACATCCATCCATACCTCTTCAGTCAAATGGGAAGGTAAAGGACTGCTTAACTAGCATCACGCTTTCAGGATGTCAACTATGATTTAGGTTATTTTTACCTCTCGGGAAATGGTTTAAATAGATAATTCACTGTACCATGACAGATTAGACTATGTAGCAAGGATTACTATTCCCTACATCTGCTTTTTCCTGTATACTTAGCCAAACGGGAGGCTTACTCCTCTGATAAGGAGACAAATACCAGGATCTGCATTTCCTTAGAAATCTGCCTCTCCTCTCTGTAGTCTGGATCTCTGGATAAAAGTGTGACAGATGTCCACATGATGCCTCCCCTGCCCTTCTTAAACCCTCTTCAGCATGTCTTATAAGTTCAGATTCACAAACCTAGTCTGGTCTAAAAAGCAACGATGATGTTTTAAGGTTAAATGGTGTCACTTTCCTACATAAATATTTAAACATCAGACCAACTACATTCAAAATACTTTAAAAAACACAGAATAATATTAGTAACAAACCTGGAATACCCCAAGCTTGTTGGCCCCTGCTTACTCAGCAGGAAAACTCCCTAGTTCCCACCTCTCTCAAGCCAATGTCCATGAGATGTGCGAGTGCCAGATTCAGTTGCTAGCTGAATCTTCCAATCTGTAAGGATCAACAAGCATCCTCACACACTCTGAAAGGGGATGAGGGAAAACATTGCTCACCTTTTTAGTGCCAATTTTCATGTATACTCTTGCTTGGTTTTGTTTCATCTGTTGGATGCACACAAGAAAGAGACGACATCCACCACCTCAGAAGAGGCACTGAAACCTATTAAACATCCCACTCCTGCAATGCGCATTTCACATGCCTGCTTGTCCGTTCACAGCAATAATTCCTCAGTTTGAATACAAAGTAACAGATGAGCATCCCTCTTTATGATTTTACCCCCAAGAGCTCAGAAATGTTGCTCCATTAAAAGCCCATCTCAGCACATCCTGCTGGCTTTGGTTGCTGGAACGCTCTACCCCCTCCCCAATCCCCTCTGGTCTCTCATGCACTATAGAGCTCAAATTAGCTATTCATTACATGAGAAGAAGTCTCACATAGAGCAGCACCCTGCTGCTAAAGACTGCTACTTTACATCGCAATTTCACAACTATAGCATCTGCTACCTTACTAATATGTATATTTAATGCCGCTGCATAACGTGCAGAATTATATGCTATTCATTGCCTGTTTGTTCAGATATCATGTACTCTTAAGTAGCATTATTCCCTTTGAAAAACAATGTACTTTTTATCAGGCCATCTCCCTGGTGTTCCTTGTAACAGAGACCCAAATGAGCAGCTTGTAGACTTCCAGACCAAAAAAACCCAGGACTCAGGGCGAGATAACCAAACATGACAAGCTTCTGGCCTGCAACTACCAATATAAAATCTATTTTATTTCCTGGGTTTTACTTCCCAGTCTATAGTTTTACATTGTTTTGATATGAAGGGAAGTGGAAAGGGAAACTTGACAACTGGTGGGAAACGTACTGCAGGCTAATCTTCCCAGTGGAAATATAAATGCCTGTATTAGAGCAGTGGCCTTTTTAACAGATTTTATGCTTTCTACTAGAGGACATTCAAAGCAGTAATATTAAGGGTTTTTACATGCAGTTATTATCATTTTGTTCACAAAACTAAACTACCTCAGAGGAAAGAAATCAAAGTTTTGAACTACAGAAACAAGCAATTTGGAGTCAAGTGTTGGACCAGTACACGTAAGACGTTTCATATCCTTTAGGAAAGACTTCAATATGCTACTATGCCAAATGTTGTGTTAAGACTGCATCACCCACCCTCCCTACACCTAAGTCAAGGAAAGCTGATTATTAGCATGGCTGTTCCAGGTAGCAAAATGATTGGCCAACTCGTCTAAAAGGCAGTGAGCACTAGCATGTAAGGTTCCTAGCTCAGGTTGCAACTGGAATTACATACTTCCAAAGCAGCCCAAGTAAAGGTAATGAATGTAGTACTCTGCATTACTGAAGTGATGCCCTCTGGGGAACACTGCTTTAAATCTGCAAGCAATATGCTCTCTATTGGAGGGCAAACATAATGCAAGGCAAAGGAGATTCCAATATACTTAGCTAAAACAAGTTTTATTTCAACTAGACACTCAGGAATATGCAGGCAGACATTTGCTCTAGAATTAGTTTTCAGATCATTTTGATGTTAGGAAGATTTGTGGGCTATGACAATACTGAAGTACCCCCACAGGCTGCTTTAGGATGTTAGGAATAAAACCCCAACTGGTTCGTTCTTGTTTCAAGCTACAAGCAGATCTAAGGAGCAAGAAATGGCAGACACAGCCCTTGCTGGCCAGATCAAGCCTCAGTCTAGTCTTCCCCTACCTGCTATGAGCATGTGATAGTCAAATAGCCCATTGTTTGGACATGAAAGGATGCCCAAGGCTTTCCTATCCCTGCTTGCTTTATTTACACAGCAGACAAGCCTCACTCCTGAGGACCAAAGCACTCCAGTAGACTGGGCCTTTCTGCTCACCCAACACACATTGGCTGCTCTGATGCGCAAGCCAAAGGCAGCCCTAAGAATTTTGCGAAGCAGAGCAGTACCACATTCCCTGACAGCTTAGAAAAGTCAGCAGGCTGAAATAGGTTACTGCGGGCTATGCACTGCTGATCAAAGTATGGACTGCAGATGCTGCGAAGACTGTACCAGGGAGGAACTGCAGCAGGAAAGACCAACATCCTGCCCGTTACGCATACATACAGAGCTTGTATGCAATCAGAACAACAGGAAAATTACTAGTTAATCTTCTCCATTTTGAGTGTGCTTAAGACATTCTATAAAACAAGAATAATAATTTAATCCTTTTTGTGTGTGCGCGCTGTTACAGGAATATATAAGTTTTTTCTTTTTAAAGCAGTAAACTATTCAAACATCACATCAATATCCCTCAAGATGAGGCAATGGCGACCCTATCAGTAACGAAGGACCACCACAACTATTAAACTCTATTAAGACTATGAGAGCAAGCAGAGTAGTTTCTCAAAAGAATTATACCAGATTCAGAAAAAAAAAATAATTTGTTTCTTCTACTGCAGGCATATTTAACAAAGACAACCCCCTTGTAGTCCACATGAAGAGAAACACCCTGAAAATCAAAATCATGAGGCAGAACCAAGATTCTTCCAAAAAAGCTAATGTATTTTTATTTTTTATTTATCTACATAAAATTTGTGAAGTAGAAATTGGAACTGTTACACTCTGGTTTTGCAAATTTAATATGCTCTTAAAATATTCCTGCCAGAGATAAAACTCGTCAGAAAAAAAAAGAACCTACTTTCTTTTTAAGAGTAAGTATGCCAGAGTCCACCCATCTTGTTTTGAAAGGTAATGTTTGCTTTTTGCATGAGAAGGCAATGCAAATTCCTAATCTTCTAGACCATGAAAAACAAGACAGCTGAAGAAACCACCTTTTAAAGCATGATAATACTTCATTTCTGGAAACATCTAAACAAACCCACAACTGTCTAGTTGGCCAGGATATTTAAGAGAAGTAGACTGAAGAGGCAGTACAGAGTTTGTCTTCCAAATAAATGAAGACTGGAAAAGCCGCACGCATATTTCTATTTCAGGGATTTTGTTTGTAATCTACCTGTCCCTGCAACCTTCTTGTTTACTACATTTGGAAAGGGAATTTTCATATGAACTCATGGGTTGGTTTTTTTTGTAGTGAAACAAAATACTTCTGAGGACATCTGTAGCATCTATTACTTAATAGCCACTTAATTACAGCAAGAGAAGGAATAGTACTTTAAGGTTGTTCTACCATCTGGCCAGTCCAAAACAAATATTACTTATAGTTATTCTTTCAGAGTTAATATTGAAATCAGAGAAGTTATTGAAAACAAACTACTTTACAATTTCTTCGTGCCTGATTACCTGTTAGGTGACAAACTTTTTTTAATTATTTTTATTTAGAGCTCCTGGGCTGGTACTCTCCATTAACAAAACCTTTCTTGAAAGCAGAGGCAACTTACCTTCTTACTGTTCTGTAAGGGTAAGAAAGAGACAGAAAATCACTGTAATCTCACCAAGTACCTGTGCCTCCACCTACCTAATGAAGTTTGTTTTGCTTTGTTTTCCCCAGGACTCAAAGGCACAGCTGTATGGAAGTTGCTCACTCCAACATGTGGATGCTGCACACCACTAATCCACTTCATCACTTCAAAGGGCAGAGGAAAAGCTTCCAACACACCAGCAGCAGTGTGCTAATGTTTGCAGCAGTGGAGTATTATTCATATTCATAATCCATAAAAACAATCTGCACTGGCAGTGGGGAAAGTTATTTCTCCCTCTATGATGGATGGCACAGGGTGGTGTTGAGGAAGTGCAGTAAAGGCACAGTGCAAAGGCTGAGTGGGCTCAGCCAGTGGCAAGGCTGACAGCCCTACTTGAGGAATGCCTGTGTGTGTGACACCTGGCTTTTCCAGCCCCAAAGAAAAATCAGACTGCAGTTGCCAAAAAATGCTTCCTATCTGCAGCACTCTGAAAAGCTTAAGTTTGTATGTAAAATGCTTTCAGGGTAAACTGACCCCCTCAGACAAGACTGATGTCTAACACCGTTAGAAGGTGAACTCCAAATGAAGAGAGGAAAAGAGCCCATGCTGCTGCTCAGGGAAGAGCAAGCAGCACACCCCCGTGACTAATGTCTGCTCCAAGGAAGAGCAGTGCACGAGAGACTGGCAGTCTAGACAGGATGGGGTGTAGGGCGGTGGTGGTGGTAGGGTCCATCTTGTTTGCTGCAACTGTTTCACAATGACAACTTTCCCCACATCAAAAGCAGGGGGAGGGAGGGGAACATGCAGGCAGCCTTGCAGGAAGAGCAACCACATTTTTTAATAAAGAAGTCTGCCACCATTTATTAATGATACTCAGTTCATGTGTTAGAAAAGGTTATTTTGCTGCTTAATAGCTCAAGGATCATATTTTCCCATAGCTGTGTCACAAAGACCTGGATCCAGTTTATTATCTACCAATACATTTGATGCTGGCTAAGTTGATGCTAAGAATCTTCCAGCCTAGCCTATAGCCTACTTTTAGGAACTAGGCAAAACTACTATGCTGACTATTTTAATGCACCTTGCTAAACAATTACCCAACAGATTAAAAATATACAAAGAACAGCCGAGTACCCTGGGCATCCATACTCTGCAGTAAAACTATTTCTTCTTCCCTTAATATTAGCTCTCCAGTCATACAGCAGCTAGCCAAATGTCTCAAGTTTGAGCCTTTCAGGTAGGAGGATGGAATGGAGTAAGGGTGAGGAACGGACCTATTAGAAAACTTAAACCTTGTGAAACCAGAAGTTACTTGAAACAGTATTTAACAGTTGTTTAAAATATGCATAACTAGGTTTGGAACAGTTATGCTGATTTAGAGCACAAGCACATCTGCTTATGTGTAAGTAAATACAGTCTGACAGCAATTTGGATCATTGATCAGAAAGAATCAACTGCAAGTTTAATAAGCATTATTTGTATTCTGTGTAATAGTCTATTTGTTCTTTCAAGCCTCTGCAGTGATAACACATTAAAATCTTCCACTGTATACTAAATCTAAGGTACCTAGGCAAAGCATGGCATATTCCAGTTGGATGCTTCCCAAAACATATCGCTCAACTTCTTAAATATTACTGCCATCTGGCTACTAGGCTTTGTTTACCAAACAGTAGCTGCGCTCACATTTCTACAGCAGCTGTAGTAAAAAAATTCAAGTAATGTCATTTGGTTAAGTTACAATTCACGTTAAAAAAAAACAGAAAACCAAAACGATTTATCAAACCAGTTACTACTGTAGTTAGAAAAATCAAATATATATAGCTTTGTGATTTGCTCTCTTTCCTATTTCAGTGCTTCAGTGTTCCTCATTTCCCATCTACACTATCACAGGAAAAAAGTTAGTGAGGAATGTGTTTGAGTGAAATCAGTAGTCTCGCTTGTATTATCTGTAATTCCCTTCTGGATAAGTACTGGTGCTATAGAAGTATGACACTGAAATGCTGTTATACTAGTATCTCAGGTTGTTCTTAGGGTAAATGGCAAATCACACAATCCTCTCAAAGAGACCCCCAAAACAAGCTGTTCAGAGGCTTAAAGCTATGGCAGATTCTAAGGGCTCTTCCCAGTGTCTGGGCCACACTAAATGAAATAAATATTTCAATTATGACTACTCTGAAACAATGCACAATGAAAGCTGGGGAAGTCCTGGGAGCAGTGGGAATATTTAAATTGGAAAAGAGCCTGTGGGAGTTTTTCCTATTCCTAATTACAGTACATTGTATTAATCAGGCCTGGAAACCACAAACCCAAGGCTCTTTGTAACCCATTTGTCACAGCAGCACAAAACACACTTAAGGCCAAACAGGTGAAGAAGCATTCTCAGCAGCTTACTGTGTCAGTACCTTGTAAGTGTATGGCATATAGAGGAATTCCAATCTTGAAAAAAAGGCTGTGGCCTCAGACAGCAGATAAATGCCGCATAAAAGCCAGTGACGTATAATTACAGGAGTTTTTGGGGGTGGGGTGGGTGTGTGTTGTGGTTTTTTTCCCCTCTGAAAGTTCTGCTGTGCTTAAAACCTCACCTAAAGCTCCATCCAGATACCTACTCATTTCAATACTCAAATAATGAGATATGAAAGAATCTAGCAGTTGCTTAAAATATGCACAACTAGAATTGAAATAGTTGTACCAATCTGAAGCAAAAGCACATGTGTTTGTGTGCAAGAAAATACAGCCTGACAGCAATTTGGATCAACTACCAGAATCAACTGCAAACTTAATAAGCTATGGGATAATTAACAAGCACTGTTTGTACTTATGTCAATATGTTGAGCTATGTGCTGTTGGCCCAAGTTTTCCACTAGCAACTCTCTGCAAGTTTGGTACATGCATATGCATTCCTTGTGGCAGTCACAGCTCATTCCTAGATCTGAATGAAGACTGCAGACTGATAAAACACTTTACAGTCCAGAACAGCTCTGCAGGATGATTTTGCAGACACTATAATAGAAAAGAAGGGTCTCTTTGTTCTCATCCATACAGCAGAAATTTATGTCCTACCGTTTGTTCACATGTTGATGTTTTAGAAAGAATTTCGTACATTTGCAAGCATTAACTAGGCTTTTACTTCTGTTTCTCCTCTCTCTGGAGCTGGATTACCCCATTCCCTATAAGCGGTATGTTCACTTCACGGTCCACCGTGACTGGCAAAGGTACAGAAAGAATATGGCCAAGTTTTAGCCCGAGCTGACTCAAGTGCTTTACACAAGATTTCAGGCTGTAAGAGCAGCTTCCTCTTGCTAGGGATCAAACCAAAAAGGAAAATTAAAAAAAAAAAAAAAACCCATACATATTTGATCCATAAACAATCAAAAAACCCAACAGTCCCCAATTATAAGAAAATCATTCAATACATATGGAAATCAATGAGTCTATAAAGTAAAATACGTTCACAAATGCATAACTTTTCTGACACTTGCAGGATCATTAGGGGTTATATATGAACCCTCTACTAGGCCCAAAAGAGATACTGAGAAGATAAGTATTTTCTCTTCCCATTTTACACTAAACTGCTTTCAGAAGATCATCTAATAAGAAGGAACCACATTAGCTCTCCTCAAATATTTTAATAACATTGTGTTTTTCATCCCTAAGATAAAATAAACCCTCATATAAAAGATTCAATAACAAAATATTAATGAACAGTAATAACATGATCCTGAGATTTTATGATACAGCTTAGCCCCTGAGTATTTGAAGGTGACCACTGCTTCCTTCTCCCATCTAGCTGGGAAACTTAAAGCAGGATTGTGCTTTAGATAAACAAAACCAATACAGGTTATACAGCAGAACACGCCATGCAAATCTCCGAACAGGTAAGTAACGAAAAAACCAGTGAACAATTAAAGGCTGCTTTTCAATTTCTAAAGTTTGAACAAATTCAAGAATTACATATTCCTTTCTCTGATGCAGACCAACAAGCGAGCAGACAAAAAATACAGGTAAGAGACAAAGAGACAAGATAGAAGAACTGCAACACCAAATTACTACTCTAACTCCACTTATCTCCTAGAGAAAACATCTACTACTGCAGTGCTTGCTTCAGAAACACTGCAGTCTTTCAAGAGATTAATTTCAGATGCTACAAGCACAGCTGACACAGAAGAATAGTACTGAAGTACCAAATTTAGTTTAACTTCTTTTTGGAAAGCGATAGAAAAGAAGAATGCATTACCTTGTACAAAGACGTACTGGTTTTTGATACTGCCTTCTATCTTCCACCCTGACCTTTCATGTGTTTCTTTTATCTGGTAAATCTGATAATGACAGAGAGTTGGCACTGACGCACTAAGTGTTCTTCCTGCTTCTATAGCATATACTTACATGCAGTTCCAATGTCAGTGAAATCCCCAGGAGCTAAAGAAGATTTATATTTAGTTTTTCCATCTGACCTCCAAGGTGTATACAGCAATCTAAACACTTAAATGAAAGGTTTCACGAAGTGGTGTTGGTTTTATTTCTCTCTCCCCTCCTTTCTCCCCCAAATCTTCAGTTTTGTGACAAGAAGAAATCCCCTTTTAATAATCCCGTCAGCTTCTGACCCACACCTAACTGCTTCTACAGTGCTAAGTAATAATACCAGCTGGGGTAGCTATAGATGAAAGCATTATTCATTTGCCCTGGGCTTCAGGAGCCATGTCTATGGTTGAATTTGCACAGGTTGTCTAGATTCCATCACCATCTCTCCAATAATAGAGACACATCTAAATTCAAATGTAGCACAGGCCAAAGTTTAATTTAATGTTGTTGAGAAGAGGGAGGCAGAATTGTTTTGAAATTCTCCCTGAAAAGCAGCCTGTTGTATTAGAACAAAGCAGCTTGTTTCTATCGTTCCTTTGTCTGACAAGTTTGGGCTGGTTAGAAAGGTCATTTATGCCTCAAAGCATCAAATTAACATTTGAGGACATGAATTTTAAAACTGGCTATTTGCTTCTGCTCTCTAAAATACTAATGATTTTTTCTTTAAAAAAAAAGAAAAAGAAAAGAAAGAAAAAGACATAGCCAGACCCCAAAATGAAAAAGAGCCTTTTCCTCAGGCAAACTAGGCATTGATTTTGCATCCATGTCAACACAAGATGACTATATCTTAATTAAACCTCACAAATTAAACAGGGAGTTCAAGTGGTGTCAAACAAAAATATTGTTTTATTACTGATTAAATACTTTTTGGCATACCATATACAACTTTATCCCTTCCCCCACACAGGCAAGCTCCAATATTCACAATGTGAAATTCCTGCTACCAGCAACAGCTTCCAGGCATGCTTTGCACTGACTTGCAATCGTTAATACAATACTGCTCATCTTGCTAGTCCCGATTTTAATAAACTACATCCCTACTCAAAACACAAGTACAATTTTTTATAAGGACTGGGGTTTTAAAAATAAATAAAGCTTATGTGCTTTCAGACTAGATAACCGTACTTTTGGGACCAGGTTCTCTAAATACTATAGGCCTTCCACTCCCCATCTCTGAAAATATCCGTGGTTTTCTTCGACTTTCCACAAGTAGCGTCAGCTAAGAACTGCATTTTTGTGAAAACCTTACAAGTGTACAAAACATTCACAAACCCACAAATAATTCTTCTAAAACAATCAAGCTGAACTCAAACTATTCTAAACAGGTAGAGTTTGAGCAAAAGCTCATATCTGGTCATTTGCTTCCTCCAGCTCTCTGAAACATATTCAGCTCTGTTGTATTCATTCCCCCCCTCCCAGTAGATGGAAGCAGGAAGACAAACTGCAGATAATGTTCTCTGCCACATGGAGGTCTTGCTGGATAAAGAGGTTCTAATTTTAGGCAGTAATTCCCAAACAATAGCACCACCCACTCAACTCAAGCAGCCTGTGCAGCAGTGGCTGGCAAAGCCAGTGGCTACTAAGTTGTTTCAAAGAGGTGGGGCAGCGGGAGGAGCCCAAGGTAGGACACACACATGATGTTAACATTGGCAACCTCCTTGGGAAGCGTCCCTGCTTGCCAAAACCAATCACCCAGAATTCACTTGAGATTGGTTTTTAATGCTCCATTCAATGGCAAATTTGTATTTATGGATGACAAGCCACACTGACCATAAAATAAACTTCTAGGAATTGTCCAAACCTTTCAGCCAAAAAAAGAACCTCCTTTCTGCTCTTTCACAGTCAGAACCATTTCAGACTCAGCATCAGGGACAGCTCAAATACCTATTACCGAGTGTAACAATTCATTTCCAGCCAGAGCAAGACTCTCAGAAACTCCAGGCACTTATTGGTATCTTACACATACACCCATAATCTGAAAAAAATCAACTAGATAGTACTCCTTCTGTGACAAGTGTAATCTGTAGCCTAGAAGTTGCTAGGCACTAGCTCATAGCAAATACTATTGTAAATTGCCAGTACAAAAACAGCTGTTTTGAAGGCAGAAAAAAAATTTCAGACAACAGATCCTCACACAGGCAAGTGAAGTCAAAGTTTTCTTCATGTTTCCACCTGTCGATGTGAGAAGTATCTCAGTGCTTTATGTCAAAACAGGGAAAAGAGCAGTGAACAAAGAAAAAACCCAGCCTGCCTAAATCCGCTTATAAAAATGCTGCTTTGTAACTTTCCGGTAATTGTTATTTGTGTTATTTGTTGATACATCAGTGCACGGAAAAGAAAGAGTATTGTACAGAGTTGCTTCCACATGCAGAGGAATTATTCTTTGAGTGTGCATTATCAGCACAAGAAGCCAGATACTGTACTTTTTGCAATCAATTTGCAGCTAATAATTTTTTAATAAACTCTTATTAAAACCACCATATAATTCCAGACAGGCAGGAGCAACTATGTCAGAACTGGTGAATTCTTTTCTTTTTTATTTTTCATTTCAGTTTACAGTCAACATGTCGTTGGAAAGCTAAGATCTGTGCAGCAACCATCACAACAAAGAGCATACTTTGAGATAGCCTCAAGTTTCCAAAATGTCATGAATTTGGCCAAAACCAAGCCCTGTACTCTTCCAATCCGCTCCTACAGATGCAACAAATCTCAAAGCACTGGAAAAATGCAGATGACTCTGCATCTCCATGTACTACTACAGTATTGTGACAAATACCACTGTGTTGCAAGAATTTGTCATCTTGTACAAAAGAGCTCTGTTAACACTTTTCAAGGCTAGAACAAGGTTATATCATGTTTCATGGGAAACAATCATCTGTACTTGAGCTATCAGAAGCAGTTAACGGTGAGGACGCAAAATCTCTTTAACCAAATGCTAAGTGAGCAGGGCCTTCTAGTAACACAGGCCAGCCACATCCAAACCACTCCAACTGTTGTCTTGCTTTCAGTATGCAGACAAAAGACACGATTCAGCACAACGAGGTGTGCCATTTACATACTACAGTTAATAAAACACAGTTTCTATTTTGCAAAATAAGGTAAAAAAAAAGAGTAGAATGTAGTCAAATCAAAATTCAAGTGAAAGAGATACAAGATTCAAATAAACACTCAGATACAAAAAACTTTCTAGGGGGACTGAAAAGACGTTTTAACAAAGTTAAAGAAAAGGCTCCATTCACCCATTTAGCTACAGTCCCTGGTGGATACAGTTATTTTACTGTTATTGGAAGCATTAAGAGAAAAATTCAAATAACTTACGATGGTCAAGCCAGCCACTCGCAGTCAAGTCTACGCTGTGCGGAGCTCTGAGCCACAAACTGCATTTGCTGTGGGGGCTTCCAGAGACATTAATATCCAGTTTCTCCCTACTGCTGCTCAGCTGAGACTCCTGCAGCCCCCCAGGATCTCCTGGCAAAGGGCACAAATTACACTGTCACTATGGCTCATGTCCTAGTGTAGAGAGTATATGGGACACTGGGCAGACAGACTTAAAGTAAAGTGTCTGGGGAAGGAGACATGGCAAAGGAAGCAATATGCAGCAAATGGGATGGGGCAGAAGGGTTATTTGTCACCTCTACCATGTCCAAATACCATGAAGGCAAGCATCAAGCCAGAGAGATTTTCATTCTTCTGATTCACCCAACCAGAGGGAAGAGAGAACAAAAAACGACAAAAAACCTCTGCTGTTTTAAAGCTAGAGGGGCATTTCCATCCCCACCCTGTGAAAATTATAGCTGCAAAACAAAGCCATTTTTGTGCCATGGCACATTGAGAGGGGGAGTGGGGGTGGCAGCAAGAAGGGGAAACCTTGGTATCCTTACATGTTCTACAAAGAGTTCTACTCAGAAACACTAGGAATGCCCTTTACTGTACTTAAAACCAAATTTTTTTGGCTACTTGTAATATTCAGGAAACTAGTTGAGTGTTACTTTCTTACCTAATCAAAAAGCTGACTAATTCATTACTCCTGATTTATCTACCAACTCTGAGAGTGCTCTGCTCTTGGCTCTCTGTCTACAGGAGTTCACTAGAGGGTCAGAGGAGTGTGCCCAAGACAGACCTAGTAGGGCAAAGCCGGAGAAGAGAAAGTGGTGTCTTAATCACAGCCCTTACTAAAGTAGTTTCTATAGAAGCTGTATGTGAAGTTGCCTTTCAGTGAATGCCTCTAGAAAAGAAGTAAGGCAAGGACATGTTGTGTTTGGTATTTCTTTAGTTGTTAAAACTCAAGGTAAGGATGTAAATTTAGCCCCAGTACCCCTTTGCCTAAACAACTGATAAAGAAATAAAACCAACATGATACTTAATACTCTTGTCAGGGAAAAGAGGGTTACCCAGGCAAAGCAGCTAGTACACATGACATTTACTAGGAGTTTTATCTCTTTGACTATTACTCTCTGCCTATTAAGAGGGACACAACACCTGTAATTGCGAAGGGGCTGCTGCTACATTGTTTTAGCTTTTTTAGAAGATTTTTTTTGGCATTTTGTTCCTGTGTGCTTACACTGGCATTGTACAGAATTGCTAATACTGCAACAATATAGATGGACAAGACCTGTACAAGACAGGACCCATCAGCCAGCAGAGCACAAAGGGAAAACAATGTCCCATTTGGGTACTGATACTGCAGCACTTGCTTTATACTTCCAGGTTTCCATGGGGGTTTGTTGTTTTTCAAAATGACAGTAAATGCTACACTGCGCAGGATTTCTTAGTGGATACATTACATCACTGGGTGTATTTCTCCTTCAGTTTACAAGGGAAAGAGCCTCCCTCTTCCACACCGAAAGAAAGTCGTGATGAGGAAGAACTTCCAAGGTACAAGAGCAACAAGCACTGCACCTGAAAAGACAGGCTCCAAAGAGAGTGAAACAGCCAATGCAAGGTACACCATCTACTGTGACACCAGTGAAAACCAACTAAACAACCAAGATTGCTTCTACCACGTTAATTCAAGATTTTACATTAAAAACTGTCTATAAATTCATGCTTACATAGAAGTTTTAGTGAAGCCCACAACCTTGAAGTTTAATCCGTCTCCACACATCAAATTAAGCTTCTGACAATTAATTCCAGAAGCAGGCAATATGTTAAGCTTTAGGCAGTGCCTATTATTTGTGGAAATGCTGAACTTCAATGAGTATCTCAGGGCTCAAACCCAGTATATGCAATTTCTATGCAATGCACAGCAGTGTTCAGGAAGCTTAAAAGCTCCAAACTCCTGTTTTATATGGTCTATGCTGCATTTAACCAGACTTAGTCATTTTACAGCTCAAGAGGAAATCCCAAATTGTGCTCACTGGAATGAGGTGTAAAACTAGTCTGAGTCAGAGAGGCAACCCAGAGGCTTCCTCGTAGTCATGCTACTGTGTTACTACTGCTCGGATGCCCCAGACTGAACCTGAGGCACCACTCTGGTATGCACTGTCCAGCAGCACTCATGAAATTTAATAACAATCTCTAACAGACAAGACAGGAAAAGGACAGTGGAGAAAGCAACACACAAGCAAAGTGACTCACCCCGAGTCATGCAGTACCTCAGTAGTACATAAGACATTTGCTTCTTCCAGCTCCTAAAGCCCCAACCACTGACTAGGTTATGTCTCAAACAAATTTTAAAGGTGTTTTCCATACTAGCACATCTGGTCTTTTTTAGCTCTGCTTAAGACTTGGCCCCCCACTACCATCTGACAAAGAATTTAGTGAACTAGACACCTGCCTTGTACAAACGAGTATTTCTTTTTAACAGCTTCAAAACGTTTTATCTCCGGTCTGCTGACTGCCCTCTCATTTGTCCTCGTTATTATTTGGAAGAGGTGACTATACTGATGCCACCTACATCTGCTATATCTATCATCCGCAGGACAGGAAGTGGAAGAGTAAAGAGAAACTGGCTTCTCTTGAGGTTTTCTTTTATCGCCCCTCTCCTTCACAACTAAATCGGTTCCATCCTGTATTTACATTTAAACTCCAAATGGAGTCCTGAAACGTTTATCTCTAATTTACAACAGGACTGGACTGCTCTATACAAGACTTAGTGACAAGTACACACTGACCAGAGAACTGTGATGAGAAACACTGTCCCAGAAGTTTGGCAGATTTGGTAGTGAAGACTTGAACTGGTTATAGGAGAAAAGGTAGCCCCCTACCCCTCCAAAAAAAACCCCAAGCGTATTAAAAAAGCCAAGGAAAGGGTTCCAAAGAAGCTGCCTGGACCTGCTTAGCAAGCATCCAGGCAGCCTAGAAGCCTCTGCAATCCAACACTTCTCCAAAAAGCCTTTTTTTTTAAAAACAAAGGAAGCATTTAAGTAATACTCCATCTACCTATAGTGCCAGTAAGGTTCATAGTAAAACACGCTTTCTGTCATATTTCTGCAGCCTGCATATTTTCCAGATACGATCGTTTTTTATATTTGTGCCACAACAATCCAGAATCACAGAGCTGCACTGAATCTGTGACAGGGCTGAAAACAACATCACCCAGAAGGCAACCAAATTCAGGAACAGGTTAATTTTATTAATTTTACCTTAAAGTCTGACAACTTTCCACAGTCAAACCGATATTTATTTTTTTTTTCAGAAATTTCCTCTAATTTAAGAGGAAAAGGGGCTGCGATGGCACCGTGGTGTCGCGGTGCTCGCTCCTCGCCCAGGCAGGCCGGGGAAGCGCTCCGACGGCGGAGGCCAGGCACGGCCTCCCGGACCTCCGCCCTCGCGGCCTCCAAAGCCGCAGGCGGGCTTCTGCGCCCTCATCCCCGGCTCGCCTGCAGCCGGACACCAAGCACACACGCGGAACTCGCGGGGCTGCGCAGCACGCGCGTATTTTTGCGTGTTTTCTTCCACGCTGCAGGCTGAGGGGGGGCGGGGGGCAGGGTCCCGCCTCGGCCGCGCCGCGCCAGCCCCCGCCCGCCTGGCCCTCAGCTGAACCGCCCGCCTGACGTCAGCTGGCGGCGGCGGCGGCATTCCTCAACAGCTCAGACGAACCCACTGGTGGGAAGCTTACAAAGCCCTCAGCTGTAGTGAGGCAAGCGAAGGCTTGGCCGGGAGCCAGACGACTGAGCTCAGCATTTTGTAATGCACTTCCTTTTTACTTAACAGCTTGCATAATGCCTCGGCCCCTTCCACCTTTAACCCCTTACGCACCCGCGCGCCTCCCTCCTCCCCCCTCCCCCCCGACCCCGGCCGCTCTCCCTCAGAAACGCCGGGAAACAAGCGGATAGAGGCCGCAGCGACCGGGCTGCTACCGCCGCGTTTCCTCAAATCTGCGTGTCGGAAAAACAAGCGGAACTCGCCACAAATACCGCAAAGCGGATGCAAATCGGGCCGTAACATTCACAGCCAGAAAAACCACCTTAAAAAACCACCTTAAATTTCCTCAGGTTCCACCCAAGCCCGTGTGTTGACAGCCAGACACGGAGAAACCGTACTGACGGCAGCTGTGAGCGCAGCCAGGTTTGTGTGTGCGGACCTACACCGGAGGCCCGGCTGCGGCTGCGCCCGGCCCCGGCACGGCGGAGGGGCGGGCAGGCCGCCGCCCCGGGCAAGCGGGAGGCGCGGCCCATGCGGCCCCCGCGGGCCCAGCCGGACACGGAGGCGCCCCGCGGATCTGAGACCAGAGGTGGGGAGGACGCTAAGAATAGCTGTGGTCACGGCCTGCCCCATCTGCCATGCAAATGTTTTCCAATAAACGCTACAAATCTGAAGAAAACGAAGGGAGCTTTCTGACGGCCACGTAACCGTAGTTTCCGCAGCTCGTTCACAACGCCCTGCTACTTCTGAGGCTGCACGGTTCCCGTTCTAAAGCTGCAAAGACGGTGCGGCGTAGTAAATCCCATCCCACCACCTCTCCCATGCTATTTTCTGACTCGGAAGACGCCGACCCATTTTTAGCCTTCTGCACCCTGAGTGCAGCCGCGCTACAGCCGCAGGACTGTCACCGCTCATAACTCCCCCCCCCAAACACACACCAGTTGTGTTGCAACTACCACCACAAACAACAGGCATCAAAGAAGGCTTCACTGTCCATGAAACTCTTTTTGAAAAAGTTTGAGTGAAGTTAAGCACATGAGCTTGAACTAGTTTACCACTGTCAAGTGCAAGTGTCAACAGCGTGCAACAAATTCCCAGATACTCACTGCCATTTTCTAACTTTCTCCCACCGGTCCCCGCTCTGTACCAAGTTCAGCACCAATTTTCTGAGCACGTGCCACACAAGAATACTCTTCTAAAACCTGACAAGTTTTTGCCCTTCTACATGAAGACCTACCCAGTACACGCTGCCTTGCCCAGCAAGGGGCACTCATTTTTAAATAACAATCACCTTACGAAATACCAGTATAAAATTCTTCAGTTTTGGCTATCAGCATCACAGCATTGCAGATTCGGCAAACCATATATCAAATAATCCGAGAAACATCATCGTGAAAGTAATTTTTTTTTAAAAAAAGTAAATTTTAATTCAGCTAGCAAGTAGGTTGATGGCAACACATAACTGTTAGAGAACATTCTTTTCAAAAAGCAGGAAGCATTTTACATATATTTGGTTTTGATGAGCTGTTTCCCAATCTCCAATACTGTTATCACAAGTAATCATACTCCTGTAAGCATGTCAGGTGACCCAACTCCAAAGACAAAAAAAAAAAATATCTGCATTCTTCCCGAAGAGGAGCCAGCACAGTGTCGGCAAGGACTCCTAAATTTACCTCTTTTTTTTAAATGACAAACTAGACTTCCTAAAATGGATGCTCATGTTTCTGATCAGAAACACGAGTTCCAACTTTTAAGTTCCCCACTTAAAGAAAAAAAAAAAAAAACAAAACAGGAAGACAGCCAACTCATATAGCATTCCTAAGAATTGGACATTGCTCTGGGACCATCAAAACAAAACAAAAGCTTTGACTTCTGAACTGTGATTTTTTTCACGCTACATTTTAATTTGAAAGAGATCATATCAACCTGTGCTCCTAAACTAAATGAGGAGGCGGGACAGGAGAAAAGAAAGCATGTTCCTTCCCTCACACTCCCTCTGTGAATCTGTGCAATCTACAGCATGGTTTCAAGGACAGTCGCTTTTCCGGTCTTCTGTAACCATCACCATTAGGAAGTGTAGAAGCTCCAGACGTCAAGACTCTCCAGAGCACAAGCTTTACATAGTTACAAGACTGCAACACATGTGGCACTTAAAATTTTAACAGATAGCGTAAAGGATTTCAAGTATTAACAAATTCCTGACATTCTGCAACTCCTTTCACATTAAGTTTTACTGCCACATGCAATCTGTGCAAGATTAATAAACTGGACAAATGGAAGAGTTAACAACAATGTGCAAAAGCATTTTATTTGAATGCATAACTGACATCCCGAATGCATGGAATGAATCAGTTCAATGCCTTAAAAGCATCAGGGCACTTATTTGAATAGAAGTTCCCCATAGCTACTATAACAGCCACAACATACATATTTTAAGGCAAGATTTTATCAGCATATACAGCAACACAAAAAACTCAAGTGCACTAGGGAATGACTTAATACTTGCTGTGGGGGCCGTAACTTTTAGTTTTCTCGACATTTACAAATTTGGTCTGTGCTTTAAATATGTGAGATCTGTATTTCTTTTACATTTAATAGACAATTGAGTTGGAAAGGATCTGTTTCTCTAGCTGATCTATCATTGCAGTGTACAATTCACAGATTTAGGGACATTAATCTTCCTGAAGTACTCCTAACAATGCCAATTCCCACAAACTGACTAAAATGTTCCACTCGGTAACTGACAGCAGCATTAAAGGGATTTCAGTTATTGAGCTTCCACCTTCCTAGTTCTAAGTTTTCATTTGTGTTACTTGCATGAACTACTAAAAACAGCTCCCCATGAGCCTCCCTCATTTCTTCTGTTCCTGTAATGCCCTTGAATCAGGTTTGCTGATAACTGTAAGACCCACAAATTGAGAAACGTTTAGTGTTTCCTTTAGACACTACAGTGTTACAAAACTGAAATTAACAATTACTTTCAGATGTAAAGTGGACAGACAGTTAAACTTAGATTTAACTTTCTGCCACATTTGTAACACTTGCCAGGGTGATTCCAGGTAGTGCTCTCATTGAGAATGATATCCCTTGGGTGGTTTTTACCATGTCTCCATCGTAATTATCTAGGCAGTCCTCAAAAGAAAAAAGGTCATCAGCGCAGAAGCCCACCACAGTATGTGCACATCATTTCTGGCTCCTCTCAGGAATCTGAAAACAGAAAAACTATGGTCTACAGGCTAATACGATCCTAGCAGCATTTAGTATCACCATGTTTGTGTTTCACTACTAGCCTACTATTTGAAAAAGCTGAACATCTCAATACTAGTGTGGCAGTTGCTGCCATCTTCAAAAGTCCTCAAATAATCCCACTCTTAAATTTCTCAGTTTTCTACTTGCCACTGGCCTTCTCTCACTAAACCAGTAAAGTTTTAGTTGTGTCTGCTTTTTAGCCTTTGGATTGTTTTTAAGCTTCTTTTTAGCTCCAGGGGGCAATTTGAAAAGGCTTTAGGGTAGGGGTTTGCAGTCAAGAGAGGCAAACAGCTATGGAATTTCAAAATTATTTCCTATGGTTTTTTTATTATTTTTTTAAAGCCTTTTGATTTCAGAAGAAATTAAATCATGTTTTTTTAAGACTTCAGTTGAAAATAATGCACAATAATTATGCACCTATTTAGCCTGTGAAACCACATGTTCACATCTTTGTTCTCATTCACTCTCCCCCTTCCTATTTTTTGCTACAGCCTTTTGCATCGTAATTTAAGAACAAGCATTTAAGAGCTTGACTAACTGGTAACATGAGTTTACACAGGATCTAGCACAAACAAGATAAAAATAATAAAACATCATGCAGTAAAGTACAGGTGGATAAGGGCAGAGATGGCAGGGAAGTTCTGGGGTGGCAGTGTACACAAGCTCTGAAGAAATCCTTCAGTCATCTACAGGCATTTCCTCTACCAAACCAGCCAAAGATGATGACTTTATAAACCCTAAACAAATAATTCATTTTTTGTAAGGTGGGAAGGTACAACCAAAAAGCTTCAAAATGTTAATAATAAGAAAGAGAAAATCCACAGGAAAAACTTCTCTAACACATGAACAAGGAAGTGAGGAGAAGCAGAAGGACAAATTCGGCAAAAAAGAAATGGAAATTTTAACTGTATGATCAAGAGAAAAGCTAAGGTGGTTCTTGTAACCAATAAGCATCTTGTAACCAATACATTTATTGAAGTATAAATTACTAGCCTTGCAACCATTTTTAGAGACAACCTCTAGTGCTAAACTTCACCCTTTTTAAAGCTAGCAACTCTACACAAATTCTGTTTAAGAACAAACTCCACTGTTATTTTTCATTTATATAGATTAAGACATGGTTTTCTCCTGTGAGCTCTGCACTTCTGAAAGATCCAATTCTTAGTCGTCTCTACAAACCCTTGTTTCATTCAAAAGAGGCCTAAACCAAAAAAAAAAAAGTTTCAAGTTACCTTAAGTTGTCCCTTACCTACCTTAACTATTCACTGCAGCACAAAATGTAAAGTGCACAGATACCAAGCGATTTCAAGCAGCTGTTACTACCTTGTGTTGTGGTGTATCAATGAAGCTTTGATCATCAGGCTATTTCATGAACTCTATAGCGAAGACCTAAGGAACAACAGATGCTGCAGGAACACCTCTCCTTCCATTTTCTCAGCCAACAATGTATTTCAGTAAGCAGGGCAGCATATATTCCCACTTTCCATCAGCAGAACACAGGAATTTGGAAAAGCTTGCCCACTGAGGCTTTACATGGTCTTTTTTACACGCAGAACTACATCAGATAAACCACATCCTTGAAAAAGCCACATGGGGGAAAGGGACACTTTGCTGTCACATTTTTTTTCTTCATCCTTTTAATTCTGGGTGGTGAGGGGTGGTTGCTGTTTCCTCCTTCCATCTTGTTTTTTTGGAGAAACTTCTTCAGTGGCTAGGCCTAATGTAATATAAGAGCTGGCTAGGAGAAACTAGATAAGCCAGATACAAAGGGGACTCCCCAACTCTGTCTTGGTCAAAGATTTGCTGCCTTAGCATAAGCACAGATTAGAAGAAGGTAATGAAGTATTCCATTAATGGTTTATGATTAGCAGTGGGAAATCCGTAGCACCTCAGGCTAACTTACCTACAGGCATGACCTCACCTGTGTTACTTGCAGCATTACGGAAGCGGCAAAAGTTGTGGAAGGTGGCGCCAGCCACTGGCGCTCATTTTCACCCCCTACTCTATCATCTCAAATTTTGGTGAAATGCCTCTCTGTGGCCTCACATCCTGAACTGAATCAAGAAACAGACCCAGCTAGCAGCAAAAAAACAAAGAAGACACAAACCTATCTTTCACTGGCTAAGTTCCCCAACCCACATCTCCACATCAGGCTGAACACAAAACAGAACCCCCACTTTTGCTGGCACAAATAAAGTAATTAGGGCAAAGGCAGAAAGAAGCAGCTAAGAACTCATACTGACATTGGGAGAAACATGTGAAACTGCAGCTTAAATCATACTGTTCACTGAATTCCCCCCACTGGACACAGCACAAGGTAAAATGAACTTGCAAACATTTAGGAATTCCCATCTTAGGAATTTTTAAATACGTTTTTACTAGTTTAAACTGTAAGTTTCAAAGTAAAACTGGCTAAACCAAAAATGCAACAGCTTCCATACAAAGACCATAGGTAAACACACACACACACCAGTAACATTTGTTCTCTCCCCACTGCACTTTCAAACTGTAAAAGAGCTCAGAACCTACACATCACTTAAGCCGCTGACCTGATAAAAACATCAGTCCCTGAACTTTTTTTTTTATTCTTACCACTACTTTAGCTACCAAGCCACCACAGCGTAAACACTCACGAAGCAGTCTTTCACAAGCACTCTGAATATGCAATACTGCACTCCATGCAATTTGAAGTAAAAACACTAAGTTCCAACCTCTCTATTTCATTATGATATGGTTCAGGGTATATATTGCTAGTTATTCTTTCAGAACAGTTTTGCAAACCTCTAGCAAGGGTTAAACCTGTTTTATTGAAATTGTCAAGCCCCTAACAAGAAGAGGCACAAACCCTACTTATACAACATGCTGGAACTTACTATGCTATCTTCAAGCCCTTACAGAGAGCTGTTCTAGTTTAAGCTACAATCTTTCCTGTATTTTCTGCCTACAACATACGTATCATTCATTAAAAAAATGCAATTACCTGCAAGGAAGCATCATCATCTAATTAGAACTGCATCTCTAGCAACGGGATGACACAAGGAGTACCATCATCACAAGGTTCAAACAAAACTTAAAAATACAATGGCTGTATCAGGATGCTCCAGCAGTACTGTCTTTACAATTGTGTATCAAACAAACCATCACACAAAGAAGGATCTTCAGACACTTAAACATAGCTCATAAGCTGCTACTCAATTTCCTGTTCAAAATAGACTCTGAAGAATACAGTGGATCACAAAAAGTTGGAAACATTCCTGCCTTGCACCAACAGGGCTAAAACAGTGGTATTCCAGAGACAAAATAAAATATAATGAGCAAACAGGATTGCCAAGTGCATCAAAACACTGCAGTGTAACTGCTAAGGCAAAATTAAGAGGCATTAGTGACTCAAAGCTACCCCATCAAATGCCAAAAAAAGTGGGTAATATATTTACTATCCAAGAAAAGCTACCATTACAGAAAAAAAAATTGAGACACAAGTAATGTCAATCTTGCAGGTTGTTTAAACATCACAGCAACAACACCGCCTACAGCAGTAATGTTTGCAGTTTCTAACAAAGCCTCCAGGCTCTAATTGTATTTACAGAATGCTGGGCGTGGGCAGGTGGGTGCATGTGAGTGTTCTCATTTGTATCCTGATACATTAGAAGATTTTGTCCCAAAGTTAAGGATGAGGATGTAAAAAACAGGGAGGATTGTCCTAGCTAACAACACTGTACTGAGGTCCCAGGGAGTTTGATCCAGACTGCCTTTATAAAGGGGCAGTCTCTCTGCAAACATGAGAGTGAAGGCCAAAGCAGATTAGCAGTCACCTAACCTCTCAGCAGCCTCCTGGAAACTTCCTAATGGACCAAACAACAGAAACTGGCTTTGCAAAATTGAGATGTAGAAACCAATCCAACCCTGCCCAAGTCATCTCCTCCAAAGATCTTTAGGGAAGACAATGATCCCCAGGGAGTATCTGTTTCCTCAGAATGGCCAACTTTGTTGAAGTCTCCTTTCGGTTTTAATACAAAGAATTTAGCAACAATGAAATACAAATAATATTTCTACAGAATTTCCTTCTCATTGCTCCTAAAATACTGTATTTCTCAAAGACTAAGTCATAATAAAAATTCTCTACTTCAAGCCCTTTTATTTCATTGCTGTTACTTCAGGGAATGCAACTTTAAAAAGTTATCTTTACGAAGAGCAGCCTTTTAATTAGGTGGTGGTGGTTACCTCAGATTTTATCCAAAAACCTGATACTATACTTCAGTCATCCTGTAAGGGCACATATTATAACATGTAAGCCAAAGCTATGCCAAAATTCCTACTGAGAATTTACTCCTATCTCATGTTTCAAGGAAGCTGGCTTTTAACGGAAGGGACAACCTTAGCAATTACTGTAGAAGGTGAAGACATGAATGGTTTATGTGTGAAACCAAAGTATTTAACTAAATCCTGTCACAGATTTGGTTGCAGCAACATCTACTTCTGAGCCAGAAAATATTTCAAGTTACATGATCATCTCCTCCCCAGGATTGTGCTGGTCAGAACAACTTCTTCCCTTTCTGTCAAAGGAAATGGCTAGGTAGAATCTACAGATGTTCTTGCAAGCCAGTCTCTGCTGTTGCTTCACTGGCCCTGCACAGAATGAAAGAACTGAGAAGGAACTATGGCTTCATCCTAGTTGCCCCACGGGACATGGTCTAATCTCTAGACAAAATAACTTCATAACCTAAAGACACTGAAGAGAAGACAGAGTCTCCATGCTCCAGCAAAATGGAAGCACATCTGTTCACCGAAGCTTTAAACTCAGCTCTATTTTGTCTTCTGAAAATTTTAGGAAAGACAGAGGTTAGGCCAACCTGCCCCTCTTAATTACTGAGGAAAAGATCTGAAACACAAACAGGCAGAGCCAACAGGCTGTGGTTTGCCTGCTTACATCCTCTGCTGACAAGAACTCTTCTGTCTCTGTCATCTTGACAAAAACAGATCAGAAAAATGAAGTGTGCAGAACTTCTAAAGAAGATCCCAAACATGCCAATGTTGTCTCAGTCATACTGCTCTACAGTGACAGTGAACTGTAGAGGCAGAGGACAGGAACAGAAGGAGCCAAAATAGCTTTATTGGTTGGCAGTTTCCCTGTCAGGAAAAAAAAACACAAAACCCAAACAAAACCAAAAACCCTACCCACATATCTGCACCAAAAACCCTGCCAGACCAAGTTGCTTAGACCCAAATAGCTTTGCCTTTTGGACTGAAAGCATTCACTTGCCTCATTTGGTTAGGTATTTAAATTCAAACCCATCAACATGCTCTTCAGTCCCTACATTCCATTACTATGTCAGTTCACTGTGGACTTGTAAACCTCTGAATTCTCTCTAATTAAGTCTTACTCTAGAAGAATTCAATTTATTCTAGCTCCCTTATACTCTGAGAGACATTTTCTTATTCATTTCAAAGATTGGGTTAAAATAAACAAGATGCAAGGCAAAATTTTAGTGGGGATGGGATTGGTGAAATGAATACTTTGCTAAACATGTTAATGGCACGGAGGGAACATCAATGAGCAAAACTCACTTGTCACTGATGTAATCGTGAGTCCTCTGGCTGTACGAGACACTTTCTTGTGTCTGGCGTGATCCTAAACATTTTAATTTTTACCTAGACACAATTCTTCAATGATCGATTACACAGTATACAAACTCATCTTTAACTACCATGAAATCATTTGTATTACATTCAAGGTGAACTCCATGTCTTTTTCTGTAACTTAATCTTTTTAAACATACTCTTAAAAGCAACAGTAGTATTTCTGCAATTTATTCTAAACAAAACACTGTCAGCCATATAATCTCTACCATGACCTTTTCCTGCATGTTTATCTCCACCTGCTGCAAGATGTCCTCAAAAGTACGTCGGAAGGCTACAGCTTTACAAATTCCAAGTCAGCTTAGGTCCACCTAAATGAATATTCCCAACAAGAAGTGAGATTTGACAACTAGGCTGTGGCTATGACTTCATCCTTACATATCCAGAGGTGATGGCTGCAAACGCTTGAGGTTTTCCACCGAGTGTTCAAAGACATAAGCAGATCTTCACTGGATGCAGGGGCAGGGGGGAGGTAAGAAATTTTGCCTGAATTCCCCCAAAGGAAGACCATTTTCAAACATGAAAATTTGCGAAGGAAACTGTATTAGAATTCTAACTGAGATGGGTTCAAGCACATAAACTGGATTTAAAAGTCAAAAAACCACATTGCTTCCTTGTTTCCAGAACATTTTCTTACTTCCTTATTTTTTTTCTTTTATTTTGAAGGAGTTACCTGCAAACATATATAAAGCTGTATCATTACTGCACTTCAAATTTCCCTCTGAGATCAAGGTCTAAAACTTTGATTGGAAGGTTGTATCTGTATCTACATCCATTTTACTTCCCAGTCTTCCAACCATACATCAGCCTTCTATCTAAACCACTGCCTACCTGTATTTCCCAAGGGTAATCAAAAAACAAAGAGAATTTCAGTTGTTTATTATAATGACAACAAAACTAATAGCAGGCTCTTTATGTAAGCTTTAAATTAAACCTGTTAAAAAATGTAGTAATCCGTTCTTTTTTTAAAATCCCTCCTGCACTACTTGTCTTTTGCAAATACAAATGATTTCTCAAACATCATGGGAGAGCAGAGGGGAACATGTATCAGTTGGTTACCACTCCATCTGAAAGCTAGCTTCTGAGTTGAACTGCAAAAAGAAAACCCAACTTGAGGAAAAAAGTCAGTACATGCTTGCTATTTAGTTACCCCTTCAATTCCATGAAAATGCTTATTTTGTAAGTCTTACTGTACAAGGGAAAGTCACACAGACTCTGAAGACAGAGACTCTTAGACCACTTTTGGGAAAAGATTTGCTGCTAAAAGAACATTAAATAATTTCACTTTTCAAATGTAATTTTGCAGCTGTTTTTCTTGCCTATCACTTTCTCCAACTACAATAAACAGAACCCCTGCACAAATATAATGCTTAAGGTCAAGTAAACATTGTCTTGATAAATACTTTGCTTTCACAGCATTCTCTGCTCCAAATTAAAATACTTTATTTTGCCATTTGACCAGAAACTAGCCACTTAAGGTACATGTGTATTTTACAACCATAATTTTTGGTTTCAAGTATCATCTAGTTGTGGGAGATTCATCATAACATTTCATATACGTTCTGGAAGAGTCAGAAAGAGTTATCTTGACATTTGTTGGTGGAAGGGAGATCAGGAGAGGAAAGAAAGGGCAAGGAACAGATCCTGTCAGGACAGTCTTCTCCACCTACATCACTGTTTCTATTTCAGCTGAGGCTAGTAATACAGCCAGAAGGTTAGGCTACTGTCAAGCTCTCTAAGGGCCTTGTATTGAAAGGACTTACTAAAAACTGCAGCAGTTTCCTATTGTACGCAGAACAGAAGATATAATAACCAAAATTTCTCCAAGAGATATTTTCAAATCCTCTTTAGCCATGCTTTGCACTATTCAAGCTATTGGGGGAACTGGAAAAGTTGGGGGGAGCAATCCAGGTGAATCTTGCATTAGTACACTCATGTCCCAAGAGACTTGTAAGAACCAAAGAAGCAGCAGCAGGTCACCTGCAACCAAGTTCTATCAAGCAGAAATCCAAGCATATCACAGAAACTGCTGTAAAAAACTAACACTGGTTAGCAAATAATATGCTAACAAAACAAAATACACAATTCATTAATTAATTCTTTAGTTCCTCCCAAATAAAAGCAGCACCAATTCAAATCTTCATCCGCTAACAGATTGGTGTTAATGCTGGTATTACCAATTCAAGCTTGAAAACTATTCCTTCTTAAGAGTTAAGAATGAAGTTGTTCCAATTACACAGGCAGGTCAAAAAAGAGGAGTTGTGATTGCTTTTTAAGCCACTGGGTTTATTTCACTGCTGTTTGGCATTAAGGGTAGTCTGAAACTCTTGAAATCTGAAAACATGAAATTGCTCTTTTGATTGTTAGTTAAAAAAATGAGAAGCTTCAAAATACTTCAACTCATCACCTGTATTAGGAAAAAATACCAATACAAGAACAACAAAGAAAACCCCAACCTCACCAACAAGTGCAAGTGCTCATTCATTAACAAGCTTGGAAAGTATACTCATAAGCAAGTAATTTGTATTCCACTTTCAGCCAGAGTCACCATTAACTACTCTGACCTTCCAGAGTGAAAAAAGCAAATTATTTCCACTGAGTCCTACTCTACCAAGAACTAGAGTCTGAACAAAGTGAGCGGGACTTACACTTCTAAAAAGAGAAGAATTTTTTTAAAAGCCTTCAATACACGACCACTGTTTACAGCTATCACCGTGGTATCTGCACCCTGGATTAAGAACAAGGCTAATAATTTTACATACCTTTTCTTTCTGCTCCAACAGTTATCCCCCTTCCCAAGCAAAAGTTCAGTAAATTTGAGGACTCAAGGGACTGAAGATATTTTTTATTTTAAACCACCACTCCCACCCCCCAAAGTGATTCATACTACGCTTGAACGACACAAAATATTTCTTAACAGTACACTGGGACTGAGCACAAGTCTCCTCGGCCCCAGTAGCCATCTGCTATAACCTAAACTGCGCCTGCACAGTATCACTGAGCTTACTGAACAAGGCCCAAACCCTCATCATGTGCCAGTACATCCCACGGGCAGCAGAAAGGCAGCTACTGCAGGCTTATATCCACAATCCACTGTCTTGGTCAGAGCTTCTTTGCACAAAGCCTCTTGTGCCCAAGAATAAATCAAGTTCCGATGTACCACCCGCTATGCAAGCCTCTAGTCACTGACGTTCAGCTCTACAGTAATTCAAGCTGTATCTGTACTGCTGCACAGAAAACGTAATATTCTCTTCCATCAGCAGCCTGTAAAAAGAAGTTTTGTTTATGTGGCCAGGTATTTGTATTGCACTATGTATTGAGCTGTGGGTCATGGGGCAACTAACTGGAAAGCAGCTTTGCATAAAACAACCTGGGGGTCTTCATGGATGCCAAATTCAACAGGAGCCCTTGCAGCAAAGGCAGCTAGTGGCATCCTGGGCTGCAGGAAAAGAAGTGTTGCCAGCAGATTGAGGGAGCTGATCCTCCCCCCTGCTGAGCACTGCCGAGGCCACACCTGGAGTGCCACATCCAGCATTGGACTCCCTATTACAAGACAGAAACGGACATTCTGCAGAGCATCCAGCAAAGGGCCACAAAAGTGATGCAGGGAATGGAGCACCTCACAGAAGAAAAGGCCAAGAGAGCTGGAACTGTTCAGCCTGGAGAAGAGAAGGTTCAGGGGGATTTCAATTTGTACAAACACCTGAAGGGGGAGTATAAAGAAGATTAAGCCAAGCTCTCACAGCGGTGCCTATGACAGGACAAAGTAAAACACTGGAGGTTCCTCCTGAGCATTAGGAAATACTTTCTTACTGTGAGAGTGACCACCTTACCAGTCTTCCAGGCCATGGCTTTAAAGTACACAGAAATCTTGGGAAGGAGTCAGATAAAATAGTCGATTACTAAAAAGCTTGCATTTATTGACCTATCAGTTTGATAAGCATGCCTGTCAGTACTGTTTGTCTTGACTGAGAGGTCAAAATCCCAGAAACAGAACTAGTTTTCTCCCTGGGTTTACTCTACCAAAAACCCAGACTAAAAAGTTTCAATTCTCAGCTAGTCACTTAAAAAACAAACAGAAGAAAACAACAGAAAACCCCCACACCTCACCACCACACAACTGAAGGAGACAATAGACTTAAGCTATCACTGCCTAAAAATTCTGAAGCTTTAATGCAACTGCCAGAAAACACCATCAAAAGTAGTTAACACCTGCTGAAAGATTTGAAAAGCTCAAAAGAGAGGGGGCAATGTTGTTTTTGTTTAAGAATCTCTTGTTAAAAGTTTATTCTTCATGAAGCAGTTACTTCCTGAAAGAGACCAGTGAGGACCTGGTTTTGTTGTGTTTCTTCTTTTAAAGACATTTTAGTGCCAATAAATACAAAGATGCACCAAGTGACTAGCTGCATTAACTGCTCCTGAGCCATGTACTTGTCCACAGACTCCGGTATACTCTACAAATCTGACTCCAACCATTTTTGGTTTTGGTGAAAATTAGGTTTCAGTTAAAAAGTTAATTAAACATCAAAAAGTTAAAAAATGCAATCACGTCATCAGCTTTGAGTAGGTTTCACATTAGCAGTGTATGCCTCACAGCACATATAATTCATGAATTCAGTTTAAGGCCCATCAACACTGCAAGAGCACATGTTCTTCAACTGCAGATGTTACCAAAGCTATGTTAGCACCAGGAACGTCCAATGACATAGCTGTGCACACACATACTAAATAACCTAGCCCCATCTTTCTACAGAGGCAACCAAGTTCTAAAACAAAGGAAAAGTAAACTGTAATTTTTAATTAGCTTTACCACATACAGCTCTTTACAGGATGAACCATGCTTCAAGAACTGCAGACACCCCCTGAAATAAAGTTTAAGACTTCATATGAAAAGTTTCAAAAATACAACCCATAATAAATACAGTAAGAAAAAAACTGATCTAAGTATCAAATTACCAAAGAACCCAATCAAGGTCTCAAATGACATGAGAAAAAACTATACCGATGAGGGCACAGACAAGAGCCTTCATCCCACTATTAATTTGCAACAGATGAAGAACACTGTACAAAACAAACATTTGGAGAGGACCCACAAAAGCAGGAAAAGAACATGCTCATGACAGCACCTAGCCAAAGGGAACCCAAAATTACTTCTTGAACTCCGGTAGTGCTGCTCTGCATAATCTGAAAGGTGCCTTCCACAGCTGACAAAAAGCTTGCCATGAGCAAGATTTAAAATAAGTAGTGCCACATCTACAATAGAGACAGGTCATTTTGATTTGGTGTGGCAACCAAGTGATTGTCATCCATGATCTTCCTACATCAGCACCAGCTCAGGTTTACCTCTAATGCAAAAGAACATTCTGAATAGTGTAATGCACTATTATCTAGTGTTGAGTACACTGTGTTTTGATATACCTACATGTAAGTCAGTGAACTGTTCTAAACAATTTTCAAATATAAACTATGCTCTTTAAGAACCCTAAAATCTGATAATCTTTTGCTCTTTACGCACAATACAGATGAATAATTGCAAAGCAGACCGATTTAAAAATAATGTAAAGATTTTAGAAAAAAAGGTGGCTGTAACCAATTTTAAATTGTTTCCAATTGGCCAATGAACACAGTGCATCTTATCCACTGTAAAAGCAATCTATGTGCTCAAGGCTGCTGTAACTAAGCTCAATACCTACTACATGCAATACATGGAACTCAGAACTACAATATTTTTAAGGTTTTATGACTGGCAAAGAACTGAACAAGACAAAAAATGTACTCCAACTAATACAGTATAATAGCTTATTCTAATCAGTGAATTTAAATATTTTTATTTTTAATATTCATTATCAATTAAAGCTCCAAATGAAACGTTAAAACATGTAAAAGTTATTCTGTTTGGGATCACATAACTCTGCTATATTTAAACCTCTTTTCTCCAGGAAGCCTCCCAAAGTGTTCAATAGTGTACATTTTAAGAAGTTGTAAGCATGTCATATTAGAAATGCTCCTCAAATTAAAGAAGAAAGTTGTTTCTGTTGTTGATTTTAGACTGGTAGATTCCTAACAGTTTATAAACCAAAGTACAAAAACATCTGTTTGCCAATTACGATGGCTGTAATAAAACTTTTATCTTACTTTTCAAGGCAAAGCAATTTACTCTCAGCAAATGGACAAGCTGAATTGTGCAACACTGCCTTGCTCCATTTGTACAAGAGCTTACTTTCTGTATGTCATTTAGCCTGTACAGTGCAGTCAGGCTGCTTTCTTGTTAGAATGCTGTTCCACTCAAGTTCTTCTTTGTCCCTGGAGAAATTAATTTGATTTCTGCCAGCTCAGCTCTCCCCCCACCCAGTCACATGCTAGCAGCAGCTACCTTCCAAAGCAGAACATGCATTTCTCCTTAAGAAAGTTCTCTTGAGCATTGCTGCCGTTACAGGGTTAAATGGCAGAGAAAACAAACAACTCAAGAGTTAGATCAGTCACAGAGCTTGATCAAGGCTTTGCGGTAATGGTTTAGATACAAAGAAAAACTAAGGGAGAGATGAGTAGCATTCTTTCAGGTTATCTAAGTGATAACACATATGCAAAATAAGAGGTACTATGGCTGTGGAAGGAGCATTACAAAAGCAAGCACGTCAAGATACTGGTTTACAAACACCAGGGGATGCTTATTTTGAATGACTATTTCCATAACACTCCCACACAATGCTGAATTCAGGAAAACCCAAGAGCTCCAAAACCTACAGGGTTTGTTTATTTAATCTAGTTTAACCTCAGCGACACCCCCCCCCCCATTCCACACCACAAGACAAATCACACCACTTGTGCAAGCACAGCTTTCCCTCTGTTTTAACGGAATTACTCTGTGCATTGCAGCAATGTTTACAACCCAAAGAGCAGCCAGCATACAACAGCATACAGTTTTATTTGCTAAATATTAACATCTTTAAAGACAGTAAGATAAAAATGAATCCTTGCACTTCGGTAACACCACAGTTGGAGGAATTAAGTTTCCAGATATGTTTCCAATTTGCAGTCATGCTGCCAGCTGCCTTTACACTTGTGCTCCTGGAAGAAAAAAAACACTACTTCCCCCCCCCACTAAAGGTCTTTGCTCTACCCAGAGGCCAGCTCACCTTACCCCTGAAAGCCAGAGCTTTTGTCAGCTGTTCACACAACAAACAGCTGTGGATGTATGGAAAACCTATTACTGGGGGCAGAAAATTAAGTCTGGCAAGTAGTTTCTGTGTTTACAAAGGAAGAAAGTCTCCAGAACACATGAGCATTTCAATATATTCCAAGAGATTATTCCCCCACCCTCTCAGACCTATTTTGTATGAGCCTTCAAAATCTGTCTGTGTAAGCAGCATGATAAACATAATTAACCTCAAAAGTGCCAAAAATAGGCTACCACCCTGCAAACACAAAATGCGACAACATTAGCAAAAGGAGCAGGAGTCATCAGCAGCACATAAGGTTAATGAAGGTTTTCCTACAGGCCTTGTGCCTGCTTTAAGTGAAACTCTAGGTGGGTAGATATAAATCTAACAGGGCAGATGTATATCAACACTGAAAACTGTCAACAGAAGGAAAGTTACTCTACCTTTCCAGGCATGCTCAAGACTTTTGTAACTTTCACTGAACTGGTTAAGTCACAGATTCCCTTCAGCAGCTATGTTTTGTCTTTAAAATAGCCTGCCAATTATGGTGCAGTTCCCAGTTTTATATTTTATTTCAGGTATAAACTTCAACTGATGACCAAGAGACAGCACACTTTTTACCCCATCTTCTGATGAAGTTTTTGTTAAGTGACCAGGTTGAGAGAAGAAGCTATTCCAGCTTTCAGCTGAGGTTTCTCCTTTGTGTTCTGTTCACTCTCTCTGTACACATCAAATTAAAACAGGCTTAATCAAGATGTGCTGAACTATTCAGAATAACCAGAATGGAAAAAGGTTTTTTAAAGTTTGCAATCATCAGGAACGTACTTCAAGTTTTTAGCAATTAAGAATTGAAGGATTTCAGAATCCATTGCATCTCATGAGGCCAATGCCACATTCTGCTTACAAACAGTGGTTGAAATATCAACTGCCTCTTCATAATACGCGGCACAGGAGTCAGATTTGCTTTTGTCCTTCCTTCTCATCACTACACGGAAGAGGAAGAGAAGGAAATTAATTCAAACCACGAAGCTCAATGAAGCACAGTGTGGACCTATATGTTCACCATAACTCATCACTCTGTATGGATTTTTCCTTCTTGTAAGAGTGCCAGTATTTCCAAAACTGACACATTGCTTTTACTTTCTTGATTTACTAAGTGTTCACAACCATCTAAGTCAAGACTAGCCACTCCTATTCAAAAGGAAGTTTCATACACAATTCAAGTGAACAACATTCTGAGGCCTCACAATAGCCACGGTTCCAATCATTATGCACAGAACATCCTCCATTTCTTTATTACCTGGTACAGCGCTATTCTTAGGAAGGTACTATTAAAGGTCACCTCTGAAAGACAACCTAGTCAATTTTGTGTCTGTTGTTTCAGGCAAAGTATTGTGAGCTAAAACTGATCCAATACTTGCATCCTGAATCTGTAACAAGAGTCAACTCAATGGAAGCCTACCAAATCACCGTAAGACAGTTCTTCCGAGATGCACTTAGCACAAAACTTCTGCTGAAAGTAACTTCCCAAGTCCCAGCTTCTACATTGCATACTATTTTATCTTTAAAGACAAATACACTTAAAGACACTACTAGATGAACTCAACCTGCTGTCTGCACAGCATAACTGACAAGAACTCCGGCCTGAATTCTAACAGCACCAACACCAATAAAACTACATGAGCAATTTTAGTAGTTGTAGTTATCTAAACTCAGTACGACCACTTCCTCGTATCTTCAAAACTTAAAATCCAAGCGTTGTCTTAAGACTTCTCTATTAGGCCAAACAACCTCACAAAATTTCACACATTGCTGCAGCAACAAAAACTATGCAAAGGCAGCCAGTGGCACTTTCATTGCTCCACAGAAACTGCCCTGTGTAGACAGTCTCTCAACAGTAACTGCAAAGTAATCCACAGGACTTCACTCCTCATGGAAAGTGGTCAGCTGTCTTTCAGGAAGGTGCATGATAAAGGTCTAAAGAGAGGAAATTAGAGTGAGCAGCTGACGCACAGCCCCTTCTGGCCATGCACCCACAGGCAGCATTCTCACCTCCAGCTGGTGTGAAGGTATTTACGTAATGCTTCTGGAGGGCTTTGGCAAGGATGGCAAGTGCAAGTCAGGATTCCTGAACCAGTTCTGCAAAATTCTGAACTTGTGAGCAAATCTGTGTGCTAAGAGCTAGGTAGGTTCTTTTGGGTTTTGGTGGTAGACTGTTTTTCACACTGCCCTAGAGCTGTTGTAAGAACATCTACTCTGAGCTGTCTGTTCCATTAAGAAACATCAATCTCAAAGTTTGGCAGGTTTGAGGAGGCTCACTCAACTGTAATACACTAAAATCACTGGATTTCAGCCCTCTTTTAACTGCCTTTCCAATAAAATAATGTTTTTTCACTTAGGCAAAAAGGGTTTCCCCCAGATTAAAAACAAAACATACGCAGTTATGAGTAAAATGTGACTTAAAATACTTTTTCTATTCTAACGTGAATCTGTGTCACAATCTTGGATTTATGCAAATATAGTAATTAAAGTACACACCACCCACAGCAGATGAAATAAGAATTTCATGAAGATAAAGGAAGCCTGACAAGCACTGTTTTCCCCACCTCAGGTCCTATAAGCCTTGATCCTTCCTTGAATAGTACTTACTACACTGAATATAACTTACCCAAGCTTCAAAATTGCACACCATTTTATCTGACCGTGTTAAAGAACCTCTTGCATTACTCATGGGGATTGTTCTTTTTCCTACTTGTTAGCTTCAAGTGAGCAACCGCACTGTGTATAGCTCAATACCCTGTTCTGAACAGCCAGTTTCCCGTGATTGTATTTGTCTTCAAAATAGGAAAATGGAAGTAGGGGTAGAGATGCAGGGGTTAAAAGGAAGACAGCTGTGAAACCACACTACTTGGTACAAAAACTGAAGGACTGATACACCTGACTGCTTTCCATTCTCCTGAGGTGGAGAGGAGTTCAAGCTGGTACTTCTTTAACAAACCTGGCTTACAGAAATCATGGTCGGCTTACAAAAGTATCACATTAAACACCTGTGAACAGCCTAAAACATGATTTGACAGAAAGGAGCCATTTAATTTGGTAAGAGAGTCAGTAGTGCAGCAATGGAGCAGGAAAAATACCAGACTAAGTAACTTCATCTTCCTCATATATGAAATATTTAGTTTAGAAGCCTAGATAAACATGTACAATAAACACCACCTGCAGAGGTTAGGAAGGAACTAGACACTTCAATTAGGGTTAGAGATCATGCAGGCTCCCTTCCAGCAGGAGTCAGCTAAAGAGAGGTAAATTACCCTGCTTAAGCTCTGTACAACTTAAGGACCGGGTCTCTCACTCATGTATGCCTTAAAGAGTCTTAAACAGCCACAATTGTCTAGGCAGAGCTGTAGGAGGACTCTAGGAAGTAAGGAACTCGGATCAATCCTTCTGCATGGAAACAAGCTACTGTTGAAAGTAAGCCAGTAATAAGCTTTAATCTCCCCCAGCACAAGCAGCTGAGAAAGCCAAAGCATCCTCTCCCAGACTGGCCCACATAAATCCCCATGAAATCTCTCTTCATGACAAAGGGAAGCAATTTCTGCCCTGAAAACGGACTTGCCTGCACTGTTGAGCATGCTACAGGGTCTCCAACATACTTCTTCCCTCCACCAGTTATGGGCAGCCTTAGTTTTGCATTACTTAGGTCCATCTGGAACAGATCACACATTGGCTTTGAGTCCTGGAAACAGATAATTTCAGTAAAAATGCCTCACTTACCAGAGCAGCTGTCTATCATTTAGCTTCCATACTAAGCAAGTTATACAAAAGCATCAACATTTGGCTCAATTGCTGTTCTTGGGGAAGCAGTAATGCTACTGGAAACCCACAAACCTATTTTAGACTCTTGGTGAGTCCGTGAGTACTCCGTTTACGAATAATAAAGGTTTTTTCCCTGCTATGTGCCAGCCATACAAACTCAGCTTGAGATATCCAAGTCATGCTCCACCATTTCCTTCTCAGGCACTACTACCAGTAACACAGACCATGCAGGACAACTGAAGTCTCTGCTATACCACCATGACCCTCCAGTGTCCAGTGAGGCTATTGAGTGGCAACAGATCAAAGTGCAAGAAGCAAAGAGGAGACTCCAGCTCATTCTTAGCTCAGTTGGCTCAGCAGGCCTAACCAGACAAGAGCTGTGAACACTTACTTTAGCAACTGAAGTCAACAGCTATGAATAAAAATGATCATAGAACATGTTATTTGGTCACCAAATGACCCATAATAAGTGGAAAAAACTGCCTTGAAAGTCTGTCTTGTGCATAAGTACAGTGAAGCTCAGCATCCTCTCAAAAGAAGAGGGAAGATATGAACTTGGGAAACAAAAACCACCTTTTGCAACAGCTATGCAGATATAGGGAGACAAGAACACGTATGATTGGAATAAATAGTTAGGTTATTTCCTTCCCCTTCCCTGAACTCTTAAAGTAAACATTTGCGTAGCTTTCTTTTAACCACTAGTGGAGTGTGGGAGGGGTACTCATCACTTGGCCAAGGTTCTGTACTGGAGGAAAATACTGTGGATGAAGAGATGTGGAAGACTGCTCACTCATGCCCAACACACAATCTGGGCTCAAGAAAGGCCCATGCTGCTGTCTCTGGAACAAACAGGCCACCTTCTGCCATGGATGAATTCCCAAGCACAGCAGCCACCTCCTTTGCCCAGGCAGCAATCAGGGCTTCATGATCACTTCAAGACAGTCAAAGTGTCATTGACACAACAGAGCCCTGCCCTGCTCATTGCCCCCCCCGCCTCTTGCAATCTCCTCTCCCTTGAATCAACAGTAGCATTTTCTTGGCCAATAAACCAGGTAAAACTCACCCAGCGAGACCTGAATTCATAAGCAGACCAGTTCTCTGGCTCACCATGCAGCTCCACAAGCCCTGGCACAAGCTGCAAGCTTGAGGCGAACTGCTATGTCCCTTTGACAGCAGCCTGCATTTAAGCCAGCCTAAAGCAACCACGTAACTTCAGGGTGAATAACACACAGCGGTCACCACAGTGGGTGAAGTTTGCAAATGAAAATCACAAAAAACCTTTCCAAAATACAATTTCATGAGCACAGCAATGTGCATTTTCTGTTTGAAGAGTTACACAATGAGGCACAGAGCAGTAAATGAGTCACAGCACTGCAAATGAGTCAGTTATTTCATTTACCATATTCATGACTAGAGTATTTCACAATTGAGAACATTTACTTGATAGGCCTGTTTCATAGTCCATCCTTGGAGGAGTTCACTGAGTGACAAGAGGGAGCAGGTCTGCTGGAATGGGCTCTTGGAGGACTGCGCACTCATAACCACACTGTGCTGCTGTATCAGCAGCCTTGGTCAACCAGGAATGTGCCCCCTCCCTAGAAAAAGTGAGGGGCAGGAGTGGTAACACTGCTGAATTGTAACTGGAAATATACTTTCAACTTCTCTCAGAGTAAAGGTTTATTGCCTTTGTCATTTATAACCTGAGGTTACCAGCCTTAAATATCAGTCTTGTATTTTAGCTTTAAACCCATATTTACAAAGACCATAGACTACTGGTCTCAGCCTTTGGTCAGCACACCACCTTTTACAACACAGCCTGGGTTTTGTAGGCCAGTACAAGAGCCTCTAAACAGCTCCCATGCACAGCCGAAGCTACTGGAGGCCACGTATCACAGCAGCAGGGCTAAGGAGCTGCAACCACCGTGCTAGACACTGCTATTAGACACCTACAGGACTTATTGCTACCAATCCTCACAACAGCCCCTGGCTCACAAATATATTAATTCCTGCTGGAAAACAAACTGACCAAAGGCCCAGATGTCCTTTTACCTATGGAAGAGGAGCTGCTCGGTGCTGAGAGGAAGGTGCAAGGGCACTGAGCTCTGCAGGGGTACAAGCCCATCAAAGGTCCCTCCAGCCTGTGCCAAACATGCTGCTGGCAACTTACACTACTTGTACACAGCTACTGATGGAAGATTAAATTGCACACTGCCTCCACAGCAGTCCCACCTCTAGCCCACCCTGCAAACATACCCTTCCCACTCTCCTTCTGGCACTTCAAACCACTATCAGCTGCAATACCGGTGGATCTGCTCCGAGTTTCTTATTCGCTCACACCACACTCCCCTGCTCCCAGGCTCAGGACATTCATTCCTAACAAAGGTTGAAGGCTATGTTATCCCTCCCAGGCTGCCTGGCCCAAAACAGTTACAGGTAACCCCCCACACCTACCAATCAAGCTACATGCATGCTAGGCTAATGCACAGGCTTCTCTTCACTCTCTTACACTGCTGACTCTCCCACCTCAGTCACCCATTAAGTTTTGCCTGAGGGGCTTGTGCTGTATCACAATACCACCTGTCCCACATCACCACATTCTCACTCCCACAGCCAAGTCATTGAGTACACCAAGGCCCTTGCCTGGAATGTGGTTCTGCCATTGGGCCTTCCCTGGCTTCAGTGCAGTGCACCATACTGCAATGGCTCTCACCAAGGTCCCTTGTGGACATCTTCTCTGGATGTGTTTCAGGACTTGGATTCCTGTACCTTTCAGCACTTCCATAAATCGATGATTCCTCTCCCAGAACTTTAAACATTTACTGGCTTTTTTTGTTTCTCCTTTTACTTCCTATATATCACAGTTTAGTGTCTCATTGCAGTCATCCTCCTCTGCTTCCTCCTTTCAGTAGGCACTTCTCAACACTATCTCTACTTCTTAACTTCCTTTTGTTATTCAAGGAGAGGGGAAGATGGACCTCGTAACAGGCAGGATTCACTGAAGCACATGCCCATGATTCACATTTCTTCCCATTCACTCAGTCTAACATTTCACTAGCTACTGCATCACACTGAGTAATCAGGAAGTAGCAGCTTTGATCTTACTGCCATCTTGCTCCTTTCAAGCTTACTCTACATGCTGGAAGTCAGTTTTCTGACAACATCAGCACCCTTCCTTGTCCCCCTGTGCATACAGATGTCCTTCCTTTTCAACCCAACAGCACTTTGGTTTCTTAGCTATTGAGATTACAATGCTTTATTTGTTCTACTTTTCCAAACTTTACTATTTATCTTCTACCCCACCAATGTCAGGTTTGTCTTCCACATGGCCACTTATCCACAGGAAAAACTGTCCAGTTCTTCTGATAGCCATTATAGCAACTCAACTCTCTTCCTCTTTCCCCTTCCCACCTTTGTCTAAAGAAGCGCCTAACAAAGCTGTGCATCACTCCCCACCAAGACTCCTGTCTTTCCTCACTGTACTCTATCCTTATTCCCAGGTCACACAATGTACAGCCCTGGGGAAAAAAATAATATAAAAAATATAATCTGTTGTTCACAAATTTAGGTACCACAACTATTCACTCCTGCAGGAGGGAAAATAAGATAAGAAAACACATCTATTCTTTTTGCATTATAGAATGTTTTAAAACCAAGGCATTTATTGCCTGTTGAAAAGAATTAAACCACAATTTGACTATGGCTTACAGTAAAATAAATTCAGTTATACTCCATGATCTTATCAATGCATATTTAGCTCTATGAATAAATCTGTTTCAAACAGTTGTACAAAACGAAGTAATGGTTTTGTTTTACCACTGTAATGGTGGAGCCTCCACCACAACTCAACAGAAGCAGCTTTTGCTGAAGTACCATCTGACAAGCACCCTTCAAATAGGAAGTCGGCACTTTCTGGAAAACAGAGTATTTCCTTTGTGCATAAGATACATCTTATTTATAAAATTTAAACTGGGGCATACGGTTGAAATGAGAGAGTGAAAGAACACCCACTTCTTAACTTTAAACACATTTTACAATTTCAAAAGCTGCAGGACAGCTAATCAACAGTTTGCCAACCTGCTTTCCATTTTGAAAGCATTGTTTCATTTTGTAGGAAACTATCAGTTTCCATGCCTTTCCCAATACTCACTGAAAGCAGACTACATAAGAAGGAGCAGTCATTCAGACTAGATCCTCCTCGAACACATCTCCTCAGGGATCTATGGTATTTGACCTCTACCTTATCTCACACATGACCACTTCCCCATCTCCCTTCCTAACTTCTCACCTATAAAGGTCAACTTAGCATTTTACTATATCTTTTGTCTTCAAGTACATCTTATTCAATGAACCAAACTCTTGTTTACTGCTGAACACTTCTGTTCCTGCCACCAAAACAGCCACTCACATTTATCATATACATAATTACCTAGAAATCAAGCCTGTAAATTATTGCCAGGATACATAACAACGTAAAGTTTGGTCACTGGAAACTGTCAGTAAACCTAAGTGGTATGCTGCTTCTAGAACTTTTAAGTAGCACTAATCAAGTTATCCTCAGCTTCCTTATCCCATCAGACTGCCACAGCATCTGTTACAAGTCCCATTCCTAGTCACTACCTGCTATTCATGCATTAGTAGCATATTTAGCTGAAGTCACTTCTGTTAATTCATGCATTTAAATTGGACCAGGAAAGCTGCATGATAGCTCTCTTGCTTATCATGGCTTCCAAGAACAAAAAGCTAAAAAAAAAAAAGTACACATTTTATGTCATCCTCCCCCATCTGCTCCAGAAGAAGCAAAATTAAGTTTCATCCTTCTGTGTAATACAGCTACACTAAATCCAGACACTGAATATAATGGACCTGATATTTTATCCAAGACACTAACTGTAGTCCATTTGCAAGGTTTCAGTTTACAACGTAAATCAATGGAGGAACTGAGACTCATTTTGCATGTACAACAGCAGCACAGTTGTCCCAGTTGTCATTGCTCGTAACACAGTATTTCAGAATAAAAGTGTTCCAGGTTTCCTTCCTTTAGCTATTATATTAAACAATTAATCTAGGCTATCATTTTTTCCCTGGTCTTGAACTTTCAAAATTAGCAGACTCAAAAGAATTGTCTTCAAGAGGCATAACCCATGCTTAACATGGTCACTAAGGCCAGCTTTGTAAATATGCAAACAAGTGTTTTACTAAGACTACTTTTCACCAACCCAAAGTAGTGCATTGTATTCCATAAACAGGAGAAGCAAAATAAGTGCTTCACTGAAGCAATTGCTATGCAAGTAATCAATAGCTTACTGTGAAGTTCTCTGCTCAGGTTTGCTGCTTAACTCACATTTTCCAGAAGATTCCAGAAATATCATCCACAGATGTACTTATTAATGAATACTTAACACAGACATGTGATTTACCATCCTTTAATAGACAAAGCTGCAGGTAAACAGCAAAAATGACCAGCCACTGAGCATGTGAAACCCTAAAGATCACACTACCTGCATTTATTTGTACTTTCCATAAACATACTATCTATCCCATCATTAATCACTGAATACGGATTGGTGCTCTATGGACTTGAGGCCAATCAAAATATCAAAGCTGAATGTAAACATTAAAAACTAATAAAGCAGCTCACCAGCTGCTCTCAACAAAGGTAAGCTAGAAGCCAATCTGCTGAAGAGAGTCTGTGCTGCCACTATGCCTTGCACACATAGCTGAACACCACTATGCAGAGAGAAGGCAGGCCACTAGTATAAAGTAAGAAAGAGTCAAACTTTAAGCATAAGGAAACAAATCTGAGAGCCAGTGCTCGTAAAAGCCTTTAACCAAAAACCTTACTTTTAACACAAGTTTAAAAAAAACAAAAATAATTAGAATACATATAAACTTGATCCTCTACTCTGTTAAGAGATTGAAAATTTGTCCCACACTATATGAAAGTTTATCCAATTTTAAGTGTCTCAATGGTCGAATGTTCTTTATTTCATTAGTCACTATAAATTAAATATTGTAGTCAGCTCCACAATTCCTGCACAGTTCCTGCACTGTATTTGCATTACTACCAGCTGTCAGTAACCAGTTAGCAGTTAAACTTGGCATGCGTACAACAAAGTGTCTAATTTCTTAGAAGTCATACAGCTATGTAACATTTGATTTTTCCAGCCTTTAAAACAATCATTTGAATGCAATTAACTTTTGTCCAAAAAAAGACACAATAAAGATAAATATTAACACCTACGTCTGTGAAATGTCTTCCTACTATGCCATTTCCCCCCGCTTATTTTTCCAACAATTCCATAATGTATTAAAGGTCTGACACCAATTATCTATGAAAGATGAGTTGTGTAAACAGGCAGATTGTTAAATAAAGAGGACAAAAGGTAAGTCACCTGATTTTTTAGCACATAAATCAGAAGCTCATTTACTGAATTAATCTGATCAGCCAGCTCTACTAGTGTGAATTTAAACTTCCTGACAGGTTTTACGGCATCCTTCCAATCAACGTCAGACCTTCTCAGCCATTGCCCGTGCATTTCCAAAGCAAAAATTTCCAGATATTTCAAGACTGTCAAATGCACTCACTTGCAACAAGGAGCAGAAGCTTAGATTAAAAAAAATAAATAAAAAAGTAATAAAAAATTAAGCTCTTCTTTTTAAAGCATGTGATGGTGCACATCACAATTACCTTAACATATTACTTTAAATACTGTTAAAGATTCTCCTCTTTCACAATTTGTTTTTCATTTTTCAGAAGGGTTTAATAAAGTGTTGGTAAAAAGCCCACATTAGAAGACACTTCAGTCTATACTGAATTGTGTCAAACCAGAAAAAAAAAAAAAAATAAAATAAAAAAAAAAGTCTTTTGCATGACTACTCAGCTCCTACAGCAAGCTTTTTATCAGTTCTGATTTAACCACAAAGGAATTCTTTACACTGTAGTTACTATTAGAAGGCTACACACCACTGGTCTGTTCGCACATTTGCAGAATTAAGTCAGAAAAAAAATAATTTTAAGATAGTGACTTACATCACAAGTTTTCTAGACCTGCTGGTCTTCAACAGCAGGGACAAGGCGACAAGGACTGCATGCGTACTGCTACTTCATCGGAGGACAGCATGGTAATGCAGTGCAAGGGCATCACATAAATCATGGTAATTGACATGTAGCAAAGGAGAATGCAAACCAGCACACAGTACCAGCCGACATCTCCAGTGATCCAGGTCACAGAAGGCTATGAAGCCATGTCAAGGGCTGCATAAACATCCAGCTAAGAGATGCATTTTACATAGGTACTCTTACACAGTAAAAGAAGAGGAAAAACTGGAAGTTCAAGGAGACAATCTCCCAGAACAACATGTGCAGTGTTGGACAGTACTCAAGTATTCACGTGCTGTCAGGCTGACTGCATTCCAGGCAATCAGAATTCGCATTAAATCTGTATCCTTGTTGCACATGAAGTTTTTAAAATTTCAATTAGCTCCTGTCCATATGTTCCAGCATATTAATAAATCAGGATAGCTTTTGTCAGTTAAAATAGTGTGATCCTTTTCCCTTCTTTTTTTGTGTGTTGTTTTTCGTTTGCTTGTTTTGTTGGGCTTTTTTTGTTGTTGTTTTGCGGTGAGTTCTTTTTGTTTTGTTTTTTAAGATGCAGTAAATTCTCCCACCCGATGCCTGAAGAAAACCAGCTAAAAAGAAAGCTAGTTAAGGGATGTCAGCTGCATTCCTGTACTACCATAAATTTGTACTCATTTTGTTACACTACTAACAGACTTCATGATTTGTCTTCACATAACAAGATTACCTAAACTGCACATGAGATTAAAATTGAACCCATGGAGAAGTATCTTGTAGCATGCCATCTAATATATTTTATCCTTAACCCATAAAAAATGCTGTATATCATAATATACTACTTTTCACTCAAAGTAGGTTATATTTTTTAAATTAAGAGCTTTACCAGAGTCTTAGCAAAAGTTCAATTTTAACAGGTTCATTAAAAAAAGCAAGTGATACTGCAAAACGCAGCAACTAGCTACTGATTTGTAAGGAAACCAGTTTGTGCAATGCTGACTTTTAAATAGTTCTAGCCTACCCTCACAGACAGATTTTGCTATTAATTAGTTGTTTATCTCCGAAAGTCAGACTACATGGAGAGGAACCATGCACAGGCATCAGTTGCTGGCATGACAACTGACTCAAATTCAAGAATTGCTAAAACATCTCATCATATACAGAGGTAGAATCACTTTATAACACAGAAAGCAGGCTTTGAAAATGAAAATTGTTTTCCTGGAAGTGAGGAAAGCCTTGAAGTCAGGGGAAGAATGAAACATGAAAACATGACCCAAAACAAAGAAAAATTTTCTTAGATCAACCCAATATAAAACTTTTCTATTAAAAACAAAAAGATTCCTTGTTTTAAAAACTGCGATGGGAAGTGTTTTACAATTAGTTTTCTTCTTAAAAACTAAAATTCTAGAGCAGTACTGACACTCCCTCATTACATTTATCCTACTATTCATTGTTACATAGAAAGATTGTATAAAGTTTTACTTCCATATCTTGAAATCACTCTAAAATGCATACTTTCTCTTGAAATCCAGATTAGATACTTTTAGAAAGACTGGGAAAAGGCAGGAGCCAGTTTACAAGGTTTTCCACATTTAGTGATCAGGTCTTGAAAGAAAGCTTTTTTCCTTCTCCCTCTCCCCCAGCCCCTCTTCACCCCACCCCGCCCCGTTTTCCAAAGGAATTATTCAAGGTCAAGGACAGTACATCAGAGCACATACACTGAAAATAGCTTATGTGTTCCCTAATTAATGCATTGCATTCCAAATCTAACAAAAGAACTGGAATGCATTCAGATATCTCCGTTTCAGGAAAAAGTATTTAAAAATGCATTTACTGTTTCCGTTCTGCAACTTCGAAATATCAGTAGTTATTTCTTAGAGCACACTGAAACTGGAATCAATGACGATATTTTCACAGGACTCTAGTAATCTTGGAACTAAGTCAAAAGAAGTCCAGCAAGAAGTCAGACATCATTTGTTTACTCCCCTACCACAATATTGTATTAACAAAGTCTGGATTATTTGTTTTAGTCACACATTCCTAACCAAACCCCAACATCAGGCTGACTGCAGAAGAAACCATGCTTGTTCCTTCAGCATGTCAGCAGAGAAACTCCTCCTGAAATAAGCAGTTTCCAAGTTTTCCCCTTGGAAAAAGGTCACTACAAATACAACGTCAGTTTGGTAACACAGAACAAGAAGTTAATACAAAACACAATGCTGGCATCCCCACAAATGATAACCTTCATTTTTGTCACACAACTTAGCATTACTTTCATTAATTTTTTTTTTTACTAAAACCATGTGTTCTACAGGGTTCATCAACAGTTACATACATATATACATATATATCTTTTGCATCAGTGAAGACCATCATGTCTGCTAAAAGGGGCATTTCAACTCACAGCCCAAAAACATTTCTGTCAGCTTTGCAAATGAAGTACTTGGTGTGATTTTATCAACAGGTGTTTCATATTATACTGTTGGCACTCAAACAACTAAACTTTGAAATTAAGAGAAATTACATTTGTTTTACTTGCTCCACAGCTTTATGGGTTGGGTGTTGGTTTGGGGTGTTTTGTTTTTTTTTGTGTAAAGATGTTCAAAAAGAACAAAGAACTGTTGACTAGAATCATCATCTATTAAAAGGATCTGAACTTTGCTGATGACCATTCAACCTGAATTACATGTAGCAGTTACCAACACGGTCTTGAAAAACTTTCTCTTCCTCCCAGTGAAAAAAATGGCTTGTCCTGGTTTTAAAAACAATCACAAACTTTGAGCTCTTATGTTAAAAAAAAAAAAAGGGGGGGAGGGGGAGGGAATAACAAGCTACAACGATACAGGATAAAAGTAGTTGGGTCAGAAAACTACTTTTCAGTAGAAGAAAATTAGGGGGGAGGGAGGAAAAATTCCAGGTCTTTAACTTCATCTAGGGAGCTCCAACCATTACTTTACATTTGAGAAGTTTTACTTTCTTTTTCTCTAAGTAGTGTTTTGGTTGCATCCTCTGATCACGCATCATTGAGGGGCATCAGAAAAACAACCCTGCAGCTCAACACTTAGAATGCTGCTCAGCTGAACCCTCTTCCACAGGGAAGGCAGTTTTCTAGCTCACAATATTAACACTGAATTCTAGAGCTGTGGTAAGTGTCAGTCAATTAATTCTTTACATTATTTTCCTTCCCTAGGAGTGTCTTCCCTCCAACTCATTCCCTTGCCATTCATACCCAAGAGGCACAACTACCATGACTACAAAGCCTCATGCTGCCCTGGAAAGGACTATAAAGCCTTAAAAGATGACCTTGCATGAGCAAGCAGGGTCTATGCAACAAACAGACCTCAAATTACAGAGAGAGGGATACTCTAGGAGTACTTATATGACATATCAAAAAAAAACTTCAAGTACCTCTAATGTGAATGCAGCCACAGCAGCAAAGCCAAGCTTTACAGCACTACAGCAGAGGCAGTCTGTCTCTCCCCAAGCAGGAAAAGTCACACCAGCAGAGGCACAGCGGGTTTTTTTCCCCTCCTCCTAGAATAGCTGCATTAAGGGCTCTCGCCAGGTCAACTGTGCTATTGAGGGATCACACCTCTTCCTAACCTTGACAGCCACAGCTGTGACGACAATACAGTACTGTATACTAATTCAGAACTAACCTCAGAAACCAAATATACACTTCACCATCTAAAACTGTCTGCTCGCTCCTGGCATCTTCACAAATTTGGTCAAATGAAACACAGTCAATTTCTAATTTTCCTTCCAGATTGTTGTATTTACTCACAAAGTGCTTTCATGTTTAGACTGTAATTTTTACTAAAAATACTTGGTTTGAAATAAATGAAAAACATGTACAGTAGAAAAGCTCTGTTTTATGCAGTTGAAAAGGTTTGCTTTAGAAGCCCACTTTCTGGCTTTTTTTTTTTTTTTAATAAAGAAAAAAGAAAATCCTTCATGTCTAACTGACACATATCAAAAAGTTATAAAAAAAATTAGTAAATTAGATGTAAAGTAATTTTGAAGCCAACTGCTTTGGAGAAAGACCTTTCAAAATTAAGTAATGGTAATTATTATGCCGGGACAGTATCATTCAACTTCAAAACAGGCTAGCAGACAACTTTACTGCCTGATTATTAAGAACGTTATTTATGTGTATCACTAATGTGCCATCTTCCTTTTATTTAGGATTTTCTTTTCATCACACATGGGGGGGCACAACACACGAAGTGGGATCGCATTAAGTTTTTTATTGAGTGTAGACAGAAGGTTTTTGTAATTCTCCCACTTGCATTGAGCTGCCATGATAAAATTGTCTGAATGTTTATTCAGGGATGGACTGAATAATAATAATAAAAAAAGGGTAAAATTCAGAAGCAAATGGATCCATTTAACTACCACTGAACCGAAATTTATGCAGCTCCCTCAGAAATCAAATTCTGCATTCCCTGTTTATAGGCACACTTAGGGTTACAAGTAAGGCTGTTAGAACTGATATGTAATAAGATGTACTTTGTCCAATAACTGCACTTTTCCATAGTACAATAGTAAACATTTACAGAATTTCCATTACTCATACTGCAAAGAACATAAGTTCACATTTATATGGTCACAAAACATGCACTTACATAAACTCAGGGTTAAGTTTTCCTCAATGTTACATATTCAGATGTATTATATGGAACCAATTCCATCCTCTGCCCAACACAACTCACTCCATTTGGATTGGTTTTAACAGTTGCACCTTTCTGCTTCACAAGAAATACCTTGCTGGCAAGAGCCAGCCCTAATGACACAGCCACCTACCCAAATTACACAAGAACTTTCCTGTAGCAGGACCCGGCATACCCAAGTGCTCCACAACTCCCTCACCATGCAAGCCAAAGGCCTCTGTGTAACAACTGACATATTCATATCACCAAGTTCCTCTACGATTTCTACAGCCTTCCAAAGAGGACTCACATGTGGGGCGGGGGGGGGGGGGGGGGGGGGGGGGCAGTGGCAGGGAGTGCAGAGAACAACAAAACCACAAAGCCAATGTTATTTTCAGCAGTAGGTACAGCATTTGTTTGGAATGTGTTTAAGGGCTTCAGAGGCAGCAGTCAACACTTCAGCTGTATTTATGCATATTTTCTTTCTTCACATTGACCCTTGCCAACATTCTCAATGCCCCCTCCCCTTTTGAAGCCATACAAAAAGTTACTTCTTGCTTTCACAACTACTCACTCAGGCCTATTTTGCTGAAAGCAAACGAAGCAAAGCCCACGCTGGGTCTCTGTCTCCTACAGAAGATTGCATCTTTTATTTATCACCCCTTGGCTTTATTTTCACAGTGAATTCCTGGCTTAAATGTAATCAGCCAAGAAACCCTCCCTATGTGCACTCCTGTCATTCCTCATCGCTTACAAACAGAATCAAGTGCAAGCAAAAGGGAAAAAAATAATTCATAATCTCAGCACTGCCAACCAAACTAAAAAAAGCCCTACTTCTGGTTTTGCCAGTCCTGAGGAACCACAGATACATCTCAGACCTTTGGAAACATTAAGCCAAAAGATAAAACTTATAAGAAAGTTAATTAGATTTAAAAAAAAAAAAAAAAGAAAAAAAAAGAAAAAAGGAAGACTTAAGTCCCCCTAGGCAGAAAGGAAGGGCACTCAGCCTAGGAGCAGGGACACTGCTTCCCCTCGGGAAAAAAAACTGATGGCACGTTTGCAAGCTGCCCGCCAAGTCAAACCCGCAGCGGGCAGGACCAGGCTTTTGGGGAGAAGGGGCGGGGGGGGAGGGGGGGGCTGCGGGGGAGGATCCCGGCGCCCCCTTCACACACCCCGGCCGCCGCCACCAACAAAAGGCGAGCAGCAGCCTCTTTTGTCTGGCTTCCCCTTTTCAGGGGAGGAGGAGGGGAAGCGACAGAAAACTGGAAAAAGGACACAAATAAACATGAAAACGAGAACAAAGTGGCCGGGCCGCACAAAGAGCATCACCCACCGGCGGGGGGGGGGGGGGGGGGGGCTGTCTGCCGCAGGCAGCTCCCCGCGCGTTCGGGGCGGAGGGGGCGAGCCGCCTCCGGCAAACAGCTCCCCGAAAGCGGGGGGTACCCACCTCTGCAGCCCTTTAAACACAGGCAGGGAGGAGTTAACCAGGGGCGCCCGCAGCGGGTGAAGAGCAGCGGCAGGCGGCAAGGCTGGGGGGGAGGAAGAGGAGCCGGGTATTGTTCCAGGAGGAGGAAGAGCAGCGCTCCCCCCCCCCCCCTTGTCACGAAGCGGCTCATCCCAAAGCACACACACCCCCAGGCGGGGCGGATCGCGCCCCCTCCCTCCGGCTCGCCGCGGCCGCTGCCCTAGAAATGCCTTTGTTCGCGGATCGCCCCCCCCCCGCACACCCGCTGCTGGGGTCTCGCACCGCTTTTATGTGTTTATTTTGGACGGCGGCGCATCCAACCCTCCCCCCCACCCCACCCCCCACCCCGTTCCCCTGCCGGCCGCCCTTCTGCTGATTCATTTCCACCGGCGGTCCCCCCCGGGATGGGGGGGGGGGGCATCTCCTCGCTATTGTGGCTCGGGGTAAGGCGATGACCCGGATTACCGGGGGTGGGCGCTGGGAGGGGGCAGAGCCAAACGAGATTACACGGGATGGATTACCGGGAGCAGGCACGGCGCGGTGCGGGGGGGTGGGGTGGGAGTTAAAGGGACAGGCAGGGGGGCGGCCCGCCCGGCGGCGGGGTCCGCGGCCGTGTCACGGAGCGAGGGAGTTACTCCGTGTCGTGGGTGCGAGGGGGAGGAGACCGGCGGAGGAAGTTACCCGGCCCGCATTACAGCTGGGGAGCGAAGGGCTCGTACGGGCCGGGCCCCGGCGGACAGCCCCCTGTCCGCGCCCCGGACGCCCCGGGGCGCGGGGGAGGCTCCGGCCCAAGGGGCCGCGGAGGGAGGGCAGGCGGGGGGCGGCTCGCCGGGCGGCAGGCGGGTGACACGCAAGGGGAGACCCGCGGCGGGGGAGGCCGGCGGCGCCCTGCCCGGGTGGCGGCAGCCCGGCTCCGGAGCGCGGCCCCGGCCGGTGACTCACCGACTTGCAGGACGTTATCGACGCAGCCGCCGTCGAGCAGAGCGATGCCCCTGCGGAAGGGCAGGCGGCTCTCGTCGGCGGCAACGGCGGCGTCCGCGGCCCCGCCGGGCGCGGGGGCGGCCCCCGCGGGGGCGGCGACGGGGTCCTCGGCGCCGGTGTTGAAGGAGGAGTACATGCAGATCTCCCTCTCGCTGCGGGGAAAAGACCAGTAGACGATCCTACGCTGCACCGGCTCCGGGATCCGCTCGAACCGCTCCTCCACCCGCTGGAAGGGCCACTTCTCCGCCACCTTGCGAGCCGCGATATCCAGCAGGGACTCGGGGCTCTGGGTCTTGCCAAGTGGCAGCAGCCCCAGGGCGGCGGCGGCAGCTGCGGAGGAGGGTCCGGCGCAGAGCGCCCCGCTGCCGGGTCCGGCGCCGCCCGCCCGCTGGCCCGGCCTGCACCCCGAGCCATAGCCGGGTCTGCAGCAGAGGCGCTTGGCGGGGGGAGGGAGGTGACCGCGCTCCGCCATGATCGCGCCGCTTCTAAGCAGACAGCGGAAGTGGCTGTACCCTATAAACGGCTCCAGGAAGGCAACGAGCGGCCGCAAGCCCCCCGGGACACTCCCCCCTGCCCTAATATGGCAGCCGGGGCGGTGCCGGACGCCTCGCCGAAGGCGGGGGGCGTTGCTTTATGCAAATCGCTTCCACGAACGTAAATAGAACGGCCCGAGGAAGGCTCGCTCGTTGCGCTAGCCGGGGGGGGGGGAGGCGGTGGCTCGCGCTCCTGTCCCCCCCCCACCCCCCACCCTCCCCCGCTGATGTCACGCGCTCAAGCCCGGGCGCGCCTCGCGCGCGTGGTGGGAAAAGGGGGCGTGGCCGGCGGCGCCGCTCTCTGCCGCCATATAGGGAATGGAATGCGGGGGCGGGGCCGCCGCGGCCTCAGCCCGGTCACTTCTGCCGGGAAAGTCAGCGGGCGGGGAGCACCGCGCCTCGCAGCCGGCAAGTACGGTAACTGCTGGGGCGGGCGCCGTCTCCCGCGGAAGGGCGGGGGCCTTCGGCGCCTCGCCCGGGGGACGGGACCCGAGGGGCAGAGCGGCACCCGCCTTCCTCCGGGCCTCTGCGGGAGTTCGGAGCTGCGGCGGGGGAGCCTCGGAGGGCTGGTAGGAGGCACGCACGCGGGGGAATAGGCCCGGGCTCCCGCCTTCGCGCGGGCGGATGTCCCCACGCGTGCCCGCAGCAAGCCCCTGAGGTGCCTGTGCGGCACCCCGCAGCCCGAGGTGGAGGGGCTGGGCGCCGCAGAGCCGCGGTGAGTCGGCCGGCCGCAGCTGAGGCGGTGCGTTGGCCTTGGTGTCGGGAGGGCTGCGAGGAGGGCGGTGCGGGCCGCCTGCCCCGCAGGGCCGTGGGCGAGCGGCGTCGGAAGGGTCCCCTTCGTTTTCCTGTGTACGTTCAAACACGTACCCTTCGGGATCGTGGCCACCCCTCAGCTTACACGGCCTCGCTCAAAAAAAAAAAAAAAAAAAGCAATGTGTCCGCGGCGGCAGGCTGGAGGGCAGCGGGCTCCTGCGCGGCCCTGGGTGAACGCCGAGTGCCGGCTGGGGTTGTGCGGGGGCCGCTGTCCCCGGGGGCCGCCTGGCCGCTGGCGGGGTGTGCAGCGCGGGGGCCCGGCCGGCAGAGCCGCACCGCCCCTCCCGCGGCCGGGCTGCTGTGTCGCTGCAGGACGAGCAGCACTTCTTACTGATTAAACACGTCGAAACTCTAGCTTGGACACGGCGTTTCTGGCGACTGGCCGCTGAAAACGGTGCCCGGTTACCGGGCTCGGACGTGACGGTGCCGATCGCGGGCCGAGGCTCCGGCCCTGGCGCCGGGGGGGCGGGGCAGCCGCGTGCCCGCAGCGCCCGGCGCCTCCGCAGCACAAACCGCACCGGGCGGACCTGAAACGGGGCGGCCAAAAGCCCAGACCGGAGCAGCAGCGTATCTCCTGAGCAGGGCACTGAAGAGCTTTGCAGCAGCTGCGTTTTCCATTAAAAACGGAAATGAAAAAATGAATGAACCGCGTCAGACAAGCTGGCTTTGATTTTTAAAGAAGGATCCATAGAAACCTGACGATGGTGTAGAACAGGGGTCCTCAAACTACGGCCCGCGGGCCAGATAAGGCCCCCCAGGGTCCTCAATCCGCCCCCGGTGTTTACAGACACACACACACACACCCTTCCCCGCCGGGGGCTGGGGGGGAACCAAGCAGCCGCAGATGACTGCCTGCTACTTCATCCGAGCGCCGGCCCCCTGGTTAAACAGTTTGAGGACCCCTGGTGTAGAATATGCAACTACTGGCTTTTTTTGTATGTCAGCTCTTAGACAGTAGCACTGAGTTGAAATTTCACCGGAGGAGAACTGTTTTACATCTCGGTATAAATTATCTTTTTTTCTTTTCAGCTGTCAGTTGCTCATACTAAGAAAATGACCGAAGTTTTTGAACCAAGGAGTTTGAACTGTGGACTACAGACAGGGCCTGAACTGTGTTCTGCATAGCTTATATTTTGTCTATACTATAAGTATATATATACTTTTTTTCTTTGGGATCATGCTTGTGCTTCTGAGTGTTACTCTTGAGGTGCCGGCTTCGTAACTCCACAGAGAGCTTGCTGGGGTATTAATTAGCTTCTCCCTCATTTTACAGGTATTTTACAGGTGACCTGCTGGATTTCTAAACCTACCTCCAACTAAATTTTGGAGGCATTAGGGAGCCTGAATGCTACAGGCCAGGGAGGAGGATGCAGTAGTTTCTTTTACTGAAAATATGGTGTCAATTTCAGTACTTCTGACAGCCAGAGAAATGGAATACTGAGAAGGTAGAGAAAGATGAACTTCATGATTGCATTGCATGACAGCAAAGGAAAGTTATATTTAACTTTCATCCCATCACTTACTCTTCTTAATAGTTTTTCACATCTCAAAGCAGTTTTTCTTCCCTGTTGTTCTATTTCTGTTTTAAACAAGTGTCTAGCAAGTCAGCAAAAATGCTTTTCTAAATTGGGTAATGGCTGTTCTTTACCAGGTCTTAGCCAGCTGCTGCAATAAAAATAACACACTAATGCCACCAGAAGAATCTTCCTGTAATAGTGAAGAAGCTTTACAGCAAAAAATTGAGAAATAAGAAGAGTGAGAGGAATGCCAGTGAACAACAAAACACCCATAATAAGCAGAAGTAGCCCATGTGTCAGTTACCTCAACTTAGTTGTTCTCCTGTCTTTTCAGATCTTGGGCAGAATTTATTTGCTTAAGAAATCCCAGAGAAAAGCAGGTGAAAAGCCCGTATATCCACCTCTTCCACCTGTCTACTGCTGAGCAGGAGTAGCTACTTCCCATTAAGTCTGTGAATATTAATAGCTACGCAGGATGCTGGTGAAGCTTTTTTATTTCTGGACTAGGGAGGACATGAAAAGGTAATGGCATCTTGGCTCTTATCATTCCGCAGTAAGCATACTTCTCCATGGGCTCCCTCTGCAGTGGTGTAGCACTGTAACGGCTTGCAAAGTAACATCCAAGGCCGAAGTTCCTCTGTCAGGCCAGTTTTTCCCCTTAAGTTCCTTTAACTGCCTGAAAGCAAGCGAGATGTGTTAACTCCAGGGAAGAAATTAAAATGTGTTAAAGCCATACCTGAACTGTGTTTTAATTTCTAGTTGGTTTTTGTTTCGGTGGATGTTCTTCTTGTGGAAAGACCTTGCTGAGCTGAGCATTCATTTCCGCTTTTTCTGCCTCATGTTTTTGGGAGGTCTGTATTCTCCAGAGCTACGCAGAGAGGAAGGAATGGCTACAAAACAGTAACCTTATACTTGGTTAACTTCCTGCATGTAATCAAAGGCTATTCTATGAGCTGTATGGAAAAATACCCTTGGCCACCACTCAGTGAAATGCCTTCTTAATATCTTCCAAAGCATTAGTCCACGTGCAGTCATTTTTGCTCATTCCAGTAAAACATCCAGAGTCTAAGCATTCTACCAGTTGTGCTAGTTTAAAAGAAGGATCACATGCAGCTGCACAGCTTCTTTGTTTGAAGCAAATAATGGTCTAAATGTAGGAAAATGCATGGCAGACACCGTAATGCTGGCCAACAGAAGTCACCCTAGTGGTTTAAACTTATCTGGAAAGATGAAACTCAGCATTCCTACGTTGAAGCTGAACAAGAATCTGCATTCATGCACTGCATAAAATATTTCTAAACACTGGGAGGGTAGGAGGTCAGAGATAAAGAGGAGGAAACTGGAGAAGGGAGGCAAGAGAGTTCTCAGAGATAGAGCTTTAAGAAAGAAAAAAAAACAAGAAAAATTGGTTGAGGTGACAGCACTAATCAAATACAAGAAAGACTCTTGGACCTACTGAAACAGTTGAATTTGCAGTGCTAAACCAAATCCTTATCCTGTGTCTTTAAGCTTTTTATTAGATAACTAGGCACTTCAGTTCTTAAAATAAAATTACAGGTTTTATGGATACCAAATGTATTCAAACATTTTTCATTTGAAAGGTTAAAAATTGCTGCTGGAGGTAGAGGTCGTGAGTATCACTGTACTTTGCAGTGTAGTGACTCTGGAAATCCAAATACAGGAAAAACGGACAGTAATGATGAGCGTCAAGGTTATCGTAAGATTTTTCAGTGAAGAAAATAGTGTAGCTGGTCAGTATCTTCAGTTTTACAGTGTTTTCTTAAAATAGTTTTCTTCTTTATGTTCAGAAACTATTTTTAATTTAAGGAGTTAAAAACAGAACATTTGACTTCTATTAGCCTTTCAAATCAAGTGCTCTAGGATAAATTTTGCCAGCTCTTTAGAGTCTCTCTGTTAAAGTGAAAATAAACCAGCAGCACTGAATGAGCCCTTTCAGAGCGGAGCTTTTCATTCTAATTAAATTCCATGATGATTCCAAAACTGGAGTCAGAGGCTAGAATCTAAAACTATTTAGGAAAATGTACTTGAAATACTAAGGGTGCTTTACCAGTATTCTAGAATAATGAAGAGACTAACATCTTAATTTGAGCTAAATCCTCTTGACATTCATTCCTGTGTCCTCTGCCTTTTTGTGGCTTGATGCTTGACGTATGAAGTCATTCTGAGATGGACTAAAGGGGAGGGCATTGTGTGTGCCATAGCCCCAGAGCCGTGTGAATTAATGCTGCTCTGTATTTCCTCAAGGAACGAGCACATTCAGTTTACATGTATTGAGAATAGACCCTGTGACTGAATTACTTCTTTCTTATAAGGAGCCTTGTGTTGAGATATCTTTTGGGACAGTTTAGCTCACATCTAAGTTACTAGGGATAAAAGCGTCACTGTTACAAGTAAAATGATAATGTGCAAGCGACTTACTAAAATTAAACATGTTGAACCAATTTAGAGGGTTCAGAATTTCAAAGTCTTGGAATAGAAAAATAAAAGTCTCTCACCTTTCTTCAGAGTTTTAACTTACCATTTGCTGAAAGTAAGAAGCAGAAAATCGCATCTCTGAGAGGGCTCTATATTTAAAGTCCCTCTGGGTTTGTTGTGACCATCTGTAGAACTGAGTTGCAAAATTCATGAACACTCAAAGTAAAACCAGTGTTATTCCTCTCACAGGCTTTTGTAAATTTATTTTTAAAGGATTATGTTTTCCGATATCAAAATAAAAGCAAATTTGATGAAAGCTTCAGGTTTCAAAATAACTTTCTTATAGGTGTCCTCTCTCTTTACTGCAGACACATGCAGTTAACTGTGGTAAGGTAGTTTAAAAAAAAAAAAAAACAACAAAAAAACCCAAAAAGATTACTCAAAGCTTTGTCCTCTTTTGGTCAGGCATCCTCCACCAAAAATGTAATAGGCCATTTCAGAAGTTAATAAGGTGCAAAATGCCACTGATTGGTCTGCCAGCATGTGTAGGGACACCTCAGTACATGTAACGTACAGAAAGTGGACTGGTAGTCTAAAAGGAAACATTATTGGACTGCCGTCTTGTGGATAAGCATCCTACGCTAACAAACTTCCTTTTTGTCTTCTTGGGCTTCGTCCCTTTAAACTGCACTTTACTTTAGACTTCTTTGCACCAAAAAACCCCAAACCCTCTTTCTCCCTTTTCAGGAAGTCTGAGTTAAGATTCATTCGTGATAGCAAGAGAGCTGTACTTAAAAGGGAACAGTTTAAATATGCCAAAAACTGGAGCTCCTGCCCATGCACTGTAAAGATGTGGTGGCTATCAGTAGGACCCTTGTGCTTGTGCCCCCTTGTCTCCACCAGCACAGCCAAGACAGCAGTGCAAGGAGGAGGAAAGTATATCTAACTGGCTATCTTGTTTTAACCCCAGCCAGCAACTAAGTACCACGCAGCTGCTCATTCACCCACCCCCACCCCTGCTCCAGCGGGATGGGCAGGAGAATTGCGAAAAGGTAAAACTTGAGGGCTGAGGTAAGAACAATGTAATAATTGAAATAAAATAACATCATAGTAGTAACAACAGCAACAACAATTGTAATGAAATGGAGGGAGAAGGGGAGAGGAATAAAATCAAAAGGGAAGGGAGAAACAAGTGATGCACAGTGCTGTTGCTCACTACCCACTGACTGATGCTCAGACAGTCCTTGAGCAGCGACCAGCCTGGCCTGGCCAACTGCCCCCCCCCAGCTAACAGACTTTTGTGTTATCAACATTATTCTCACACCAAATCCAAAACACAGCGCTGTACCAGCTACTAAGAAGAAAATTAATTCTATCGCAGCTGAAACCAGGACAGTATCCACCCCTTATTCCATACCATTTACATCCATGCTGTGTTTTCCAATATGTCATCACCTTTCCTATGTTTTAATATAAACACACCAATATAATTCCCTTAGTGTATGGACCTTCCCTCTAAAGGTCTGCTGAGTTCATTTAGTCCATGCCATTGGGCTCCATCTGTCATAACAACCTTTCAAGGCAGGAAGATGGTATGAGGTGTTGGACTGTTGCATCTTGAAGCCAGTTCTGATTTTATCACTGCTGCACTGGTCTGGTTTCATTTGTCATTCTTAGTTGGTGTGACAATTGGAAGGGAGTCAGGTTCAGATCTCCAAATTAAAAGTGGTAGAGATGGGCACCACAAGGCACCCAGTGCAATAATAGGCATATAGAAGTGACAACTTACAGTGTCATGTAGCAATTACCATCACACAATTTGATTCATTGCCTATTTTCACCCATCATCAAATCCCCCTGGGGCACACATCAAACTTCCCCCTCACCAAGTGCTGCCAGGTCCTTGAGCAAAAGCAATCCCAGGGATGGGATTGCCTTTGCCTGAGGCAGAAATAACCCAGACTGTTTTCCCCAGCACACTTGTGTGCCCTACAGGAACCTTTCTGCAGTATGTAAAAGCTTTGACTGGGCAGGACCACATCAGTTGGCAGGTCCTCTAGCGCTGACTAACCAGGTGGCTTTTTCTGAATGAGTATCCCAGTATGTGGAAGTCGCACCACCCATTGCTTTCAGCTTGGTCTTTAACAGTCCATTACATTGTTCAATTTTCCCAGAGGCTGGTGCATGATAGGGATGTGATATACCCACTCAACGCCGTGCTCTTTAGCCCAAGGGTCTATGAGATTGTTTCAAAAGTGAGTTCCATTGCCTGATTCAGTTCTTTCAGGGGTGCCATGTCACCACAAGACCTGTGTTTCAAGACCCAGGATAGTGTTCCGGGCAGTGGCATGGGACACAGGGTATGTTTCCAGCCATCTGGTGGTTGCTTCCACCATTGTAAGCACATGGTGCTTGCCCTGGCAGGTCTGCGGGAGTGATAAGTTGGTCTGCAAAGCCTCACCATATTTGTATTTCAGCCGTTGTCCTACATACCAGAGAGGCTTTAACTGCTTGTCTTGCTCAATTGCAGGACATGTTTCACATCCGTGGAAAATCTGTGTGATAGCGTCCATGGTCAAGTCCACCCCTTCTTCCTGGGCCCATCTATATGTTGCATCTCTTCCTTGATGGCCTGAGGTGTCATGGGCCCACCAAGCTGTAAGTAATTCACCTTTATGTTGCCAATCCAAATCCACCTAGGCCACTTCAGTCTTAGCAGCCTGATCTACCTGTTGGTTGTTTTGACCTTCTTTAGTGGCCCAACTCTCAGGTACGAGGGCATCAATGTAACGTACTGTCACAACCAGGTTCTCCACATGGGCCGCAATGTCTTGCCATAATGCAGCAATCCAGATGGGTTTACCTCTGCGTTGCCAATTACTCTGGTTGCATTGCTGCAACCCCCCACAGGGCGTTTGCCACCATCCATGAGTCAGTATAGAGGTAAATTGTCCGGACGCTGGCCAGCAATTGTTTTGGGTATTTGCCAGTCTTCTGTGAAATTCTCTGCCTTTATAAATGATAACTGAGGATGCACAGAAAGTATGGAGGCAGAGAAAAGGCTGAGATAACTAAGCAACACTTAAATGATACCTGTTTGAACAACCGGCATTCTTTTAAAAAGCTTGGGTACAATGTCTGCTTCCCCTAACTTAGTCACCAGTGATTGCATTTAGCAAGATGAGGAAACTAAGCTTAAGATTTTTTTCTTAACAGTGTATTTAAAATTTGATTTCTAGTGGTACTTAAATTCTTATTTTACAAGTGTTTGAACAATATTGCAAACCTGTCTCCATCTTTCCTGGCTCTGAAACACCTAGCCGGGATTTACAGATTACTCTTTTCTTGGGTTGTACCAGAGAGAAACTTACGAGGCAGTACTCTAAATACAAGGGCTTCTGTATAATTCAGCCACCTGTTTTTCTGTATGGCAGAAAAATTATGCTGTGCCATCTGGTTAAATTTCATTTGGTCAAAGAGGGCTATGCACTGAGGAATAATTAATAAAGACCCAATGTTAGGGTGTAACATTTCCAGGAGTTTTTTTCAGGTTGGGTTTTTTTTTTCCCACCCACATTTCATCTTCTGATTGTATCTCCAGTATTTGGTGTCAACTCTCATCTCTAAGCAAAGTGCCTTTTAATTACTTTTGCGGGTTTAACTAAGTAAAACTTGGGCATTCGTCCCAGGGCTTTAGAAAGCATTTGAAATTTTGTAGTCCAGGTACTAATTAGACTGACGTGTACTTGCTTTACCAAGTTGTCCCTGCAACACTGAGTGACTGAGCTGTGGAATACTGCATCCATTTGGAGCAGTCAACTTTTGGAGTTAAACACAGTTTACCAAAGTGTATCTTGAGTCATGTTGATATTCTTGCACCTCTATTTTATACCTCATCTGTGTTTTCATTGTCTGTTTGCCTGTTTCTATGCTTTCTTTCTCTTTCCCATCTTCATTCGACCACACTTTGGTGCTGCCAGTTCATTGTACACTGTACTGCTTTGTCCCCACTAACGCCCTGTAAACTTCCCATCTGCTTACCTTCTTCCTTCCTATTTTTCTTGTCCTACAGTCTGTGAAATTGCACCAGAGCTAATATCTCAAGCTAAGCCTTGTAGTCAAATTCAGAAGAGAGAAGCTATAGTTAGAGCTCTGCAGTAAAATTTTGTCAGGGAAACCAGTACTTCCTTCTCCCTCAGTAGCTTCAAAGGTTTCAGTGGAATCCCTTTTCTTGGAGCAGGGATTTAATGTGTGTTTTGGTTTTTTTTTTTTTTCTACTGGTCTGTCACTAAACAACATCTAATTCTTGAAGTTGCCCTGAATATCAATGTTTTAAGTTTTGAAGTTGCTATCAACAGAAAGGGAGAGCATTCTTCTTTCTCCTCTTTTGTGCTCCAGGGATAAAGATGAGCTTAGAGGTATCCCTCTGCTTTATTTTGCCATTTGGAAAATAGTGTCACAATGTACTCATATATTTCCAGAAAGTTAGTGCTTTGAGCCTGTTCCAGGGGGTATTAGGAGTTGCAAGGATGTGACAGTTTTACTACTGAAAAGGAAGGGACCCCTTGATGCTTGATACATATCCGTACTTCTTTGCTTCAGTAAATTGGGCAGGACTCATGGGACAGCTGTCTTACTGCTAGACACTGTCCTCTGCTGGGCTGTAGGGGTCCTTCAGAGGGAATAGAAAGGCACCATGTGTGGTGTGTTTCAAATGCTCCAGGAGATGCTGTGACTGTGAGCTTAGGTAGATGTCATCATCAGTCATCCTGCAGATGTTGTGATCCATTTGGAGGAGGGGTAGAAATCTATTCTGGTGTTCATGTAAAATACATTTTTTGAGTGGTTCCAAAAAATGGAGCCTTTCAGGGACAGGTCTCTATGAACCCTCTGACTTCATCCAGATGTAATGAAGGTCTGATGCATGTTACAGCTTCCCTAGTCTGAGGAGATCGAGGAATGTCTCCAGTACCCTCACTCAAAACTGCTTCCTAGTTAGTAACTTTAATATGTGCTTCTCCAAAGTTTGTTACAGACAGAACAAAAATCACCTTGTTTTGTGGTTTCAGTGGTTCTGAGCAGCAGCAGCACCTCAGAGCAGCAGCATAGGCACGAAAGCTCTCCATATGCACACTTGGGCAACCAGTACGAAGTAGACTTGCACTCTACTCTCAACTTTTCATTTTATCTCTGCAGACTTAAAGGGTTTGATTTTTGTTTTTTAAAATGAAATTTTACTGGCTGCAGTTGAATGGCTGCTTTTGAAGCTCTCTGGGAAGGCTAGAGATCTTTTATTTTTAAAAGAAAATAAGAAATCACTAGGATATGAGTTAGGAGTGGAAGAACTGAGGAAGAGAAGGGCAGAACTAATGCAAGTGAGATTTGAAAGATGAATGTGTAAACCCAGTCCCTTGCCAACTCCACCCTCTAAATGGCATTTACTGCCAGGGAAATGGGATCCACCCTGCACTGATTCCAGCATCAGGAAAATCCTCCGAAAATAGCTCTGAGCCTTGCAAAAGTTGCAGTTTCCTCTCCCGATAATTGATGCTGTGGTGACAACCTCCATCTGGTGCTCATGAGTCGCAGTCACCACATCTACTAAGAGGAAGGCAACTTTCTCCCTTTGTTCAAAATCTCTTGCCTTGTCTGCAGGGATGGTCTTAGGAGAGAAAAATTGCTTGCTGAGTTTGAGCACTTCTTAAAAGGGATGTGTTCCCTGTACTGGCAACTTGGAAATGAAACTGCAATCTCTGCTTACTCAGATTTTAAGAAGTGTAAATGAAGAGGAACCACTTTAAGAGTACCTGGGGATTGGTCTAAGTTGCATTATTGCCATTGAATGTGGGTTTATTTCATACTGTTTACTAAATGGAGAGCATAACCATGGCAACATTCATTACGTGCTCAGTATGGATCTGCCAACACAACACTGAAAATTAGTATTCAGAAGACAACTGTCTGGAAGTAGCTTGAGAAGTGAAAAATAATTTTCCAGACTACAGTCCGGATGGAAATACACCTCAGCATCTGCAGAGTGAAAATTATGCAAAATTTATTGCTCTGGCTTACACTGATCTCAGCAAGAGTATTTGTGGTATCATTTGATAGATCTTACCTTGATGAGTGAAGGCATAATGGTATAAATATTAATAGCCAGTGGTGGTTCTGACTAGCCCGGTTAACAACCATAATTCTGCATGAAGTATACTTCAAAAAATACAAATACTACTAACTCTTTATGCTCAGCTGTAGTACAGAGATAGTTAAAATCTTTTTTCCAAGTTTACCTGGAAAAAAAAATAAAACATGACAAATCCTAGACAAGATGAGGGTTCTACTGTCTGCATGTAAAGAAAAATGTGTGGGATGAATGGGAATGAGGAGGGGAACATAAAAGGAAATTCTAGATCCGAGTTAGTCCTCTGCTGTCCCAGGTATAAACTGTTGATAAACTTAGTCTAATAAATACCTTTTGTTGTTGCATCCTGTGATGTCCTTGCAGAAATCTTTTGTATGGGAAGTTGTGGTCAGGCAGAATGGAAGCAGACTGAATTATAGCTTGCTTCTTTATGTCTCTCCACAGGTCACTTCATTCTGACAGAAGCAGAGTCAACATAACTACACCTTTCTCATTTGAGTCATGCTAGCTGTTGCAAGTAATGCTGAACAAAAATAATTCCCTGGTTACTCTGCCTGCACATTTATCTTTGGTTAATTTCGCTGTTCCTAAGTCGGTCTCTTATTTTGTGTCCATCTGTCACATAGCAGGGAAGACATGTTTCTGTAAATAAGCTTCACAAGTCATTTAGGAGATGTGTAGGAAACTACAGAACTGCTTTTAACAAACTTTTGAAAGTTGTATAGATTTTAAGCTCACTCTGCCCTTTCAACAGATGCTCAGAACAGTGACTGCTCTTTATTGCCTCAACACACCATCTTGGAATAACACATCAGCCAGTCTGATGGAATATATTATGTAGTTACTACTTTCCGTAAGTCAGTGCTGTAAATAGCAATTATGTCTGCAAAGAATATAGCATCATTCATGTCTGCTGCCCTCATGGATAGAGGTGGTACATTTAGGGAAAGTTATGTTAGTCCTAAGAATCATATGGATCTATAGAAGTCATGGAAGTGTTGCTGGTAAAACACAAAAGACTGGGTGATTATGTATTTTTTCTATGTTTGAAGCATGTGGGTAACCCCCAAACTCCTATCAGTTCACAAAGTGAGAAAACGCGTGCTATTCCAGCAGTAACTCGGGACCGTGTTCATCATCAAAGCTAGGTTTAAAGTAACATATTTGGATAATTCAGTGTTTATATTCAAACTGATCAAACAGCTCTCTGTATCACTACTTTTGTTTTCAATAAATTTGGAACAGGGAAACACAATCCAGAGGATCTGACAAAGTTAAAAGAACTGGCAGTAAAAAGGGTAAGAGGACAATCCATTATTATCGGCCAGCATCCATGTAAGCAAAAAAATGCATAACTGATATGTAAGCTATTAAAGGAAATCAGTAGAACTAATGTTAGTCAATATGGGTATATGAAAAGCAGATCACACTGCAGTTTTGTTAAACAACACACTTGATAAAAAAATACAGTGTTTATACAACAATAGTGTTTGTGTAATAGACTTCTTCCAGAGGTTTTGAGTTACCACTGGATGGCAGTTTTTTTTATATGTCATGCTACTTTGGTCAATATGACCTGTTAATTAATAGAATATTGGTTAACTGACAGCCAAAACCGAAACAGTAAATGAAGGATTCTAGCTGAGCAAGTATATTTATATTAGGGTTATTTTAGGAATTGCTTTTGGCCATGTGTTACTTAATGTATGTTTTAAATTACATCAAACATGGTACAAAATTATTAATTATAGATGACCCATAAGATTGGGGCTGTAATGAACAAATATAAGTGATTAATGCAGTCTAGATTATTTAATAAGTTGGGGGCAAGCTTACAAATGTTTTGTGGATACCTATTAAAGTAATACATCTGTGAACAATGAAAGCAGACTGACATTTTCACCTGCACATTTGGACTGCCCACCAAATACTAGAGCTCAAGAATCGAGAAGACACTAAATTTGGAGCCACTGAAGGTCAGTTGAGCAAGGTGTTCTCAAAATAAAATTCTGTAGCAAACACAGCCTTTTGTTTTCAGGAAGTCTAAAACTCCTGAGCTTCCTTGTATATCATGACTGATCATGTCTAAGGTGTTCAGTTATGTTACATGCTTACACAGCTTTATTTTGGCATCTCAGAGTAATGCTAAAGCATCCCCATGCTATAGATTGACCCTATTTTTGAACCTTGAGCCAGTCTTTCTAAATATGTCCTATACCATGGATGCGTCACTACTTTTGTTACCCTTTCTCTGCCTTGCATAGCCTTTTCACATGTGTTGGCAAAGCTGTAACAGATAAGGGAATAAAACCATGTCTGCAGATAATTCCCATAGTCTAATCAACAGCCACATTACGACAAAGCTAATGCTGCTGTTGCCTTTTTCATCTTCAGAAATGTGTGTTTTGTTGGACTGAGGAAGAACTGAAAATGCTAGTTGAAATTCTTCTGCTACAGAGTTTTTATTTGGGGATCTGGAGGAGGAATGAAGAGGTACAGAGGCACTTGTTGAGGAAGATAACAATGAATGAACTCTTAAATACAGTGCTTTGGTCCAAATGCCTCATGTAATTCTTGGCTATACAAAAAGAAATCTCTAGGGACCACAAAGACAATACTAGTTATATGTTTGGCACTGAAAAAATTTTTGTTGGAATTTGCTTTGTCCAGTTTAGGATTCAGGAAGACTTGGTAGACAGAAAAGGGTGAGAAAAGAGCCAGAAAAATCATTGATTCATGTGGTGTGATACAAGAAAGTGTTTCTGTTTGGTTTATCTTAACAGAAAAGTGTATTGACTGCAGTCCAAAAGTATCCGCAATGAAACAGAAACTTAATACCTGGCTTTTCCATCTAGCTGACAAAGACATAACAGGATCTAATTGCTGGATGTTGAAGCTGAACGAAATCAGACTAGAACCAAGTGGTACAGGTTTTCCCTAATGAGCAGATAACCATTGGAACAATTTAATGTAAGTTATAATGGTCTTTCCATCTCTAGTAGTTTAAACCTAAAGAGATGTTTTTCTTAAAAGGCATATTCTAGCTGAACTTGGCGGTAGTTCAGGAAATCAAGTACTTCTATGGCAAAATAGATGAGCCAGATCTTCAGAGTGGATGTTGCAGCCTTATATTTGATGGAGACCAAGGGGGTTTTGGTTCTTCTTTCAGCTCTGCTGTGGGCTTACTTCATGATCCATTTTTTTTGCCTATGGATGCTAACATTTGTATTGGAACTTCAGTGCAGCTGCAGCAGTTTAAAAAAGGCCATAATTGTCTGTAAATGGTATAGTGTGGCAAGGGATCCAGACTGCCTAAAAGCCTGTTCTAAAGACGTACACAGAGAACAGCTAGCCAGACAGGGAATTTTAGCACTCCTTTTTCATGTTTATTTCAGTTTCTGAGCAAGAGTCTTGTGAATTAACAGTGTAGCTGGTGATTCTCTGCCACTATATAAGCTTGTGGTCATATAGAGAAGGTGGAATACTGTTTTGGATCAACAGTCTTAGCTCATGTCTTAACTCTTGTATGCCTGTATGATTTTAAACACACCAAAGTTATGTCCATATTGACACTTCCTTTTTTAGCTTGTCCAAAACTTGCAACTTGTGTTTGGGTGTTTGGGTTCTTGTTTGTAAAGTGCTATTTAGTCCTTCAAATAAAAAGTGCAGAAGTAATTAGTAACATTAGCTTATCATTATATACAGCAAAGCAATTCTGTCTTTGTGCATAGAAGACTAAAATGATATCCTTGCTTGACTGAAAACTTCCTTTCTGCAAGTAACAAAAAATGCAAATATCCCTTACAATGGCTCCTTTAGCCTTCTTGCAGCTTGGGGCAAAAACACATTGGCAGAAGGACAATGTCTTGTCTCTGATGGCTGTGAAACCTCTCTGAACTCGACCTGAATATGAACATATATAAAAGGGACTCTGTGCAGTGACAAGAACTTGAAAACAGAGTGCAATTACGTAAGAAATGTAAAACAAGGGGGAGCATGTTCCAATGAGATCAGCATTCCAAGTAGTCCCTAACAAGAATTGGATATTTGTATCTTTGCTGCCGCTCTTTTTTCTGTATAACTGATCATCTGAATTTTTCTTCCAGCTTCCTCCAAGCTGAAACCTTATACCTGATAGCAATCCTTAGCAGGTTTTTGGTGCAAAGTTGGCCTTGGTATCCTATACAAGTCCCCCAACTTCTTTAATTACTTTGATACTGATAAGGAAGGGATGTGTTTAAAAAACCAAAGCATTACAAAGGACCCTGTGTTTTCCTGTCCCATGCTGAAGAAGCTAATAAATTGCCTGATCTCAAGAAACCAAGAGAAGGAAGACTCACAGTAGTGTCATGGAAGTAGTAGGTAGCACTTGTCACCTCCTCCTTGCAGGACTGATCAGGATGGAGCTCTGTTAATTGCTGCCCTTTGGTATCAGCAGGTCCAGGGCTTAGCCTCTATTCAGATGAAGCAGGTTTCTCACTAAGCTCCCAAACAGTATTTTACTACTATGGAGATTCTTTATTCTCTTTTAGGAGTAGTTTTTCACATTCTCATCAGACTGCCTTGCGTGTTCCTTGTAATTTCAATGGTCACCACTCACTGACCAGTACATGTGATGTGTCACTGCTTCCTCACCCATCTTTGCATCAGAGAGCTGCTGAGTTAAACTACTCTGGAAATCTACAGGTAAGCAAAGCATCAAATTTCTAAGTAGGCCTTATGTCAGTATGTCTGAACCTCCTGAGTGGGTGGTCCTGTGTTTCTGTGCTTTGAGAACTCCAGTTTCGGATTGAGTGCTTTTAAGAATTGTCTTCAACTTTGGATCTTTGTGCAGCCCCTCCATGATAAAGACTGCCTGGCAACTCTCACTGAGACAGGAGGCTCCAGAGTGTAACTGTCATGAGACCATGGCTTAGTACCTCACACCTCCACAGCTGATTTGTGCCTTCTATTGGAGTTTTGTTTCTCAGCTGCTGTTGTTTGTGTTGCAACAAAGTCACAAGAGACCTTGCAAAGCAGCACAGCATTTACTGGTCTATGTAGAACAGCATGACCATCATTCCCCTCTTAGGGCATTTGAAGACATCAATTTTGATCTGTAACTATGGGGAAAGGAGGCAAAACCTTGTCCATCCTTCTTCCCACTGTTTTTCTTTCTGTCTGCTTTGAAGGAAGTTTCTCTTCTGAAAGAGCCCAAGTCTTTTAGATTTCTGGTGAGATTTTCTTGAGATACCCACCAGGCTGATGTCAAAGTGCTGTGGTAACAGTCAGTTGTTTGTGGCAGGAATCTATTTGCTCTTCCAGGCTGAAAGTACTTGGCTGGGGTACTCTGGAAGGGTGTTTTAGCTCCACAGATCCGATCTTCTTTCTGCTACAAAATGGTGAGTCTAGTCTGCACTTTAAATTACAATGAAATCATACCCACAAAATGGCAGGCATTCCCCAGACTATCACACCTTGGTTTTAACATATGGGCTGACTGACACAATCAGATCAAATGATTTTCCAGACTTTTTGCTATATCCACAAGGCAGCATTTCTCATTTAAGATTCCTGTAGAGAGACTGTATCTCCAATGATAGCTGAGATTCTCATCTGGTGTAAATTATCATTGTTCCAGTGACTTCAATGGATTTGATAATTTATGCCATCTGAGGTTCTGCATCTGAAAACTGTAATAAAAAGCAGCTGATACTTTAACTAATCTGAAAAATGATAAGTGCTTAGTATGTGTCTGAGTTGAACTGTCTTAATACCTGTTACTTAGCTTCCAGCACACCACCGCATACTGAAGAATTAAAGTTCTTTGTCCTGCATCTGAGTAACTGGGATTGTGTCCTGCATTTTATCAAAAATGGAAGCTGAACAGAGACTGCTGTAGTCCTTGACTGCAGCTTTGCTGAGAGGCCCAAAAGCCAATATTCCCTTGGCAAAGCCTGTGAGTTTGTCTCTGGTAGAAGCTAGTCCTATCTTTATCCTGACCATGAACATTACATATATCATATGTATTAATATTTTAGAGCACTAAACCTAGGTTTGTTACTTTAATGTGTTTAAGTTTTGATTTCTGTATCCATTGTTATGCCATATGAACATTACTTGATGTTTGGTATCCATTTGAACTTGTAAATAATATGAGATTGCACAGATGTCAACTATTTATATCAATAATATGGTAAAAATTAGTAGTGTTTAATGGAAAACATGGTCTCTGACCTATTCCGTAATGTGATACTGTAAATAAAGTACCTATCACTATAAGTGTGAAGAAAATTTGTCTTCTTTATTTCTGGGACTTGATTTAACTCTCCACACAGAACAAATCAGCATTTTTATGTTGCTAGGGTATGTTGTGCAATTTTGCCTGTAAAGAGCTACTTGTGCCATAAAACATCAAATTTTCTCTGTTACTTTAAAATTTATACATACTTGTGCTCTTTCTTACAGTAACAACAGAGCATAGCTGTAAACACCACCTTTTCTATAAATCACGTTCAGTCACGGCTCGGGCATATTCTATGACTGCTGCCCAGTGGAGACACTTTAGTGAATGACAGAAGTTTCTGTCTGTGCTCAAGAAAGATCCTTGATAGATCAGCAAGAAGAAGAATAAACTTTTATTCCAGCTTGTTCCTCAGAAACCACTGGGCTGACTGTCTTTACATCTTGCAAAGACTTTACATTCATCTAGACCTAACAGTAACTTTCCCTGCTATGCATGAATAGAAGCACTGATAAATGACAGAATGCTGAATTTTAGGAGATGAACTTTTTTTGCTGGTCATCTTTTGTATCTCTAGGTCTGGTTGTTTTGTGTTTCCTCTGCATCATCCTTTTTGTTCAATACCCTACTATGTACTTTAACTAGTACTAAGATTTAAACCCTCCAGTTATGGTGGTGGTGTTGGCAGGAGGGCAGGGGAAGTATTTTGGGGTTTTCCCCCACTGTCAGATTTTCTTCGAAATGTGTAAAAAAGGAGTTATGAACCACCAATCTAAAGACACTAAGTGTTTACAATCCCAAATGGGAGAGAGATTTTGGCAGAACGTGTCAAGTTCTGCTACAGTCATGGGACTTGTTAAGGGGATCTTGGGTTAGTCGCTGTGGGCAATAGCTGTGGCTGCATCAACCAACAGAGCCTAGTACCTGCGGAAGAGACACGTTTGCCCTTCAGAAGGCTTTTGGAGATACAAACACAAGCATGACAAAAATTACCCAGCTGACCCTAGGTAAATAAAACACCATCAAGCACAGCCAAAGTGTCCTTTGTGGGCTGGTAGAAAACTTAAGCAAGATCCTCCCCAAACTTCCCTTTTCCTTCCTTTTCTCAGCCTGCCAGTGCCTTTACCCTCACTGCTGTTTGACCACTGTCGACATACTTGGGTGACTCCCATCTCACTACAGAGGGAAAACTTCCTCTGCCCATCCCAAACGGCAGCCGCTTTCCAGCTCTGTCACTCGTCATCTTCCTGCCGTCTTGTTCCTACCTGGTGGCCATGTGTGCAAAGCGATCACCAGGGGTGAGAGAAAGGGCAACAAAGACAAATAAATGTATGGAGATCATGTCTCACAGAGCCTGCAGGAAGCCTGAGGTGTGGTTGAACTAGTCTGTTAATTTTCTACCTTTTGGCTCTATTTTATATGTACTCAGGGGAAATAATTGGTAGTACATTCATTTGTACATTTAGGGTATACAGATAATTTGTGAGTACAATAAATATTTTGACAATGCAGCGCATATGATTGAATACAGCTTTGCCTGCTTATGAGAAATGACTGTTCAGCATGTGCTTCAAAATATGCTGCTTGCTTTTTGCAGTGCTACTATGGATAGAGTAATAGTGTGTGTTATGTGTTGGACACGAATATGGCAACACTTTGTACTGTTTTACATGCTGACACGTTGATTTGAATTTATTTGCAGCTAACCAAAGCACCATATCCAAAACTTGATCTTAATTATGGATATTCAATTTTGCATTTTCTGGAACAAATAGACAGCATTTTGTGTCAGAGAAGGCTTTGGGTGATAAAATATAAAATGAGATACAACACCTGCAACTCCTCCTTGGGTTTAGCCAAAGGACGCCCCTGCCACTGAGTTATCAGTTGGCTCCTGAACCCATGCAGCAAGGCTAAACACCTTGGCAGCTGGGGATGGAAGTGCTTGGGCTCCTGGGGAATCTTCAGAGGTGGGGATGGGAGTCAGCCTGAGCTCCTCCCACAAAGCTAGTTCTGCAGCCTGTCCTGCCTTTTTTTAAGCTGTGAACTGGGATGTTGTCAGTTGCTTCTTGTTTTGCTGTTCTCATCAATAGCCTTTTGAAAACTTAACCCAAAACATTTTATGAAGCTGCACTGGTAGGATTTCCCCTTCAGCTGTGAGAGATATTATTCTTGTTCAAGGCCTTATTCAGGCCAGTGGTGGAAACAGAGAAGCTTGGAAAAGGTCACAGGCCAAGGCCAAGCTGCCAGCCAGGGTCTTTGGTTAACTGCAGCCCAGGAGGAGAAGGTAGACCCCTTGCCAATTTTGCTACCTTTTCAGATCACTTCCATGTCACATATCTCTAAATGCAATCTGATTTACTAAATTTTGTTGTTCTTCCTAGGAGAATAATTTTGTGAATAAAAAGGATTAGCCTCTTGGAAGGTTTTTATGCTTATTTATTAACAGCACAGGATGTAATGTACTCTGGGTGCACAGGACATCTGCCTATCCAGAACCAGACCCAGCAGACCCAGCAAATGCAGACAACCTCCTCGAAAGGGAAATGCATCCATCAGATGGTGGCAGCTTTGGTACAGCATCATGGACCTTCTTACACCATGAGAACATTCACAGCTTCTGCATATATGCATGTCAATGCACTCATCACTCATAAAAATTCAAACTTTGTAGGAATCCTACTTAGACAAAAGAGCTTCTTGCTCCCAGTCACCTTGTGGGAGTGAACTCCAACCAGGAAAGCCTTTCTTTGTGTAGAAGGCATTTCCCTTCATGGGTTTTCTATTTGACATCCTTTTGATTTCACAATGCGTCTTCTCCTTCTCATTTTCTGAAATAGTAAATAAAAACAGTTAATTTCTTTCCTCTTTGTTTTTTGTACTGTACACAAATTTCTATTCTATCTCAGATCTGTCTCCCTCCAAACATTTAACTGTTTTCTGTCTCTTCATGCCCAAGCAATGGATACTAATAATTTCAAAAGCCTCCATACTTCTATTAGGCTTTTTTCATCTCAGTAGATGGGTTTTAAACATATTTTATCTTAAGTGAGGGCACTTAGAAAAAAGCATGAAAATCCTCCACACAATACCTGATCGGTACTTACTGCTAGTCCTTGTCTGGATAGATGGCTTTTTTATTAAGATCCATCTGACTTCAAGCAGACACAATTAAAGGCTATAGCAGGAGAAATCAAGCTGAATTGACCTCCACACTGTTTTTTAAAAAAATCCATTTTGAAGTATATTTGCAATTATTACAATAATTTGTGTGAGACTAGCAAAATAACAAATATATTAAGAACATTAAAATAATATTAATTGTTAAATGTTTTCTATTAAAAGTCAGGACTCACTAACATATTCTTTCATGCAAGAATATATAAGGGCTGACTGATGTTGATAACACCTCTTTTTTTCCCCATAATACAACAGATTTGTGTGCACACATAAATTAGTGTAGTTCTAGTCTTCCTTGCCAACATTTAGCAATTCACACACACATATATAGATAGATAGATAGATAGATAGATAGATGCATCAGTATAATAACTGAACACATTTTGAAGAGGTAACAGTATTTCATTTGAATGTAAATGTCTTGTTTTGAATAAGCAGTTATGAAGCTAAATCAGTCAGCTTAACAACAAAGGGCAGTGTGCTGATGAATTATGCATGTTATCTGCATTTTCTGCCTGCTGATAATTGACAGGTATCATGGCACCTTCTACAAACTTCCTGTAATTACATGCCACATATCAAACACTGACTTATGTGTAATGGTCCTCCACACACACATACACACAAAGTGTTTTTATGTTTTATTTAAAGCTTAGAGCATTTTCAGATTTTCTGTTTCTCTCACTCTGGTTTCCAAGCTGCTTTGCCACTCAACCCATTCAACAATGTTAAATTGGTAAGATTTCTTCATTGTTAGCTCGTCGGAGTCATTTGTTCAAGCGTTTGTTTCATCCACTTGTTTGTTTTGTCTTTAAAAAAAATTACTTAGGATAAAACAATACCAAAGAAAATTTACCTTGTAATTGTTTAACACAACTTAGCTGCTGTTTAGATACTTGTAGTAAAACAGATGTCTCAGTCTTTGATATCAGGTTCTTGTCTTTACTGACAGATATATTTTCATCATTATGTAGCAGCTTTATAAAGTAATACGTTAAAAAAAAACAACTAGTATCTTAATAGATCTGACTAAATACCTAGTTCCTCCTTGGTAGTATGTATTTAATTCAGACTAACTCCATCGTAACAAGGATACATTAATTGGGTAGCTCCGCAACTGGACTCATTAGATGCAATGCTTGCTGATTAAATTTCTTAGCAGATGATTCAGAATTACTTTTCTTTTAATTCAGTGTTCTGTTCCTTGGAAGGAAATAAATTTTGCTGAGAATTATTTTAATAAACCTGTCATAATAAAGCTATAATTAAAAAGGAGTCCTTTAGTTACCTTGAAGGGCTTTTTACTTATATTGCCTTAAATACCCAAATTTATATTTTAGTCTAAAAACCTACATTCAGTAAATGATACGCCTGGTATATGTAAAAAAGCACCACTGGTACACACCGCGGGAGAGTTCCTCACTCTCTTATCACCACATCTTTGACAGTATTCACTACCAGAGAAAATGCATGAAACAAAGCCCCAGCACTTACAGAATGTAGTTGAGCAGAAAGAAAATTAGGTAAATACATCTTTTGTTCCATTAATTTATACTTGATTTGTCAGCTTCTTTAGAAACCAAAGCTTGTATTCTTGTCCTGTATCAATGACTTAAGTTGATTCTGAGGCTCATACCTTAGTGAAACAAGTGATCTGATACGCTATTTCTCACTGAATTAGAATAAACTATTAGAAATCTTTTTAAAACCTCTTTCATAAAAAAGCACTTCAACTTTCAAAATATGATACCTTGGGAGTTTAGTAGAAGGTGGCAGCCTGCGAGCAGCGTGGCAAAGAAGGGTAGTGTCCTGTCACCAGCTAGTAACATCCCTGCCCTTTACTGAACTGATAGGCAGAAGTTTAGGAAGGGGAAAAAATAACACTATTTTTTTCTCCAAGGCATGATTTTTGGCAAAGGTATCTGGATGTAGGACCTGTCTGGCTTGAAGAGCTCTAAACACCTGAGTACAGATAAACAAGGTAAAAAGCAGAGTGCAGATCGGTTTTTAGCAGTTGTTGGCAAATGCTTATATGAGCAATCTTAAATCCAGTTTTCAAAGACTTGGCATTCAGCCGAAGTAAGTGCAGAATTCACAGGTACCTGTGGAGGCACTCTGCTGTTGGACTGAGTGCTGACCTCTCTATTTCTAACCCCAGCACTGAGGCCTTATAGCTGGTTCTGCAGAAAAAATATTGCCTGAACTTTTTTTACATGTACCCTTAGGCAGAAAGTTATGAGGAACAGCGCCCATGATTTAAATAGAAGGGATCACGCTCCCTCTCTGATTTTTATTTCACATTGCCACCAATGCACCTGATGCTTCTGAAGGAGGTTTTGTTTTCTAGCTGCTGCTGATCCAGCTTAGCCTGAAGCAGCACAGGTGTCTCCAGAAGGTTGTCAGGTTCAGCAGGAGAAGCTTCCCAGATGTTCTTAGGTATATCTACACCACAGAAGGAACTTGGGAAAGTGAGCAGGCTGGCGTGCCTGGGGGACACAAGCAGAGTGTCCCAGGGACATACAGCAATTGCTCACAGAGGAAGTGGCAAATCAAAGACATTTCCATGAGTTGGCTAATATAGCCTCCTAAAATGAAGGTTAGGAGAGGGTTGGATTACTTTTGATAAAAACATAATGTAAATGTCTTCCACTCAGTACCCTTGTAAAGAATAATCAAACTAATATTCAAAACAAAACAAACTCTGTGATCCCTTTTCATCTTTTAATGGTGTCCTTACCTGTCAATCTGCTTAGCATAGCCTGATTTGTTTAGGGCTAAATAATACACCACTTTTTTCAAAGTGTTATGTATTTAGGCAAGTAATATTATGAAATTAACAGGACTACTTTAATTAAGGGGTTCAGGATGGGACCTTGGCAAATACCTTTTCTTGTTGGTGAACTTTTACATCACAAGTGCTTACATAAGGGATTATTATAATGTTAGAGCACTGTTATCTGATGTTTTTTAGTAGTTGTGGACCTGTTACTTCCTACTGGGTTTCGTGGTTTAACCCCAGCTGGCAGCCAAGCCGCTCACTGCCCCTCACCCAGAGGGATGGGGAGGAGAATGGGAAAGGAATGTAAAACTCCAGGGTTGAGATAAGAACAATTTAATAGGTAAAGCCAAAGCTGCACACAAGCAAAGCAAAGCAAGGAATTCACTCCCCACTCCCCACGGGCAGGCAGGGGTTCGGCCATCCCCAGGGAAGCCGGGCTCCATCACGCGTGACGGTTACTCAGGAAGACAAACACCATAATGCCAAATGTCCCCCCCTGCCTTCTTCTTCCCCCAGTTTATATACTCAGCATGACGTCATATGGTATGGAATGTCCCTTTGGCTAGTTCGGGTCACCTGTCCTGGCTGTGTCCCCTCCCAGTTTCCCGTGCCCCTCCAGCCCTCTGGCCGGCAGGGCCCAAGGAACTGATAAGTCCTTGACTTGCTATAAACATCACTCAGCAACAACTAAAACCATCAGTGTGCCATCATCATTGTTCTCACACCAAATCCAACACACAGCACTGCACCAGCTATGAGAATAATATTAACTCTATCCCAGCTGAAACTGGGACACTGGGGCACTCGTGGGCTTCAGCTCCCCAACGTTGCTTTATAATGCGGTCAGAAGACAGAGTATTACGTACCCTCCTACCACAGGAACAGACCTGTCCCACCGTGGGCACAGATGGGTGCATTCCCAAGCACCTCGCAAAGGAAGATGCACAGAGCCCTTGGGACAGGGGTGAAACGGCTGCCACAGCCATCACCTGGCCCTGGCAGGGGGCAGTGGGAGGGCAGCAGCATGCAGCAGTCAGGGGTCCGTGGGGCCAGGCAACATAAGTAAGCTAAGCAAGCATCCCCACTCCAGATGTGTTTCAGTTTTGGTTGTGGATCACAGGCTATGGGGTTATGGAGACCCAGGCTTGTTGGTCAGCCTCTGAAAAGGCAGTAAATGAAGGAGCCACATCACCAACCTACAGATGCTGTGTCTGAAATGAGCTTTCCCATGCAGTTGAGCTGCAGCTGGAGAGAACAGCTGTCTGCTCCATGGACCCATGTGCGGAGCGTTCCCAGGCTGTCCTCAGCTACACAGAGCTTCCGACAGGGCTTACACCTATAGCATTTAGTGGGTAGGCCTTCAAGGGTGAATTGAAAACACACTGGCCCATGCTTGCCCCTAGAGAATAAGCACCTCATTTCTGCTTATTTTGGCGCTTTAGCCTACCAATGAAACAGTCCCACTGTGGCAAAATCGGTGGTCATTCTCATAGCAGGCTAACTTGATTAATATAGTTGCAAAGCTTGTTTTGCAATTCAAACCTTGTTGAATCAAATACAAAATTATTTTTCTGGATAAATCCAATTACAATGTAAATACTGCATCAGAATATTTTCAGTAATTACCAAGCAATTTCATAAAAAGACTCTTAAAGTAGGCTAAACTGCCTCTCTTACTCTGACAGCCCTCCTTGGTCCCCCAAGGGGCACCTTTCTGGAGCAGAGGGGGCAGGAGGCCAGCCTGCACATGCAAAGCCCCCAGCTTCAGGCTGGCTTGCAAGCGGTGATGCTCCACTCAGCCCTAACGCTGCTTCGGTGGGAGAAAGGATTCCTGACAAGCTGGCATCGAATCGAAAGGGACACCTCTCCTATCCTCTTTTTCATTTGAACTCTTCTCCTAGCTGGATGTGCTTTTGTCAGAACAGTCAAGGCATCAGCAGGCTTTGCTCTGCGTTGTTAAAGACAGCAATATTTTAAATTATGATAGTAATTTGTTTTATGTCTCTATTTTGTTTTTTAAAAAGAAACAAAATAAACATTTTATATCTGTATAAAAATGTCCACAGGCAAGTGTTGGAAGTTTCCTCTTCCTGTAAAGATGGCAGACATGTCAGCATTACTAATTCTGAGAAGTTCGAAGACAAAATGCCACATTTTTTAACAACTGTTTTTTTGATTAGATGGAAGCCTTGATGTTTGTAGCAGCTTTGGGTTTATAGGGCCTGATTTGTAAATGACTGGCAGCTTAAAGGGCTCAAATAATTCAAAACAGCCCCCTCAATTTTGCATTATTGTTTTCCCCAACTGCAATAACAGGGTACCAGGCCAGGGTGAAGGTCTCACAAATGACAAGTGTTGCGAATGGTCGTTTCAGAAGAATGGGGTTGTGCACAGGAGTGACTATGCATTCAGCACAGCCGGTGGAAACATTTTTGAGGAATGCTTTTTTCCATCTAACAGCTGATTAAACCAAATGTTTCCCAGGAATATCGCCTTTTTGACTACAGCAAGAACACAGAAACGTGAACAGCACCCCCGCGCCAGGGCAGATGTTGCAGGATGAGAAGGAAGGGGATGCCCCCACATGGGTTGGATGCATCAGAAACCAAAGGGGGTTCCCACCTCCCTGGCAAACATCCTGACCACAGAGCCATGTTCTATCCTTCCTGCCTTCCTGATGGAGAAATTCCACTTTAAAGAAATAGTCAAGAGCTGCCTGGGCTGGGCTGCAGGAGAGGGGCTCTGGCTGCCCACACTGGCCTCGCAGGTGGGTGCCGGGGCCAAAGCCCCCCTGGGGCAGCAAGGCTGACCCACTTCCATCCCCCCCTGCCTGGAAATACCAACGCTTCTGCAGAACTGGTCACTGTGGGGTCATCCCACTTCTCTTTTCTCCTTTTATTGGCAAGTGAAATTTTACACTTTCTCTTTAAAATGTGAAAGGAATTGTCGGCTGCCAATATAGAGATAAAAGATATTTTGATTTTTTTCGTAGACGGAGTTGTTGTTTTCCAGCCAGACTCATCAGGACAAAAACATTGACAAGCATTGACAAGGCTGAGGACCTTCTGGAATTCTCCAAGCTGAGACCAGATCCCCACCGCATTTTTAGTGCTGTATTTCACACAGAGGAAAAGAAGCAAGCTCCCTATCTCCAAAATGCTTCCACCCACACCAATGAATATCTTTGTGCTGATGATGCTTAGACTAGGAATTTATGTATCATTAAATTTCAAAGATGCATGTTAAGTGTTTACATGTTACAACTTCCTGAGTAATACAGACTATACTTGTCTAGAGTTGTTTCTACAGTACATTTTTTCAACACGCAGCTACTCCACACTTGCCTCAAGATAATTTGCAGATTTCATGAGAACTCATTAGCGCTGATTTTTACAAGATGTTATCAGAATCAAAACAAAAATTAAATAAATATACAATATCTCTATGCCAGTATTGTGTATCACTCCTGGTTCTCTACCACGCACAAGTTCCACATTTCTATTTCATCAGTGCCTATCACATTAATAAAATGATAGTCCTAGGACCCAATAAATATATAAAAGTGTAAAAAATGATGCTAAAATACCTGTGACATAGACATGAAAAATGGAGAAAAACGATTAATAAAACCAGGAGATCATTAAAAGCACCAAATCAATTAACATACTTCCTGACTTTTGGTATTAAAGACTAACACAGTGTCCCACTTCTCTGATGAGACAACAAAGGAACAGACACATTTCTTGACACATTTCAGGTTTATTGTTATTTTTCATGGTAAAAAGGGTGAAAAAAGGATGATTAGGTGAATCTAACAATTGCAATGATGAAAAAAATACTGCTGTTCTGGAAAGAAGAAGCATGATGTGCTCATCAGTGAGAACCTGCAAGTGAAACTGGTTTGCTGTCCCTATTCAAGCCAAACAGAAAAAGGTGGGACAGAGCAAGAGAAGTTTAACACCATTTTAGTATCCCTTTTAGAACCTGGGATACCCAAAGCACAGCATTACTGTTTAAAAAATCTGTAAAGTTTTAGCTGAAAGAAGTGGGGGGAGCCCAAGCCCTAGTCGAGAGCTTTGCCCAACAAATGTAAAAAGGCTGAACTTGGCAGAGCAAAAAGTGCCACCTGCAATGTAACACGCCCCCCGTCCTGTGGTAGGGTGGGCACCGAGGAAGTGTAAGCATGTCAGGAAGGAGGAGCATGAGCAGAAACAGTCAGGGCATTGTGACTTTGCGCAGGCCACCCAGCGAAGGCGAAGACAGCTGGGATCTCAAACCCCAGCTGACTGAGATGGAACCAACCACGCTCCTCTCCTGCTGTCTGGTACACACACGCCTCTCACCACTGCTTGCCCAGCAAGCCTCCCAGCATGCTGGGGCTGTGCAAGCAACCAGACGCCTGTCCGTGTGCCTGAAGGTCTTACAGTGTGGGTCCCGGAGCTATGTGGGTAGCAAGGCATTAATAAAATGAACAATCAAGTCTGATGCATATCGTAGCCATTCTAAGGATTTTTTTAATAATGATCGTGCAGGACAATTTAATTTCATCCTTACTTCATTATTTTATTAAAAGCTCGAAAAAAGTTGCACACAGATACTGAAATTTTTGCCAAAAATATCCATCTTCTGGCAGGGCCAGCCGAAGGTTTGGAACATTGTGAGTAATGCAAACAAATCATAATTAAACCTATAACTACAGTGACTGAAGTTGTAACAGATACTACATAACTGTGCCAGCTGAGAGTAACTAAGCAGGTGAGAAGGCTCTTGTCTGCTGTGCAAACCCTGCTTGTATTGCTTTCCCTTTAGTTTGGCCCCTCACCCTCCCTTCACTAAAAGCTGTTACACCATGTCATAAATGTAGAACATCTATAGGCTATAGGACAGGACCTGGCATTTTGGTATTTATTTGTGCAGTCTGTGACATTCAAATTTGAATTTGACCCGCAGGTTCTGTTATACTACAGAACAATATAGTGACATGGTGGACTGGAGTTTGACTTGAGTAAGGGCTGCAGGATGTAGCCAGTGCCCCAGCCTGGATTCTTACCTTTGCTTTGGTCTCTAGGTATGAAAAGATCTGCAAACTGGTGCATCCTTATGCAGCAGAAGAACCTCCACCTTTTGATTAGAGATTCTTAGAAGAACACTCTTCACGGGGTGGGGTGGGGGTGGGGGGGTGGGGGGAAGTACAAAACCAGTACTGTAAATGAGAAAAAAGTTTATTCAGTAGTTAAAAACCAAAACCAAAACCAAACTAAAATTAAATCATCACAGAATTTAAATTCTTCTCAATTTCAGTATTCCCTGCTTTGCCTGCACCGCAGGGACTGACGCTACTAAGCAGTAGCTTCTATTTAGGGTCAGGTATGCTTGTCTTGCATGTCACATCATCTTCTAAAAACATGGCAAATTAATTAGAAAAGCTACTATACTCTGGTTTTAGAAGAAAAATACTGTTTGTTATCTCTACATCACTGACATACAACACCCAGCCTAAATACTCCTTTAATAAATACACTCTTTAAATACAGGTGTTCTGGTCTGAATCATATTAACATACAGCAATACAGTTTTAGTATATCAGCTTACCAACTTTTCAGCAGCAAGATCTGGTTTAAATCACCAAATAATTCCCATTTGTGAACCATCAATCAGTTTTATGATACCTAACCACAGACAAGCTTCTTAAAGCTCTTTTTTCTGAAAGAGAGAAAAGTTCTTGACTTGGAATAGGCCATAGGGAGTCCTGAGAGAAGATCCAAAGTCAAGGGTTGTTATCATTCTACTAAGGTTTGGCTTTAAACTCTTCTTTTTTCTCCTGATGGGAGCAAAGAAGGAGGCCTGAATAATTCCCTATTGTTTTTCTCACTCAACAACAGATTTGTTGGTAAGGAAACTGGAATTTTATAAACAAAATAAAATAAATAAAAAAGAGGCAAAGGCTGATTGAGCATAAACCTAAACTGATGCAAGCTGGAAGACATTTTGGCATCCTTCCTATCACCCAGTGCCATTAAAAAGCTTTCCTGTTTAATAAACAGGTGGTGGTTGGTTTGCACTAGATTCCAGGCCCACTTCACCTCTGGGTGTTGAAACAAGGTGGATATGAAGCCAGGTATGTTACTCCATACCTGACAGTGCTAGACTGTCTCAGTGATTTTGGACTTCCTTGCCTTTATAAATGCGTTTAAGAAAGAGTTATAGGCTCCTTCTTTCCAGTTTAAAGATCACCACTGACATCCAACCAGCTGTGCAATCACACTAATAAATTAACAAGTGAAATTGATCTGTTTGGTGTGTATGAGAAACAAGCACGTACTCTATTGTCCTAAACAGAAGTATTTTAATACTACATTTCCCACTCCATCACCTGATGTTACTCTTCTGGAGTCCTGCTTTGCCAGAAACATGGTGGGATGTCCATGGGACTATGGACTTCTCCTAAAGACCACGTACAGAGATTGTTCATTCTGGAGAAACAGAAAGCACTTATCTGCAGAGACAAACTAGGGACCTGAGTTCACCCATGCTGCTGGTCTGCCAGGGCTTGCAGGGTGCGTGGTGTCTGGCTGCACCCCAGCACTGTAATCAGTCAGGGGAGAGCAAGATTGGGCATCCTCGTCCTGTTTCTTACAGGGAATTTACATCCTATTGTTGCACTTTTTAGGCTTTCACAAGCTGTGTAACACGCTATTAGAATAAGCAAGTTGTATTATTTTCCTAGTGTCATGTTTCTGTGGGTAAATAAAAATATCAGGTGCCATACAAGTTGCAGCACTGGTTTATATTCGCATGGTAATTGCCAAAGCAAATTAGAGTGCATGAGTAAGCAGAAGGGGAATGGAGAGATGACTCTTCACCTGGATTAAAGTTTTCCACTACCTGTGTGACACATGTTTATCCCTGTGCTTGCCTCAGAATGGATCTTGCTGACCCAAGAGCATGACACTGAATTATTTGGTGCTATCAGTTTGCTCAGGTCCCCACATCACTGGCGATGTGGGAGCGCTGGAAGTCAATAAGCAGCTGACTACATTTGTGACTGAAAGCACCAGCTCTCTCTATTTCTACCCTGTGCATTCATCTCGGTCTGCACAGGTTCAGTTCACAGCTTTCACCTCCAAGAACTTAGAACAGAGGTAAAAAACCCACTAGGATTACTAATGTCTTAAGCAGAGATGGGATGATGTCCTACCTAAAAATGAGATTGTCTTCAAATCACCTCTTTTATTGGGCAAGGAGCAGAAGAGGGGGAAGAGAGATGTGGGGAAGAAAGACTGAAGCTACACAGAATGCTTCAGTTCTTCCACCGCCACTCGCTCACTGCTGAGTTTTGTGGCGGTAACACCAGGTCTGGGGCTACAGGTGGAGGTGTGTAGCACTCCCAGGAAATCACTGCAGTTGGTCTGGCAACTCTGAAAGGACTTCCAGCTAATTTTAATCCAGAGGTTTATGCCACTGTAAATTGTGCTGGCCAATACTAATGTAGTGTCACTGATAACAGCAGCAATGTTTGTATCACAGAAAACAGGCCTTGAACAATGGTGCAGTATTTCCCCTTACAGTGTTTTCAGAATTATTTTCAGCAGCATTTTACCCATTTGAGTGCACTGTTTTACATCTCTCTAGAGCTGCATCAATAAAGACCCAATGTTTTACCTCTCCAAATGCCTCTCAGATATTGAGAAAAACACAATATATGTCACAAATAGTGCACTTTTCATGTTCTCTTGTCACTGGTTCACTCTCACTCCAGTCAACATTAATCTCTGTTACTCTCTTGACACTGTTCTGTTATGATGTCTAAAGTGTGCCTGCTACTTCATTGTGTAGGGATAGATTAAAAGGAGACTAAGGTGAGGAATAATAGCTCTGTAGTGAAAATAAACACAGACTTGGATGCCAGCAGAGTCAGAATTAGCAGATGCACACACTCCCAGCCACGCTGAAGAAGGCAGCTTATGCAGTTAGGCTCATGTTGAGATCCTTTGCACAATCAGCATCAAAGCGTTCAGAAGTCTGCCCTGAGTTTCACATTTTATGGCATTTCTCAATTCACTTTTTTTGTTTGTTTGTTGGATTTGGCAGTGAAACCTTAAAGGTGGGATTGGGGGAGCCCATAGGAGCTGTGAGTTTGTTACAGAAACTGGGGAGGTGGCTAGAGCAGGTACACAGGTGAGGGGGGGAAGCTGTAGAGCTGTGGGAGCTGGTGGAGCAACCAGGGAAGGAGCAATGAGAAAAACTGCAGGAGGGAAACTATAGCCAGGGAGATGGGTGGGGAGCAATGAATTGGAGAAAGAGCAGCAACATCAAGCAGGCAGATCTAAAAACCATTTGGTCTCAAATGTGCTCTGACACCCTCACGAAGATAAGCAGAATGGCTCAGATGGCTGACTATACATCTAGGAACACTGAGGGTATTCTCACCATATGGTACATGCAGTCCTAATGAAAGCCTAGGGCAGTTCGTTATTAGCTTGTTCGTGTAAAACATTCAAGATCTGCACTGACAAATTAATATTGCACCCTGAAGCTGGAGAATTTTCTGACTCTTAGTACTTGTCCCAGCATTACTTTCACTTCATGCACTATACATTCAAACACATCTAATGAAAGTTAAGCAAAACTGCTACAACTTACTAAAAAGTCATATTCTCAGGTTGTCACCACAGTGCCATGTTAAATCTTTGACTTGCCTAGAAAACTAGAAATGTGTTAAAAATGCATTCAGATTTAATTAGATATGGCATTCCTGTTATAAAGGACAAACCTCAGATGGATGCGCTTGCATGAAAATACCAAATGTGGTATCTTTAAATATTTCTTTTTAATAGTATCCTCGGAAATGTATTTCTTTTATCCCATTACTTGGCATAGTTAGCAATCACTGGTAGGCAGTATGCTCTGCTGTAGCTTATTTCCCTTAACAAAAAACGACAGGAACAGGGCCACCCATGTCTAACATAATTTTTCACAAAAGCAGGTTTTTGAGAAGCAAGGCTGCTTTCTCGTCCCATGCTCTCCCACACTCCCCCAGGTGTTCCTGCTGTGAATTTTCTTCCAAATGGTTAGGCTGGCTCAGCTGAGTGCGTCATTTGTTATCCCAGGTCTCTCCATGAATAACAGGCAACACAGTGTAAAGTGCATAGGTTGCGAAGTGACTCCTCTTCCTTTATTAGTTACAGATGCAGGCAAGGAAACACGGAGTTTTCCATATTAAAGCCTATACCTTCAGCAGAGCTGTTCCCATAAAACCTCCTCTGAGTATTAGGCAAGAAGGTCAGCTATTGACCAAGGAAATATCAAAGCAAAGTCCACATATGAAAGAAGTTCAGTTTCCTGGTCCAACCATCTCAGCACGACTGTCTTCAGGAGGCATATCCACAAGCTCCGTCCTTCTTTCTTGGCAACCCTGAGCAGATCCCATTTTTCCAAGCCACTTTCTGCATATCTCTACAAGTAAGAGGGTAAATACATTCTCCTCTCAATGAGTTTGGCAGACTCTTCAATTAGCCACTAAAACAAGGTGTCCTGACCAGGAACAGTCTATTCACTTTTTCCTTCTGTAACTGGCTAGTTACAGATACAGTTCTGTGTGCAGAGTAGATACTTCACACGTGGGGATCGTGATACTTCTACCCAGCCACCATCCTGCTGGACCCCTCTGGTCCCCTCACCATTTAAGCCCAAAGTTACAGCTACCAGCACCAACCAAATGGGGAAAAAACAGTGTCTGACAGTTCATTATATTATTTCGATTAGGAATTTATATGCAAATAAACTTTAATCAGGTGTTTAATTGCTGACATACAACCTCTGATATCTAAAATACACCCCCTGAAACTTTAATCTATGAAGGTTATGAAACCAAAAAGTCACAAAACTTTTACTGGCTTAGCTTTGGAACCATCTGATACCTTCAGCCACAGTCCCCTACCCACAAGAACGCTTGTTACAAGCCCAGGTGAATTCCTCTCTGTGAATAGCCACAGGACAGATGTATTGGATCCATCTTTTGGATCTTACTTGCTTTTAAGCCAGCTCAGCTGGAGTTGCACCAACGGAGCGTGTAAACCTTCATGTGCCTTCATGGACCCCCCTCAGGTGCAGGTGCTCTCTCTGGGGATTATGCAGTCAAATGACATGGCTGTTCCAGTTCCCAGTTTAACTCTCTCAGGACTGTGTGATAGGTAGAGTATTTCCAACCTTCACAAACAAACTTGCCACCATGCAGTCAGCCATTTCACTTACAGTTAAAACAATGAGAGCTAAGACCTGGACAAAACCTAAAAAATGTCTTTTCTAGGATCTTCAGTACACCTGGGCAATACAACTCTTTCTGCTACCCCATATTTATGCTCACTCTTCCAATCTGGTCAAGGTGAGAACTTCTTCCCATTTACTGGGTGTTGTCATTCTCCCTCCTCTTTCAAACTTGCTCACCAAGAGTTGATGGTAATCTGCAGCTAATACTCTTCATTGCCCAGGCAAGACAGCTCCACTGGTTATTATTCTTAAAGGAGTATCTCAGTTTCTCAGTCTCCCTTTCCTGACATAAAATGGACTATTCAGCTTGCACTGAAAGTGATGGGGAGTTTGTAGAATGGAATAAATGCACATTGCAGGGTTCCCCAGGTTGCCACAGCCTGGGGTCCTTTTGCAGCCTGGGTTAAAGCCACGTGTGTTGCCTTGCCCATTGTGCAGCAGTGAAAAACTGCTTCGATAACAATCTTCCAGCAGCCAGTATGTATTCTTTGCACCACCTTCGGGGAACATGAAACTGTGTCCACATAATTAAGGAAACCATGGCACATTCAATCTTATTCTGGCCCTACATCTCATGTTTGCCTATTTAATCTCTTAAAAAATAATTATGACTACACATTCTGTTCACTGGTTTATTTGTTTTTGTTTTATCAAACCTGTTTTTCTTGTTACAATAGTATGTGATCCATCAACTATTTGAAACAATTAAGAAAAAAACCAGTAACTCTGCAAGTAAGGCTGTGCATACATTCCAAGGCTGTGATAGTATCACAAGTCATGAGAGTTTGCTTTTTTGAGATAGAGTATCATTTTGTCAGAATAACTGGGCAGGGATGCCTTTGGATTAAAAATTAGTTTTGCAGGGGTTTTTGGACACAGCTTTTGATTGCCTTGCCTATGTTTGTAGGATAGGAAAGAAGCTTCCTAGTGCCAAATGCTTCATATAAACATGTGACTAATTACACCAGATACAAGCAGTGCTACCACTGATAGGAAGAACAAGTTCTGAGAATGAACATTTCCAGGATCACCCCAGCATGCACATTTCGACAGCCTCTCTGTATTCGAACTGCTTATTCTAGAAACTTTCTTGACAAAATCTCCTTATTAGGCAACTTGAAGTAACTGTGTTTCATCTGATTAAAGATCTCCCATTTACTTTCCCATACAGTTTAGAGCAAGGAAATTTGACCCACTCATGCTGATATCCAAGGTGGAGTACTCTCCTGACTTGCAGTACTGATGGATTTCAAAAATAACACTACATCCCATCTCATCTTCAGGTCTCTTGCATACCTGAGGGATCAAGAGATATATTTCAGTGGTTTTATCTCTTCTGAGTGCATCCAGTACAGTACCCACATAACAATTTCAAAGCATTTCTAGCTTTTGTTGTTTAAATTGATGAGGCCTTATTTAAGGTTGTGTTTGAAAAAGTGCGTAACATTTCAGCATTTTTTGTCTCCTTTCCTTCCTGGCCTTTGCATGCCAGATATTTTTGTCTGCTTTTCCTGCTGGGTATTGCATGCCAACTAACTTACTGCTATGGCACAGCATATACCCCATCTGTCAGAGGCATTTTTTAACAGAGTCTAAGCTGAATGATGAATGAAGCCATGCCTTATGTAGAGGAGTTTTAATTATTCTTGGGTCTGTGGAAGAGTGGAGTAAGGCCAGGATGAGGAGGACTGGGTTGTCAGGAAGATAGCTGGAGGGAATCAGAATATATCATTACCTAAGGGAGTGGTATCCTCAGTCTTCATCTACTTTGATTCTCTCACCAGACACATCAAATGACAGTGCTGTAGGGCTTAAAAAAATTGGGGCAAAGCTGGGGCAGCGGGTGGCTGTTAATGACAGCCTGTCTAAATGTCTGAGTGGCATCCAAGTGGAGAGAAAGAAGTTTGTGGTACGGGCTAGCTAGGGTGGAGTGATGGTGTGTTTGGTTTTTATCTGCTTTCTTTCCTGAGCAGGGTTTGGCAGGTGGTTAATCTGGCTAGCTCTACATGAGCTTCACAATGCTTTTTATTATTTTTCTTGCTAAGAAAATTGAAATCTGGCAATCATCTCAGCCTGCCCATAACTGACCACTACTGCATGAAGCACAAGAATGAGAGACTTGAATGACTCTTGCTTCATTGGCAGAAGCAAGAGGCAGCCACAGTCTGATTTCTTTCCACACCTCCTACAAGGGACCCAAGTTAAGAGTCCGCTGCAAATGGAATTACTCGGGGTAAACAAGGAGCTCTATAGGCGGGGCTGTAACTGCAGTTCTGCCAGTCTCTCCTTCCTAAGAAAAAATATGTCTGTTCCATGTCTGTCTCATTATTTACCCATGGAAATCTATTTCCTACTCCCTAGGCAAATCTGACATGTTCCTCTAGCCCATTCAGCTTTTGTAGTACATACATATATGCTTGGCAAAACAGCCACAAGTAACCTGCAGAACCCCTGCTGGTCCCACCCTGAGCCTCGTGAGGCCAGAAGGTGCTGGTGCACCCAGCACAGCTAGTTGCTCCATCACTTCCCACTGATTCTCATGGGAGATGAGGTGTCTCATCAGCCCAGGACTTCCCTCCCCCCCCTCCCCGAGCTGGCAAGTGAAGGGTAGTATAGTGCTACCCCATCACTCTGGCACAGAAGATAATCCATGACCTAAAAAGCTTTCCCATTTCCAGTGAATAAGAGCAGACGGAAAGGTGAGGACTGCACACATGGAAGGGTGGGGATGCTCTTATTCAGCTGTGTGTATTTAAAAGTTAGGCTTTTAGCTGAGGTAGTCATAAGCCTCCACTTACAGACAAAGGAGAGAAAGAGGCACTTCCAGAGACACATTCATGCTTGTCTAAGGCAGATATATAAAGACAGCACCTCTGGCAAGTGATTCATCCTATCTAGCACTTTCTCTACATGCTAGAGAAGGAGCCTAGGCAACTGGGTGTTTAACCTTCAGATGGCAAAAATTAGAGGAGGTGGGTTCGGTACAATACAGATAAAAATAAACATGGGCATGAGAGTTTCCTTGGGATACCAAACCCCAGCTGTTCTTCTACGAAGTTGATGTTGTTGTTTTTTTCTTTTTTAATGTTAACTATTATCTGAAGCCAAATCTTTATTTAGTAGTGAAACAAGTCAAACAAGCTATTATAGATCTGCCTGTCGATCAGCAACAGTTTTGTTACTACATGAGACAACTAATGCACCGTTCGCATCCTGTGCCATGGAAGTCTTTTAATCAAAGTCTATCCCAGATATCATAGAGCCCATGACATCCCAGGGGAAGACTCTCAAAGGTTTCTCTGCTCCACTCCCTCTTGTTTAAGCAGAAAACAAAGAATTGCTCAGATGTAAAGGTGGCTGGCCACATGTAAATATACAGTGTAGTATATAGACTCTTTAGAGTCTTTGAACTTACCCACCACTCCAGATTTCCAAATTACTTATCTGTGATTATAGTCAGCAAGTAATTCCTTACCAACAAGCTGTTCATAAAAAAGCTCACCACCAATAGCTCTAATTTCTGCTCTCCTGGTTACGCATCAGGTGACACTGCATCTATTCCCTGAATAAATGCAAGAACACACAGAGAGTAAAGTCTGCATTTCTTTCCTGGTCTAGGACCACAATGAACTAATGTCATGCAAAGACCAGAAAGGGAAACAAAGAGCAAACCAACATGCCCTTCCCTAAATGCCTTACAGTCTTAATATAAAAAAGAGACAATAAGCGGGCACAGAGGGGAGTACAAGAAAAATAGCAGTAATGGACAGCTTGTCAGGCAGTACACATCGCACATCTGCAGCCTAGCTTATTCAGGCCTCTGCAAATGTCATGGAAGAAAAGAGTTTGATGGAGACAAGCTGGCATTCAGCGGAGGCTTGAAGCGGGCTCCAGAGCACCGGGGCAACATGGGCTTTCTCAAAGCCAAACATGAAGTTCCTTACTCCTTCAGAGAAAGGAGAAGGTTCAGCAGTGGGATTCATAAATGGCATCTTTTGTTGCCCTGAGTAAGACTGTCAATTCTCAGCAAAGGATACAATTTAAATGATATCCTTCTCTCCTTGGTACTGCTATTGCCCAGTGTCTGCAGCTCCCCACTCAGCTGCCTTCCACAAATCCCACTCCAAGGTGCCAAATTTCCAGCATACCCACGGATCAGATTTGGATGTCAGAAATGCCATTGGGTGCCTACAACTCAGGAACTGCGACCTTCAGCATTGTAATGTTCAAGTCTCTTTTTAGCTATAGAGCAAAGACACTGAAGGGCCTCATAGAAAGAGAAGTAGAGAGGCTGTTCACATATGTTTTAGCTAGCATTAGGTCTGACATCTCTTTCTAGGCTGCCTCAGATCGTGCCCTGCCAATCTGCAGCACAGTCCGCTCCTTTCTAAAGAAAAGAAAAAAGACTCCGGTTTTCCAACAAGATACCATAGGGCAGGTGCTACATTAAGAACAAGAGCTATACAGAATTCAGAGAAGCCATATTGCTGAGTGCAGCGGATCCTGGAAGACTTCCTTACAGGAGATCGTCACTAAACAGGGTGGTGTAGGTTTGGAGAGGAAAGGCTTTAGGACTAGCTGAGCTGCTTTCTGTTAGCCCACACTTTCGGCATCGTGGGGAGAAGCTGTAGTTCATTACCCTACCTCATTAGCCCTACCTGCTCTCCACCTGTCTTCGATGGCCGAGACTGGAGGAGTGGGAGCAAGGTGCTAGTGGCTTGTGAGGGGCTCACATGCTTTTTTCAGACTTTGTGCAAAGGTTTATTTGCTTCAGGTCTAGCTTAATATTCAATCTCTGCAGTAATCAGAGAGCAGGGAAGTATTTGTAAGAAGAAAACAAAAAGGCCACAAACATGTGTTTTATATTCAGACAAACATTTTTACATCTCTTCATTCCCTTTGCCCTGTCTTTAAGTGTGTATTACTCAGCAGTAACATCTGTCAGTGATCTATTTATTCATTTATTTACATGTTTGGGTTTTTATCTTGCACGTGTTCACATTGCCCAGTTGAAGGCAAAAGCCAGGAAAACATGAGGTTGTGCTTAAAATATAACTTGTAAGTCACCCACAGGGTGGGAAAGGATCCAGCATGAAGTTGTTCTGTGCTGTCTTTCGTTCCCAAATGGAGAAAAGCTTTTAAATCAAGCACACCCATTGTATATCCACAGTGACTGGAAGCAAACTATATTATCAGGTTCCAAATGGAGAAAACATGTTTCCAAGACAAACACAGTGCACAGATCCATGCGCTAGTCCACATCCCAATTTGATATTGAGGACTTTGGTGACCTATGCGTGGCTGCAGGCACTGACTGGCTGGTGGGAATTGCTTTCTGCCTCAGCCTATCACTCCATAAAGGTGGTGCTTGGTCAGCCATTGCCTCTGTGGCAGTGTGACCCAACCCGGGGCCACTGTTGAAGGGCAGAATATGATGCAGTGCATCTTAACCTCAGTCTCTGAGGGACTTCAGCATTGCTAGCCCCTTCTGCCTTTTGTCTTTCCAGTTAACTGAAACACATATTCCAGTAATTTAAAAAATACATTCTTAGAGCACTCACATCTACATTTTTCATTCCACATTGCGCTGCCAAAATGTGCAGGGCCAGCCTTATCTATTAAAAAGGGTGTTCAAGACTTAGGAAAGCATATAATTTTCCAAAGCCGTAGACCAAAAAGCCAGTAAATCAAAAGTCTGCAAGAAGAGAACCTCTTCAGGGCACATGTACTAACTTATTTAGGAATGAGTAAACTCTCCTTTATCCTGTTATTCTTTGGTTTTCCCAGAATAAACCTTCCAGGCCGATACACATCATACACAAAGGCCCATTTCTGGCCTAGGGGACTAGGGACTGCATTGTGTTTTGTTTGGTCCTAGACCTGAAAAAAAAAAAAATACTTCAGTGAGGGATATTACCCTTTTTCTGGGCAGCAGCAGAAACAATCTAGACTTTATAAATGGCCTTCAGGTGTATTCATTTCATACTGCAATGTACTCCCCTCCTCACTTGTGCTAGCACTGAAGTTCGCTGGGCTGCACTATCAGCCAGGGTAGAGGATCGACATGGCTTAAATCCCTCTGCTCCCTTTTCTGTTGGGGCACACAGGCTTAGAGATGAAGCTCTTCACTTTCTGAAGTGCTTCAATGAAAGGACAATTCATTCACTGGCTGCTGGCCCTCAGCCCTGGATGTAGTCATCCATTTGGGCCAAATTCTCCCCTTGGGCATGGCCCAACGTGGTCATACAACGCCTTCAGCGGCAATCCTGCCTGCTGAGCTGAGAGCACAATTTAGCTGTTAAAGCTGACACAAATCCTTAAGCAAAGTCTTTCCTCTGTTCTTTGTTATATCAGAAAGAATTTCAGCCTCTCTTGCAGCTGTTATTTTTATCCAATAATAAAAACACTTTTGTAGTGTTTACAAAAAATTAATATCTGCCAAAGCCCTCTGCTTAAAATAGCACTGTACAGCATTTAAACTATCATTTCTCTTGCATTCCTACTTTTAAGCATCATGCCTAACTCCATGGGTCGTCTTTTTATGTGTTGATTTAGGTAGATGCATTTCCTGTTGCGGGGGAGAAAATAACACGTGCAATTTTTAAAACTACTCTCCAGCTTCCAGTGGACAAAACTGTGTCCCAAATGGCATAGGACCAGGCTCTTATTCCTTTTCTGTATTGAAGAAAATTTTACTGTGTAAGTTTTCCTATCGAGTCAGTGAAACGATCCATGGAATAAAGCACCATTTGGGAATAGTGAAGATACTGAAATTTAACCCTTCATTACAGCAGTGCCTCTGTAACTGTAGCCATGTACCAAACCCAATACAACCCCTAAAATAATGTCAACAAAACCCCTAAACAAATTAAAAACCAAACAATAAACCCTCCCTTATGACTAACTGCATGCTCTTACATCTAAATGTAATGGCAAAAAAATATGTATGAATTTTTAGATCGGTATTTTCTAGACATAACATCTTTCATGTCTCTATTTTATATAAAGATTTAATTAAACACTTCATTTTAAAAAACTATTATGAAGAAAATTAAAGCCTGTTTAAATACTCTGCCCTTCCAGAGTACTTAAAATATTGTTAAGATTTGGGGAAAGTAAGTCAAGAAGTCAGGGAAATTTGAAGTTTAAAATTAGGTATTACCTATTTCTGAAGATTGTACCCACACACACATTTAGACTTGCAATAATGCAGAATGTCTTGTTCTAGGGCATCACCATGGTTCAGATGTATTACCCTTTTCTCATTGAAATTACTTTTTTCATTGCTGATGATCTGGCAATGAAGTGGGCTAGAAGATCAGTAATCTTACGCAGCTACTAAAAATGCTCTGCAGGCTGTGCATGGTTCTTAACTCCTTCCTCACTGCTCACACCTGGAGGGCCTTGCTGCGGCAGATACTACACTGGAACCCACAGTGAGAGCTAGGGCAATTAAGCAACAGCAGCAGAAGTCATATGCAGAGAAAGGAAGGCAAATGGACATTGTCACAGCATCTGCTGTTGGCTTGCATATCCGTGACCAAAGAGGAAAAAACAGTCCAGCCATTGAAACTGTGAGCAACCTGCTCTAGTGGAAGATGTCCCTGCCCACAGCCGGGGGGTTGGAACTAGATGATCTTTAAGGTCCCTACCAACCCAAACCATTCTATATGAATGCAAGCCTGAAGTTGACAGGGAGTGCCCCAAGACTATTTTTCATTCATAATAATAAGCCTCAGATTTTGAAGTAATAGAGATTTTATATTAGACTAAAAATTTGCTGCACGTAAAGTAATTCTGTTGGAAACAGATGATCAGTTCTAAAATTTCAAAAGGGCTTTGGGACTAAGAAGCTCTTCTTCAAGTGCAGGTCAGGTTCGTTGCCCATCTTACTGAAGGGAGCAGAACTGCTTACTAATATGTTTCAGCTACCGGGCTTTTGTTTAAGATGAGGAATGTGTGATGTACAATGAGGAGCATGGGAGTCCTTTACTTAGAGGTCAACCATTTGCCCTGTCCTGAAGGTGTGCTTTTCATTCACAGATGTTTCAGGGAATGGAAATATACTGACTTTATTATGGATGGTCAGGATGACCACTTAGGTTTTTCCTCTTGGGGTGGGGCTGGGGCGGGGGGGAAGAATTATTGGAACAAGATTAAGTTCATGGTACATAGGCTTATATTTACAGAACATGACATTTTCCACTACAAGAGTACAGACAAAACCAGAAACACCTCTGCAAAAATACTTTATGAACACCATAGAAAAACACAGTTGTAATTGTCATAGGGAGTTGAAAGACAGTGATAAAACATCTTGACATTTACAAAAAGACCACTTTATGTTTGCATTCTGCTTTCTGGGCTTCTAAATCTGCCCTGCCTCTTCTTTTTTTCCCACCTGGACCATAACCTATTCAAGACAAGAAGAATGTGCATTATGATTCAGGATGAACTCTATTCATAGTAATTAACAATGGAACAGAAGGGTACCATTGAAGAGGAAGATTTCCTCAGTAGGATGTGTCTTTAGCAGGAACTGTATGTTTCTTTTCAGGACAATCATTGTACAGAGAAAGATGAGACTTGAGAGCAAACCTGGCATCTGGCACACATCTTTAAGTGCAGAAGACAGGCAGCTCTGCTGCACAGAGCTCCATGGTGTGCAGCCTGGCAAAAAAGCATTTACTATGCAGATCACAAAAGGAGGTGCAACAGTGAAGACTGTATACTAATAAACTAAGTTTCAGTTAAGAGTTTGTTATAGTAAAGGCAGAAATCCCCTCACCTCACCCAGCTGTATGAAAACTAGGCATCCCATCCAAACTAGTCATCTTGACTCTTTCCCTGTTGTCAGTGGTGAGAGACAAACACTTCAGACAGTGATATATCTTTCCTCTTATGGGTGCACACTCTAGGATATCATCACTCACCTACTTAAAGAACTTTTAAATAAAGACAGGTTACAGTTTTAACAACTCATCTCTTCCGGAGATTTTAGCAATTCCCAATTAACAACGGCAGCACTGCCACAGTGGTGGAAGCATCTGTGTGAATGCTGAAGGAACACAACATTTTTGGCGACTAGTCATGTGAATCTGTTTTGAGATGTTGTAGGTAAAAACAATAATGCAAATGCTAGTGGTTTCCAGAGCCTGATCTATACGCATATTCCTTCTGACGAGCCAAAAGGGAGCTACGTTGGCATTAGGAACAGCAAGCTATTTTTGCCACGCAGCATGAAAGGGCAGGAGGACAACTCTCCAGCTAGATCCAGCTAGCTACAGAAATTAACGTTCTCCAGTAATGGAATAAATGGCAACACAACAGACGAGCAAATTTGCCAAAGAATTCATTGCAGTGGATTACTGTGGTGTGGATTGCACTGCTGCATTATCATCCCTTTGTTAGGTGTAAGCTGCACCTCCCTACATGAGAGATTTGATCAAATGTTTCATCATTTTCAATTGTCAACTGAAGACGAGACAGCAATACAGATGTATATATTGCCTTTTGTTTCAAAAAAAATTCTGCCTCTTAAGAGAGGAGGCATATTGACTCCTTTGTCCCCAGTACATAGAAGTTGTACTGCAAGGGAATTCCTAGTGAGGTTCTTTTTGTATACACCAGCTATAATTTCTTGTTAGGTACATCTATTAACCTGGTTTGGCTTCACTGAAGTCAGTGAAATAATTCCAACTTTTCACTGATGCAGAGGAGAGCAGAATCTGCTGGCTGCAACACTAGCCTTCAGATTGCCTGTTCAAGCAGGTCCCACATCATTAAGTAGCCTTTTTGTACAGAACTACATTACCAAGAGCGGGGAGGTGGCTTTGCAGTTAAAGCCCCAGCACTGGATTAAGTCCTCGTTGTGCTACTATTTAGGAGATTTAAGGGACAAACAGCTGTACGAAACCTGCAGCTCTGGATGCCTCAGACTGGGAGACTCAGGAGCCCAAGGGCTGGCTTTGTTGCCCCTTTTTGTATACCTGTGAGCATGGGGGGAGTGATCCCCTGGCAGAACAGAGATCCCTCCACACTGTAACCATACACAAAAGTTAAAGCAGCCCTGAATGAGGAACACAGTTAGTGTCTGAGCTGCAAAATGCTCTCCAGGGAACATCTGTGTAACCTAAATCTGCAATATAAATGCAAAGCAAAAAGTTTAGTGTAAATGTGTCTTTACATACGTATATATCTGGGTACAGTTCAGTTTTAATATACCATTGATAAAATCACCAATAAGAAACAAAAACTAGCATCTGGTGAGCCCATAATTTCAGAGATGTTATAATCAGAAAAAGAGAGATTATTTCGAGAACTTCAAAGAATCTTTCCCATTTCAGAATCAGATCTCTTGCTGATATCTTGGTTCCTCCTCTGAATAATAATGCTGAAGCTTTATTGGTTAATCAATAAGACATGATACAGGGTATGGTTATCATAAGATAATCACACCCTGGAGCATTTTGAGGCAGAAGCCTTATGCCTCTAATCAGATTGGGGTGAGATTATCTTTCGATAACCACACCCTTGGGGACCGACTCATTTCTGTTACGAGAAAATTTTATGGTTGGGGAAAATGTGCATTTCTGCTGCAGAAAAAATGAAAATGGTAGTTTAGAATTAGCACCCATTTCTCCCAAGCTGAAAAATCAGGTTTTCTTTTGGAATGTTACAGAGGAATTCCTTACTATCCATGCTATTTTAAGGCAAAAATAATTTCTAAACAGGTGACATGCTTGGGAGTCCGTTTTAGCCTACCATATATAAATATATATATATATATATCTGTGTATATGTATATGTACATACACACACATACTAAAGAGGCACAGAGGGAAACAAATAGTCAATTTCAAGTTTGCTGTAGAAGCAAAATGAAGAAAGGCATTGCCTTGTTTTCTTTAAAAGAAAAAACAAACAAGGCTGGCTGATTAGGTATTGTTTCTGATGACATATATGCTACACATCAGATCTCTGTTTACATACATTAGAAGCCTACCTGCAGCTAATTTTTGTCTAATATTTACTAATAGGGAATGCAATGCTAGTGAAAGTTTCATTTAAAGGAAACACAACAACAAAAAAACCCAGTACATTGAAAAGAACGAGGAAATAACCTTTTCAAATTACTTGTTTAGAAGTAACAATCACATTTAAGTTGAAAACATACACATACGCTTGGTTTTTATAAAAAAATTCACTATAGCCACTTTTAGATAATTTGGAAGTACTGTCTATGAGTGTTCATAAGAAGCAGTAATGAAAAAAAAAAGTCTCAAATTTGCAATTAAAGGGGACTACAGAAAGCAATTTTTAGATGTTTATGAACAAATAGCTGCATGAAATGTGTGTACGCAGCCAATCCAGTGATTTTGCTGAATAAGAGTAACATTAATAATAAAGCTTCAAACAACAATAATTTCAGGACTTCCCACTTAACCTAATATTTTTTAACACTGGCGCTCACCTCTGTGTTTCCCCCCACTCTGCTCCAACAGACTGGCAAAGGTAGGCACATAAGCGGGGCAGAGGACCAGCCTAGCTGAACAGAGAACTCCTTGTGGAGCTCAAGAGAAAAAAGACTTCGTATGATCTCTGGAAGCGAGGTCAGGCTTTGCTGTAAGGTTAAAGAGCTGTGGTTCATATATGCAGACAAAAAGACATGAAAAGCCTGAAGCTCAGCTAGAGTTAAAACTGGCCAGTGTTGTGTCAGACAAGAAGAAGGGCTTTTGAAAGTACATTAATAGCAAAAGAGAACCAAGGAAAACATCAGACTTATATTTGATGAAGGTGGTCATATGACTCACAGGGATGAAGAAAAAGTGGAAACATTCAATGCATCTTTTGCCTCAGTCTTTAATAATGCTGATAGACCCTGGGCTGCCCAGTTCCCCGAGTTGGAGGTCCATGAGTGTGGAAATACTCATTTTCCATTTGCGAATGCTGATATTGTAAGGGACCAGCTGTATCAGCTGAATGTTCACAAGTCCATGGGACTGGATGGGATTTACTGAAGGACCCAGGTGGCTGTTATGGCAGACCCCTCTCAATCACCTATTGAAGGTCTTGGGAGTCTGGGGGGACCCCACTGACTGCAAGCTGGGCAATGTTATTCCAATCCACAAAAAGGACAAGCAGGAAGATCCAGAAAGCTACAGACCTGTTAATCTGACCTCAGTTCCTGGAAAAATCGTCGAGAACGTAGATCACGCTGGGTGCTACTGACAGGCACTTAAAGAACATTGCAATCGTCAGGCACAGCCAGTACGGGTTCACAGAGGGAAAGCCCCGTGCAACTGCCCTGACATCCTTCTGCGACAGCCACCTGCTCGCGGACGAAGGGAAGGTGGTGGATGTAGTTGTTCTGGATTTTAGGAAGGCTTTTGATACTGTCCCTCACAGCATCCTCCTGGACAGGCTGTCCAGCTGTGGGGTGAGCAGGTTCACGGTGCGCTGGGTGAAGACCCAGCTGAAGGCAGGGCTCAAAAGGCTGCACTGAACGGGGCTACTGCCTCCGGCTGTGACTGGTCGCCAGCGGTGCTCCTCAGGGCTGAACTCTAGGGCCAGCTCCGTTCCAGGTATTTACCAGCGACCTGGACGCCGGGGTTGAACGCACCATTGCAAGTCTGCTGATGACACCAAGCTGGGAGCTGCTGCTGGCTCTCTCGCGGGAGAAGACCCCTCTTGCAGAGGGATGCAGGCAGAGGGGAGCACCGGGCAATCATCAGTGGCATGGCTTTTAACGAGAGCAGATGCCAGACTCCGCAGCCAGGATGGAAGAACGCCCGGCACAAGTACGAGCGAGCAGCACAAGTACCAGCTACAAGCGGGGGCGAGTGGCTGGAGAGCAGCCCCGCAGGGCGGGCCCTGGGGTGCTGGCTGACAGCAGCTCAGCGGGAGGCAGCACGGGGCCCTGGCAGCCAGGGGGGCAAACCCCATCCTGGGGGCACCAAACACAGCGTCACCGGCCGGTCAGGAGAGGTGACTGTGCTGCTGTATTCAGCGCTGCTGTGGCCTCCCCTCGAGCACCGTGCGCAGTTCTGGGCCCCCTGGTTCAAGCAGCACGTGAAGGTCTTTGAATGCGTCCAGGGGAGAGCGGCAAGGCTGCTGGAAGGCACATCGTGTGAGGAGCAGCTGGGAGCTCAGCATTTGTCTGGGTTGCAGAAAGGGAGGCCGAGGGGCGCCCTCATGGCTCCTGCAGCTTCCTGAGGGGGGACGTGGGGCGGGGGGTGCTGAGCTCTTCCTCCTGCTGCCCCCGGGCCGGGCGCGGGGCATGGGGCAAAGCTGCGCTGGGGAGGTTTAGGCTGGGCATTAGGGAGCGTTTCTTTACCCGGAGGGTGGTCACACACGGGAAGAGGCTTCCTAGAGGCGACCGATGCCCCGCGCCTGTCGGGGTTTGAGAGGCATTTGGAGAATGTCCGTAACAACGTGCTTCAGCTGTTGGTCAGCCCTGAAGTGGTCAGGCAGCTGGGACAGGTGATCGTTGTAGGCCCCTTACAACTGAAGGCCCTCCCCTCCCCTCCTCTCCTCTCCCCTCCCCCCTCCTCCCCCACCTCTCCCCTCCTCCCCCCTCTCTCCCCTCCTCCCCCCTTCTCTCCCCTATGCTATGCTATGCTATGCTATGTTATGCTATGTTACACTATGTTACACTATTCTATGGTATTCTCTACGTTTTGATTCTGATCTTCCGTACTGCAGATCAGGCAAATGCAATGCTACTGAAATTGGCAGAATGTTTGGAAACCTGTAAATACAGGATGAATACGATTTAATCTGGAAGAGGTGAAAGCAGCAGAATCTGGCCTAATACTTAGAAACTTTAAAAATACACCTCAGATTTAATGAAAAAAACCTCATAGGATCCAGACAGTCAAGATTCTTTTATTGTCTTATAGCACTGAGCTGTGAGCCTGTGTGTGATGGACAACCCTGCTAGGATGCTCTTCACAGCTTTGTAGCATACACTAGGGACCAATCTCTGCATGATCACCTGGCACAGCTGCCCATAGGTTTTTCATGGCACAGGCTCCTAAGACTGCTCTGTCTTCTGCACTTCAGCTTCTGCAGCTACCTGAAGCAGAAAATGTTGAAGACAGCCTACAGTAGCTCCGTCCTGGCAATGTTTCTGAATTGCTGTTGCACTGGCTGCTGGTGTTGTAAATGGACAAGGCTGTAACAAAGCCCAAATCTGGGCCACGTGTCCAATTAGCTAATTAAACTTGGATTTAAAAAAGCAAAGAGGACAAGGGGATCACTTATAACATGAAGGCTAAAGTTGCATTTGGGATTTGCAGCCCTAGGTCCTTTCTTTATTGTTATTACAACATGAATCTTATTATTAGAGTATTTACTTTTAATTCCTTGTTGACTGTAATACTAGAAAAATTGAAATTAGCTTGCATTTCTTTGCCAGCTTTGTTTTGGCAAATACTGCAACAACCCTTTTTAAGGGGAACAATATAAAGAGAGCCTGCTTTTACTCATTGTGGTACCTTAGACATGTATGATTCCAACATAATTTGGGGATTAATAGTTATTTATTAGCTGTGCTCCATTCACTGATTGGCTGGCTTTGTAGCAGCACAGCAAGCATGCTGAAAAGAGCCATGTTAGCATGGATTTTTTTTTTTTTACAAACCACCAATGGATTAAAAAGTAAACTAGAAATAAAAGGTCATCTCATGCAGCTAACAGTCTCAAAACATTCTGCAAACTATTTACTGGTATCTCTTTAATATCAAAGCTGCACAGACACAACAATTATATTTTCTAATTCAACTCAACTTGATAGGTAAGCAAGATAGATACCAGAAATTTATATTAATACAATGGGAAGGAATTAGTCTGTTATTGGTAACAACAAGCATACTTTGACCACATGCCATCAAAAGAATCATCAGAAACTTTGATTTATCAGAAATCACTGTGAACATTTTAAATGTCATTAAAAGTGATGTACAATGCATAGATTAATCTCTAGGGTAGTAACAACGTTGTTTCTCGGGAAAATAGTGTACCTCCAAGAGAAAAACAAGAGAGGGAGGAGGAGGAAAAAAACAAAGTTCTATAAGCAATACAGTAATGCTCACAGGTACCACAAAGGTTTAACTGCTGAAGATTTTAGATTATCTGAAATGCCAAAGCATGCTTGCTCCAAATTCTTTCCATTAAAGCCTTATTAGACTTTGCACCATTAGCATTTAATACACTGATTAAATATGTGAGAGAGAGAAATAAAACACATTTTTGTAAACACTGCAGTGCATTTATCAGAGAAGTAATTTTCTAAACCATCAGATTGTCTATTCAGATGTGGGATTTTTCATTCAATTAATACACTGGAATGTCTCCTAAAATCATTTTTCTCTGTTAGATAAATGATACACAGAATAAATGTTAGCATGAGACTTAGAGGGTAGTAACACTTCTGTCTAGCCTCCACGGACACCTAAAACCACCAAGGGTATAGGAAAAATGAAGGAAAAAAATACAAGCTTAAGGGGTGTGACTACCATTTTGTCCTTAAGCCTCTCTGAATTACATGGTGTCAGCTTATACTGTACGTTTCATACTCTGCTTACATGAAAGCTTCAGTACCATGTACCTGTCTCTCTTAAATATTAAACACTAGCCAGGTTTTTACCTCACTAACAGCCGTTTGCAGACTGAAAGAAGATCCTTCTTTCCTGCTGTGCTCTTGGTAAACATCAAACAAACATGTCACTTGCCTTGACAATGTGTCTTGAGAGTATAGCTTTTTCAGTTTAGTTTTGCACTTGTATGGAATTTCCCTCTTCAAGGAAGAAAATTCTTTCGTTTTGATTTCAGGATGTGATTCTTTTCTAGAAATTTGCCCTATTTCTCATAAGCTTTTTAGTGTCATTTTTTTGGTGACGTAGTAATGGTCATTCCCTCAGCTTGAAGGATAAAAAGTAATGTATTCTCCTCATTTTGTTAACAGGAGAAATAACTCAAGATCTTGCTTACTAAAACCCCCCCAAAAAACCCCCTCAAGTCATGTTACAATGAATCCAGAGTAACATTGGCAGCAAGGTACAGAATTCACAACAACATGGAGCTCAATTGTGGATGAAGAAAAAGGCCTGAATTTTACAGCAGCCAGTATTTGTCAATGCTATTGAAATGAGATATATTCTGTTATTTCTTTTGGCATTTTTTTTTTTTTTTTTTGAAATTATGGGCTTGGAAGGAGTCTATTTGGAGTCTCTGCCACTCGTAAAATCACTAAAGGCAGGAAGGGACCTCTTGAGATCAACTAATCCACGCCCCCTGCTCAAGCAGGGTATGCTACGGCAGCTTGCCCAGGACCATGTCCAGTTGGATTCACAGATGGGAACCCCAGAACCTTTCTGGGCGACATGTTCCAGTGTTGGATAGTAAAAAGTGCTTTGTTGTGTTCAGGTGGAATCTCACGTTTTTCAGCTTGTGCCCACTGCCTTTGGTTCTGTCACTGGGCGCCACGGAGGAGAGTCTGTCTCCCTTTTCCTCATTCCCTCCCAACAGGTATTTAGACACATTCTTCCCCTGAGCCCCTCTGTTCACTGAGACAAAGCAAGCTGTGTAAAGCATCAGGGATCTTCTCCTATAGAAAACATGTGTGATCTCTAACAGCCACCTGCAAAACTATCTGATCAGCAAAGTGAATTTCTCTCTAACAATTCATTGAAATGACAGAAATACGGCTTTCTTTAGAACTGCAGTGTTCCACCAGCACTGCCCCAGGTTTTCTGATTCAGTGGGGAAATTCTTGACAATTCAGCTTTGAGTCGTGTGTGTCATGAGAGCAGATGCTCTGCTACAAAGACTTCCATCCTTTCGCCAGAACACTCCATATGACAGGATCATGTAGGCATGTTTTCTGGGCCTAGCTAACTTGAATGCAGAGCCTACTGCTGCAGCTTTCAGAATGCACTTCATTTCTCAATTTCAAACGCGTTTTCAGAGCACAGGGGGTCTTACCATGAGCTATGTAAAGATGAGAAGATGGGACGCTGTCAACACCCAGTCACTCTCAGGAGCCATTCTGTATAGCTGGTCAGCAAGACAGTGTCTTCTGATACAGAGCTACAAGTGTATAAAAACTAGACTAGATAAGCACTCTTTCATAGGCCATGGCTGCTACGTAAAGGACAGCATGTGCCAGCTCCTGATGTACGTATTTCTTTTTCTATTGACACAGACAACTGGTGTTACAGAGAAAATTCTGACCCAAATGGATTTAAATGCCCAAAGGTGCTTAAAAATATAAGATCAGACTAAAATGAGAACAAAGAATAATTGTGAAGGCAAAAAATCAAGGAAGTCAAAGCCATAATCAGTTCTGCTTGTCTCATGCACTCCATACTGGTTGGCTACTGAAAACATGCAGTGTCTTAGAAGCTTTCTATTGAAGTTTTTGTGTTGGAGGGTTTTTTTTTCTTTGGGTTTTTTGTTTGTTTGTTTGTTTGGTGTTTGGGGGGTTTTTTTAGATACTTTCTGTGCGGGGGGAAAAGTCAGAGGAATTACATTCTTCAAGTAACTTGACTGGAATGCAAGTTGGTGGCCAGTCTTGTCCCCCGGAGAGGAGACAATGAGCAATAAACTTTTCTCACCTTGCTACTTTTCTTAAGATTTTTCATCAAGTTTAAATGCCCTCACCAGTTCTTCTCATGACATTACTAAGTTGCCTTTTAAATTAGGTTCCTGAATGAGAGAAAAACAGGTTGCTAATATTGAATTTTGCTCAAAAATCTTTCCAGTTGCCCTCCCCAATGCATGAAAACTCAAGCTACTGCAGTTAGTGGCAAAGCTATGCAGGCTTTAATTGGTAGGATTTTGCTCAGCCACTCTTAAACACTTTATGGCAGACATCCAGTACCCTACTGTAAATTCTACATGCACATGCTTTGCAACTTGTTAACAACTTAATGGGTTTGCTCTCAGAGGAACTTGCGACATGTTAATCATTGCCCCAGGACCAGTAAAATCACACAAAACATATTAAAATCATTAATTAAAAACCTATAAAATAAAGATGGCCTTTGTTGTAGTAAATGGACACACAGTCAGTAACCCAAGAAATACAAGGGAAAGAACATGTGATGGCTCTCCTGTTTTGGCATTCTTTGGTAGTTCTGATGTTTGCCATTAACAGGCCTGGTGTAACTGTCTAGGAATCCAGAACATTTGCCATTCTTTGCTCCTCATTACAGTGTATTGTGTATTTTCCACAAAACTAAAAATAAAACAAAACACAAACCCACAGTAAAATTGGGAGGGACCTACAACTCTTAGAATAAAGATGGGCTGCCAGCTCAGCTGTCATCATCAAAGCTGATTTCATCTCCATTTGCAGCTGCTTCTGCAGAGTTTAGATCAGGCACTTTCACAGAGGAAACTTGTTCTGGGTGGTAGAAGCCAAGGTCCCCAGCACAGTGAATACACTAGTTTTGGTTCACAAAATCGTAAACAGAATGAAACCCCCATCACTTGTGATTGACGAAAAGGATCTGAATTCACCGGCCTCAGCTGCAGAAGATATAAAAGCAGCAAATTTGATTTAACTTTAAAAAATATGGTTTCCTATAATGTATGATTTAATTGCAGATACACATACCTTGTCTCTGAAATCTCATTTGAAACCCAATCCTTATCCCCAAAGCTATTTTTGGATCGCCTAACAAAGTCTTATTAGCATATTAGCAAAAGTATGGCACTCCAGTATGTGAAATTTCACTCCAAAAACTTTCCGCCTGAGGCTGGTTATTCATGTACTCCAGCTGATAATGAATCAGTTATTTTTAATGAAATCATACAATGTCATACTTTGTAACTAAGAATTTGCAGGAAAGGCAAATATTTCCTCCCAAAAATTTCTTCCCACTCATCTCTTTGATGATGCACTAAATGTTGAAATACTAGGAATAAATTGTGTTCCATTTGCATGGTACCCGGAGTTTACCCCTTGTTGGATCAGTTCAGTGGACAGCCTGGACCTACTGATGTTTTTATTTTTCTGTAATGTTGTTGGGAACCAAAATCAGAAATGTTCAATGTCTCAGTCTAATTTGAGACTAATATAACGCAGCAAAGAGCAAAGCCCTACATTAACCAAACAGGCTGTTGAAGACACCAAGAGAATGTAAGCAGAGACCTATATACATGGGTTTTGCTGAAGCAGGGCTTTAAGCGGAAGAGTTTGGTCCAGATGATGCCCTGGATTCACTCTCATCTCTTCTGCCTGTGACCCCTTGCAGCCTTAGATCTAGCAACGGATGTGAGCAATCAGAATCAGATTTAGGCATACTTGAAGTTTTAAGTCCCTGTCTGTGATGCCACCTTTCATCCACAGTGGCCATTCTGTAAATTAGGTTTACAGCCTTTGGAGTCCCATGAGCACTACCTGATTTGTGACTGCTCCCATCAGACCAGACAAGCACTACACAATCATGACAGGACCCAGAAACTTGAAGAGTGACGTGTAAGCCATGCTCAGTAGATGTTCTCCAAACACACCTAAACGAAGCTGATAGAATAAGATCCTTCACAAAATGCAATTTTATTTGTTAGCCTTTTCAGACCCCATTCCTGGTGTCACAGGTAATTTATCTATCCAGCCTAATGTCTGAACACTTATCTCAAGTGGGAAGTCCAAGTTCAGATCCTTCTTCAGCCACAGTGAGTTCAAGTCCACAAATCTCCCTTTAGAAAAGACAATCCAAATGGCTATAAAGCCAATGTAAGCAAAGAAGCAAGACTTACTAGACAGCAGAATAGCAAGCTAAGGGCATGATTCAGCAGTGCTTAGTGTCTCTCAGTCCTTCTGGGGAGAAAGTCAGAGCCCACCTTGTGCTCCTCCTCCAAATACGATCTCCAAAGACATTTGGAGGGCAAGGACTGAAACAAGCATTAAACGCAGCGTTTGTTTTAAAAGCCCCCAATATCCACAACATTTTCACTGGGCAGGCATGCTTCTTCGTAAATATTATGCCTTTATCACCAAAGCAATCCTAAATGGCTACTCTACCAGAGACATTTCTAGCCCACTAGCTAGTCAGCTTACTTCTTTCTTTTAGTTTCTGGGATGTGCATGCCACATTGACAAACTCAGCCCTGCGTAATTTCATGCCTGAAGTTGTACAAAACCCATACACAGGAAATCAATTATGCTGTAAAAGGGAATCAGAGTTTAAGGATTCCAGGGGAGCAATGGCAGTAGTATTATTAATGAGGTCTGCAGGTGCCTTTGTTGTTCCAGTAAAGCACAGAGACAATCTGCCAGCTCTAAAGACATTATGCTCTGACTTAGCAACACAGAACAGTACAGAAATTTAAAAAGCAGTGGTGTGTCTTTGCTGAGGAGCACAAGAAGAGAGCTTCATGGAAGGAAGGCATTTTAAAGATTGATTTAATGGCAATAAAGAAGAGTATACTGGGCGTACCAAGTAGGAACCAGAGGTAAGGGAGATGGAAGATACACCCTCCCTGTATGTGTGCATCTGAGCTTAACCGCTGCTACATAAAGCCAAGGGCAAAATGTCATGGAAGAGCACAGGTCCTTGGGAACATGCAAATGATAAAAGCTTGGAGATTTATGATGAGAAAATCATTGTGGTTTAATTAAACACTTCTGAAGGTCATATTTTTAACTATTACACTGTTAATAAAAGATCAGGTGCAAATAGTTTTAGGGACAGAATGAGTCACAAAGTATGTGGGAGATGGCAGGGTCTAGCATGAGCGTTACTGCGCAGGGAGCGTGGCTGAGAGGCAGGAGGCAGCAGATGTATTTCAGACTTTGCCACTGACTTGTTTCTTAACTGGCTGAATCACAAAGATTCAAATATTCAAAAGCAGTTTCTAATCCCAGATGCTTTGCCTTAGACACTGAGTCTGTCTTTTCAGAAGTGCTGGACACCTGCAGCTCTCTTTGCCATCAGATGGGATACTCTCTGGATGAAGTCACAAATATCTGACGCCAAGTTCTGAATAACTAAGAGTGAGGTTTCATGTTATGGCAAAACTGATCAGCTGGCTAACTGCTGGCAAAAGAGCTGCCCTGCTCCCACCTGATTCTCCCACGAGCTGCTTTTGCTTTTCTTGGGATGGATCTGACCTCACAGAGCCAGGGGCGAAACTGGCAGAAATACTCACTTGCGTAGGCTTACATATCTTCTGGATTAACTCCTTGAGTCATCCTCCTCTCTAGCCTCGAAAGCACTGGAGGGATGCAGGCGAGCATAAAGGCAGTAAGGAGGAGTGAAGATTCACTCTGAGGCAGCCACATTTCTAGGCTAATTTTGAAGCCATATGTCTTATCCTCACCATTCATTTGTTTCAGGCTCACCATTTGTGAAACAGAGGTGGGGATGCGTTATTGTAAAACTACACTAATGGGAATAAGAATGAGGAAGTCCAAAAACTAAAAGCAATTCCATATAAATACAAATCTTTACTAAAATGATCTTATCCTTATGTTTCTCCCACAACCCTGGTCACTATATTCCTTTCTCATCATAGAACCATTTGGGTTGGAAAAGACCTTTGAGATCATCAAGTCATTCTCACCTCTCTCCTTATTAGTGCTGTTGAAAACGTGTATTTGTCTAAGTAAAATATAATTGAAATACACCCACTGCATGGCACTTTTAATCAGGCCTGTACGTTGAAACCAGACCTATCGCTTTTAGTTTCACTGTAGCTGTGCTGCTGCTTCTTGTACTCTGAACAGCACCCCTCAATCCATGCCTCTCACCGGAGCCTGACAGGAGGTGCTGCTTCCACCTCATCATCTGAGAGGGCAAGCAGGACTGCCGCTGGTCTGCCAGCGCCGCTCCACAACAGCTGAAAGGGATTACTACTTCAGATACTCCATTAGTGAAACCCTGCCTATACTGAGGGAGGCAGTGGGATCTCGGCCACTCGCGTGTTGTGAGGCCAAGATTTCGCACACTGCCTGTAGGCAGTTGCAGCACACTCAGGATTTTCAGGCTCACCTGTAAAAGTTTATTCCCTGCTCCTGAGTTAACTCAGGAGTTGTTGCAGTTATAGACCACCCAGTATTTCATTGTGACAGTCCTCACAGTGATAGATATGTCAGTTAGCACAGCTGTGAGAAAAGGAGGGTAGATGTTAAACATGAAACCATGTTTAAAGCTGACAGGTGCTGAAAGGTATGGTGGATTTTTTTTTGACATGTATTTCAGATTGAAAGACTACCTGGAGAAGAGCAGAAGAAGCACCAAGCTACATTGGTCAGCAGCTAATTACAAAAAATCCATACAAACTCAGCTTTTACCTTCCACATGAGCAGGTGGTCTCATGCAACCCAGTGATAACAGTTATATTAGTTTTCCTTCTTAATACAACTATTCTATAAGCAGATTTATTGACTGGAACAAACTACAACCAACAATTAAAAAACAGTGCTATGTGGTTATACTCCCATAACCTTCCTATAACCTGGTAATATGGACGAAATATGGTCCCTACTCCCAAACATATACCAATATCCACAAATTCATGCTTTATATATAACTGGCAATACATGGCTATTATTAAAGATTAATATCTAAATACTGTTCTGCAGGCTGATAATGTGACTTGCAACCACATTAAGGTATCATTAGGACCACCTAGCTGAAATCACAGCAATTATTTATGTACTGAGTACAGTACGTTCTGTATGAATGACCTTCATCACCTGAAAGTGGCCTGCATCAGTCACACTTATCTGGAATTAGTCCTCATTCAAAAGAAAGCTGAGAAGTTAAATTAATAAAGTAGTAGGATTGTGAGCACAGGAGAATCAGCTTTCTATAGGCGAGGAAGCTGCACAAGAACACGGCAGCTTGTGCTGTGAAACATTAGCCTATAAATAGAAGTGCAGTACGTTATAAAATAAACATGGAGAAAAAGGAAAAAAACCCTAACAGGTTGTTTTCTTAGTGTGCTTACTGCTGGATTCACAATTATATATTTGTGCATGGGAAGTACTGTATAAACAGTATAAACAATCTCAGCAAGGTATTTTTTCAGTGCTTCCTGTTCAATATGGCTTTTAAAATAAGCTATAGAAAAGATGCATAATGCAATACTTCTCTTAAAAATTGGGGAAAAATACCTTGCAACACTTCCGTTTGCAACTGGCTTGTTACACTTCAGCAATGAAATAGAAACTACTTAATGCCTGGAATATACACACAGCCTGTAGAAACTGGCATCATCCCTTTGGCCAAATTTCGAACAACTGATTTTGTAATTCCTTAACCATTTACTCAGCACTTGGAAATGTCACTCTGTGGACAAAGCAGACTATGTGCCACATTAACTACACTAAGCAAGCAGCCATTCAAAGTAAATTTTAACAGAACTTCATTTAATGCAGAAGAGAAAGTCCATTTGCATTTTTTTATTTTCTTTAAAATGCTGAAGTATTACACTTGTGAACACAGGAAGACATCTATATCCATTAATATATCTGAGCTTAAACCAGACCAGGTCCCAAACAGAGGCCCACCGCACCAATTTATCCAGTACCCACGGAAATTAATAGAAGTCCTTCCACTGACTTCTAAGTGCACTGAATCATGTGGTTAGTCACCATTGCATGATTTTAAAACTACATATGAATGGGTATTTTCTTCTTAAAAATACATATATTTTAATCACTAAAATGGAGTTCTCTCCAGAAATCTTTACTTGTGCTCAACAGAAAATGGTGTTCATGTTTTTTAAAGTAAGCATTTTTTATGTCCAAAAATAGCCAAAATAAAAAAGTTTTTGCATGCGTAAAGAAAGGTGTGAGTTATGGCAGGTTCTCATAGGCTTACCTCTTAACTTTTCACTTCCATGTTAGGTAAGAGGACTGCAATCAAGTTGAATGGGTACAACAAAGACCTAATTTTAGTGTGGTGTAGGAGAACAGAAGAAAAGTTTTGGGCTTTTTTTTTCTTCTTATGAATAGGTAAATACATGGCACAATGGAACAAAAATTGATCACGGCTTACTATCAAAGGTGAGAGCTATCGCATGCAATCCAAGTGTATCTATTCCCAGGGGATGTCCACAGTGTTTTGGTATATACATCCATACAAGTACCAAACAAAGTGAAAATTAAAACAGTTATTTTCAAACCCTAAAGGAAATATGTGATTTTGTTATATAAGTATTATATATACTGGGGAAAAGAATTACTTCTAGCAGCATCTCCCTAGCAGGCTATCTCAAAGATATTCTGAGGCAAGCTGCTGACTTTCAAAAAGAAGATGAATTAAGCACCTGCAGAAATACATAAAAGCATTACATCGTGTACAGAAATACTTCATGTGGTACATAGTAGATCCTATGCAGAGGCTCTGGATCTATATGTTTCCTTGGGTTTGGACAAGAAGAGACTGAGTGGGAAGGTACAAGATAGGAGGCCCTCAGAACGAGTCTCAAAAACCTTGCCAGTTTACTTATTTGTGTCTTGTGACTTCTACAGTGCTTACAGCTAACACAAAGAATTTTACAAATGATGCACACACACTTTCTGTGAAATAAATAGGGGAAGAGTGAGAGCAAGGCAAAGCAAGATTGCCCTGTGAACCCCAGTTTGCAGCTATGGGTCACTCAGCACTTCTGCAATTCTCTTCCCCAGGTCACAACAGCGCACAGACCCCGCGCTGTGCAGGGGGACTTGGGGGGGAGCTGAATACTGGGAGTGGGACTCAGGGAGGAGTTATACTGCTAGAGAAAGAATAATAAGAAAAGCAATTTAACAGGCATCCTGATGTTCCTTCAGCTGGTAAAGGTCTCTCCATGCGCTTTGCTTCACAGATAAGCTGAGGAGCACAAAATCCCACCTCCTCATCATATGACTCCAAGGAGATTCTGTTGCCAGGGTGCTGCAGCATTCTCTACCTAATTTTATTGTTATGTGGGACAGCACTTACTTGAGAGACCAGAGTATTCTCATTTATGTGGCATGCAATAACTCAAAGCCATATAGATGTTTATACACACAATGTTGCCATTAACAAAACTGATTTTATTAGAAGATAACCAAGATGTTAATTTTTATAGCATACATTTTTTTTTCCTTGTTGGTATTTTTTTCTCCAGACAAACAGGTTAACAAAGTATGCATGTTAAAAATTGCTTCTCTAGTTTCTGCCATATGATCTCAATACAAACACTTTTAATTTCCAGCTGTAATGAAAATATCCCCCTGTGTATTTATAAAGGCTCTCCTGGATGCTACTTTCTGGTTTATAAATTGCTTTCAAAGCTGTTTAGGCAATACTGAGTAGTTCATGATACAATCCAATAAGCACAGTGTCATTCTGGAAAGTGGCAGGCAAAGAAAATATAAAAATCTTTACTGAAACACAAAATAGAAACTTAAAATTGTGTTTATTTCTGAAGACAAGGAGAGAATCTTTTTTACTAAACATTTATGTAGTGTGAAAAGCAAGCCTAGTCAAGTCACAAAAACTATACGGTGCAAATTCATTTTACATTGGAAGAAAAATGTTTTATGAATGCTATCCTCTTTTCCGTGAGGGCTGCTGTACTAGATTTTTAAGGTGTCCACTTTGAAAGTATGTATGCCTGAAGCACCCACATGTGCTTCTGGAGTAATGAGGGGGAGTCACGTAACTCTGGGTAGGAGGACTGTCACGGTGCAGCATGAGGGGGAGGACAGCACGTACAGCTGGGATTAACTGAACTGTAAGTAGTTTATGGATGATCTACTCATATGAAGGCCCTTTAACAATACTGCAGAAACAACTAGGCACTCCCAGGGTTACAGTTCATCTTATCCCAGATGGAGTATCTGAGCTGAGTCAGGTAAATTTCACCCTTAAACTGGCACTTCTTTCTGGCAGCTGTAATGAGGTATTAGGGCTCAGCTGTAGCAGGTAGGCAAGACAAACCCTTCCACCAGTACTTGTTAGAGACACAACTGAATTAGAAGCAGAAAAGAAAAAGTGCAGTGCACAAAATAGGGGAAGAGGCATGTGTAAAACCATCCGGGAATGGGATCTGATTCAGGGTGGTAATGGGATGGGAGAGCGTTAGGGATGGGACAGTTCTCTGCCTCTGGAAGGGTGCCCAGCTTTAGCTGCAGCGATACAGTGCCAGCAGCTCGAGAGAGAAGTCCATGCAGACAAAATGCTTAACGCTGTGCACAGTGTAAATGAGTGAACGGAGCTGATCTTTCAGAGCACATCTGTTTCCTGGCATAGCACCAAACTGCAGGTGATTCTTCCTCAGCCTATACACCGTACAGCAAAAAAAGGATGTTGTAGACTTCTGCTTGGGCAGACTTCTCTAACCTCCACGATACTGCAGACAGCACTATCCATTTACTTGGAAGAGTGGAAATGCCGGTGGTAGATACTGCAATGCCTATCAGAGCCAATTCAAATGGGAATTTCTAGAAGGTTTTCACTCTGGATTCAGTCTTGGTAAGTGATGCTACAACCTAGGTCTATCCTAAGGATAGGCCACTGCTGGAGTCAGATCTTGTTGATGTGCCCTAAGGTCTAGCGATGGCCCATGGGCAACCATTTGAAAATCTTGCTTTGCAGTACAATTGCTCTGTGTTATTCTTGCTATCTAGGAGTATCACATCCTATCCATTCCCTAAAGGACCCAGATACAGAATATCTGACATGATTCCGTTGTATGGCAGATTAAGTCCATGGCTGGGCTACTGATGATGTAGTTTGACATTACAGCCAAAGAGTAAAATTAATAGCCAGCTGCTACCAACACTGGCAGTTGTTTCCCACCACCATTCTTTCTTCACATCCTGGCAGGTAGAAAGGTGTGTGTTGGAGGAACTTCTCTGATTCAAGGAAAGAGTGTGTGCGCAAGGAGAAATGCCAGCACTTTAGGTCCTGACCCTTCACCCGGGCTGGTATTTACCTACATAGCAGCAAAATCAGCTAGAGAGCTAACCTGGCATAAAAATTAGCAGTTCGCTTGATAACCATTTGTCAAAGGATTGAGCAGCCATGGCAGCTCCAAAGTTCTTATCATTCAAGGCAAAATTGAGCTTTGCTGCCTTTAATTGACTTTGGAAGTAGATAATGCAAACAGGAATGCTCATATACACAATATGAGTGTCCACAAACAGACTTATTCTGAACAGATTCATACAGTAATGCTTATCCCACTCTGCTTTACACTAACAGTCACAAACAGACAAGCCCCAAGTATCCAGCTGTTTTGGTGGTAAAAATCTGGTGGCAATCTTATCTGGGAAAGGAGAGCTATTAGGATTAGGATTCTGTAAGGGTTTTACAAATAAAAATACTTTGATTCACTGGTAGTAGTGGTACCTGGTCTTTCATATGGATGAATGTATGGCTAATAAAAAGATGAAAAATAAAATTCAGTATACTTCCTTGAAACTGACCTAAGTAAAAACTGTCCCAAACCATACTCCTCTCAACTCCTGCTTTATGCTAAGTGTATTTGCCCTGAACCTGTGTAATTGTTTGCTTGTTAAAAATTTTATGGAAATTTTAGTTTCCAACTATATCTCTTAGGAAAGGGGGAACAGGTGTAAGAAATGTGATAATACAATCAAGTCCACATAGAAGCTTGTTATCTTCTACAGTCTCTGCACATATCTGCAATATTGGACCAAAGTACAGGGCAAACCCTTGGCTCTTACCACTGTATTGTGTGTTCTAGAAAGAGTAAATCTCAGGCCAATAATAGAAAATGCCACAGTCTCCCTGAGATGGACACTTCATGATTTTACACTGACTCCATTTCTATTTCTTTAGAATCCTTCTCTTTAAATAGATAAGCACAGAGTTTAATTAGCTGTATTTAATACACAGAAAACATTGTATCAAATGTACATGCTCTGTGAAGATGTAGACAGGTTTGAAGAGAAAAACCTTTCAGGATTATGGCTGCTAACCAATACTTTGACAAAGGAACTACATATTCCTTACTTTCTTCTTCACATTTCTTGCACATTATCACCACATATATGTTAGATAGCTGTGGCCCAAAAGCACAGCCCAAATTTGACCCTTTCCAAACTGTCTGGGAGTTCAGGAATAGGAGAGTACTCTCCAGGCAGGCCCTAGGCTCTGGAATCAGATTCCCTCTTTGGTCTACTAGTTCCTGGACTGCGAAACATTCCAGGCATGCTCTGATTTTGCAGATGTTCAAAGAGAATGAGGCTTGAGAGATGGAAGGTCTGAAAATTCAGAGAACAATGTAGACGGGGTTTCATAACATTGGTCCCTGGTGTGTCTTTATTTTTTGTGGGAGAATATGTTAATTTGGAGCATTCATGGTTGGAAATTCTGATGAAGTATATACTGAGACCTTGCAGGCTTTCAGCATGCTAAACACTGCAAGGTACTTAGTGCTGTGGGTCATTATACGTGTATTTTGCCTGTTCCACAACAAAAACGGTATGAAGAAACCATGTGGTATAATTGAGTCCCAATAACTGCTCTTACTAATTAATAGACAAACATGCAAGATATAGCTAGGGGCATGCTGCTGCTCTGACTGGTTTCTGGCAGCTTCTATAAACACAGAGGGTGCTATTAAAAGGTCCACAAGTGATTTAAAGAGACACTAATGCATCCTTATATACTAAGAAATAAAGTTGGTGCTGCAGAAATCAAACCAATAAATAAAATGTAGACTGCAGAAAGAAAGGATTCTACTACGTTGTCCTTTATTTTTTATGAGGAAAAAGTAAAATGCAATGATTGAAGGAATTTTGGTCAATAAGAATAACATTCTTAAACACCACTTACCATAACTGAGAAAGATTTGTACAATAATCCTAAAGTAATACTGAAGTGGTCTGAAAACTGAAGTGGTCTGAGCTGTATCTAGTTTCAGCAGCCTGTGAGGTACTTTAATGCATTCTATTTATGCTATAATTGTTAATGAAACAAGTCATGAATAATTATATATAAATTTTCCTTCAAACCAATGAAAACCTTAAACATAAGCACAATAATACTAGCTATGAAGACAGACATATGCACATCACAGCCCCTTTATATCACCCAGACAAAATACAAGGACATTAAAGCAGGCATAAATGTAGATATGATTTAAGTCCATCTTAAAGAAGCTTTGGTGTAATGAGAATTGCATTTATTGAGTTATGTTCCCTCTTATTTTACCACTTTCTCCACAGACACTAAATCTAATTCCTCTGTTGTTCATATAGCATAATCCCAAGTGCCTTTAAAGACAGCACTGATAGACATGACTGTTAAGTATTCCTTTATATTGCCTGATTCTACAACACATATCCCCAAATACAGTACAGTATGATAGGACACATTTCTGTCTGTTTTTATATATATACATATGTGTGTGTGTACAATTATATATGTATATATACATATATTTATATGCATGTATTTCTATATCTGTGTGGCTTATTACAGACAACAGTGCGGTTCAGTTTTGACTGCATCATATTACATCTTGGTATCTTATGTTTTGGGATTATGCAATTCAATGTCCTATCAGGGTGTAAAAGTGAAAAATGACAGAAGAAACATCTCTGAAAGTAAGTTTGAAATTTCCTGCCTTGTGCATTATTAAAATCAGAGTCTAAGAAAGCACCAGCACACATCACTAAATAGCGTTCTCACTATAGACTTCCCCAGGAAGGAACTTTTGCACAGCCTTGAATTGGTAGAAAGTCATAGTCTTGTTCAAAGTTGTTTCCAGGGAACTGACTGGAATCGGGACTGAAGATTCCTGAGAAAACAGTTGTCGGGGTGTGGCTTATCAGTATCTGTCATGAAGGATATGCAGAATGTAAATGCAGAAGTTGTACTTGGAGAATACCCAGACATCACAATACCGATTTCTCCCCAAAGCACAAATAGTCAGGCCCCAACTTCTACCACATGGCAGCAAAGTGAAGATATTTAACTTGCACAGTTTTTTCCAGCTCTGATTTATGGGAATGTTTGTCAATTAATATAGGCATTTCTTATGAAAGAAGCAGCAAACCTACTGTTGTGGCAGCTTAATCCTCAGTTACGCTAAAGCTGTTTTATACTTCTCTGGCACTACCGGGATGTTAAAAACAGCAGAGAATATATGAGAATACCTCCTCCTCAGTCAGCCACTGCTAGCATCAAAAGATCCCATTTGAAACCCTGATACAGGGGACTGGGACACAACTATTCTGTGCTTTTTGAGGAAGGTGCACTGCAAGGAAGAAGGCCTCCTATGTGTTTTACCTGTCTTGGCTATGTGCATCTGTTTTCTTTCATTAGCTCCCTGAGGCAGAGGCGTTTTGTAAAGCACTTGCCCAACACGCAAATTCAGCACAGGCAATCATCTCTAAACCGCTCGAACTGCCCCCTCCTCTGCCTTCAACTTTTTTTTTCTACAGGTTCTCCAGTGGTGTAAAATAAAGTAGCAGCTTCCAAGAAGCCAAACAGTTCAGTACCTGCCTTTTCTAGACTGATGTAAGCAATGGTTTTGTGGGTATAAAATTTGCATTCTCACTGTCATTTCCATTAGTTTTATCAAAACCATTCTCCTTCCAATCAAGTCGATGGGAAATTCAATACTAACATCAGCAAGGCAGGTCCAGGGGTCATGAATTATCTTTCACCTAACAAAGGAGTCTGAGAGCTGTGAGATTCTTCCCAGTGCTGGAGTGGGCAATGCAATTATTGGGGCAGTTTGTGGAAAACACCAGAACTCACATGTCTTTCTGTTTTCCATTCCAAAATGGAGAGAGCAAAATCTCCACTGGAAATGTTTGAGCAATTAAATACACACAAGAAGCATGGAGTAGTTAAACTTCACGGTTGAGAACAAACATACCTGTTTGGTTCAAAATGTTTTAAGAATGAAAACAAGGAGCCCCACCTCTCCCTGCCTTGAAAAGGATTGTGACTAATATGAAAAATGTTTTTGAATAACAGCAGGAAAAGGCGTGCCCTCTGTTGTTTTGGTTGTTTTTGTTTTGTTTTTTAATATTTCCTTAGTATTTTTGATGTAGTGCAAACTTTTCTTGGAGAAAACACTGCCTTCTGTAACACATTCCTGGTGGGAGCACGGAGGAAAAGGCTTCCCTTTACAGAAGCAAACTGGAGGAAAAAGCATAAAATTCAAGGAAAGAAATGAAGAAAAACTTTGAATGGAAGAAATAGTCCATGCAGGTGCTTCTTCGTTTAATAGCAAGTCTTAGAATCAAGAACATTGTGTTGTATTATGCTGAAGGAGTTTTGAAATGTAAGTGAGAGCAGTAATTCAGTATCCATGGGATACAAAGGTTTATCTGAATCACAGTCTTCAACTGCATTATGAAACATGTCCATTCAAAAAGGACACCAAAGCCATTGGCTTTCCCTAGCGAACATCACATAATGTGTAACAACAGACCAAACAACTTGCAGAGATTTGACAGAGAGCTTGAACACCTACCTCATCATCCAAGCTAGATGAAAGGTAATATTGTTGAGAAATCAAAAGAAACAGAATAGCAAAAACATCCTGTCCCTTAACTTGGAGGACAGTTACGCAATGTAAAATACTATTGATTAAGACCGTTTCCAAAGCAATAGTGATAAAATTACATTTTCTAAATGGAAATAAAAATAAGTATATGAAGCAAAACTTTTCTTCAGGTGCCACCATAAACTGGCGTCATTGTTGCTAGAAGCACTAGTTTCAATTCAACAGAATTTTTATTAAATGTGTAATATAAGACAAACCCTGTGACCACCTACTCTACCTCCTGCTTGATTCTGGCTATGAGATTTCTTTGAATCAGCTTATTTATAGAATCATTCTTTTCATGGAAAAAGGTCCTTTTGAGACACTTAAACCTGACCTATCCTTTTATAAATAAGTGCACACACATATTAGGCCATAAACAAGACTTTTTCCCAGATGTAGATCATAAATATTTACTGAACATTTCAACTGTTCCTGGACCAATCTGCTGGCTATAAGCTTGTCCTCCTGTACTTACTTCTCTTACCACATTCCTGCAGTTCCTACTTCTGCTTTAGAATATGAATTAATGCTTATTTTCCCTTTATTGATATCTATTATTTCTGAAATAGCTTCTTTAATTTTCTCTCTGGATGGGTTTCTTAGACTGTATCATCTACTTTTTGATTCTAGGACATCTAATAAAATCTTCTAATATTCCTTCACACTTCTTCTGTTCTTTTTAATAAGATACTCAGCTTTTAATTTTTTAAATTATTAAAATATTAAATTAATTAAATTATTTTTAATGGAAGAGGAAGATTTGAAGCACAAATTTAGGACAGATACATATTACCCAACATAGTTTTTGATAAAAAAGACCTTTTTTAAACAAAAGAAATACTGTAAGCAAAAAAAAAACCTGCTTACAAAATAGGAGTTGTTGCAGATAAAGAACTGGTACATGACAACAGTTACTGTTGAAAAATAAAGTGAAAAATTTCCTAGTATAATTGCTTAATCTTGAGAGTCTATTTAGTTTATTTTTTATTAATAACCCTGGCATAAAAAGTAATGTGTCAATGCAAAGTTGGATACCTGGAGATCCACCAGACGTGGATCTTAATTTTTTTTCTAGACATTAAAGCAAGTCAAACTCAGACTAAATAAACATGCAGCTGGCATATCCAGCTTTGTTAGGGCCCCAAGTGTGCCTCTTCTGCAGGGATTGCAGCCCCACCTCAAGTGCTGTGTGCAGCTTTGGGTGCCTCAATACAAGGACATCAAACATTTAGGTGGTGTCCAGAGAAGGGTGACCAAGATGGTGAAAAAGGTGTCGAGGTCAAGACTTAGGAGGGGTGGCTGAGGTCACTTGGTCTGTTCAGCTTAGAGAAGAGAAGGCTGAGGGGTGACCTCATCGCCACCTACAACTTCCTCAAGGCGGGGAGCGGAGGGGGAGCTGCTGATCTCTCTGGTGACCAGTGACCGGACACAAGGAGATGGAATGGAGCTGTGTCAGGAGAAGTTCAGACTGGACATTAGGGAAATATTCTTCACAGAGAGTCGTCAGTCACTGGAACAGGCTCGCTTTCCCTTACAGAGTGGCCTGCCCTTGCTGCTTTGTGCTGAGTATGACCATGAACCTGTGGAGGGTATGGAATAAATTCCTATGCTGATCCTGTGGGTAGAGCTCTTAAAAAGCATGTATACATGAAGGAGTATTTCTGCCTTTAAAAACATAGCTGATCTCTTCTGAAAAGGCTATCTGCTACCAAAATAAAGTCAGATGACCATTTGAAACTACTTTCTTGTGTACCTCAGAATGTAGAAACAGTTAAGGAAAAAGCACCCGATTTTCTTGCTGGGGTGCAACATAATGATGGCAATTTTCAGTTGCAAGCTAGGCTGCCAAAGTGCTTCCAAACAAATCAGATGTATACTCATACTCGCTGACAATCTAAGTTGCACAATTTTAGTTGGTTAATTTTGCTAAGTGATGCCTGTTCTATGTTTATACTCCATACAATTGAAACTTAGGAGCATACCTGGTATTGGCAAGGATAGGCAAGCTGACAGTTACCCAGATTGATGAGCATGTCATTAACAATTCGATTTCAAGAACATACATTTATATGCTTTACAAAACTGACCACTGCTGTTATGATGAAGGTAAATTTATGTCTGTAAGATATCACAGTTTGTGAGTATTTCTAAGAACAGCATTTCCCATAATTTAAGAAAGGAGGAAATAAATGCAAGTTCCATAGCACTGAATCACGCATCTTTTCTGATTGTCATTTGAACATGAAATATCACTGAAACACATGATCCTGAAGCTGAGGTGATTCAGATCACAAAATCAGTGTCAAGACTGGCTGACGTTTAGATATTTTAGTCTTGGCAGTGTTCCTTTACGTTTGATCATTATGCTTTGCTAAGAAGGAACTGAAAAGCTTTTAACTTTAGCTGTTTTAACTCTAGCATGAAAAGTAGGTAAGGGAACATATTAAAATTTTCTTTTTTGCTGAAGACTACTTCGCTGCTGAGCAGAAGGCAGTACACATAATGCTACAGACCGCTATAACATTTCTTTCCATAGGACTATGAATTCAAATAAGGTACAGACTCTCACTTCCACCAACAACAGTTTCTGTCCATATAAGACAGAGCAGGAAGCAGCCAACAATGCTGGCTGTCTTTCAGATCTCCGTGACTCATATATGTACTACTCTCGTAAGTTAATTTGATACTGAAATGGGCACTCATTATTGGTACTGAAGATTTATACAGTGTCTTTCATCAGCAGAGAGTTCACATGACTTTATGAAGTGTTTCTAAACAGACACAGGCAAAAAAAAGATACTGCCATGTTCAGATGGTAAATGGCAGCCATATAACACACAGGAAAAATGTACTGTAGCATATAGGTCTAGCTGCCCAAAAAGGAAAAAGGAATTAGAATTAGAGCCCTTTGTTATGACAGCAGTTCTGACTCATTAAAGTATATCCTGTAATGAGAGTCTCAACCTCACTTTTACCCTGGATCACCAGGAATCTTTGTGGTACCCTCTAAAAAGGAAATCAAAATGATTGCAAGCTATGAAGAGGAATTCTTGTTCAGGAAGATGTGTTACTTGAATTAGAATTTAGCAAGGACACTAGAACAGCTGTGACAGAGATTCCCTGGCCATGTGATGAACACTTCAGAGCACTAAACCACTATACAGTATAATTATTATTACTGCAAATATAAGGACCTCATTCTTACACCATATGCAAAACAGAATACTCAAGTAATGAGGTTCTTGCAGGCACTATCCTGGGACATTTGTTCAATTCCAGTGAGGGACAGTGCAACCTGGTGAAGCAGCTGTGACACTTAGTGAAGCAGTGTCATTACTTCCTACTGCTCTTGGAAAGAAACTATAACAACAGTTAACTATGCTCAGCTCTTCTATAAAATGTGATGGATTAGACAGAAGTATGGTTCTGGTTCTCTAGTTCTCAGAACATACACAGTAACTACAGAGCAGGCTGTTCATTACCTAATCAGTTAAGTTCCAAAACTGTCATTTAAGACTTACATGTCAATCAGTCTCCTTAACTTTGATCATTCTTTAGTCGAGTATTACATATACATAATCCTGTGTTCTATCACTGTCTTAAGATATGAAAGTGTGCAGCACGTTACTTGGTCTATGGGTCATGCATTGTCCCAACACATGCTGTCCTTGAAAATACACAGTAGCAGAACAACTTATAAAGATGGTTTGAAATGAATTAACTAGAGCAGCAGTATTACTCATGATCTTGACTACTTTTGTCTTGGATACACAGACCTAGCCATGTTGAATGGTAGCCAAACTACAAATATATGGGGTTGATCATGCAATTTATAGAATAAAGATATACTGCAGATCCACTTAAACATAAAACACCAATGTTTGTAAACAAAGATTTGTAGCAGAAAAAGAATCCTTAATCTGCAGTGGCACAAAGGAGTTTTGTTGGCTCAAGTAAAGCTATACAAACCAGAATGTTTATTGGCTGGAATATACTGTGGAATATCATACATGGTCAAAAAGCCACCAATAAAGCCTTCACAGCTTAGAGATTATACAGGTTGGAGAAAAAAAGCAATCGTCAAGTCACTTTTCAAAACCCTTCAAAAAACCACCATTATGCAACAGCTAAGAATTCCACCTAACTCTTCTAGAAATAGGGACATTCAGCAGGTGGAGTACAAAATGCCTGGGACATTAATAAGTATACATCAAGATTATTGGAACATCCATGCTGCATGTAGGGAAAAAAAGGCTTCATGGAACTAGTTTATCCTCAGAATTTACAAATGATAAAAGGATAGTTAGAGATTACACTACCTGAAATATTTAGCAGCTTCCATATACAGAATGATTCTGGACCACTGATATGTGTCAACACATCTCAGTGAAATGAATATATTCACACAGAGCTTGTCTTCACCACACACACTCAACATGCTCATAGACTCTTCAGTCACCATTGGCATGAGAAAGGCTTTGCTTTCATGGAAGTAACTCTCCCAATTTTCCATGCCTGTATTATATTCTCAGCAGATTTCTCTGTGTTGTATCTTACTGTATTACTGATGGTTTTGAGTGCTGTTTCCATTCCTCTGCCTACTTCCTCTTTGAAAGTGTGACAATGGATGGTAACGCTTGTCCTCTCTAGCATGCTCTTATGAAAGTCCATTGAAATGGAAATTTTAATGCTGTTCATATATATATATATGATGTAAAACAATTGTGATTTAATTTTTTGAAAGTTAATGGTTTACAAATTCATACCGTATTATAGTTCAGTGTTACTTTCATAGCTGCTGCCACTGATATAATGTAGTTGCTGAAAATCTGTCCTAAGTGAAGTTCCTTCCTAGCCCTGATATCCAGAATGACACGTAGGTAAACCATGATGATGATTAGTAAGGATCGTGACTTTCACACTTCAAACAATGTGATCTTTCAATGGAGGATCCTTTCCTGCTCCTTCCTATGTCCTCATATTCTCTTGCTACTCCACTTCTAATTGACAGACACAAAATCTGCCCAGAGAGGCTGTGGAGTCTCCTTCTTTGGAGATATTCAAAACCTGCCTGGATGTGATCCTGTGTGACCTGCTCTAGGTGAGCCTGCTGTAGCAGGGGGTTGGACCAGATGATCTCCAGAGGTCCCTTCCAACCCTGACCACCCTGTGATTCTATAAAAATTAAAGTGTCTGTCTTAACAGGCACATACATAGCTATCACTAACAGAACAGGGTAATTTAAAAGAATTCTAGATGAGATGCAGAAGAAAATGCAGATTTACAAAGTAGCAGTTAACGATCAAAATTATAGTTAACATAAATGCATGCTTAATGTGGCCTTTATAAAGTATTCTGATGGTGTGCTAAGGGTTGTGCTGCTTGCTTTGAGTTGTAGTGAATTCTGGGATTTCTGTTCTCTGTTTGACTACTTAAACAACTGAGTAACTTGGAAAAGCAAACAAGTACCCTCATCTCCTGTGGCCTTGTGGTTTATCTGTTCTGAATGTGGTAGAGTGCAAGCCCCAAATGAAGCCCTCCTATGGGGTATCAATCCCATAACATCTCTTCATTCCTAATACAGATCCAGCTTTCGGTCAAGGTTGTAGCCTACACCTCTCTTCTCTACCTAGCTGCCTGTTTTCACAGATCTTGAAAGAGCTGAATTATTACTTACAAGGCCTCTAACATTTTGCCAATACACCAGGTCAACAACTTCAGAAGCTATTAGGGGGAGAAGGACACCAGAAAAAGTAACTACATAAATCAGTTCTCTTACAAAAGCAAATTAAAATCCCCTGCTCTATTTCTTCCCTGCCACAATGAATCAGGCACTTTCCTATTTAAATCAATAAGGCAGGGAAGACATTGAAAGACAGACAGATGAGACTGTTACTATTATGTGAAAGACTGGAACTGCAAATAAATTTTGCAGCAAGTCTAAAAGTGAAAATAATAAGCATCCCGTATATAGATGTTGACTAAGTCAGTACGTATTTTGACATACGTACCTGAATTTAACATCCAAGCATCAGAAATATAACTGTGTCCCCTCTAGCCTGATAGGCAATTTTACCGAAATAGACTATACTTACATAATAGCCCATCTACTTTTAACTTAGCCACACAGCATGCAAAAACATCTTATAGTGATACCAATAAATACAACACCTCAGAACTAATATCTAATCTCTAGTAAATTTAGATTGTTACGTTTTGCTGAGATTTACAAAATGCAGAGCAAACAGGGATCTATAAACTCTCTAAGATTTTTAATGCTCATGTAAAGGGCTGAGTAACACATGTACAGATACCTACCAAAGGTCTTGGGAGTCTGGGGGGACCCCACTGACTGCAAGCTGGGCAATGTTATTCCAATCCACAAAAAGGACAAGCAGGAAGATCCAGAAAGCTACAGACCTGTTAATCTGACCTCAGTTCCTGGAAAAATCGTCGAGAACGTAGATCACGCTGGGTGCTACTGACAGGCACTTAAAGAACATTGCAATCGTCAGGCACAGCCAGTACGGGTTCACAGAGGGAAAGCCCCGTGCAACTGCCCTGACATCCTTCTGCGACAGCCACCTGCTCGCGGACGAAGGGAAGGTGGTGGATGTAGTTGTTCTGGATTTTAGGAAGGCTTTTGATACTGTCCCTCACAGCATCCTCCTGGACAGGCTGTCCAACTGTGGGGTGAGCAGGTTCACGGTGCGCTGGGTGAAGACCCAGCTGAAGGCAGGGCTCAAAGGGCTGCACTGAACGGGGCTACTGCCTCCGGCTGTGACTGGTCGCCAGCGGTGCTCCTCAGGGCTGAACTCTAGGGCCAGCTCCGTTCCAGGTATTTACCAGCGACCTGGACGCCGGGGTTGAACGCACCATTGCAAGTCTGCTGATGACACCAAGCTGGGAGCTGCTGCTGGCTCTCTCGCGGGAGAAGACCCCTCTTGCAGAGGGATGCAGGCAGAGGGGAGCACCGGGCAATCATCAGTGGCATGGCTTTTAACGAGAGCAGATGCCAGACTCCGCAGCCAGGATGGAAGAACGCCCGGCACAAGTACGAGCTACAAGCGGGGGCGAGTGGCTGGAGAGCAGCCCCGCAGGGCGGGCCCTGGGGTGCTGGCTGACAGCAGCTCAGCGGGAGGCAGCACGGGGCCCTGGCAGCCAGGGGGGCAAACCCCATCCTGGGGGCACCAAACACAGCGTCACCGGCCGGTCAGGAGAGGTGACTGTGCTGCTGTATTCAGCGCTGCTGTGGCCTCCCCTCGAGCACCGTGCGCAGTTCTGGGCCCCCTGGTTCAAGCAGCACGTGAAGGTCTTTGAATGCGTCCAGGGGCGGGCGGCAAGGCTGCTGGAAGGCACATCGTGTGAGGAGCAGCTGGGAGCTCAGCATTTGTCTGGGTTGCAGAAAGGGAGGCCGAGGGGCGCCCTCATGGCTCCTGCAGCTTCCTGAGGGGGGACGTGGGGCGGGGGGTGCTGAGCTCTTCCTCCTGCTGCCCCCGGGCCGGGCGCGGGGCATGGGGCAAAGCTGCGCTGGGGAGGTTTAGGCTGGGCATTAGGGAGCGTTTCTTTACCCGGAGGGTGGTCACACACGGGAAGAGGCTTCCTAGAGGCAACCGATGCCCCGCGCCTGTCGGGGTTTGAGAGGCATTTGGAGAATGTCCGTAACAACGTGCTTCAGCTGTTGGTCAGCCCTGAAGTGGTCAGGCAGCTGGGACAGGTGATCGTTGTAGGCCCCTTACAACTGAGATAGTCTATTTTATTCTATTCTATTCCATTCTATTCTATTCTCAAAAGCTATGACAAAAGCTCGAACACTACTGACAAGTTTTGAACACGAATGCACAAATACTGAAAATCTGCACACAGCACAAAGTTGCTTTCCTTGTACTCAGCCTAAAGCAATTCAGGTGTGTCAGGTCTCATCAATGACTCATTGACAAAATGTGTTTCGTATTGGCCGGCACGCTCCCCTTTTACTAAGGTAAGTGTTCACACAAAGAAGAGCCACGTGAAGCAGAATGCCCCGACAGCACCTGCTGTTGCACTACAGGGTGTGGGATTCCCGGACTGCGCGGCGTCCTGGTGCCCCAGCCCCGACCCTGCTTCGCTCCCGTCGGCACCTACTGCCTGCACGTACGTCGGGGCGCTCGCACACGTGCGGCGCGGGGGCGGGAAGGCTCGGTGCGCACGCACAGCCTGTACCAGGCTCCCGCAGCCGCTGGGGCCGCACCGCGACCCGCCGGGGGTCCCGGTCAAGCCCCGCCCGCCGGACGCAGCGCACCGCCTACAGCTCCCGCCGCCGCCAGCAGCGGCCGCATGGGACAGCGCTGCCCGCAGGACACGCCGCGGGCAGGGGCACCGGGGTGGCACGGCCGCCTCACAGCGCGGCGACGAGGCCGCGCGGCACCCTCCCCCGCCGCCCCGCCCTGGGCACGCGCCGCCCGCCGCGCCAGTCCCCGGAGCTGCGTGCGGGCGGCTCTGCCCCGCCCCCGCAGCGACGCGTGGCTCGCGGGGCGGGACCCACTCCCGGGCGGGGTGTCCGTACGCGGCTCTGCCCCGCCCCGCGGTGACGCCCGGGCGCACAGGAGGCGGGGCCGTGGCGCGGCGGGGCCGCTCTAGCCGGCCACGCTCTGTCTCCTCGGCGCCCGGCCGGCATGGGCGGAGCGGGCGCCTCCTTCCTGTTTCCGCTCGCCAGGCCGGCGCCCTCCAGGGCAGCGGTACCGGGGGGCAGCGGCGCGGGGCAGCGGCGGGGGGCGGCGGGAGGGCAGCCGGAGGGCAGCCGTGGGGGACGGGACCGGCGCTGCGCTTCCCGCCGCGCCCCGGCGACGCCGCCCCGGTGACGCCTCCCCGCCGCCGACCCCCGCCCGCGCCCGAGCAGCGCTAACCTGTGCCGGGCGGAGGCGGGCGCTGCCGTGGACGGGCCGCAACGGGTGCGCCTTCCCCTCACGGCCTGTGTCTTCTCTCCGCAGGGACCTCGGCGCCTCCCCTCCGCCGTCCGGCAGCCCCGGAGGATGCCCGCGGCGTCGCTGGGCCCCTCCGCTTCAGGTGAGGGCGGGGCAGGGGGTCCCGCGGCGCGGCTGGGGGGAGGGGGCGGGGCGGGGCGAGGCGCGCGGCCGGCCGTTAGGGGGCGGTTCCAGTGCGACGGTTGCGCTGGCGGGGCGTGGCCCCGGCGGCGGGGCGTGGCCCCGGCGGCGGGGCGTGGCCCCGGCGGCGGGGCGTGGCCCCGGCGGCGGGGCGTGGCCCCGGCGGCGGGGCGAGCGCATAGGAGTCAGTCTGGCCGCGGCCCGGCCGGTGGGTGGGGGCTGGGTGGGGGCTCGGCTGTGTGGGGCGCTTCTCCGGCCCTCCGGCCTCCCTGGCTGAGTCGGTGCAGAGGCAAAGCAGCTGGGTGCTCTTTTCATCTCTTTTACAGCAGCACAGCCTTCACTTTTTTCATTTATTCCCTCCCCCCACCCCTGTACCGTTTTTTTCTTGGTAAGTATCTGAGGCGCTGTTGGATGAAATGCCTAGTTATTTTGTAAACAACACTTTAAGATAAGGTCAACGCTCTGTAGTATGCTTTCACACACTGCACACTTCTTTTAACTTTAGCCAAAATGGCCTTCCTCTTTAATAATGAAAGATGATGCTTTATATTAAAATGGTAATTGCTGTGTATGTGTGCTTTATTTTACTGAATTCTCGGATTTCTATTTTTTTTTTATTATTCTGTAGTATTTTCCCAATAGAAAACCAGAAAAAATGTTTGATATTAAGGCTTGGGCTGAATACATTGTGGAGTGGGCTGCAAAGGACCCATACGGCTTTCTTACTACAGTGATCTTGGGACTTACACCATTGTTCATAATTAGTGCAGCACTTTCGTGGAAGCTTGCAAAAATGATTGAGGCCAGGGAGCGAGAGCAAAAGAAGAAACAGAAACGCCAAGAGAATATTGCAAAAGCAAAGCGAACAAAGAAGGATTAAATGGGCAAAAAAAGGCTTTCCTTTGGCAAAGAATCCACTTTTTCAATGGAAAACTTGTTCATTTTGTGTTGCAGCTGTCCTTTGCTACTTGATCATTTTATTTCTTGAAGTATGAAATTTTATCCCTTTGATGTATTTTTTCTGCCTAGATGATTTGTGTTAAAAGTTTTCCCAAGTGACACTTGTTACAGTCATTTAATTTACTACTTGTGTTCTGGTGCAGGTTGCTTTGCTAAATTTGCATGTTAAATTAAAAAAATAATCTGTTGGGTGGCTCTGGAGGTAGATAATTTTTTTCCTTAGATGAGTTATGACTTAACAGTTGTCTTAAAATTGTCAAATTATGGGGAAGATGTGAATGATAAACTGGAATTGCAGAAAGGGAAGCCTTGGTACATCTTCAGGAGAGCTGCAGAGATAAGCTACCTTCAGAGATAGGTTGCAAACCTTACTGATCTCCTCTAAGGACACTGCGTATGAGGTTCATTCAGCTGTGTGCCCACAGGGGCTGCTGTAACGTCTCTGACAGTGGGGCCTGTCTGCAAAAAGAATGTACTTGAGTTTTTCCTGCTTTCTGAACCACCAGCTCTGAAGAGTCTTCAAATTCTCTAGGAGACTGCTTGTCTGTTCTCATTACCATCATTTGTCTTAAGCCACTCATGTTCTACAAAATACACTGTTATGTTGTTTTCCCTAACGATGACTTGTAACTGAATGGTCCCTGCCTTCGGAAACTTTTTATGCCTCAAAATTAGCCATAAATGGGGTGAGACCAAAAGTCCCAGGTGGCCTAGTGTTGTGTGTCCTAGTGACCTACAGCAAGTGGCTGTGGGGAAGTACAGGATGAGGACGTGCATGCTGGCGACAGTAGTTATTCATACTTGCTAGCCTTCTGGCTATCTTTGATGTAGGACCTTCTGAAAATAGGTGGGATCTTTGTTCTTATGGCCCTTGAAACTCTGCTGCCTTCCAGGTTGCAAAATGCTGGCATGCTGGAAATAAGTCCAAGTTGGGTTTGCGTTGTAAAAATGCCAAAATTATTTAACCTTAATTCCAATTCATGTTTTTCTAACAAAAGTGATTAATTTTTCAAAGCCTAATTTTTATTAATACTCTAGTTCTACAGAGCTTGTGGCTCTTAAGGTTTTAGACTTCGTGCATGTATTTCTAAAGAGCAGCACAGAGTTGTGCTTTCTGGCAACTCTTCATCATGTTTAAAAATAAAACCTTAAAAGTAATACCATTCAAATGAGATCTGTGGAGCTGGCTGGCACCAAGGGGGATTAGGAGTGGGTATTCTTAACTGAAATAAAAGTAAATGTGAATTATTGTTGATTCCTCTTTCAACTTTGTTGGTCAAAGCAAGCATTACTAGAATATGACATTTTTGCATTTTATAAATACATGGCATTAAGTCTCCGTGTTTTCTATCAAGTGTTGTCAAATGTGTATGTGTTCTGTCTTTAATACCTGCATATCTTAAAACACATGGTGGAGAACTGGTGAGGCATGCACTGCATAAATAAATTTGATACTTTTTTCAAGAAAATTTGTGGTCTTGATTTTGACGTGAAGTTCCTGATGTACTAACAAACCGAGAAGGACTAGTTGGGGATGTGAGGGTTGGGGGCAGCCTTGGCTGCAGTGACCATGGGATGGTGGAGTTGAGGATCCTGCATGGAGGAAGCAGGGCAGTAAGTAGGATTGCAACCCTGGACTTCAGGAGAGCTAACTTTAGCCTCTTCAAGGACCTGCTTGGAGGAATCCCGTGGGTTAGGGCTGTAGAAGGTGTGGGGATCCGATAGAGCTGGCTAAAATTCAAGCATCGCTTCCTCCAAGCTCAAGGTCGGGGCATCCCTGTGAGCAAGAAATCAAGCAGAGGGGGCAGGAGGCCGGAGGCCTCCATGGATAAGCCAGGAGCTTCTGGCAAACCTCAAAACAGAAGGGAGTTTGTGGGATATGGAAAAAGGGATGGCACTTGGGAGGAATATAGAAATGTTGTCAGAACATGTAGAAGGCTAAGGTCTGTTTCGGATTAAATCTGGTGAGAGAGGTGAAGGACAACAAGAAGGGCTTCTTCCAAGTGTCTCAGCAGGAAAAGGATGACTGGGGAAAATGTGTGCCTGCTGCCGAATGAGGTGGGAGCCCTTGTGATGAAGGACACAGAAGGTGGAGTGACTGAATGCTGCCTTTGCTCCAGTTTTTACTGCCAAGGGTGGCTCTTGGGTATCCCAGGCCTTGTAGGCAAGAGAGAAAGTCTGGAGAAAGGAAGACTTTCCCTTGGAAGCTTGACACCAACACCCATGGGCCGTGATGGGACCCACCTCTCAGTGCTGAGGGAGCTGGCAGATGTTGCTGCTAAGCCACTCTCCATCATCTTTGAAGGTCATGGAGGACAGGAGAGGTGCTGGAGGACTGGTGGAAAGCCAGTGTCACTCCAGTCTTCCAGAAGGGCAGGATGGGAGACCCAGGAAGCTACAGGCCGGTCAGTCTCACCTCCATCCCTGGAAAGGTGATGGAACAGCTCAGCCTGGAGGTCATCTCAAAACCTGTGGAGGAAAAGAAGGTTATCACTAGTCAAGAGGGGGTCACCAAGGGGAAATCATGACTGACCAACATAATAACTTTCTATGGTGGATTGACTGGCTGGCTAGATGAGGGGAGAGAGGTGGATGTTGTCTGCTTTGACCTCAGCAAGGCTTTTGGCACTGTCTCCCATAACATCCTCACAGGTAAGCACAGGCAGTGTGTGGGTAGGATGGGTGGACAGAGAGGTGGATGGAGAACTGGCTGAACTCAGAGCTCGGAGGGTTGTGACCAGCGGTGCAGAGTCTGGCTGGAGGTCTGTAGCTCACGGTGTTCCCCAGGGGTCAGTACTGGGTCCAGTCCTGGTCAACTTACTCATCAGTGACCTGGATGAAGGGACTGAGTGTCCCCTCGGCGGGTTTGCTGATGATACAGAGCTGGGAGCAGGGGCTGATACCCCAGCAGGCTGCGCTGCCATTCAGCGAGACCTGGACAGGCTGGAGAGTTGGGTGGGGAGGAACCTGATGAAGTTCAGCAGAGGCAAGTGTAGGGTCCTGCACCTGGGGAGGGACAACCCCACGCACCAGCACAGGCTGGGGCTGACCTGCTGGAAGGCAGCTCTGCGGAGAAGGGCCTGGGAGTGCTGGAGCACAGCAAGGTGCCCATGAGCCAGCAGTGTGCCCTGGTGGCCAAGGCGGCCAGTGGGATCCTGGGGGGCATTAGGGGAACGTGGCCAGCAGGTCGAGGGAGGTGATCCTCCCCTCTGCTCTGCCCTGATGAGGCTGTAGCTGGAGTGCTGTGTCCAGTTCTGGGCTCCCCAGTTCAAGAGGGACAGGGAACTACTGGAGAGGGTCCAGCGAGGGCTACAGAGATGGTGAGGGGGCTGGAGCATCTCCCTTCTGAGGAAAGGCTGAGGGACCTGGGCCTGCTTAGCCTGGAGAAGAGAAGACTGAGAGGGGACCTTATCAATGTCCACAAATATCTGAAGGGTGAGTGTGAAGAGGCTGGGGCCAGACTCTTTTCAGTGGTGCCCAGTGACAGGACAAGAGGCAATGGGCACAAACTGCAACACAGGAAGTTCCACCAGAATATAAGGCAGAACGTCCTTACCTTGAGGGTGACCGAGCACTGGAACAGGCTGCCCAGAGAGGCTGTGGAGTCTCCTTCTCTGGAGACATTCAATACTTGCCTAGACGCAATGCTGTGCAACCTGCTGCAGGTGAACCTGCTGTAGCAGGGGGTTGCACTAGGTGATCTCCAGGGGTCCCTTCCAACCCTGACCACCCTGTGATTCTCAAATATCATCTCAAAGCAAGTAATCTGCACAAGTTTATGTATCTAAACTATGGCCCAACAGATCTAATTATTTAGGGAAGTTCCACCATGCACCAGAAATAGTTTTTTTACTATTTCAGTAAGTAACTGAAGTATTTTAATAATTTAATAACTTTTAATATTTTTAATATTAATGACAGTGTCATGTGTTGATTGTTTTCTTCAATCTATGTTACAAGAATGTCTCTCAGATCAATACATTGCATACTCAGTGTAGTGTCATAGTCATTCCTGTCAACAAAATAGTTTTCCATCCACTTGCCAGAGGAAAGCACGCTGGCAGTTCCAAGGGAATTAAGCATTCTAAAGTATCTTACACTGATGCCTAGGTTTGGGAAAATTTAAGTGTACTGATCAACTAGAATTTATTACATCAAAACCAATTCTAAATATAAATTAATCTTCAAGGAAAAATTGTTGAGAGCTGCTTAAAAAAAGTTACCTAGAAAACCTTCTACCTGTGATTTCAAGAGTAACTGATGAATAGCAACTGTCAAAAATAAACTTGCTTAATAACACACCCTGTTTTTCACTAAATTCAAACATTTTACAGTAGTTTGTCATGATTAAGTCTATTTCAACAGTTCTGTAAAAAGAAATTAAACTGCTTTAGTATTACTTTATTGAACACTCACTTATACATAATAGCTGTTCATGTTGTCTGTCAAAATATTTACCATTACTAATATCTGTACATTACAACTGTTTATTTATTATGACTACTGCCACTGCCTGGTGGCATCCAGGAGCCCGGCTGAAAGGTATTTGCAGTGCTCATTGGATCTTGCGAAGGCTCCTTCTTTCCGTAGTAAGGGGCAGATGCGTGGCCTTTAACCTGAGTATGAGCTGGTTCAGCAACAAGTCCTTCCTTGTATTCCTTGGCCTGAAGCAGCTTATCCTTTTCGGACACATCTTTGATTTTCTGTTTCATTTCTTCTCTATAACTTTCATTCTTAAGAATCTCCTAAAAATACAGTAGAAAGATAATTAGATAAATCAATAGTAAATGCAATACACAATGCTGGAATAAAGCACTGTCCTGGTTTCAGCTAGGACAGAGATAATTTTCTTCTTAATAGCTGGTGCAGTGCTGTGTTTTGGATTTGGGAAGAGAATAGTGTTGATAAACTGATATTTTTAGGTGTTTCTAGGTAACGTTTATACTAAGTCGAGGACTTTTCAGCTTCTCACGCCCTGCCAGTGAGAGGGCTGGAGGGGCACAAGAAGCTGGGAGGCAGCAGAGCCAGGACAGCTGACCTGAACCAGCCAAAGAGATATTCCATACCGTATGACATCAGGTTCAGTATATAAACTGGCGGCAGCTGGCTGGCAGGGCAGAGTCGCTGCTTAGGGCCTGACTGGGCATCAGTCAGCAGGTAGTAGCACAATTGTATTATGCATAATTTGTTTTGTGTTTTTTTTCCTTCTTCCTTTTTTTGTTTTTGTTTGGGGTTTTCCCCCCTTAGAGTTTTATTTCTCTCTTTTTGTTATCTCCCTTTCCATTACAATTGTTAACTTTATTTTATTTCAATTATTAAACTGTTCTTATCTCAACCCATGCATCTCTTCCCCATCCCACTGCAGGGAGGGTGTTGGTTAGCAAGCAGCTGTGTGGTACTGAGTCGCTGGCTGGGATTAAGCCACAACAAACACAGTAAACAGTCATCGTTTTTCTTAATTTTATAATCTGAATTTTCAGGCACATAGGTAAAAAAAAAGTGGCAAAATTAATTGTTTTTCTACAACCACAATTTCAGCCCTAGTTCAGAATGTTCTTAGTGTTCTGGTCATGTTGAAGCAAAACTGCATTGTGGTGTACCAGTTTTACTATTCTGTTGGATCAAGAAGGGAAAGAAATTAAACGCAATCATCAATGAATGTGAAAATGCATTAAGAACAAGCCTACCTTTTACGTTGTTTTCTAAGTAGGACCTACTTCTATACAGCTATTTATCACTCCCATCCCTTCCTTGAACTCACTATGCCTGTGACGTTAGGTATCTGTGCCCCAGGGTGCAGTTTTTGAAGAAACAGTTCTGCAACTTCGACTCTGCCAGTACATCAGCCGAAGCCATGCAAGATTAATAAATAAACAAAATAATAACAAAAAACCCCACACCCTAGGAGAGAACTGAAACCACTGAGATGGTACTAGCAACTCAGAAGAAAAAACAACAGGGCAGGGGGAGGCATAACAATCCCTAAGGGAAACCCTGACCTAGAGACTTGGAAGACACTCAGTAAGGCCAAGGACCAGCCTGGTCTGAGAAACAAGGGAGGCCAATACAGTCTCAGCTGATGACTGATGAGATTATTCACCAGCAAAGGTGAACTGGACATTGTGATGTGAACTGGACTATTCATAACACTGCTTTTGTGAGCTGTATGTTAACTCTAGGTATCCACCAGGTGTATTACCCAAAATAAATGCACTGCATTTGTAACAGGTGTAAAGTCTTACCTACTGCCTCTGTACAGGTGAAAAAATAAAAGTGATCTGCTTTTAGAGGTTTACCCCCACCTCTGATAAACTGAAGCAACTGTATGATGCATGATCCTACTCCTACTGTGCAGCCAAAATATCCACCCAGGACATTCATTCAGAAAAGGCTCGTACAGCTTGTTGATTTAGCTTTGTGAAGCTCGGTACTGAAACATGGCTGGATACAGGTTAACCTAGAAATTCACTAATAAAAATGACCTGAACTGGGATTTGGCTGCTTCCGCTGATAAATGCTGAAGCTATTAGCTGAAGCAAGTGCAATTACTGGCTTGTCCACAGGTAAAATAGAAAAACAGCTGTTAGTAGACCATGCCATCTTGTTTAGAGTAAAACTACAAAGAACCCCCAAAGTAAAAACAACCCCCCCTGAAAAACACTGAAATTTGGTTTTTATCTGTTAGCATGTGTTTCCTATGATGGAAAGGATGATCTGCAAATTTTGCTAACATGACCTCTCTATGCGTTTGTCAGGGCAGATAGTGGAAAGTATTAGAAACAAAAGCAGAAAGGCGATACAAATTATTATAACACTTTGGACACGAATACAAATTACCTGCAACCAACACAATGTCATGAGGAAGCTGATAATATCCACATTTAGATTGGGATACAGGAGGAAAAAAGGCTGAACACTTTCTCCAGATCACAAGTATATGGAAGAGCTAAGGAGAAACTAGACCAGTACACTTCTCTTTGAGCAGAAGACCAAGCCATAATTTTAGAAATGGCATTAAAATACATGTGATACTGCCAAGAGTTGACATAGCAAGTACATGAAGATTTAAGAAAATTTTAAAAGGCAGTATTTAAAGACAACCTTATCTTAGAGATACCATAAAAACTAACACCTTTTTCTTAGTCCTTAGTTGCCTCTATACTTAAATTCACAGATGCACAGAGCAGAGGCAAAACACTTCGCATGCATATATAGCATGAAAATACACAAGCAGGACACACGCGACTTTGCAGGCTGAAGTGAAGGAAAAAATTCTATACTCAAATAAAAATACTGCTAAGCATAGCAAGGTCAAATTTTCAAGTCAGTATAGCAAAACCTCATTATAACATCTCTCAATTCCATCCTTGTTTACCACATGCCCGTATAAATCTACCATGACCTTATTGATTTCAAGGGGATTAGTCCTACAGTGGTTGTATTACCCCACTACTAAGAAATAAGGTCATATACCTTTGTGCTATCTGAAGACTGCATCATAGTGTCTGCTCAAACAGCCTGAAATGATTTATTAAAATACGAATGTAATTCACTTATGAACAGCTACTTGCTAACATCAAATCTCTTTCAGTGATCACTTTAACAAAGTTATCTTAGTCAGATACTAGCAGCTGTAACTAAATTCCAAATGCTCCAAGTCCATTTAAAATGTTAATGTATAACTGTCATCTGCTTTTCAGACTCAAGTAAGGCTCTTTTCACCAGCTTTCACTGGCCAACATACAGTTGTGATCTAGTAAAATAACCATGCTGATCTTGAAAAAGCATTCTTGCACTTTTAAAGGATCTCATATTGTCACTGCTTTACTTTTTCTGAACAAACTAGCAGCTTTACAAAATAAATAAAATTTGTTCCTCCTAGCAGGAAAATGTCATAAATATAAAAGATTTCTCTAAGACTCGTTTATTGCTTCAGCTGGGGTCTTGCTCAATAGTGGCTAGCCTTTATTGAACACTTCTTGCTAGTCTTCTCCACAGGCACCTGCAGCACCTCCTGAACCCCACAATCTGAGGAATTTCTCCTCTCCTTCCTCCTACTTCCTTACTGTTTCCCTCTCAGCCCTCCAGTCAGTCATCAGTTATCACACCACTCGATTCTCACGGAGTGTTTTCAATCCCAAAGGCAAAGGACAACCCAAACTTGTGAACAAGCAGCTCTAAGGATGCAGGTTGTTAGGTTAGACACACCGGACCAATGTAATGATGCCCAAGAGGGAACGTTTAAAGGTTATTTTAACAGTGGTACTTGGTTTGGTTTTGTTCCTTCCAGATGACTTTCAAAAGTTTTATTTATTATTAATTTTGAGCAAGATGTCACATTTCATTTCAGATACATTTGTATTTTGATTAAATTAAAAATAGCTTCTTTATGCTGTCTTAGAAACCATTCCAACTTCCTAAGTTATCTTAATTACATACATTGTTATAATAAGTTATCTTAATAACATACATTGAAATACGCCTGATTTCTCTTCATCTGAAAAGGGTTAACTAACCATTATTTGATGTCAGAACTGAGAAACATCTAACAGATTAACGGTCGTTTGAACTGTACAGACACTACATATTCATAGAATACTTGCTCGCATTTTGGTGTCTAGATTGAATGTTTTATGTTTAATCATTAATGAACTTGAACAGTTAGCAAAAATTTAAAAAATGACAAATGGAACAGGAAAAAATCTGTTTTGGAACAGTATTAAAAAAGATGCATGTTACAAGACAATTTATCACATCATAATTTTTTTTTCACTGACAAATTAACTAGAAATCCAGCAATGTGCTAGAAGTTAATTCACCTGTTTTTATAATATCACCAAACTGGTTAACTAAACTCTGTGTTCCAGTTTGACAAGTTAAATAGGCAAGATGAAATAGTCTGATATTACATCATATTTCAAGAGCAGGAGGCAGAGAGAGGACCTCATCACTGGAAAGCACTGAATGTTCTGATGCAGAGCAGGCCTTGTCAACTTAGCAGCTCAGCACGAGCTCCTCAGTGCCAGGTTGGGAATAACATACTAAATGAAGGGCTGTGTCGGTGCATGGCAAAAACAGACGAGCAGCTTGAGTAAGAAAGGCATATCTGGCTTTGCCAAAATAATTATTTAAATCAAGCACTAAGCCAACTGACTGCTAATTTTGTGAAGAACATGCATACTAAATATCTTTAGATGAAGGCAGTTTGTGCGTTTTGCGTTCCTGTAAAGAGGCGCAGTTAAGCTTTAAAGCCCTCCACAATTAATGTGTGCTAAACCAATGTATTGATTACAAATATATGTACAAATATATGCTTTGACAACAGCCCGATATTTAGTTTTAAATGTAGTGCTAATACCACATTTACTACCAAGTTAAATCAGTTAATACTAATTCTAACTCACAGGAATTTTTGTTTAAATCAATTTACAAAGAAGCAATGCTAACTACTACTAAATTACTAAATTTCTACTTCTGAGCTACAGGATCTCTGGCAGGACATAGTCTTTATGGCAGCACAGTGTAGCAAACTTATTTGGCAAGAACATGTAATGACTGGCAAAAGGAAGAGAAAAGGCAGAGACACTAGAACGTAAGGCAACTCGTCAACCCATTAAGTCAGTAAGAGTTTGTGCCTGAATTATTTTTATAAGACTGCAAAGATTTTTATACAGAACTACATATACATTCAAGGTCACAGATGAAACTCTGTAGAAGCAGCAAAATCACAAACTAGCCTGGCACCACTGCACTCTGCCCTGAATAAAGGGCAATGCACTGCCTTGATGCCCACAGAGCAAACAAGGAACTGTAGCTGTGACTCAGTCCCAGTTTGGTCCTTGCTTTCCCCTTACTCTACATATGATGTAATCTGTACCAGCCTTTTTCCTGGTACATGTTACTTCTCCCTCCACCCCCGTTCAGCTGTGCTGACAATGAATTAGGAGACTGAGCCAATGCTCCATGCGCTCCCTCCCACACGGAGAGGAGCACCAGAGCAGCACCACCTCCCTCCCCTACAGCCTTGGGATCTGCAGCATAGGCAAACTGTTGCTTTGATCCTCTTCTGTGGAGGCTGACAAGCACCCATGTTTCAAACTCGAGGAGAAAGTTAAAGTGAACAAGAGGGAAAAACTCTAAAAGATGATGGTTTCTTCAAGCTCTCAATTTTTATATATATATATATATATATATAGTGACTTCTCTGACCACTCCCTTTTATTTAGACCTCTGTAGCTCAGCTCTTTATATTGTCAGATTTTACTGCCCTTTCTTTCACACTCAGTCATAATTCTCCCTGGAATCATGCATAATTTATGATGCAAAAACTATTCAGTGCAAGCCAAGTCATTTTAATCTGTCCCAAATTATCAATCCTGCTTGCAATCCCGGACAGCAATGGTGGCAAATATTTTGCTCAGAGCACTGCTTATCCCTGTGCTTTCTAGTAGCATTTCCCAGAACTGTAAATCATATTCTGCAGCTTTTTGTGGCTTCAGGAGCAAAATACTTATTTGCTAAGCCCTATTCTCCATGCAAGAATGTACAGTCTCTATGTCAGAACACGCATTTTACAACTTCTCAACTGAAGTATCTGAAAGAAAACAGAAGCAGAAGTATAATGTACAATCCCAGCAGTGCCAAATAATTTTTCTAAACTGTATCTCATTCTGGTTAAAGGAACACTAATTCTGTGTAAAGTAACCTCCATGACTGAACCTAGTTTTGATCATACCATCTCTCAAATAAATAATACTTATGATCAAATAAATGGGAAAAGTGGGTATGTATTGTAGCAACCAAACAGAACGTAATTTTAATGTAATCATTCAGGGTAGGGAGGAGGGAGAAACACCCATTGAAACCATAACCTTATTACAACTCACTGAAGTATATTTTTCCTCCCTTGACAAGGAGTTTGTCAAAACAGGTAACTATGGAAATGCTAGAAATAGTTCAAAAGAAGACAGGGGTTGTCACAAAAAGTTTCTTTTTTTAACATTTCACCTTCTATCCAACTGCGCAATTCAGAAGCCATCGAATTTTATTACTGTGAAACAAGTACGTAATGCCTCAGGAAAGCAGTCATTTGCTGTTGGTTTCAGGTTTTTTGTGGGTCGCCCCCCCCCCCCCCCCCCTTCCAAACTATTTTCAGGCTCTTGGCGCTAATTAAAGGAACACACAATTCTACTTTACTTCCCATGAAATATTAACATATGTACACATGTATAGAAAGCAACAGTGAGGTTTCCATTCAAACTGAAAATACTTGCAGTTATGCAGCCCTGTGTGCACTACAGAGGAAGCAGCATGTAGCTTAACAGTCAAGTGACTTCTGGTACAAAGATCTGGGTTCACAGAACAGCATTACTGTAGGTACACATCTAGCAATTGCAGGATATCACATTGGCAGGTTCAGAGAGAAACCACATTTCTCCCTGTACCAGTTTCTCTAGACATTGCCATGAGAACCTTCTCAGGTTTTCAGTCACGCATTTTCTGGCTCCCCAAGACACCCTGTAACTTTATTTCTACTTCCATTCTACAAACACGGCCATAAAGAATATCACATTACCCAGGAAACGCTTGAAACTCAGGACTTTGTCAGAAGTAGTGCATAGTAGCTACAAGGTCTGTTATGGGAAAATCCTACAGTTAGACTTCTAAATACATTCAGGTCCCTTATGTTACAGACAGTAGGAATCTTTAAAAGCCCCTACAAATCTGATAACCTCCAAAATCAGAAATAAAATAGAAGTTAGGCACAGAAAGGCTTAAAAACTTGCTATATGCCTGATACTTTTAAGGTTTGCTACACCCTCAAAAATACACCTTAGTTCTGTCCAGGTTTGGAAGCTGAAGACACAATGTATCTTGGACACTAGATAGCTAAACCAATGTAGATAGGACTCCACCTGGCTGTGTGGTGGAAAACCTGGCTGTGTGTTACATATGCACTGATCACATAAAGATGAGACACAGATAGATATAGACACTCCACTGAAACAAGCACCATCACCAAAGCTTATAACCATCTTACGTATGCAGCCACTATCTCAGTTAGGAGCTGCACCAACAGAAAATTAATTTCATTAGTATACATAATGCTGTCTGAAATTTTAAATAAAGTATTCTTTTATGTGTGACCCAGAACGAAAACAGGAGATGTAGAATGCAGCAAGCCTTGTGAATGCCATGCAAATTTGCCTATCAACAAAGTGCTGAGAAGTCTCAGAAGTTCTTAGCAGAGCTTTGCTTGAAATTCAGGAAGGTGCAAAAGAAGAGTGAGATATACCCACAGTAGTCCTACAGGTGTTACATTGTTTAACATCTTTTGAATTTGGGGAATTCTGTTGTGGTGATGGAATAGCAACATAATCCCCAAAAAAGGAGTCTTGAATAGCAGGATTTCCCCCCTGCCTCTCCAGAACATTTTTTCTTTCCTTTGCAACCAGGTGTGAAAGATCCAAAACATAAAGATGCCATGTGAAGTAAGGAGTGAAATCTGTAGCCAGAAGGAAAACTGGGGGTTAGGAGTGTATGCGAGACAGCACATTTCCATTTAACTTACAACCTAATTGATGAGCCATACTGAAAGTGGACTATGGCTTAAAGATTGGAAGGGAACAGTCAAAGAAATAACTTGCATGGACGGAACACCACCCCTATAAAACAACTGCTATGTACCAAGACGACTTTTGTTAATAAATTCTGACAACACTAATGCTTAGCAGGTAAACTAACTTGCATGTAAAGTGATAAATTATTAAGCCTGCTTCCACAAAACAGCATTTGATTAAAAGTATTTTAATATTTGTAGTCTTTAAAACATTTTCATTAATTTAAAACTGTAAGCTCTCTAGACAAGGATTCAATTCCTATTTGCCCCAAAACATGCTACATGCATCTAGTTTGCTACATACACAACAACGAAATGTAATAGTCTAGTTCATTATTCATCACTTGTTAAATTGGTTAAAATATAATTTACAGCTGCACAGTAATAAAGGTAACAACAAATTTTCCTCAGCCAACCATACATTACCATACACATTATATACAAAGGGACAGAGGACAGAATGCTATAGTCATGCAAAAAAAAAAATATATACAAGCTCATATTCTCATCTGTTATAAAGCAGAATGTTTATATACACACGCATGCCTACACTGGGTGCAGATGTGATCCAAAACTCTATCAAGACGGACTCTCTGATTACCATAGGAACAGAGTATGTTCAAGCTTAAGATAAGAAACAACTTGGTCTGCATTCATTTGAGAAGTTATCACCCTCATCATAACTGAGTTGAGACTTGGCATATTTCAAGCTGTAATAAAATCAAAAGGCAACCAACTGTTTCCAGTATCCCAGAAGCCGGTTTTTAAAACCCAAGGCTTCCAGCCACTAACATGCCTTAAGTTACTGGTCAAATTAGAAATAACCAAGGCAATGAGCAGCATTCTTGGGTCATGATTAGCCCAGTACACAGAAGTTCAAGTGACGTCCTCCAAAAATAGGGAAAACGCAGTGAGGGAACAGGCAGGAAAGAAACTGTTAAGTATGTGAAATACTTAGCATTGAACAAGTTGTCTTGTGAAGTCACTGGAGTATTCTTCCATTAAAGAAACAGAATCCAAAGAAAAAGAGATGTAAAGCAGTATCTTCAGTGAGAAAATGAAAGCTCTATAATGGGGGGGGGGGGGGAGGGGGGAAGATCAGCTAGGCATTTGCGGAAGAAAGAATGGCCTGAACCCAAAAGAGTATCTAGTCTTAAGAATATCATCGACAGATTTAGCTGGTGTCATGACTCTGTTGCTGTGACCAATGTTAAGAAGGACAACACACGTTCATTCTCACTTAAGTGACTGACACGTCATAATGATTATGAATGACATTTGTTGGCCTACAGTATTCACCAAGCCACCGGTTCCCCAAATGTGGTCAGCAGTGCTGTCAGTAAGATCAGTAAGATCCAGCTGATTTGTGAAGCCATCTCTCTGCAATAATTTCAGTTAAAGTTTGATGGTAGAGCATATCATGATACCTGATAGCCTGAGCAGGCTGGTAATCTCTATCACCCACAGCTGAGAGCTGAATGAAAGATAAGTTGGACAAACATAAAAAAACCCAAACATAAATACTAAAGGGGTATGGTGGGCAAACAGAGCAGAGAAGGGGAATAGAAATTTTAATAAACTTTAACATATGAAATTTGATACTAGAAAGAAGAAAAAGATGATGTGCAAAAGACAGGAAAAAAAGGAAAGGCACCCCAAAAAAAGCAGTATTACAGACCACAAAGGTAGGAACGTAGGCACAGCTCCAGAAGCTTATGGTTTAGGAACTGTAATGCTGTTTTGCAGTGTTGAAATATGATGTTGACAGCAAAATGTCATTAAAGCAAAAATGCAAAATTTGTGAGCTTTGCATCTTTTTTCAGAAATAGTCTAGTCTCATGAGAAAAATGTGAGAGAACAAAGAGATTTGTTATATGGGGTTTCAACATGAAATATGGTCACAAATATTCCCTCATTCCATAGCTGTCAAACCCCAGTTTACCATATCAGCATTACTGTCAAAAAGGGAATATAAGACAGAATAGCAGCTAGTAAAGTTCATGTAGCTAAAGCACTAAAGCAAATCAGTCCTACAAACAGGGACCAAACAATACTCTAGCTGTACTTCACTAGTATAATTATACTGCAGTATCATTATAAATATAAGGGGCTTTGGTGTAACAGTTTCACATCAGGAGAAAAGTATATCATGTGTATCACCTTAAACTAATACAGAAAAAAAATTACTTAAGTTGCGTTGTCACATACTTAAAATGTGACTGCAGCATGATTTTTAAAATACTAGTATGGATTTCTAACGTACATATGTTTGAACTACCTTTCCTTATACAGGAGAAAACAAGAGATTCCTTGAAAGAAAAAGATTACTACTTTTCAAATTCCTGGTATATCACTTCTCTCTGTTAAGGTCAATGCGCAGCCCTGCAGGTAAAGTACCTAGCTGCTAAATTATTTTTTAGATCTATTACCTCATGAAACTGAAGTTATAAGCAGTCCTGTAACTCTGAATGTATCATTACTCCCAATAATCTTCCACTCTCAATACGTTGCTTTTTCTGGAAGGTAAAATACTTAACACTACAGATCCACAGTTCTCTCACCTCAGGGGACTTCTTGCTTCCTATTTTGAAACAGAAACAACAAATCCAGCACCAGGAGGAGCTTTACTGCACCAATTCCAAAACCAAGGCTGCATGTGTTCTCTGGAGCAGGTTGTCTTAGCACAATTATGACAGTCTGGCTCATGGAAATGATAGGACAAAAGATATGCAACACTCCCCATCTTCAAGTATCACGAGATGGTAATTTCAACAACAGAAGTTGTATGTGTACAGTTAGTATGAGTCGGAAGTACTTAACAGAGATAGGTTCAAGCTTAGAGAGAACAACAGCTGTAGTACCACTTCTGCACAAGTAACTGTGGGCTGGGGGGTGGGAATGAAAAAAAACATAAAAAAATCACACTTAATACTTCCTCAAATGTTAATGCTAAGAAAAGTGTGTTAATTTGCTTTAAATCCTAAAAAGCTTTGAGGATAAATTAAACTTCTGCCTTTCATGGATGTATTATAGTCCTTACTATCCATAAAACCTCAGTGGCAAGTGAAAAACACAGGCAGAGAGAATTAGTTGAAAAGCTCCGAGTTGCATGGGAGCTCATTTCAACGAGTTACAGCTTGCAAACATCAGCTGACAAGCTTCCCCAGGTCATCTTAACAACACAGGCAGGCAGGACAACTTTTCACAAACCAGTATATTCCAGATCGCAGTGACCAAATCTTTGGCTACAGCATGCCAGCATAGCTTCAAATGAATTCAACATGGTTATTCCTACTGATGCAAGTCAAGTACCTGCCTCTGTGGGTGTCGATTTGAATCCTCTGCAGTAAACCATGCCTCATCTACTCATTCCTAGCTGGTGCTTAGCAACTTGCAATACAATTCCAGGACAAGTAGTGTATACCTGTGCGTCTGTATACACAGGTCAACAGTCAAACTTGTTCCACTCTTTGCTAACTCATCAGCATAACAGACTGTGGGATATTGCCCTGCTTCATTTTGTTAGAAACCACTTTACTCTCCCATCTTATCAGCATTGTAAAATGTTAGTGCCATTTGTTTTCCTATACTGATGAATCCACTGGCAACTGGATTTGAAATCGCATTTTAATGTCAACCACCATGAAAAAACCCTTGCATTAATACAGAGAGCGTCTATTTTAAAAACTCACAGCAATTATTTTCGAATTTGTTTAGTTACACTCTTGAATGGCCATGATCACCTTAAAGAACTTACATAGATCATCTTAAAGCATTCACATCGATAAAAATAAGAGCTAAAGAACACTGCAGCTTATATTTCCATTTGTTTTTCTTTTTCCTAAGTGTTAGATATCCAGTCTGTGTATAATTTCATCAATTAGGCAAGCAACATACTAAATTCTCCCCCAGAAGTGACCAGTTACCACACAGATGAGTCCACTATAAATTATTGTAGTTTCATTACAACAATTGAACATTGGAAGACACTTAATCTGTCTCACCTCAATGGTGGGAGGATCCTTTCTTCTTTTTCTTATCCATGCTGCAAAAGAAATAAAAATCAAATGTATTATTTCAAAGATTTTTAGAACTCAAAATTACACTGAATTTGTAACAGAAAGCAAATGTTTACACACACACACACACACAAAAAAAAAAACTACAGCAGAATTTGCTACAACCTGGCAAGCTGTATCATTTCCCAAAACATAAAGATGTCCTGTGTCAATCTCAGTCCTTACAGAAAGAAGGGGTGTGGGGGTAGGGTGGGAAATTACCTCAGTGAGGAGACCTTGGGCACAGTTTACTTACCACCCTGGCTGCCAAAACAGGGCTTAAAAAGCAGGGCTTATGGCCCTGGCCTGTTACTGAGCTTGCTATACAGAGCTGAGCCTCACCCTGAGAAAACAACAGGATGACCGCTTGAAAAGTATAAAAAGCCTTTGAACACTCTGGAGAAAAAGGGTGTCTGTATATGCCTCATGCATTTTTAAAGCCAAACCCCTATTTATGTCAGCACCAACCAGAACTCCTTTACAAGGATGCAAGACAGCTCCAAACCCGACTGCAGGGCTGCAGAGCCCTGACTGCACCGTGTCCCATGGCTGCATGGGACCACCCACTGTGTCCAGGGGGAAGTAAGTACTGCAGCTGAGGGGAGGCTCCCCCCACCTCAGTCAGTTCATGCTGAAAAAGACAGCAGAGGAATGAAAGCAGTGGCAATGACAATTGTCCTGTGGCTCAGGCTTTCCACTACGAACCAAAACCAATAGACTTACGCCCCCTCCCATTGCAGACACTGAGAGTTCGTGTGGCACTGACTGGAGGCAGCAATCCAAAGGGACCCTGCTGCAGACAGAGAAGCATCACTCCATCGGGGGTCTTCATTCAGTCAGTAAATTATTAAAGATAGTTCCAGCTATTACAGGCATTACTTAGACACACAGGTCACCTGATTGTGAACAAGGTGATATCCATCACTTTAAGAGTATCACTACCACAAGCATTTTTTCATGCCCTTTCAAGCCACACAACTGGTAAGTACTGGGTTGTATATTTTGTAGACGTTTGTCTTTTCTGCTCATGTTTTTCAAATGACTGAGTAGCAGAATGCAAGTGGCCAGTAATGAACAGAAGGACAAACATAAGGAAAGCCAGTTCCACGTGCCAAGACATGGCAAAATGTTCTTTTGTACACTTGTTCAGAAAATTAGGACTTTTGTTATTGTGCTTGAAAATTAGAGCAAAAATGACATCTTCGTTTTCGCCCAAATTCCTGGTCTGACCTGTAGCTGTCAATAAGTTTCAGAAATGCTTTAAGAAGGAACTACTCCAAATTTTAATTTTCGAATACCATCTGTGCTGTGTTTTGAGGGAAACTAGGGAATGAGTCAGCAAGTCCAAAACATTAAAAGCCACACAGAGTTACAACGTCACCTCACTGCTGAAAATGCAATTACACATAGAGTGAAACACTAACACCACTCTGCTTCAGCAGCACTACAAAAGTGGCTTTAGGAAGAATAGCTTCCCATTGAAATTAGAAAAGAATTAAGAGAGGCAAAATGGCATTATATAGCTTGGAATTTAGCCTTGATGGCAAGGCCAACAGCTCAAGGTTAATGGTAGAATACCTGTAGTGATACAAAGCAAGGTATCACTTCTGGTTCTTGTCTATCAGATGACACTTTCTGAAAATGTGGTCTTTTAAACACCGTTCTCAAACATCTTTTCTTAAAAGCAGTTCTTGCCAGCTCTTCTAAGCAGTCTTTTGGTCCTAACAAAGATTAGACCCAAATTTTCCATTGTAAAGAAGTGACTGAGCACTGAACAGTCAAGATCACCCTTTCTGCAAAAGTTTTATGTTAGTGGAAGGAAAACCAGCCCATTATGATAATCCAAAATACAATTAAGAGATTTTCTATTAAATCTGTAAAACTAGAAAACATTTTGTATGTACTTGTAGCACTTTTAAACCTCTAGATTTTACGAGGGTTTCCAAATGCAAGATCAGACTAAACTGGCATGACTGACACTTCTCAGCTGGCAGCCTTGCAGACACTCTTTGTAAAAGGAGCAACGACAGTATTAGATGAAGTCACGGCACATGAGACTTCTCCTCCTGACAGAAGTCATCTTTGTCTGTACTTAGCAACAGTTCCAACACCAACCAGGAAAGCAAGAAAGTGGTAGAGCTGACAGGTATAGTGAAGTATATATACTAGGCACTAACCAATAAAAGATACAGCTGGGAAAAAAAAGGAAAATGAGTAGTTAAAAATGTTTCATAAAAAATTAAGTTTTAAACCTTCAGAATTAAAGGGATTACTTTCAACAAAGTATCATCTTTTGCCTTGCCATGCCTTGTTTCTGTCACATGGAAGTACGGTACCCAGTGGTTTCAATTCCACAGATCTCAGCACCTAAAAATTTTTCTTTTTTTTTTTTTTAAATTGCTGGTATTAAGAAAATACTGAAAAAAGACACCAGCTGCATTTTAAGTTCAAGTGATTACAATTAGTAATTCTTAAAGCAAAATTCTTAAAATTTGAAATCCTACAAAAATAAAGCTGTAGTTAGAAACTACTGCTGAAATATAATCTTTACAGTAGATTTTCTTTCAGTAGCAGATGGGACTTTTAGACAGTTCATTGATTAATTATTTTCAGATGAATGGAATGCTTCTATTAAGAGATTTTATCATTTAATTAGCTGCCTCGATTTAACATGCCACAGACAGAACAGTGGAGGGTAAAACAATGACATATGTCCTGTGAACAGAAGCTGTGAAGTAAGGAACACTACACAACATGCTTTCATTCACTAATAGATCTCAATTAGTACCAACACTCAAAAGCAACAAAACAATCCTTAATTTAGGAATATTTCTTATACCAAACATTCCATTATGAGACTGTATCTATTTAATAACAAAAATAATGCACACAGAAGTTGCCATGTTCCTCTCCAGCTATAGCAAGCATTTGAATGCATGGTTTTACAGGAGATATCGACCTTCCTTCTAATAAATGTCAGAACTACAAATCTGTTTCAGTTTAACTCTAAATAAAACTTGCTCACACAAAGCATTTCCCAAATTACTACAAGTAAATTCATTTTAACATCTCCAATGAGCTGCACTAGAAAATCATTATTTAATGAAAGATTCCTTCACCACTATGTAGCTGAGGGAGAAATACGTAACAAAATTTACTAAAATCTCTTTATAGCCATAAAATGAAGTTAGTTAGTTTTAATAGATAATATTCCCTGTGTGCAAATCCATTTCTGAAATACTCTATGTAAAGCACAGCTCAAGATACAAGATTAAAAGCAAGAAAATATCATCTGATTTGAGTATATTTTAGTATACTGTACTTTAGTGTCTAATAGTTTTATCAGTCTTTCAAAAGCAATCACTTGACCACTCCTCAGTCTTTGGGGAGAAGAATAGAAGGACTCAAATGTATTTAGTCCCCACCAGTTTTGAGGTGGTTTTCTTTCAGACAGAAAATTTAAAAATCCTTCAATTTTTTTTAAGTTATCAAAAATATCTTGAGCATCCAACACAAGATTCAGAAACCCACCAACACCTCATAACTCAGGCATAAGAGAAATTCATGGTAACAGGTAAAGGAAAAAGGAATGTATACAAACATAAAACCAGCGATTTACTTCTGAGTTAGCACTAACTTTAACAAAATCCAAGTAGAAGGTATCTTGAAATTAAGACATTTTGCATTCTTTTTAAAAAATATAGTCAGTGTACCTAATTTAGCAAAGGAAAAGCTCTCCCACCTTTCTTTGTGCTCTTCATTACATTTTTAGTCAATGCAGGTTTAAAATACTGAACCAATTTACACGACAGTTAAATACTTGTTGAAATAAGGCAGGTAGGCGCCTTATTACATATTATTTGAACACCATATGCACAAATGCATTCACTTTTAATTAAAAAGTGTCCAGTGACAGTTACAGCTAGAGAAGATTTCCATATGAACACCCCCGTTCCCTACATTAACAAACCAAAATGCCCTCACCATTGTCAGCCAAGATGTTCTAAACCTGGTGAAGTAGAGAAGGTAACATGTATGTACTGACTGCAACCAAAGTCCCCCAAAGCTTTGGCAAAGTGAATCATTGCCTCCATTTCAAAATCATTACGCTGCTGCTTCTAATTTTATCTGGATGACAATTCCTGCATTCTGTACTCACAGTAATGCTACTTCTGTCTGAAAGGAATTTTCTAAGACAGCCAGACATTTTCTACCTTGAGACCCTCGAATTCTTTCATCAGCACTCATTTGCATTCTTATTAGTATGCATGAGATTTTCATTGAACTTTAAGACTCCTACTAGCACTTAAAACACTGTAATGAGTGTAAAAGTGAGCCTGCAAATTAAGATTCCCATTAATCACTAAATGTTACCAGGAAAGGAAAAAAACAAAACCAAAAAAAACCCCACACTAGGAATGGATGGGCAATAAAATGCTGCATGAAGCATGCAATCTCATGAATATTTATAGGTACATAAAAATACTGATCTCCTCTCAGGAGCACTGTTGACAAGTCTTTAGGAGGTAAACCACACATTCTACAGTAGGTGAACATTCAGAACTAACATTACAGAAACTTTATCTGTTGTGTGCATCCTTATTGCCTAGGGAAAAGAGACATATGCACTCCCACTTCATAATAAAACAAGTGGCACCTGAACAAAACTAGGTAATATTGTGTGTAAGTATTATGTTCTAAATTCAAAACTACAGTACAAAAGGAAAAATACTTTTGGATTTTTAAAATTAAAATCAACTTAATTTTCTGCGTACAAATAGCTAAGAGTAAGGATAACACAAGGTATTATGATTCTATTCTCTGAATATTGAGCATGTTTCAATTTTAAAAAAGCCTCAATGGACATTCAGGATTTTTGGAAAATTCGCAGGTCTGAGAACTTAGGAAATCTAATCCTGTGGAGCACTTAAAACTAACACCTCCAAGAGAAAAATTCCAGGCAAACCCTTCAGAAGTAAGCCCTCTCTGTCTTGTATTCAGTAAACCCTCAGGACTAACACACAAATATCCTCTCCAGAGCCTGAGCAACAGTTTGCACAGACTGAGTCTGTAATCTGGACGATTGGTTTTTCTACTTATTTTATAGCTTTCTATTTAGTCTCAGTTATATCAATACACGTTTATAACTTGATAAACACAGCATCAAAATCAGCCACTTAGTTTACCAGCTGTCCATGCTGATGCCTTAGATAAACAATGAGACTTAATTCAGACCCTCTTCAAATTTCACTGCAGTCTGGTCCCACTCCTTAAACAAACCTTTGTCGCTGGTTTTGTGGAAGTTCTCCTTAGATAACTCATGCCCCGAAGCACTTCCAGGGACAGTACTTTTATTCATTTTGGTCACAAGAGGTTTCTTTTCTAGTCACACAGCACTGATGTAGGGAAACAAGGAGAAGGAAAAGGTGCTGGAATGACATCTTTTAAATCAGGTGGCCGTTAAGGATTATCCACAAACCAAAAAACTGAGTCCTGACAGAACAAAGATAGCACAGGAGCACAGGTAAAGCAGCTCTCTGCAGGTCCCAAGAAAAAGAGGAAATAAGGCAACAAACTTCAGCACAGTCCCTGAAGTGAAAAGCTTGAGAAGGCTATGCAAGGAGACTGCTATTGCTGAACTAGCCAAAACTGAAGCAGAGAGGCCAAAGATGTCAAAGTGCATACACAGGATTTGGAGAGCAGGCCCCTGGAGATGTAAGCATGTGCCGAGCAGAGAGGGTTTACAACACTCAATATCCATAAAATTTCCAAGAGAAAACAGAAATAAGAAATATATAGCCTTCTAACCTTGTATTTAGTCTTTCACTGTTCAGAGAAAACAGCAAGTATTTTAGAATCCTTCTGCAAAGTCTCAGACTATTTGCTGGAATGATCACCATCCATGGCAGCATGAATTATAAAATGAACACCCACAGAAAGAATGCACTGGGAAATTGTCAAGAGTCTGGACAGGAGATAGAGATTGAAAGTTCAGCACAGGTCCTGTGGGCCTGGAAAACTTTTAGATCAATTTTAAAGAGGAAAAAGTAGGGAGAGAATTGTAATGAGCCTTTCAGCAAAGTGTGTCTAAAAACCTTGAATTAAACCGTTCCCACTCAGATAACTGGCTTCTATAGTATTATTTGAACTCTGCTCTTTCCATTCTTTCACATTTCTTATTCATTGAGAATTTTGCATTTTACAGGAGGCAGAAAAAAAGTAGTAATGAACTTCAGAGCAGCCCACATCCGTAATTCGCACCCCAATATACAGCAAAGGCACAATAGTTCTTTGAACAGCCTCTATACCAACAGCAGAAGTACCAGGTTTGGCTTTTTAAAATTACGTTATACTTCCACAAAACTGTTTGTAATATTGAAATTGGCACTGGACAAAAAAAAAAATTACAGGTTAGTCTTTTGTGTAATTTCCATGCTTTATTTGTCACAAACATGCACTACACACCCACTCTGCTTAAGGAATACATAGGGGAAGAAGGATGCATGTATCTTTTCTTTCTCTTTCCAGACCAATTCAGTACTTAAGAGGGAAAGGCTGTTACCTATCTGCATACTGTATTTTCCTTTTCTCTGTGAATCCTTTCTTTTCGGTGCTGACAAAATCTCCAAGAAAAAAAAAATGCAGTTACAAAGATGAGGAAGTTAAGCATTAAAAGTGTAAATGCAGCTCATAGAAATGGGAATGGTCAATTTTCTTTTCTTTAAAAAACCCTGAATAAGATGCCTTGACTTGCAAAAGTGCATCAACGGTCTGGCAGCTGCATCTATTTAGGCAAGTCCATACTGCAGGGTACCTGTCCCTTGACTCCAAGGTCCCTGCACTGATGCCAAAAGCATCCTTCCAAACAGCTGTACCCGCCCATACACCATACTATCAAGTCACACGGATTTGTGCTAAGGCTTCTGAAAAGAGATACGGTGCAGGCACCTTAGTGCTACACTGACTGCAGCAGTCCTAGGGAACAGGTTCATACAGCAAGTTGGTTGAACCAGTCTAGGCCCTTTGTGAAAGGGTGACTAGCTCACACCCACCTGAGACAGTCTGACTGTCCATGTTATTTCCTGTTAATTCCAGCAAAGTGCAGGTAGAGACTACTGGATTGCATTTTTTGACTCTGAACAGGCAGCAGCAGGTCTTAGATTAGAATACATTCACAGCAGAGCAGTTACCTGAGGCTTTATACGTGCTTCTCAATATTTATCGTGCAGAGTGATTGAATGACAGTCACACAGGCCTTAGAAGACCAGCAGTGGCTGGAGAACTTTTGGATGAACTTCAAATAGTTGGATTAGGTAGATACCATTTCAAGCACCAGATGATTTAGTAAGGACAAGCCTACCAGGCTGCTGCTCTTCTTTGGAGGATGTCTATCTTGGACTGGTAAAGAACTAGGAGCAACAAGATTAAGATGTACCAGCCAACTGTGGGTACTGCCGCAGTAGAAGACAGAAGCTGTTGATACTGTGGCTTTGTCACAGTTGGCAAATGCTGCTAATAGGGTTGAAACAACTTTGAGAAACTTTTAGCTGTTAATATTAGCCTTAGTTGATCACAAATAAAAATCATAGGAATCGGTGTAATGACAATGATAAAATGCAAGATGGGAACGTTTCATCTCTCTCTACTAACTCCATGAAGGTATATAAGGGGACCAAAGTTTTCTCTTAGCTCAGTACCATCTCCCTCAGGGGCAAACAGTGAGTGCAAAGGGAAGAGAATGAGGTAAAGCAAATAAATATATTGCAATATTTCTTCAAAACACACTGTAGCCTCTATTAATTTGCAGCTCATTGACAAATTATATCACAGTAACGTCTGTGTCTGGGAAGGCTTTTTCTTCCACAAATTCTTTTAATCACTTTTTGAATCCATGCAAACTTCCAAGCAAGCAGAAATTCAAGGACAAGGAATTCCACAGTTTAACTACACACTGCTTGAAATTTAAGTTTGTTTACTTAAAACCTACCAACTTCTGGGAGATGCTGAGATACTATTCTCCCCCAGAATATGCTGAATGATGGGTAGACTCTATCTACTATTTCAGGGGTTCCTTGCTTATGCTTTAGAGTCCTGGATTTTAAGCCACACTTAACTCCAGCTCCTACAGCCTCAAGGACCATTATATTCTGCCTCTCTGCATTCTCTTTCTCCAAGGGCTGCTCAGCTAATCCCAAGGAACCTCTCCAGCCTCCCTAAATTTCTTTCTATGTCCAAAATTTGCAGACAAAACTTTCATCAATAGAAGTGGGAAAAAATGGTTAATTACTAACAGGTTCTTCAACTCCCTACAAGATGGTGCAAGTAAGAGTGTAGGAAACCAAATGCCACTGTAAAAAAACCCAAAAAACCCCATCACTGTGCCACCAATAATGCAACTGACCTACAAATTAACACTGCCGTGAAGGCATAATTAGGAACTTTAACACATTTAGGTTTGGTTATGCTACCAGCTCCCCCCTCAGGCACAAATATTTTCCCATTTAAGAGGAGAAAGTCATGATCAAACAGGCTTTATTTACATTTTTTATTAAATACTGTTTTCCTAAACAAAATTTATCCTATTTTTAAAGGGGTTGCTTTAAGAATTCACAATAGCTATGCTTTTTAAACAAAAGCCTGCATTGCTCAATGTGAAAGGTAACAGACAACCTATTCACATAATCAGGCTTTCCATTAAAAATACCAAACGGCAATGGCAAAATTATTTTAAAATAAAACAAAAATATTCAAGATTTACCTTCCCATTCTGTTGGAAAATCACCCATTTCATACCGATATGCTTCACTATTTATTGCTTCTACAAATCTTCTTTCTGGTATAATCTGCCCTATAACAGAAAAAAAAAAAAGAAAAAAGAAAAGGCAATTAAATATATTTTTATATAATATTTAAATTACTGGTTGTATTATTGTTTTGAAAGAACTGTGCTTATTAACACAAGTGCAATGTTGTCTACAGGGTAAAAATGAAGGACTAAAATACTGAGAAAATTATTACCATTTCGGTATCAATTTGAAATTATATGTTTTAGTAAATTTAACAAAAGCTTGCATGTTCTATAGTTGACTGGGATTATTAATGACAAATATATTTCAGCTCAAGTCATCCACCTTAGCATATCCCTCCTTTAAAGAATGCTTCTCTGAAGACCTGCCAATCATTTTTCCATCAACTGTTTTTTCCCTTAACCTGCGAATCTTCCATACCATTGCTGGTGAGGGATCAGAAACTCAATGCTGTTCTCAAGTCAAAACCCAGCACTGAAAGTTCACTGGTGAGCTCTGCAAAGCAGTCAGGCCATATCATCTCCGGTCACTGGCAACTACTCTGTGCATGTAAGCCTTTTCATATATGCTTGCAAACTTGAGTATTTTCCATGTTAAAAACAAAAAAACACGGTAGGTAGCTCTATCAGGGAATTTAGTATATTGAAAGGGAAGCTGGAGCCAGCGTGGAGAATCTGCACCTATATCCCATACACAGATTCTATTACTGCCGAAGAGGAAGAACTAAGGTTCAACAAGTGACGCAGCACACAGCAGACTTGACTGTCAGATATCATGCTACTGTACAGAGAAACAGTATTTTAATTTGCTTTTTAAATTAGCCGATACTGGGAAGACATGCAAGTTCACCATCCCTCACAGCAAAAAAATCCTAACAACATTCCCCAGGCTTTTTCTCCCTGCTTCTTCCCCCTCCTAGGAGGCTGGTACCGAGAAATTTGACATTTTGAGGCAACACAAATAACTATCTGCATAAAATATTTTCTCTCATCATGATGTGAATAATGATGAAATTCATTATTCACATCATGATGAATATATCATGGTTCAGTATATTTTCAACAAGTGTTTCAACTGAAGTTACTTTAAAACTGATAGCGGTCAGGAGTTACAATTCACCCATTTCTGGTTAACAGCTAAACCGCATAGTATTGTTCATCATTAAGTATTTAATACAGTAAAATAAGAACTTGTATAGAAACTGCATTTCCTTTTTTAAGTACCTTCTTTAGCTTTATACTATTTCTTTTTATTTTTAAGCAATGCAACATTTTTACTGTTTTGGATACGCCATCAGGAGAAGAAAATAATGCGGCATACTTTCAACTCCAAGATTAGATATTTTTGATCGGTGTTGAAAGATACATAATTTACACTGATTTGTTTTTAAGTGCACAATTCCTATAGGCTGAAGATTATATACTTCATACACTCGCTTTAAAATAATTTCCTTTTAACAACACCACGGAAAATTCCATTTTTCAAACTCCTTATCTACAAAGCAAAAATACAGAATTACTTTCTTCCCACACAAAAGTTTTCCAGAAAAGCTGAAGACCAATCTAATTAGGTCTGAACCCATATAAGCCTCAGAATTCACGCTCTTCTCTATTATTGGGAAGTCACTAGATTTTACTGCACAGCACCTTTTAAAAAACTGTCCCTAATTTGAATCCTACACAGGTAGAACAGTCTGAATAAACTGACATAAGCAGAAGTAACAAAGAAGTGCATTTTTCTACCTGTTACCACAACTTGTTATTGATGTTTTATCTTTATGTATTCCCAAATAAAAAACGTTTTTAACCAATCTGCCTTTAACATAACACACCACGTTTTGTTCTGTTGCAAGCTCTCGTAAGACCTGTAAAAAACCCATTAATTCTGCAGATCCCACAGTCAAATAACATTGTAGAGCCATATCCATTATTTTCCAAAGATGTTATTTTGAAATATCATCACACAGTACTGCTGGTGGCTCTTAAGCCTCTCTACATTTACTGTGCACACACGACACTAATTAACTCCAACTGCCTGATTTGCCTTGTCTCCTAGGTTTCTTTTGGTAGACCACCACTGGCAAATAATTTGCATAGACTTTTCTACTGAAGATCACACGCAGGCCTCTTTAGATGCAATTAAAGCCTTTTACAGTTTAGAGGAGTGTTTTCTCATACTAAAGATATTGACTATTTTACTTTATATTAATTAATTCCCATGTTTTCAAATAAATGCTGTGTTCTTTGCTACTGCAACTCAAGAAACTTCACTTGAAGTGTATACATATGAAGCAATTGCAAATAGCAATAAAGGAACCACTACTTACATTTTTAAATTTAAACTTAACGTCCAATTCATGTGACCACTAAATCTTAGAAACATAGAAGAACTATTAATACTTGAATCTGGTATTATGTAAAACACAACATATTCAAAGATTAACAGCCAATAACTCTTAAAATAAAAGCACATTACTTTAGGAAGAATTTAACATGTACAGAATACTCACACGGAATACTCAGATACAACATCATTTACACAGAACACCAAAGCAGCCAAGATTTGCAACTTTGCAGGAGTTGCAAAGCAGGCAAAGTGGGCCAAGAACTCTGAGTAGCAGACAGATCTTTCAGCAAGTGAGACAGTATTTACACATTTTAGATTTATATACTTTCTTACTGTACGTATTTTCCCTAAGCCTTTCTGTCCCAGTCTTTCTGGAAGTCAATATGTGATGACTGAAGTGAATTTGTATAAAAGCCTGAAAACAAAAGTGTTTAACAGAAGTTGGGCAGCCTGCTGGCATGAGAAAGGGGTAGCCAAAGCCAACAAGGGAAAAAGTAAGTGAAATGTAAAGAGTCGCAAATGACTTAATGAATTATTTCCTAAAATTCTGCAGCCCTATCTATAGGCTATGACACTTAGAAACTAAGTCATACTTTCACAACAAAAACATGCTTAACTGTAGATACGCACAAATGTTATAAAATTACTATTTTCATTTTTCAGTTTCTTCTAAGGAAGAGCCCCTTTTCTACAGGCAAAACATCCTAGCTATTTCCACTGCAGTCACCAAATCTGTTATATCCACATCTGCATTAAGAAAAACCCATTGAAGAATCTTCTAGTTGAAAATAGGGTTAAATAATGAATAATCCCAAACTTGCACTGTTCTATAACCAAATCATTATTCTTCCCACACCAATTTCTTAAAACAATACATAAACACATACCCTATTTTGAAGATCTCCAGCAGCTCTTGATTTATTTTCACTGTTTACAAAAATGTTATTTGAAAAAATTTCTCTATTAACCTCCAAATCAGTTTGTCTAATGTGCATGGCTAGAACAAACCATTGCACATATGATCAGTGAGAAGAGGAAATGGGATCATCAGAAGGGAACTGGATGTATTTGGTACCTGAACTAAGCAAGAGCCCCTGTTGGCTATAAAATATCAGTATGTTTTGTAGTCTGCAGATGGAAATGGAATCACCTTCTACACATGCATGCATGGAGCCACCACGTGAGAATTCAGGACCAGGACTCTTTTGGCTTGCTGATTTGCACTGTCTGTGTGGTAAAAGGCCATGGAAGAAACACTTTATTAATTACTCACAGAAATCTTTCTAAAAACGCAGACTGAATATGCGGCCTTTGTTATTTTAAGACAAATGAAGTAAATTTCAGTTGCACAGCATTGCTGTAAACTTTGTGATGAAACAAGCATTTTTTGAAGTGCACCTATTTGCTGAAGTGCTATGTAGTTTGAAGAGATGATGCTGTGTTTCATTTAATACAACATGAATTTTACCTACTGGAAAATAAGGTTTCTAAATATTTTTTCAGCAGTTTCTTACAAAGGTCATAGAACAGATCCCCCATTTCCAAACTGCAGTTTTTTCTCAATATGAAGCAGTACTTAAGATAGCAAAGCAACTCAACTATCAGCAGTTCTTCACACAAAGCAGAGAAACAACTACATCTCTAGAGGCAACAAAAAGTAGATTACTTCTCTATATGCTGGAGTGGCCCACCACCTTCAGAGCAAGATAAGAAGTTCTAATCTCTATTGGAGGAGAAGGACAACATTCCCACCCCCACCCCCCCGAAAAAAAAAAAAAAAAAGTCTTTTGTGAAGAAAAAGGAAAACAAAAGGAAAACAACTATTTTACTGTAAACATTAATTACTTTATGCAAGCCTAGATCCCTCCTTTGCATAAATTTTTAGCTGAGAGACCTTGTTCATTGCTGACTACTTCACATTACCTTATGGTCAGAATTCCAGTATTTCTGCAATAGCAACCTTCACTGTAGGAAAGACGTCAACATTTTAAGATAATACTTTTCTCCCAAAGAATTCTGATTTTATTTTTTCAAAATTAAATTGCTATGAGGATAATTTTTGCTGAGTGACAAATCAGTAACTTCTAGTAGTTAACTATATTTATTCATAGAATAATACAGTAGTCTAAAATAAAATAGAGAACATTTAATGTTTGCACCTAGTATCTACCTCTTATGCACGTAGTAATGTTTTCTCCAACAATTCATACACTTGATATGCTTTATAAAATCGTATTAGAAACTCATTTCAACTGCTAAGAGCAGCAGGTAAGGCCATAGCCTGCTCTGATCTAGGGTTCTGATTTCCATTAACCTCAAAAGAACCAGGATTAGTTATTTCCAGTTTTAGTGATGCAGGATCAAGCAATATGAAACTTGCTAGGTGCTGAATGAGCAAGTCCAAAAAATGCTGTAAGTACCAGGCACTCAGGGTCAAAAATCATGCTTCCATTTTGCTATTTATATTTATGTCTTATCAACAACACATTTGGCTTTACAGAGTTGTCTGCAAGTGCTATTTTCTTTCCAAAGGAAAGATTCATATTTCTACTGAAGGTCTGGAGTCAGGATAGTTACTTCCATTTTGGGGAACACACACTGTCAAAAGAAAAGACTCACAGGTATTAGAAGCCTCACAGTGCCTTTCCACTTCCCTAGAAATGCCTGCCGACAATGCCAAAGTCATAGCCATACCATCTTAGCATTATTTGTTACTTTGTATTGATTGCTGTTGCTATTATGCCACAGTGTACCAAAATTATTGTTCCCATCCCACTTTGCTCTGATTTTCTACAGTATTTACAACTGATGTCCAATGAAGTGGGAAGCATTTGCCATGTTTAATTGACTTGGTTATCAGATTTTACCAATACAACTCATTAAATATTCTTTGTATCCCGGTAACAATGGATTTGACGTGGTACAAAAAGATTAAGGGTAGGCTCATGTTGCAACAGAAGCTGAAGACAGCCAAGATGGTTTTGAGCAGGTTTACTTACATCCCAGAAAGGTTAGTCACAGCAGATTCGGAGTTTTGATAATTTCTCCCACCTTATCTCAGAGTCTGACAGTCTTCCATTCAGGACCAGCAGGTAACACTAGCCCAAACAGTGTATACATGTGCTGCAGCCTCTAGTCAATGTATCTTACAAAAACCCCACAACATACAGTTTTTTTAGTTTAAACGCAGCTAAGATCAGATCTGTGTCTCTCACAGAAGAGTAAGCTTTAATTATCATGAAGTCACCAGAAATGTCAAATTTTAACATGGAATTTAGCTGAGGAGAGAGTTCTAACTTTGCCCAACATGTCCCAACATCATACCTTTTGTCAGAAATGGGTATTAACATAACAGCAGCACATCTGATGCTGTCCCAAAAGACTTTGCTTCTTCCCTGAAATTTCCACAGACATGGACTTCTCCCATCTCTGTATGATCCACAGCCTGCTTTTCTCAGGGAAAGTGATTTGTATATAAATCATCTTCAGAAGCTTCTCTAGGATGGACCGTTAGTTGTTTGGAGAAGTTCTCACTTCTGTACACTTGACTTACAAACACTTAGAGTATGCTTTGCCTGATTTTGTCCCAAATTTTAATCCAGTATGTCAACAAGTATGACTTGTGATGCCATCTACATTCTGCCCTTCTTATAAGTATATGCTTATATATGTTATATATGCTTTTTGCAAACAAGGGTTACTATCCAACTGTTTACTAACAAGCAATTTAGCTATCACAATGTATACATACTTCGTAAGCAAACAAAACCCAAATAAACTTATGTCAAGAAGGAAGACTATACACTACTCCTTGAAACACGAGCCACAGTTTTTATTTCCAAGAAAATTTTTATTTCCTTAGTGCAGGAAAATCATCTATATGACAGGAAAACCTGCTCAGTATCATTCTTGCTGTAGTCATGTATGACTAAGAAAATTAAACACCTTACCCTGTTAGATCAAGAAATTTTGCCTATTTTCCAAAAATCAAAGAAGACAGACTCAGAACAGCACCTTCCAAACAGGCAATAACCCAATCTTGCCCTCTTTAACCCAACCTCAAGTAATATTGCAGAGCAACCAGGTCTATATGGATTCATTCTGATTTCATATACTAATTTGTATCTTCTGCAGCTAACCAGAATGATTTTGACACTTGTTAGCTTCTTTGGATGGATATGTTCCAGGTCCCTCAGCCCTCTGAAAAGACAATCCACTTTTACAACAGCTGTCAAGACATCTGGAGTGTACAGCCTGCAACTTGATTCCATTTTGCCGTTAACAGTTACGTATATTGAAGTTTTCCAGTTGGACATAAATGGCAGATTATTTTTCCCCTTGTAAATCAAAAGGCCTGTATTTATGTGGGTCATTAGTCCATAGTAATCACACTTTTGCTTAACCACTCCATTGCATGCATCCAGCCACTGATATACTGAATGTATGTACATACATACAGTTACGTATTTTCTATGACCCACTCCCTAATTATGTTTTCAGGAGAAAAAACATCACAGTAACATGTATGATAACACCAATGTTCAAATGAAAATTACCTAGCCAAAGTGCTGACAGTAAAGACACGGCATAGATCAATGAAACTTTGGAAAAACAGCTACACAATCAGACAGGAAGGACAGGGGAGAGACAGGAGTGATGGGGAGTGGGGGTGTCAATAAGAAAAAGGTAAAAAAGAACTCTGGGTTTAAAAATTCATTTACTACAGTTGAAATAACAAGTATTAAGAACAAGTTAAAAAAAACAACACAGGCTTTGGAGTTTACTGTTTCCTACTTTCACCTAGTTGTATGTCTAAGCTATGGCTTTTTGAAGACTGATACCTCCCCTAGTCTAGGACTCCATCTTGCACATCTGTCAAGAATAACAGACAATTAATACAAAAAAATTGTCTGGAAGCTGTCTCTTCCAACAGATTCCCTACAGACACACACATACTTGGGTTGTAAGACTTACTGATACACCAAGCTGTAATTTCTGAAATTGGGGATGGAACAAATATTATAATAATGATGCAACCAGTAACAGAAGAAAACACCAGGAGCAGAAAACCAATTAAACCAATGTGCAGTGCTAGTAAATATTTCACCATCCATTTTCCTAATGTGATCTATAACAGCAGCCGTCACCAACACCAGAAGGAGACGTTTTCTCAATACACTGCCCCCTCTATTCAATACAGTACCATGTCATCATGAGTAAGGTTACCTTTACAGAAGGAGCTTAGTACACTTTAGAACTATGTCTTTAAGGCAATCTTCAGAATATTTCTCAATTTAAACTTTAAGCAAAAGTTACCAGGAATAGTCTCCCAGGAGTAATTTTAAACTAATGATTGGAGAATAGCAAAATTTAACACACTAACATACAGGTGTCCCACTTCCTCTTTCAAACTGGTCTCTTTAAATTACAAACCATATTTCTGTCTGATTGGTCCAACTGCCAAAAGTTTAACAATTTCTATCTGGATTACGGCCAACTGTGTTTAAATCTCTCAACTGTTTATTTAAGTATGAGCAAGTATTTTCTCTAATATAAAACAAGCTATGGGAAGCTCAAGTTTTCAAAAAACCTTACAATAAATGTTTTATATAAATAATACACTTCTGTTTTACAAACATCACGAAAAAGTCTAGAGAACATTCTAGGAAATAATTAATGGAAGACACTACTTTTTACCTTGGTCTTGGCAGGGGCAAATCTGCAAAGAACAGTCTGATATTTTTAAGATAAATAAAGCTAACATGCACACACAGAGAAGTCAACAATTTTTCTACTGAGTTTAATGGTACCAAGCCACAGCCAGAAATAGAAAGTATAAAATGTTTGTAAAAAAAAGAGTTTTGATCAGATCACTCAGAACTTTTGCAAGCTTGCAAAATATTCAGTGCAAACTCTGCACTGTGTGTGCCAGCATCACTTTACCCATCTCTGAAATGGAATCACCTCAGATGAAAAATTTTAAAATACATATACACGCACACACACATATATATAGATAAATGCGTCACGAACATAACATGACCATTTGGAGGCTAGTAGAAAGTAATTTTTTTGGTATACAGCCAGATGTGAAGACAAGCTTAGTAAAACATCTACTTAAAACATTTGCATGTGGAAGAGGAAAAGTTTTGCTTACCACCAGTGTGGCAGTCCAACTCTGCATTGGATTTCGGAGAGTAATTCCAATACACTCTTTCTATTCCTTCTGAATATTGCTTTGAAATCATTCTGCATGCTAATCGTGAACCCAACCCCAAGATGGCCCCAAAATACAATCTGCGCTGAGAGAGCTCGTAAGTTTTCAGTATGCCAGAAGATGTGGTTTTAGTATAAACTTACAAAAAAACATCTTGTGGGGTCTGGGTTAACATCTACGCACCAATCCAAAGATGCGGCAGCAATTCCTATAGATGCATCAAAACTAACATCTGAGGCGTTAGTTCACTGGATCTGGCAGAAATAATTTCATTAAAATACTGCCATTACTGACACTGACTGCTGGGTTGAGTTTGTTCATTGTTTACACAGTCCATGTATATTTATCTACAATTCTGACAAATGCTTTTATTTTAGAAATAATCTCTCCTGTTATTGAGGATGCAGATGCTATCACTGTTCCTGAGGATATGGGTACCATTAAAGATACTATGCCAATACCTTAGAAATCTAGGTCATGGACAAGGATTAAAACATACTGCTTGTTATCTCTGATAGCCTGTGCTGCTCGAAGAAAAACCAATCAACCAATGCACTCCTCCACCACACTCCTCCACCGCGCACTATTCTCAAAGAAGGGTAGTTAATCTGCAGTAACAAAGATACAACCTCTCTCTGATAAACAAGAGTATTTTGTCAGAGCTTTTAGAACTAAAGGGCTTATTAAACAAATGAGGGTATTTGTTTTGAGATACGACAAATTCCTTCAAAGTAGCAAGATTAAATCCAGCCTTAAATATAATAGAAGACAAGGAAACCACAGAGTTCTCTGGATCCAAATGTTCTACAGTATCTTCTCTACAGCCAAATAAGCAAAAAAATAATAAACACCCCTCACTACTCCCCACAACAATCCCCAAACCCTTAGCTCTAGCCAGACAGTGACTTTAAAAAGGCCCAAATTCACTGCATTGTAAGTGCTATAACTGTGTAAGCAGATAAATGCATTCAAATTACATATACCTACAATATGCAATCAGAACATAACACTCCACGCCACACTGGGATTAGGAAGCTGGCCTGTATAAAAATTAAAAATACGTATTTTAGAGCCAGCAGGAAGACAAGAGGAAGGCAGAACCTGAAGTCTGAATAACTGTATTAAATACTTGGTACATCTATTCCACATTATCTCACAGGAAGATTAGCAATCAGTGTGTATACATTGATTCACTAGGGCTCATATATATGTGGAGAAATATTTTACTTTCACAAAGACCAAAAAAGTGATTACTACAATGATTCCAGTTGTACATAGTGCCAGTATTTGTCCTAGTAAAAGTCTCTGGACAACTACAACTTGTTCAGAAACATCTCAAAGTTCTTTTTATTCACATATGATTATCTAGCAGCTAATGATTATGAGAATGGTTTCTGAGTTTCTATACATACAAACAATGCCTGACAAACTGATAGCCGTTACTGGAACTGAGTCTAGTGATGAAAAGCACTGAAACAGTCTCAAAAAACTAATACATGCAACACTGCTATTAATGAGGCCAAAGAGAAGGGACAGACAGAAAAAAAAGACAATCATTAATCAGTGACAGACTAGGTCTTTTTTTATTATTTTAAAAATGAACTAATATTTATTTGATCTTTTATAAAGTACCAAAATACTTGTATGACATAACACATTATGCATTTCCTCAAAAACTTAAAAGGTATCCTGAAAACATGGCTCAGTTCTCAGGGAGAAATAATCACTTCATAACTTGTTATCTGATAAACTAGTGTGCAGGCAGAGCAAGATAAATGGAAAAGTCTTCAACTGCAAATCCTTAGTTTAGGTGATCACAGTGCAAAACCACACTTTATAAAGGTTTTATTCTGCATACTTCTCTATCAATTAAACATACATTATCTTTTCAGCAGTATTATTTATAGTAAAAGCAATGGGAGGTTTGAAAGCACCCTTATGAGTTCAGCCTGGAAACTCCCTAGGGAAGAAGTCTGCTTTGACACTCATTTACATCTTATGCATTATGCGGTAAGTATGTTAAAACTGGTCTCTACTTGAACTTCACAGATTCATGTCTTCCATATGTAAGGGCAAAATGAATTTAAACATACTCATTCTTATTTCTGGGGATCAATTTCTCACTCTTCCCTGTATGTGGTTTGCGATTCTGCTTTTATGATCTTTTGTCATGATAAGACATTCAAGCTAGGCAGAAGGGATACAACAACTGTGTTTCTCTAACAATAAAAGGTTTATTCTAGTAAAATCAGAAGGCTATGGATAATTCTGAATGCTGAGCAGTTAACATGTACAGTCATTTATGTCTGTGTCATAAATATACGAAAAAGACATCCTGTGTTCTGTACTTTTTAGGAGTGACAAATCTAATAATTCAAATTATTAGATAGTAGTGACTGAATAGGAGTGACAAATCTAATAATACTGAACCTGTAACTTCCTGAGTAATCAGAGTTTGTAACTTTTATATACATTCACCGAAACCTTATGTTTTGAAAGCCTGCTCTATGAGAGACTGTGGCAGTTAAGAAAAATACCTTTTTTTTGCAGTTTAAGAAGCAAGTTCCTTCAGTGGACAGACAAAACCCCTGTGCGAGTGTACACTGCCATTCTAGTACCCAAGCTTTTTTCACCTGGCTGCAGGACACACCAATGCCAGTTCCCATTCCCTGCTCACTGGAAAGCCTTGTGCCTTCTAACTCATTAAAGCAGCACAAAGCCCAAATGATACTCCACCTTTACAAAGAACCACTGTTTTGTAAACAAATCCACAATAACCTTACTAGAAATATGCAAAACTACATTTTTTTTGCAAGAAAAGTGTAAATTATACTAGTACAAATGCCACTTCCTTGGAGAGCTGATGGATGTTCAGTGCTCTGGCACATGGAAGCTTTCTCCCAACTGTTCTTTTGGTTTGTTTTAGTCTGTCTGATTCAAGAAACAGTTTTCTACCAATTACTGTCAAAATGTGAATACATCCAGGAATGAAGTACTGAATATTTCCTGTAACTGTATGAAAAATGGCTTCAAATGGGGATGTAGCATGTATAAAGAGAATTTACCAAGCAGCTAGAAAGTGTACAATAACTTGTATTCTATAAATAAAAACATCATGTAGGAAGATACAATAAAAAGACAGCCATGCAGGAAAGAGAAATGAACAAATGGCAGCAAGGGTATCAATCGTAAATGCAATTAAAAGAAAGTTACAGCTGTGGAGATCATTAATTAAGCAATATGACCCAACACAGCAGTGTTGCAGTGTGGTTTGGATGATTAATCATATTTCAATTATAAATAATTTGCAAACCTTCATTTACCATCTCCAATTTTTCTCAGAATAAATGGAATTATTACAGCTAGCTGCACATATACTTTCAAGGAACTAGTGCAATCCTATTTCTGCTTTTCAGTACATTTAAGTAAATCTTGCAGGATTACAGGTTTGAGAATTACAAAGAATATTTAGCCCTATACAAGGTCTGAACAGTTATACAGTTACAGTTAATACTGTGCATAGTACTTCAAGGATTAAAGATACTATTACTGCTGTTTTGTTGTGTTTGGTTTTCATTGCAGAGTATAGGCCAGAACACTCAAGTATTTCAGCCACAGTCGACTCAAGAGGGCAACTTCTGAGGAAAAGGAAGGGTAGCTAAAGTAACTTGTCTTTTGAGACGTATTATCCATTTCACATATATGCATATCCTACAGACATTTCTTTTAAATGGCATTAGAAAATACTCTTTATCCTACAGCTTACATGCTGCTGACTTTATCACATAAATTACAAAATTATCCTTTGAAGCTGCATTACTTGTATACTCCAAGACAGAGCATTTTAAGAACATAATAGGTGTATAAATATACATGCCACCTAGTCCTTTGACAAACACCAGTCTCAAATATACAGACTCAGATGAAAAAGTGGGATGCAGATATAACAATATAACACAACAAATAAATTCCTACTGTAGTTACTTCTCACCTATAAGCAATTACTCAAAAACTCCTGCAAAGTTCACATTCGAGTAAGATGGGAACAGAGGTCCCAATATTTCAGATACAGAAGGTGGCAGTGGTCCCCCTCTAAATGTGCCAACATGACTGAAGTTGGCAGCGTGCTTGGAAATCTGAATAGAACTCAACTGAGCTCCTGACCCCCTCTGCAAACGTCTGTCAACTTGGGAGACATGCCGAATGTGTATATTCTGTTCAAAAAAAGCTTCTCACTTCATGCAGCAGGTGAAATGCTACTCTTCATGGGTTAAAATATGGCTTTGGGAAGAAAACAAGAAACGCTGTTGTGAAAGCTCAATGCTCAAGGAAAAAAGTGTGTGTGTGTGAAGTATCAGAGAGCAGAGCCTAAACACGATGCAGTCTTCACAGACCACCTGTGGGACCCTGGCCATCCGTCTTTCATTTCACTGATATTTTCAGTTGGAGTGATGACCACCAAAACACCATTTTCAAAAGGAAGGCTGGTAAAAGCAGCAGGTTAGTGTGGATTCAGAGGGACAGCCCACTGGCCAAGACAAGGCCTGACAGGGATCTCAGGAAAGAGCAAGAGCTTTTCCTTGGGAGAAGAGGAAGTAATTTCAATATGACAGGACAAGTGACTACAGCATGACCCTGGACACACAAATGGTTGCCCCCTGTGTCACCTACTGGAGTCAAAAGAAACACTGTATATTCAAGGCAACACAATACCTAACAAAGACTGAAATAAATGTAGATAATGGTAGTCTGCCAGGACTGTCAAAAGAGAAAAGATTTTCTAATTCATCAATCAGCTGGGTCTAACAGGAAGTTTTGTACTTTTATAAGTAACCTCATGGCAAAGATATTTCTTGTGAGATGAGGCAGTCAGGGGCAACACAACCAGGTGAAGTGGCAAGACTCCCTCAGCTCTCAGAAAAAGCAACGTAAAGGGCTGTGGTGACAGAGGCACCAACATGACAAACAATGTTACTCCACAGCATACAAACATGCACACAGGAGCACTGCGGCCTAACTGAGAATGCAACCAGAGCCCTGGAAGCTGAAGAGCAGGATCTTGCCACCACTTTTGCATCCGGATATTTTATTCATGTTTTATACAAAACAATACTAAAGGTTCTGTTTGAAAACACACAACTTTCACTTAGCTTGACCTTTAACTAACTCTGAAGAGTCACACTTGAGACTCAAAAATTAGTACTGGAGCAAAATGAAGAACATTAACATTGCCTGACCTGGGAAAAAAGCATGGTACATTGAGATTGCAGCTCAAAATGCTATCACAAAAATGTCTTGTGCCTCAAAATATCAGTACTATGTAGCACATATATACCGCAGCAGAAAGTTCCAATGAAAGTATGTTAGCATCAGTTATTTCCAATTTGAAAGTTTATTTTTTTATTCAGATAAACTACCTGAATTTGAATATTTTATTCCATAAGCAGATCACGTCTAACTTTCACTACAAGAAAGAAAAAATGCTACTGAAGTGGGCTTAAAGACAACTCTGTATCTGTAAATATTACGATAGGGTTATACATCTTGAATTCAAAACTGTCATCTCAGTTCTAAAAAATATGCCCCTCCTCTGTGATTGATATTAGTTATTATAATAGCATATCACTCTCAAGATCCTTAGGAAGAAGCTGGGCAGACAGTTAACGGGCAAAAAAACCTCCCTACAACTTTACTCTTGTATCCTGATTTGTTTAAAATGTGTGAGGGTTGAAAGGGAGATCATTAAATTGATATATCTAAAAAAAAGGTGCACAGCAGTTTATAAACAGATTTCCAAACACATTTCTGACTCACTAGTTTTGACACTTAACATAAACACAATAATTTTTTTTGTGTTCAGCCATTGTATTTCATTTACTTTCAAGTTTATCTTTACATTAAATTTCTAGTCTTTTTCACGTATCTTTATTATATACATGTTACATATTATTTAATATACTACTCACCACTTATTAGAAAGGCAACAGAAACATGAAATAAATTGCAAGCATAATTAGTAATACACTTTTTCAAAAAATGCTATACTAATGCTTACAGAAGCTTAAGTATCATTGTTCAGGTTAGCAAGCACTTCTATAGCTTTTGATATTTGATGTCTACAAAATGTCATCTTTCATCACATACAGAAAAATATTTACTTGCTTAAAGTTCTAAGATATGTAAGTATATAAAAGTAACTGGTAATTTAAAAAAACTAAATTAAATTATACTTACCAGAAAGTACAACAATTTAGTGGATTATTAGTAGTAACATGGAATAATTTACCTTTCATCAGCTGAAAATTTTTGCCTGATTTAACTCTTACTTTACTTCTAACTCTCTGCTTCAAAAGTCTGTTTCTTTAAGCTGACCTGTGCACACCCATTAGTTACAGTGTTTTCCAGTAACACTGATTCTGGGGAAAAAAAGTACATTTTAGCTGGTTGTGGTGAGCTCAGAGAGGTGAAGAAGTAAAAAAACTTCACACAGCAAAGGACCTGCAGCAATATCTAATGTACTTTCAAAGCTACTTAGAGCAGGAAAAGGATAAAGTGGAACAGCAGGGACCAAGGACTACCTGAAAGTCAAAGCTTTTTAAATCCAAATTAAACCCATGAATTTACTTTTCTACTCAAATCTCAGAGTTTCTGTGGTCACTTTGCAAGTTAGAAAAAACAAATGCACTGCCAAAAACAATACATAGTCCCCACTTAATAGTTTTTCCTGCTTTCTACTTCCACAGTTCCATCTTAACTAGGCAAATTTTAGACTAAACAGCAAATATGGAGAACTACGTGCTTTCACAGTATGTAAGCGCCTAATTATCAAGTATTTAAATACTGAATTGTGTGCCTTTTGATTTTAGAGTATTTTGCTGTTAATAGAAGCTAAAGCACCAACTGCAACTATTGTAGCAAATAAATACATGTAAAAGTTTCTATATGAAAACATTTGTGCTGATGCCAGTGAAAGAAAAGACCGACCGTCTTTGGACAGCAACCTCTAGACTTGCATAACTTTAATAACCGTAATACAAGTGTTTGATACACAGAGTTTACGACCACTGAAAGAACAAGCTGTGATACTTATGAAATTATTTGTTTGTAGAATTTATTTCCTTGTACGTCAAAGACTTGTAGGTTCCTAAACTGTGTTAAAAGATAGTTACTTTACTTACACTTTACCTATTTCATCTCTAAAATGTAAACTCTCAAGAATAATGACATCGGTAGAGATTCTCATTATTGCAAAGTTATTAAATTAATCTCATTAGAATTCTAAATCATTCCTCTCATGTGAGCAGCTAAATGTGCGATCCCTATGTTTTTATATTACAACTTTAATTCTTAAATATCTCCATACACTAAGAAACCATACTGATATCAACACTACAAGACTTGTGTTTCACTATACTAGAAGCACAACTCTGCACTGTCCAGCTATGGTGAACTCCCGTGTCAGTTTCTGGAACACGCAAGTGTCTACTGACCTTATTGTTGACCTTCCTTTGCTTGCAAGACATGATGGAACTGCAGCACAGGATGGCACAGATGCAAACTACCAACTATGAGGAGAAGGCTTCTGAATACAACTTGGTTGGCGTAGCTACCTTGCTATGCATTGGGGGTCGCATGTAGAAATCTCTAACAAGAAAGCAAACACCTGAACACTAAACCTTCCCACAGTCTTAAGATGCAAAGGTATTTTGAAGCAAATGTGTTGAGAGAGTTAAGAATCTCTCAAGAATAATAACAATGATACTGCTTCTAACAAAAGAAAAGATACTTCAGAAATATTTAACCTTCCCCCACTGCCCTATTCCTTCCATGAACATAGAAATAGTAATACAGACGGTAACATACACAACCTTCTAAACAAAAGATAAATCTGTTCAATTTTATTTCAGCGTTTGTCTCAGTGGCATTTCTTTCTAATTGCTTTGACAACATGGACTTACTTTTGAGAATGCATGTTTCATTTTTTAACAACCAAAGTAATTAGAGTTGCTATTCAGAAAAATAAATACAGATCTTACATATTCTCTCCTATCTGTATGTGAGTATGAATGAGAGGGAGCATGCCAGAGATGAGATCTTCATCCCTAATAAAGACGACCTACTTCTGCACATTTTGATACAATTCATTTTCTATCCTGGGAATTTATTATAAAATCAAATTACCTGTATGATAAACCTTCTATAATTACCAGTAAGAATCTTATTTTTCAGTTAAGGACACTTTTGATTTGCAGTTGCATTTTATATACTGTACAGATGACTAAGCATATATTTAAATATCAAATTCAGACATTTTTAGTTCAAATCAATTAAACTGAGGAATCAATCCCTTCTGGCTGCCTATATTTCTCTTTAATCCTGGTCAGTGTAGGACCTTATTACAAGCAATTTACTACTATAAGGCTGAGGAAAAAATGCTAGCCTCACAATTTTTGTCATTTTCCCCCCCACTTCCCCCGCAGGCTGCTACTGTTGATGGCCTTTATGGAAATATAAATTCAATCAGCCGCTGCAAATTTCATGAGACGTCCATCTTCATGCTGAATTTCTAACTGAGTGTCAAAACAATCTGTGGACTTCCCCCTGATGAAACACACTTTGAATTGTAAATTTCTGCAATTTTCTCATGTTAGAATTCAAGCTGCACTAAAATAGCTAGCCCAGATACAGTGCCTACCAGCTTGAGGCAAGTAATTTTCCCATTCATTATCTCGCTCTACTATCGAAAGGGTTAAATATTAACCCATGAAAAACGACCTGTTTTTATTTTACATAAAGAATTAAATTGTATTTTATGTTCTTTTCAGTAGTTGAAAAAAGGGCCTTCGTTACATTCCAAATGCTCTCAAACCAGTTATTTGAACCTGCTACTCATTCTACAGTATTTTGCAGTGATAAACCTCCAGAAATTAGCTGGAAAAAACCTTAAAGAATTTCCTACAATGTCATTATGGTGTGACATTCAAGAAGAGCAAGTTCAGTTCACCATTTGTTTCTGTATCTAATGTTGGTAGAAAAATGAAAATATATATGCTAATTACTAAAATGGTAGTTTTGAACACTTTGCTGTTCTCTGAATACAGTAAAGCAAAATACAATTTCTCATTCTATTACTGTTTTTTTAGAGTAGCTTAGAAAGCACACACAGCCTACCAGGTGTATTACAGTATTTTGCTTTAGAAAAGTTTATGTTCCTCTCTTCTGTAGACACTAACGTGAAATATGTAAAACAACACTACTTTTCCAATTTGCAAGCAAACTAGTCTGTTTCGTATTCTTCTCATCTCCTTTCCATACATAAAAATACAATCCACGAAGAGAAATTTCACTAATAAAGATGATTTATCTATTCACATAGTTAAGAACTGGCTGTCTTTGGTTTTTCCTCTCCAGGGATAAATATTGTGGTTGGTTGGGTGGTGACCTTACTGAACTGTACTTTACTGACACTGAAAAGAATGACTCTTTTGGATGTTTCAGTGCAAGTACCATACTGCAAAACACAAGACTGTCTTCCAATTTACAGAAAGTTCAATGGGACATCTTTTTGTATACACCAAACTTTCAGTTAATTATCAGAATGAGGAAAGAAACCTAAAACCTAGTAGCTAGAGAATAACCCCTTGCAGAAGACTTTCAACACATTCAAGTTTTAACACTCTTAATATGTCACTACAGCACTTCTTTAGTTAAGTCCAGTCCCTGCCTCCCTTGGTTACCTGCACTATGAACTGGAATGACCTGCAAGTTGACCATATTTCCAGACCCTCCAAACTAACTGATCTATACAATTTCCCTGACTGTTTTCTGAAGTATGAATTACTGATTAAAAAAAAAAAGTGAGAGAACTAATCTATGTCAAAAATCATGTCTGTCTCTAAAAAAGGCCCAAGAAAAGAATGCTGGCATGCAACTAGGGAAGGACTTACACTAGTTACATGCAATCTTATGCTCTGGCAAATAAGCAGGTCAGAGAGGCAAGTCACTCAGAACTACTGGGCTCCCTTTTAAACTATGCTTATTAAATTGAACCTTATAAACTTGCTATTATTAGAATGCAAGTTCCCTGCTCAGCATGACCAAAAACCTTCAACATTGCTCAAAACATTATTTCAACAGAGCTTTGATTTTGCTTCACTGAGTCACAACATACCAGATCAAATAACGTGGGGACTTTATTTCAGTTTCACATGGTCATATATTTAATTAATTTTAACAGCAAAACAAAAAATCACACACCAATCTCTGTTCTAATGACAGTACTTTTACATAGTGAAGCAGATGTTCTGTAACACAGAGTTTCCAGTCATAAGTTTTAGCACCTGAGCATAGCTACAGATTCTGCCAGGGTAGATAGCAAGAATAGTAACTATGAAATGTATTACAATAGCTTACATTATAACAGCTTCTTGAATATTCCATTATTTGGTTACACTTACCTGTGGAGCCTTCCAGAAAAGAAAGGAGACGTAAGAAAATCTGGTTCTATTTCTCAAAATATAACAATATCCTGGTTTTGGCTGGGACAGTTAACTGTCTTAGTAGCTGGTGCAGTGCTGTGTTTCGGATTTAGGATGAGAATAACATTGATAACTCACTGGCTTTTTTAGTTGTTGCTATGTGGTGCTCATACTAAGTCAAGGACTTTTCAGCTTCTCAGGCCCTGCCAGCGAGAGGGCTGAAGGAGCATGAGAAATTGGGAGGGGACACAGAAGGACATTGACACGAACTAGCCAAAGGGATATTCCATACGATATGGCGTCACATCCAGTACATAAACTGGGGGGACTTGCCCACTGGGAGCAGGTCATTACTTGGGGACTGGCTGGTCATCAGTCAGCACATGGTAAGCAACTTTATTGTGCATCATTTGTTTTGGGTTCCCCCCCCCCCCTTGAGTTTTATTTCTCTTTTTGTTATCTCTGTTTCTATTACAATTATTATGAGATAGTATTAGTATTACATTTTTCTTTATTTGAATTATTAATCTGTTCTTAACTCATGGGGTTTACTTTTTTCCCCCTGATTTTCGTCCCCATCCCACTAGAGGGGAATGAGCAAGCAGCTGGTATGGTACTGAGTTGCCAGCTGGCGTTAAACCACGACATCAGAGTACTACTGATAGAGCTCACTGCAATATATGCAAGACAGGAACCAAGAACCCATTCTAACCATAACAACCCACCATTATTTGGCATGTGTTCCTGTCCAGTTTTAGGGTTTAGCTTTGTCTCACATTATTTCAAAACCTCACCTTTACTTTTGAAAAACAATTACTTCCATTTTATCCCTATCTTCAAAGTTTTAGGCCATGACACTTTATTAAAGCACAGAGTATTGAAGCACTTCCAAATGGAGCTAATTAAACTTCCATCTAATACTAAGTGCAGAATTTTTCAATTTCTGTGTGGACTCAGACATGACAACCTCAGGGCATCTTACCAAAACTGAAAACAATGTACGTCAAAACTTAGGGAAGAAAGTGGAAGTTGAATACAGCATTAATAAGCAACACAGCTGCACAAAAGAAAATTCACTGTAGTACAAATCAAACAAATGTGATCCTACAAAATCTAAGGTATTATATATATTTCTCGGTGCCATCTTCAGCTTCATAGTTACAACTACTCTAATTACAACTACATAGTTACAAGTGTGATTTCTTTCTTCCTTCCAACATAAACTTAAAGGCATTAGTATATCAATTACACATGCATGTTTAACAAGAACAGCACTCAAAAGCAGCCCTCATTCTGGGCAAAAGTTTAAGAATTTCACACTGCGTAAAAAGTCACATTAGGAAGGAAATTCAGTCATCTGCTGACATAAAAAAAAATATGCTTGAAGAACTAGTATCACAGGTCAGATAAGGCTGGGATGACATTAAACTTACATTTTGGCAAGGTGTCAGAAGTATTACAAATAAACAAAAATCGTAATTGTTATGGCATTAAGGTATACTGCCTGCAGATTATATTAGTCTCCTTCCAGATGCCCCCAAACTCACATCTTTATTATTGAAATACTTGACTAGTGACTCAGCACTGAAGACACGTTTCTGGGCTCAAAAGTCAGTCTGTTTATTTTTTCTCAAAATATACTTGTTGTTTTAATAAAAGTATTGCCTTCTATCTACAAACCTTGCTTTGCTCATCTCTTCTAATCATCACAGCTAAAACTTCACCACAATATTTTCCTTGGCTTTTCTACTCAATAGCCAATAATATTAAAACAGTTTATTTATCTTTGCTTTTAATTTTGTAACACCTCCCCTACACACATGCACAGAAGTTCGTGAACATTTCCCTCTTCTCACCTTCTTCCTAAGGCAACTGGAAAATTTGTAAATGGCAAGACATCGAACAAGGTTTTGCTTAGAAAGGTTGGCAGCACTACAACCTTGTGAAGCAGATTTTTGTTTTAAAATACAGCATAATCATTCACAAGATGAGAAGCAGACAGAAGTGAAGGGAATAAAAAGAATAAACAAAAGGGTTTGATTTCGCTCTTTGCTTTTGTAACTGTGAATTTCTTTCTTATCAGAGGTATTTTGTAAGATGACAATCTCCAAGTAACATAATCATTCCACTCAAAACCTCTGAAAATGTGTTTTTGAAAATTAACATGAAATTTAACCAAGTCTTATAATGCAAATAATACATAGTTTTCAAAACAGAAAATACACAGTGTTTAAAAGAATATTACTTGTAGTATTGTCAGTTAATTCACCACATGGCATACAATACATATCCTTTCTAGGAACATTAGCTTTCATACTTTTTACACAGTCTCCACAGCTTATGGCATGTTACAAGGAAACACACCAGTGGTAAGCAGAGAACAGCTAAACACTGCAACAGTGGTAAATTATCCAGTGTGTATCCTGGTGAAGTGTCAGGAGAACAAGTCTTATGAGGCATGGCTGAGGGATCTGGTGTGGTTTAAACTGGAGAGGAGGTGGCTCGGGGGGACCATACTGCTCTCTACAACCACCTGAAAGGAGGCTGTAGGCAGGTGGAGGTAGTCTCTTCTCCCAGATAACAAGTGATAAGGCAAGAAAGAATGGCCTCAAGTTGCACCAGGCAAGGTTTTGATTGGATTATTAGGAAGCATTTCTTCACCGAAAGGGTGGTCAAGCATTGGAACAGGCTGCCCAGGGAGGTGGCACCATCACCATCCCTAGAGGTATTTTTTAAACACACAGATGCAGTGCTTAGAGACATGGTTTAGTGATGGACTTGGCAGTCCTGTGTTAACAGTTGGACCTGATGATCTGAAAGGTCTTTTCCAACCTACATGATTCTATGATTCCATCCTTGTACCTGAATGCTCTCAAGAAAAGCTTACAGAAAAGCATTTGGACACTTGCAGGAATGGAAAAAAGAAACAACATTACAACTTGAAAACTACCTCTTCTTTTGGATATGGTTTGTTTCCTACACACTTGGGTTTTCATCTCCCTTCTGCTTTTATTTCTTTCAATGGCATCTTCTTTTCTGTTGCCACTGAGGGAGGATGAAAGAGAATCAGAATGCTGGATCCATGGAGAAAAATTGTCTTATTAATCAAGTGAATGCCTTGTGAAAAGCCCTAGTGAAACTAAAAAAAGTGAATGGCAATACTTATTTCATCCCTCAGGTAAAAACAGAAACATTTCTAGACTTGCATAAGCACTGCTTGGAAAACGGCATCTATAATAACATTGCAGCACTGCAATAACATTGCAGCACTGCAAACATACATGGTTTTTCTTTTAAAAGAAAACACGGTCAATCTCTGACTCTCAAAATAGTTCTCAGTATAGTACAAATGTGTGCATGTTTCTGGAAAAACATGTGTTCCACAACTGCTGCACCCTTTGCAAAACTGTAAGAAAAATCATGATGCTCAAGTGATCTACAATATCATTATCTATGATAGACTTAAAAGCCTCATCTGGAGTGAGGCCATGCTAGTTAATGAATAATCAGGCACCTATTTCCATTTTTCTGTGATTATATGCATTGTAATTTTCAATATTTTTCATCAATGAAATGATAAACAATAAGGTTTACAATCACAAAAAAATCCTAAATAGGTTGTGTGCACAACATGAGAGCTTTCCACAGCTTTGATGTAACAGGAAGACGACAAGCATTAAAATTAATTTTTAGGTGTCTGCTATCACATCCTAGTCTTCTGTGCTCATTAATATTTAGAGCTGCATTCCTAGTCCTGCCTAGAAGTAGCACAAGTTTCAATGCCTTCTTTTCACTTCTTCAAAGATTAGCACAAACATCTTTCTGTTATTCTTGTATTTTCTCTTAATGGAGGAAACAAACAAAAAAAGACCAATCAATCACCATCAACAAAAACGTGTTTCACAGTTGCTCCATAGGACAGAACATGTCCTTTACACAAACTTCCCTCCCTGGAGTGCTTAAGTCTCATACAATTTGGCAATCAAAAACAAGCAGAGAGGTTGAAGGCTCTCTAAATGTAATTGCTCTTGTATTCTGCATCACAAATAGCAGAGTACTGCTCTGATGCAGAAGTATGGAAAAGAGACCAATGAAAAGGAACAAAGAAGTGTGGAATTCCTTGTATGGATTCTTCCATCCGAGGCTTTCCACCCATTTGGAATATCAAAAGAAGGATGGAAGATCCACCTTCTTTTTCGGAAGATGGCAGTGGAAAGGGTTGTTACACTAGCATTACACATCAGGATGTCCCATTTGCCAGAGTCGTAACTAACAGGCTAATCAACATCAAAACCAATACATCTATTGGACAAGGTGTCTTTAGTAATTTTTTCTCCATTCTCTTTTCTTTAGCACCTATCAAACATCTTTTAGGAATACTATCAAAATACCTGTCAATACTGATACAGAAGAAACTACCATTTACTTTCCTTCTACTCCATTATTTTGTTGCTTGTCAGATGCAGACATAGCATTTTTTAGGTCTTTAATGTTTCTCATACTTAAAAAAAAAATATCCTAATTTATTTTCTAACAGGCAGTTTCTGTCATGTATTTTAAATATATTCTACATTCTTTCTCCCATTTTATAACAAGTTGAAGGTTCTTTTCCTCTGCATGGAATTAAATAGTGTGTTTCTGTCCTCATTAATCTTCAGCAATTTATTACTCATCCACTTATACAAATCTTCAGATGCACCCAACAACATCTTCTCTTTTGAGCCAACTCCAGGTCCCTCTTTATATTTTGGCCAACTTTCTTACACTGTATTTTTTCCTAATTAGCAATGTCATCATTTTTTACTCAGCTCATTCTTCATCCTAGTACCCTCTTTCCCCCTCAGTTTAATTCACTAGTTGGACTAGAGCTACATCACAGGCTTAAGAACAGAATTAATGCATTCTTGAACCTCACTGTATATAATTTCAGACAAAATGGCTGAAACAGCTCAGCACGTTACAGAAACACTTCAAGATCTCCATATCCTCATTTCCTAGCTTAAAAAATGCATCAGAACCCTATTACGCCAATGCCAGTCCAAAAGCTTGCTGTCTTCTCCCTGCAGACTATCAATTCTCACCTGGAAATTGCCTCCAATGAACAGTGTCAATTTCACCTAGCAGTTAAGAGGCCTTCGGTTAGGTAAGATTTCAAGATAACATTGTCATTTTAAAGTGCTAAGACTTTAAAAACATTAAATAGAGATATTACGAAACTTACTACGTGAACTTTAACTAAAATAACGTAAGATAGAAGTTCCATTCTGCCAACCAATCTTCAGAAATAAATCTGGACCTCTTTTGAAAAGGCTTACAATTAAACAATACTCAGTAAATCACAAACTTTGATCTAAGAATGCAAAATTTTCTAAATTCACAGAAATATCAGCTTCATCATCTGTGAACTCCTTCAGCACATAGGAAGGCAAGCCACAGAACAACTTGGGAAGCTACCCTGAGAAAAAGGAGCACATGCAGCTATTCTGCAGTATGCTAGCTACAAATGAGCAGGGCATTCATAAAGGGGTAAAATGTTATTGCTACTCAAGAACTGTTACTGAAATTAAGCACATGGTTGCTATACTCTTTACAGTTTGAGGGTGTAAGGGGAAAGGAAGTGGCAAATCCTGCAGTTACTGCGTACATATCATCGCTTGCCTGGCCACTGCAGTGCCACAGAAACAACAGAAAAAGAAAATCTCATCATTTGAGACAGGTTGTGTCTAACTACAGAATTGCTTCTTTTAATCAAAACTGTACCAAGAAATGCTTGGGGAAGTAGGACAAAAAAAAAAAAAAAAAAAAGCCTAACAGATTATGCTGTCAATTTTAGATATGATAAAGTATTTCAGAGACAAAACATTCTTCTACACAACTGAACAGATGGAATTTCTTACTTTTTGTTAACAGGACCAATACTTAAAACATAATTCAAGTTCAACTGAAAGCTACTCCCTTCTAAAAAGCAGGTGTACCATCCCTAAAACAATGAATTGAGGCTGCAAAGATTAAACCAACATTATTGTTACATTATACATTTATGAAAACTGAATGCAGAAAGAATAGGCATTAATGCAGTGTGTTAACATGAGGGAAAAAAAAACCCAGACCGTGTTCCATATTTTGGGGAGGAAAAAAAACCCCACAAAACTGCAGGGTAAGGCTCTCCTAAATCTCAAATGCCTATACATTTCTGTTCTCTGCCTCTGCTTCTGAATTGTTTTATTGCTTCCAACAGCAGTTACAAATGGATTGAACTCTAAATACAGATAACTGTCCAGCATTTAAGCTCCCACTAAGGAATTATTCTTTTAAACTTTTCAGGCTCTCTAAACCCATTTTTCTCTAACTACATTCTTTACGAGGAAAATCTGATTTGAAAAAAACGTCCCCTCTCACCTCATTTCCAATTTATACTTGTCTGGCCTTTCATGGCACTTCCTCTACACAGTCTGTCAACGATACTGCTTTCAAAAAAACTCTGCCATACCTTTTCTTGCTGTAGTTACATCTTGTCCCTTACACTACTTCATTGGCTCCAGCTTTTCCTGTTGTGTCAGCATTTTGAACAGCAAGATGAGCTAGAAAGCTCCAGTGCACTACAGGACTTGCAGCAATTATTCTAACAGCTGCTTTCAAAAATATGTAAATAATGATCTTGCTATACTTACAAGGCATTAGCTGTCCTTGATCCTCTCTTTCTGTATTTCACAAGAGACACTGCAATCTTTGCAACCCACTCTTCAGAAAAATACTTGTAGTACAGGATGCCATGGCATAATACCAATCTTTCACTGATTGTTTCTGACACAAATTACTGCTAAGCACCCTCCATAGCTGTTTTGAGTTTACTATCAGGATTCACCCATCTCATGCACAAAACCATATTCTTCTGAGAATTTCAAGACTTGCCTCCCTCTGCCTTAAGATCTCTCTGACACCTCCAAATAGAAGCCTGATCTTTATATTACAATCAGCATGTCTAAAACAGATCTCACTATTCTTCCTTTCTGCACAATCATGATGAAGAATGTCACTACTCTTTTCTTTCTGGTATTGTTTTAGAATTGGACCTCTCATCTCTATACTCAGGATTTCTCTCCAACATACAGGTTCTTTATGCATAAGATTTTTCAATAAAACTTTGCTGATTTTTTTGCTGATTTCAATAAAACTTTGCTGCCAGATATGTCATCCAGGCTCAATTACTACAACATCATTTTCTCTTGACTTGGCATATGCATCCTACCCTACTCATGAATTTATCATACTTCTGCAAAGATTGCTTTTCTAGCCAAAAACTGTGAGTGCTTCAATTCTGTCTCTAGACCCTCCACAGGATCTCTATTTTTCACTTTGGCTACAAGCTACTTCGTTTTCAAACTCCTCTGCAAACTGTCGTTTTCTCCTCTTTCTGTAGCCTGAGGCAGCTGAACTCCTACCACATATGGGTCTATATGAATCAACCTAAATTTATTTTCTGCTTCCTTGGCTAGTCAGGAGAACTCCATGAATATCCACAAACTAATTTCAAAATTTTCCTTTACCTTCTATTTTGACATGAAGTATAAAACAAAAAAATTCAGCTAGTCAGGCTGCAGGTGGGTTCCATTTTTGCTAATGAGGATGACCACTACTCTCCATAGTTACCTAGAGTACCTTTTCTTATGCACCAACTTTAAGCACCCTGGATAAAGACTATCCCTCTGTCTCAATGACCAAGCAGGTACTCAGAGATGCAAGACAATGGTTTATAGCTCATAAGCATAATACACTTACCAATAAAGAAAAACTAATACCTATAAACAAGTTTAAACTACATGAGTGGGAGAAACAGTGCTGCAATATTCAGGAAGACAATATAAAAATACAGAGATGGCTCTTGTTTTTTGCCTAGTACAGCAAAATTTGAAATAGTTGTAGTTGTACAGCAGGGTGTTCTCCTACTATAGCGTCAATCATTTGAAATAACTGTATATAAACAGACACATTTCACCACACAGCAACCAAACTGCATTTTTCTCCCAATGTAATTCTTCTGTATTCTTCCAGTTTCAGAAAGCAACGCTTCTTTTTAAGATTTGCTTGGCAGAATATAGGAGAAAGAAAACTGGTCTCTACAGATAATGAAGCTGCATTAAGTAGGAAATTAAGCATTTGCGATTTCCTAACTTCTTCTGAAAACACTTTAAGGGAGAAAAGGTAACAGTTAAGGGGGCTGCTAGAAAACAATGACCATGAATCATCACTCCTATTGCATTACAATCAGTAATGTCAGTGTAAGAGTAAAGATGCCTATAATCCACTCAGCAGCCTATATAAGTCCACACCTTATCAATATGCAGAACACGTGACCTGGCAGCTGTAATTTTAGCATTAAGTAACGGCTAACAATATTTTATCCAGACTGTTTAATACATCTATTCTGCCTAGCCAGCCAGGAAGCCAGCCACTGAAGCCATACCTGGTCTCAGGACATGCTTGCCAACAGAAGAAAAACAAACAAAAACATTTTAAAGAAAAGTAGTAAATTTATTTCCTTCCCACACCCATCTATAAAGAGAGCCTGCACTTGCACATTACACATCCAAATAGAAAAAAGCATCACATCGAATTAGCCTTTGTTTTCCACTGCGGAAGTATCACAGATTATCAATTTTTTCTTTTCTAGCTCTCACAATTTATTTACAGTTGATTCCTCAATTACATTTAGATAGTTATATTCCTTCTTCATGTTATGCCATACCTTCCTACTACTGAAAGTTTTCCTTCATGAACTCTGCACCCAGGGTAAATACATCTACAGGGATCCAAGAACACTTAAAGAGAAGAACACAATCCCTTTCAGCTCAAAACAGGCCAGAGTCTGCAAGCTGATGTATTTTGATGACCAGCTCTTTTGTCTTGATTACCAGAGGTAATGTAGCATTGTACCAGCATTTCTATTACATCCCTTCTTAAAAAGTAGCAACCAAGCTGTAAAAATTTGCCACAGGCCAGATTACTGAATGCATTCAACTTCCATGGTAAGTAAAAGTATATGGATGTTGGTAAGCAGTCTAAAACAATCAGTTAATGTATCAACTGCTTCCTATTCCAAACTTCTAAGTGAGGACAATTCAAATCAACTTTTCCAAGCATTTTGAGCCAAAAAAAGCATTCAACAACAGTTTTTCCATCAGAAGAGATTCATAAATTCTAGCAAGGAATAACCAATGCAAATCCTTGACAATCAGTTTTGATCTTTATCCACCATCTGATTAATTCTTATCTCAGAGGATGGCAAGGTGAGAAATTCAGGGAAACATGCCTTCCTGCTTCCTCATGATAAAGTCTGTGATTCATTGCAGAAAGATTTTCACAGCAGCCGACCTCCTGGACAAAAACTTAAGATCATCCTTTAGATGTTGACATCCACCACAACAGTATTTTAGACATCTTCATCTTCCCTTGAGTGTACACTGTGGGTGTTTGCGCCTTCTCTGTCCCTCCCACAGAGTTACACTGGTTGTGGTGAGTCTGTCCCATGGCAAACTAACAATATTTATAGCTATGCAACTATGTGATAAAACTCAAGCAGAGGGTTTTTTTGTCATAAGATAGTAATTTGTATTAAAAGACCTGATACCTTAGGTACATTAATAATTCATAAATGCATCGCTACAAGATATTTTGATGATTACTATTCATGCAAAAATTACTGTACATAAGCTTTCTACAAGCTTAGAGATATACAGAGTCACAATTCATAAAAACTAAACAACCAGCCACTGCACAGCTGACATTCAGGAGGGAGGTCAGGATGCATACTGGTTGAAGTTCTCTTTCTTTTGTAGGTGTGACTGTAACTGGCTCTAACATGCTTGGGTGACCCATGTTTGTTCCTTACTTGAACTGTCTGCTCACCAGCTGCCTCAGCATTATTAAAGCAAAGCAAATATAGAACAACTAGTTTGTGACTATGTGACCTACCCAACTAGCAGATTTCTTGCTGGTTTTCTGGTACATTAAGACTATTCTGGGTAGGCTGTTGTGGTTAGGCATCTGTCCTGGTTTCAGCTGAGATGGGGTTAATTACTCTCTTAGGAGCTAGTGTGGTGCTGTGTTTTGGCTTTGGTGTGAGACTTTTCAGTTCCTCAGGCCTGTTAGTGAAAAGGCTGGAGGGGCACAAGGAACAGGGAGGGGACACAGCCAGGTCGGCTGACCCCAACTAGCCAAAGGGGTATCCCATACCATGGGGCGTCACGCCTGGTATATATACCAGGGGGGAGGGGGGGCTGGCCGGGGTGGGCAGGTTGTTGCCTGGGGACTGGCCTGGCCGGGCATCGGTCAGTGGGTGGTAAGCAGCTGCACCGTGTGTTCCTTTCTTCCTTTCCCTCTGGATTTTATTATTTCCCTCCCCCTTTTCATTATAATTGTTATTGCCATCATTGTTGTTATTGTTCTTTCATTTTTATTTTATTTCAATTATTAAATTGTTCTTATCTCAACCCTCGAGTTTTACATTCCTTTCCAACTCTCCTCTCCATCCTCTGGGTAAGGGGGAGTAAGGGGGAGTGAGCAAGCAGCTGTGTGGTACTTAATTACCAGCCGAGGTTAAACCACAACAGCATTCAAAGTCTCTAACCCTGATTTGGAATAGTCACCTTCCTGTTACTGAGCGTAAGATGTGAACAGTCAAAGGACATGGAAAAGACTAGGTCAGTTACGGACTGTACTGAACTGCTTTGTTCCACATTGGAACAGAGAAACCAGATAAAATTAATTACTCCTCTTTGAGAGCCTGCCTATATTCCTGTTTCAGAGGACAAGAGTGACAGAGTTAATCACACTCAGGAATACTGTGGCTCTTGCAAAAGTCTAAAAATAAATACAACCTCCACAGAAACTGGGCCTTTGTACCTCCTTCGCCCTCTCAGAGGAAAGTCCTGGCCTGAAATCGACAAGAAGCTCCTCAGAAGCATTACCTTTACCATCCTATGTGATCTGCACAGACCATACCTTCAGCTGGATCAAAGGTCTCCAAGTCAAATATTAGTAACCATTCCACTGACAGAAACTTTTTATAAAACCTGTTTAAACCCTCAATTTGGCAATCTTCTCTTCTGTGACAGGCTTATATGGCTTCTTACAGGACTGGAAAGATGTTTAGTATAGCTGCCAAAAACCTGTGATCATAACAACGAACCACACTAAACTTATTTCAGCAAACAGTACCACTTCTTCCTCACATAAATGACCCATGTTTTGCTCTAACACAAAACAAAGATCAGAATCTCACAGGCAATCCTATAAAGGCGCTGAAGATTAAGCTACGTGAGGACTGATGTGTTCCACTGGCAAGTCTCTTACATTCTCCACCCAGAGTAACCAACCTCCCACACCACTTTTACCTCAAAGGTTCCACCTTCCTCCCTTGTCCCAGCTTCATAGCTCATGGGACCACTTTTTCTACATTTGCTCAACTTTTTCTACAGTGTTGAATTAAAACAAGACCTCTCAGCAACAGCAAACTTATGTAAATCAATTGAGTCAACCTCATTTCACCTTCAAGTTCACAAGAGATTGTAGCTCCAGTTTTCTGGACTTTATCCCATACTATTACATATCTGGGTGAGACCCAAAACCAGGAGGTGCCCATTTTCCAGCTTTGGCTCAGAAACTGCTTACACAGCAGGTCTTTTTGATCCGAGATGACAGAAATGTCACAAAACCAGCTGATTCCATGAACTACCTGTAATTTGTCCACTTAATTATTTCAAGAACAACCTAGGAAATTTTGGTGCATCACACTGAGGCAATGCCACGATTTGCTTACAGATGTGTATTCTAGGTTCTCAAATCAGGAATGAACTAAGCAAGATTTTTTGTGTGTGTGTGACAAAATATCCATATAACAATATCAAGTATAATAGCATGACAAATGTCTCTATTTCATCTGAAGAAACTCTTACAAAGATACGAAACTGTTACACTGAGTAAAAAAAAAAATAAATTATCCCAGACAGGTAAGATAATAACCACAACTTATTTCTAAAACTATCCCCTTGATTATTTCATATGCTAACAGTGGTTAAGTTCTAAATGCTATTAGCACCATCCATGTGCCTCCTGAGTTGCAAAGCTTGTGACATTTTTAATTCCTACAGCACTGACCACTGCCTGCAGAAGTCTGGCAGAATCCAGCCTTTCTTTGACCTCTCCTCATCAGAAGCAAATTTCATATTGATTGTAGTTCCCCTTGATGGTGCCTCCAGGTTATCTCGATGGGCCAGTCAAATTGGTCCTTCACTTCAAGAAGGGTGAAATGACAACATGTTGCATTTCATATGCACATAGCCATAAACAAGGGACACCTAGAAATTAAGATCTTACCTCCTTACTTCACCGTCTCCATTCCCTCAAACTGTCACAATAATTTTTTTATTGTTCCCTTCTGTGCAACTCCTGTACCCAGAGGCAGAGCATGAAACTGATTCTTCCCTCTCCTCAGAGGAAAGTAGTTCTTATCTCTGCAAATCTGACCTTAACACTATCAAGCCTCTTATGACAGAAACTTTATTTGGTATTTTAACGATCTACAAAGAACACAAAAAACTTATTGTACAAAGCAGAAGTCAAACCTAATGCCTAACCACCTTTTCTATTCTTCAGGAGAAACTGAAAAGGTTACAGTGGCCCACAGGGTAGCATGCCAGCCTTCCTCAGCTCCTTTTATTTAACCTCTCTTTTACTACAGTTTCCCATCTGCACTCTTTTGTTCAGCATTTTATCTTCCTATTCTGTCCTCTTTTTAAAAATAATAACGTAGCCCCACCGTTTTTATTCAATTGCTTTAATCTTCTTTCTAGTCTTATTTTACAGCATGGAATTTCTAAATAAAAAGATATACTAATCTTGTTAACCCAAATTCACACAAATCATGAGCCAAAATTAATTACACAGACATACTAGAAGAATGTTTCCTGTACCAGCTACCAGACACACTTCCAGTCGCTTCTATGTTAAATCTGTCCTTTAGTTTGCCAATACAATTTCAAACCCTAAAGCTTTATACAGAGTAGGTAATTTGTTGTCCTTATACATATTAGTGATGGATTTTTTTTTCCTTTGGATCCAGAATAAAAGTTGAATTCTCGTTATATTTCAAGATAATAAAACTAAAAGTAAGAGAATGCAGCCATAAAGCAGGTATGATGATATGCCAACAATCCTGATAGATACAATGATCATGTTTGCAACATACTCATAGCTCTAGTGATCATATTCTAAAGACAAAATATGGGCAAGATGACTGACAGTTTCACAGGAAAGCAAGAAAGCTCTGTTTTTGGGAGAGCCCATCCTCCTCCTGCCACTGTGAACCCAGAGCAGGTTCATCTGTAAGTTATTTCTTTTTAATATACAGGTAGGAAAACAAAGTGTAAGCAACTCCATCAAGACAGCACATGTACCCCATACTTACTTTAACTCTTAGAAAAGATAGGCCTAATGAAACATATTTGTAACAACCACTAAAAGGGCTGTTATTCTGAACCCTGAAGGTGGCAGCTCCTTAAATCAGCACAATTAACGAAATCAGTTAAGAATATTTCATCTATTGAAAACACGTATCTGTCCAGTACTAATCTGTTTCTTTCTCTCTACACTGTAAAGGAAAGCTATGAACACAAAGGAAGGTTTTTTATCTGGTGTTTGCTTGAGTTTTTGGTTTGGGGTTTATTTTTACTATCTGATTTTTTGGCCATCAAACAGACCTCAACTAAACCCAACCCACCCAAACCACCACCCCACCACACACCTCTACTGAAAGAGTCAAAACAGGTTCTCAAAGCAAACTCACAAAAAGTAACAAATGTACAGTATATAAAACTTTATACTAGAAGGCAAAATTCAACAAGTTCAGCATCTCAGATGAATATTAATGTACATACTGAAGATCACATCTGGCCATAGGAACAGATAACATACAAGTTACTGCCTGCCCATATGACTACTTATTGCCATTCCTGGTTTCCAAGTCAGTAAAATTAACATACCATGCCTGTTGCCAGTTCACTTCTGGCAGCTGAAGGAAAAACATATCACTACACCCAAACACTGTTTTTCAAATATTAATGTTTTTATAATCTGCAGTGAGCTCTTCACAGTGTAATTGCTTTGCTGCATAATGTATCACCCAGACTGAAAAGCAATTTTGTCATTCCAGGATTACCATCCCAGAAGCTAGCAGCCTGCAATGCAAGTTTTATTTCTGTACAAACACACATACACACAATTATTTTAGAGCTAGATTTCTCTGTTATATAGTCTCATCGGAAAGAAATATTCATCGAGTCCCTAGTACCCACCGTTTCTGAAACAACATTGCCGCCGTCTGGACAAAGCTGCTACTGACAGATCGCTGTTCTGTCATGTCTCCACATAAGAGTACGAATCAATAAAAACTCCCTATGCGGAAAAAAACCTCCACTTTCTCAACACACTTTTTTTCCACATCCAAAATAATTAAGTCTTTTAAAATCTGTGTTTGCATTCATTAATCAAAATAATAATTCTATGCTTCTTTAGTATGTTAACATTAGACATGTAAAACTAAAAGTTTATTAGCTTTCCACTAACACCTGAAAAAATGCTTGCAAAACTTTTTTCTTCAGTCATTTCTGCACAATTACCTGCGACACCTGACAATCAGTTCATGAATGCTTCATACAATCAGAAACAGTTTCTGCCTCTTCCTCAGATTTCATTCCTCTTAGTAAGAAATTCAGAGTCAAAAGAAAACCATAGCTCTAACCTCAGAAGACACACTTCGGAGAGATGATGTCGTTCCTCCCACCCTATCCTGTTCTTTAAAAAGTATTACAGGAATGTTTCAGTCTAGCTTTCAATATAAAAACTTATTTGACAGCAAATTTTGTAGAAAAGTAAAAGTTATACTTCCAAGGCACAGGAAGGCAACAGGCCATTATCTAAAACAGAAAGCAAGTAGCTACAAAAACAATCAGAAGACTCCTTTAATCTCTAAAGAACCATAATTTTTTTCTGTCATTAAAAAAAGCAGTTATTCTTGTTTCAGTAAGATGTAGGACACTCTATGTATTTCCTGCAGTTGAACACTTAACTATTCCTTCCTCAGACAAATTCTGTCTTATTTGCACATTTCTGGCTTCTTCAGAGGAGAGTTCACAAGACAGAGGCCTTCTACACAAACCTGAGTGGGCATTTCACATGAGCAAGTGATTTCCCACAGAAAGTCACTGCTTGCACTCAATTGTTAGCCACAAAATTTACAACTGAAACTTGGTAATACCACTTTTGTTTCAGACAGTATTTATAAGAGTATTGAGAAACATTTTGCTTGCCAGCTTCCTTCTTAAATCTCCTGTCATCACAGGCTCAGGCCACATATGCCCCCCAATGCAGTTTATGCAACATATAAAAACCTATGTAATACATAATGCTTTGGGCTTTTTCCAGCTGCTCCTGGTAGGCTGAGCCCCAAGTCAAGTTAAACCTGAGTCTGCTGTTTCTGCAACAAAACCTTAAAACTGAAGCCACTCTTCTAGCACTGACACATGTCTTTTAAAGAAACAACTCTCTTGTTGCTGATCTACTGTTCTTATAAAATCCTTCCATGTACTGGAATTTCAGAGTGCTCATTTTAACTCATACTCACTAAACCAGATGAGACTACAAATGAAGATATTGGAAAAGTTTAAATACAAGCTGCTTATTAATCAGCCTTTAGACAATATGAAAAATATGTACCAAGTCTTACATATTTAATGCCTCCTATCTTCCTGATTTTTTAAAATAAATTGGTTATTATAGGATTTATAAGTTATTTCCTATGGAAAATGGCAATCGGCCATTTCCTTTAAGATATATTTGGTTGTAATAAATGCTGTGTGAAAAATGTGGTTTGTAATTTAAAAAAAATGAACATTTTAAGTATCACTCCATGTTCTGCAGCAAGAACAATTCATCATATAGAAAAGCTATGGTAATGCCCTGACAGTATGTTATACAATAAGAAAACTAAATGCATTACATTGATAAATCCAGTCTTTTTATTCCCATCTTCTATCACTTCCAGTTTCAGGACTGGCAACTGAAGAGTCATCTCAGAATTAATGAGTTATGCCAGATGTTCCTCTTACAACAAGCATGGTGGTGGTGTACTATTAAATCACTGTCAACACTTTAAGGTAATCTTGTAAAAAAATAGTACTTGTAGAATGTCATTAAATACAGATGTCATCTTTTCTTCCAAATAAGCCTAGCTCACATAGTGCTGAAGATTTGACTTAACTTTGAAGAGACAGTTTCCTCACACTTGAAAGTAAGAGTCCCTGATAAATGTTAAACAACATACCTTGAGTCCCACTGTGTCTGAAGTACCATATTTTCAGAAAATTAACTAGCATAATTCTGAATTCTTCTGTATTCCTGTTGGCAGAACCGTTCCTTTTTCAGGGTCCTTTGCCTCTGTATTGACACTCAAATTTTCCTTAACTCCTTTTCTAATTTCTAGCAATTACTCTCTTCATTGAATCTATTAACTTCTCATTTTTACTGTCTAGGGCCTTTGAATGCTCACTTTCACTCTTTCAAGACACAACCAGGCTCAAACAACTCAGTATTACATCTTCCTTCTCTTCCTCTCCAAAGAGCCAGTCCTTCCTGTATTCACCCAGGAGAATCATGATACCCCTGCAAGCTCACATCTTTTTCCCATTACTCATTAGACCTTTCTAAAATAAGGCAAAAACCTGTTAAAATCAGCACCTTTGCATGTCACTGACAGCTGATACCAGTGCTTATTTCTCCATGATTCCCTGCATCACAATGAAATACATACAGATTGCTAGCTCTTCTAATAATCTAAATATTCAGAGACAGTCAAAATCAGGAATGTAAGTTAATTTTCCTGTGACTACAAACAGGTAAAGGTGGTCTCACGGTACAGTAGCTACATCTCAAGTTTGACCTTGACATTCCAGCATTTAGGATATTTGTGACACTATGTCTGCAGTAGTGACCTGATTCAAAGCAATAGTAAATCTCATGCTGCTTCTATTTACCGCATGCTGATTTGGATCTCTAAGTAGTATATGTGTGCATGAATTGCTTTTTTTAAGAAGAAATCCTCACTTATAAAACATTTCAAAAACTAACAGGATAGTAGGTGCCAAGGCTATTTGAAAGCCATACCTGTAGTATTTACCTAATGCTTTTTTACCTTTTTGAGATCTTCAAACTACACATATGCAGGTGTTTAGTCCTCGGAAACAGACTAAATTTAATCTGAAGTAAACTCTCAGAATCACACGTGATGGAGGTGTGAGGAAGCTGAATGTTAACCACTTGGATCCACTGATCTGCTCCTACTATTTCTGACTAATGTAGACACACCACCAAGGGTCCAAGAGTGCCCTGGACTCTAGACTGAGTGTAGAAGAGTGCAAGTCACGACTGTGAAAGAAACTAAACATGAATTCTTTGCATCATAGGCTCCATGTATTTCTATCCTAAACGCCTGTCAAGCCCAAGTTGTTAGCCAGCTACTGATTGAAGTACAAGGGCTAAATACTACCTATGTCATCTGTCCTCACCTCTAGCCGAAGGTGGGATCTCCCTGCTGGTCTGAAACAAAGCCTAGCCTGGTCCTGATAGACCTCCCATATCTAAGACATGAAAGAGGAAGCAGCAGCTGTCTGTTCTGCACTGTCTTTCTGCAAGAGCTGATTTGCTTACATATAGTACAAAGGGATAAAGCACACTGGGCCTGGCACTGTGCTGAGAGCTACACAGTCCTCCCCAAGTCTGGAGGACAGCAAAGCATGGTACAGACACAGACTACAGTGACCTTGCAGTGGAACCTGTACACAACAGCTGAGCGTCTCTACAAGGCTTCTTCTACAACTCATTTTTCCTCCGTCTCTATATGGCTAGGTCACAGGGTTTGATTTGAACTACATATGCTCCAGATTTTCCTGATGTACAACCAATAAAGCTCTCCAACACTTAAAAAGAGAACACTGCTTCTTCCACACTTAAAATTTCTAATTTCTTTAAAAACTGACCTTCAATACTTTTCTGCATGTGTACATTTTATTTTCTATAGACTTAAGATTTCCCCCCCATCTCATATCCTTAAACTTCTTTGTAAATGTGTTGTATACAAGTGTGACCAGCACAGTATGCTCTTCAAAACTGTAAGGTGCGAGCAAGTTAGTTACCACCACCCAAGGTAGTGGGTGTAACACCTGCAACCACATCACTAGCACCAGAATGAACTGACTAACCCTCAGCCACAAGGCAGCATGAACCTGAGGGAGGACTGGTATACTTTCCTGCTCCGGAATAAGAACAAATCTAGTATCTTTTCGCTGCTGACACCACAAGGATATTCATCCACAGAAGTAAAAGTACAAATTATAGTGGAAATGAGTCACCAGTGGGTGAGGAAACTTAACAGATATAGAACCTCCTACATTCAAGTAACCCAAAGTAGCAAAAGACTGCCACATGAGGCTGGCTAAGTTCAGGTAAGAACGCATCTTCAAATAACAACAATAAATACTCATGAAAAAGTTGAAATTTATGACAGTACTAATACAATACATGCTGTACTACAGAACACCTGTCAGTTGTGTAGATCCATGTTCTCAGAACCCACTAACCACTACATTATATATGTTCTTTGTTTAGAAATATGCATGGCTTGATCCCAGCTGATCCCCCAGCTAAAACTGTGTGACAGCTGACCTGCTCACAGCTGCTGTCATTTTCGTCCTGCACAGTCTGACCTGCAAATGTAATAAAAATACTTTGTTGTTCTTTATCCAAATCGCAATAAAAACTTTGAGCAGTTCTGAACTTCGACAGACAGTTGGTGGGTTCCTCTGGATACTCCCCTCCAGCTGTCAGGGAAACATTTCTGACTATTCCAAGACCAGTTTCCAACCTGCTATGCATCCATGTAGCAAATTCACAATCCACAATTTAAATTTTGCACACAAAAAGGTCTAAAAACACTTAAGTACTGTCCACCCAGGAAACAATTTTGATACAAACCTATCTTGTCAAATCAACTATTTCACGTAAGTTTTGACTCAGTATCTTGTGAATATACTTATGAGTTATTACTTGTTCCTCTATTTCTTCAGCATTCGTGCCAGTTAACCTGACTCATGGAAGGTTTTTGCCTTTTGAGGTCACTAAAAACTCATGATTTGGCCAGGTTAATTTATTGCTATACTTCCGAGCATTCATCCACATTAGGGTAATTTGTACTTGTGCCTTTAACAGTTGGAGGAGGTAGAGGTACAAATTGTTCTACATACCTCTTCTTTTTAGACATTCAAAGAATATCTCCTGTCTGTTTTCTGAATTCATTGAAGTCTCTTTTCCTGAAACTGTTTTCATTCTACCTACTTCCCTCTGTAACGATTGTTACATTCCACATCACATGGTCAAGTGTGTCTGACTGAGTCCGATCAATTAATGTAACACAGGACAAATCAACAGAATAAAAAGCAAAGTTTGAACCCTTCCATGAAAAAGCTTCACTATCACTTCCTTCTTTGTCCTGCTTACTTCTTTCAGAGTTCTTTCAATCCGCTGATGCTGAGAGTTAGTGTTTTTTTGATCATCTAAAGCCACAACTAGTGCACAGTGTCAAACATACATCAGTGAATTAAAGACAAAACAGATTTTTCAGAAGTAGTATTTCCACACAGAATTCTAGTAGTAACGTTTTCCATAGGCACTCTCCAGTTACATTGAAAAAATGACAATAAGAGAGAATACACCGGCTAGGAATGAACACATTTAAGATGTGGCATTACCTTTAAGTATCTCAAATTTCAGTTCGTAAAGCTAAATTGTAATAACCCTTCCCTTACTTTCACTCCAAAGACAGAAGAGAAGCATGGGAAGAGTGAACAGATTAGCCCTTTGCCAGGTATTTTTTTCTTACTCTGTTTTTTTCTTATTCCGTTTTTTAGTATTTCTTTAAAACATGTAATTTTTCCCAGATAATATGCATTTGACTGGGTCAGATGAGAAGAATTGGAAAGATTAATAGCAAACTACTACAAGGCAGAGGAAAACTGAGGTAAATAAGTGTAGAGGACTGAAGGCAGTGGGTTGATTAACATTGACAATATGCAGCTGTGGCCTTGCCTAGGAGGCAGTGGGTTGATTCACATGGATGAAGTGCAGCTGTAGCTCTCCTGCTAAGCGATTAAATAGCACTGAGGATGGTGGGATATGGGGTTGGATGGTGGAGGAGCCTCTGGAGGAAGGTGAAACAGCATGGACAGTAGAATCTGATTGATGGTAAAGCCTTGTTGCAGCCTACTAGTTTGTGCTGCAACAACTGGTGCCCCATGTGAGGCTGATTTGGACTCTGACTACAACAACTGGTACCCAATGTAGTTGAGGCAATTGGGAAAACCTGCAACCCATAACAGACACTGAGAGATGAGCTGTTAACAACTAATTGATATGGGTGTATTGCAATATTTGTTGTCCATCTTAACTTAATTGCGACTTTTGGTGCCCAGTGTAGATGGGGACTAATTGGTATGGGTGCAGAAGAAGAAAATCCTATGTTAACAAAGCTTATAGATATATTTGAAAAAAGAAGCGTGAAGTGTAACAAGAAGGCAATAAGAACTTTGCTAGGATGATGCAAAGTAAATGATGTGCTAGTTACGCTGAAAAATGTCTCCAGTGTTCAGACATGGCAAAATGCTGGAAAATTACTTTTTGAGGCTGCCTTGAGGGGGGATAAAATTGCAACAACATCGCTAACAACCTGGAGATTAGTCTTAGACTAACTAGAACAATTAAAAGTGGACAGGGAGACAAAAAAGACAGTATTTGCAATGCTTATGGATATATTGGGAAAAAGAGGTGTAAAACATGATAAAACGACATTAAGAATTCTGCTAGTGTGGTGTAAAATGTATGATTTGCCAGCTATGGTGAAAAAGATTTTCAGTGTTCAGCCATAGCAAAGCGTCGGAAAGGTACTTTTTGAGGCTGCCTCAAGGGCAGACAAAATTGCTACAGCCTCATTAACAACATGGAGATTGATCATAGATTCGCTAGAAAGAGGGTACAAAATTGCTACAGTGTCATTGACAACATGGAGATTGGTCTTAGATTTACTAGAACAATCCAAAGTGGACAGGGAGACAAAGGCTGCAGTTGAAATAGCCACATCCCTGGTTGCAGAGATGATGCCCACCCAGTAAGGTACCTTCGGCACCATCAGATTCTCTGCCGTCGCCTGATTCAGGCAGTCGGGGCCAGCAGGAGGAGCAGAGCGGTGCCGGTCAAGCAGGCAGGAGGTTCCCTTTGAGGTGGCAGGGAGATCATTGTCCCATTGCCTAACTGTGATCCAGAGCCACCTGTGAATAGGTTTATCAGAGATCTCGGGTCATGTTCAACAACCAGCACAAATTACAGCATAGGGAACAGATCCTGCCAAATTCTGGAAAAAGATACAGGAGCAAGCACTTGCGGAAGGGGATATCAATGCTGCAGCCGCCATGAGGGGCAGGGTGTTAGCCTGCCCAGTGCTTTGAAGGGAGGGTAATGCTCCCCCTGTGGGAACCTTTCAACGGGGGAGTGATAAAATAGTTAAGATCAACCTGTATACAGTATGGAATAGGCTCACCCTACGCTCAATCATTGTTATGTAGTCTTATCAATCAGAGCCTACTGCTTATGATTGCCATACGATTGCGCAAATTATATTGACCCCTATGCAAATGTTAATGTTTGAGTCAAATTGGAGGCGCTTGGCAAATGAGCAATCATTGATGAATTTAGAATACCCCCAGGATGACCCACATTTTGGGGCAAGGATTCCACCATTGATGGGGGAGGCTCCAGTTAACTTTCCTCAGTTACAAGCTCGCTTACACCCTTTAGCCCTGCAGCGGGGAAAAGAGTTAGCTCTCCAAGCTTTATTGCGGGTCCCAGATCATGGCACTCCACAACAGTCATGGACCACAATAAAACAAGGTCCACGTGAGGGATATGTGTCATTACTGGAAAGGCTGAGAGATGCCTTGGATAAGCAAATACAGAACGGGGCAGCTAAGGAAGCATTGTTAGTTCAGTTAGCTAAGGACAATGCGAATGAGGATTGTAGAAAGGTGATTGCAGGCATGGCGAACCGTAATCCCGCTTTAGTAGAATTAACAGACGTATGTGGGAAGGTAGGAACCGCTGCCTTCCAAACAGAGTGTCTGGCAAAGACCTTTGTTGATGCAGTCAGGGTCATCCACCGTTGTCACAGATGGGCAAGAAGGTCACCTAAAGGAGGACTGTCCAAAGAGATCGAGACCGGGAAGGGCTGATGGCTCTGGTTTGGCATGCCGTCGATGTAACAAACCAGGGCATTTTGCAAAATACTGTAGATCTCAATTTAACACTCAGTAACTTGCAGGTGGCAACAGAAAGCAGGGAAACAGGGAGGAACCACGTGATGATACAAATGAATCCTCCTCAACAATTCCAGGCTTATGCAGCCAACTCACAACCTGAACTTCAGGGAGCACCGGACTGGATGTTACCACAGCAGCTGCCATCCCAACAGAGGATGATGAAGTACATAAGGTCCCAGTGAATGCTGTGCGACCCATCGGCAATAAAATGCGTGTGCTGTTGCTTGGACATTCTAGTGTAACGTTACAAGGTTTGTCTTACCAGGAGTCATTGATGCTGATTATGTGGGTCAGATTCAAGCAATGGTGTGGACCCCCATGCCCCCTCCCCGTGTCAGTTCCTGAAGGTAGCCAGATTGCACAATTAATTCCTTTCCGGGAGCAAGTTAAATTATGCCCATGACAAAGTCCGGGGCAAAAAAGTGTTTGGTTTGACAGGAACATCATAAATTTTCTGGACTTAGAGCAAACAAAATGTTCGACCAAATCTAACCTGTAAAATCACCTTTGCCAAGGGACTCCTTCTGCAATACAGGTGACCAGAATGATTGACACGGGAGCAGATGTGACTATTGTATCTGTGCACATCTGGCCTCGCTCTTGGCCTGTCTGCTCAGCAGATTCCATACTGGCGGGAGTGGGTGGTGTGACACAGAGCGTCCAGAGCCGGTTTATGGTGCAAGTTTGAAACCCTGAGGGTCAGACAGCAACAATCAGTCACTTCGTGCTTGATGTCCCTCTGAGTTTGTGGGGATGAGACTTTTTGGGACAATGGGGAGTTAACATTGGTACCCAGGTGGGTTTTTAACAGGGGCCACTGTGATGGAGGGTGTATGAAGACCTACTCTGCCTTTGACTTGGAAGACAGATACCCCTGTTTGGGTGGAACAGTGGCCCCTTCCTGAGGAGAAATGTGTAGCTGTCCAACAATTAGTTGAAGAACAATTAGCACAAGGACACCTAGACAACTTTCCCATAGTCCTTGGAATACCCCTGTGTTTGTGATAAAAAAGAAATCAGGCAAATGGCATTTGTTACAAGATTTAAGAAAAGTAAATGATGTAAAGGAGGGAAGGGGAGCCCTGCAATCGGGTATACCTTCCTCAATGATGATCCTGCGAAACTGGGACATTTTGGTAATTGATTTAAAAGATTGTTTTTTCAGTATTCCTTTACATGAAGCTGATAAATGTAAATTTGCTTTTCAATACCTAGCAGAAACAATATGACTCCTTGTAACCAATGCCAATGGACAGTGTTGCCGCAGGGTATGAAGAACGGTCCTACTATATGTCAACAGTATGTAGCAAAGGCGTTATCACCTACACAGGAACAATTTCCACAAGTGTATTGCTATCATTATATGGATTATGTTATGTACCGGCTGCAAATACGGCTAAACTTCAACAAGTGTATCCAGTTTTGCAGCAGTCGTTGGCCACACCTTTGGGCTATGTATAGCACCAGAAAAGATTCAACAACAAGCCCTGTGGAAATACTTGCGAGATAAAGTGCTAGATCAAACACTTGAGCCACAGTCTATCCAGCCCTGAGTAAATGTCAGAACCCTAAATGATTTGCAAAAAATTATTAGGGACCACAAATTGGGTAAGGCCATACTGGGGCCTTACAACAGAACAACTGAAACCACTCTTTGATCTGTTGAAGGGTGACACTGATTTAACGTCTCCCCAATCACTAACAAAAGAAGCCACCTTAGCCCTAGAGAGGGTGGCCAATGGTCTGCAACAAAAAAGGGTACACCGTGTAGACTTAAGAAACTCCACTAAGTTTATATCTTGTCATTGCTAACTATCATCCCATGGGATTGTTGGGCCAATGGAATGAGTGCTGGCAGGATCCACTACATGTCTTAGAATGGTTATTTTTAACTGTACAACCACAAAGACAGTGAGCACTCAAAACCGAACTAGTATCAAAAATTACCACTAAAGGACATATGTGGTGCCTTCAGGTTATGGACCAACATCCCAGTTACCTGATAATTGCCATTGAACACAATTATGTAAGCTGGTGTTCGGCAAACAGTTTACAGTTTCAATTAGCTCTGGAAGGATTTAAGGGACAAATATCCTTATCTTTGCAGTCATAAATTGTTACAAACTTATTCAGACATACAAATACTTCAAGAGCTGCTGGCAGCAAATAGCCCAGTGCAAGGCCCTACAGTCTTTACGGATGGTTCTGGGAAATCAGGAGAGGCAGTAGTCACTTGGTATGGTGGGATTCAATGGCAAGAATAGATACACTTAAAGTGATTACCTCAATTGGTTGAACTTAGTGCTGTCATTGTTACCTTTAAAAAATTTTCTGGATGTGCTGTAAACATTGTTACAGACTTGCTTATGTTGTGGATGTTGCATGACACATTGACTGTGCACTGCTTAAGGAGGTAAATTCAGAACAACGATTTTCTTAATTAAAAACATTATGGGTAATAGTGGGCTAACGTACACATAGATATTACATTTTGCACATCTGCAGTCACACTGGATTGTAAGGATTCGTCTGTGAAGGAAACGCCCATGCTGATGCTCTTGCAGCTCCCGCTTGGACTCCTCCAGTGCTGGATCTGATACAACAGGCCCTCATGTCTCATCAATTTTTTCATCAAAGGGCTCAAGCACTGGTCTGTCAATTTGAAATATCTTTTGTGGATGCAAAATCCATCATCGCTGCTTGTCAGTGATTGGGTCCTGGACTGACATTTCCACGAGGGGTCAATCCACACAGATACCAGTCCTTGGATTTCTGGCAAACTGACGTCACAGATGTGCCTTCTTTTGGTCTTTTACAGTATGTTCATGTCTCTGTTGATACCTTCTCAAAAGTTGTGTGGGCATCGGCCCATACTGGGGAGAAGGCTCTGGATGCCATTTCACATCTTTGACAGGCTTGGGCTGCTCTGAGGGTTCCAAAGAGTCTCAAGACAGACAACGGGCCAGCATATTTACCTGCACGCATGGCCAGTTCCTTGCCTCTTGGGGGGTGGAACATGTTACTGGCATCCCACACTCCCCAAGCCACTGTGGAACATGTTCATCATACTTTAAAGCTACTACTTGAAAAACAAGAAGCAGGAATGGGTTCTGAGACTTTGCATGCTTGTCTATGAAAAGCTGGGTATACATTGAATTATTTGACTGTGCCGATGGGGAAATGGTGTCCTGTGATTATCTCACGTTTCTTGTCTTTGCAGGGAGGAGATCCTCCTATCCAAGCAAAGGTCTTAACGCGAGACCTACAAACAGGAAAATGGACAGGCCTGTGGGACTTAATTACCTGGGGAAGAGGGTATGCTTGTGTCTCCACAGATGCAGGGCCATGGTGGCTTCCCGCTAGGTGTGTTAAGCCTGTTTTAGATCCTAGAATTGACAAGAGGACATCGCATACCAGCTGTTCCACAGAAACCTTGAGAGGGGAGTCAGAACATCTGGGTGACCCTGATACAGAGCCTGAATTGGATGCAGCTTTGTGCCTTCTTAACTCAACCTGAACAGCCTTCCCACATATCCTGCCAAGGACCCTACAGTGGATGACAGACATGGCCTTTTTGGTTAAAAACAAAAAGGGGGAATTGTAGAGGACTGAAGGCAGTGGGTTGATTAGCATTGATAATATGCAGCTGTGGCCTTGCCTCGAGATTGACATGGACAATGTGCAGATAGCTTGTTCCCACTAAGTAGTTAAATAGCGCTGAGGATTGTGGGACAGGTGGTTGGACAGGGGAGCAGTAGTGTGGTCTGGCCTCTGGAGGAAGGAGAAACAGCATGGACAGTAGAATCTGATCGATGGCAAAAGCCTTGTTGCAGCCTACTAGTTTGTTTGTGCTGCAACAAATACGGTTATTAAGTTTTAGAGACTGTAAAAGTTCTACCTCTTCACTTCAAGACATCTTGTATAATCTTATGCTACCTTACAGCTCATCCTCTTCATTCCCACTTCTGTGCCAGTTCTAGCTTGCAATGTATTCATCAAGTCATTTTATTCCACTGTTCTATCAAAGTTTTTCACAGGAAGGTCAAATAAATGACAGTGAAAAGTTAGCAGCAGTGTGAAAGAAAATAAGAGGGAAGAAAAGATCTCTTGTTTTGATGGCAGTAAAACTTTGCACCAGTGCAAACCAGTAGTGCAGAATTTTCAACATATCAAGACAAAGAAAGTAAGACAAGTGGAAGGATGGGAGAGGGAAATCCAATAACACAGGAGTATTGATAATTCAGTAGACCAGCTTCGTGTTATCTGTATCACTAAGACTTACTGTGCAAAAGCCTTAAGATTTACAGAAGTGCTGTTCTTACTGACTCCAGCCAGAGTTGCAGCTGCAGAGCATTTAAGAGACAGCCCTCCCTGTTCAAAGCAAAATCAGCCTAACTTCACCTCTGAAGTGTTACACTCAGTTCACCTACAGTTCATCCAAAGAACAACTGGGAAACATAAAGGCTACCACAACGTTGTCTGAGATACAACTATTTCAATTCATTACTAACTTTAAAAGCCTCTTATACTATGCTCCTGATGAGTTGAATGGCTGTCCCACCTCCTCTGCCCTCATACTGGCACTACTACTACTGTGTAATTAAGTTCTGAATACAGAGATCTGCCTTAAAGTTCATCAGATGACCTTCACTGTGAAAGGCTTGCCAGCATAAATTCAAATATTGAGAAAGGCTATCCGTATTTCTGATAAAACAAGTCATTTTTACTGGTAAATAAGGACTGACACTGCAGTAATCACACACAATAAATTCTACTACAGTTTTCACTACTTTGTGCATGTTAAAAGACAAACCTTTTCGTACATCCTTCAAAGTCACCATGAACCCCAACAATGAGAAGCCCAAAAGCTGAAAGCAAGATGCAGAAAGCCTGTCCACCATCATATTAACCTAGAGGAAAAAAACACTGCTGAAAAAAGGGTGTTCACATCTTCCCAGACACTTGTTTGAGCAGAACTGCTTTAAGTCATGACCAGCTGTTCATGAAGTTGCCCAGAAACATGAACTGATCTGAAGGCAAAATAACTCCAGAAGACATTACATATTTCTGAAGGGAAGGTGTGCATCCCTTTCCTTCCTTCCTTTTAGGAAAGGATCTCACTTAAATGACTGCAGTCTCAGACTTTCTGCTTCTCTTTGTACATTCAAGAATATAAATCAGAAAGTCTCCACAGCTTGGGGATGCTCCAGTTTAAGCAGTCATAAAAGACATGTGAATTACAGCAAACTGATATAGAAGCTTGTGCAGGGAGAGGTAACAGGACTGTAAAATATTGTAGCATGTGCTCTTAAGACACCTTCAGGGAAGTTGCCTTCAGTAAATTATACATAGCTGTGCAGCATATGCATAGCATCTGTAGATAATGATCCGAAGACATGCTGTAATAGCACCCAGGCTCCTGGAAGGCAGACAGAAACCTAGAAAACTATTTCTCCTTGGAAGTGTAGTGTGCATACGTACAGCAATTCATTTAAAAACATATGCAGAAGTGCTCTGAATTATCAAGAAGAGTCAATTTGTTTACTGCTGCCTGTCTGCCTGCCTACCTACCTACTGCAGGGTGCTAGTCACTCTAAATTCTTTCGATGACTGGCTTTAGGATTTTTTCTTGCATTAGAGCATCAGCCTAACGAGAAACGGAAAGTGTTTTTCGAAGCGAGCCGCAGAGAACGCCCCCCACACACACACCCCCCTCGGGTCCCTCAGCACCGGCACCCTTTTCACTCACCTAACGTCGCTCGTTTCTTGCATCTGGGCGGCAGCAACCAAACCGCCCCGCTGACTATCGGACAGCGGCAACACGGTCACCGGCCATGCAGCACCGCGCTCCGCTGGGGCCCGGGGCCCGCAGCCCCCGCCGGCGGCTCGCCGCGGCCCGCGCCGGCAGGCGGCCCCAACCTCCCCCCGGGTTTAGTACTGCGCACTCACCTGCGCGGGTCTCGTGTTTGGGCACCCGGTAGTACTTGTTGCCGAACTGATCGGTGCCCACCAGCTCCTTGGCAGGCCCGAAGAGCCGCAGTCGCAGAGCGCGCAGCACCTGCACGGCCCGGCTCATCCCGGCAGGCCGCGGGGCTCCCGCCGGCCAAGGTCGCCGCGACCAACGGGCCCCGCACCGGCAGCGGCTCGAGCCCCGCCCCTGCGTGCTACGTCACAGCCGCGCGCCCTGCCCGATGCCCTGCCCGCAACTGGCCTGCATCGGCGCATCGGCGCCGTTTTGCCCGCCCGCCCTGTCCCCGCCCATCGGCGGCAGGCAGAAAAGCAACGCCGCTCGCGATTGGCGGGAATCTGCCTGCCCCTAGCCAATCCTGGCCGCTCCTGGGCCAAGGTGGTGGCATGGCCGTGAGCAGCCTGCCTGTCGTGCAATGCTGGGGTTGCTCTTAGCGCGTCAGGCCGGGATTGACGATCCAGTGCGGCTGCGCCGGACCACATCCACCTGGAGGTAGCGGGGGCCGGGACCGGAGCCGGGTCGCGCTGTGTGGGGAGGCCCCGGAGCAGCCGCCTTAGGCTGGCGGGGCAGAAGCCCCTCGCTTCGCCCTGCCGGGAGCCGTTGTCTGGCCCTAGGTGGGCCGCTCTGAGGCGGGACCTGGGACCGCTACCGCTGTGGCCGGGGGAGCGGAGCCTTGCCCTGCCGCCGCCCCGCCGTCTGCTCCGAGCCCGTGGAGCTGGAGCGGTGGAGCCGGTAGCCTCCGGCCCGGGCTCTCCGGTAGGAGCTCCCGGGTGCCTGCCGTGCCTCCTTTGGGCGCTCCCGGTGGGGTGGTTTTGCTCATGTGTGTGGGTTAGCAGCCTTGGGGTGCGCTGAGTAACCGCGTTTCGGTAGGCTGGGTAGGCACAGGGCAGTAAACGGCACGACAGTGTTCATGCCCTTCTTACCGTAGCGGCTTTATCAGGTGTTTCGATTTGCATGCGGCTTCGTATAGGAACAAGGTTCACGTGATGCTTGTGCACCTGCATCAGTTAATCCTCTCTCTCCGAGCTCGGCCTGTTGACAGGTTGCTGAAGAATCAGACGCAAGCGTTTCATTAGGTTTCCAACAGCTTTTCTGGGAAGTGGTAACTGCATAGAGACGACTATTAATGTTCTTGCTAAAGGTTGTAATGTTGTACTTGTCCGGCTTGCAGACATGTGGTTAATAGAAGGCCAGCCCGATATTTGACTTGAGATCTAGACAGACTATGTAAGTGGCGAAAAACAAGAAAGAATTTGAAAATCAGCAGGTGATGTTTAATCCTTACAAATAATAAGGGGCCTTGGGAGAAGTAATAGATACGGTATGTCAAGCTATCAAGCTAAGAAGTAACAAGATAAGCTCAGGAGTTAATGAGGCTAAGTAAACAGAAAATTACTTGAGCTATGTGTGAACTGTCCTAATTGTCATATTGTAAGATTCACCCTCAAACAAAGGAAGCCCCCTCCCCCACAGAACATGTGCTGTGAAAAAAAAGAATGTTTTACTCTTAAATGAAGACAAGACTTGTAAGAACCACTGAGAATTGTGTGGCTAAATGTAATTGTAAACAATTGTTCGAAGTGTATGAAGTATTTTAATATGTCTTAAGAGGGAGCTAGTTTTTGTGGATTACTACCTAGCTCCCTACTTTGCCCAAACTAGAAGAGAAACTTGGAAATACCTCGACTCTATGTGTGATTTGGCACTGTGCACTGGATCACGGACAACAATGTGATAGTATTTGTTCATTATCACAAAATCAGGTTTGGAGCTATATTTAAAGATAAATTCAATAAAGCCAACCTCAGTTCAGTCACTCAACTCCATCAGCAGGAAAGATTTGTGGTGGTGATTACAGCGTTTGGGGCTGTATCATTGTAAAATTAGTCTGTTTTAAAATTTTGAATTTAAAAAAATGTATTTTAAAGATGCAGGGTGGGCAATAAGCAGGAAAAATTGGAGATCTGTGTGCAGTCACAAAGCCATGTTCTTGTTTTAATTACAGAGACATGGTGGGATAGCATGCATGACTGGACTGCTGCCATGTATGGCTACATACTTTTTAGGAAAGACAAGCCAGCAAGGAGAAATGGTGGAATTGCCATTTATGAAGGGATAAGTGTCATATATTGAACTGCTCTCCCTAGGGGTGCATGAAGAACGAGTTGAGAGTTTGAGTAAGGCTTAAGGGGCAGATTAACATGGGGGACAACACCATCATGGGTGTTTGCTACAGGCCACCTGATGAGGAAGTCAATGAGGACTTCTGTAGACAGCTGGAAATGGCCTCATGATCACAGGCCCTGGTTCTCAAGGGGGATTTCAACTTCCCTGATATCTGCTGGAAAGGCAACACAGCTAAGCTCATACAGTCCAGGAGGTTCCTCTAGAACACTGATGATAACTTTTTGACTCAGGTGGTGGAGCAGCCAACACAGCAAGGTGTGCTGTGGGACCTTGTACTCACAAAGAAAGACTGGTAGGGGATGTGAGAGTTGGGGGCAGCCATGACATGGTGGAGTGGAAGATCCTGCATGGAGGAAGCAGGGCAGTAAGTAGGATTGCAACCCTGGACTTCAGGAGAGCTAACTTTAGCCTCTTCAAGGACCTGCTTGGAGGAATCCCGTGGGTTAGGGCTGTAGAAGGTGTGGGGATCCAATAGAGCTGGCTAAAATTCAAGCATCGCTTCCTCCAAGCTCAAGGTTGGGGCATCCCTGTGAGCAAGAAATCAAGCAGAGGGGGCAGGAGGCCGGAGGCCTCCATGGATAAGCCAGGAGCTTCTGGCAAACCTCAAAACAGAAGGGAGTTTGTGGGATATGGCAAAAGGGATGGCACTTGGGAGGAATATAGAAATGTTGTCAGAACATGTAGAAGGCTAAGGTCTGTTCGGATTAAATCTGGTGAGAGAGGTGAAGGACAACAAGAAGGGCTTCTTCCAAGTGTCTCAGCAGGAAAAGGATGACTGGGGAAAATGTGTGCCTGCTGCCGAATGAGGTGGGAGCCCTTGTGATGAAGGACACAGAAGGTGGAGTGATTGAATGCTGCCTTTGCTCCAGTTTTTACTGCCAAGGGTGGCTCTTGGGTATCCCAGGCCTTGTAGGCAAGAGAGAAAGTCTGGAGAAAGGAAGACTTTCCCTTGGAAGCTTGACACCAACACCCATGGGCTGTGATGGGACCCACCTCTCAGTGCTGAGGGAGCTGGCAGATGTTGCTGCTAAGCCACTCTCCATCATCTTTGAAGGTCATGGAGGACAGGAGAGGTGCTGGAGGACTGGTGGAAAGCCAGTGTCACTCCAGTCTTCCAGAAGGGCAGGATGGGAGACCCAGGAAGCTACAGGCCAGTCAGTCTCATCTCTGTCACTAGAAAGCAAAGGTGATGGAGCATCTCATCCTGGAGGTCATCTTGAAGCGTGTGGAGGAAAAAAAGGCTGTCAGGGGTAGTCAACATGAGGAAATCGTGCCTGACCAATCTCATAGCCTTCCGTGACTGGCTGGGTGGATGAGAGGAGAGCAGTGGATGTTGTCTGCTTTGACCTCAGTAAGGCTTTTGGCACTGTCTCCCATAACATCCTCACAGGTAAGCACAGGCAGTGTGTGGGTAGGATGGGTGGACAGTGATGTGGATGGAGAACTGGCCGAACGGCAGAGCTCAGAGGGTTGTGACCAGTGGTGCAGAGTCTGGCTGGAGGCCTGTAGCTCACGGTGTTCCCCAGGGGTCAGTACTGGGTCCAGTCCTGGTTAGCTTACTCATCAGTGACCTGGGTGAAGGGACTGAGTGTCCCCTCTAGCAGGTTTGCTGATGATACCGAGATGGGTATCTGCACCTAACAGCCTGAGCTTCTCATGTGAATTTTTTTGCCATTCAAGCTGAAGCTGAGTAGAGGCAAGCTGTCTTACAGCTTTTCAATTGTCTACTTCGTTGCATTTTTGTTGATGGTGGTTTTTACAAAATATGCTGTAGGAAGTTCTGATATCTTGTAAGACTAATTTTATATTGGGTAGTATGGTTTCAGGAAGCAAAATCTGTCTCCTTTTTGACTATGTATTATTAGCATATTTAAAGGTACCAGTTTTAGTTCAGAAAAGTTTGTCTTGGAAGACATCATGTGGATAGCATAGTTTTAATTTAACGTTTTTATTTAATGTTACAGAAAACATAACACACAAACATTGTTTCCTTAAAGGAAATACTGTAATTATTCAGCTAAATGAATATGTCCACTAGGTGTCCGTATTTCCAAGTAGAATAAAGCTCAGAAGGAAGGTGCATGATGAAGCTTCAAAGTAACTAATACTTGTTGAGACTACTACAACTGCTTCTTCATGTTTCTTTTGCTCTGTTTAAATTACATTCTGGTTTTTGTTTCGTATGTTGACCCCGGATGCTGTTTTACTATTTCTTTGAGCCTATTTTATGTATTTATTTCTCTATTAACTTCCAAACAACGTAAATAATAAAATATTTTTTCTGTGAACTAAATAGGACTTATTTCCAGCCCTGTATCTTGTCTGCAAGTCTAGTTTTGGAAAAAATAGAATGGTTTACGTGCATTGAGGAAGTGCAGAACTATGGTCTGAACTGTTCAGAGCTACATAGTAACATTCTACAATTCTGTTGTTCTTGTTCATGTCGCTGTTTTTCTTTTTTGTTTTAAGGGTTCTAAGTTTGGAATTAAATAAAGATAGAGATGTGGAAAGAATACATGGTACTGGTATCAACACCCTTGATATTGAGCCTGTTGAGGGAAGATAGTAAGTATATACTTTAGTTACTAAAAATGTGTATGAGTACTTTAGTGTACTGTGTTTTGGTACTATGGATTTGTTTTCTTGCTGAAAGCTCACTTACATTGAGCCTCCTGAGGTCATGAGTGTTGTAACTTGTGTGCTTTATTAACACTTTCAGTATGTTATCTGGTGGATCAGATGGTGTCATTGTACTTCATGACCTTGAAAACTTCAGCGGAAAACCAACTTACACTTGTAAAGCACTTGGTTATGTGGGAAGGTAGGTACTCAAAAATTCTGTTAAAAGTTTGTAGTGATATCTCTTGTGTGACTAGCATTAAACTCACCAATCAATGAGAGTTTATTTTTTTCTCCAATTCTTATTTCTAGGATAAAAAGGCTGTAGAAAATAGTGCCAGAAATCTTTGAAGGCTAGCATGATGTCTTATGGGGTTTGGCATGCAAAAAAAAGCAAGAAGCTTTGAGAGGATTTCTGTGACTTACTAAGGAGCAGAAACTAATTGTTTTTTCTTGATTTGTCTACCCCAACAGTTACAATATATGTACAGTGACTCTGGTATTGTTTGAGCAGATCTTCGGCAGTTCAAAAATTAAATTGGAGGCTATTAATTGTACTTATATGGAAATCACAGTAGAGAGGCTTGTGTTGCTACAGACCCCACAAAAAGTCAGAGTTAGTACTCTAATCTCATGTTGTTAACAGTAGAAAAAAGACAAAGACGCCTCCAGCCCTCTTCCAGGGCACAGTTCCTTGCTTGTGAGTTTCCTTGCTGTTTCCTGTTGAAATTTGCTGACTCTATGCCAGTAATTATGAGAAAGTAATTTTGGGACTATTGTAGAAATACTCCTTGTATCCCCCAAATATATATTAATATCTTTGAATAAATATGTGTTTAAGCAAAAGAAAAATTCTTTGCATAACACTGTTCATCTGATTGGAAAAACATCTAATACATACCTGCAGTTGTTGGGTTTTCTTTTCCCTTGCCTGGCTCTCAGCTTTGCTAATAGCTATTTTAAGTTCACCAGGTGTTCCTCAGGTACAGAAGTAATTAATACAGAATTTCTTAAGAACACGTCTGAATGAGGACAGATGTGTTACTGAAAAATGGGACGTATTTTTCTGAAGAGCAGAAATACCGTACTAGTCATAATCTATATAAAGACTCCAGGCCTTTATTGATTTGTCAGGCTTTCTCTGCAGGCAGTATAATTTTGTCCATTATAGGCATTAAGTCTTCTAGCAAAAGCTGGTTTTCCCTTGTATTTAGGTAGTAAGGTTGTCTAGTAGGTTAGGACTTTATCTCAGATTTAAAGTAAGATGTATCCTACTGTGTAAAATATTAGTAGCTACATTTCCCCCTCATTTTTTCCTGGTCTTCAAATTATTTGAGGTCTAAGGTTCATGAGTAAGATTGACAAGAACAGATCGGATCTGTAACAGTAAAAGGCCTAAACACACTATCTTGGTACATAAAGAGGAAAAAGGGTAATAGAATGTGCATTGAAAAAGCTGGGTAGGAACAGAATCTACTGCAAGTAAGCTGTGTTTAGATAAGTGTTGATAGCTGGAACTTCTTAAACAAAATTAATTAAAATTGTAATTAAGAGCTAGTAATGAGTATACATCACCAAATCTCAAAACCAGAATGAGTTCAGAAATAGATACAGCAAACTGAAGAAATACATGCTGAGAAGACACAGCAAAAAAGCTTGCAATTCCGTGCTATAATCATGCGACCATTAACTTTCCATACTAGAAAATTCTGTTTATGAGCATAGTTAGATGGTAGTATGTTTCTTGAGTAGGTGTTTCTTTGTGTAGATGCATTGTTTTTCTTATCAGTTGAGGCATAAATCATACTAGTAGAATCTGATTTGTTACGACACCATGTTCTAAATGATAGGCTTACTATTATTATTTAAGTAACCACCGTAGTTTTTCTGCCTCGGTTACTTACTCCCAGTATTCATGTAGCTTCTTGTATGGTTTAAATACATATTGTAACTAATTAGCCACAGATACAGCTTCAGATATTGAAATACTATTAATGTGGAGTTCTGAACATCATAAATCAGTTTGTAATTACCAGTAAGAAACACTTCCCATCTGACTCTATGCTTCAAAGACAGGAGCCATATGATAATGTTGTATTGCAAGTTTGCCTGTGCTCAGAGTTTGCACAGCACAGTGCAACTCTGGTCTCAAAGTTACTGAAAGAATAAGCTCTTTGTAGAGGCCCTTTGAAGCTGTTTCTGAATGGACTCTGAAATGGGCCTGCTGTGAGTCCAGTAGTTTAGACATCAGAGGAGATATCACAGCCTACCATCAGGAGTTTTACCCAATGTTTCTCATCTAGAACATAGAGCCAGTATTGCAAAAACCAAGAACTTTCCTTGTTCCGCTGACAGTCAGCACACAGAGCTTTACATGGTTTCATATGCTGTGCTATGGTAAGCACTGGCATTTGAGAGTAACCAGACAGTGCTAGCTTCTAGATACTCTAATAACTGTTGCTTGTGTGTAAGGTCATCTCCTCTATTTGAAACCTATCTGGGGAGAATGAATGGCAGTGACCTTATTATCCATAGAATTTATTTTTCCTTGGTAGAAAAGGCTGGGATGGTTTGGGTAGTGAGGGAAATTACTGTATATAGAATGAACTGGGAATAAGACACAGCCCTGAGACATGAATATATTTAGTGTACCAGCATAATTAGTTCCATGAGTTTAGATATTTCTGCACAAGACAAATGCCTCTAAAGGCCTAAGTTCTCTGAGTCAGTCTTGATTTCCTGGCTCAACAGGTACTGAAGGTTTTTAGCTTGACCCCCCCTGCAGGATAAGCACACAAATTTTTAGCACCATGGCAAAGTACAGGCTGTTCTAGGGTATGCTTTAGACATAAGCAATGCAGGAGTTATTAAACTAAGCTCAGCAGTTGCCCAGTAGCTCTTGCTTAGTATCACCAGTGCTGGCTTCATGCTAACTACATATAAAGATGTCTTCTGTGCTTTCTAGCAACCCAAGCAAGCAGGAAGGTTTATTACATTAGGTGTAGTGTCATATCTATACAGAAGATCTGTGTCTGCATTTACACAATGATAACCCTGCAATAGTTATCACTTTGAAAGCCAGGACAGTTGAGAGAACAATGCAAAGATAAGAGCTGAAGTGAAGAAGTTTTTTGAGCCCTTCACTAGCTGTAGATGGAGCCAGTTGGACTGTTCTCACATGTGTACTATGTCTGGCTGGGATGGAGTTAGTTTTCTTCACAGTAGCTTGTATGGTGCTATGTTTTGGATTTGTAATGAGTCTTGATAGCACACTGATGTTTTAACTAATGCTGAAGAGTGCTGGCATAGTGTCAAGGCATTGTCCGCTCATCACACTGCTCCTTCAGCAAGTGGGCTGGGGGTAGACAAGATCCTCTAAGGGAGCACAGCTAGGACACATGACCTGAATTGACCAAAGGGATATTGATATTCCATACCATGCAAGGTCATGTGCAGCGATAAAACTGGATAAAGCTGGGGAGGAGTTTTCCAGTTTTTTTTTTTCCAGGGGTTTTGAGCCACTGCTCAGGGTCTGGATGTGTCTGTGATGAGGGATTGCTTTTGCATCACTGGGGTTTTTTTGTTTCCCTGCATGAGTTGTTTTGATTAGTTTGATTTATTAAAATGTTTTTATCTCAACCAACAAGTTTTGTCACCTTTGCCATTTGGATTCTCTCCCTTATCCCACTGAAGAGGGGAGTGACCCAAGTGGATGTGGTTGCGCTTAGCTGCCTGCGGTTAACCTACAACAGCATGGTACCTTTGAGTCTGGGAGCATGGTTTTGAGCCCTGAAGCTGCATCCGTGTGGATCCAGCTCAGATATGAGTGGCCTAGCAGATACATGAAATGACCTATATTGTTCAGAGCTTGGTTGGTTGAGTTACATCCTGGAGCTGTCAAGATTGGCTCTGGTGTGTCTTCTTCCTACCACAGTTAATGTATTGCTAATTATATTACAGTCCATTACTATGCGTAGTTGAGTTGAAAGTTTCAGATTGTTCTTTCATTTCTGCATGCAAAAATAATTAACTCTCAATAACTAAGGCCACTGCTATCTGTTAACTTCAGTATACATTAATTTCTAGTAACAGTGTAGCTGTAATTAATAGCTAATAATAATGCAAATTTTAACTGTATGTGATTGTATTTTTCAGTGGATCCATTTCTAAGACAGTAGAATTCCACAAGCTTAATTTTTTGTAGTGTTAGGCCCTCCTTTAAACATTAGATCTATAAACATTAGAATTTAAAAATTTCAAAATACATTAGTGCCTTTTATGCCTTAAATTGTGTGTCTTAACTTGAGGTGTGCTACAAATACCATATTTTGAAAAAACAAATGATCTGTAGTTTCTTGAAATGAGGGCTCTTCAAAGCATTAACATCAGTGGATTGAAAATTGAGACATCAAATAACTAGTTCTTGAAAACTTCAGTACAAATTTTAAAAGAATGTTTAAACTGTTTTCAACTTGTCATTGAATATCAAGACTCTAACCAACTGGGATATTTTCCTTGATTTTAGGAGCCATCCTGATGTACATAAATTCAGTGTGGAGACAGTCCAGTGGTATCCTCATGACACTGGCATGTTTACATCCAGCTCATTTGATAAAACCTTGAAAATATGGGATACAAATGTTTTACAAGTAAGAAAGAATTTGTACAGTTTGCAGGCATCTTTGTTACATGTTATTCATTCCGCATCTACAGTTCTCCCACAGCTAAACAGGACCAAGCATCCAGAACAGTGAAAACCAGCTTATTGTTAGAACTGTGGGTGCAGGAGCAGGGTGGCATGCTTCTGGCATTCACGCATACCTTGCTGCATACCTGTCTGTTTCTGAAGACCTGATGTCCAAACTGTACAAGAGCTTGGAACCCTTGGGACAATTCCTTTCTGCTTTTGCTGTGAACAGGAATACAGATAGTTGAATTTATGCTATGTAAACTTGTCTACCAAGGACTGGTCTGAAGTTCATTCTTGGGGATTGTTGAATGCATTGGTAGTGTACAGCAGGGCTAATTATTTTTCGTACCCAAGGCTTCAATACTGCTTTTGAAGCACTGGTGAATCTTGGCATTCAGGGTCATTAAGTCCAAAATTCTGCTGTTGTAAGCACTATAGACACTATTTTTGAAAATTGATGGAAAATGAGAGAAACCATTAAGAAAATGCTAAACAATGTAACTGGAGTTATTAAAACAAACAGACTCTGCAGGACTTTAGACTGCTTTGACTCACTAATCCTCACATCTAATTGTTGAATTATGAATTAATGGCTGAAGTTTATCTTGTTTCCAGTATGAATGTATTAATGGATTTACACTGATGCTATTTGAATGCTATTTCATGTGTAGTGAAAAAATCAGAAAAAAAAAAAGAGGTCCTAGGGACACAATAAAGAATAAATTTTGACCTCTCTTTTTGTGAGAAGTGGAGCTGTGATTGCAGTTACTAAGTCTTGTAAATGCAAAGTTCAGTTCACTGTCCAGGTAGTTCTGTGAGCATCAGTTAAAAGACAAAGTGTGCCTGTGAAGATTGACTGACCTGTGGTGCCACCAAACAGTGTATTTGAAAACACACATAGCTTAGTTTTAAGGGATTTTTTGTCCATATACAATATTTCAGAATGAGACAATAAAAGCAGTTGTACTGGGAAGTAATTGTGCTGATTATTAAATCCAGTATTATTTTTCATTAATTTTGAACACTCACAAGGGAGCTAATAATTTTGTATGGTCTTTTGGGTTTGAGGTTTTTTTTGAGGAATTGAAGATAGTATGTGATGTTTGTGAACGACAGGCTTCTAAATTTAGTCTGAGTGCTGCTTTCCTGTTGGTATCTATCTCCATGTTGTAACCTTCTTGTTTGGTGTGTTTTCTTGTTAGCTTATCCAATTTTTTGACAATTTTTTAATTTCTGTTTGCACTTCTGATTAACTAATTTTCTTGGTCTTTCTTTTGGGTTATCTCTGAGCTATGGCATAGTTGTTCTAGTGTTGGAAAGGGAATTATTTACTATGTTTGTCTTCTGGTTTCTAACCAGGAGAGTTACTGATAGTATGTAAATAGTAGTATTTTTATTATTCTCATTTGTAACCGTTAATTGAAAAATAGTTAATAATGAGGATTTACATTCTGCTAACATACATGCACTGTGATTAATTTAATCTGTTTATTATCAGCCTGCAGATGTATTTCACTTTGAGGGAACAGTCTATAGCCATCACATGTCTCCAGTCGCTACAAATCATTGTTTAATAGCAGGTATGTATATGGTTTTAAGAAAAGCCCAATGTATTTGAGGGTTATAGTAAGTAATATTCAGTAGGGCTTTTTTCCCTCCCCTGTCTTATTTTTACATAATTTGAATCTTCCTAAGATGTAAGATCATTGGTAACATAAAGTATTACTGGTTAGTCAGATGATGTTGATGAGAATATCACGTTTATTCCTCTGAAATAACGCATCAATCGATTCTCCTTCTAGATAAAAATTCCTATGTGTAATTAGATTACCTATAATTATATGTTAACATTTGAAGATTATTATCTCCAAACAGTAAATTGTGTATGTAGTGCTTACATGTACACAAATTAAATATGTTTAGGAAAAAAAATTAGAGGAGATATTTCTAATTTTTCAGTTTCATAAGTACTGTCCTGTGTATCTCCAGTTTCTAAATTTTGTTTGCTATATGGTAAATTTACTTGGACTAAAAATGTAAATCTATTAATAGAATGCTTTGCTCTGACTAAATAAACAGTTACTGAGCTAGCACTTTTTTCTATTTCTTTGTCTTGCTAAGATTTTTTGTTGTTCTCTCAAATGCTGGGTATTTTTTTAGCTGTCTTTGTTTCTCTTGTTACAGTTGGTACCAAAAGACCCCAAGTACAGCTTTGTGACTTGAAGTCTGGATCCTGTTCTCACACTCTACAGGGTACTTTTTAGTCTGAAACATAAACATTAAACAATAACTACTCTGAGTAAAACAAGTCCTGTAAAGAAATACTGTATACAATGTATTCTTTATCAGTAACATGACTAATCTATGTATTGCCAGTTGGGAAGGTTACATAGTGGCAAAAGGTTCTTCTGGGTGTTAGTCTAGTGCTAATGAATTGGGGAAAACAAATACTAATTAATGAACAGTTACTACAGACGTTTGGGCATTCTTATGATCAAATCATTAGTAATTATTTTATACATGGTTGGACACTTTCATGATCTAATCAATAGTGATTACTATTTATTACATGGTTAAGTGTAGGCATTGGGTTTGTGTTACAGAAATTCACTATGTGGTTCTGTTTTTTGTAAAAAACCAAACAACAACCACCCACCCCAAAACAAGAAAACTTCACTGTTTTGAAAACAATACCCTGTGGAAATTCTTGCATGGATTTGTTTAGAAGTTGCTGTATAGCAGGCAAAATACTACTTGCTACAGAGAGGTAGTATCTAGTCCTTTGCATTTACCTGATTCAGTAAATACAGAGGTTTATTGTTCCCTAATCCAATTCCTTGTTACACTTAATAAGAATTTGGCCTTAATGTCTTTTTTCTAATGTTTACTTTTTGGAGTATGAGTATATATATACACATGCTCAAGTGAAGACCATTACAGGATAAATCTTCATACTTTAAACCAGCGAAGCAAGAGCTAGATCTGGTCTCGAAACTGTAGAGAAGCCTTAGCTCAGACACAGCAATAAGCAAATGCTCTTTCTTCAGTGGCCACCTTAAGTCTTAAAGCAGCCTAGGTGCTTTGGTGTGATGCAGAGCTGAACTGAATCAGCCACAAAGGGTGTCTCAATGTTCTGTATCTAGAACTGAGAGCACCAGGGAGTGCAGACACAAAAATAGTTCTCTAATCTATCAGTTTAGTTTCAGCCAGGCTTCTTAATTTTGCCACAAGAGTTAGTGCTTTCCAGGCACAAGCTGGTTGTGTCTTTGTATGCAGGCTGGTAACAATTAGCTCAAGTGCACTATCAGAGGAACAAGCGGAAGGAGATTGTCCTCCACTACATGTAATTTAATCATTCTTTACAGAACCTGAAGGACTCAATAGTGTCTTGAAAATAGGTGTGAATATTTTTTACATAGGCTAACTCTAGCAGCTGAAATGGAGCTAAATGCTTGGCTGTTTACTTAATGGATCCAAATAAATGTGGCTGCCCTGAGTCTTCCTAGTGTATCCTGTAATAACTGTATTATGGAGATTTTTTCATTATCCTGGGCATTGCAGCCCTTTGATTACTTCAGGTAATGGAAGGGGAACTACTGGAAGGTGTACCAGAAATAAGGTCTCATAGCTCTAAACTGCATTAGCAAAAATATATTTGTATAAATTAGTTTATTTTTCAATGTATTTCTATTATTAGAAATACTTCTTACTAGAAATACAGTGTCCTTTCCATTTAGGACACTTTGCACTTCTTATTGTCTGTATTTGTTTAACACTTTTAAAGCTATCCAAGTTAAAGCGTGTGTATATATATATCTGTATTACTTGCCACTAAGCTGCACTGGGCATGACATTGCTAAGAAGACATTTATCTTAATCTTTTTATATTTCAGACCTAATTAGGGGAAAAATATCTCAAATTCAGAAAAAGAATATTTGAGGCTAAACTGAATGTAGTTTTAATCTTAAGTACATAAGGTAAATACACTTTTTATTAAACATTTTGAAAGAATTTAAAAAAAAAACAAATGGAAGGTTCTTTCTGTGGGTGAGATTGCCAGTGCTAACACAAAAGTTAATAACAGTACTTAAAGTAAACTCAGTAGCTGTGACTGTGCTGTTATGTGTTTTGCATAGGCAAAACTGTCTTTGTTATCAAAGGTTATACACATGTAACACTGTGTATCACTTCCAGCTCACTGCAATCCCACTCAGGCAAGAGGAAGAGGAGTAATAACCTCTAGTCCAAAATAATATTTTCATAACATTCACATTATAATTTAGATTATTATTCTGGACTGGTGGATCTAGTAGGTTTTGCTTTTACTTTGTTATTTATGTAAAATGGGATATATAACCTTTTTTCATATAATTTTTAGGTCACAGGCAAGAAGTACTGGCAGTATCTTGGTCCACACGTCACGAATATGTTTTGGCAACAGCAAGGTAGAGTGTTGCTGGACTGCTACATGCACTAAAAATGTCTGATGTTAAAATTTTCTGTATTCATTCTGTGTTTTACAATTCAAATGCACTTTTAATCTCATTTACTTTGACCTATTCAGTTTTGTAGATCTTACCTGGAAAAACTAAGCCTGAAGAGCTATCCAAGGGGTGCTTTATTTTTAGGAAGATTGTACAGAAATTCAAAATGGTAATTGCACTTAAAGGTATAGGAGAATGATATTTGTAGAGATTTGTAGAGAGCACTGTAGAGATACTTACATCTTACTGTTTTAGTGCATGCATTGCTAATTCTTTTTATAACAAAGTAAAACACATTTAGCTCAAAGTACCATCCTCATTATTCATGGAATCATAGAATCATTTAGGTAGGAAAGACCTTTGAGAACATAAAGTCCAACCATTAACCCAGGACTGCCAACTCCATCACTAAACCATATTGTTAAGCACCACAAATACACATATTTTTTTATACATCTCCAGAGGTGATGATTCTGCCACCTCCCTGGGCAGCCTGTTCCAATGCTTCAGTACCCTTTCAGTGAAAAAGTTTTTCCTAATATCCAGTCTAAACCTCCCCTGGCATAACCTGAGGCCATTTCCGCTTGCTCTATCACTTTTTACTTGGGAGAAAAAAACTACCCCCACCTGCCTACAGCCTCCTTTCAGGTAGTTGTAGAAAGCAATAAAATCCCTCCCCAACCCTCCTTTTCTCCAAACTAAACAGTCCCAGTTCCCTCAGCTGCTTCTCATAAGATGTGCTCCAGATGCTTCACCAGGTTTGTTGCTCTTCTCTGGACATGCTCCAGCACCTCTATGTCCCTCTTGAAGTGAGGGACTCGAAACTGAACATGGTATTCAAGGTGTGGCCTCACCAGGCTGACTATAAGGGGACAATCACTTCCCTAGTCCTGCTGACCGCACTGTTTCAGATACAAGCCAGGGTGCTATTGGCTGCCTTGGCCACCTGGGCACACTGCGGGCTTATATTCAGCTAGCCATCACCCAACACCGAGGTCCTTTTATGCCAGGCAGCTTTCCAGCTGCTCTTCCCCAAGCCTGTAGCATTGTGTGGGGTAGTTGTGACCCAAGTACAGGACCCAGCACTTCTTGTTGAACCTCATACAACTGGCCTTGGTCCATCGGCCCAGCCTGTCCAGATGCCTCTGCAGAGCCTTCCTAAGGCTCTTGACATCCAAGAGCCATCCAAGCCATGAACAGACAGTTTCTCCAGTAGAATACTGTGGGAGATGGTGTCAGAGGCTTTTCTAAGGTCCAGGTAGACAAACACAGCCTTTCTCTCATCCAGATAGCAGGTCATCTTGTCATAGGAGACAGGGTTTGTCAAGCAGGACCTGCCTTTCACAAACCCATGCTGGCTGGGCCTGATCCCCTGGCTGTCCCATATGTGCCACGTGATGGCACTCAGGATGATCTGCTCCATGACTTTTCCAGCACCGAGGTCAGGCTGACAGGCCTGTAGTTCCCCAGATCCTCCTTCCTGCCCTTCTTGTAGGTGGGCTTCACATTGGCTAATCTCCAGTCCACTGGGACCTTTCCAATTAGCGGAACTGTTGATAAATGGTGGGGAGTGGCCTGGCAAGCTTCTCCACTAGCTCCCTCAGTACTCTCGGGTGGATTCATAATTATATCAAAGAGCATAACTTGGGTAGCATAGCAGATGGGTAATAACTTTCCATGCTACAGTAATTCAGTGAGTATGAGTTATATGTTGTTATTCCCAGGCCCTTTTGCTTTTCATTGCAGTAATTTTCAGTCTAAAAGGTCCTCTTGCATATATATATATAAATATAAATCTATCTATATATATAACACTTGCATGTATTAGCTTTTGGTTATAAGGTGACATTTTTCTCCTCAGGTTTATTGTTGGCATGTTTTTTCTTTTGAATTGCAGAGAGGCTGCTTTAGAAGTTGAGAGTGAAATTTGAATAAGTTGATACTGAATTGCATACCTTTGGCTTTTGATGCCAAGTTTCTGAAAGGCTTAACGTAGTAATGAATTTTCCTAAGTGTGATTTTTTGTTTTAGCAAACAAAAATTTTTTTCTTTGTTTTTCCATAACAGAAATAGTAGCAAATGTTGTTTATTAAATATTGACTTATCAATGTCTTCTGAAACATTTTGCTTCAAAGTCTTGTAACTATAAACTGCATCTACCAATGTCATCATGTTACTGTATCATAATTGCGTGTTAAACATGTTTCTTATGGGTCCATTACTTAACTCAGTACTGTAGTTGGACTACTAGTTCCTAACAACACAACTCCATTTTGCCATTTGCGGAGACAAATACAGGCAAGAACTGTCAACACTTGAGATAATAAAGAGGTAGTGAAGAGTAACTGACTGGTACTGCTAAAAAGAGAATCTAGACTAATCTTGCATGTCAGGAGATGTGACCATTTTCCAAGACACGTACATATTTGGTTGTGAACTCTTCAGGGGAGGGAAAATACATATTGGGATTTATGTGGCTTGCATGTGAAACATTATTTTGAATTTCTCTTTGTGATGCTTGGCTCTTCCATAGTTTTGGCAGGAGACTGGAACAGTCAGAGAAGAGACGTGTTTTCTGTGTGTGTTTCACAAACTTCAGTTTCAGGCAGGAACATTATAAGCTCATTCTTGCTCAGTAGGACTGGCTAGAAAAGATCAGCTAATGGAAAACTGCATCATCAAAAATGAACAGCTGTAGGCTTTTATAATAATGAAGCTCTCTATGCCTTTGTAAGAAATTTCAATGAGCTACTTGTGGTTGTTTGCTCACTTTACAGTCAGTTCAAACCTCAGCAATATCTGTATTCATGGTCTTAGAAATTTTGTTTGCAGGAAAGCAATATTTTGTCAGCATATTCAGTTGCAATACCCCTTGGAAGCTAACACAATCAATCTGCAGTGGAGAGGAGCACAAAAGAAAAAAATTGTCATTAGCTTTGTCAGATGCAGAAGAGGTAATAAGCAATAGTTGGTTTTGCCTTGGTCAGCTGGTGTATATATACTATATGTATTTCCAATACTAATACACTGATCTAACTTGAGAACACACAAAAGCATGTAGTACTTCAGTTGGAAGACTGCTTATCTAAGAAGCAGCATGTTTGGGTGTATTTTCTAGCTGTAGATCACAGAGATGCAGTTTTATTTCTTTCAGCTGGCGTGAAAAGTGATTTATGTTTTTGCAGGTTTTTTTCTCCAAAAGGACATTTAAGTTGCTGATAGCTGTCCGAATACTTTCAATAAGTACCTCTACACTGGTAATTTAGTATATGGGGAAACAGTCTTTTCCACTAATTTACCTCCTATATGTAGCTGGGAGTCTTGTGGTGCACACAAAAGTATATTACTGGAATGCCGGGAACCAGAATGAATTACAGCAGCGTGAACATTGGTCTTTCCCTCCTTGTGCCACCCTGGTAACATAGACAAAGCCAGTGAGTTCCTACAGAAGCAATTCTCAGTGTTCCTCTGCTATAGCGCTATGACAACAGCATATAGGCCTATCCAGCCTATGGGTATGTAGCCAACTTCTGTGCCAGTCATACTATACGTTTGTGATAGCAAGAGTCTGAGTTCCCAGACAGCCATGCTGCAGTCTCTAGGTACAATTCAGTCACAGAAGAATTAGCAAGTTCATTCCTTATCTATGTACGTATGCAAGGTTCACTCTGAACTTAAGTGCCTGTACTGTACCAGCTGTATTTATTAATACATATAAATGAATGTCTGATGTCTCTTAAAAATCTTTTCATTAATTTCTCTTGGCTTTGATGTGACTGCATGATGAGAAGCTCAGAATAGTCGCTGTACCAGGGTTACTGCCAGATGAGTTGGCTAAAGGCAGTTATTGAACCTGGGCGCATACAATTTTCCTGATGTGTGCAAATTTGTTTTTTAGTGCTGACAGTAAAGTAAACTTATGGGATGTGAGGAAAGCATCTGGATGTCTGAGTACACTGGATCAGCACAATGGAGAGAAGTCCAAAGCATCTTCTGAGGCAGGTAATACAGAATGTAACTGGTAATCCATATATAACTAGAAGCATTGTTATATTTCATAAATATGTTGAATACGAAGACCAGCAAGGACAGTAGCGATTACCCAGTTGTTACCTACTGTGTAACTGTTGTGGTTTAACCCCAGCCGGCAGCCAAGCCCCATGCAGCTGCTCACTCACTCCCCGCTCACCCAGAGGGATGAGGAGTGGGATCAGAAAGGAATGCAAAACTCGAGGGTTGAGATAAGAACAATTCAATAGGTAAAGCAAAAGCCGCCCATGCAAGCAAAGCAAGGAATTAATTCACCACTTCCCATGGGCAGGCAGGTGTTCGGCCATCCCCAGGGAAGCCGGGCTCCATCATGTGTAACTGGGAAGACAAACACCATAATGCCAGATGTCCCTTCTGTCCTTCTTTTCCCCCCAGTTTATATACTCAGCACAATGGCATATGGTATGAAATGTCCCTTTGGCTAGTTTGGGTCACCTGTCCTGGCTGTGTCCCCTCCCAGTGTCCTGTGCCCCTCCAGCCCTCTCACTGGCAGGGCCTGAGAAGCTGAAAAGTCCTTGACTCAGGATAAACATCACCCAGCAACACCTGATAACACACTGATGTTCTTAACATTGTTCCAACACTAAATCCAACACACAGCACTGCACCAGTTACTGAGAAGATTAACTCTATCCCAGCTGAAACCAGGACAGTAACAGAGGCTGTTCAGTTTTATTATGTTACTTCTGTTGTAGAGACTGCGTGTGGTTGAGGATCTTGTTTAGAGAGATCTCCTTGGCATCAGTATTGTATCTGTTCTAAATATTTTTCTCCTTAAAATGGGAAATTTGGCCATCCATTTTATGGGCAGAAGAATCCATTCCTGCTGTAGATCAGGTTTCATACAAACAGCAATCTCTTCATACTTCATCAGCTGTTCCAGCAGTTAATTACCATCTTTTGAAAACAAAGACAACACAGACAAAACCCACAAAAGCACATTCCTTTCCTGTTTAATTTAGTCTTGCTTCCAATGTAAGTCTCTAGAATATTTTTTTCATATGTGGTCCATAAAATCAATTATATTCCTTTTATACTGCATAAAGTATACAACAGATTATAAATTTGTCATTGCATTTAATGTAACAGGAAGCTAAATTACACTTCTTTCACTACAGTCAAATGCATTAATGGTGCCTTGTATCAGTTACTAGCTACGTTAATGTTATTTTATGTATCTTAAGGTCACGTTTTGATAATCAAAAAAAAACCCCACCAAAACAACAACAACAACAACAAAACTCAATTAAAGGAAAGCTTCTCAACTCTAGATTATAGTTCATGGTTTCTGATCAATTCTGGACAAAAGATTCTTAATTTTGGCAGGCCAAAGAAGTACTTGAAGAGTCACTATTCTGAGGTAGAAACACATAGTATTTGAAATTGAATCACAAAGCAGAAACTGAGTGTCATGGCTCTGAACAAAGGGATTTGCATAGCATAAATCATAGTTATTACAGCTACAAGTCAGTCTGTCTTGTTATGTTCAACTTAAATTGCATGTAGAAAAATACATGCAAGTCTTTGTATAATCAAACTAATCTTCCAAAATGTACAGTTAAAGAATATGAAGTAGCAGTAAGTATCTGTTCTAATAACTATGCTCACTACTATGTATATTATAGTGTGGTAATATAGATGTTTGGTTTTAACAATTTTAAATTTCATTTTAACTCAAGAAATTAGAGATTAAAATGCTCTAAAGAAATCTAAGACTTTTGAAAAAGGAAAAGTTTGGACAAACTCTTTTTTTAAGAAAACCAAAATTTTATGTAATTCCCAAGGTAATTGGTGCCATTTTATACATTCCTTTGAACGACATGTTGTCTTGTTCAAATATAACAACTTTCTTTTCAACTTAATTTCACAGACATGTTCAAGATTTTTTTGATAATCCAGTGGCAATCACATAGACTAGGATATTGAATATACTGAAATGTAGCTGAACCAAACCAAATGCAATTAACAATTATTTTTATAAAATCGTTGAAAAACAGATAACACATTTTACTTAAGAGGTATGTCTGAATTGTGTATATATGGTATAATACATAACTTGCCCATTTTTAGTGAGTTAATTTATGGGCACCATAATCACGTTTGCTGGGTAGTGCTAAGTTGGTTTTAAACTACTTTAACATACTTAAGAATGTGCAGTATTGCAGGGTGAACTCAGTGGAATTCCTTTATAGTATTTTGTAAATAATACAGAATAGAATAAGATATTCAGGTGGAAGGGACTACAATGGTTATGTAGTCCAGCTGCCTGACTGCTTCAGAGCTGACCAACAGCTAAAGCGTAGTACTAAGGGCATTGTCCAGGACGCGCCTTCCCGCCCCCCCAGCAGCCTTGCCGCCCGCCCCTGGACGCATTCAAAGACCTTCACGTGTTGCTTGAACCAGGGGGCCCAGAACTGCGCACGGTGCTCGAGGGGAGGCCACAGCAGCGCTGAATACAGCAGCACAGTCACCTCTCCTGACCGGCCGGTGACGCTGTGTTTGGTGCCCCCAGGATGGGGTTTGCCCCCCTGGCTGCCAGGGCCCCGTGCTGCCTCCCGCTGAGCTGCTGTCAGCCAGCACCCCAGGGCCCCCCCTGCGGGGCTGCTCTCCAGCCACTCGCCCCCGCTTGTAGCTCGTACTTGTGCCGGGCGTTCTTCCATCCTGGCTGCGGAGTCTGGCATCTGCTCTCGTTAAAAGCCATGCCACTGATGATTGCCCGGTGCTCCCCTCTGCCTGCATCCCTCTGCAAGAGGGGTCTTCTCCCGCGAGAGAGCCAGCAGCAGCTCCCAGCTTGGTGTCATCAGCAGACTTGCAATGGTGCGTTCAACCCCGGCGTCCAGGTCGCTGGTAAATACCTGGAACGGAGCTGGCCCTAGAGTTCAGCCCTGAGGAGCACCGCTGGCGACCAGTCACCAGCCAGCTGCTTTTATAAACCAGAAGTAGTAATTTACTGATATGTTACCATTTATGTACACAGAAGTAAAAACGTGTATACAAAATAATAATTCTACTGTAGAAATCTCAACCAGCTCTTTTTCCTGACAGCAAGCACTGCTCACAATGGGAGAGTTAATGGTTTATGCTATATGAATGATGGACTTCATCTGTTGACCATTGGCACAGATGATCGGATGCGACTCTGGAACAGCTTCACTGGAGAAAACACATTAGTAAGTTTTCAGGGGTCTTCAGTTATGCTTTCATTTACATTTGATTTTAGAAGATTTGTAATTTGTGCAATCATCATTACAACAACTTCATGTATTTATTAATATTCATAAATTATATAGCTGCTTAATCTCATAATTAGAAGACTTTGTGAGCATTTTTTTCCCAGAGTATGAAGAAGCCTGGTTCTACTTTAAAAATTGAATATAGTAACTTTAAGTTCATTAATTCCTGAGCATAGCTGAAAACACTCCGGACAGTAATGAAAACCTTAATATACAGTGACGGTCGAATTTTTTGTTTGTTTGTTTAAACTCTTAGTTGTCAGCATGTTATTTACAGGGCAGTCCATACCTGAGAGGTTCACTGACTTACTGACTGCCTTTTTTGCTACTTTCTTTGGTTTTTTGTGGAGCCTGTTTTGAGGAGTTGTATTTGCATGTTAAAAACCCCTATCCTTCTACATTTGCATTGCAACCAAATGATGGTGGGGGTGGGGCATCAAAATTAAATCTTTACTGCTGCTACAGTCCTTTCTATGGCTTGTTTTTTGCTGAAGGTCCCAGGTTTAATTTTCTGTTCAGTAAAGAATTTTTTCCCTATGTTTATTTTGAAAGAAGAGCATACTAGGTGAGTCAGTTTCCATGGAATTTTAGCCAATTGTAATTATAGCCTATCGTTGCTATCAGGAAAGGAAGAAATTTTCTGTGACGTAAAAATCTTTTACCTCTGCTGCAGAGTTTCAGAACACAGCAAAAAGAATTCCTTGTAGACATTTAAATGAAAGGATGCTTCTATCTCCATGCTACCAATATTTGCCAGCTTGTTCTCAGCACTTCATATACAGGCATCTCTCTGTCTTCAAATCACCATCACCAAAGTAGATAATACAGTTTGTTCACTCTCCTGTCACCAGCTGGATCACTGCATTTTGTTTTTCTGTGCCTGTTAGTTCATTGACCTTTTTCATAGGCTGTTGTGCAATTTTCTTATTTGGTGTGTAATAGCTTGATCCTGCCTTACTTTTTCAAGTCCAGAACTATGTTTTCCAGAGAACTGTATTTTCACACTGACCAGAGGTATTGTATAAAACAATTTTTAAGGCACTAGAAGACAAATAAATGCATGTCTAGATAAAGGTTCACACCATAGTCACTGTATTTTCCCTACTAGCCAGTCCTTTTGATCTCTGTAATTTTTTTCTGTATCTTTCAAAAGGTATAGAAATTAAGCCATGCATATGAATTTTTTTGAGCAATGAGCGGATTCAGGGCCTGGTGGATTGTTTCAGTTAGTAAGGGAAATGCATGCTGGAGTTGTGCGCATCTTGCATACGTCCTTTATTAAAAAAGGAATAGAAAGCCTTGGTTCACTGAGTATAGGGAAAATTAAACAAAAGGAAGCAGGTTTTCTGTCTGTGTGCTCAAGGGACAAAGTCAGTTTTTAAGATCTTTCTTCTCTTCTTGTTTTGGCAGCATGCTTTTCTTTCCATTGCTTCTCTGTCAAGCAGGAACACTTACACTGAGTATATCCGTATAATTTGCTTTTCCCAGCCTCCACTCCTCCCTTTCATTGTACACGCCTTTGTTATGAGCAGTATTGTGGCTTGGGAATTGTTGCTGTTACAGCTCATATGCTGTGTAAAGGAGTTTAATTGCTTTTTATCAGCAGAGTAATATGCCTCTTAAAATTACTAGCCTTAACAAGACTTAACACAGGCAATATTTATAAACACTGTCTTTAAAAAATGAGCAGTATTATCCACAAAGGACACGCATAAGCTCCGTATCTCGTGAAAATATCCCCTCAATATGAAAAAATATCAACCTGCTTGTATGGTAATCAAAACTCTCTTTGTATACATTTTTATGACAATTGAGAGAAATTTTTCTCAGGACTCCTTTTTTTATTATACTTTTCTTACACGAGTGCTCTTTGCTATCAAAGAACATTAAAAATAGAGCAACAAGTAGTCTTCTTCCTTGCTTGGCTCAAGATCACTGATACTTACATTTGCCTCAACTTTGGACTCAGGTAATTGATGTAGTATGGATCAAGAACCTAAAAAAGCAAGACATTTGTATTAGAATATTTACCTGATAAACTACAAATCTGTTAGCTTATAGTCAAGAGATTTCATACTTAGGATTTTTTTTCTTCTTTTTTTAACTCTAGGCCATGACGTTTAGGTAGGGAGCTTTAAAATCAACCCAGAGAGCTTTGCTAACATTATATGTGTAAGTGAATCTCTTGCTTTTCAGCAGAAATTAAGAGCATAAGTTGTAGGACAATATTATTAGAAAGCAAAATATTTCATATATAATACTATGTAGTATTAAAGAATTTAAATTTAAAATACTGTTAATAGAAAAAATACTACTTTTAAATCGTGAAATGTGTGAATTTCAAGTGTTTGTAGTGGACTTATTCATGGAAAAAAAATACATGTAAGTTTTTTATTTGTCCAAATTATAATGCTTTCTTTTAATTAAGTTTTTTTAGAGGTAAGCTGTATTGTTCTCATGAATATATTTCTGTATTTTCTCATGAATACACTTTTGATGTCTGATATAGTATATAAGTAGACTGATATATCCAACTGGAATATTTCCTAGCATGTTTGGAAACTCCACTGTCAACGTCTGGTGAGAATTTTGTCTCTGTAGGTCTTGTCAAGGGCTTAAATACAGATGCTAATAAGCTATATTTCTTAAACTACTATTATTTGCAAGGCTTTCCACACACCTCACAAGCTGGGTCTTAGAAATGTAGCATTTGTTCCTAACCCAGCTGCCCTTATAGAGAACAATATTGAATTTCTTAGTGGTGATTTAGCTTTGATTAGAAAACGTGCTTTTTTAATCACCCTTGAATAGTTCGTAATAATTTAACAAGTTGTTCTTTCCTTCTTCATGAGTCTTTTTCTTGCCATTTATTTGTGCCATCCTTCTGCCTACCCTTCAGTTCTTTTCATACTGCCTATTCATCTCCTACTGTTTCTTGCTAACTCATGAGGAGGAGATGCAGAATCTTTCCCTACATTGCAGATGTTTTTCCTCTGTTCCTTCTTCTCCAAGTAAGGGATGACTGGCTGAGGAATCCTTAGGACTAGTACTTGTGTTGTCTAGGCTGATCCTTCTGTTCTTTGCCATTCTACTGGCATATACAATTCAGAAATGTAGTTTTCTGCAACATCAGTGAACTCCAGCAAACAAAGGGCACTTTCAGGGTACACAATAGTGTATATCAATTTTTGTTCAATCTGTGGACTAAAATCTTGCAGTATTGGGACAAGTACTGTTCAACATCTTTATCAGTGATGTAGACAGTGGGATCAAATGCACCCTCAACAAGTTTGGAGATGACACCAAGCCAAATGGTGCAGTTGACACACCTGAGGGATGGGATGCCATCCAGAGGGACCTTGATGAGCTCGAAAAGGGCCTATGGGTGTTACCGAAATCTCAGAATGAAGAACTTATCGACACCAATGTGATGTAGATAAGCAGACACTTCTTTATTGACGGCTGGGTGCGTGAGCGAGTCCTCTCACGATCAACGCACGCCAGGTCCCAAAAACAGACTCCATATATAGAACTTATTCATACATATTCATTAAGTATTCATACATAACCATGATATTTCCTGTAAATCATTAACATATTCTCCTCCTATATCCGATTCTGCGCAGTAGAGCTTAGAAAGGTCCAGAAATGGGTCTGGGGTACGATTTGGGTAGGTGGTATATGAGTCGGTGGTCGCGATCTCCCCCTGCCGGAATTACCTTTTACTAAAGTTCACGGTTTCTTGGCAGGTAACTACAAGCTGTTCCAGTCGACTCTCCCCAGTTCCCATTAATCCTACATTCTGACATCTCAATATACTTTCTATATACAGAAGACTAGTTAGATACAAAAAAACCTTTCAAACCCTAAATTATTACTTAAGCTTCAACAATGATTCCAACCCATTCTTCTGGCCTTAGTACAAAATGTACAAAGGGTCTCACAACTACTTTTACTAAATAATCATAACTTTCTTCAACATATATTTTTATCCTCCTATATTTCTATTCTATAAAATAACTCTATAAAATCAGATAATCAAACCAATAAAATCAATTGATCTCAACTCTTTAACAAATCGACAACATGGGAACCTCAGAATGTTCAGCAAGGCCAGGTGCAAGGTCCTGCACCTGAGTCAGAGCAAACCCTGGTATCAATACCAGCTAGGAGATGAAGGGATTGAGAACAACCCTGGGGAGGAGGACTTGGGGGTACTGGTGGATGAAAAGCTGGACACGAGCTTGCAATGTGCACTCACAGCCCAGAAAGCCAGACGTGACCTGGCCTGCATCAAAAGAAGCGTGGCCAGCAGGTCCAGGGAGGTGATCCTGCCCCTGTAGTCCTCTTGGGCAAGACCCTACCTGGAATACTGTGTCCGGCTCTGGAGTCCTCAGCACAGGAAAGGCATGGACCTGTTGGAGCAGGTCCAAAGGAGGGCCGCAAAAATGATCAGAGAGATGTAACACCTTTTCCTATGAGGAATGGCTGAAAGAGTTGTGTTTGTTCAGCCTGGAGAAAAGAGGAGGCTCTGGGGATGTGTTATTGCAGCCCTTCAGTACTTAAAGGAAGCTTATAAGGAAGATGGAGACTTTTTAGTAGGGCCTGAGGGTGCTGAGACCTTGGAACAGGTTGTCCAGTGAGGTGGTAGATGCCCTGTCCCTGGAAAATTCAAGGTCAGGTTGGACGGGGCTCTGAACAACCTGATCGAGTTGAAGATGTCCCTGCTCATTGCAGGGGCAGGTTGGACTAGATGACCTTCAAAGGTTTTTCCCAAACCAAGCTGTTCTATGGTTTGTAAGTGTATGCTGTTGAAGGAGTTCTTTTAATAGTTTCAATATCTGAGAGAAAATTATTATGTTGGCTCATCTAGGAAAATGTTTAAGGTGATACTTCCTGATACAGTTCTATTTCAGTGATAGTTTAGGTGCTCAGTGTAGCTCTGGCACACAACAGTCCATGCAGCTCTAAGTGTGGAACTGCTGATTGTGGAACTTCTATTACTATTAAGGAGAGTGAACTTTAATGAACAGAAAAATTATTCTCTTGATAGACATCTGTAATTGGAAATCTCAAGAACTGTATTAACATTTGGAAGCTTAGAATTCATTTTACTGGGTATTAAATAAGAAATTAAATTGATCTTTTAATGTAAAGTTATTTCCTGTAGCTTTAGTTAGTAGCTAACTGCATAATCGTTCATTTTACAGGTGAATTATGGGAAAGTCTGTAATGAAAGTAGAAAAGGACTCAAATTCACAGTGTCTTGTGGCTGTAATCAGGAGTTTGCCTTTGTACCGTATGGCAGTACCATTGCTGTTTATACAGTTTTCACAGGAGAACAAGTAGCTGTGCTTCGAGGACATTATAGTACTGTCAACTGCTGTGTATTTCAACCTAATTTTCAGGTAAGTAAAGTACAAAAAACATTCCAGACAAACTGGAATATTTATGTTGATTGCCAAACCATTTGCACAAAGTGTTAACTTTTCAGGGATGTGACTTAATCAAAGATAGTGACATAAGAGGGAGTTCTGTGGCCTAGGCAAGAAAAGTTTGGTTAAGTTCTTGGGACGACCCTTTCTGTATTGGGTTTCTTCCGCAGTTCATTTTGTCTCACATATATATATTTCAGTATACCTATAGTAATTTTTTTTGGCTTACGTTGTCATTAATAAATCATATGTATTAAGGCTTCTGCCTGTTTTCTCTAAGACTGAAGAGGAGGCATTTGTCTTTCTCTGAGATACCTAGAACTAACCACAGTAAGGTGAAGTGCATTAGTATTGCTGTCAGTACTAAGAGTCTTCTCAAGTACTTTGCTAAGATGATCTTGCTCAAATGCCTGTAGCTATACCAGTCACTGGATCTGTGAACAGTTTGGATGAAGTGTTGAGAACATGTTGAGCTTCTTAAATTAATCTAAGAACATTTCAGTTAAGAAATATCATAGCATTACAGGAATTCATGATGCTGACAGCCTTTTTTTTCTTCTGCCTATTTTTTAATTTTCCTCTCCGGCTGTGATATCTTTTTCTCTTGCAATAAAAGACTTAAGGATAGAAAAGCTTAAGTCATTATGAGCTCTTCAGAACAGATTGTTCTTACGGCTTGTGGTGCAGCAGGAGCAGAGTGAATGTTGGTAGGATTTTAAAGCTGTTACATAGTTGCCCTCAGGTGCTGATATTAGTAGGATTTTAAGGCTCTTGCATAGTTGCCCATAAGTATTGACGATTGTACTTCATGTTCCAGCTCCCCCTTTCTCATCATTTGTTTCTGAAACACCAAGCAAAAATACTTGAGGCAGAAAGGGCACGTGGATATCTTTTCATTACCTCTTATACCTCATAGAAGTCAATCTGGTAGCTGTTGCTTTGGGTACAGTAACTTTGACTGAAAGAATGCTTCCTTGTCACTGAAATGGACTTCACAGAAAATTTTGGACACATTACAGATGGGGCAATGGAGCCCAAGCTAATAAGCCTTTCTTAACTTGGAAAGCAGTTCCGACATGAGTAGGCAGTGAGGTGCTAGGTCCACTGAAAGGTGGAATATTCACATTAAAACCAAGGCATGTCTTTTCTGGACTGTTCTTGACTAGCTTAAAAAGCCCTTTGTGTTTTTAAGAATAGTTTCCCAAATATTGTTAGTGTGTTTCTATTAAGTCATCTTTGGTGGTGTTTTTGATAAACTGAAGAGGTGAGGCTCATTAAATCTCACTGTAAATCAGGTTTTTCAGCCCTGGAAATGCAAACCTCTGTATAATGTCTCTTGGCTTTTAAAATCCTTAGAAAAGAATCACTTGTGAGCATGCACACAAGAACTGCATCTGTCTCTTTAGCTGTAGGTTTATGTTGACAACAACTTCATTTGTTTATCTGTTGTGATTCCTGATTCTCTTTCAGAATCACTGTTTTCCGGAGTTCAGTTCTATATTCTAGAAGTGTGACTGGATTTTCTTGTTCTTTAAATGTTTTGCTTTTAGTTGTGTTCAATTGTTACTCTGATGGAATAACATTACTATAGTCAATGCATCAACACCAAAGGCAGTGGTAGTGTTGACTATTTGTGTTCACACACACTTCTAAATAGCTCATTTATGTCTTGAGACAATTCATCAGTCTTCATGTAATTCCAATAGAAATTATGATTTCCCAGTTAAAACTCATTTTCTAAGAATGCAGTCATGTGTAAAATGCATGGTTAACTGGTTTATTTTACTCTTGCAAGCAATGTTAAATCAATATGTTAAAGTTATTCAAGCTGTGCATTTCTATTTTCAGTTATTAGTTGTAAATAAAATCAGTTTTGCTTGACTAATGGTTTTTATATTCCTGTATCTTAACTCTGTAGTAACTGATCCATGTAATCACCTTTTCCATTGTATCATTCCACTTTTTCTCTGCTGTGCCCCCACCTCCCCCAAATGGCTCGTTGGCTGACTTTCAGCTTTGTAGTATTTCAATACATATTAAAACATAATTAATTTCAGCAAGCCAGAAATTCTTAGACAACTCTTCTAAGTCTCTCTGATGTAAGTTATGTATCTACCAGTGAAATGTATAGCAGATGGCTTTCTAACATTTTTCCTACTTTTACATTTGAAATTAGTACGCTACCTTAATACGAAACAAGGTCTACATCTCTTATGCATAGTTTCTACCGTGTCCATCTAGTAGTGAGTCTCTCTTGTTAAGAGTTTTCTTAATATTAATACTCTTCTGGACTTTTTCTGCTGTCTTTAACCCTGCTTGAGTGATTTTTTTGGCTTTGTCCTACCCTCAAACCCAGTCCTTAGATTTTCTTGCTATTTTTTTCTGTGCTCAAAGCTTCTGATTGATATTGTTGCTGCCAATCATGTTCTTTCTGTTCATTAACTGTATTTTAGTTATCTTTGTTTCACCTTGTAACTGGAATAGACTTTGAAAGGTGCTTTAACATTGTTGTAATTATGTATTAGAGGTAAAAAATGTCTTCTGTTTGCTCAGAGCCATATAATCAATATGATCGCTGACACCCAAGCAACTATTTGCAATCCAATGATATTAGTCTTTATCTGTTCTTATGAGGTCCAAATTAATGAGCAGGTTTATGTGGTGTTTGAGATACCGTGTGGAGCTGTCTGCACAGAATGGTGTAAGATTTGGTTAATGTGTGTATGTATGGCTTTTGACGTACTGAGAATAGAGCCATGAAATCCACTATGTTATTATTGGCCTAAATTGTTCTTACATGAGTATCTCTGTAAAATTAATAAGATGTTAGTCTGCTTGAGTAGGAACAGGTGCAGAATTTTGCCCTTTGGTAAGAGCCATTTATTTAATAGGAGGTCGGTAATTTCAAGGGCGGTGTGGAAGAGGAAATCATTGTGCAATCTTTTAGATAATGTTTACTGTTGGATCTAATACACTAGATATCATTGTGCCATATTAGCTGCTAAAATAATTTACATAAAGAAGACCTACCTTTCCCTTTCAGAAAAAAGAAATGGAGTAAACATGCACAAATAGCAGGTCATAAAATATTAGGTGTGCGTCAGGAAATAGTTTTGCTTCTATATCTCTATATATAGAAGTATCTATAGATACTTCTATTGTTCAAGAAATGCTAGTGACATTTCTGCAAAGGTATTTGGCAAATCCAGTGGTAAGAAAGTTAAATCAGGTTTTATTTTCAATCTTTCCTCAGAGTCTTAAAGCATTGTATTTCCATATATTGTACTATAAACATGCTCTATGCACGTTTACGGTACAATATACATGTATGTCCTATGCTGTACCATAAATATACATGGAGCTCAGTGGCTCTTCTTTTGATTGACTTAAGGTATGAGTCACCATTTCAGCCTGTAATAATTATAATTAATTATAAGTATTACTCAATGCAGTGCATGTTAACTGAAGATACTGCAATGCCAGGATCAGAAAGTGAGACAAGAGGTAATAAAGATTAAACTGAAGTGTACTGATGTCAATGTGACATTATTCAGAAAGAGATTTTGGTGTGGGAAGAGGTTTTAAAGTTCTAGTGACATGCTTTATCCTAGACAGGAGGCCTAAGTAGAGTACTGCTGACAGGATAAAGTGGGATTTGACCTATACCATGGTGTAACTTTGACCTGTCTTCTTTTAAACAAGATATAAGTAGAATGTTTCTCTCATAAAATTCTAAATACTAATCTTATATGTGTTTTATGCATGATGCTTCATGCATGGGACCAGTTTTACAAAAGTGAGTGTGTCAGTTCTCTTGATTAAGATTACCCACATAAATAAATGAGTATTTATAGGAATTAGGCATTAAGTTCCTGCACTAACTGTCAGCATAATTCATGCAGCTCTAGAATTAAATATACATAACAGAGGAGACTTTTTGCAAAGACAGAGCTGTGACTTATTGCGCTTCTGTTGAATCAATGTATCAATAATGTGCATATATGCACAGTGTTGCTAGTTCAAGTGTAAAAGCCAACACGCTTAAAGCAAGGCTTTCATATTGTCAGCCTGAATACAGAAAAAATACTTCATGTTTCACTCAGGCAGTCAGAAAATGTGGCGATACTTAAGTGTTTTCAGACATTTCATATAATATGCAGGAGTATGATTTGAGACTGAAGGCATATGAGAATATTTTTATGTGAATTCATTTAAATAGCGATTTGGAAGATAGAAGCATTATTAGTACAAAGTCTACTCCAAAGCTGGTGCAGTATTTCTCATTAGCAAAATTTCCTCACTTTAAACTGACAGAGAAGTCTGTATTTCCTTTAATAAAGACTGAAGAAAACTAAGCTATTTTTGACTATTAGCCGTTTGGTGTAGAAACTGTTTATTTCCATGTGTTTGCAGGGTGCCTTGCACAATGGGATCTCATTCTTTAGTCATTACCATAATAAATAAGAGTTATTTATATTAAAAATAATAAATCAGTCTTTCTGATCTCTGCCTTCCCAACAGGATACAGGCTTCAAATTGTTCTTTATTTGTTCTTTTCCTTCCTTAGGCATACTGAAACTAAATTTACTTAATACTACTTTGTTCCATACATATGCACTTTTCTAACATGTATTACTAGATGCTTTTGAGTTCCTTCATATTTTTTAATAATAATAAAAATTTTTTTCCCTTTTTCTTTTTTCTTCTCTATTGAACATAAATCATCTCTTAAGCTTTCTAACTGTTAGAATAGGTGTCTTTTCAGGAGATGTGAAAGGAAAGAAGAAAAAACAATAACATTAATTTAAATGTGGGTAGTGCTGTTTTGGTGACCAGTCTGGGAAAAATATAAAAACTTACTTGGTTTCCATATTATTTAAAATAATGTTTATCAAGGTTATGTTACAAGTTAGAAATTTTATATTTTTCTTTGTTTTTAACCAGTATCTCATACACGTTTTTCACCCAACATTGTGTCTATGTCACTATTTAGTAAATTTGTGTAGAAGTTAATTTTTGTTTGTTTTTTTTAAAGGAACTCTATAGTGGTAGCAAAGATTGCAATATCCTTGCATGGATACCAGCTCTTCGAGAGCCAGTTAATGATTACGTTTCTGAAAAGGTAATGAATTTGTGAGTTTGAATTATACTTCTTATGGCTGTTATACTTGAGAAGGTGGTGTTGAAATTGAATATGAAGTATGTGTTTCACCATCAAAATTTTTAACAATTCTGAGAAGAATCACCTATTGCTTCTGTGCAATCTTTTTATTGTTGTGGGGTTTCAAGAGGACGTTTTCTTCCATAGTCTAGTAAAATCTTCTGCAGAATTCTAGCTTCTCACTTAATTAAAAGTAGTACTTGCCATTTGTCTATCAGTCTTTCAGCTTCTATAGTTTCCTTAATTTCCAAACTGGTTTTCTGATTTATGCCATTGTGGAATTGGATAGGTGCCAAATACTGTATTTTAAATTGTTCAAGAATATACTGTGCATTAAACAGTAAGATTGGGGATGCCACACTCCATACCCAAATATTTGTGATGCAGAAATATAATGGAGAAGGTTCTAAATGAGCTTATTTTAGTATCTTTGGCAAGACATTAAGGCTGTTGCAGGGAAGTTCATATGTTGCAATTTTCGAAGAGAGTACTTTCCTCTCTCTCAGTATTAGAGCTGGGCAACAAACATTTCAGTGAACAGTTTGAGAGGAAAAAATCCTAGATTTTAGGGAACTGAAACCATTCACAGAATCGAAGTTTGGCAAACTGTAATAATGTTAAAGAATCAGGATATACTAATGTTTTAACTTATAGCATACAAAAGTTCCACTTTTCAAAATTTCTGAAATCTTCCATTTTGGATGGTGAAAGTATAAGAAATGTACATTTTTTATAACATTTGCTTTGCTTTAAGACAACTGATTTATAAACTATCCTACACTTAAGCAAAGAAAAAAGTGGCTTCACTAGTTAGATACCCTAAGCTCAAAATGTATTTAGTTTACCTGAAGTAAACATTTTTTTTCTGTAAGTGAGAATTCTGATGTCTGCACATTGTTTTTTCATAGTCTGAAAACTAAAAACCCACAGGATTATGTACCCAGCTCTGATTAGAACTGCCCCTTTAAATTTGACATGGTGGAGATATGTGATATGTGCCATTGTTTTAAAATCTGTTAAGCTACAGCTGCTGTTTACCAATGTTGAAAGGAGCAGTTCTGCTGTCCACAGGCCACTGGTTTCTGCTCCCTCTCAAGTGCTAGAACAGCCATTTGAGCACCTATATGACCAGAATCTGAATCCAGGATAGAAATAAACAAGAATTTTTTTTTTATCCTGAGTCTCTGTGATACAGTGCACTGCATAGCTGCACAAATCCTTTAGCTTGACCCTAAGGAGATGGCGGAGAGAAATATTTGTTGGAAGTGGATAGAGGCCAGGACTACTTGAGACAGTAGTGCTCAGTTAAGGAAATCATGAATTAAAATCAATGACTCAAAACAAACACAGTAATGTCCCTCTGTTATATTTTATATCAGACATTTGTAAAGCTTCGAGTCAGTGCTCCAGATATTTTTTTGTGAAATTTGAGTTAGAGTACTACTTTTTTTCATAATTTATTCTGTCTCTAATCTGTATAATGGCTAAAGAAGTGGTTAAAAAAGTCCAGTACCCATGAGAGACAGAATAGTTTGTCTGCATATAGTAATTTAAGGAATGCTGTTAGCATTGCCCTTATTTGACTTTAGTATTTTTAATTAAGCAAACCACTGAGAGAATTTTTATTTTTTTTTTAGTCTCTGCCTCAACAGCATTTAAACCCAGCATATGAAGACGCATGGAGCAGCAGTGATGAAGGCTGAATTTCAGTTATGTGCTGGCATAAAATTGACATTCAGGCACTGTGTTTACAGCCTTTATCTGCAGAACTGGGATATTGTTGGATTTATTATGACTGGATTTTTGGTACAGTTCTGTTAGAGCAAGGTCTTTCAGAAATAAGTTTCCATTGTTCTCTGTTCTTTCACAGTTTCAGTTCTCTAACTGTTAGTTAAATCTAGAGGATTACTTTTTCATACTTACTGACTTTCATACTTACAGTTACACATTGATACTTTATTAATTGTTGAACAGCTGATAAAGGAAAAATAAAAGCCCTTGGGACCAGTTAATACTGCATTATTTCTGATACCGCTAATAGATAAGTCAACCTTTCACTTCCAAGAGACATGATACACAGGATTTTGCCTGAAAGAGGACTAGCTCAGGGATACTTCCAAGTTATTTTTTTCAGTGTCTAGATGGAACAGACTGCATCCATTTTCAAGTGCTTATGTGCTGTGAGAGCCTGTAACAGGATTTTATGCCTGCTCTTTTCCATTTTCAGTTTTGTGTAAGTTTTTCCATAGGTGTAGTATTTAGTTCAAAAGGAGGTGCAACAGGGATCACCTATTCAAGTATATGGTGACCCCATCAACTAATATCTGAATCTTAGTCCCAGGAAGTTAAGAATATAAACCAGTTTAATTAGAGTTTTTGTTGCTCCTGTTAGCAGGTTTTTAAGATCAGTCTTCTATGTATGAATCTCACACTTCCCTAGCCAATGTGAAGAATTCCTGGACAGAAACTGGCCTGAAGTACAGTACAAGGCAGAGTGGATCACATGTCAAGGTAGAAGTACTGAATGCACTTCTTCAAAACGTTTCACCTGAATTTGTGATCTTGATGCCTGCTCTGTTTTGAAAGGCAGGAGCTTTGTGGGGTTATTGTATCATCTCAATCGCTGATTTGTGCTTCAGACATAGTACAGTCACCAGGCTGAGAGCTGAGGTAGAGGTTCCCATCAGATTTAGATGCAGCTGTATAGAGGAGAAATTCCTTCCAAAGCAGAGCAGATACTAAGATACTAGGACCACACATTCAGACAAAATGAAAAAATATTGTATAATTAAATGAAAGATAATATAATCTTTGTGTACTGTATTATTTCTCTGATTAGTATACAATTTAGAATTAAATCACTGTGCTTCTGTATTTTAATATCTATACAAAATATAGGCTGTCAGTTTCTGTATCAATCTATAGTCTAGCATTGTAAACTGTTATGAAGTGAGGAGTGGGCATATCAAGGGAATGTTGTAATTAAACAAACTTCATATGTAGTGCGTGGCTGCTGGGAGAGACCCACTATTAAGTGGATACCTGCAGGGTGGAAGACTTTCAGAAGTTCCAGCTGAAGTTAAAGACCAGCTTGATACTGTCACTTTACAAAACAGAAAAGAGAATTTTCTATTTTTTCCCTCTGAAAATTTACAAATGAAAATTGTAGTTTTCATTACTTATGGTGGCTCTTCCTTCTAAAATTGGAAAAACTGGGGAACAGATTTGAAGAAAGACTACACATTTTGATTGTCTTAAAGATTACTTTTTTGCGTGTTACAATTGTGCATATTGTTTGCATATGCCAGCCGCAGTGCATGTATTTGAATTTCTAAAAATGTGCTCGTTAACTAAGATTTTCACTTTGGTTACTATGATTTATCAAAGAATAAATGCATTACATTTTTCAATAAAATTTTCACCTGTTATATGCCTATAAATGGTGTTGATTTTGATACAAACAAACCCATCAAAACCCCCACCAGCTTTATGGTGGACTAGGAATAGTATATAAAAAAAAGGAGAGGTAGAAAAATTACATTAACAAAAGTGAGAAAACATAAAAATTAAACCCATAAATAAGAATGTTGCATTAATTCTCTTGGTTTTTTTGAATGGCCTTTGTCAAATGAGTTCCCTTTTCTGTGCTTTGAGTACAAAATTATTGAGATTGGAAGGGATCACTGGAGATAATTTAGTCCAACCTCCCTGCTTAAAGCAGTCACCTAAAGTAGGTTGCTCAGGCTTGTGTCCAGTTGAGCTTTGAGTACCTCTACAATATACAAACCTGTTCCAGTGTTCGAGCATTCTTAGAATAAAAGTTTCTTCTTAGATTTGAATGGAGTTTTCTGTATTTCAGTTTGCACCCATTGCATCTTGCCCCATTGCTGGATACCACTGAGAAGAGTGACTTCCTCCTCTTTATTGTCCCTTCCCCTGGCTTCATTAGGTATTTCTATGCATTGGTGAGATCCCTCTGAGCCTTTTCTTCTCCAGGTGGAGAAGTCCCAGCTCTTTCAGCTTTTTCTCATAGGAATGATCACAAACCTCAGACTGTTGACAGTGGTCTTCCTAATGCAATCCAGGGTGCTGTTGGCCTTCTTTGCTGCAAGGGCACATTGCTGGCTTATGATTCCTTTAGTGTCCACCAAGAGTGCTGGATCCTTTTCCACAAAGCTGCTTTCCAGCAGGTTGGTTCCCTGGCCTGTTCTGGTCCACGGGTTTTTTCTTTCTTGGGTGCAGGATTTGACATTTGCCTTTATTGAACATCACAAGATTCCTGTTTGCCTGTTTCTCCAGTCTGGTGAGGTCCTTCTGAACGGTGGTGGCACAATCATCTGGCATATCAAACATTCTTCCCAGTCTTGTATTGCCTGCAGACTTTTTGAAGGCACATTCTGTTCTATCATGAAGGTCATTAATGAAGATGTTAAACAGGACAGGATCTAGTATTGACCCCTAGTGACTGGCCTCCAACTGGACTTTATGCCACTGATCACAACCGTCAGGGCCTGGCCCTTCAACCATTTTTTGATCTCACTGTCCGCTTGCCTAGTTTGTACTATGTCAGCTTATCTATAAGGGTGTTTTGGGAGACTGTCCAGAGCCTGGCTGAAGTAAAAGTACACATCATCCATTGTTCTCCACTTATCCACCAAGCTCAGTGTCATGTTACAGAAGGCTGTCGGGTTGGTCAGGCATGGTTTTCTCTTCATAATCTATGCTGACTGCTACCTTCTTTATGTCTGGAAGTGGTTTCCAGGATTATTTGGTACATCAGCTTCCCAGGGATGGAGGTGAAGTTGATTGACCTCTCTTTTCTGGATCTTCCTTCTTTTCAAGGTCACCTTGGCTTTCTTCCAGTCCTCAGAAACCTCTTCTGCTCACTGTGACCTTTCAAAGGTAATTGAGAATGATCCTGAATGGCATCTGCCAGTTGTGGGTGCGTCCACTCAAGCACTATGGACTTTTGTATGTCCAGGTTGTGTAAGTGTTGCCTAACTGATCCTCCTTCACCAAGGCTACGCTTTCCTTGCTCCAGACTTTCTAGTAGTCTCAGGGACCTGGGGCTGGTAAAGTCCAGTCTTGCCACTGAAGACTGTGGTGAGGAATCAGTGAGAATCTCAGCCTTTTCTGTGTCCTTTGTCTCCAGTTCCCCTGCCCTGTTTAGCAGTGGGCCCACATTGTCCATAGTCTTCCTTTTACTGCTGATATACCTGTAGGTTTTAGTTTTGCTTTTCATATTCCTCGCCAGATTTAACTTTCCAGCTTTATTTCCTGCATGTGGGAATGGACTCTCCTTTAAAATCAGCCAGTTTTCCTGCACCCTGCTTCTCATCAGGGCTATATCCCATGGAATTCTTCCAGATAGAACCCTAAATAGGGACCTATCTGGAAATGTGGAAACTTTCCTCTATACTTTTATGGGGCTCATTTTCAATACTATTCCTGAGTAACTGCTTGCATATGAGTTTTGTGTAAGTTGCACCGTGAATGCAATGTGGGATTTAGCTCAGGAAGAGGTGGGCTGGGAATTATTTGTCCAAGTATCTATCCACCCAGACACCTTTTGGTTTAGTGTCTGAAGCTATCCCAAACAGTTGAAAATAGAAATAAGTTGCCTTGGAGGTTTATTGTTCCTACTGACAGCTAGCGTCTTTTGCACAGGAATCTTTCCAAATTTGTATCGGAATATGTAGAGAAGTGCTTTCATCTTTTCAGGCCATTCCAGGAATTGACTGTTGCTTAGAAGACTTGCTTTGCCTGCCAAAGCAGAGATTTTTATTTGAGCTTGATACAGCAGGTACCAAAAGAGGGAAAATATTTTATTTGTTCTTACAAGAGATCAAAGAATTTCCTTTCCCTTCTAGCCTAAGGAAACAATGGATGTGGGAGTCAGTCTGAGCCAGCCCAGCTTGAAGAAATCCAGAGAGCCTAAGACAAGCCTCCTTCAGCTTGAGTGAAAGTTTAGTTCTATAGAGACACTAAGGTAGGACTCTGATTATTTATGTCTAGGTTATGATGCTCAGAAAGAATCTGGTATTGAGATATCAAAGCAGAAACCTGTTTCTTTTTTTCCTCCTGTACCCAGACCTGGAAGAATGCATTAGCATATGAGAATTCAAATACGGTTAAGTCCCAAGTAGTGGGAAGAACAAGTTAACACCATGAGTTTACCTCCCTGCGCCTTTTTCTCTATCCCAAATATACTCACTCGTAACCCACAGGCTGATGAGACTAAAGATACACAGATTTGTTTGCCACCTTTTTTTGGGGGGGGTTTAGTTAGACCAGACTTCTCACTGTGCAAGACAACTGTTTTTTTTTTTTTAAATGAGTTCCTCATTTGCTCAACCAGTTTAGGGACTAGAATTTAAGGCCCCTGTCATTGTAAAGCTGAAAAATTCTTAGATTTGGGAACATCAGTAGAATTGACTGTTACATTTTTTTTTCTCTTATGTTTAGCCTTGTGTTGTAGTCCTTATCCTACCTTGAATGGAGATACAGGAAGATACATATGTATACACACACACATATATATATCCACACAAGATACAGATATATTTAAAATACCACTGCTTTGGCACTTAGAGGATAATTCTTGTGTTTTCTTCCTACCTCATTTTTTAATGCAGGGAAAAGTCTGGTGCATAAAGTTGAAAATTGTAGGCTCTTCAGTGCATATTGGCCTAGGATCTGCCACAATGAATGGGTAAGCCTACTCTTAGCTTAGTACAAGTGATGTATATGATACAAGTGATAGTCAAATAGGCATAACAGTTAAACCATGGGAACTGTCTAGATAAATACATAAAATATATAAAACATAGGCACTAACATGGTTAAAGTAGTCCATTAGAAAAAAAGAACTTGAACATTGGCCATGTGCTTAGCCATTAAGGTGTATGTTGAGGTTTGGCACCTGAGAGTTGTTCTTGAAGGCAGTGTATTGGTTTCAGTGGACAGCGGTTAATGCTTTCAATACTCAACAAAAGTATGTAAAATATACTGATAAAGTCCTTTTGTGTGTTTAAAGCTGAGTTATGAAATGGACATGCCTTCTTCCATCTCCCTTTGTTGTTTGGTTTTTTTAGTGTATTCCATAGAAACAGTGGGAATGGAGGATAAAGGGATGACTGACTGGCCAGGAATTCAGGCAGCTGTATAACTATTCCCCACATCTTCATCCCTTCTAATATCTGTGTGCTGTGTAGTCAGCCTTACCCACCAGCCCACACAATCTGCCAAGATGACACCTAACCGATGTCATCCACCACGCTGGCAACCCTTAACCACGCCCAGTCCTGCCAAGTTGCATGAAGCTCAAGAGACTCAAAAAAAAATATATTTGTGGCTGTTAAGGCAGCTTTCTATTTACATATGAAATAATTTTTTAATTGCATAGGCATACAGCTTTGTTCTTAATACTCATTTTATCACCGTTTCCTTTCAAATTAAGGCAGAAAGAAACCAGGATATTTTTAGTTATGAATTTTAACTTTTTGCTAAGGAGGAGACTTTCTTTCATTCCCTGAGGTCTGTACACTTGGAAGACTACAAATCCACCCTTTTCTTGCAGCTATGGGACAAGAGATGCTTCTGCAATCCTAAACAGGTTTTGTAGTAAATTTCCTCATGCCAAATTGCAGATTAACATCAGCAGTTTAAATCAGTCTAACCAGTTATTTTTGCAGCCGTATGTTTGTAATCTAGAGTAACATGTTTAAGCAAGAATAGGGTAATGTTTTCAGCAACAAAAATAATATACGTTTGTTTAATACAAAATAGGTTAACATGGGGGACAGAGAAAGGGGATGTTACTAAAACATTATTTTGCTGCTCTCAGCAGCTGCATTTGAAAGGCAGTGAGCATTTTCCACTTCTATTGACTACAAAGCATTTATTTAACAGGATACTCGGTTTGTATTAGTTACAGGTCTTACCCTCCAACAGAATTACTAAAACATTCTAAGAAAACTTGGAATCATATTTTTAAGGTTAGGTCAAAAAAACGTGTTCATAATAAATTAAGAAATGCATTATGCTCTTGCTGGAGATCATTGGCAAGAGAGAGCTTGCATCTGGTAGCCAGCCAGTTCCATTTGTATTTAAAATTTAAAGTTGATTCTTAATCGTCTCTGTTAGTAGTTTAGGATGGCCTCTGAAGAAACTGTAGCTATCAGTGCCTGCCTGCCATGTTGTACTTTCATCCATGCAAATACATCTTGGTCTGTACGCTGGATCTTTAACCTGTGGGTGCCATTTTAAGAAAGAGGGTTACTCTAGGGAACAGAAAGAGGAAAATGAGAATCCTTTCCTCTAACTTAGGGAACATCTATTCTGCAGGCAGCAGCATAATACAGAGCTGTTAACTCTAGTTTAAACTGAGCAACCCCACAAGAAGCTAATGTGCCTTGCTGGGACGCTGCATCAACTCACCTATATGGAGTTTAACATTTCCACAGCTAGACCATGTTATTACTGTGTTAATACTCTTCTTCCTTATTTTCTGTAGACACCTGTGTCAGTAGGGCTCAATGAATGCAGCAGTTTGGGGAGCCGTGTTTCCTATGATAAAAGATAAAATCAGTAGGTGTGTGGAAGCGTATACATATGTAAAGTTCTCATGTTTTGTGGCAGTCAGTAGGGAGTGTCTCACGTTGCTCAACAGTTAATTACTGTTGCTGTCGCCTCCTACACTGTTCTGTAACACCTCAGGAAATCGGCTGATTAAGATTCTCATGCTAGCAAACATGAGAAAAATGTTTTGGGACTTTATAAAATAGTAGATTTGAATGGAGCTCTTTTCATTTGCCTCAGTAGTTCTTCCAGGTGGAGTATATGGCCCAGAGAATATATTTTTGTACCTGCATCATGGATTACAGCTTATGTGAGTTGAAGCTAGTCATCTTAAGTCTGATGCTGTTCTGTGGTTTTGCACTGCCACTAGTGCAACAGGAACCTTTTACTGAGGAGTTCTTCTGCACATCTTCTGTGGGAAATTGTCACATTTGGCATTTACTTGGAGAGTATTGCATGTTCTTAGGTAGTGCATAAATTATTTCCCAAGGGAAAAAAAATACATCTTTAGAGTTGCGTGGAACTTTGCCATCTGAGTGCTATTCGTCATTGTTTATGAAGTAAGTTTCCAGAACATTTATTTGTTTTGCAGACAGCAGTATACCTGAGGGCCTAAATGAATGTTTGAAACAGCTACTTCATCCTGTTCTGCCACTATGGATAACTTAAAGTTTAGGTTGACTAATGAAGTATATCAAAGTAATTTAAATAGCACTCAGCGATGAGCTACTATATTAAACGTAGATACCTGTGAGACATGCAGAACTTTGGTTATAAGAATTATATTGCTGCTTATCAGAATTCCCCTGTGCTGGATTATAGGCTTCGGTACTTGAGAAGGCTTGCTCTGTGTACCCTAAACATATATACAGTCTCAGTGGTACATCTCGCATCAGTAGGAAGGCTTATTGTATATTCCAGTAGCCTTGAAAACTGTGCCTGCAGAGTTGTTTTCCCCTGCCAGAGAGAGGAAAAGGGATGCAAGTCAAAGGATGAAAAGTGGTCCAGTAATTCACAAGACTGCTCAAGCATTAAGCTTGACAGGCACAAGAAAAATAAAGATAAGAGTGTCGTGGTTTAACCCCGGCTGGCAGCTAAGCACCACACAGCTGCTCACTCATTCCCCACCCCCTGCAGTGAGATGGGAGTTTGAAGAGTGGAAGTGAGAAAACTCATGGGTTAAGAACAGTTTAATAATTGAAATAATAATAATAACAACAACAACAACAATAGTAATGAAAACAAAGAGTGAGAAACAAAACCCAAGAAAGACAAGTGATGCAAATGAAAACAATTGCTCACCACCAACCAACCAATGCCCAGCCAGTCCTCAAACAGTGGCCCCCCTGCCAACCTTCCCCCTAGTTTTATTGCTTTTTCTTATTGCTAAGCATGACACTGTAAGGTATGGAATATCCCTTTGGTCAGTTGGGGTCAGATGTCTCGGCTGTGTCCACTCCCAACTTTTTGTGCACCCACAGCCTACTCACTGATGGGGCAATGTGAGGAGCAGAAAAGGTTTTGATGCTGTGTAAGCACTGCTCAGCTGTAACTAAACCATCCCTGTATTCTCAATACTGTTTCCAGCACAAATCCAGAACATAGCTCCTACCAGCTATGAAGAAAATCAACTCTACCCCAGCCAAAACCAGCACATAGAGAAAGGAAACAAAGGAGCCATTCCGGTTTATCGAAGGAAAGGTAGAGCCCCACTTGTGCACCAAGATGCACAGGGTATGCATGTTCGACAGTCCTTCATGCTGCAGTGGTGCATCACCAAGGCCGGTGCTCACTTCTGTGGCGCCCTGATCTCCCAAACCCTGGCGTGAAGGTCCTGCTCCACATGGGCCAGTCCGCAGGAGCTACAAAAGCAGTGGCTTTCACACCGGTCCATCTTCTATCTCCATTGTTTTACTAACGATCAATTAAACATAGATGTTTCATGGTCCCCAGCTCCTACCCTCTCTCCTCAGAAGGCTGCTCATAATCGTTGCTGTTAATTTGCATCTCATTTCTCTGCTGCACACAGCTTTCCAAGCCAGGGCTTAATCCTGGCCTGTCTCTACACTGAAGTCCTCAACCCTTTACTCAGCCAGTATTATTAGTCAGGATCTTCTGCTTGAAACTGGTAGTTCTGCTTGCTTTTGAAACACCAGCCAACCTCTCTGGGCAGTCCTTAGGCCTGTCCTCTGCTTCCTTCTCCATTTCCATTTGGCTGGCATGGCTATGTGCTTAGGTGCATACAGTGGTTTGCCAGTTCAGGTAGTGTTTTGAGCAGAAGAACGCAAGAGCTTTGATCTGAAAGCCATTTGGTTATGTTAAAGCAGAACTGTACTCAAAGAGTAAGGAGAATGGGAGGGAGGTTTCATTAGCTTTTTTGTAACCCCATGTTAACGTACATGCAGTTTCTGGAATAATATTAGCTGTTTGTTAACTCACTTGGACCCAGTGCAATATTTTTATATGAAGAAGCAGCTCATTAGTTCCCATACGTGCAGCATTTGTTCATTAAAGTTGGTAGAAAAGAGTTGTCTTGAAAACCTGGCATTTAAATGTTATTTTCATTTTCTAATTGACCTGTGTTCATCTTTATTTTACCCAGTCACCTGCTTCTTAAAATCTTAGAGTCATTAACAAAAGTGATCATATAAATGTTTGGAGTCTGGTTTATCTAAAAGGAGACTTAGTTAAATAAAAGTACAGCAGAAGTAGTGAAGAAATCTTTGAAAATCAGCAGCACTACTAGCTGCCATATTAAAGTATTTCTCAGGTTGATAACTTTGTGCAATATAAAACAGCTTCCAGCTTGTTTATCCTCAGTTGTAGATGCTAATTCTCTGTGATCTTTACCCAAATTCACGTTTTTGCTCTTCTTCCCATCATTTCTTAAACATCATTCCACTAGTCCAAACCAAATTACTTAATTTTTCCTAGAATGTTCTCACTGCCTTGTCTTCTGTCACCTTATCTAAGACCAGCAGCTTCCATGATACAGAGCTACAAGCTCTGCTCCATCCAGAACTGAGATATTACCACTTTTCCTGTATAACTATTCATAAAATCTGGCCTAACCTTTGTTTTGTGCCCAGGGTCCACTAACTTTCATTCCTTCACCTCCCATCTTGATAGCTTCCTCTTCAGTTACTCCCACATTTGCAGTCTGCCACCTATTTAATGAAAGGAGCCACGAATTTTAAAATTCCTATGCTGAGATCTAGCTATTTTCTTTTTACCTTTTCTTTTTTGGCTTCTTTTTGCCTTCACTTTTATTGCCCCAACATATCACCTCTTTAAATTACCTTCCTTTCTCTTCAGTACATTTCATAATTCTTACCTAGCCTGCCTGCATAAGCTTCATTCATTTACTCTTCCATCAACTATCTGCACCCTTTTTACTACCTTACTCCAAGCTGGTCTGCTCAGGGTGTAACTTTTCACTCTTACCAAATTTCAAGACTCACTTCTATCGCTGTGTCTTTAGAAGATAAGCCAGACATTTATTTTTGGTTACCTCTTAAATATTCATGAGGTGTTTGCATTGTGCTTTCAGCTGCAACCCATGCTGTCCCATTGTCCTTGCTGTCCCAGGCCATCCTTAACCCAGAAAATGGACAAATGACCATACCTGACAAACATTGGACCTTGCTGCTTTTGCATGGTAACATCATTCATTCCTCTCCCTTTCTGCTGTCTTAAAGCTTTAACCCCTTCATTGTACCCAGACTCACATCACTTGATACTGTAACACAGGTATATTAAACATATGAATGATTTAATATAGGGGGTAAACATTCATCTAACATTAGCAGAAAAAAGAAAAGTGTTTTATTATGTCCACAGGTGTATTCTAAATTATTACAGGATAACCAAGGATTAACCAGGAAATACAGGGAATATCTCTGGTACGTTTCATTACAGTGACTTGGCAGAGATGTTCAACTCTCTTAAAAGCTCTTGTCAAAACTGCTTTGAGGAAAATAACAGTTCTCCCAAATCTCATAAAGTCTGAACTCATGCTGCACAAAGCAGAGATTTCCTTTTCTTGGACTCTGCAAAAATCTGCAAGTAAGTACATACTCTGTATTATTCCAAATCTACCCAATATTATCCCGCTCAGAGCTACCACCTATTCAAGAAGACAAGGGTGTTACCAGAGATGAAAAGTCAGGGACAGTCAGCAGAAAGAGCCCTGTTTGTGTCTCTGCCTTCCTGGGCTGCACCACAGCAGCCACCAGAGTCTGCAGCCTTTGAGCCCCTCAGGGCCCTTAAGTTAAAGACAGGCCAAGCAGGCACAGGGATGTCCTTTGCAGTTGGGTGAGGGTTCAAAACAGTTAAAATTAACTTTGCCATGCCTTTCCTCATGTGCCAAAAAGGAAAGCTCTGGTGCAGAACTGGACATGAAAATCCTGCTATGTCTTGGCAGAGCCAAATCCAGCATAATGGAAGGAGTTTGAAGGGGAACTCCCCTGCTTTGTCTACTTGGTTTATTGCTCTTCTGTTTTTCTGTCTCCTCAGTCTCCCTTTTATGTTACTTAGACCATTCTCACCCTCCCCACCTTTCTTTGTAGCCTGTTTGGAAAAATAAGGTGTTTTCTTAGGAACTCTAATCTAAAAGCCTTTTAATTGTTAAAGATTAACCTTTAAAGCATCTGTGGAAAAACACATTTCCCTAACACTTGACTCCAGCCTGCTGCATTCTGAAACTCAGCTATTAATAATGCTTCAATAGCTTGTTCACCTTGACAGGTTGACAAGAAGACAAGCGCAGATCCTATGTAGAAAATACACAAATGCAGGCTACAGCCATATGCCTGGATGGGGAGCCACAAACACCTCTAACTGCGAGCAAGTCAGTGTAAGCACCTGTCTTTCAGTGGCACGATATTTTGGTGGATTTGATTTTGATGAAGCTTTCTAGGGAGTTTTCTGAGAGCTGGGTGCTTTCAGAGTGGGAGACAGGAGGGTTGCACATGTACCTGTGCACAGAGGAAGAAGAGTGAATGCACTAAATCAGGCCCATGTGGAGGACACCAAACAAAAAAAGAGCTTTTTAGAGAGGTTGATGTACATATGCAGCTGCAAAAGCAAAGCTCTGAAATTCCCATTTCAGAGCACACAGCATGCTTCAGGTTAGAAAACTTAATGCTATGGCACTGGTGGGAATTTTCAAAAAGGTATCAATAGATGTTGAATTTGGGGGCCAAAAGTGGTCTAAGTGCTCAAAACTATAACTTTATCTGGATTTCCCTATAAGATTAATATGTATTTGAACCTTTCCTTTATACAAGGTGATCAAAAGCAGTTTCCAATGTCATTAAGAGGTTTCCTACACAGCATTTTGTTTAGTCCCTTTTCAGTGATATTGAAATATTTGTTTCTACCTCACCATAAAATCATGGTAGAAGCCATTTCACTGTTTAGATTGAATTAGCTAAGGTCTTTGTAAAGAAAGAGTATAAGGCAAACTAGACTGACAAATTTCTTTTTTTTCAGGAATTTCAGTGAAATTTCAAATGGCTTTTTAATTTCCACCTTAAAAATAGAAGTAATTAGGTTTATTATAAATTAATTTCTATTTGGAAGCATCTAGGTCCTCTAGCAAAATCAAAGACAAAACATACTAGGACAGGAATTCACCCAACTGATAACCAAAGAGTGGGAGAAAGGGAATGATGTTGGCTTTTCCCAGTTATTTCTTTTTAATTGTGTTTTTATTGTTGTTATTACATTAACTGGTAACATCAGCATTCTCTGCTATTTGCAAAATCTTAGACCAGAAGGATCAGAGGGCATGTTCTGACAAAGAGCACTAATTCTTGTGTGGCTTAATATATGTAAGTACTGCCACCAGAAGAAACAAACAACATACTTGATGGTAACTTCTGGTTTCCTCATCTTCAGTATATGACAAAGAGACAAGCTGCCTTAAAAATGGTATAAGAGAATTGTAAGCAGTAGTAATTTAGTTTGTTCTTTATGTCACAATGACACATCTTTCCAGAGAGATTTCAGCTGCATTCATATGTATGAGCTTGTGTAGCCTTTGAAATCTTTTATGCATGTAGAACTCATTATAAACAATAAAGACCAAGATCAATCCAAGGGCAGCCTGAAGACAAGAGCCTGAAAGGTCTCTGAAAATCTTGACATAAGTTTAAAATTTCCACTCTGTCCTCTTACTCTCTTCACATGTCTCATTAGAAAAGGTGAGGACAATAACAGTTCGCCTCAGGCACAGTAAGTCCTTGAATAAGACAATAGTTGTCAGTAAGGAAAAAGAGTGGGGGAGAACGCTTCAGAGTATTCTGTAGAAATACTTGAGAAGCCATGTTAGAATCACAGAAGTCAACCAGTAGCTTCAGTTAATAGTTTTCTACTACCCAGTGGTTAAGCTTTGAAGAGAAACTACTGGTTTCTAAGAATACAGAACTCTTCCTATGCTCTGTCTAAAAGTCATGGGTTTATGTGTTTGTGGCTGTCAAACAGAGGACCTCAGGTGCAAACCTGGTCTCTGAATATAGGTCTTGCAGACCTCACCCAAGGTTTAGCCCCAGAATTTCTGCAGGTGAAGAACATTAGACTATGTATTATTTCATAGTTACATGCTGTAGACTAATGCAGAAGTAACAATACATTGAATAGTAAAACCCAAGGAAGTGTAAGCTTTTTATTGAAATGCTGTGTTTTTTAAGTAAAATTCAACACACTGTAAAGAGTTGCATTAATTTCAGCCAGTCTCTGAGCTGTTCTTATAATTTGTTACTCTGCCTCTGGCTGCTCTAAAGTGGTTGTAAAGGCATGTCAAAATGGGTGGAGATATGAAAACAAGTACCCTTAGTTTTTTCTCGGCTCCCACCCACACCTAAGATTCAAGTAACACTGTGCCATCTGATATGAAGCCATACAACTTTCACTCTTGATCTACTTAAATTCTCAGCCCCAACAGTACAGAAACAGCAGGAGGGAAAGAAAGACAGCACCTACAATGAAGCACACTGTAGGACGTGATGCTGTTTCACACAGTTGCCTAACATGTCCCCAGAGGCAGCTGTTGAAGATCACAGAATGGTTGGGGTTAGAAGGGACCCCTGGAGATCATCTTGTCCAACCCCCTGCTAAAGCAGGTTCACTTGCAGCAGGTTGCACAGAATTGTGTCCAGGCAGGTTTTCAGGGTCTCCAGAGAAGATTCCACAACATTTCTGGGCTGCCTGTTCCAGTGCTCGGTTACTCTGAAAGTAAAGAAGTTCTGCCTTACATTCAGATGGAACCTCCTCTGTTGCAGTTTGTGCCCATTGCCTCTTGTCCTGTCACCGGGCACCACTGAAAAGAGTCTGGCCCCAGCCACTTGACACTGCATGGAAGATATTTGTGGACATTGATAAGGTCCCCTCTCAGTCTTCTCTTCTCCAGGCGAAGCAGGCCCAGGTCCCTCAGCCTTTCCTCAGAAGGGAGATGCTCCAGCCCCCTCACCATCTCTGTAGCCCTCCCTGGACCCTCTCCAGTAGTTCCCTGTCCCTCTTGAACTGGGGAGCCCAGAACTGGACCACAGCACTCCAGGTGCTGCCTCACCAGGGCAGAGCAGAGGGGGAGGATCACCTCCCTCGACCTGCTGGCCACGTTCCCCTAATGCCCCCCAGGATCCCACTGGCCGCCTTGGCCACCAGGGCACACTGCTGGCTCATGGGCACCTTGCTGTGCTCCAGCACTCCCAGGCCCTTCTCCGCAGAGCTGCCTTCCAGCAGGTCAGCCCCAGCCTGTGCTGGTGCGTGGGGTTGTCCCTCCCCAGGTGCAGGACCCTACACTTGCCTCTGCTGAACTTCATCAGGTTCCTCCCCACCCAACTCTCCAGCCTGTCCAGGTCTCGCTGAATGGCAGCGCAGCCTGCTGGGGTATCAGCCCCTGCTCCCAGCTCTGTATCATCAGCAAACCTGCCCAGGGGACACTTGGTCCCTTCATCCAGCTCTTTGATGAGTAAGCTGACCAGGACTGGTCCCAGTACTGACCCCTGGGGAACACCGTGAGCTACAGGCCTCCAGCCAGACTCTGCGCCGCTGATCACAACCCTCTGAGCTCTGAGTTCAGCCAGTTCTCCATCCACATCACTGTCCACCCATCCTACCCACACACTGCCTGTGCTTACCTGTGAGGATGTTATGGGAGACAGTGCCAAAAGCCTTGCTGAGGTCAAAGCAGACAACATCCACTGCTCTCCTCTCATCCACCCAGCCAGTCACGGAAGGCTATGAGATTGGTCAGGCATGATTTCCCCATGTTGACTACCCCTGACAGCCTTTTTTTCCTCCGCATGCTTCAAGATGACCTCCAGGATGAGATGCTCCATCACCTTTCCAGGGATGGAGGTGAGACTGACTGGCCTGTAGCTTCCTGGGTCTCCCATCCTGCCCTTCTGGAAGACTGGAGTGACACTGGCTTTCCACCAGTCCTCCAGCACCTCTCCTGTCCTCCATGAACTTTCAAAGATGATGGAAAGTAGCTTAGCAGCAACATCTGCCAGCTCCCTCAGCACTTGGGGGTGTATCTGATCAGGGCCTATGGGTGTTGGTGTCAGGCTTCTTTAAGTGACCTCTAACCAGATCCTCCTCAACCAAGGGAAGGTCTTCCTTTCTCCAGACTTCCTCTTTTGCCTACAGGGCCTGGGATACCCACGAGCCAGCCTTGGCAGTGAAGACCAGAGCAAAGAAAGCATTCAGTAACTCTGTGTTCTCTGTGTCCTTCATCACCAGGGCACCCACCTCATTCAGCAGCAGGCACACGTTTTCCCCAGTCATCCTTTTGCTACTGATGTAGTTGAAGAAGCCCTTCTTGTTGTCCTTCCCTTCCTTTACAGATCTAATTCCAAACAGACCTTAGCCTTCTTTGTTGCCTCCCTGCATGTTCTGACCACATCCCTGTGTTCCTTCCAAGTGGCCTGTTCCTTATTCCACATCCTGTAAACCTCCTTCTTCTGTTTGAGGTTTGCCAGAAGCTCCTTGCTCATCCATGCAGGCCTCCTGCCCCGTCTGCTTGATTTCTTGCTCACAGGGTTGCCCCGACCTTGAGCTTGGAGGAAGCGATGCTTGAATTTTAGCCAGCTCTCTTGATGACAGGGTGACAGGAGTCTGCCTGAGAGAGTGTCCTCAGTGGGACTATAGACCCAGGATATATTATACCCTGTAGCAACAATGTACCCCACTGCATTTAAAGTCTCTGACTGAATGGTCTGATTTCTCAGCTGGAATAGGAAGATAGTGATCTGTTTTGGAAGAAACCATTTGGTTCACTGAGTTCAGACTAAAAGCTTCACTAGTTTGTTTGGTGGGGTTTTCCCCATCTTCCTTCCATACTGGCCTTGGACTCCTTCACAGAATATTTTAGGTGTATGGCAGATTCCCCAAGACAGAATGTGTTTTCCCAGTCACATTACCATTCATATCTTGAAGTTGTGCCTTGAGCCTCGCTGTTTGATAGCTCTACTGCCCTCCTTTAAACACATAAGACATTTCATCTGCAAAACCTTTTTGTTCTGAACTGCTGCAAGTGGCATTTATGGGGATTAGCAATAAGGGAATTTTCAAGCAATTCATTAAAAAAATCAGACTATTTACCCCATCTCTGTAAGCAGAGATACACCTGTATCAGCAGTAGCGCTTCTTGTTAGTAGTGTCTGCTTGAAAGACACTGTCACGGCATCATGGAAGATTGAGGATAGTGTAACAGTGAAAATGCAGCTGTGTGGCCTGCAGAGGGGTGTGCAGGGCTTTTTGCATGAGGCACTAATAAAGTGAGGCTAGTAAAATTCCCAAAAGGAGGTGAGGCCCAGCCCAACAACAGCCCAAGAAACTGTTTAACCTCGTGGGGTCAGCTCCTCTCTTCCCCTGCTCCTGCCATGGTGCCAATTAAGTACAGCTCAGCTTTGTCAGGCTTGACAGTCTGAGGAGTGTTTACTCAGCCCTCAAGGAAGCTTTAGTTACTTGCTGTGAGTTTGCTGTTGCTGTGGTTATGCTACTACAGACACTTGAGCTGGGAAGAATAGGAGTTCATGTATGTTTATGTAAACTGTTGTGATAGTAGTGTAAGTGTGTGCCCTTCTTTAGGAGAACTTTAATCACAATGGGAAGGCATGTGTTGTCTTGCTGGTGCATGGTGGTGGCTCAGGTGCTTCCTGTGAAAATGTCAGATTTTATTGTAAAGGTTAAAGAAATGAGATATACAACAAATATATATATATACTTGTTAAATAAATGAGGTATACAACAAGTATATATATATAAAAAAAAGCTTCTGTTACACTCTGACACTGCTTTCTTTGTCATGAATGAAAAGGTAGTGATCTGTATGTATGCCTGTGCTAGCTGGTCAGGAGTGTGTACGAACAATTGGAATTTTTTGTTTGGAGAGGGCTAGGGATACACTCATGCAAATGAATGAGAACTGTTGAGCACAGCTTAGCTATTTGCACATGTTGTTTTATTTCCACTTTGTTTTGTTGAAGTCTTAAAACTCAAATTCTGGGTGCTTTGCTACCTGTTGGAGAGAGTGTAAAAAGTACCGAAGAAAGAAGATGCAAGAAAGGAGTATTTTCTTGATGCTTGTTCCCATGACATGAACTTGTCAGCTGAGAGGAAGGTGAAGACTGTGGGAAGAACTGAGCAGGAAAGGTTTGGGGGTAAAGCTGTTTGGGTAAAGACACTCCAAGGTGGAATCTGCACCATCCCCTCCAGCCAGAGTGCTGAAAGGACCAGCCTAGCATAACGGTGTAACGGAGCTGTGATCTTTCCAGCCTTTTGCACTGGGCAGATGGATGACTGAACAGAGAGGCTCAGTGCATCAAGTGCTGCACTTCTTACTGGGAAAATGTGATTTGCTGCAGCTTCAGGGTTAGATGATTACATTAAGAAATACCAGAACTAGTTACTTATTCAACCCTTACTGCTGTTTCTTAGGCTTATGCAGGATGAAGGTGTATCACTTCTTGTTTGCAGCCATTCTTCTGGATCAAAATATACAATAACTCCAACTGTTGCCAAGTTTTTGCTGATAATTACCACAGAGTTTATGGAAGCTGTCTGAACTTGCCCCAAGTTCTTGCTGACATAATTAAGATGGGGATCTACCATGCAGGGAATGCTGTCAATAAGCAGAAAACTAAAGCTTGCTCAGCTGCTTTACTCCCTGAGCATTCTTCTTTGGGATGCAGCATATAGCCAGCATTTAGGGTCTTGACAATTTTGGTTTTCTCTAGAAAGAAACTCGTGACACAACTAGGTATATTCTCTGGTAGAACACAGTTTCCTTAAAAAAAATGTTTCCCAAAAACAACAGGGAAAAACGAACTAGCCAGCTTCTTCAGAAATCCGAGTCTGATTTCCTCAAGGATAGTGTCTCTATGAGAAATGGTTTCTTAGCTTACTGCAAAGATCTTGCTTGTACCAGTATTTGCTATCTCTCCTGCACAGTTTCAGCTCATTAGTTATAGGGACTGGAAGATTGTAATCTATCCTAGGAAAAAAATGTCTTTAAGCTGCAGTAGGTTAGTCCTTGTAAAATCTTACAATGCAGCTGGCTGATTTAACTGGTTTGATTGGTGCCTACCTCCCTCCACAGAGAAACCTTTCTACTGAGAGCGGCAGAGAGCGCTCTCCCACTCTTCAGATTAAGAGATCTGTGACTCTAGAGCCTTTTCTTCATGACTGCCACCAGTACTTTGCAGCACACCTGCACTATCTGAACATGCACTGTAAGACTGTGAGTGAGATGGGCTTTTGTGAATCTAACAGGTTATGGATGTAACTGCAGACCTGCACATGTATCCTTTCACAAAGGAAAGCCGTTGGGTGTCCACATTTCTCTATATACCAGCATGATAATGGAAGATGTCCTTAATGTATTTTGAAGATATTTCTAGAAAAACAAATAAGAAATTAAAAAAATTTCGGTTGTTTGTTTGGTTGGAGTTTTTTTGTTTTTTTTTTTTTTTTTTTGGGGGGGGGAGGTTGTCATTTGTTCTTTTTTCTTGATTTCAAAAACCTCATTTAGAATAGCTGATCTGTGGTGGTACCATAGGTATGAGAGACCACAGAAGAAGTGTAATTAGTTATGAAATGTAATATAGCTTCTTGATTGATTGGTAATTAACCTGTGTGATTTCTCATACAGGAATTATGGGCTCACAGGTCTTACATTCCCAATGAAGAAGCTCAGTTTCAAAACCAACATAGCTAGGACAACACAGTACAAACTACAAAAACTTCCCTATCACACCGCAAGATTCAATATTTGTTGAAATTTCCATTCTATTCTTAGCATCTTATCTAAAAATTAACCTAAATTAGCAAGTTCTAACAGCAGAAATCAAGCTTTACATTAGGTAAAAATCCTTGTGGATTACCATGATTTAGAGGTGGTGTAGTTTGTGCTAACCACTTATTGTTATTGATCTTCCTAGAACTCTGTACCCTTCTGGTGTATTGCACCATGGCATTCATGCACCTGCTGGTTTTGCCAGTTAAAGCCTATTGAGCACAGCACAAGTATTCTGCAGAGTTAGCATTCACATCTTTGTTGACAGCTTTTTGTTTGGTTTTTTTGGTGGGTTGTTTTTTGGGGGGGGCGGTGTTGATGCAGGTTAGAGTGATTTTGCAGTCGTGAAGCACCGTGTTCTAAAAGGAACTGATTTTTCCAGACATGTTTATGCACCCAGCTCATGGATAAGGCAGCGATTATGGCGTAATGTTGTGGCCCAGATACAATAAACATACCCTGCAACCTTCCAGCATGCTGAAATGATTACTACTTACTTTAGCTTCATCTGTGTGAGCTCCTACAGAATAAACCATTTGATCGTATCATGGCCAATAACACATGTAGCTAAAATTTGATTTATGAAAGATTTAGCTATAAACTTTGCATAACAAAACAAGCTGGTAGATGGCATCTGAATTAAGTGTTCTCAGCTGTGAAAAGCTTTAAGATGTGGGCTCCAGAACAGCTACTCTCTGTAGCTCACTGTCACAGAATGTGCTTGGAGTGTTCATTCAATGATTACTGACACTTTGCAACAAGGATTTAGATCTTCACGTTGATATATTTTTACACTGGAATTATATTCACAATGTTAGTGAGGCTGGCTCTTTTTTCATATATTGTTTTCAGAGATGGGACAGATTAAAATGAAAAATCTGGTGGTGCAATGTTATGATTTTTGGAAATAGGCTGAACAAGTGTTTTGGCTTCAGTTTTCTCATGATGTTCAGTAAGGCTTCTTTGGCTGACTGCAATGCACCTTTTGCAGGTGATTTAATTCTCCTTCTTGGTATAGACTGAGTTGCAGTCAGCCTGCATTTAAGCAATACAGTCTGAAGAGGTGTGTCACTGCCAGTTTTAGAGAAGCACAGTGTGTGTATAATGAACTGTCTTACATAATGTGTGTGTATATGCATTATAAGCATATTTATTTATACAGTATATTATATACGTGTATATATTGTGTATGTAATGCAAACATATCACAAAGCTTTACATATACACATATATAATAGAATGCTTGTGTATATATAATATATGTTTATCATATATACAACACTATGACACTACCTCTGTTAAATATCCCCTTTGAAGACGTTTTTCACACACTTATGATTATTTCTTCTACTTTTGCAATAGCCATTTTCCACCCTACTTTTGGAGCACCTTCATTCACTCCTGCCTAGGGCCAGTCTCAGCTGCATAATAGTAAAACAATTTTTTATGGTAAGGACCTACTGTTATGTGAGATAAGTGGGCTTACATGGAAAGTTCCACATCTGAATAGCTTTGTCACATTTGCAAGAATTTATCAAATTCACTATTGTTAAAATGGCAAAACTGGAGCTCAACACATAGGTAAACACGTAACTGTTGAAATAGAGCTGACCTGACAATATTGCTGTAGCTTGTGGTGGGCTCATGGTGTCAAGAAACCATGCAAAACCAGCGACAGCTACTCACTTCTGGACAGTTCCCTGAAGTGTATGTCCACAGAGAGACAAGGGAGACCTCCTTGCACAACTCAGCTCATCCATAGACAGATGAGCAGGACTGTGTCATCTCACCTTGTGCCACAGTAAAAGTGATGATACATGTCTGAGGAGAGATTTCTCTGCTGTTTGTAAACTGCTCCTGGAATGTCACTGCCAGCATTACACAAGGACTCATGCATGGCTGTCCATAACAGAGCTAGGCAGAAATGCCTCAGCTACAAAAGGACACTGTTTCAGCCCAGAGGATTAGGAAGAAAAAGCAATTTTTTTCTGCAAAGTCTGAAAGTAACTGCAACTGGAAAAAGAGAATGGCCATGGAAGGCCCTTTTGTCTCCAGTCCTGCTGCCAAGCACAGCAACATGCTGTGCACTTACAGAGGTGGGATACAGTCCACTTGCAACAGAGCCTGCCTGGGACAGGTTTACCAGTTGTGAGTCAGAACACCAGCAGAGATGCACCAGCAAACAATACGTTCTCCAGGAAAGCAAAGCTTGCAAACAAGATTTGTGTAAGGTTTGCATCTCCTCAAGCTGAGGGTGCAGGTATCTGTTGGTGTTCTTCGGGTGACTACCTTGCTTGGTTACAACTGTTACTATTTCAGCAAAAGCTCCCGACACTGTTGGTGCAGTAAGGAGCAGCCCCTGCAATTCCCCTGCTGATAAGCACCTTCAGGCTCCAAATACAGTCCTCACTCATCCCTAAAAGACTCTTAAATCACCATCTCATCAACAGAGTAACAGGCTAAACATCCTTCAGTATCTGAGCTATCTGGATTCTGGCAAGGCAACAAAACCCAAAAAAGCATTGGTTAGCAGTATTCATGGCAAGCACAGTTCTTTATTTAGCATAGACCAGGAGTTAAGTCTTCAGCGTCTTGTAAAATCTGCAGAGCCATCTTCAGCGTCTACATTTGTTTCCCTCTTCCCTAGTTCTTTGGTGGTGAATGTAGGGAACTTAAAAGATTACTGAAATTTACAGTAAATCTCATGTGCAGCTTTCACTTGCTAAGCACTGAGACAATCTGGTTGCTGCTAGCTCCCTCTTTTACAATTTAAATGCCTCTGACTTCCTGTGTGTATCTGCTTTCTTTGTGCGTGCAGGGCACAGCTGTCTCCTTCATGCTGCCTTTCCCCTGCTGCATGTTAATCATTTACCTGACATGAGCAGGTCAACCATTATTTCTGTCCTCTCCCAGCCCTCACAGACTCGCTTGATGATTCAGATTACCTTTGCTCCTGAAGTGCATGGAAGGCGAGGCCATTCTCTTTATGGGGCTCCAAAGACAGAAGAGCTGTTCTTGCTAACACTGTTGGCTTCAAATGTGTTAGAGCTGTTAGCCTGCATCTGGTAATTGTTATTTTCGTCCATTAGTAACAGCTGCACATTTTGAAATCTACAGGTGACCTACTTACTTTTTATTATTATGCACCCCAGTGTCCCATTCTGTCTGAGCCAAGACAGCCTTATCAGGCATGGCAAAATAGGTTTTAGAACATGTGAGGGGTACTAGTTGCTTGCTGAGCCATATAGCCATGTCCCTCTGGACAAGTCTTAAGGCTCCCCAAGGGGTCTGTCTGAGCAGGGATGTGCTGGTTCCCAAGGTCTGTTTGTAGTTCTTGGCTGATGTCTTAGTAAAAATGGTTTTGAACCAAGAAATCAAAGAAAATGTTCCAAATTCTGAAAGTTAAGGGGGTGGGAAATGGGGTGCTTTGATTTTGTTTTGTGATTTTTTTCCCTCCTAGGTGACACATGCAGTATTGCTCAATGGATTATCATATTTCTACATACCCCTTTTGGCCAAACCCTGTGATCTTATTAAAGATCAAAAGCCCCAGGATTTCTTCACCTGTCACAATCCTAACAATTCCTAGCAATTTGCATGAAGCAAATCCAAAAGGTCATAGAATCATAGAATTATAAATCATTTAGGTTGGAAAAGGCCTTAGAGATCATCAAGTCCAACCCTTCGTCCTGGACTGCCAAGTCCATCACTAAACCATATTGCTTTGAGCCACATCTTTGAATTTTTTAAACACCTCTGGGGTGGTGATTCCATCACTTCCCTGGGCAGCCTGTTCCAGTGCTTCAGTACCCTTTCAGTGAAAAAGTTTTTCCTATTATCTAATCTAAGCCTCTCCTGGCATAACTTGAGGCTGTTTCCTCTTGTCCTGTCACCTGTTATCTGGGAGAAGAGACTGACGCCCACCTGCCTACAGCCTCCTTTCAGGTAGCTGTAGAGAGCAGTAAGGCCTCCCTTGAGCCTCTTTTCCAGGCTAAACACCCCCAGTTCCCTCAGCTGCCCCTCATAATATCTGCTCCAAACCCTTTATCAGCTTCATTGCCCTTCTCTGGACAAACTGCAGCCCCCACTACGTCCCTCCTGAAGTGAGGGACCCGAACCTGAACCCAGTATTTGAAGTGCAGTCTCACCAGTGCTGGCCTCATCCAGCCAGCTCTTAACCTGGTGTAGACCACACACCTGTCCAAGCCATGAGCAGCCCCAGGTAGACAAACAACATCCACAGCTTTTCCCTTATCCATGAGGTGGGTCATCTTGCTGTAGAAGGACATCAGGTTGCTCAAGCAGGACTTGCCTTTCATAAACGCCTGATGGCTGGGCATGATCCCCTGGCTGTCCTGCATGTGCTGTTTGATGGAGCTTAGGATGTTCTGCTCCATGACCTTCCCCAGCACCGAGGTCGGGCTGACAAGCCTGTAGTTCCCCAGATCCTCCTTCCTGCCCTTCTTGTAGGTGGGCATCACACTGGCTGACCTCCAGTCCACTGGGACCTCTCCAGTTAGCCAGGACTGTTGGTAAATGATGTGGCCTGGTGAGCTCCTCTGCCAGCTCCCTCACTACCCTCACTCAGGTGGATCCCATCTGTCCTTGTGCATGTCCATGTGGAGCAGCAGGTCACTGTTTCCTCCTGGGCTCATCCCTGTCTCCCAGCTCAGGGGGCTGAGTACCCTGAGGGAAGCTGGCCTGACTATTAAAAAATGAGGCAATTAAAGCATTAAGTACCTCACGCTTTTTCTCATCCTCTGTGGCAATGCTCCCCCCTGCATCCAATAAAGGATGGAGATTATCCTTGGCCCTTGTTCTGTTTCTAATGTAATTGTAAAAACATTTTGTGTTATCTTTTAGGGCAGTGGCCAGCTTGCATTCTACTGGGGCTAGTGCCTCTCTAATCTTTGCCCTGCATAACCTTACAACATCCCTATAGTCCTCCAGAGTTGCCTGCCCCTTCTTCCAAAGGTGCTAAACTCTCCTTTTTTCTCAAGTTCCAGCCAAAGCTCTCTGTTCAGCCAGGCTGGTCTTCTCCCCAACCCAGCTTGGCTTTCAGCACATGGGGAGCCTGCTCCTGCACTGTTACGACTTCCTTCTTGAAGAAAGTCCTTTCTGGACCTCTTGGCCCTTCAGGTCAAGGTCATCCTCCTAATCTCCAGCCTAGTCAATTGCTCAGTGATGTGGAGTTTCTGCAGGATCTCTGTTACCAGCTGTGTTTCTCCATCCCCATCCCACCACCAGGTTTTCAGCCTATTGCCGTATTTCCACACTCATAACAAGGTTTCTGTGCTTGTTCTGCCTCTTGTGGACGCAAAACTTCAGGTTTGAGCTTCTCACTGTGCCCCAGCTCAGAGGCCCCTTCTGCACTTACACGTTGACTATGTACTCATTTCACAGCGTCAGCTCAGTCCCTTCCTCTTGTGCTTTTTTTGCACGTCATAAAATGAGTTTGCCTCTTTCCTTCAGTTTGTCTTCATACCCTCTCCCTGCTCATTGGTTTTGCCTCTTGTTTTGACTCAGGCTGTCATCTCCGTGCTAACCATCTCCAAAGAGATGGAATTTCCAGGTTCCTGTGGACTGAAGTGGCAAACTAAACCAGAGCACCTGCTTAGACGCTAGGGGTTCTCCATCACCTTTCGCTATGCCCCATACTTCTCCAGTCGGGAGTCACCGGGAGCATGATCCTCATCCTGAACAGCTTCCGAGAGCGGGTCCCGCAGCCCGTTCGGGGCGGAGCGTGCCCCGCAGCACGGCGCTCCCGCCGACCATCGTGCTTTGCTTTTTAGGACGGAATTACAACGTCTCGCCGGGCTTGCCGCTCCAGTGGCCCCCGGCAGCCGCCGGCCCCGCAGCCGCAGCCCACACCCCGCCGCGCCGCCCGCAGCCGGGAGACCCAGGGCCGTGCGGGGAAGCACCTGCGCACCGCAGCAGCGGGGAGCGCCGCAGGTGGGCAACGGGCTGCGTCCCCCCCCGCGGGCCGCCGCTGCCGGGGGAGGCCCGATCCCAGCCGCACCGCACCCCGGGGGGGGGCCGCACCGGGGGCCCTGGCTCAGCGGCGGTACCGGCTCAGCGCCCCGGCCCGGCCCGGCGTGGGTGTGAGCGCTGCGGGGGCGGGGCGGGGCGGGGCGGGACGGGACGGGACGGGACGCCCCCCTCCCCTCCCCGCCCCTCCCCGCCCTCCCGCGGCCCCGCCCCGCCCCTCCCGCGTGCTTTCCCGCCGGCCGCGCCGCCCCGCCGGCAGTCGCTGTTTGGTGGCTGCGGGGACAGGTGGGTCCGTGTTGCTGCTGCGCGAGGGGTCCCGTCGGGAGCGGGATGGCGGAGCGCGCTGGGAGGGGGAGCCCTCGGCGCCCTTCCGCGGGGTCTCTCCCGCACTGGGCCGGGCGGGGTGGCCGCGGGCCCTGGGGCTCTTCCCGCCCCCCTCCCCTCCGAGCTCCCCGAGTGCGCCCCGCGCTCCCCGTGCTGCGCCGCACCCCCCGCCGCGCCCCGCTGTGCCTCCTCCCTCCCCACCTCCGTCTTCTGGCTGCACCCGCATCCCCGTCCCTCTCTGCACCCTGCTGTGCCTTTCCCCCAGCCCCCCCGGCTGCGCCCCGCACCCCGCGGTGCCTGCTCCCGCAGGCTGCGCCCCATGGTGCCTGTCCCCCCAAGCCCCGTGGCTACACCTCGCATGCGCTGAGCTTGTCTTCCCACCTTGAAGAAGAAGCCGCACCAAGGGTGCAGCGTGAAAATGGCCTTCACCTTGCACAGAGGGCTGCATCAGGGGTGTTATTCTTGAAAAATGCCCTCCCACCCCCAACACCCCCCGGAGAGAGGGGCAGACCCAGCTGTCAAGAAGTGGAGGCTTCTTTCTCTGCAGGGGCAAAGGTTGGAGGCAGCCAGGGGAGAGGTGTGGCCCGTGCGCTTGAGATGATGATATTAAAATGTAGGGCTGGAGGGATGATGTCTAGTCAGGGGTTGTCTGGCAAGTTGGAAGGGTGGGGGTCTGGCTTGCTGCCTTCCTCCTCCTTGGGGATGGTTCTCCTCTGCTGCTGTGCATGGCAGGCCCATCCTTAAGGACCGGCAGCAGCAGCGTGGCCGTGAGCTGAGGAAGCTGGTGGGTGCCGGCTCGTGTGGCTGACGAGGCTGTGTTGGGCCAGCCTCTCGGACCTGCCCTTTGCAATGGTGGATGTGGCGTGTGTTCTTTGAGCATTGGAAGTACTTCGATACTTAGTTTGTAAGTATGTTTTAAGTATGCTGATACTTTGGTTGGGTTTTGGACATCGCTGCCACCAAGATAGAATGGTGTGATGCTTGAAAAGGTATAGGGAGGCCGCCAGCCAACTCTTAGTGATTTCTTTGCTTGCTTTTGTAGGAAATCAAAGTAAGCTAACTAAAGCTGTTTGGACAAAACCAGAAACCTTACAGCTGTGTATGGATACCCTCTTCCATACTCCATTGTAACCGAGTCCTTCCCAGACCGTGTGTAGGTCTGTACTGAACATTGCCTTGTGGGAGAAACTTGAACAAGTTTTTCTGGTTGTTGGGAGCAGCCTGGGAACAGCGTGCTGCCTGACTTACTCTGCTGCCCAGCATCTGGGGTGCTGCCCAGGAAGCATTCGGGGCTTGGAGCTGCCTCGGGTAATGGTAGCGTCGCTGTTTACTGGCACAGCGTTAGGCAGCATGGATGTACCCTGAAAATGTTTCGCTGTGGAGTGGGAGCACTTGTACTTACACATTTGCTTGAAGAAAAACAGAAAGACCTAGGATATGAAAACCTAGCCAGGCATAGGCTTATAACATCTTCCTAGGCAGCACCTCTGTTATATATAAGCTGAATAGCGCAGCTTTATGGTATTTCATTATAATGTGTCAATCAACTTTCTATTAAACAGTATTTATTTACTGGTAGAGAGGCAGGTTATGGTACAGGAAGCAATATTCATGGAATGTGCTGGGAAAGATGCCACCACATTAGTTAAGTAATACATGCCAAATAGGACTTAACTAGTTACGAAGCTCACAGAATACCATGAAATACCTATCAACTAATTACATACCAGTAAAAGAACTAATCAGTATGTTTTTATATCCTGACATGACTTAATGGCCTCTGCTGAGTGTGCTCCCCTTACTGTGCCATGCCCTTCCTGGCTTTGTTTCACTCTGCTGCAAAAAACCAGGAAACACTGGTTTTTTTTCCCCCTACCTTGGATTCCTGCTTTTCCTCTTGAATCTGCTTCTGCCCGGTACTTCTCCTTTAATGCTTCTTTCACCTCTTCCTCTGGCTTGTCGCTGCCTGGTTGCTTACCACATAGGCTTCTGGAGGCACGAGCAGATGCGGGGAGAGCAGTGCGTGGGATGGGCGCGGGAGGTGTGTGCGTGGTGGTGGAAGTGGGGGCACGTCACCTTTGTGTTGTGTTCAGGTGCAGGAGGTGGAAGGGAGCCATGATCCCTTCCTGGATCCTTGTTAGCTGATTGTGAAATCATGTTTGTAGTATTCTGCATCTCACTTGGCAGACTTCATCTGGCATCTCTCCCTCCCTGATGCCTCTCTGCCTCCGCACAGCTGTCAGGGGCCGCCGCCCTGTAATTCTCCTGGTGAAGGCTGGTGTGAGCTCCCTGGTCTGCCCCAGCCCAAACGAGATAGTTTAGCTCCCATTTGTGGGTTAAACTAATCTGACTCACTTTGTCTGAAGTGGATTAAGGGCCATTTGTAAAATATGGGTAGTGGACCTATGGCACATAGGTAAGGATGGCTAGATGTGGTGGTGTCATCTTCAGTGGCAGAATGTGGCTTCATAAAAATAATTTTATAGCAGCATACTCATTAACTTCAGGCTAGTGGACATCTGAATCTTGAGGCTACTTCCAAAAGCCTGGGTAGCTGAAAAGTTCCTCTCGCTATTCCTCTGTCCCTCGCCACAGCTTTTCACTGTTCTGGTTTTCATTCCTGAAGTCACAGAAGATGACACAAGTACAGTGCTTTTATCTGTTTCCACATTGCCCAAGTACATATTAAGTTTGAGAACTGACAGATTTCATTGTTTTTCTCTATGGTAATTTATGGATGTTTCAAACAGCACTTCTGGTAGGCCTTACCTGAGTATTTAGGAGGAAGCTGGTCTATGCTTGGAAGCTGTCCTGAGGTGGAAAGGAATGGGAGCTAAGCACTGAGAGGCTCCAACAGAGGCTATTCCAACATTAAGACAAATTATTGCCATAACGTAGATTTAAAGCATGTCACAAAAACTTCACTATTGTTTTAGGTTTAGCTTTAGGATCTTTCTGTTCACTTAAAGTTACTTTACATGCAATTTAAAAGTTGAGTAGTTACTCTGCATTGTTGGACTGTGCTAGGGAGCAGGTCCCATGTGCCTGGGACACTGGAGGAACCTCCCTCCAATACCTGGGCTCCATGCTGTAGAGGGCAAATGCAGCCTAAATGGTGATAAGTAAACCTTTCACTTCTTGAAAACATCAGATTATTAGAACAAAAACATAGCATTAAGAAAATAAATAATTCAATTTGTAAGTCTGATAGTACTTTTTAAAATTTTAGTTCCTTTAAAAACCAAGAAAATGAAAGCTAGAGGGTCATGCAGTGGTTTTATTTTCTGTAGTCTGTTGTCACATGTTCAATAAGTTTTGCAAAGTTGCAAGTAATGTAGCGGTTAAGATTTTTTGCTGTCCCGATACATAGTTGAAATCCAAAAAGTAAAGAAGTATTTCAGCTGAAATTAGAGATACAAGTTTATGCTGATGGGAGGCACCAGAGAAATTCAGGTGTCCTTTTTCTTACTGTCTTTGGTCTTAGTGTGACCATTGAACTGGAAATGTTGACTAGGTTTTTTATTTTTTTGTCTCTTTTTACTAAATTAATGCAGTAAAATGCTTTTGATGTATCGGTTGATGTGTGTCTTGATTTTTATTTTTTTTCTGCATGTTTTTTGCTGCATATGTTATGTCTGCTTATGATGGTTAGACAAGCATTTTATCACTGAAGATACTGACTAGAAAAGACCTATAAGTAGTTCTTAAATTGAGTAACGTGAGAAGAATACACAGTTCAGAGCATCACAGCTTTAAAAGTGTCTTGGTTGTTATCTTGGTTCTGTATGAGAATAAGGAACTGACTTTCAGTAACATTTTTAATTTTGAGATTGTGAGCTAGTACAAAAAACTAAACTCTCAAAAACTCCCTGTAAAGCCTATGCAGCCCAAAGCAAGCTCTGGGTCCCACCTGCAGAGTGGCACAGTTGTCGCAAGGATGACAAATATAGGTGTCAGTAAACTCTATGAATCATCTTGTTTGCTAGGAGCAATGGTATTCAGATTGCCCCTCTGAACTGTGTCAGGGCTGTATTACTCCTTGTGCTGAAAGCAGTGAGCACCCACTCTTATCTCCACTCTGCTCACATACCAGCTCAGGCTGATGTTGTAGTTTCACCAGCTTTTCTTTTGTCCTGAGTGCTTTTGCCATTGTGTCACCTTTCTGTTGTGGTGGTATAACTCTTGGTGAAGGCTGGTGCTGAAAAGCACTGAGGAAATGGTCTGAGTTAAAAAAACCCTTTCCTTTTCTGTGAGACTTGTCTCCCCTGCCATGGAGCTGTTTTCCAAACTTATTATGCAGCCAGAAAAATGTTTTTTTCCAGCACAAGTCAAGGGTGACATAGGAGCATGTATGAGTAATGGCGGGGGGGGTGGGGGTGGGGGGGGGGTGGGGTGGGGAAGGTTGGTTAAAACGGCATTGCTACCATTAAGGGTGCTTTTATCGTTGCAAACCTACCCTGTAAACAGACTTGCTCTGCTTGAGCAGGCTATGCTTAAGAGAAGCTGCTTGTAGCAGCTTTATGAATTCTGACATGCTGCTTGCATGCATTTAATTGTATTGTGAATTCTTTGTAGCTTGGATTATCTTTGATATTGATATGGTGCCTTGCACATTGGGCCCCGTGCCTGGAGCTTCTATTCAAAGTCTTTTTTTTTTTTTTTTTTTTTTCCTTTTACCTTTTATTTTTTTATTTAAAGCAGTACCTCACCAAATGCATATGAATATGACCATAACTTTGTATGGTGCACTGCAAAAACCTGTACAAAAGAATAGTATGTAGTATTGTTGTTGAGTTTCTAGAGGCATGTCTTGGACTGGAATTTAGGAGAATGCTCCTGTCCCAGTGATGGCATTCTGGGTTTAGGGGGTATATCTGAGATCAAAATACTAAGAATAACTCTACTCCTTTTATTCTTTGTTTTCTAACGAAAGAAAGGGACAACTCTTGCTGGAGTCTGAAACACAAAGATCAGTTTGTTGACTTGGAAATAATTTGCATTGTATCATCAGTCCTGAAATGGCTTAAAACAACATCACAAAAACCTGATTCAATGCTTCTCTGTACGCTTTAAGAGTATGGGTATGGTTCATGTTGGTATCGTGCCCTTTCTCTCAGGAAAGTTATTTGAGGTAGCAAGTAGATATTAGATCAGGCAAAACTCAATAGAAAAAAATAAAAAGTGCCTGGAAACTGTTACCAGTAGTTGAAGGTGGTGTTTTTTGATATGTACCTGAGCAAAGTGCAAGGCAACTGGGAAGGAGAAACTTCCTGCTTTACAAATATTGTTGCTGGTGGAAAAGATCTTTTTGAAGAAGGGCAAGAAAGGATTTCTGTTTAGTTAAGTTTTGAAATACAGTATTTCTCAAATGTATCTGTTTGGGATTTTGGGGCTTTTTTTGGTGGATGTTTTGGTTGTGTGTTTGGGTTTTTTTGTTCTTTCTTTAAAGACTTTCCAGCTAGTATTTTCAATTGTTTTCTTTAGGTAAAATGTTTTTTGCATTGTTTTTAATGAAAAAGTATTGGCTAAAGCATCAAGAGTACCAAAATTATTGGTCAGATGTGCTCATTTATTTTCTTAAGTAAATATTGCAATATTTGTTTACCATGTGGCATTACAAATAGATGGGGATCGGCAGCATGAAAATGTCTATAATCTGTTTAGAGAAGTAGTAACTGGTAATGTTGTCTCCTGTGCAGGTGAAATTTACTTACGTAGGTATATTGCAAGTGAATACCTTAGTGTATTTTGCAGTATTTGAATTTATATTTATATATATTTATATATATACATTCACTACAATCCCTTTTTTGTTGGTTTAGATGTACAGTTGGAAATACCTGGATTACATATGTTCTTCAATCACTTTTTTAGTTGGAGCTCTGTGGCTTGTCTTTTCAGTACTGAAATAAAAGATTGACTTTTGAAACTTTAACTGTACAGAATGGGTCTGACAAGCTTAATGAAATTATTGTAATGCCCTTTGGAAGTGCCCTGTCCACCCTTGTTTCCTGTGACTGAGACGAGTAGAAGACACTGTGTATGCAAGCTGAGAGGCTAATGGAGTAAGCTCAGTGTTCACTGTCAACTTTGAAATTAAACCTTCCACAAAAGTACTTGTGAGTATTCTGTATTCCTCAGAAACTTTGTTACAGATGTCAATTCCCTTTGTCCCTTGCAGTGTTACTGCTGTGCAGACAACAGTGTTTCTGTAGCATGTTCTGTACCAAGCTAGGTTGGTAGAGGAGTCTGCTTCCATTTGTTGTTACGCGAAGGAGTGATAAAACTCTAATGCCTGCCTGTAAATGACTTTATTCATAGCTGCGGTGTTGAGGAATTTCACTCATTTTAACTTCTGACCATGAACACAACTCTTACGTTTTAAAGAAGGAAGAAGGTTGGGAGGCAGGAGTGCAAACCAGGAGCTGTTGGGGCACTCTGTGCCTCCCTCCAGCAGGCCCTTTAATGAGTGTTTGAAATCTTATGGGGTGAAAAAATCCCCCAGCTGAATTTCAAATTATCCTGAAACTGCTTCTCATGAACTGATGTGGTCCACTTGATCAGTTAGGGAAGCTTATCTGAAAGCTGCAGAAAGTGTTCCTGATTATGGGCTGGACCATGCTGAGTTCTGGTTCAATCTGGAATTTTTCCCAGTCTGTTGAAATGAGTCTGCTGCTGTATTTCAAAACTGAACAGCTTAGATACGCCATTTAAACTATGTTCAAAAGTATGGGATGGGAAATTGCCTCTGGAGCTGTGGAAATTGCGCAATTTGGTGTTCTTGCTTTTATCCTTTAGAGCCTTTACATGTGTACTTGTGCAGCGTGGTTGCATGCCATCAATTGCTTTCATCCAAGGTGCTGGAGCATCAGACAAAACTTCATTGAAACTAAACAGACTTCTGTGATAAGCAACGGAGCTACTTTTACATATGGTGAAATTATATGACCCTGGTTCACTTGCTGAGATAACAGCAGTGGGAAGAAGTCCAGTCCTCCATTCCAGTCTGTGGAAAAGTATCACACTTTTTGGGTATAGTCAGCTGGATGAACCTGCAGCTATATAATGTATATGGAAGACAGTGTTGGTGAGAGCAGATTCCTTGGTTTGAGCACGAGCAATGAAATCATCCTGAAGCAAGGTAGAAGAGAAAAAGTGGAGACAAACCACTGCATTTAGAAACCTGTTTGAGGGATGAGAGCTATGGTGTTGCTTTAGGTTTAGAAGGTGGTATGTGTCCTGGTAATTTGGCATAGTAACTGGAATATTGAACGGGCACACAACACTTTAGTCTTGTTCACAACTTTGCTGTGCTAACTGATGGAAAAAGTGCACCTTTCTCTCTAGTGACGGAGTGCTCCATAACAAAGAGTGAACCAGACATACTGACCTCTTCTGCAAAGCACTGAAACCTGTACGTGAGAGTGCTGTGTAAGACTTTTTTTCTGATAATTTAAATGTGTAGTTAAATATAAGCTTAATCTTTCTTTGCACTGGAGATAGTCCAGTTTTCTTTTCTTTTGCTGCTGTTGCATGCTGAGTAGACTATTAGACACGTGTCTGTTTCTTGTATACTGGTGTTTTACAGGAACATTAGTATTAGGCTGAGTACTCTGCTGCTTGCCAAGCTTCGGCACTGGAAGTATTATTGTCTCCTGGCTTATTCAGATGTGGCACATCCATTGCCTAATGCACTTTGCTGATGGGATTTTTTTTTTTTTTTTTGAGCTATTTGTATTTGGCAGTCTTTCAGGATTGGAAAGAGGGGAAAAAAGTTAAGTGCAGCAGACTTGGCCAGATGTAACTGCTTCATCCCTGATGTGCTGTTTGGCTGAGCTGATCTATTTTAAACTGTAGAGATGTCTTGTGATCCTAGGTGGTCTCTGAATGCTTGGGAAGATGGTAAAAACTGCTTCCTACTGTGGTGGAAAGTACTGACAGAAGAAGGAAAATTCTTAGAACATCCCTGTGACTAAACCTGTGCATTAATGTGGTGTTTCATTCTGTTCTTCTCTGAAGTTACCTTTCAATGTTTTAAGCTGCCTTCAAAAAGTTCTACTGTTACAAACTCGGAGCCTGCGTAATTCTGCTTTATACACTGTTCTTGAGCTTCCTGAAAGTGCAAAATAATGAAGACTTTAGAAGTTCCTCTTATCAAAGGAACCATGGTCTAGCTAACTAATGTAGAGCAGAAGAAAACTTTCACAGCTGTGTAATGTCATTAATACATTTTGCTCATACTCTACTTTGAGTATTCTCAAATCAGCCTCTACTTTGCATTTTGTGTTAGGCAAACTCCTGCATCTTGATTGCTTGGAAATTGAAGAAAGAACTGAGATTTTTAAGGCTGGATTTTTATAACAAGATCTGGTTTAAAAAACACTGTAAGATGCTTTTGCTAATCAAGCCAGTTAATATTCTTAGGTGATGGAGAGTTTTGTTTTCATGTAAGCTTTTGAGGCTAGGTTGTCATCTGAATACTGTCCCATGCAGCATTGCTTTGCTCTTGGAGAAACATTTTTCTTGTCTCCATAGATCTTTGACTGCTCTGATTCACCTTGACTGGATGTTTCCTTTCTCTTATGCTTGTTGCCAGCTACTAACGTTCCTCTTAAATACTTTCTTTTGAGTTCTGACCCACAGGACTTGCACAAGAACGCTCTGGAAGTGCAACACTTCTGTAGGTCTTAGAAGGGTAACTGCACAGCAAGTGGAAAAGAGCATTTCTGAAACTGCCATTAGTACTGAGTCAAAGCAAAGATGCTTCCATCTTTTGTGTTCACACTGTGTGCCCAACCTCTGTCAAACTGGATCACCCTCCAAGGGTTGCAGTCACCTCAAAAGGGAAGGTGCTGTGGAAAGTTACTGATCAAGAAGTAGTGTAAACAGCATCCAAGATGGCTTGAGTGCTACCGAGAAGCTTACTCAAATTTCAGGCAGAATCAAATGTAATCACATTTCCATGCATTCATCCCTGAACTCAAACTATAAGCACAATGCAATGTTGACAAGTGCTTTTGATTACAGGATGAGTCTGCAGGGTCATTTCCTCCAGCTGCCCCTAACGTTCAGATGTCTCTTTGCCATCTGTTCTCCATCCCTCTGTGATTCCTCCCTTGAGTGCAGAGTACAAGAAGTACTGGGAAACATCTGGCTTTTTCACTCACCTCCATTTCTGAAATCGTATTTCATTTCTGCACTAACTCTGGTCAAGTGTAAATTAATAACTTCCCCTTTTTTTAAGTGAACATCTTCTTTGAGATGCAGGAGAAAAAAACAGGAGTGTCAGGAGAAATTAGGTGTCTATTTCTGTTCATACTACTCTGTTGAATTGCTCTGGCTGAGAGGCCTGAGGATCCAGGCGAGGGTATAATGTACCTTTGTGGGTTGCCTGACTCTGAGTATGTTTTGCAGTGGTTGACTAGACCTTTCATCATGCTGAAGAATGTTGACTTAATAACAAACCCCCCCCAAACCTAAGGCCTTTATATCTCATTGCATGTCCCTCAGTGATTTGGAACCTCCAGCTGCAGCTGTACAAATTACCAGCTCTGGACTGGAGAGATTTAGGATGTTAGTGTAGCAGCTTCCTGGACCACTCCAAAAATCACGTCCACAACAACAGTTGATGTGCCAAGATTGAACCTGGGAGCAGCAGCCTTTTTTATTATACTGTCAGCATGCTTCCTTGGGTGGGAGGAGTATTCTGGTACTTGAGTTTAAAAACACTTAGTGCAGATTTCCTTTAAAATGGCTCGTCACCCTAAAGCTCTGCCATTGCTGTGCAGCCGCTGCCTGTGTCACGCTTCCCAAAGCTCACAAGTTGCACTGTGTGGGTTGCTGCAGAATGTGCCGGCATAGCTGGTTCCAGCTTTCTTTTGGAAGAGCCTCCTAGGGAGACTGCAGTTCCTGATGTTTACAGTGTTCAACAGCATGCCTGCTATACTGCATGGTAGCTTAAAAAAAAAAAAATGGGGGAGGGAAAAAAGGGTGTCAGTTCTAGGTCAGCTGCCTTTAGATTTTATGCCTGCCTAATGCAACACAAGCAAAATCGGAGCAGAAGGAATGCATTATTTTGCTGCCTAGAGTATCAGCCTAGGACCGAGAGGGGTGGTGGGTAGGTTGAGCAAGTGCAAGGCTGTGGGAAACAATGGTAAAGGAAATTAGCCCATGTCAGCAGGAGTGAATGGTGTGGGAGCAGTTCAGCTTTTGTAAATTACTGCATTAAGGAGTGAACAAAAGAATGTGTTGCAACTCCACACCGGTGTTATCAGTGTTACTACTTACTAATATTCTGAACTTGGCAAGATTACAGCTAGCACAATAAAAGTTCCATAAAATGACATTGACTTTGCAATGTCGTTTTGCCACAGCAACTACAGTGATGGTAGCTGAGTTGAGCGTACGCTGTAGGCAAGATATAACTGTAGAAAAATGTCTTCCTTTCATAACGATGAATATTTTTCATTTTATTCACATCTTAAGGTGAATATTGTGTTCTTAAGGTAATTATATATCTTATTTATCTCCCTTTCCTACAAAACTCCTTTCTGCTGTATTTTCATGTTACAAAAGACAGCACTGTCTCCCTGTCTTTGTCTCCTGCAGGTGGAAATTTGTGGTCCAGTTCTCTGTATTTATTGTTCTCTAGTGGTGAATAGCTACAGGTACATTGCCATTGATTACTTGGTTACAAGACGTCTTTGGAAATAGGAAGGCTTATCTGCTTTTTTTCCCAATTGGTATTGGCTAGATTAGCAAGACGTTACCTGTGTAACGAGTCTTGTTCCGGTTTGTTGTAAGGAGTCTGCTCTGCAAGCTGAAGTTTAGCTCTCTATTTCTCTTTTTGTTTAGCTTCCCTGGAGTGCCCCTCATGGTGATTAATAATAATTTATGTCATTGTTCCATTAAGTGGTAGGTAAACACAAACTAAGTTCTTTACCAGTCCTTGGTAGCAAATTGCTTTTTTCATAATTATTTGGATGTATGAAATTCTCATATGCAGTTAAGTACTCACATGCATTAACTATTAACTGTTAATGAGGACAGAAGATACGATGGAGCCAACTCAGTGACTCAGCTTGCCATTGAAGGAAGGGGATGGTCTCACTCGTGTCCCTTCTCATCTTTTGATATGAATAACTTTAATCAAGTAAGTAGCTACAAGCAATAGTACTCATAACCAAAGTCAATTCTAAGCTGTCCTATGTGGAGGTTCAAGAATGACACAGAATTCAGTTATCACAGAGGAGAAAGAAGGAAGATTATTAGACTGATCACAAATCTCATCAATGTTAGCTAGGTCTGTTTCGCTTGTGGCCTGCCCTTTGTCAGTTATATTGGGAAGGTTTTGATAACTGACATGAGGATGCTCTTGTCAGCATTCCATGTGCTTCACCTTAAGAGATGTCCATAGAAAGTTTTAGTCTTACCAAAGCACAAGTAACTACAGTGTGTACTCAGAACAAGCAGTCTTCATCACAACAAGAAAATTAAATATCGTTGGTCCTATTTTGTGGATGCATCCACAAAGCCCCTTAACTTTTAGTCTTATAAAATGCGAACTTTAGATATCATCAGACATCTTTAATTCTTTTCCTTCAGAGTATTTAGTTAGCACTTGCATTCCCTCTACCTTTTTAGACTTTACCTATAAATTGTCTTAAAAATAATATACTTCCTATGTAGGTTAAAACCCCAGACTGCGCTATCTTTTCAGTGCAGATAAATGCCACTCATTATCCCTCTAGTTCAGCAAAGTTTTATATTCTGGTTTGCTTGGTAACTAATGATCTGTACGTACTTTAGAAACACCACAGCTGTAAATAATTCTTACATATATTTATCAGAACTGTCCTTGCTGTAGAGGGAAAAAAAAACCAGAATGGGTAAAAGCTCAGTATATTATGAAGATGTTAGCTTGTGGAGGAATGAGTAGGGATCACTAGCACCATGTGTATGAGTGGTATGACTGTGTAGTACATCTGAAAGTACCAGATTGTGTTACTGCTATCTAGCCCCTGGTTCTTATTTTGTGAAAGCCAGTTTAAAGTGACCCAAAGCTTAGCTGATGTGGTCTTGAATGAAAAATTGAAATGCTGCAGAAAGTTTTCTAGTTACATAATAAGCAAGGAGAGAAAAAGAGAATCTCTTAAGTCCTTTGAGTAAGGAGATTAGTCTGAGTTGGATATGGCCCAATTACTAAATCGATACTTTTGACAAAGGTCTTTGATAAGGGTAATGATGTATCATTGTCTAATGGAAGTGAGGTTGCATTAATAAAAATAATTATATCGTAGGTGAACCTTATTTTGGCTTCTAGGTGAAAGTTGTCATGTGATATGTGCCATGTAGGCAGGGCTAGGTGACTTTCTGAGCTGGCATCACTGAGCTGGGATCAAACTTAAAGGAGCCATGTACAAGTCATGCACTGAGGGACCAAAAAGAAGAGCTTCTGTCCGAAGCTGGGTGCAGGAGCTACCTACCGTGGCAGAGGAGTAGCCAGGTCAGACCAGTTGACTCTGGGATGGCTGACATGCAAATGCTCAGGTAAAGGGTTTTTGGTAAAGGTAGGGAAGCACTGACAAGAAGTTAATGCTCTAGGAGCTTTTCCCCTCCTTATGTTTTTGCCTTTCTCTGAAACGTTGGGAGTATGGGGAGATAAAACTGGGGAAGATAGACAGATGTCCGTGGTGTTCATTTCTCAGGTGAAACTGGGAGTCTTTTCAGACACTTTGCCCAGTGTCTTTCTCATACTTGCATTGAGCTGATAACTGGGTCCAGACCTGTAGAATTCCTTCCAGGCTATGATTGCAGGGACTGTTTGAACTTAATGTGTCTTTCTATGTGATGTGGGACACTAGTCCCTAGGATTGCTTTCACGGGCATCACTGCAACCCCAGGTGATGCATTTAAGATATTAAAATATTGTTGATGCCGGATCTTTTCCTGTCTTACTGTAGTATGATGTACATTTTGTGGTTTTGGCTCTCGTGTTGTAGCATGTCCCTTGTGGCTTGTGGTGTACAGTGATGACTCGCTGAGGTGAAGCATGTGAACTTCTTGACTACAAATCTAGTACATGATTGTCTATTAGTGTGAAGGACTGGACATGATGATCCTGTGTCCCTACATGATTTCACTACCAGCTTAAGGAGATCTATGGCAGGGCCGTTAGTCCATCTTTCTCCCTGCCTGTGGCATCCCAGTTTGTGCATCTCAGTGTTTCCTTTGTATGAGCCTGTTCAGCTTTACAGGTCTGAGTTGACTGAAATTTTTTTTTTTTTTTTTCTCAAAAAGACCAAGATTTCAGCTAGGTCAGTGAGCTGCTGTGACTTAGCCCATAGCTGCCCGAGGACTGGACCTGCCAGCCGTGGTCCGTGGGACTGCACACTGGGGCTTCTCCGTTCAGCTGTTGCTGGTGACTCAGTCAGTGTATATGGACCAAGAAAATACCCATATGATACTGGGTATTTTCCCATATGATTTTTTTTTACCATATGATTCCTATGGGAAGGAGCTTTTCTGTGCCTGTTGCCAGCGTTCAGCCTTGCTGTGAAGTCTGTATTGTCAGTTCTTTTAACAATTTATAGGCAGGCGGAAGGAAATACAAACTGGTCTTTAATTTGCACGGCATCAGAATCCATTAGTCTGGCAGAAAACCAATCTGAAGTGTGATTGCAATGAAATGTGTTTTCTCTAGTTCTCTGCTAACAGACTAATTTATTGATGTAGGTGAATGACAGATTTGATATTAGTTTAAAAACCAAAGCATTAAATAGAGGTACTGTGTAATTAATTCTGTAAGGGTGACTAAGCAGGGTAAGTTTTAGAGCTCTTATTGAATACTGCCAATGGGGAATTTTACAAGCAGACGTTCTAATATAGTTTCTAAGCCTCTTTCATCTGTTTTTAGATGCCCAGTCTTTAAAAAGGAATTTGTATTTATTTTGAAATTTACTATTCTCTCCCCAATATCTACTTTAAAGTGTGCATGCAGATTGTTGATGTGCTCAAAGGAGTTAGGGTCCATATTTTTAAATGAACTGGCTTCAAAGACAAAGTTTGAAATTTATAGAGATGTATTAACTTATTCTTTAATTAAACTTGGATATTTCTTAAAGTATCTCTGTTGCATAGAGTTGCTTTGCCTGCCTTCTGTCCCTCGGGCAGAACCATCATCTAACAGGAACAGTGTTTACAAGTGATATTACCAGAAGAGACCACCTAATGGTAAGCAGGATGTAGCCAACTTCCCTGTGAGATGAATCTTTCAAAAATGAGTTTTAGGTGGTTGAGAGAAGGCAGAAAGGATAGGGAAGGTGATGGAAACTTCTTTCGGGGAAATCCATAACAGGTGATACCCAGCTGAAGTTCAAAACTTTGTTACAGGATGTAGGTGAGTAATCCATCTAATGTAATAGGCAGTTTGTGTGCGTTTGCCATGTGGCATAAGGGAGTAATGTAGTTGAAGTAACACCAATTATGTAAGCACAGAGCCTTGGGAAATAGGAAGGGCAGAGCTGGTATTTCCCAGGTAAAGCTTAAGATACCATCTGTGAAACGTCTTGATTTAATTACCTTCAGAACTTCAAGAGCAGAATTAACAACAGTACACCAAGTGATTCTGAAACATGAAAGTATAATTGTGCCTGAATATGTAAGCCAATATTACTGTCATTTCTTTAGCTATCATTTTGAAATCAGTCCTGCATGTGTCAATGCTTTCTGCAGGCAATTCCCATCTTCCAGCAAGCTCATGGGGTGGAGGCCCACCCCCCATCATTACCTGCTTGCCAGGCCAGAGGGTGATGCTCCAGAATCTTTGCTATTGGAATCTGCCTTGGGTGGAAATTATCCCGTTGCAGTTTGTACTGTGTTGTCATATTCTCTAGTCTTTTCCTAAGGGGTTACTGTAAAAGTAGCTTATCTGTCTTTCTAATAATTAACTTTGCTTTCTAATGCAAGTTCTTAATTTCAAGTGTTTTAAGTTCTCACTGAGTTTTAGAATTTTCTGGGGTGACAGAGCTTACATTAGACTGTTTCGTTTTGCCTGGTTTTCTGTCAAGTTCTTCTGTTTCTTTTTGTTCAGTAGCCATTCAACATAAATCCTTACAAAATTACTATAGAAGAGCAAAACTTGATATCTCTTCTAATATTTAAAAAACGATGTTTGGGGAATAAATGACCATAAAGAATAGCAAATATCTTTCATGTGGGGTAAGCAAAGGAATGTGAGAAACTTCTTGTTCTCATTTAAAAATAAGGAATGTTTGAGGCATACCAGCAATTCCTATTACAACAATCACTAATAGTTTTGTGTGCTAACTGAACTTGAGCACTTCCAACAACTTGCTACCTACCACTTGTCATCGTGAGGCATTCTTGTATGGTTTGCTGTGGTATTTGTGGCATTTTTGGCTGGTGTAAAAATATCATCTGCCCTTGCTCCTCCAGTAAAGGTAATGAGTGGTCCAGCTTAAAATGGGTTCTGCCAAGCTGTTATGCCTTAACTCAGCTGCAGTTAGTGGACTCTTTCAGCTGAGCTTCAGGGGACCAGAGGCCAGCAAATGACATCGCTCTTTTAACATAGCCCTTTCCATCCTTTGCCTCACTTAAACCCCCTGTTTTAATAATAATGAAGAGACATTTCTTGAAAGATGTCTTCAGAAGTTATGTTGGTACAGCTGGCTTGAAACTAGGTCCACAATTTTACTTCCATCGACATCTTTAAACAAAAGAAAAAAAAAATAGTTCTTATTTCTTTCTAAGAATAGAGTACCTTGCATATGTGTTTGAGGTGATTTCAGTGCTTGTTTTCCAGACGTGTAGGTTTGAGAGTTCTGCTTCTATGTTCTTTAGAACTTTTCAAGTTGGGCAGACGGAACTTATATGACTGCATTTTTTCACGTTCATGTAAATTGCTTCCAATATGTCATTTAAAATAACATAATTTTGAAAATGAATCTGCCAGTGTGACTTTCCTAATTTCAAGTTTACTACAATCTAGACACTCTGTTTTAAAAAGAAAATTCCCTATTGTTAGTGTATTTTAGTTGTATTTTAATGTTACAGGTGGAAAGTGGAACATTGGGAATAAAAGTTCAGATGTGCTGAATCTGTATTACATTAGCAGGTATGTAGACTAAATGTATTTTTTCCAGACTGAACTGTGGCTATACAAATGCTTAATGTGCAGATGAGTTTACAGCATGAAGAACTAAAGCTGTGTATTTAACAAATGGTCTTCTATGCCCCCAAGCCTCTGTCCCTTCAGGCCAAATATTTCCAGTCTGGCATTTAGAGGACAAGTCCTATAGACTTAAAAACTGCCAAACATTATGAAAGGTTGTATTATGGTCAACATGTTATCAGGTTACTTCTTAACAACACAGTTGTACTGTTAAAAAAAGCAGTCTTTCAAAAATGTTTTGTTTTTTTCTGAAGCACAAGCTAGTTGTTTATCTTGTGTGTGGGTACCTGGGGGATTTTTGATCTTCTATTTTAAAAAGAAGAAGCCTTGATCATACTTATTTTCCAGTATGTATGAATTTGTGTGAACTAACAGTAACAGAATAAGACAAAATACCTTCCATGTTGCCATTAACTCTACTTGTAGGCAGTTAGCAAGCAAAAAATCCTGAAAACCTAACAATAATGCAAACAATGGTTCATAGAAATGAACTTAAAAGAAAACTAAGTAGCTAGTTAAAAAACTGAGTAGAATTGTAAAGCACATAGTAGTGTTATATAAGGAAGTTGATTTGGAACCTTTTAACTGTATAAAAGTTCTGAACAGCACTGTTTTTCTTGCAGACATTACTCTTACTCTTGAAATATGTAGTTTTACTGTACTTTGCTTACCTTCAGATTCAGTGTAATTGATCAGTCGGTATGTCTGTGTGGTGAGGCTGTGGCTTCCCTCTGGCTGGTACATCCTTCTCTCAAGGATGGTAACTAAACTGCAAAAACGTTTAGAACAGGTTTAGCAACTGCTGTGGACTTGTATCTTGCTTGCTTGGTTATAAACAGAAAAGAAAACTCAAAGGCTAAGAGCCTCTGCTGGTTTTGCTCTTGTGAGACCTTTTAAAGGGAGAAGAGCTGCAAGTGCTGAGGTCAGGAGAGGTGGGACAAAAATGCCTCCTCATCAGCACAGCAGGGGCTGGGAAACGTGAGGTCTGCTATTTTCATCTGCTGCCTTCCTACTATGGGCAGAACTCATCTGTTAGAAATAGTCTGGTTCCAGATAAAAAAAGCTTGCTTTTGGTCCCAATGCCTAGCAGGCATAAGAGTTGCTGTTTAAACACTGACAGCACATTTGTCTGACTTGTAAAGCAAAATTAGTGTCAACAAGTCAAGTGGATAAATGTAAAGAGCTGTCAATTTGTGAGGGTGAGAGGCTTGCACCATAAGAGGGAGGAAAAGTCAATCAACACCCTCAAGCCCATAATAAATGGCAATTCAGTTTGAGCCAGCATCCCCACAGAATTTTCTGGATTTTAGAGAGCATGTTTTGAAACAGTAGGTCACTTGTTTAACTTAGGTTTTGGCTAGCCTGTTGATATCATTCATAGGTTGGCTTAAGGAGCAAGATGGCAGGGATATTTGCAATTTGCCTCTAACCATGATATCTTCTCTCTCATGCCAAAAGATGGCCCCCAAAGTTTTCATTGGAAAAGGAAGAGGATGTCTCCTGCTTCTTCTGATTTTTGCCAGCACCTTTATAAACATAAAGTTTGTAGCAAACAGTGATATAAACATAGAGCATATGGAAATGGTCAGCAAAAAGGCAGTGACATTGAGCTGGGAAATGCTGATACTGGATGCTCTTTGTGGAAAATGTGATCTTTAAAGAAAAGTGCAGAGGGAATATTTTCTGAACACAAGACTGATGGTGGTTTCAGGTGTTCAGACACAGGACGGAAGTGCAAGCAGGAAAACAAGTGGGTAGTAAAATTAGAATTGAGAAGAGGTAGATCACATGAACTCTAATGAAGGCAGGCTTCTCTGTGTAATTTCAGTAACAGGAGTTACTTGTAGAAGTGGAGATAAGGATGAGACTGCTTTTCAGGAGTGTTAAGGTAAGGACAAATGAGAAGATGATAGTGGGGAGATCTGAGGAGAGAGATGGATTACCATGATGATGGCAGAACTGGCTCTTCAGAGCTGCAGCTAGCTTAGCCTGGAGGAGATGCAGAAGGGCAGCCAGGGGAAAGGAGCTGGTTCTCAAGGTGTGCTGCAGCCTGAACTAACAAAGGTGAATATGGTGTGAAGATTGCACAGGGATATGGAGAGAAGTCATATGACAAAGTGAGACACTGAGTGGAAATAGGAGAGGTGCCCTTCAAATGTGTTAGGATTTTTAAGAAGTATTTTCTAGGGGGAATAAGACAAGGGAGGGGCTGATGAGTACTTGATTTTGGAGCAAGAAATCAGTATTTGTATAAGCATACTTTGAAAAGTTTTACATATGTAGGTGTTGCTGCATGCAAACTGGATGTGCTGGATAATTGCTGTGAGTTAATGGTATTGTCAGTGGTGCTATGACACTTCATGATCCTGGTGTGGAAACAGTTGATTCATCAGAGTAGTGATTTGCATGCTAATTATAACATAGCTAATTATGGTATTTAAAAGGGATATGCAGACATATTGGCACCTTTCCTCCTTCTCCACCTACCTTAGAAATACTTAGTTAGAAAATTAAAATTTTCAATAGTAGATGTTGCAAAGCTGAACTTTTGCACGTATCAGTGACCTGGACTTCAAGTAGAGATGGTAATAAAAATAGATTTAAGCAGCTGCTCTTTATTTATATTTTTCCTTTAAGACAGTAACAGTTAACCACAGCATGGTTTCTTGAGATAACACTTTATGGGATGGAAGCATCTTGCTTGGTATGTAGAGATTACAAAATCATATTGTTGTGCATAACAGCTCAGCTATAAATTAGCTCCAAACATAGTGCGATGTCATCCGCTACTGCTCCCTGATCTGTTTCACATCATGCTCGGTTAGCACTCTCTCTGTTTTTTCCATTCTATTTCCTGAAAATCTTTTCCAAGACACTTTACTGACCTTTATTTTATTAATTACAAGAATCTATATTTCTGTTTTGGCTTGTTTTCCTGCAGGGAGCATCATAAAATCTTAATCAAGTGAAAATGGCCTTTACCAATCTGACATCAAAGGCTGTATTATTGTATGATGAATGGATTAAAGATGCCGGTGAGTCATTTAAATCTAAAACTTATTAACTTTTGATAATTTTGAACAGCAATATGTAGTTATTCTAGGTGTACTGCTTATCAACTTAGAAGTAGCTTTGTCTTCCTATAAATGTTCCTAAGGCTTGTCAGGTTACTTATTGATATTTTTAACTATAAAGAACAGACTAGTTTCTGCATTTTAAAAAAGCAAAGCTCAACTAGTTTATGGGTATAACCTCAGCCTAAATAAATTGCAAACAGTGTTTCTTCTGTCAGTGTTCATGGCTTACCTAAATATATAACTTACATTTTTCCTGCTTTAACTCTTTTTCATTACCAAACAACAGTATTTTATCAGTTAACTGAGCTAGGTGCATGGTGTTACTGTATTCTGCTTTTACAAAGTGAAAGAAATAAAAACCCTGATAAATTGTAATATATTGAAATTAGAGTACTCTATCAGAGTTCTGTTTTGAAAAGGAATATTAGTCTCTTGTGGCAGCTGGTATGAGGATATAAAACACACTTTGCTTTAATATTGTTCTGTAGTTCTGCATGCTTTAACAAAAAATGACAAAGAAGATCTCAAATTTGGGGTTAAGATCCACCTGTGTCAGTGACATCCCTGAGTGTTCCTTACTGTGGCAGGCATGTAGTGATGGGGGTTAACTGTTTCCTGGGGAAAACTTGAGAAGCAGTTAAGGTTTGATCAATAAAATGACTAATTTATATTTTTCAGTATAGCTGAGAACCATTTCTCTTGTTCTGTAAAACCATGTAAAACAAAAAGCATGCAACTGAGAAGGGAATTTTATCAGTATGACTTGTGGGGTGAAGTGGATTTGGGTGAAGCTGGGTGATGAAGCATTTCTGATGCAGTGTCCATGACTTCAGAATTCGAGTTCCTCGTTTTCCTACCTACCAGTGCTTGCATTTGGCATGTCTTAGCATACTGTTAGTGGCAGGACATGCTTTCCTCAGGATCAAGCTAGGAAGACAGACAGGAGAGTTTTGGTGGTACCAGTGCAAGGGGTGGATGCAGAAAAAGCAGGCAATTGTGAAGAGCTGGTGATTCCCTTGCAGTGCAACACCCACAGGTGCCTAGTGCTGCGGTTCACAGTCCTTGTTGGCCTGCAGGCAGCAGCACTGGGCACATCACAGGCTGTGAGCATTACAATGTGCTTTCCTCCTCAGTCTGTTTTAAAAACTTCCAGTGGCTGTAAATAACGTCAGAGGGTCTCACGGGAGATAGATTGCTTGAATGCTATGGGTTGAAAATCACTGACTTAAGACATTTGGCCATGAATTAAACACTTTTCAAATTGTAGTCGTTCAATTTCACCCCCAAAATACAGCAGCAAATGATGAAAGCAGCAATTTGAGTCAATAGTTAAGTTTGGGGTCATTCAGAAACAAATCTTCCAAAGATTAGTTCATAAATATTAAAATATATATATTAAAAAAAAATACACAAAGTTCATAGCAGTTCTGCGTACAGAGAAATGCAGAAGTCTTTGGTGAGCTGAGGCAATGATGAACCACAGAAGATTGCAGTGGAATCATGGTGAAGCTCCAAGGGGAGCGCCTGCCAGCGTCAGCTGCAGGGAGAGGGAGCAGGACTCTCTGCAATACTTCTGTATGGGATAACTGGAGAGGGAACTTGCAACACTTAGACCACTTGGAGGCTTGTAATATGAAAGTGTGTGTTTGTCAGGTGGTGATGTGTCCGGACTGAATATACACACGCCTCACGTACTAAGCTACAAATACCAGCTGATGGGACAGAAGGTCTCCTGACTTTAAAATCCCCGTATTTAATATGTCTAATGTCCTACCGCTTATAAAGCTCAAGGATCTTTAACAGTGGGGCTGCTCCCAGTCTGTGACTTGAACTTTTGAAATAAGGTTCGTGCTTCTCCAGAAGAACGAAAACTCACATGGAAATGCAACCTCAGCGATGTGCTTGTGCAATGCCTTCCCGTGCTGCCCTCTGAGCCCCATGCGTGTGAGAATGCAGACTTCTCATGAAGGAGACCTAGGCAGAAAACTGTCACTCGTGATTCTGTGTCTCCTCCTCATTACGTGTGAAGAATCGATGCAGAAAGAAGTGTTGAAACCTACAGGTGCTAAATCTTGTTGTCTAGTCGGTGTGGATTTGAGGTGAATGGACTCTGAAACATGATCAGTGATAGCAAAACCTAAACTGTTCAGAATGAAGTACCTTTCTGTAGCTGTTTTAGGATTTAGTAAATACTGGAAAGATCTGATTTTTATTTTTTTTCTTTTTTCTCCTCCTCCCCTCTTCTAGATCCAAGACTGGAAGGCTGGCCACTCATGTCTTCACCTTTTCCAACAACCTTTATCGTTGGAACCTATGTTTATTTTGTCACTTCCTTGGGACCCAAACTCATGGAAAATAAAAAACCTTTTGAACTCAGGCAGATAATGGCGTTTTATAACTTTAGTGTGGTAGCCCTTTCTTTATATATGACTTATGAAGTAAGTACTACTTTTATTTGTAATGTTTTTATGTATTTCATGCATCTAACTGCTACACTTTTAATACATTTATTAATATAATTCCCACTCTGTAGTTCTCTAGTAATAAAAAAATATTATTCTGATTTTTGTAATTAAATTCCTCCAATCAGTTTGCTAAACTAATTGAGCTGATACTTGAAAAAAGGGAATAAGTCATACCTAGAAGGAAATATTATAAAATATTTTGTCATAATGTATAATCTACAAAGTCAAAAATTCTTATTTATTTAATTTCCCTGGGCTGTGGCAGGTAAACCAGACTACATGTTTTTCTTTGTTGTAATTGCTTCTCTCCTACAATGTGACAGTCAACTATGATGTTTCAGACATTGTATAGAGTATGTTTACTGTGCAATAATCTTTAGTTAGATCTGCCTTTTAAATGACAGAAGTTAGAAAATCTAATTTGGGATCTTCATCCTTTAAAAAAAAAAAAAAAAAAAAAAAACCCCAAACCAACCAACCAAAAAAACTCCAAAACCCAAAGAATGAAAATATTTAGCGTTGATTCCCCACTCACCCCCAACCCCAAAATAACAAATGTTCTTTCTTTCAAAAGGAATGTTAGACTTGAAGAGTGGAAAGCCTGATGAGTTGTATAGCATTATGGGCTGAATGACCTAAAATTCCTTACATGAATGATACAGACTGTGTAGAAGCATTATTTTAGAACCTTAAACTTTAAGATAGCTAATGTTTATTGAGGGTTTTGGGTTTTGTTGGTTGGTTGGTGTTGTTTGTTTTTTGGTTGTTTTTTTTTTGGCTGGTTGGCTTTGCATGGTTTTTTTGGCTGGTTGTTTGGGGATTTTGTTGGGTTGGTTGGGGTTTTTTTTGTGAGTGTGATTGTTTGTTGGGGGTTTTTTTGGCTGGTTGGGTTTGGGTTTATTTGGCTGGGTTTTTGTTTTTTTTTTTGGCTGGTTGGTCTTTAAAGTGTAGCTATTTAACATAACATTGTGTGAATGATAGCCTTATACATTTGTTTGGTGAAGCTTCACTACGGTAGTACTGACCCTCTTTAAGTTAAATCTGGCTATGTGGCTATTTCAGGTTTGGCAAACTAGCAGTGAAAAGTTGTCATCTTATAGTGCCAAACTGGCAGGATACCTTTCTGTCTGCTCAGTTTGCATAAATTTCATCATAAGTTACAGTGGACTGCTTGACATCTCTTTTAACAGCAGTCTAAAGGCAGTGCAGCAGCAGCTATCTGTCATGAGTGTTGTGTGGAAAGCGTGGGCCAGATGCACACATTTGCTATTTAGACCTTGTTTTGAAAAACTGCCAAACTTCCTTTTGTGATTTGGTGCCAAGTTTGAATTTGGTTATAACCCTCAGAAACAAGCAAAAAAGAATTAAACTTCTTTTAGTGTCTGACCCTAACACAGTGTTCAATTAATCTGCTGTCAAGACTTCCACGTTACAATTTCATGAAAGACTGCGTGGATGGAGTGTGACAGATTGAATTTCTGCTATTGTCTGTGCTCAGCAAAAAGCTGATTCTGTCCCTCTTTGGAATGAAGCTATTTGGTGGGTGCTTTAGTATTGTGCTGTCTTGATGGTGTTTCAGATCTTGTTTTATTTAAGCAACTGATTCTTTCAGGAAGTTACACGGACTAAAACCCTCCATCTGTTAAGAAAGCTGAACCACCTATTGTGCCTGTGTGTGGTAATGATCAGTGGATGAGAAGCACTTTATAAACAGAAATGAGATACAGCAGGCCCTGCTGGCTGCCAGACAAATGAGCCAAGTGTAATATTAACAACATTGCTGTTTTCCAAGCTTTAATATATTATAAGAGAAAAGATTATATGCTATTTTTTACATACAGGCCTTTGGTCATGTGTGTGCTCTTGATTGTAAAACTCTAGCTTTTCATTGCTCACATCAGTGAAAGAGTAATTTAATCATGCAGTTTGACTAAGCAACATTTTAGAAACTACGATATTAAAAATATAGTGCATAATAACTTCTTCCTTGTCTTTAATGATATTAAGCCATGTTTTTCTGTTATGTTGGTTTTCTTTCAGTATTAAGATACTGTGCTGGTTTCTTCTCAGTATTGAGACAGTTGGCTGTGATAGCAGTTTTCAAAAAATTGCAAAATGTTTGATTTGTTTTTGTGACCAGATTGACATGCTAAGTTGCTTTTTTTAACATTGGGTTTGAGATGCAGCTGTTTCTCCTCTTCAGTTACTAATAATGGAATAATGGGTGCAGGAAGAATTTTTTTTATGTTTATAGGTGTGGTGCTGGAATTGGAAATTCATTAATCTGCAACAGCAAAGGATTTTATGGTAGCTAGCCCACACAGAGGTAGATGATGGACAAGACTGCTGATTCAACAAGTTTTTGATACTGTTTTCCTCTCCTGCTTACCGATTACAAAAGTAATCCAAAATTAATGAATTTTTCAAAAGACATAAAGTAAATCTCTGCCTTTTCCCTTTACTCCAGTTTCTTATGTCGGGTTGGGCCACAGGGTACTCGTTCCGGTGTGATATTGTTGACTACTCAAGATCACCTACAGCTCTAAGAGTAAGTTGCCAAACACAAAGCCAAATTGTTATGCTACACTGACTTTATTTTTAGAAATTCTTTTTGAGCAACCAAATGCACTTCTGTAGAGTGGAATGCACTAAATGGAAATGCTGTCTTGCATAATGTAGATCATGTGAGTTAACTGGAGAATTGTTAACTCAGATTGTTTGGGAGAAAGAAGGAAGCAACACATTTGTTGGCTTGTTCTTGGTTTTAAAATTCCTTCAGGATTAAAAGATCTTTTGTGTTTTTAAAGAAAAACCAAACAAACCATATACTTAAATATTTGTCAACCTTCTGATGCCACTTACTTTCCTTTATAGTTACTTATTTTTCTTGCAGCTGCTTAGTTTATTTGACTATCAAGATTTGACAGTTTTTGTGATTTACTCTTGCAGATGGTACGAACTTGTTGGCTTTACTATTTTTCCAAGTTCATTGAATTATTAGACACTGTAAGTATTTGTAACCTAATAAAAAAAGTAGTGATGTTTCCTTTTCACAGTAGAAGTGGTGCTGTTGGGGCTGCGGGCATAAATTGCTTTTTATTTAGCCCTCCAATCTTCAGTCATTGGGATACTATCAAACTGTTCACCCTTATTATCTTGTCTCATCTTATTGTCTCATTACACTGTCATTCCTTGATCATCAGGAAAAATTTTAATGAGGAAACACACCTTCAAAAATTTAGGAAGCCCTGATAATTTTCCTGTGTAATAGCTGAATACACTAACCTTTTGTGCTATGGCAGTGCTTGTCTCAGCACTGCAGATGAACAGTTGAGCATGCTGAATTTTTTTTCCATGTCGTCTTCAGATTTTATCGTCTGCATTCGGAATATTTGCATCAGTAGCTCTGAATACAACATAAATTTCCGTACCTGCCTGCTCTAGATTCCTGTGTATGCCTCAGGGGTCATAATTATTGATGTATTTGGTATCAGGCTGGCACTCTAACCTGTTTCAAAGGTCCAAGCAGCAACGTGTTAAAGCAGAATGCAGATCTTGCTCACCACCATCAGCCATCTGTCTTCCCCTCTTCCAGAAACCGACATCTAGGAGGGTTCCTTTAGCTATTTTCAAACCAGCTTCTGAGTGTTGGAATTGGCTGTGATTTCTTTTGCCCTATTGCATGAGGCACAGTAGTGGCCATTTAGGAGCTGACTCATGAGCAGCTAGGATGTTCTACACCCTGCGAGCAAGGTTAGCCATCTAACTTTCATCTGCAAATACTCGTGATTCAGCATTGGAAGATCTTATTGACTGAGACGAGTGGAATGGTAATGGAAGGGCCAGGAATGCTAAAACTGGAAAAGCCTGATGAGTTTAGTCCTCTATTTACATTTACTACCCACTAGTTAGACTTGCCCTTTTTAATTAGTTCTTGACCTGAAAAATTATTTTTGCTTAAATTTGTTTTGTTTGAGTCCACCTAATCAGGTACCTGTTTCTCAGCAGCTTTTTGGTTTTATTGCAAAAGTAATTTCTTAGCTGTATTTGTCAGCTGTCACCAAATGTTTTCCCTGGCCCAACAGACTTCTTTTATTCTGTGCTCATTTGCTTGCCATCTGATACTACCCTTTGCATGACCTGACTTTTCCTTATACAATTTTCTTGCTTTGTCTTCCCATAACACTTTCCTTGAAGTCTGTCCTGTAAAATGTGGCCTGTCAATATCGATTAAAAATACCTACATATTCTGTCCAATTTTGCCTTTTTCCAAGGGTAGCTAACTCAATGTTCATAATAAAGTGCTTTTTATCTGACTTAGTATTTTCTACTGTGCCTGTATCTGTTGCTGGTTCTTCAGTTAATTTTCTCAAACAGCCTTGCATTAGAAGTTCAGGGGACTTAAAATCTGACGTTTCTAGACACTTCTCAATCCAAGCAAGTCCTTCTTATGCTGTCCATTGCACACATAGGTGGTGGCTTTCAACACTTGCCCTGGCTTTTGGGACTCCACAGGTGGATTTTACATACTGGTTTAATTTTTTTTTAAATTAATCTGCATATCCAGAGCCTCAGTTTTCTTCCTTCTCTCTAGACCACAGCTGTGAAGAATTTTTAGATGTATAGTAGTGAGCAGCCAGCACTGATGCATACAGGTTTTTATAAGTATATTGGGCTTGATTATCTCCTGTAACATACTGTTCATTAAAAATCTATTTCAGATATTTTTTGTGCTGCGTAAGAAAAACAACCAAGTTACATTCCTGCATGTCTTTCATCATTCCATCATGCCATGGACCTGGTGGTTTGGAGTCAAATTTGCTGCAGGTAGTGGAGAGAGAGTTTAAGTTGTACATATCCTCTGGTAGTAAAAGTCAACAATGCTAGACAAAAATATTTAAAGAACAATTAAAAATCTTGCAAACATCAGTGTTTTTAAACGTAGATGTTTGCAGCATTTCATGGAACATCTGAGATCACCATAATTATTTAATGGGTGAGGAGTACTCATTTTTCCTATTTGACAGCATTTTCTGCAGCATTGGTTTCTCATAGAGGGGAAAAGGTGCAGAGGAGAGAGCTGCATGTAAGCAAAGACCATTATTAAATGAAAAAGAGATGTGACTGTAAAATCAGAAGTGCTAGGGGAGGTGTAAAAGGCAGATAACTGCTGAAACTCCTTCAGAGCCATTTTTCCTCTCAAATGTAAGAACAAAGTTGGAGTGGAAGACTGTGTTCTCACTTGTTTTTGCCTGTTTAAGAGATTATTCAGGCTGCTTTGCAGTTATTTTTACTGGCTTTAGGCAGCATTGTTTTTTAATTACATCTAATACTTTGTCTTTCATAAAACCACAGAAGTATTTTTCTGGACCTTACATATTACAGAAACTTACCAGAATTTTCATAAATTTAAAGTTTTTTTGTCCACTTCTAGCTTACCTTTACTTTCTTCTTTACTGCTCTCTGTCTATGTATGCAGCTTCCTATGCTATATTATTAGTGTGCACCACTAATAAATATAGCTTGCCATGAGAATAGTCTGATAAGCACAGAGTGGAGAAATGCATAGTCTAGGAGAGTGTTGGGTTTTTTTAGTAGTGCATACTAAGGGTGTGTGTATGTTTCTTCACACATGTTCTCTGGCATTATTTTTTTTTCTCCCAGAAAATAGGCAACAAATTGATGAAGAAAACCACTGCTTGTTAAATCTGATATGTTAGTGCTTGTATTATGAATACAAAAATAAGACTTGGAAGCAGTCCAGAGAATTTGTAGATAGGATCCTTTGAACATGTCCAGTGCACGGATATTCCTAGTACATGAAAGGATGTGCTTCCTCTGTATTTGTTGAGTTTCTGTTATTAGACATGATCAAGACGGCAGCTTCCTTTCTCAAATGTTGCTGAGTAACTGGTATTTTAATGTAATGATAAAATTATGAATAGCTTTCTCAGCATACATTTCAGTGTGTTTAGAGATTTGCAAAAAAACCCCAACAAAACCCAGCAACTATCAGTCTGTCCTCTTCAACCTTGAAAAGTTTCCATTTATATGTGATTAACTTTCTGCCTTTTATCTGGACATCGGATCAGTATCCCAGCTACAAGCTTCTGCTTTTGCATCAGATTCAAATTTCCCATGTGATAATTTGACAAATACTTTCAGCAAAGTATGCAAGAGCTGTTTTGTCCTCTGCCAATAATTGTCCCTCCTAGTCATTCAGAGCTGTGTTTATTCCTACAGCTTTATTGCTTATCTTTATACTAATCTTTCCAAATATTCTTCTGTTTGATAACTTGACTTTTTTTTCCAAGAATTTCATTCCTGCTGATGATTATCTTATATTCAATTTCATGACTTTTTGTCCTTCTAAATAGTGGCATTGATCAAGTTTTCAACCTGTTTGTAAAAAAACACAATGGGTTTGAATGGAGATGCTTCTTTTCTGATCTGATATAAACAGGGAATTGTAAAATGGTGCTTATGTATGGTGTTGCTTTTTGGAGCTTATTTTTGTACTGTTGATTAGGTTGTTCTTTCTTTTTTCTCTGCTTTAACTATTTATTTTTTATTCTGAATATTCACTGTGCAAGCCAAAAAAAGTATGTACATTTGAGCTGTAAGAACATTAAAATTATTTTTAAAAATACAAATATCTAAGTTTCAAAGAAAGTTTGCAATCACAGCAGGAAGACTTATGATCTGTCAAGCTGAAAGATTACTGTGAGCTACTAAAATCACAAAATACATTTTATTTTTAACTGGAATTATTCTTAATGGAAAACTGGTGCTTTTTCCCCTTCACTAAATGTCTGCTTTTATGTCGCTTTGTTTTCTTCCTGATGGTCAATATTTTCATGTTCATATTTCTCTTAGATCATTTTTACCTACAATTTCTTATGTTCATTAAATACATTCAGGATCATACAACTCCGTCATTGATCCAATGGAGAATGAAGTACTTCCTTACTTGCTTTGTGAAATATTCATATCTTACTAGTTTCATTCATGATTGTGCCCCCAAAGGGGCTACTTGGCCTTAAGTTTCCTTTTCACTGTAAGTATGCTTTTGAGGTGGATGATGGATTTGTGAGACCCTTACTTAAGTCATGATTCCAAAAGATTGTTGCCTGAAACAGATTCTTTCCCTGAGAATCTGGAAATCTGTGTTGGGCAGAGAATTATAATTTGTCCTCCAGAGCTTTGCAAAGTTCATCGTGATGTCTAGAAAAGAGGTATAAAACATGAGAAACACTGTTTCTACTAAACTCTCTGTTTCCATCATGTATATGTTTTAATAAAAAAATTAACCCAAAGAATGGCACTAAAACCTTTTACAGATAACTAGGTCAGCTAGGTTTTATTGCTGTTTTGGAAATAGATAAACCTTTCTGAGAAAGGAAAGTGATACGATCCCTCAGAAATGATGTCAAACTAATTCAAGTTAAATACCTTGAGGGTTAATCAAAGTCTGTAGGCTTTGTGGTACATGTTTTTAATATCTTGACTCAAAACAAACTACTAGGACTTGTAGCCACCTACTAAGTGGCTTTTTAAGTACCTGATCCAATAATATTACTATATTTTTGGTTTTCTACAGGTGGTTTAGGAACATTTCACGCTCTGCTGAACTGTATTGTCCATGTTGTCATGTACACTTATTATGGAATCTGTTCTTTGGGACCAGCCTATCATAAATATTTGTGGTGGAAAAAATACATGACAACTATACAACTTGTGAGTAACTTTCTGTTTGATGTAAACACCTCTTAGAAAGCTGATTGTGGCTAATGAGGCTTAATGCAGTACGTTTATGCTTTAGTTATGTTCATATGTGTAGTTAACAGCTGGTATAAGGTTTACTCATGTTTTAATTGAATAAAAACAAAGTTGTGAGTCCCCTCAGTTATATGCATAAATCTGCTTCAGCTTTCACTATAATCACAGATTTAGACACATGCCCTCTTCAGTTATCCACTATTTGGTAAACAGATTCATAAAACTTAGTGCCTGTATACAAATAATTAGAATGTAAGTTTACACCAAGAAAACATAATTAATGTACAGAATACTCACGTGACTAGTAGTGAAGATTAGGGCAAAAGAAGTATTTCTTTAGAATTTTGTATCTGTCCTTTCACAGAATGTTTTTTTAGAGAATTTACCTCTCTTTAAAAATGCTTAAAGTTAAAAAATTGCTCTTGCAGTAATTACACTAAGTGTTTTACCAGCCTTAGATCACTTTCAAAAGGTCACTGCTCTGAGTCCTTTTTCATGCCTGGCTTTTTAATAGGCAAATTTTCAAATTTCAGCTTCTGGCTGAACAATTAGTTTGGCCTGAGCAAGGATGCTGATGTAGGAGGGAAAAGAGCAGGGAGAAGCAGCCGTGGCTGTCTGCTTGCACCAGGTCTGGTGTTGATCAAATACTTCAAGTAATCATGTGTAACTGAACAATTTAGCTTGAATACTTACAACGTGAAATCTTTTTGTCTTGGAGGCGCTACCAGTGGATCATTAACTTGGAGTTCATGTGTTTGTGTTTTTTTTTAAATCCTTCATTAAGTTGTTATTTGGGACCTGCAGACCTTTGTGACATATGCTAATGTGCAGGGAAAATGGGAATTCATGATCACCAATCTTACCCTTTTGTTTTTCCTGGCTAATTTTTCGAAAGAAGCCTCCCATTTGTCACTGGTCAAATACTGTGTGCCTCCTCCTTTCTTCTCTGAACTGATCAGGGCAGACTTCCTAGTATGGGTTTCTCAGTGCTGCTTGTAATTCAGTTTGTCCCAGGACTTCTTTCTTTAGCTTGTGAAAGTGTTTTCCGGTAGAGTAACATTCTGGGAGAGGGGCACTAAAGGTGCATCTCTGCTGTTTTAAGAAGTGCCACCCCCTCCTCTCCCTGCTTTCTGTTTTTCTGTATACAAGTTATGATGAATCTTTTTAAACTTCTGTAGTTTGCCATTTATTTAAAAATATTTATTTTCTTCACATTTTTCCTCCAGGTCCAATTTATTATGATTACAGGCCATATAGGACAAATCTACATGATGGATGATTGTCCATACCAGTATCCAATTTTCATGTTTATTATTTGGCTATATGGCTCTGTGTTTTTAGTCTTGTTTCTCCACTTCTGGTACCACGCTTACACGAAGGGACAAAGACTACCAAAGATGGCAAGAAACGGGACCGGCAAAGATCAGTGAAACAAACTCTTGTCTCTAAACCAAAAAAGTGTATATGTCAAAGTTTAAACTTGCACTACTTGACAATCATAATATTTAGGTGCACACACTACAGTGTGTATTTTGTACATTTTCATCCAAAACAGAATTTGTATTTTTACCATAAGTTATTTGGGACACAGAATTTGGGGGATGGCGGGAGTAGCATGGATCTCTGATTATGAAAAAAAGGCATTTTTTCAGCAACTTGTTCACGTCTATCCTATAAGAAATCAATGGATAGATGAACTTTATCTAGAAGATGCATGAAAATAAAGATATTCATTGGGAAAATTAAAATGTGTATGACAAGTACTGAGTACTTTGAACACTGAGGGCAAATAAATTACTTCACCTTAAATGTTATCAGTTGCTGACACTGTCAGCTACATTTTATTAAAAGAATGAATCTTCAGCAAGTACTGTTTATAGAATCTAAAGCTTATTATTAATATAGTTAATACATAAACATTGTTAAATGTGTTTACAAACGATATTACTTTAAGGAAAGGAATGTGTTAATCTGTCAAGGTATGGTGTTTCATTTGAAGATCGTAGCTTTTGGGATACACCGTCTTCTACCAAGCTAATTGATTTCATGTTCTACTCCCTTGAACATTATTCTGAATGATGGAAACCTACTAATTTGAGGATTATCCAAAAGTCTTGTAGTGTAATGATAAAAACATCTTACTGATTTGTTCACTAAAATAGCCTAACATACTTATTATTCAGTGTATCTATGGATATATTTTAATATTGGTAGCCTAGGCTGTTTAGGGGGGAAAAGATTGTAATTCAATAGCCAAAATCTTAGTCCTCAAGTAGGTTTAAAAAAAAAAACCAATGTATTTTTGATTCAAGCCTAAATGTCAGCTAGCATGATTCCATTTCCATTATCTATTGAAATACATGCATAGAATTTTTTTGTGTTTTTTTTTTTATTATTATTATTTGTTTTTAACAACTCAAAGTTTCTCTATTAATAGCACCAGTTACCTTGTCTGGAACTAGGCAAAAAGGTACGTGTTGTTTTCTGAGCTGCTAAGAACAGGGCAGGCAATGGTGACCACACATGACTCCAGTCCATGCAGAATTACCCAATATGTTGTTTTCCATGGTTAGGCAGACTGTTAGGGTCACACATGTATAGAAATCAAAAGACTTAGCTATTTGTATGCAAGGTGCATTTCTACTGTATGAGTTTATTGGGAATTTGGTGCATGCAATAGATCTGTAAATGAGGATTTAAAGGTGTAAAAACTACAGTTTTCTGTTATGTTTACCACTAACAGAAAAGAAGCTTGTGATAATTTGCTTCATGCTTCATCTCATCTGTTGCATTTTTAAATACCCAGAACCTTTTAATTGCCTCCCTGTTGTACAATTCCAAGAAAGTAAGTTTTGTTACATGAATACTTTTATGGGGATACTGACATTTATGGTGCATTGTTAATGCTTAAAGGAATTTGAGCTTTATCTTGAATGTGAGTTGCAAATGATTTCTTAGGAGATTACATACAAGTCGTCTTTATAAAACAAATAAAATAATTTATATTTTATCTTTCTGCTTGTCAATCCCTGTAGCTATCAACTGTTGTGACTGATTGAAATTAGATCCCAGAAAAGATTTTGATGGCTTGAGATGTATATTGCAACCCCTGAATTTTAAATGCTTGATCCTGGAATCATCAGTGCAGTTTTGGCTCCCTAGCAGTGCATATGGAGAGGTGCTTTAGCACATATTCCAAGACAGTTGGGGTGCTGATCAGGGGCCATGTGTTTTCAGTGGGAAATGCAATCACTGACTCTTAAGTCTCAAATCCTGCCAGTCTCCAGCCTGTGTGTATGCCCTTGGTTTCCAAAGTAGGGGGGGTCATCTCTTAGAGAGAGAGAGACATATTGCTGTGTTTTCAAATAGCTGGAAAGGATTTGCCTTTGATTACTTTTTAAAGCTTGAACGGTGCCTGGTTTTTATATAATAATTTATTGACTACTGATAAAGTAACTGGGACAATTTGGTTCATTTAGGCCTTCTTGAACCTGTGAGTTCAAGTGTGTTTGGGAAATGCAGGCCTCTTGGGAGAAAGGCTGTAATAGCCTCTGCTGCTTCTGGAGGGGAGTAGGTGTTAGTCCTTAGTCTTGCAGACGGCAGCTATGCGCATATGGGAGGTCCTAGCTCTGTCTCCAATTTTGCAGTTATGAACACACCACCACCACCACCCCAAATATGCATGGAGGAATGCATCCTGCACCTGGGTATGAGGAGCCAGGTGCTTTGTCAGTTTGAGACCCAGTTTTGCAGCTGATTCTTCAAACTCACTTAGGCTTGAGTAGGAGCTGAGAGTGTACACAGTCAAAACTAAGCAGCTCTGCAGGTGGACAGGTGCTGAACATAAAGGAGCCAGGAAAAACCTTCCAAGTCCACCAGTTGTACAGTAGCCACCTGCCACCAGACTCAGTTGTTTGAGATTAAGAATTAATATGCAGGAGCAGAAACAAGATGCTAATCATGCAGTGGGCTATCAACAAGTGCCATTTCAGATTCTTACCGCATAATTTCTTGCACACTGGTTTAGTTTTCTGGAAGTAACAAAGCATTTGGAGAAAGAATGCATTGTTTCAGCAAGTTGTATGGGTGTATCCTAAGAGATGATTTAGTATAACTATGCTAATGACATCAGTACAAAATGTTATTAACCCTGTCTATGCACAGTGTTGCAGCCCATGTGCAGAATCACACAGTCCTGATCTGGATAGTTAAGTTTTTCCTACCTAAAAATAGTGCAGCTGACATGCTGAAGTGTGTTCACATTGGAGTGAACCAAAATCATTAATATTACAGTAAATGTTTGCTGATGAGGGGAATTGCATTGAACTTTTGTATTCCTTATATTTGGTGGAGAAACAGCAGTGTTACTAGCTACTCCTCTCCTAAGACACTGAGTCCTGAAAATTGGGGGTGGATGGGTGGCTTTTTGGTGGGCTTCTTTTTTTTTTTTTCTTGGTTTTTTTTTTTTTTTTGGGGGGGGGGGCGGTATGTTTGAGGTTTTTTTTTTTGGTTTGGTTTGGTTTTGTTTGGGGTTTGTGTCTGGGTGTTTTTTGTTTTTTTTTTTTTTTTTTGTTTTTTGTTTTTTCTTTTTCTTTCTTTTTTTTTTTTTTTTTTTTTTTTTTTTTTTAGATTAATGAACAGGCTCTATTCTTTTTATCAAAGTGGCAATTCACCATACACTATTTCATTGCCATGGTTTGACTGTTGTCCAAACCTAAGCCTGGGCCCCTGTCCTGAACCACTTACTGGCTGAGGAAGAAACACGTAGTCCGTGTTCGTTTTCAAAATTAAGCAATGTATCTTCTGGGAAGTCAGAGCGCCTCACTGAAGCAGGCTCTCCCGCAGCAGCCTCTGCCCACCCGGGAGCAGCCCAGCCCCGTCGCCAGCACCATCCCCGCCCCCTCCCAGCCCGTGCCGTTGTTTTCTGCCCAGCCCCCGTCCCACGGTCGGCCCCCGCGGGCACGGGTGAGAGCCCCTCAGCGAGGCCGCCCCCGAGGTGAGGGCGGAGGGGCGGGGCTGGGCCGGGCCGGGGGGAGGGCCCGCCACGGCGCGGGGCGGGTCAGCGGCTTTCTTCCGCCAATCGAGGGCGACGTGGGCTCGTCACGTGCTGCCGCCGCCACCCAATAGGTGACGGCTACGCCTCTCGGGCCCGCGTTCAAACGGTCGGCGGGCACGGCGCGTGCGGCTGCCTGTTTCCGTGGAGACGGCGAGGCCCGGCCGCGTCCATGGAGCCGAGGCTCGTCGGCCCTGGGCCCTACCGCGCTACCCGGCTGGTGAGTGCCTCCCTGGGCTGGGGCCCCCCGACCGCCTTTCTCCCCCGTGTCCCCTTGTCCCGTCCGAGCGGGGCCTCCGTGCCCGACGGCGACTCTGGAGTCTCCAGGGTACCGGCCGGCGTGGGACAGCCTGGTCGCTAGGCCAGCCGTGATGGCCGGGACCCTGCGGCCTGAGGGCCCAGCGTCGCCAGTCCGGCAGGGCCACGGGTCTGTCCCGGGCAGCCGGTACCCGGTAGGTTCCTCTGGTCGGGAGGTCCCCAGCAGTGGTCCGAGTCCTGTGGAGCGGCGGGACGCCTGCTCCCAGCGTGACCGGAGCTGCGGCAGAGCCCGGCAAGGTGGAGCTTTAGTCCAGCCTTTGTCGAGTTAAAAACCAAGAGCGGGATTAAAGCTGTATCTATAAGGCCGCAGACAGTATGGGGCTCTAGATCTTTCCTCTTCCTGTGTCTGGTGTTTGTTCTCAGATCTCAGCTGCTTAAGTCATAGTTTTAGGTCTGCTTGTAAACTTCGACAATCAAAAAATTATGTAGTTTTGCGTTCAAATCTGGCTGCATTCTGATCTTGCTTTGTATAACTAGAACGGTTCCAGGAGAAGAGCTCCCGTAATGGTTTGCTTTGTTCTTCTTCCTTAGTGGAACGAGATAATAGAACTTTTTCGTGCTGGGATGCCTTTACGGAAGCATCGGTGTCGCTTCAAAAGCTATGAGCGCTGCTTCAAAGCCTCGGAGGCAGTGGACTGTTTACATGAACTGCTTGGCTCTAATCAAAACTTTGGGCCAGAAGTGACTCGCAATCAAACAGTTAAGCTGCTTAAAAAATTCCTGAAAAATCATGTTATTGAAGATATTAAAGGAAGATGGGGTAAAGAAGATTTTCAAGATGATGGCCATTTATATAGGTAAACCCATATAGGGTGACTGAAAAATTTTGGGTTTTGGAAACGGGCGGTAATAACTCTTGTTCATTGGTCTTACAAATGTTTTTGTAGAATGCCTTTGAAAAGGTATTACTGTGTCTTCTCCCTCTTTCCTTTTAAAGACTTCATTTTCTTCAGTGACAGGCAACTGTCATGGTTTACTCTTTTAGCTTGGATTTGGGATTTTTTTGCTTGTTTTTAAATATTTTTGAAGGGTGCTTTTACTCAATTACATTCATGAATAGTAACAAAAGCTTTTGCACCTTTTACAAGGTAGTTCTATTTGTTGTTGCTAGACATCAGGTTTGCTAGTGTTGGAAGAGTGCATATCAGGAAGACATGGATGGAAATGCCGATGCCATTAAGCATCCATCCAACTCCAGTTGTCCTTCCTCTCCCTCAACTCCTGACTATTTGGATGCTGTTTCTACTCCTGAGAGAAAGGCCTTCTGAATTCAAAAGTAATTTGTGATGTAACTTCTTCTATATTCCTTGGGTTGTAGATTGAAATTTTCTTAAAAGAGGCAAAGTTTTATTTGCTCATCCTTAAAGGAAACTTGCTTACTTATCCCTGTTTAGCCTCTCAGGTGATGGCTTGTTAGCAGAGGAAAATAATTTTCTTTGTAATGAAGGCTTAACCTTACTAGATTGAGTTCTTTGACCTTTGTGACCTTGGTTTGGGTGTCCAAAAGTTGCAAGTTCTGAATTTCTACTATCTTGTAGTGTCCTGTTCAGTGACAAAGCAGTGCGAAAGTGACCATTACCTTAAGTATGGATTTGTAACTTCTATCCTGATGAGTTGTCTTTTGAGGAAATGGGAGCTATCTTCATGCAAAGCAATAGGAAAAATAGGTCAGCAATAATGCTGTGTTTCTACATATTACATCTATTACTATATAATTACAGAAATTTTATGGGTTTTTTTTAAGACAGTTTCTTAATATTGTTTTTGGGAGAATGTAATACTGACTTTCCACTTTATTTGGGTGAAGTCAATTTTTCATTTTGGTCTATGATCTTCACTAGTTTGTAGAGCGCGGCTAAGCTTCTTTGCCATCTAGTCTGTACACCTATGCTGTAAATGCAGTTCATTGCTCTCCTAATTTTATTTATTAACTTGGAATGCTTTAAAAGTAAAAGGTATGTATAATGTAATTCTTTTACTTTGTCATGAACAAACTTGGGTCAAGATATTTTATTATAAAAGAACTGTCGTTCATGTTAAACTTGTTCCACTACTGTTCAGTTGATTTACAGCCAGATTGGATTGAATTTGTGTTTAATTCCAGTAACAAGTTAGCATCAATTCAACTTTATGATACTACATGACAGTTTTCAGTAAAAGTGGTAGCTGTTTTTTAGCCTGCCTTCTGAAGGAAATGACACTGAATGCTACAGCTTCCCTGAGAAAAAAGTTAAATATTCAAAGGAATTGCAATCAACTTTAATGGAGGAGTTTTTAAGTGATTTGGAGTCAATAGAAAATGAATGTTCTCTACAAACTTACCTCCATAAATGGAACTTCCATGTAACAATCAAGAATAATATTAAATTTTAGAGCTTGGGACTCAAATTCGAAGGACCCAGTGTATCAAAGGACTTCTATCTCTAGGTATTTTGAGAAGCTCACCCAAGAAAATCTGTTGCTAAGCATCTCAAAAATATATGGCTCTCTAGTCTACCAGATGAACATGACCAAAGGCTGGGAAAAGGTACTGAGGAAGTATCATGTATGCTTGTCCTGTTCTTAAATTCTTTCCTGGCCATCTGTTTTTGGCTGCTATAGAAGGGCAAGATATCGTGATTGTTTACCTAGTCATCGACTAGTTTAGATTGGAAAACAGGCATGGAAGACAAGAGGAGCTGCAGAGGATCTTACGTCTTGACTTCAGTCTGGAGAAAGTTGAGTGTGAAGGAGTGGTGTGGAGTGGGCTTTATACTTCTTTAAACAGAGTTAGAAAAGCAATTAGGTGCTGGTACAGCATATGTGGTAGTTACATTATTATTGGTTCCTGGCCTGGTCCTGCTCTGTCTGTCCTTAGGACAACACTACCCGCATGCAGTTTTCACTGGTACCATAGGTGTTAAGCACTTCATCTCCTTTTTTTTCTGAGCATTGCCTTTTCATCAAAAGATTAAATATGAGGTTTACGCTATATCTTTTTGGTTTGTGTTTGTTGTGTTTGCATTTTTTTTTTTGTTTATTTTGCATTGGCTTTGTGGACACACTCAAAATTTTGTTATTGTTTTCTCCTTTGTATTTTCAGCCATGACTTTCCTGAGCTGTGGAAGTTGTTGGGGTGAAATATTTCTGTGCTTTTAATTTTTTATGTGCTCTGCAGAACGATCGGCAGTTGGACAAGAAAGCTCTTTTATTACAGCTATCTTAATGATTTTTGTTCCCCAGTTCCTGTTCAAAATTTAACTAAGTTACTAATTAAAGAGGTTTTTTTAGTAGAACTGCATACCTTTCATGCACCTTGAATTGAATCCAGCTTTTTCGCACTGGGTTTGGTGCATAAGTAAACTACATATGCTACTCATGGTTTTGGTGTTTGGCTTTAAATATTAAGACACGCTTTTCTCCGATTCGTGGAGCTCAACATGGTTTTCTAGCCCGCCTTTGTGTATTTAATGTCCTGGCAGCTCCCTCTGGTGGGCTTTCCTAATGTTACGCTGTAAATACGTTTTTCACCGCATTGATACCGGTAGCAGTGTACGTCGCTTGTGATTCCACTGATGGTGCTTACTCTGGAAACCTTGATATGCTTCATACCTTTTCTATAAATTCCTGTGTTAATTTCGTACATACTATAACTGTACACTGTGGTGCACCGTTGTGTCATTCATTAAGTTCTCATGTAAGTGTAGCTGTCTGCTCTTACTCATTCCACAGAGTATGAAAAAGAGATGTTGCCAAATGTTAATTTGCCTGAGAGAATTGGTTGAGTATTAAATGTGAAGGTGAGAACTCATGTGGCTTCTAGAAACAACAGACTATCTGTCTTGTGTGTCCTGACCTACTGTCCCTGTAGTCTACAATAATAAATGAGTTGTTTTGGAAACTGTCAGGCTTTACTTTTTTAGAACGTAAGCAATTGCATTAAAAGCAAAAGGGTTAGTACTCTTGCACTGCAAGTAAAATTCTGGGAATTCAGCTGTGGTAATTATTATACCATGGACACCAATGTTAGTTGACCCTGTTCTCTATCCATTGCCCTGGACACAAACAGTTATCTCTATTTCCTCCTTGTATAAACTCCTGAAACTAGTGTTACTGGCTGTAAACCATGCTAATCTTGACATGCAAACTTTGGAATGCTCCCCAGTTGTTAGATTTAGGTAACATTATTCTGTTCATCATAGAATTGGAGGCTTTTCATTGTTCATCCAAAAACTTGGCTCTGTCTATATCCTGCTCCTGCTGTAATACCACCTAAAAAGAGGGAATGCATTTCCTTTTTCTGCTTGCAAGAACTATTAATTTACTGGTTGAGAATCAGGGCAGCAAATAATATAAGGCTAAACACTGTGAAGAACTGGAGGGGGAACAGGGAACTGTTGAGAATACTGTAAGGCAAAGAAAAAAAGTCTGCAGATATTTTAACATTGAACTCTAAGAAGTAATGAATAGCTGAAAAATAGTTGGGAGTGTTCAACAGCTGAACATCTGCAATGTGTTGTGGGTTACTTTTAAAAGGCAGAGTAAGTCTTGCAGGATTAGTGCAAGGTGCTTATTACTTCTCAGGGTTTGTACGAAGGAAGTAATATCTCCTTGTGTTGCAGATCTTCTCTTGAAGAGTGTTATTGTGGAATATACCAAATGGGTTCAGTGTGTGTGATCAAAATCATAATGTGTTTAACCTATGCAGGGTAACACTACTTGACTAACAAAACTGCAATACAAAACTAATTTAAAAATTAAGTGTTGGAACTGCCTATAGAGGACTGGATGAAATTTTAGAGGAAAAGTGAGGATTTCTTGAGCATGAGAATCTTTCTGGGAGGATATATATGCATGCGGTGTACAAGTTCTTGTTGCATAGTCACAGAAGTAACTGCCTTTTACATTCTGATTAAAAAAGCAAGTGAAGCTGAAGCAATTTCTTGAAGCATCAGGAATCTCAGCATCTAAAACCTAGGAGTGCAGGTAAACAAGAGCTGATCTGGGGCAGTCTGATAATCTCTTGCCATTGAACTAATTTGTCAGTCTGATGTGCTGCCATTAATTCTTTGTGTGTGCTCTGACCTAGGTTTGGCAGTAATTTAATTCTGGTCAGGTTGGAGGTATGACTGAGCTGAATGTGATCTGGGATGGTTTGTTTTCCTTGTTTTCTTCAAGAGCTAGCTTAGAGTTTATTTCTACTAATTTCTTCACAGTACTTCTTGAAATGCCTTAAAAAGTGAATGTGTTTTCTGCACAACCTGCTGGAAGAAAAGAACTGCATGAAGAATATGGCCTTCGCATAGAAAGCATATAAACACAGAAGAATGTGGTAACATGGACACAACGGTGTGGACACTTGCACACATACTAACTAAATCCAAGCATTAGCCATGTGACTTAGTTATGTAGTTTTGCTTTGGGATATGCATGCTAGGAGTGCACTTGACATGGGAAAATCTACCCACAGCTTTTTCAGCAGAATCAACATGTTTTAGTTAAGACCGGAGTCAGCTGTTTATGCATAGGCAGCAGGTGCTATTTGAGATGCGCTGGGATATCAGACATTCACCCAAAGCTCAGCTATGTCATGGGAGGTACAAAGGATCTGAACTATTCTGGAGCAGCAGGTGGAGGCCAAACAAGACACCTTAGGGTATTTTACTTGTCACTCAACACCCGTCTTCAGGCAACTACATCATGCTGTGAATGTCCAAGGCATTTGTTGTATTTTTGCATGTGAAGGCCTGCTGCAGTTTTGCATTGGTAAATATGGACTAGGGTGGGGTTCAGAGGCATTAAAAATATTCTGTAATTGTAGATTTCCTCCTTCCTCACCGCTGAAGTCATATCCAAAGAAACCTTCATGTGGAAAGGAAGTAATTAAATTTCCAGACTGGAATGAACCAAAGGCTGGCATTTCCCAAGAACACATCCCAGTGAAATCAGTTGCAATGGTAAGATACCCAGTTTTCATTTCCCCACAGAAGTAAATTTGAAAAGCAAAACTGAACTAATAATCTCATTGTTGTGGCACAAAATACTCTGTTATAAAATTAAACGCAAAATACTTCTATTTTAAGTTCATGTGAAGTAAAGCTGTTCTTAATGATTTACTGGGGATGTTGGCTTTGAGTGTTCTTTCTGCTACAGATTACAAGGTCCTGACATCCTAAGTTCAGTATGGCTGTATTTGCCAGTATGCTTACATTCCAGTTTGCTCAGATTCTAACAGGGCATTTATTATACTACCAGACAAAATAGTTACCTTGCTGTCACTTATACTGTAACGCTTACTCAGATACTTCATGTAGCAGAATATGTACAATATTACTTCCTTAGTAGCTGCTATGAGATTGTTAGTGATTCAGTTTCCTTTTTCATAAGGAGTATGTTGTTGCTAAGGAGAAGTGGTTCTGGTTTCATTGTTACCTTTTGTCAGCATGGAGAATCATCCTGCCCCATACCTACCTGGATTGATCCAGCCTTTGTGAAGTTGTTGGAAAAACTCCTGCTTTTGTTAGTAAACCAACCCTTGCCACCTAGACATCTCAAAAGACTAGGCTTCTGGATTTATGCATATTCTAAACCCTTCCCTCCAGTGTATTTTATATGTGAGTGTTCTCATATTCTGTGAACTCTTGGTACTTTTTCAATAATTTTGGCCTTTTTATTAATGCTCATCAGTGCAGGACACTACCCTTGGATTTCTTGGTGATCAAGTCTGTTTGGAAAAGTAGCTCCTACCATTTTGCTGGACACCTGGAAGTCCTGAATGAGTGGCTATTCCATATTTGTAATCCAATTGTTTATGTGCAGATAGAGTTCACCTTCCACGTGCAGCAGGCAGAGGAGAAGGCATAGTCCTTAGAACTTCAATAGTAGGTAGAAGATTAAGAGAGAAAAAAGAAAAGATAGTGCCAAAGACAACTAAAGAGAACTGAATATTTTTGTTATTGAGCAAGTATCTGCTGCAGTTTCAACAAGTTATGACGTACGGAATTAAGACTCTATAACTCAAAAGTTATAAAGTAGGTATGTTTATTGCGCGCAGATGCATGGGGGATCGCTCCTCCACAAGCGTGCATGCCCGAAGTGACGAACCATCTCACATTTATACAATAAAACAAATGAATATTCAATTAACACCTATACATATTCGTTAGTTACCTAAACCCTGCTTCATTGTTAATTAGCTTATCAGTCCTTTGCCTGGAATGTGGTGGTCTTGCAGGTTTGTAGGTGATTCATGTTCTTGTGACCATCTGATCTTCTGCAGCAAGGAGACTTAGCACTCCCTCCCTCTAGATAGCATTTGAATGTCTCTCATCCTTTTCTCATTCTTTTTAAATAGCCCCTTTGTTAGAGGAAGAAGGGCAGGCGTCTCCTCAAAACTGTAGGTGTCTCCTCAAGGCTGTGTGCCTATGTGACCAGACATCGCACCCATGACTAGTCACCATACCCACGTTCCTGGGCAGACATATACAATCACAATCGATGTCCATTGTCCCCATTTCACACTATTTCTCCATATCAGTTACAGCCTCCAGCTGTCTGGTCTAAGTTTCCAGCCAAGCATCCTGGACTGAAAAGAGCAAAAGACTGCCTATGTGCATCTGATGCAACAGCACACAGTCTGGAATAACTCAAAATCTCCTTAATTGGTACTTTTGGTTAACACTGTGGACTGTAAGTTGAAGTAACTGAGGCAAAGGAATAAGCTTCTTTCTGGTGGCTTATTTATAGAAAGGTGTAGCTTCCCCTGGAATAGTGAAGTAGACGGCAGCAATCACAGCACTTATTGGATGTGTGTAGATGTTGATGGGCATGGGTCTGTGTAGGGAAACACTGATGTGGAAGACCAGATACTAATTTCAAAGGGTGCTATTTGTTTCAAACTAGCTCTAGTGCCACAGATGCTTAGTGCTTGGAGTAGTTAAGCAAATTCCTGGAGTGCATTTTGTGGTTTGGTTGTGATCACAAGGAATACTGTTAATGTGCTTTGGTACTGCTCTGTGATGTAAATCAAGGAACTGGGAATGATTAGGAGTTTTCCCTTGAAAAGTACTCTGACTCAAACTGTATTGTATATCTACTCATCAACACGTTGATGGCAATCTTCAAGCATTGAACCTGGATTTGAAGGTTGAGTAAAGGAGTCTTTTGCATTCTTTACTTAATTCTGTTACAATGGTGGACTAGATCTGATGGGTGTCTTCAACTGTAGCTATGTGCTTTTACTTCCTTCATGTGTAGAATCTGCTAATGAACTTAATGTCTAGTTGTGATCAGTATATTGCTAAACAAGTATTACTGTCAGTCTTTAATATCTTACCGAATGATTCTCCAATAATTTTTCCATAAGCAGATGTTTAGTTTTAGAGTGGTAGTTGAAAACAAGAGAGTTGAACTCATTTTAATAATGGAGAGGATCTAAACAGAGCATTAGAGGCCATTGACTCCTGAACTTTAATGGCTATTCTGGCACACATAATTTTTCAGCTTTGGACAAATTATGTACCTGAGAAAAGATGCTGCGCATCTGTGAAACCTAAACACTTATTTGCAGCCTGGAGACTGTACTGGAATTCAGGAATGTTTAAAATACTTGTAATAGGGAACATGCTGTACTAGAAATGTATTATACTGTTTAATACATGAACAGTCACCACTTAATGAGGAGTGTTTTTTCTGATTTCAGAACTCTGAGATGTGGTACAAGCGACACAGTATAGCTATAGGGGAAGTACCGGCATGTAAACTTGTGTTCCGCAGGGAGCTAACACAAACAAATATAGAAGAGATATGGAAATCCATGACTTTGTCACGGTGGGTATATTTGTGAGTCATTTGCTGATAAACTGTGTAGTAGGTAGTAGTTTTGTCTGTTTTCTCAGGTAATGCTTGTAATTTCAGCCACTCGCTTTTCATTGCTGCTATGAAAGCCATAGTAGCTACCCTAACTATACCACTTGTTATTTGGCTACAAATTCAGCAAAAAAAGTTTGCAAAGAAAATTTATTGTGCTTATTACATTTTTACTTTTTCTTGTTGTGTTATACAGGTCCTTTGGTTGTGTGGGCTTTGTCTTGTTTAATCACTTTTTTCCTCAGTCTTTCTCTTTTTTTCTTGTTGCTATGAAACAGAAGCACTTTTGTAGAAGTGTGACACCATGAAACCTTTCAATGACAAGTGCAATACTTCATATGAGATAAGAAATGGGGTAGCTGTTTGAGTGCTGAAGGCTTTGAGATTTGCATATTCTTTACTATTTCCAAAAGGAATATCCTATGCAAAGTCTAAGGCATTACTTTAGACTATTTATGCAGGAGAAAAGAATAATATACATTGGTTATTTCTACAGTACAGTTGATGCCTTACTAATGATTGCTTTCATCTAGAACTAGCATGTTATCTCCATGTAATAAACTTGATGCCAAGGCAAGTGGCTCCAGTGCTGGCATGATCATCAGCAGAACAGACCAGCATGGTGAACAGGGAGGTTTCCCAAACAGGGGGAACCTCCCAGGAACCTAGAGAGCCCCTGGGAGCCCGCAGCTTGCCTGACAGTGACTGACAAGACCTGGGTGGAGCCAGGAGCAATGGTGGTCAGAGTTCCTCCCTCCTCCTATAAAAGAAGCTCTTAGGGAGCACAAGCCACCCAGAGCACTGCCAACAGGGCAGGCAAACAGGACACAGAGCATGGTGTGGAAGGGATGCAGGGAGGGCACTGGAGCCCTGCCAGGCCGACCAGGTAGTAATGGTGTCTACCTGGCAGAAAGCCATGGCCTCTCTAAGCTGTGCACCCAGCACGTTATGCAGCTGCCCACACAGAGCTCCGGCAGGAGCACACCGACAGCCAGGTGCCAGGCTGAAGGCTTCGCCCTGCTCTGACACTAGCACCAGATGGCAGTGGTAAGTATAGCTGTGCAAGGCAGGCCTAGGTAGGGGAACTCTTCTGCTTAGTGACAGAGCTCAGGGAGGAGATGAGCAGATTGAAGAGTGTCAGGGAGAGTGAGGGAGAGGTAGACTACTGGAATCACACCCTACCTTCCCTGGGACCAGCTTGTCAGGCAGACAGGCCACATAATAAGGGACGATTCCCTATCTTCTCTCCACTGAGCTGAATGTTGTTACTTAAGGGGTAGGGGGCAATGGGGACAAGTTTCTGCCTGGTGCAACAGAGGCATCTCTTCTGTGACTACTCCATCATCCCTGGTGCCGTTGTGTAGTAGGTAGAGGCCCTGCAATTGGAACCGAACAATGATTCATCTAGCATGGACATGTTGTTGAGATTAAGTCAGCCTATGCTCTGCATCAAAACTGCTTCCATAAAGAAAAAAAGATGGGTCATTGTCATAGGAGACTCTCTTCTGAGAAGAACAGAAAGCCCAGTGTGCAGATTGGACCTGCTTCTTAGGGAAGGAAGCCTGCTGCCTCCCTGGGGCCTGGGTTAAAGATGTAAAGAAAAAACTTCCTACACTGATATGGCGCTTGGATTATTATTCCTTATTGATATTTTTCTTTTTTTTTCATGTAGGCAGTGTTGAAGTTCAGTAAGAAGTCCAAGGGCAATCAAGAGAGACTTCAGGGCCTTGGGATGCCTGGTTAAGGGATCAGGAGCACAAACAGTGTTCTCCTGTATCCTTCCAGTTGTAGGCAGTGATAAGGGAAGAAACAGGAAGAGCCAGCAGATCAATACCTGGCTCAACACCTGAGACTGGTGTCACTGGCAGAATTTTTTGGTTTTTGTTCACAGGTTGGACTACAAGATGCCAGGCCTACTGGTGACAGGTGGGGTGCACCTGTCTCAAAGGGGGAAACAATCTTTGTGCAGAAGTTAGCAGGGCTCATTGAAAGAGCTTTAAACTAGATTTGAAGGGGGAAAGGGATAAATCCAGGCTCACTAGAGATGGGCCTGGGGGCAACACACCAATGTCTGACAGATGGTGTGCTAGTGAGGTCCTTCAGTCTGCTCCACAATGTGCTGAGTACACTGGAGCACATTTGAAATGTCTTTATACTAATGCATGCAGCATGAGGAATAAGCAAGAGAAGCTAGAAGCTTTGGCCCAGTCCCAGGGCTACAACATCATTAGCGTAGGTGAAACCTGGTGGGGTGAGTCCGGTGACTGGGGTACCATGATGAATGGTTATAGGCTTTTCAGGAGGGATAGGCAGGACAGGCAAGGTGGGGGGAGTGGAGCTGCATGTTATGGAGGGCTTGGATTGTATGGTGCTTACAGATGGTGACAACATGGTTGAGAACCTCTGGGTAAGGATGAAGGGGAAAGCAAATAAAGCAGATGTTGTGAGAGTCTACTATTGACCTCCCAGCCAAGATGACAAAACTGATGAGATATCCTACAAGGAATTAAAGGAAGCCTCAAGTTCAATTGCCCTTGTCCTTATGGGTGATTTTAACTTTGCAAACATCAACTGGGAATATCATACAGTGGACACAAACAGGTCTAGGAAATTTCCAAAGCATGTTGAAGATAACTTCTTGGTGCAGGTACTAAGAGAGTCAATTAGGAAAGATGCCTTCCTAGCTTTTTTGTTTGTAAACAGAGAGGGACTCATGGGTTAAGTGGTGATTGGTAGCTGTCTTGGCCACAGTGATGAGAAGATAGCCGAGTTTCAAATTGGTGGTGGTAGGAGAAAAACTGCCAGCAAAACGTCCACCCTGGATATGGCAAGAGCAGACTGCAAGCTGCTGAAGGAGCTAGATAGTTAGGTCCCATGGGAATCTGCTTTTGAATGTATTGAGGTCCATGAATGCTGGTTACTTTTTAAGAGCCATCTCTTAAGAGCACAGAAGTGGGTAATTCCAAATTTTTGGAAATCAAGCAAGCGAGGCAGAAGGTCAGCTTTGCTAAGTAGAGATCTTCTAGAACTTTGGCAAGAAAAGATAATATACAGTCCTTGGAAGCAAGGACAGTTGACACGGGGAGACTACAGAGATGTTATTTGCCACCACAGGGAGAAAATTTGTGCAGCCAAAGCTTGATTACAGTTCAAGCTGGCCAGCACTGTGAAGGACAACAAAAGGGGCTTTTAAAAATATTAACAGCAAGCAGAGAATCAGACCTAACATTGGCCCATTGCTTGATGAAGTCAGTCACCTCACAAATAAGGATGTAGATGAAGCAGAAATGCTTATTGTCTTTTTTGCCTCTGTCTTCAACATCAGTGATGGGCCCTGGTACCCTCAGAGACCTGTTTTGGACAGTTGTGACTGAGAGCATGATAAACTACAGCTGACCCTGAATTTGTTTAAGACTTCCTGCTCCAGCTGGATGCATGTAAGTCTGTGGTGCTTGAAGAGATTCATCCCAGACTACTGAAAGAGCTGGCCAATGTCATCATAGGACTTCTTTCCATTATTTTTTTTCAACGGTCTTGGGAGTCTGGAGAGGTCCCATTTGACTGGAAGCTGGCAAATGTCCCAGTTTTCACCCTGTCAGTCTCACTTCAGTGCCTGGTGAAACTATGAAAAACCTTATTCTGGGAGTTATTGAAAAGCACTTAAGAGACAATGCAGACATTGGTAATCACCAACACAAATTCACAAGGAGGAAGTCCTGCTTAACTAACTCAATTTCCTTTTATGACAAGGTCACCCATCTAGTTAATCAAGGGAAGCCAATAGGTGTGGTGGCTTTGGATTTTGGCAAAGCTTTTTATACTGTCTCGCTTGGTATCCTTCTAGGTAAACTGTTCATCATAGAACCAGACAAGTCCATAATATGTTGGCTGAGTAAGTGGCTGATGGATTGGGCTCAAAGGGTTATAGTAAATGGGGTTACCTCAGGCTGTCGGCCAGTCACCAGGGGTTCCCCAGGGCTCACTTTTAGAGCCAGTGTTCTTTAATGTTTTTATAAATTATTTGGACACATGAATGAAATGTACATTAATTAATTTTGCTGACGATACTAAACTAGTCAGAGCTGTGAACTCCCTCAAGGGTAGAGAGGCCTTGCAGAGAGATCTGGATAGACTAGAGACCTGGTCAATCACAAACCGTATGAAACTTAACAAGAGAAAGTGCCAGATTCTGCACCTGGGATGGGATAACCCTGGTTATACATACACACTGGAGAACAAGAGGCTGGAGAGCAGCTCTGCAGAAAGAGATCTGGGGTTTTGGGGGTTGATGCCAAGCTGAATATGAGTCAACAGTGTGCCCCGGCAGCCAAAAGAGCCAATCGTTTCTTGGAGTACATCAAGCATAGCATAGCCAGGTGGACAAGGGAGGCAGTTGTTCCACTCTACAATGTACTGGTGTGGCCCTGCCTCAAGCACTGTGTGCAGTTTTGGGTGCCTCAGTATAAGAAGGACATCAGACTACTAGAGGGTGTGCAGAGGAGGGCAACCAAGATGGTGAAAAAGGTGTCGAGGTCAAGACTTAGGAGGGGTGGCTGAGGTCACTTGGTCTGTTCAGCTTAGAGAAGAGAAGGCTGAGGGGTGACCTCATCGCCACCTACAACTTCCTCAAGGCGGGGAGCGGAGGGGGAGCTGCTGATCTCTCTGGTGACCAGTGACCGGACACAAGAAGATGGAATGGAGCTGTGTCAGGAGAAGTTCAGACTGGACATTAGGGAAATATTCTTCACTGAGAGTGGTCAGTCACTGGAACAGGCTCCCAGGGAAGCGGTCTCAGCACCAAGCCTGTCAGAGTTCAACAAGCATCTGGACGACACTATTGATCATAGTTTAGTTTTAGGCAGTCCTGTGATGAGCAGGAAGCTGGACTTGATGATCCTTATGGGTCCCTTCCAACATGAGGTATTCCATGATTCTAAGCAATTTTTTCAGAATCATATCTATTCTAATTTTATATGTTGGCATTTTTCAGATTAGATGACATGTAAACTATGTGTTTATGTATTGTTACAGATTACAGAAGGTCTTGGGTTTGGAGTCTCTGGATGAAGTGTTAGACACAAAACTTGTGAATTCAAAACATATAGTCCAAAATGCATACAATGTCAATAAGCAAGGCATTGTCACTTTAGAAGACAAATCAAGTAAGTGTTTCAGAAGTCTTTATTTAACTTTTTTGTATTGTAGTCTGCTAGTATAAAAAAAGTATTAATTCTAATATACCAACATGTACCATCTTTATACTTGTATGACCACAGCTATACTAGTGTTTTTGCAAAGTATGTCATTGTTGTTCTCTCATCCCCATAGAAAGAATCAGTTTTTATTCTGTATTTATTCTTTTAAACATATGCCTGCTTTAGCAGGGCTGAAAGATGAAAGAGCAGCAACTTATAATTTATAGATAGGGATAATATTCACTTCAAGCTGACTTTTTCAGCCCAGCCCTTAAGTGCCTGAATTGGAGTGTTAACATGAAACAAATGTGTATTAAAAATTGGGAAAAAATCAAGATGTACACTGAGAGATCATTAAAATTTCCCAGTTTTGAGTCTTCAGTCAATGTCTTTTGAAACTAGTGCCAAGTTTAAAACTGCTTTCCACATCAGGGAGAAAGTAAAACATCTTTGCTGCTGTGTTATCACTTAAAATATTATTGCCACCATGTTTTCTACAAGATATGTGGAGCAGTGAAATACAAGATTGGAACCTGGTATGGTTTGTAAATAAAAACCCCTCCAGAGCATATACATGTTCATTTTAAAGACAACTGGAAAACCTCAAGGTATAAACTTCCTCCTTGCAGAAATGACAGAATTGAATATATGAGTGCTTTTCATAATCTTCAGTGCAAACACTCCATTGTAATGCACTAGTGAAGATGTAGCTTGAAGTAGTTTGGCTGATTTTTGCAGGGCAGGTTAAGGATTTGTGATATGATCCACTTTGCTGATTGAGTTGTAAGAGCAGTAGACGTAACTGGTTGATACTGAGTACTGGAGGTACTAAAGTATAGGTGTAATTTAAACTAGATCCTACATTAAGGTACAGGCTGTGTTTGCAGTGAGTTGATCAACTATATAGGAACAACTTTTTACAGAATTTTCAGCTTTGGTTTTACCTTACAGTTTAACATTTTTATCAGGGTTTTTTCTCCTCCTAATTTCTGTCTTTCTCACCTATGCAGAGGAACTACCCCACTGGATATTATCAGCAATGAAATGTTTAGCAAACTGTAAGTAAATTAAGGAAGGAAAAAAAACCAACAAAAAACCCAGCCGAACCTCATAAAAATCAATTGAACTGGCTGTGCCTGTACTGCTTATCAAATCCTATTTATGTTCACAATCAATATTTTTTCTGATCATTGCCTTAAACAAAGTTTGACAAGATGAGAGAGCATATATTCTCCTGCCAGTACAGCTTTTTTCAGTGAAATATATACAGGCTTAACTATTTTATTAGTATTTCACCTTTATTGTGTATTTTCACTAGATGAATCAGAAATAGGTCAATTCAATAGCATATATTTTGAAGAATGAATCTATGTGTTGGGTTTTTTTTTTCTACTTGACATTGTGTTTTGTAGTGGCTGGAATAGAAATCTGGTTGATGGCTGCAAATGAATTCTTTTTTTGTAGGGCCCAGCTGCTCAGATTTGAAGCAGCCTACGTACTCAGGATTTGAAAGAGATGTCTTCAAAACTATAGTGGACTACTTTGGCCAGATGAAAGAACCTCTTCTCACATTTAATTTTTTTGATGTTTTTGTTAGTGTGTTAGGTAAGTAATTTGGGATGCAGTGAAAAAAATATTCTTTTGAATTAACTTTCTGGAATTAATTTACCATACCCAAATAATATCACAGCGGATTTCTTTAGGACCTCCTGTCCATTCTATGTAGAGAACATTTTAATATTTAAATTCATTTCATATCACAAGGTGGTTTTATTCTTGTGTCTTTTTGATCACATTAGTTTAAAAGGCTTCCATTGCTTGTCTTTAATAATTCATAAAAGCCTCTGTTCATTGCTTAGCACTGTCACACCTAACAGATGAATTTTAAAAGATTCTTCTGTTTTTACAAATTCCTGTCTTAAAAACTCATGTAAGCTCTTTCAGAAATTGCGTGACTGAAGTCTAGATTAAAAAAGATTAGAACCATAAGGACTGTTTTTTAACCCTGGCAATATGACATCTGAAAGAAATCAAAATCCTTCATTGCTTAAACTTAGAATAGGTATTAATTATCCTAGTGCTTTAACCCAACAGTTTTGTTATAACTATTTAAGGGTTCACAAGATACCAAATTCACTTACCCTGTACCTACAGATGACTCACTGAAAGACAGTAAATATGAAAATATTTGATCATGTTTTATAGTTACATTTCAGAAAAGAACAACTGAGTCAAAAAGTAAGCAAGCTTTGTAGCATGTCACTTTTCTGAGCTTAAGTAAGAACAACAATTGCTCTTAAATTATTAAGGGGGAAAAGGAATTCAGAATAATGCTTATTTCTGGAATTTAGTATTTTTATACTTGGTTATTGACAATCTGGCTTCAAATTGAATATAGTTCCTTTTCATAGAATTATGGAATCTTTTAGGGTGGAAAAGGCCTTTCAGATCAATAGGTCCAACATTAACCTAGCACTGCCATGTCCACCACTAAATCATGCCCCTAAGCACCACATCTACACGTCTTTTAAATACCTCTGGGGCTGGTGACTCAACCACTTCCGTGGGCAGCCTGTTCCAAAGCTTGACAACCTTTTAGGTGAAATTTTTTTTCCTAATATCCAATCTAAACCACCCCGGTGCAACTTGAGGCTGTTTCTTCTTGTCCTATCACTTGTTACTTGGGAGAAGAGACCAACGCTCACTTTGCTACAACCTCTTTTAAGGTAGTTGTAGAAGCGATAAGGTCTCCCCTGAGCCTCCTTTTCCCCAGGCTAAACAACCCCAGTTCCCTTAGCTGCCTCTCATAGGTCCTGTTCTCTAGGCCCCTCACCAGCTTTGTTGCCCTTCTCTGGACACACCCCAGCACCTCAATTATTTCTTGTAATGAGGAGCCCAAAACTGAACACAGCATCTGAGGTGCAGACATACCAATGTCAAGTACAGGGGGCCAATCACTTCCCCAGTCCTGCTGGCCACGTTGTTTTGCATACAGGCCAGGATGCTGTTGGCCTTCTTGGCCACCTGGGCACACTGCTGGGTCATGTTCAGCTGCTGGGCAGCTTTCCAGCCGCTCTGCCCCAAGCCTGTAGCATTGTGTGGGGTTGCTGTGACCCAGGTGCAGGACCCAGCACTAAGCCTTGTGTAACCTCATAGAATTGGCCTTGGCTGATCAGTCCAGCCTGTCCAGATCCCTCTGCGGAGCTTCCTACCCTCAAGCAGATCAACAATCCCCTCAACTTGGTATTGTCTACAAACTTAAGCGAGGGTGCACTTGATCCACTCATTCAAATCACTGATGGAGATACTAAACAGAACTGGCCCTTAATACTGAGCCCTGGGGAGCACCACTTGTGACCATCCAGCAACGGGATTTAACTCCATTCACCACCACTCTTTGGACCTGGCCATCCAGCCACTTTTTTAGCTAGTGAATAGTAAACCTGTCCAAGCCATGAGCAGCCAGTTTCTCCAGGAGAATGTTGTAAGAAACAGTGTCAAAGGCTTTACTAAGGTGCAGGCAGGCAACATCCACAGCTTTTCACTCACCCACTAGGTAGGTCACCTTGTCATAGAAGGATATCAGGTTTGTCAGGTGGGACCTGCCTTTCATAAACCCGTACGGGCTGGGCCTGATCACCTGGTTGTCCTGGATGTGTCATGTGATGGCAGTCAAGATGATCCGCTCCATGACCTTCCCTGGCACTGAGATAAGGCTGACAGGCCTGTCGTTCCCTGGCTCCTCCTTGTGGGCCTTTTTGTAGGTGGTTGCACACTTGCTAACCTGCAGTCAACTGGCACCTTCCAGGGACTCCGTCAACCAGTCTCCTGAGCAGGCCAAAGTCTGCCCTCCAGAAGTTGAAGGCAGCAGTTCTGCTGACCACACTCCTTACTTCTCTGAGAACTGAAAACTCCATTATGATCACTATGCCCAAGTCTGCCTCCAACCATCACATCACTCACAAGTCCTTCTCTGTTCACAAATTGCAGGTGTTTTTGGGGTATGACTTCTTTTTCTTAGACAACAGATATTCTTAATAATATCTTTAAAAAATCTTTATCTCCTTTCATATTCTTTTTCTGTTTGCTTTTCCATTGTATTTCACATCTTCCAGGTTTTGAGAGTTTTATTTCACAGTATTTCACAAATGTAAAAATGAGAAGAAAGAATTCATGCCAATGTTTACATGGAAATGAAAGGAAACGGATACACTATTTCAAAAAGTTAAAAAATTGTTTTGTGGTCTCTGTCACAAAAGTATTACGTGTTATTATGGGATCATTCCTTACTGACAAAAATAGATTTAGACAAGAAAAATCATGGCAATACAGGCTTTCAAGAACTACTTAGTTTGTTTTCCATCTTCATACTTACATAATTTACTTTAAACTACTGACAGTATGTGTTTGAATATGTCACATTTCTCTAGAAGTCTTGCCTAAACAGCCTCCTCCAGACATCTAGCACAAGCATTTGAATAGCTGAAGAGCTGTGTTTGGCCTTAGTGGAATGATTTGGGGTACCTGAGTTGGGCAGCTTCACTGACTGGGGGATAGGATTGGGCCAGATGATCCCTAGGTGTCTTTTGTACTTTTTCTGTAGTTCAGGTGTATGCTCCCTATCTAGCCGGTTGAGGCAATTCAAGGCGGCCATTCAGCATACCTATGGTGAAGCCTAACTCTCCTGTTTGTGCTCAAAACTACTTAGAAGCAGTATTAAGAAAATAAACAAGCAAACACAAGTCAGGGGTGCCTGATCTGTAGTTCTGGTAGCAAGGTCTTCTCTAACCATGCAGACTTTCTTCTGAGGTTTGATCTGTGGTTCTTAGGGTTGGGGGGAGAGAGAGTAGTGGAAGGGATTCTTTTAGGAGTTCAGCTGAGAGAGAAAGGGGAAAGGTTTGGGTTCTGGTCAATATGTAACTGGGTTTTAACAAGGAGGTTGATGTACAGACCGTTATGAAGCTGTAGGTAGATGTAGAGGATAATGCACACTCCACAGAATACTGTTTTAGTAGCTGTCAGTGCTGAAACTGAATGCTGCCTGTGAAGCAGTAACTGCTTAGCAGTTGTGCACTTACAAAATATGGAAAAGCAGATCCATGTCCGCAGTTGCACTTCTGTGGTTTTTTTTAGTGGAATATGGCTTGCTATATTGACAATAATTCTCAATCTTAAGACATTTATAAACCAAGATTTCAGTCTTTGAGTCTTTGACTTTTCATATTGCTGCCCTCAGGGAATTACAACCTTTCCACAGTGATTATAAGACTTCTTTCTTCCTTCAGTGGCTAAGCTTTTTGTTTAGTGGAAGACTTCAGGAAATAGCAAAAGAACTGTTACCAGATGATAATTTTAGTCATTTGAGACAGCCATGATGTGATGTGTATGTATCTAAAAGCTCCATTGTAAAACATGAGAAATTTTTGCAAAAATTGCAGATGGCTTGGTATAATCATATCAAGATGCCTCACCTTTTTCTGTTTTCAAATGAAGACTGTCCAGAGCACTTCTATTCCAAAAGGCTGGCTGAAATTAGTTTTCAGAATAGCTAAGGAAATATGGCTAAGGTGTCAGTGATCATCAGATGTTTTTGTAATTTGGTAAGATTAAACTTTCTCTTTACACAGGTTATAATGATTCTTTATGTACAAATCTCGTTAAAGTTAATTATTATTTCTCAGGGCCTCTGCTCATCATATGCACCAGTGTTCTTGCCAAATTTTCATTTGAAATTAGAAAAAGCTTTACTTTGAAAATGAAATTAACTACAGTGCTTTACCACTTTTCTTGGAATACTGTCTGTTTTGGCTGCCCTATTTACTACTGCACACTTCTGTCATTTTTTAATAACAAACAGCTTCCACTTTTTACACAGCATGTGATTGGCTGATGTTGGGGATGAGGGGATGACAGTGGTTGCTCTTTATGTCGACTGTAGTAAAGCTTTCAACACTGTCTCCCATCACACCCTTATAGGGCAACTGAGAAAGTAAAGACCAGATAAGTGGTTAGTGAGGCAGAGCAGGAATCAGCTGAATTGCTGGCTTTAGAGGGCTGTGATCAGTGGCTCAAAGTCCAGCTGGGGGTCAATCATCAGGGAGTACCGCAGGGCTGATAATGGGGCCAGTAGTGGTTAATACTTCACTAATGACTTGGATGGTGGGACATTGTCCTAAACATCAACAGAATGTCCTAAATAAGTGCTCAGATACATACAAAATGGGGAAAAGCAGTTAATGCACCATGCAGAGATACCTTGACAGGCTGGAGGGCAAACAGGAATCTCATAATGTTCAGCAAAGGGAAATACCAAGTCCTCTCCTGGGGAGGAATAACTTCATCAGCCAGTGCATGATGAGGGTGACTGACTTGAAAGCAGCTCTACTGAGAAGGACTTGGCCGTCCTGGTGGGCACTAAAGTAACCATGAGCCAGCAGCGGACCAGCAGCATTCTTAGCTGCATTAAAAGCATTGCCACATGTTGAGGGAGAGCTTCCCTCATCAGTAGTCAGTGAGTCCAGTAAAGGACCACAAAAATTATTAAGGCCTTGGAGCATCTCTCATATGGGGAGAGGCAGAGAGCAAGAACTATTTAGCCTGGAGAGAAGGCTCAGGGAGGATCTTAGTAATGTGTATAGAAGACTGATATGGGAAAAGTAAAAAAGAGGGAACCAGACTTCTATCAGTGATACCCAATAACAGGGCAAGATGCAGTGGGCATGAACAGAAATACAGGAAACTTAATTTATACATAGGAAAATAGCTTTTTTTTTTTTTTTTTTTTTTTAAATGAAAGGTGGTCAAACACTGGGAGGGCTCGTCCAGGGAGTGTGTGGAATCTTTCATCTTTGGAAATACTCAAAATCTGCATCTTGCTGTAGATGCCCCTGCTTTGAGCAGTGGGAGAGGTCTTAGATAATCTCCAGAGATCTGTTCCAGTATCTGTAATCCTATGAAAAAAAAAAAAAGGTGCATCTCTTTGTCATCTTCCTTGTTTCTTTTTCAAGGTAAATTAGTTAGACTTCAGTCATGCAGATATTTTGACTTCTGTTTTGTTCTGATAATAGTGCTATTTGGCAAATGTGTAGTAGATGCTTCTTCCACTGAGCCTTAGAAACCCAAAAGAGGATGACATTTTGATGGTGTGACCTCTTTACAGGTACCTAAACTACTATCGGATTGTACTGTGCTTGTCCAATTCTTCAAATATCTCTGGCATGCCTACACTCTTATGTTTTCTCAAGAGTTTTTAAGTAGAATTAGTCATAGATTTATCTTCTATAGGTATGAGAGACATGTCAGTATTGCCACAGCTCTCATTGATGCATAAACACGTTTTGTTTAGATTCTCTGATTGTTGCCCAGACTTAATACTTTTGTGTGGTTGCTATATCTGTGCATGCATCTCAGTTGTGTTTAGAGCTGAGTGTTATAAAAGAAGAAAGGATGAAACAAAACATTGTAGTTTTTCATGTCTACTAATATCTGGAGTTGTTGGTTATGGTTGTTAATATCTCCGTATGCATCAGAAGGAAATTTTGTAAATACTTAAACAAGGTGCCCAGTTCTAGTAGTCTGGTTCTAGTGCTATCTTCTTAGACTCTTTGGGGAGTGGAGTTCTAAGGCAGTTTTGAATAAGTAAGAAAGGAATTTGGCTCGACAGATTTAGAAATTATATATAAATGTTATGGAAATACATAACTGATAAATGTTGCCCCATCTCCTGATCTTGTATAATCCAGGTCTGCTGCAAAAACACAGCAAGGCCATAGAAGCTCTTCAGATATCTTGTCTCCTGCTGCCACCAGAAAATCGGAAAAGACTACAGCTGCTGGTGAGGATGATGGCGAGAATTAGCTTAAACAAGGATTTGCCACCTCTTTCTGAGTCAGTGAGGACCAGAACATTGGTATGTATATAAGGCACAAGGTGTAATCAAGGTTTTTGGAGTAGCACAGATAAAAGTTTCTTACAGGAAAGAGTGTAAAAATACAGTTTCTTTGTTTGAAGAACAGTTCATCTCTTCTGGCTATGTGGAAATCTATTCTGAATTTTAATAAATGGTATTTCTTGGTAAGTTGTAAGCAAACGAAAAATTTGCTAGGAATTTGGAGTTTTCCTTATCTTTCAAAGTTAAATCACGACTGATTTCACTATGGATAAGAAAAAAAATAGAAAAAAACCCAACAGTAAGTGAGGTCTCTTGTGTTCTTTATCGCGACAGATTGTCAGAGAAACAGACTGGTTGTTTCAGTCATAGAATTATGTAGCTGAATGTTTTAGTTTACCTCTTTTCATCCATTAAAAAAAAAATCCTATGAGTTTTTTTCTGATTTTTTTTTTTCATCATTCAACTACAGATATCTCTGAAAGTAACTTTAATCAAACTTTGGCAAAGCTCTAGTTTTTGCTAATGCTTTTTCTGCAGGACTACTTGTAGAGTTATCACTGATGTTTGCAACAGCATGTTATTACAAAGTTATTAGACATAACTCAGCAATTCTGACTGGGTAAAAACATGTATTTCTTTTGGTTAACGTTCAAGTCTTTTGCAAGAAGGGCAACAGAAAACTCACCTGTAGAGCCACTCCACAAAAATCCTGTAGTAGCATACATAAATCTAAATTTGTCCCATAGCAATTAAGTTTTTAATTAACTATGAATAGTATTTGATTAAAATAATTAAAATTTTGACTGCTAAGGTTATAATTTAATTAACTGTAAATGGTCTTTGATTAAAATAATTATATTATAATCTAAATGTTATTTTTAGAAGTGAATCCTTTACAGTCCAAATATTTTGTACTAAGTTTTAATTCAGCATTGTAGTCTATGGTACATGACAGAAAACTTTGATTGCCTTTTGTGGTTTTAATGTTAAAGGTCTGGTGCACAGACAGAAAAGTTTTGTAACTGAATGCTTGAGCATAAGACTTAAGCAAAGTTAGCAGGACCTGAAATGTGGTTTAATGATTTCCAAAAAATGGTATTAAGTTTTCCCTCTGGTGCTTAACTTCTCTTAAATTCCTGTTACTTTTCAAATCTCTGAAATACTTGTGCCCTGTTTAACTGGAAAACCCATGTGAAGTAGCTATTTGACAGAGGCTTGAGAATAAAATAGAATTCAGTCATTCTAAGTGTAAAGTCAGGGTTAGATTATTATACATGAGGCAGGAGCCATCTTTAGTCCACTTGGATAACATACACAATCTTTTTTTTTTTTTAATCTTAATATTGATGTGTTGGAAGTATGGTGAGTATTGTGCTGTTAAAAATCTTCTTTCTAAAAGATCACTTTTTAAATACAGTCTGATTTCTCTCCCCTCACCCCCAAACAGAAAAATAATAATGCTTGGGTTTTTTTCTCAGATGGTTCAGGCATTTTCCCGTTGTATTCTCTGCTCAAAGGATGAAATGGACTTGGATGAACTGCTTGCTGCTAAACTAGTATCTTTTCTTATGGATAATTATCAAGAGATCTTAAGTGTTCCTTCTGCCTTAAAATCTTCTATAGAGGAACATGTTGTACATCTCCAGAGAGTCCAAGTAGGTATCTGGTAAAAAAAAACTCCTCATGTCTCTGTGCTTCTATATCAAATTTATCCTTTCTGCTCTGAAGTTTGATAATTCTTGAAGACTTTGGTCTGTCTCTGCTTGCTTATGAAGAGCTAATAAATTTTGACTATTGATATTCAATTATAACTATGTATTTAAATTAAACTAAGCAGATCTTGAATCCTTTCGAGATTTAAAAAAGAACTTGAAAATATCTTTTTGGTCAGTGCCATCTTCTCCATGGAATGAGAAAACTGTGTTTATGGTAGTGAGGAAAACTTTGAATGCTTAGAAAGTGTTTCCATTAATGTTCTGATTTTCTTTTAGAGCCATCCTTTCTTGTTCAGCTTTTTTATAACTCTTCTATTTCCTGACACCATGTTTTATTTTGTTCAAAGCTGCTATTTAGTTCTTCCTCCTTTAATTTCTACTGAAAAAGTAACTTCTAGCTTATTCCAAGAGCTAAACAAGCTTCCTTTGTGTCATCTTTTTTGATTTATTAGAACTCACCCAATTAGTGCAGGAGCTAGGAGGTACAATTTAAGGTCTTTTTTCTATGTCTTCTCTACTTAGTGACTTCAGGTGGTCAATTTGGTTAAGCCAACTTCTGCAAATTTATTGAAAAAACATAGCTGCTTTTTTTTGACTCTTTCTTCAGATAAAATATGCTGGAGATGATACTGATGCAACTTTTCCTCCTCCATCATTTTGTCACCAAATCAGTACAGATGAATTTGAATACCAAAGGGCAACTGGCTCTCAAGAACCACTGGCAGCTTTATTGGAAGAAATTGCAATGAATAAAGAAATATCTGTAAAAGACAAGAGGAAGAAGCTCAAGCAAGTAAATAGAAATTCCCTTGCAGTATTTAATTTTAACTTACAAAACTTTATCAAGTGTTAGACATGTAGTCCTCTAGAGAAATACTGAGATTTAAAATCGTAGATACTTTTGTGGATTTCACACTTCTTAATCATTTGGAATGGGGGTACCGCGATGAATCAAGACGTATTTGAAAATGCCACCTCATTTTCTATTTAGAGGTATAGAGAGTCCGTTAGAGAAATAATAATTTTCCTGTTCCGAAGGTGGAGGTTGCACTTTAATAGTTTTTTATATTACAAGTTTGAGTGAATTCTTCATTTAAATTGATGTACTTTTCTAGTTTCAGAAATCTTATCCTGAAGTGTATAAAGTACGATTTCCTACCCCTGAAACTGAAGCGGTGCTGTTCCCAGAAAAAACTAAACAGAAACCACCAATACTGCTGTGGGCCTTAAAAAAGCCTTTTCAACCATTTCACAGAACAAGAAGCTTTCGAATGTAAATGGTATGAAGTAGATCAGCAAACAGAGTCAGAGCATGTTATCAATGGATCTTATACAAAAGGAGCCTGAGCAGCCTGTAGGTACTCAAAAAAACACTGGAGATACTGCTGACATAGTAGAAAAGGTCAAAAGAAGAGGAAAGTATTGAGATGGTAGAAATGTGAACCATTATCAGTATTTTTGTAAATCCCTATTTTTTTATATGTCTGTTATTTAAAAAACAAAACAACAACAACAAAAAAAAAAACCACCAAGAAACTGAAGGTGATTAATCTACCTGGGTGATAAAGTAAGTATACTTCCTGTAGTTTGATTTGATGATCATTTCAAGGTCTGAATTTATTTTTGTGTAATATATTGTAGGTAAGTAGTCAACGACTGGTTTTTTTTCCCTGAAAATGCATCTCTTGCATAAACTAGGCTGTGTTTGTTCACATAGCTTGAGGAATTAAGTTGCTGTACATGCTTGAATAAGTATGAAACACTGGATTTTGTTTTGCCATTGTACACCTCAGTGTTCTTGATATATAAGATTTATTTTAAAAAACTGTAAAAACTCATTCTTAATTTTCTGATTCATATGATGCATTACAGCTTGAGTCAACTCCTGTTGAAATTCCATTAAATTCTGTAGTGTTGACCCAATCTTTTCAGCAGCCCAGTCTTTTAAATCTTTTCCCATATGCTCTTACTAAATATTGCCATACAAAATTGCATGCCTGATGATAGAACATATTTTATCAGAAAAATTTGAAGCCTTGAATTTCCTCTGAAAATGGAATTTGAATATTGAAATGACATTGAAGTATACATGCCTTTAATGGTTTCATTTGTTTTGCATTATGAAATCTACTGTACTTATAACTTGAAATATAACATACTTAATTCTGAGAGCGCTTTTGAGCTATTAAAGCATTATCATTTTCCCATATTTATTTGGAGTGGTGGTTTCATATTATCCACTACAGATTTAAAGAGCAGCATTTCATACCTTATTGAATGTCAGAGTAGTCTGTGCAGGAGAGAAGACAGCTGACATCTCAACAAATTTCTATGTGACATCGTAGTACGCAACATGGTGACTATCCTGTAATGCAACATTGACAGTATTTTCCCTTTGCTAACCTCCTAACCAGTCAATAGGCTTTAATATGTACATTACAAGGCTTTTGGTTTAATACATTGGAATATTTCTTGGGCAATGTGATTTTGAACAGTAGAGGTTTCCGTGATCTGTTTTCACACATCAGTTGTACTTGGACTTTATATCAATAATTTTTTTTTTTCTTAAGCAAATTTGATACAAAATTTGAAGCCACTTTTTATCTTTTATACTAGGTCTTCAAGGGTTATATAACTTTTTCCATGTGTCATAATATTTTGTGTATGCTTAGTATGCAAAGTGCAGTCAAACTTTGACTATGACTAGACTAGTCATATATAATGATGTGATTACAGTACTAATCCATGAAGTATATTAATGAGTAAGGCTAGTTGGAAAGCAAGTCTTCCATAAAAGTGAAAACCCACCTAAGTTATATTTGATATCTGTTCATAAATTACAGAGAAGCAGAAGCCAATCTATTTGCCATTGGAAATAAATTCACAGCCTGCCAATAAAGACTTCTACTGTTGTGTCGAATTTTTTCCCCAGTTACTTTTTAAGTCTGTAGCCTTCCTGAGCCTATTTTAAACGGTAATTAGAGTTTACTCATTAGTTTCTATGAAGAAAAGCTGAACATGTGTCATATTTCTACAGATCAATTGTAATTTTGTTTCAAAAAGTAATTTATTTGACTATGTAAAAACCAACCAAGCAAGTCCATTTGTTCACTGTTCCCAAGCCTGCAAAAAATACCACCACAAAATGTCCTCTAAAACCTTGAAGGAACTGTAGGGAGGGGACTTTATCTGAGATCATAATCTCACAGATTGAATTTCAACTGTTGCCTTATCTTGGAAGACGCTTAAGAAAGCTTACCTTGGTAACAGAATGTATGTGACTATGGCCACTGCTTACAGCTCATAACTGAACCCTGTCTCAAAACTGAACCAACTGCAAATATGCAACACAAGTTATAAACAGAAGTACATTTGCCTATTCCTTTCAGAGTGGCAGTCAGAAAAAGAAAGCTTGAAAGCTAGTTCAGAGAAGACTGTGGGTTTGATGAAGTGTCTTAGAAAAGACACAGGTTCTGTATCCCTAAGCTATAGTCAATGGAAACTTCAATTTTGATATTAACTTTCTCAGGAATTTAAGCTTTACTTTTGTGTTAAACCCTTGCAGTGTCTTGATGTTGTCGTGACTCAACAGCATGGGCTCTGTTGTGTTTATTTCCCTTGAACAGTGAGGACCATATGCCAAAAAATGTTTTGCTTAACTTAATGACTGTTTTCTGCAGAGGTTCACTAAACAGAGCACTAGCTGACATTGTTTTAAGGCACATTGGGTGGAAGACTCAATGAAGGTAGAAGATGTTATTTCAGCCACTTTTTCAGTCTACCTAGACCAATGTTTTCATCTATAAAAGGAGCATCTGAAATATCCGCTTGTAAGCTTGTACATAAGTAGGAGCTATGTCTTAATAAATTTGGGCAATGCTGTTTAATTCCTTAGTACTGAAACTTCTAGTGTAATGCCATTAGGTATCATGGTACTGTTCAGCTTTTTTGATCTTTAAGTAGAAATTTCTATTGTGTGGTATTTTTTGTTTGGTTTTGCAGTGGTGTGTTGGTTTTTTTTATTCCTTTTTGTTTGATTGATTTTTTTTTTTATTGCTTTTTTTTATTTACTAAGTTATTTGCCCCCAGCAGGACAATGTCTTTTCCCCACCTTGAGCATAACCTCTCTCCTGATCTATTGGATCCTAGTGACACACCTGTGACAGCTTTGCTCCAGCATTTCCTGGAAGAAGGAAGAGCAGTATTTACTTGGGAGGGGAGCCGAGTCTACTTAATATTGCTCTTTCTTGCTGATTATTGCATTACTTTCTCTCCTTACACAAACACAGCTAGTTCCAGTTCCTAAATTAACAGTCTGGAAATCTGGAAATCTGGAAAACCTTTTGATTCACATCTGTTTCTGCTCTAGTCCTCTGATGTTCTTTGGGTAGCAGCTTCCGTTGTTAGTTGCTAATACGTAAAGATTACTAATTGCTCATATTTTGTTTGAAGTCTAACCTAATTTATCACACTGTGATATCAGCTGTTTACACTTAATGACTGCAGAGAATGATAGGTGACTGGTGTTATTTTCTGAAACTGTTTTCAGATGTTACTTAACATCAGAGGAAACTTAGGCAAAATCTGGGCAATCTCATCTTCTTGTTCTACTAAGTGAAAACAAGAACTAAAGTGAAGAAGGTATTATGTTAATTTTACCACACTTCTTAATTTATTGCTGTGGAATGCCAGAGCTTTTTTCCCCCTTTTTAAAAAAGCTGTTACAGATTGCAAGAGCATCTCTTTCTTTCACAGAAACTGTGCTAACTCAAATAACTTGCTTTATCTCTTGATCACAATTTTTAAAGTCTTTTACTGCCTCAGAGCTTATCAATCTCGTTATTTTAACTCTAGGTAAGCTCATACTTCCTAGATTTTAAATCCACAAACTTATAGATACCATTCTGTAGGTATAAAAGTGCACTTGGATTACTTTTGTTAATTTGGAACAATTGGTGTACATTATACCAGCTATAATGCATTAACATTACTATTGTCATCAGTTCATTAGGCTTGAAGCAGAAGTGTGAGGTGACAAGCTTTTCAGGAAAAGAAAGTCTGTAAAATGGGATTAAAATTTATATAAATTTTTAGCTCTGTTTTGAAGTATCTGCTGTATGGTATTTGCTAAGCAGCATCTCTTCCTGTGTTAGATGTCAGTTCTGTTGTTTCCCCCACCCCCCAGAAACCCAGATTATAGAATAGTTATACATCTAGAACACTATTTATCTCCTCTGTCTATATGAATGATGTTTGCGAAGTTAGTGTTACATTCTACTGTCTATAAAAGGAGTTGACAAATTTACTAGGTATAAACTTTTAAAATTAGGTAAAGTCAGTCCTTCTTCATGAGTTTCTGTTTGGGTGCCTAACTCCCATTTAATTTTGCCAAGATAATTAAATAACATAGAGGAGATGCTCAAATCATTCTGTATAAAGAAAGAAGTTGATACATGTTTGTGAAGTCCTTTCTAAAAGTAATTGAAAGAGGCAGGATATTTAAACAGTATTGATTAGGGTTGGTAATTTTCAATTTCATTGCTTTTTTTGAACCTTGGTATCTAAAGCTGCCTGAAAAAAATATCTTGTCTGTCCTGGCAAAAGCAGAAAATACCAGAACAGTGCCAAATACACTGTTATTCAAAAGGATAATGGAAAATAGTCCAAATAACCAATAATGAATGAGACTGATGGCAAACCTGGGCAAAAGAGTGGAAAAACTGATGTAGAATTTTAGTGGGAAAACCTAAAGCACAGTAATAAAGCTAAAGCTTATTTTTTGTTCTGATTCTTTATAGAGAGGATACTGTCTTGCTTGGCAAACTTACTTTTGTTAGTGATAGAAATTACAAGTTTATATTGTGTCAATTTTTGACCGCTGAAATTTTTTTAATGAAAGTTGTATATTTATATAGTAGATTCAGGCAAACTGGAAACAGATGTTACTTTTTTCCCCATGGATTCCTTGGAAGTACTGCTGGAGCTGTGGATATGGCTGAAAATTGTGGATGCAGGAGGCTTTTTATGGTATTTAATTTAGTAGCATCTGATAAAATTATTCCTGGATAACATCAGTAAGTGTTTAAGAAATGCCTAATTGTAGGCACAACGGAATCATGATGGAGACATTCTCTATGGGGTTTTGCAGGAAATCAGTACTAGATTTTCCTATCAGCCAGTTTTCCCTGAGGATGTAAAAATAAATATAAAAATCACTGTTAGCATCATTAGCTAATCTCTTTAGTGTTTTCAGACTGTTCATTCAAAATAGAGGCATTAATATGGAACAGTGTATGTTGAAAATTAATTCAGACATGGTCACTTCAAAGTTCTATGTCTGAGAACAACATATGTAGGTCATGTAAAAAAGCAAAAAGACAAAAGAAAGACTGTTCTGGAAAACTACAGCTCTGTATGTAAAAGGTTTCTTGCAGAGTGAACAAGGTTTCCCGACATGCTGAGGCAAAGGGCTAATGTGGTTCTTGAAGGTCTAAATTGGAGGTTGTTACATAAAATTGGCTGACTCATCTTGTGTGACCTCTGCACTCAATACTGGCTGACTGACTGACACTGAAACATTGCAGTGTTTGCAGCTTTTATAAAACTGTAGGTAATGCAAGGTGAGTATTTGGAATTATTTCTTTAAATGGAGAGTTCGTATTACTTCAGTCTTTCCCTTTTACGAGAAACAAGAATAGGAGGTCACTTGATTATGTTGTGGAATGCATCTACATAAAGAAGTACTTATACTGGTAAAGCAGTGAAGACTCAAGTTCAGAAGGGAGTAGTACTCGGATGTAACATGGAGCTGTTATATGGGGGGGTTTATGTTGAAGGTACTGAATGATGGGAATGTGATGATATTTAACTTTTCCTGGTATCTTCAGAGGAAGATCTCTCTGGTGGATGCTTACTGACACCCAAATCATTGAGCTCAGGGCAGGGTGAACAGAGAGGAAGTATGATGACTCATGATGTGTGGAAGTCTGGACAAAATCTCAGTGTTCACATGCTATGGATATTTACATGTGAGTCACACTTCTGTTCAAATTGATTAGCTTCAGTCCGTGAATTGATATTTGGGAAGTAAAGTGAAACAGTTGATTTGTCATTCCTTTCTTGATTTCTGAGGCAACTAAAGAAAACAGCATTTATTGCTTTTGTTCTTCAGCCAAACCCCAGTGAATATAGGCAAAGAGGGGTCACCTTTTGAGTTGCAAGGGCATAGCTGCTTCTGGGGGTAACGAAAGGGAGCTCTGCAGTTGCCTTGCCTGGGTTTGAGAGAGAGAATAAGATGCATAGAAATGTGACAGTCATTGCTGCTTTGTGACCTAAATAAGTATTTTAAAATAAATATCTTAGTCTTGTTGGGTTTTTGTTTGTTTTGTTTTGTTTTTAACCTGGGATTATGTGGTGCTGAACTGATAATATTCATATTTAGGAAAGACAACTCTTGAACATCCAAAGTAGCCTGAAGTATCTCTTGTCTTAGTCTTGTTGCTGTCTATAGCTACTTCTTCCTGCGATTTTTTTACATGCTGTCTATAATTGCAGTTTGAAATATCTGCAAGGTTCTCTGAAACTTTATCAGTGACAGAGAGAAAAGCTTCTGGCAATGATTCCTAAGCTTGCCTGCTGAAGAGAGGATGGACAGACCTTGGCATTTCTAGACAGACTCCAAAGGTGAATAAAAGGCATAATGTAATAAATTTACATTTTTGCAAAGATGTCTTTTATTTTGTTCTTTAACGCAAGTGCTTATTCATGTGAGGATCTGGCCTTGTGCACAACTAAGATTTGCTGTGTGATTTCAAAGCTTGTATGCAGTGCTAGCTTCTAAAGTTAATCTCATAAAAAGAAGTAGTTCTGATTCCTGTAGCTAATCTTTTATTCAAATTCTGGTGAGAGAATGAGTAGTGGGATCATTAGTTTCTTGTTTATTATAATGACTTGCAGTATATTAACTTTCTTGTTGCAAGACTCTGTGAAGAATAGTAGTGCTTTTGATGTTGAAATCTGTGAAAAATATTTTTGGATCCTATGAAAAATTCCTTCCTTTTCTCCTCGAAAATTATTTAATCTTTTGTGCTTCACTAGATGCTTGGCAATTTATGACCCAGCAGAGGTCAGCCTTGTGACGTTTTTCAAAGCATGCTCAAACAAAAGGAGTTGAATCAAAGTTCGTATTATAAAAGCCTTTGGAATTTTGTTTTGTAAGATACATTTCTGCAAGTTAGTGTTGGTGTGATATTACTGTGTTGTAGCTAGATGTGTGGCTTAAATATCTCAATGTAACTTCTTTATGTAATTGGAATGTTTATTGTTTTGTAAAATTGTTACAAATTGTCTCAAACGCTAGCTTGTTGGTATACTAAAATAGCTACTTACTGATTTGATTCAATAAGATTATTGTATTTCCAGAGTTGCTTGTGTAGTTCAGTGAAACAACATCAAGAGGGAACACATGGAACTGTCATTTGAATGCTACATGCTTCAGGTTCACAGTGATGAAGTGGTGAATCTGTATCACATAAATGACTGGGGCAGGGCAAGAAAAAGTGGGGAGGGAGGTGGGAGGAATAGAAAAGTATTTTTTCACATCTTTCTAAGACTCTATGAGAATAAAAGGTGTTCTTTCAATAAAAAAGAATTTTTTTCCCCTTTGTGATGGTTAAAAAAATGAAAGCTGGGGCAAGGCAGAAAATCAGTATTTGTCCCCTGTACCAGCTCAGAAGCACAGATTTTTTGTTCACAATGTAAAATGCTATTCCTATGTTGTATCACAATGCTAGAATGGTCAGTGATGCTTTCTTTGACACTAATAAGGATCTAATTGAACATAAAGTTAATGATTCAGATTATAATCCTCCTCAAGAATAGAGGCAGCCCTGTCTTAAATTGGTTGACTACTGGTTTATAAGTTTATTGCCAACTGACAAACTCAACAGTGGCTGATGTAATTGCTCTGCTCTGTCTGAACACAATCTTCCGTGTACCTTGAGCTAGCTCCAATGTAGTTTGATCTAGTTAGACAGTAGAACTGAATACGCAATAACAGCATTGAAAGGCTGCATCTTGGTCTTCTGCAACAGAACATGCTTAAATGACTTGAACATGACATTGGGAACTGGGAAAACATGTTGCTTTTTTCATTCAGCCAGTTTGCTTTCTGAACTTTGCAAGGACATTTTACTCCTTTATTACTACTGCATTTTTTTGTATACTCTGAAGTTGGCTTTCAGACACACTGTGATGAGAACAATTTTCTGAGATTTTGGAGCAGGGGTCCTCAAACTGTTTAACCAGGGAGCCGGTGCGCGGATGAAGTGGCCGGCAGTCATCTGCGGCTGCTTGGTTTCCCCCCCCAACCCCCGGCAGGGCAGGGAGTTCTGTAAACACCGGGGACGGATTGAGGACCCTGGGGGGCCGTATCTGGCCCACGGGCCACAGTTTGAGGACCCCTGTTTTGGAGTAACTAATAAAAGTGTATTCTGTGTCTCCTGCAAGGCTGCAAGTAAAGAGCAGCCTCAGGAATAAAGACTGTGCTTTTTGATGCTTGCTTTTCTTTTAAAACCATAATTTATTTTTCTCTTTTTTTTTTTTAATTTGCCTTCAAGGAGGCAAGATCAGTTTGGAGCAACAGCAGCTACTATGTTCATCTTTTGCAAAAGATGGTTACAGAACACCCAAAAACCTGCCAGACAGAGCATTATCTTTCAAAATTGTTCTCCGATTAGAGACAGAAAGTAAGAACTTTGTTCAAATGGAAGCTTTTCCTGAGATGGAAGCTTTTATCAGTGTGCTGTGACCAGAATGCTGTAACACATTATTTTTGAATGTTATTGAGATCTCTTAATGTTTATTATTTGCTAGAGAATGGGAAAGCCAAAGTATTAAGACAAAGAGCCCTATTTAATTTTAATCAGCAACAGTGTATGTTGTTCTTGCTCCTGTCCACTCACTCTGTTGAAAAGAAAATAGCATTGAATGGGCATCCTGTGGACTTAATAGCATGTGCTTAAGTAATTAGGACATAACCTTATGGGTATGCAAAAGAAAATATATTGTGAATTAATGTTGCATGTATAACTATCATTTTATGGTGCTTCCTAGCTCCTGAGTACTCAAGTGCTGTCTTAACAGCCTCCCATTCAAAGGCAGATTTTGTCCTTAGCACAATGGCTTTTGCTGCTCACTTCAGTTGTTATATAGAAACCCTGGATTTGTAAGCAACTCTTCAATTTAATAACCCTTCTTAACATAAAGAAACAAAAGTAGGTGCAGAGGCAGGTGCTCTGGATTTAATCACTTGGGTCCAGGTGTACTGAAAGTACTAAACCTAACTGAATTTAGACTATCTAAGCAGAAAATCACTGGGACGTTTGCACTGTGCTCGCCACCACATGTCCCTTTGAGAACACAGTGCCTGGTCTGGTTTTGATAGAGAAACCCGCTTCTCAAGGTTTCACGTCTGGTATGTACGCCTCAGCCAGTAAGCTCTTCAGACTTTAGACATCTGCATCTATATAAAGGGTGCATAAACTTACCTCATCCATGAAAGGGACCTGGACAGGCTTCAGAGATAGGCCCATGAGAACCTCATTCAGTTCAGCAAAGCTGAAATACAGAAAATGCATTGGGAGCAGCCCTGAGGAGGACGTGGGGGTGCTGGTGGACGAAAAGATCAACATGGCCCAGCGATGTGCACTTGCAGCCCAGAAAGCCAAATGTATCTGGGGCTGCATCAAAAGAAGTGTGGCCAGCAGGTTGAGGGAGGTGATTCTTCCCCTCTACTCATCTCTTGTAAGATGGAGTTCAGCTCTGAAGCCCCCATCGTAAAAAGGACATGAACCTATTGGAGCAAGTCCAGAGGAGGGCTGCAAAGATGATGACAGGGCTGGAGCACCTCTCCTGTGAAGACAGGCTGAGAGAGCTGGGGTTGTTCAGGCTGGAGAACAGAAGGCTCCAGGGAGACCTTACTGAGGCCTTTCAATACCTGAAGGGGGGTTATAAGAAGTATGGGGACAGACTTTTTAGTAGGGCCTGTAGTGATAGGGCAAGGGGTAATGTTTTAAACTGAAAGAGGGTAGATTTAGATTAGATATAAGGAAGAAATTCTTTACTGTGAGGGTGGTGAGACAGTGGAACAGGTTGCCCACAGAAGCTGTGGATGCCCCCTCCCTGGAAACGTTTAAGGCCAGGCTGGATTGGGCTTTGAGCAACCTGGTCTAGTGGAAGTTAGGGCTTGAAACTAGATGACCTTTAAGGTCCCTTCCAACCCGTACCATTGATTCTGTGAAGTACATCAGTAACAGAAGGATGACTGGGGAAAATGTGGGCCTGCTGCTGAACAAGGTGGATGTCCTGGTCATGAAAGACACAGAGAAGGTGGAGTTACTGAATGCCTTCTTTGCTTCAGTCTTCACTGCCAGGGCTGGTTCTTGGGTATCCCAGGTCCTGTAGGCAAGAGAGAAAGTCTAGAGAAAGGAAGACTTTCCCTTGGTCGAGGAGGATCTAGTTAGAGATCATTCAGGAAAACCCGATACCCACAAATCCATGGGCCCTGAAGAGCTGGTAGGTGTTGCTGCTAAGCCCCTCTCCATCTTTGAAAGGTCTTGGAGGACAGGAGAGGTGCCTGAGCACCGGAGGAAATTCAAATTTATTCCAATTTTATTTTGAAAAGCACTGCAATACTATCGCAATACCTGGCTTCCATTAAGAAAACACCTTTGTATAGACACTTGAATCCAGGTTGGAATAAAATGTTTGTAGATATAATATTACTTTTATAGTATTGGCATAAAATATGACGTTTTTCCTCTCCCTACCTTTAAGTTTGGTTGGAAGTGTAGCTTGTACTATCAGGGCAAATTCACTACCAAATACTGCAATTTTCTTTGTACTTTTCACCTGATTTTGTCAATTTCTCATATTCCCATTGATGAAGAAAACTATTGCCTGAAACTATGAAAATGAAATTTAAATTTGGAGATTAAATAAATGAGAAAGGTTGGCAGGCTCATTATTCTTATTTAAGGTGGGAATCATTATATGCAACTTCAGCAACGTAAAAGCTAAATCCCAACTGAATCCCTTTTTATTGCCATTTTCAGGGGACTACTTGTCTCCTGCCTTTTGAGATTAATTGTTCTCTGAAAGTGCTTGTACTGCTCTGTGGGTGTAAAAAAAAGTGTAGATAAACTTTATCAACCAAAACAAATCAGCCTGATATTTTTTCTCGTATTTATGAAGCCAAATGTAGGTAAGACTGCAGCACTCTCTACGATGCTAAATTTAACTTTACATGGTAACATGGGTGATAACAGTGAAGAAACACCACTTTCAAAGCAGCTTGCAAGCCTGCCAGGAGCCATGGGAGATGTACTCAGGTTTCCAGCCTACTCAGAAGCCCTTGTTCTCATGATCTTTGCCTAGGACTGTTATTAGTGCTGGCTTAACTCAGAGATATGGCTGTCTCCTCATTGTAGGTATATGAAATGTGTTTGTAGGAAAGGAGGTTTTAGAGTATCTGACTAGAAATTTTTGGAGAACACATTAATCCATATATATTTTTATAGACTGTTGTATATAATTTTGATGAGCTTGCTTGGATACTTAAATTGCAAAAATATCAGTAAAACTGAGTAGTAATATTTAAAGAAAGGAAGTGCTAATTTGACATGGCTTATGAGATAAATGAAGAAAGATTCTGCCATCTCTTAAAGAGCATTGTGAGTGATAACATTAGAAATATACCTAAGGAAAATTAAAGGCTTGAAAAGGAATTCTGTATTCTGAAATTTTCTGATTCTCAGTATTTATCTATGAAAGAGGTCCTGTAATGTACATGCATAAAGAGATTTTCTTCAACATAGGGGAAAAAACAGTTGGCACAAGAATCACAGTAAGAGGGTTTTGCAGCCATGAAATGACTGACGGGAAGTAAAAAAAAAATTAAAAATTGGTTAAACATTTAGGTAAAATCTCTGTTTAAGTAGAGGACATTAAGCAGTCAAAGAGGCAGAAAGGGGCTTGGCCTCAAAAGTTTTTGAATGATAAGTCTAATATGTGGAGGAAAAAAATTATGGGGGTTTTGAGTTTTTTCCCCTTTGTTTTGTATGTTAGGTTATTATTCCTAATAAACTCAAAGAAGTTTAATTTTCTTGCCTTGCATGGACAAAAAATTGATAAGAAAATGAAAATGGTACAAATAATGGTTCATAGCATACAACTGAAATCTTGCCCTGAAGATCTAGTTCATGAGTTGCTTTGTTGACACCTGTGAGTAGCAAAAAGGTAGTGTGATGCTGCTTGAGGGCACTCTATGTAGTGTTTGTGTAGGAGGGACAGGTGTCTGATGTCATTGATTGCCAAGCATGCGGACCTCGCTTTTTTTGCATTATCTCTGGTGTGGTACTTGAGGAATTTCAATCATACTTCATTTTAATTTTTATTTAGAAAGTAAAGAAGACTATTGCCTGCTGCCATCCAGCCTGGATAAAGGAATTGCCATAATGCTTGTGAGGGAGAGGTATCTTGATAATGATGCTGCAGCATGTCATGGGTATAGGAGGGAAGAGTGGCTGCCACTGTTGCTACAGATGTGTTTTCTCAATGACTGGTTAAAAGTATGCTTAAGCAGCACTACTTATACCATTCTAAAGGCTCAGCACATGTCGCAGCTCTCTCCAGACTATCAAGCTGCAACAAGGTCTTTTACCATCTCATACCAACATATTCTTCATGCCAGTCCCTCTGCTGCCTTCTCATCTCTCCGCACCCAAGCGCACATTCTCTCTCTCCTCTCTGCTGCTTCCTCCTCTCTCTTCACTGTTCAAAACTTCGAACGTCCCCCAGCACTGCCGTTACCACTGTTGCTGCTCATTACACTCAGTCTCATAATCTGAAGGTCCTGAGGTCAAGCCTCACACAGGGCACCAATTGTCACAGCACTCTTCAAACTATCAAGCTGCAACAAGGTCTTCTACCATCTCATACCAACAACTCCTCATGCCAGTCCCTCTGCCACCTTCTCCTAGTCTCTCCTCGTCCAGGGCGCACTCTGTCTCTTCTCTCTGCTTCTTCCTCCTCTCCCTTCCTCAGTTGCTAACTCTTCCTTGGCTGCCCAACCCCTTAACAGAACCAGCCACAGCTGCACCTTGTCTGCATCAGCCAACCCGCAGCCCCTGAAGCCAGCTCACAGCAGTATGTTATCAATATTAATTAACTCAGCTTCATCCCTCTACAATTCCCCCTTTTTCTTTTCTTTTTTTTTTTTTTTAACATTTCATACCTTATGTTTTTAACAATTATCACAACTTTTTTACAAATAAGTTTTTCATACAGTCCTCTATAATTCCTCTACAATTCTCCCCCCCCCCTTTTTTTCTTTTTATTGTTTCGTACCTTATGTTTTTACCAATCATCACAAACTTTTTACAAATAAACTTTTCATACAGTCCTCTATAATTCCTCTACAAGCACAGACTAGAAGATGTCTTGAAGCAAGTGTTAAAAAGGCTGACTGCTATTTACATGCTCCAGGTTGAAAAGAAAGACACAAACTCTAAATCATGCCACTTTATGAAAAGGTTTTGGGTTGTTGGTTGGGTTTTTTTGTGTTGTGTTTTTGTTTTTTTTTAAATTTTTTTTAACACTTATCCTCCAAGGTGTTTACTCTCGGTGGAAAAGGTTTTTCAACATATGTAACTATCTTTGCTTAGGGAAGAACAGCCACTGTTAAATACAAACTTCTGCCAAATAAATTTCTGTGCCACTGAAAGCATTAAGATGATATCTTCAGTGTCCCATATCTTTACTCCTTGCTCTAACATGGTTATCACTTGCTGGAAATTACCTAAATGTAGTACATGCAGAGACCTATCTTTTTTTCCTGATGCCAATATATCAAACACTTAGACATGCTCTGTTACCAGAATAAGAACCAGGTTTTTTATATGACCGCTATAATTCTAGCTCCAAAGCTGACTCTCATGAGTCCTGTTTCACAAGTATGATCATGACTGCACTTGATTGCCTCCAAGAGTAGAAAGACCTTTTAGCATTCTCTTCAAACACTGCATGGGACCATTACACAAATTTATCAGAGTAAGTTAAATTGCTGATGGTAATGCAAAAGGACGATGGGGTAAAAACAGGTGTGTGGAGAAAGGTGAGCCATGATAATATTATTTGGTCAAAATCTATGGAATAAGTTACTGGAAGGAGGTAGAACCTTTTCTGGCAGTCAAGATGCCTGTTGTAGCCATGTGGGAATTGTCTGACACGTAGTACTTAATACAGAATCATAGAATCTTTTAGGGTGGAAAAGGCCTTTCAGATCAATAGGTCCAACATTAACCTAGCACTGCCATGTCCACCACTAAATCATGCCCCTAAGCACCACATCTACACGTCTTTTAAATACCTCTGGGGCTGGTGACTCAACCACTTCCGTGGGCAGCCTGTTCCAAAGCTTGACAACCTTTTAGGTGAAATTTTTTTTCCTAATATCCAATCTAAACCACCCCGGTGCAACTTGAGGCTGTTTCTTCTTGTCCTATCACTTGTTACTTGGGAGAAGAGACCAACGCTCACTTTGCTACAACCTCTTTTAAGGTAGTTGTAGAAGCGATAAGGTCTCCCCTGAGCCTCCTTTTCCCCAGGCTAAACAACCCCAGTTCCCTTAGCTGCCTCTCATAGGTCCTGTTCTCTAGGCCCCTCACCAGCTTTGTTGCCCTTCTCTGGACACACCCCAGCACCTCAATTATTTCTTGTAATGAGGAGCCCAAAACTGAACACAGCATCTGAGGTGCAGACATACCAATGTCAAGTACAGGGGGCCAATCACTTCCCCAGTCCTGCTGGCCACGTTGTTTTGCATACAGGCCAGGATGCTGTTGGCCTTCTTGGCCACCTGGGCACATTTGGAGGAGGTCATCTGTGAACATCAACCAGTTTTCTTGGGGCCTCCTTTATTACACAATGTAAAGCTACAAGATAAAGATGGCTTCATTCAGCTTTACACATGAACACATGAACAACAGAAATTAAAATCACAAGACACAAGAGGGTAATCAAAAAGATTCTGTAATGAGACTAGCTGAGTCTAATATTCTCTTTACTTAATGAAAAACTTAAGAGAAGGCTTGGAAAGTGGAGATGGCTATGTGTGGGTAGCTAGAGGTTTACCAGGGAAGAGGAAAGCCTGTTGTCTTTTACCCCTTTCCATAGACTGCTTTGAAATCTTGCAGCTGGCCAAGTTGTTTTCTACTGAGTACGTGTTCCTATCTTTGCCAAAATGAAATATAAAACTGTGGGAGGAAAAGGTGTCCAGCAGTTCTCTGGGAAGAAATGCTGAAAGCTAACATGTGCTCAAGAGGCAGGAAAGGATCTTTCAGAAAAGTTTTTAAAGGATTGTTAATTTATAATAAGCAATAATAGAACCATATAGTGTGTTGTATTCAGAAAACCCCTTGAAAGTTTACTTGAAGAGAGAAATCAAAAAAACATTATGCATCTTCAGGAACAAAGCTGGAACTATGAATGGTTCAGTATTACCTTTTAGGATGAGAGGCGTATCTCCACTGTTGCAAACTTGCTATGGTCTCACCAGTATCACATGCATTTCCCTACCTAAAGAACATAAGAAAATTGAAATAAAGACGTTGTCAAGAATGCTTTTAGTCCTGTTAGTATTTCCCTTTCTATATATTGTAGGCAACATTTTCTGCAAGGATGCCTGCTTCACCATACTGTGCTTCATTGGTTCCTTATTTAGTTTAAATTGTGATTAACTGCTGTGGGTTTCAAGAAAGAGACCGATGGGTAAGCTTCTGCATCTGCAATGCCTCCATAAGCAGAGATACACATTATTTTGAACTCCATTTTGGGACTCCTCAGAGTAGTAGTAGGGCTGACGTTTCCTGAGATTGCTTCAAGAGCATAATAGGTCCTAACTGCCAGCTGGTTTTGTGAAGTAATTTTTTTTATTATATTCTTGGGAGGTACAAACTGGTACATTAAATTAGGAACTTTGTCACCATTTATTTTTCATAGCTGTCTATTGGTGTCTGTGGGAAACATGTGGGCATATTTTGCCGTTATTCCACAGCTGCCTCATAAAAGATATGGAACATTGATATGCTATCATGTAGATAATACATGGCATGTTCCTGGAATCTCAACCAGGGCATTAAATTCTTTATTCAAAAAGCTCTAAAGATTTTAAGACCTATAATTGTACCTGGTTGTTACAAATACTTGTAAACAAACAAAAATCAATTCAGCTTCTGATTGCCATCCTTTTTCAGGGAATGTATGAGGATATTTTATTACAGGTAGGAGTTCAAACTATATGACATAACATTGTTTTATGTTTCTTTTTTTTTTTTTTTTTTTTTTTAATGAAATCACTGGAATGATCTGTATGTGAATAATAAACTGCATGAGGTTTGTCCATATACTTTAGTGCTTTACTTGTTCTTTAAAGTATGCTATATTATTACTAAAGCTGATGCAATCTGTTAGTATTGTGGATCTTTATTTTCTTTTTTTTACACACCCTATTACAAGTTTTCTTTCCCTCTCAGACCCTGATGATCCTTCTGTCAGTGAGCCCATTTCACTGCCTGTGTTTTGGGAGGATTTTGGAAAGTTTCTGATATTTAGCGTAGTTCTAGTCTGTTCAATGCTACTGAAACACCTTATGTTTGGAATTCTGTTTTGTTCTATTTTCTTCCTTTAGGGTAGCTTTGAATTTACTGTGCTCTTTCTAGAGGGCTACTGTATCTTTGAGGCCTGGCACTTAGATTTAGGGCTGGGAAAACAATAATTTTGCTGCATTGCAGGCTGTCCTGATGCTGCTTGAAGTTCTTCAGAGGCATTGCCCTAGATGGTAAAGAAGCGTAATGGTTCTTTTATGTTACACATATACTGCTAATAATGCTTGAAGTGCCTCACATTAATCATCCTTTGGGTTTTCACTGAGACATTGGTTTTCCTTTGCTTGGAGCAGTTGCCCGTGAATCTCACTGACTTGGCACCATGCAGCAAGCTGCAATTGCCTTTGCAGGGCTGCCAGCCCTCTGGTATGTGCCAAGCTTGCACCACGCCTCTTGCAAAGCATGAGTTCTGTTTCCAGCTTCATTTCTTTCAGTTTAATAGGTAAGCTTTACCCCAGAGCCTTACACCAGTGAGATCCATACTTCTTCCAGGCTAAACTTACATCAGCTACAGCTACTCAGCATCAGCCTTAACACGCCACATCTCTCTCCTTATGACAAGTCTATTGTTCCGCTGCCACGCCACGGATTCTTTGCTTCCCCCATCTTAAAAGCCAAATCAGTCTTTGCTACTTTGACTGCAATCTCTTGAATTATTTCACCCTCCCTGTTTTTTCTGTGAACACTTTTGTCTTTATTGACTATTCCCTTATAACAGTTTCCTAAATGTTGCCTTGTTTAACTCCTTTCTTGGCAAGCAGACTTGGAAATCCCCACAAACTGTCATAGGTAGGGGCTGTCATGTTTACACAGTTACAGATTGATTGACTTCAACTTAGGTAGCTTCTCCAAAAGGTTTGAGTGTACATTCTTTGAGCTGAAGCTTCAAAAAAATCTTGTCTTCTGTATTATATACAAGCTGAGAATTTTCATCTACAGTGCCTAAATGTCATGCTTCCTACAGGACATGTTCTGTTGGTTTACTGCTATAGTTTGTAATGATGTCCCTAACAAAGATCTGCGTAATATTCTGAGTACTTTAAGGGTGACTTCCTCATTACAAAGAGAGAAATTTTAGTAATAGAAGCCTCATTGTGTACAAGGTGAAACGTAACAGCCTAAAGTAAAGAGAAACTGAATTCAAATAAATCTGGGTTAGAAATTAGGAGCCACTTACTTATTATACTAATAGAAAAAGTTAACTATGAAAAATACAAAGGGGTTGTGGATTTTCAGTCAGAATCTTAAATTCAGTATGGAGTAGTACTTGAAAAGTTATAAACTTTTAGTCTTGCTTCCTGAAACTCATCTTAGTTTTCCTTGTTCAGGAGACAATCAACTCTTCTCCTTAATTAAGGCAAAAATTGTTTTAATTAGGTTAGATGTTGCCTTCTATACTGGACTAGCTAGGGTTCTTCCTCTAATGAAACATGTCTTTCTCCCTTGCTATTGCACTGCTCATTAGTAAAATTAAATATCAGATGTGTCTCACATCAGATCTTTATAGATTCTGCAGCAGTCAATATATTGACAAATAAACTCAATAAAGGCATTTACATGTCTATGAAGTTTGTAGATAATTTTAATAGAATATTTTTTTATTTATAAATAAAAATAAGTATAAGTAAGTATCTATTTAGATGACCTACGTTATTAATCACCTAGGGGTTTGTGATCTCCCAAACTCTATCTCCAATGCATACTCACACTGGCTTAGCAGGGCAATACAAGTTTAAGCTGTGAAGTCCTTTTGAGGGAACAGACAGTAGGTTCAGAAGAGTGGTACCTTCTCCAGCTCATTGTTAGCCTGGGGGAATGAAGGGCTCATTTGTGCTGATGTTTGCTGGCATTAAGGTGGAACACAGGAAAGTCAGTAACTGGAAAGCTGTGGTTCAGCTATTGACAAAGGCTACTTTGTAGAGTGGTTGAGTTTTTTTCTTTTTATTTTTCTTTAATAGCTCCTGAACTCCATCGTATGTATTATGAAAACAGGAATTATGCAAGAATGTGCCTAGTGCCAAATCCATACTTATTAAAAAGTGCTTGATAGTTAAACAAATTTTAAAGGTCATTTGGCTAGAATACAGGCTGTCTAATGTTTTTGTTGTCAAGTGACTTGAACAACGTTTTTTTTTAAAGAGGAAAAGAATTAGTGCTGTTCCATTGTGACACCCAAAAAGGTTACAGCATTCATCTCATATAAATACCAAGAAGCATATTAACACTGCTGATCTTGCGTAGTTTTTTTAAGAGGACAGGTAATGCTGATGAAAAAAGTTACTATTCAGCACCAGAAATGAAAGGTATTTTCAAAGGGACTCCCAATCCTATTCATTACATTGTGGTATATCTGTAGAGGCAATCTGTTCCTTACCTGGATATAGCCTGAAGGGCCATTTTCCTGAACATGAAAAATGGAAAGACGTGCAAATTTTGACTTTGGACATAGTATAACTATTGATATTTATATATCTTTATGTACTTACTTTGAATAGGTAATAACAAATCACAAAACAAATTTTTGTCAGTTTGTTGCCTCTTAATTTCAGTACACGTCCACTCGTTCTGGTTTTATTTGAGACATATATTTTCTGTTTTCCAAAGGGAGCTTATGTCATAATTTCTCTTAATTGCTTTTTATATGAAGGGTTCTCAGCACCTCTAAACACTTTGGTAGTCATTTCCCACTTATTTTGTATCCTCTTGGCTATGGAGTGACCAGAGAATTGAAAATAAAGTGGTACTATGACTTTCAGTGCTTACTCTGTTCTTTTCTATAAGCAACTCTGCATTCCTTCTGACACCTGGCAGCCTACATGTTTTGTGCCAATTATTTCATTAAGTTGTAGAAATGTTAGCTTTTTAGGATGCATAGATATGACCACCAGCTGTTTCTGGCTCATGACTGGCTGAGCCTATAGAACGCAGCTGGCACAGTAACATACTGCTCTCCATTGGGATGGGATGATATGCTTGCTTTCCTTGCTGAGAGAATATGTTGGGAGGTCCCTGTGGATGTTCTGCAAGCCCTCACCTGTGGCTTGTAATATACTGCACGAACAACATGGCCTCCAGTGAACTGTCAACTGTTTTGAACCCTAATATGAAATTCATCAGATAACTTGGATACTTTTCACAAACTACCACAAAATTTAATGTGGTTCAGCTGTATTTATCGGTTTGCTCTGTAAATGTAGCTTTCTTTGAAACACAGAACAGCGACTTAAATGTCTTCTTCTGGAAACCGTGTTTTTTGAAAGTGGTCGGAGTATTTGAGTTTTTCAAATATATGGCATTGTTCCTGTAAGCTTAAGGGGTGGGCACTGGTTGCCTAAGACTACCCATTTGTCACATCTTGACTAGTCAAACACATCTGTGTGACATGTGAATCTTTGAAAACCTAGATCATACAGTTTTTCTGTGTGATTTCTATAGACTTCTTATATATTGATTTCTTTTCTATGTGTTTCTTATAACGTGACCCTTCTTTTATGCTCTTCCACACCATCCACCCCCACTGCCCCCTCACTCCCAGGATCTAGAAACAGTTAGGGACATACATAAGTAAAATGACTGAAAAGGTACAGCCTACTACTATATGCAGCTTGATACATCTGGTCTACCTAAATAATTATCTGGCTATTTACAAGTACTGTTCTGTTTCTGTACGAATGTTTGTGGCTTAACGGAAAGTAAGCTGAAAAACAATTAGCAGACGACAGGACTCTAAGGCATTTCTAGGGAGTGTTTTGGAACAGTTTGATTTTTTAGAACAAAAATATGAATGCCTGAAGACAGGGAGGATATAGACTAAGCTTTTGAATACATGTTCCAAATTTCAGTAGCTTTCATCGTCGCAGATAGTGAATTAAAAAAATATTATAAATTCTGCATTTAATTAAAACACTCAGTTTGAGTGGTCAGGTTACTAAGGACTCTTATCTAGTCCCACAGATGCTGCAGGTACTGTAGCCAAAGTGCTTCAGGCACTGCCTAAGGGTAGTTGAGTGGCATTCTGCATATCCATTTATTTTTAAGGAGACTATAGTAACATTCTTCTGTTTTCTCTTGCTGCTATACAAAACAGGCCACAGACAGTTGAGCATTTCAGTGATCACTCAAATCGATGTTTAGATAGGATAAGATAATTAACATTCATAGAGTAGTATGTACACTTCTCATTTAAGACTGTAGAAACTACAGTATCCTATATTATTTTGTGTCTCCGTGTATGTAGCATGTTTCCTCTGTTAGGAGGAAATACAAAGAACCAATCTTTTGGTAGCAAGGCCATGTATAGCTGCTGCTCAGTTTATGTGAATAATCTTCATGATATGTTACTCTCTGTTGCTTTATGTAGTTCTCCAGTGTGGTGGAGATGTATGCCAGGTGCCCACCAAAGCCACTCTATCACTGTCCTCCTCAACTGGACAGGGGAGAGAAAATATAATGAAAGGCTGGTGGGTCAAGATAAGGACAGGGAGATCACTCAGCCATTACTGTCATGGGTAAAACAGACTTGAGTTGGGGAAATTCATTCAATCTGTTACCAGTCAAATCAGAGTAGTATAATGAGAAAGAAAACCAAATCTTAAAACACCTTTCACACCTCTCCCTCTTCATGCTAGGCTCAACTTTACATCTGATTTTCTCTACCTCCTCCTCCGCAGTGGGACGTGGAATGGGGGTTACAGTCAGTTCATCACAGGTTGTCTCTGCCACTCCTTCCTCCTCAGAGGGAGGCTCTTCAGAATCCTCCCCTGCTGCAGTGTGGGCTCCCTTCCACAGGAGACAGCTTTCCATGAACTTCTCCCATGTGAGTCCCTCCCATGGGCTGCAGCCCTTCAGGAACAGCTCCAGTGTGGGTGCCTGTGGGGTCACAAGCCCCAGCAAACCTGTTCCAGCCTGGGCTCCTCTTTCCATGGGGCCACAGGTCCTGCCAGGAATCTGCTCCAGTGTAAGCTTCCTGTGGGGTCACAGCTTCCTTCAGGCATCCACATGCTCTGGGGTGGGGTGCTCCATGGGCTGCAGATGGATATCTGCTCCAACATGGACCTCCATGGCCTGCAGGGACACAGCCTGGCTCACCATGGTCTTCACCACAGGCTGCTGGAGAATCATTGCTCTGGTGCCTGGAGCACCTCCTGCCCTTCTGCACTGACCTGGGGGTCAGCAGGGTTGTTGCTCTCACACAGTCTCACTCCCCTCTCCTGGTTGCTGTTGCACAGTAGTTATTTCCCCTTTTTACATTTATCATCCCAGAGGTGTGACCACCATCACTGATGAGCTCAGCCTTGGCCAGCGGCAGGTCCCTCTTGGTGCCAGCTGGAACTGGCTCTGTCAGGCATAGGGGAAGTTTCTGGCAGCTTCTCACAGAAGACACCCCTCTAACCACCCTACTACCAAAACCTTGTCATGCAAACCTAATCCATCCAGAAACTTTAGATCACCTAAAAGGCCACTTTAAGGCTTTGGCTGGTTTACAGCTTTACACAGGATCTGATTTTTAGTCTGTTGCTTCTTCACATTCACTCACTAAATATCTGTATGTAAATAACAGCTGCAGGACTCAAACTGCTTTTAAATCTTGGGGACTTGATTAAGTCATATATTTTCAGCCTGGAGGTCAGGTCATTTTGCTTTGCCAATACAAAAAATTATTTGCTACATAATTCTCAAATTTTTAGATATGTGATGGGTTGAGAGGAATGTCTCAGTATGCAATCATTTAAAAAAAAAAAACCCAAAATTTTATTGGTATTACGATAACTTATGAAAATAAAGATTTCTTCCTTTTCTCCAGTTGTAACAATACTACAAGGAGAATGACATCATTAAATTAGAATGTATACTTTTTCTTCTAGAGTGTTTCAGCTTTGCTTCAGAGATCTGGCATAGCATAAAGAGCAACAATTTCACAGGAATGTCTCAAGCACTTTTATCACATGAAGCTAAATGTGCATAAGGAAATGATAACAATTCCAAACATGTCATAATTTTTTTGAGGAAGAAAAAATGTTGATGTATATTTACCTAGAAGATGAAACTTGCAATGGAAAGATGTCATCTTAAACAGGTCAACCTCTGTCTTAAAGACCAGAGAATTACTTGAAGTGGCAGCTGATTCTTAGAAAACAGCTTAGATTATTTTAATGAATGTGTGTGAATTTATGGTCTTAAATTGTGTTGAATGCCTGGTATTAATTATGTGAAATGGAAAAGGTTTTCATGTGTCTCAACTTATGTACTCTTTAACTTCCACTAATGGAGTCGGAACTAGTAATTCTTTCACTCACCTCACCCTATAAAGATCAAACTGGTCCTGCTCTTTTGGTATCTGCTGCCAAACAGTTTATGCATTGGGATGTGAAATGGGGTTAAAGGTTTAATACAAGACATAGACAATGGTTTCCCTTACTGCTAAAGTTTCAGATTTCATTTAGAGCCTGATTACACAGATGCCCTGAAGAATAATTTCTCCCACTTAACCTGTGCTCAAATACTAAGGTCAAGTTCTCGTTGCATGTGACAATAAAACAAAAGTAGTCATTATTCTGTCTCTCAAATGAGATGAAGAGATTTCAGTTCCAACAATGATGTAAGTAAATCTCAGAGAATATAACACTTTTCCAGGAGTTTAGCAAGTGTACTGTCTGTAAAAATGAACGACACTGAACCCAGAAACTTAATAACCTTTGATGAATTTAATAACCTTTAAAAACAAAGGTGTTCACAAGGGTGGTTGAAAAACTGACAGCACAAGGAAGACAACTATTAAACCTGCTGCCTTGCCTGCCAAAGCAACTTATGCTAACAGGAAAAAATAATAAAAGTACTGAAAATTAATAACTACTAAAAGGTCATATTCAGCAACAATATTAAAAATAATGATGAAGCTTTCAAATTAATCCAAGCTTAAAATGGGAAATAAATGGAATTAACTGAAAGTGACCTTCAGCTGGAAATAAATGTCCTTTTGTCCACGATTCATGTTTTTGGGCTTCTAGTATACATCAAGAATTCTCAGACATACAGTGCAGTAAAAGGCTTTTCTGGTATTTTGTTATTATAGGAGAAAGTGGAAGTTTCCCCCTTTGAGACAAGTTTCTTTCAGTTCTGCACAGAGTATGAGAGGTGGCAGTTCTTTAACAGGTAGGACACTTGCTGTCAGTATAGGTATATAGCAATTTTCTATAGAAAGAATAGTGTTACACCAAAGCAGAAGCTGGTGGTATAGCCACACAGAGAATATTGACAGGCATACCTGATGAGAAACGAACAAACAGGTCAGCAAACTTCAGCCTGGACAGTAGATGGTGGAGGTGTAAAAATGATGTCTAAATATAATGAGAGAGAGAAGAATAAGGAACAATTGTTTGTTGCATTTTCAAATTGGATTTCAAAACTTGGAATCCTCAAATGAACCTAGGGGGAAGTATCGCACTGGGATCCAAAGGATGTGGTTTTTGAAGGCTGTGTAGTTAAGCTGTGGACTTATTTCTAGCAATAAATGCTGAAGGCTTCTGCTGGTTCAAAATTTGGCTGGATAAATTAACTGAAAAAAAGAATTAATTGGAAATTTTTATAAGCCATAATGCCAGCTTTGGCTTAGTGCATTGTTGATCCACAGCTTGCTGAAGTTTGCAAGTGCATTCTGGAGAGGTGGTTTTTATATTTTGCTCTTTTCATTGGCATTGTCTTCTTGCCAGTGTGAAAGAGGATCCCAGACTCTGTGAACATTAGGTTTGACATGTGTGACCATTCTTACCCCATGACTGTCCATTGCTAGTGATGTTTCAGTGCAACACAGTTTCAAAGCCCTTGCCCTCTAGTATAGAACAGAATAGACTATCTCAGTTGTAAGGGGCCTACAACGATCACCTGTCCCAGCTGCCTGACCACTTCAGGGCTGACCAACAGCTGAAGCACGTTGTTACGGACATTCTCCAAATGCCTCTCAAACCCCGACAGGCGCGGGGCATCGGTCGCCTCTAGGAAGCCTCTTCCCGTGTGTGACCACCCTCTGGGTAAAGAAACGCTCCCTAATGCCCAGCCTAAACCTCCCCAGCGCAGCTTTGCCCCATGCCCCGCGCCCGGCCCGGGGGCAGCAGGAGGAAGAGCTCAGCACCCCCCGCCCCACGTCCCCCCTCAGGAAGCTGCAGGAGCCATGAGGGCGCCCCTCGGCCTCCCTTTCTGCAACCCAGACAAATGCTGAGCTCCCAGCTGCTCCTCACACGATGTGCCTTCCAGCAGCCTTGCCGCTCTCCCCTGGACGCATTCAAAGACCTTCACGTGCTGCTTGAACCAGGGGGCCCAGAACTGCGCACAGTGCTCAAGGTGATCATACTTATGGATTTATTAGAGCTTATTTATGAAGACAAAAAGATATGGCCTCTCTTTGGAATAAGGGTAAGAGGACATAGGATATTAAGGTCCTCTCCAACCATTTCGTATTTTGTATAAAATGGAAAACCTCTTCTCAGAAAAGTCTGTGGATATTCTATGTCTAGACAGTGGATAGACTGTGACTTTAGAGATGGATGAATTAGGCAGAAATGTGACTGAAGCCATGACTCAGCTTTCAGGCTATTGCTTGCTACAAGAAGAGCAAAGAGGAGAGAGGGTGAAAGCAAGATCCAGCATGGTTTTTCCCTTGTTACAGGCTTATACAATTTGATTGTGGTCTGGAGATGGCACTGACAGTTCTTAAAAAACTATTTCATGTTCTTAAGACAATTTCAGTTGGCATTTTGCAACCCAAAATGGGACCTGCTCTGCTTATGACTTGATTGCTTAATACTTCTCACCAGAAAGCTCTTCCTCTTAAATCTCCCTTGTTCAGAACAGTCATTTGAGAAAAAGGAATACCAGGACTGAAAGAACTGTGTTGTTTAGGGTGTTTTTTTTCTCAACCCAGTCAAATCCTATCCAGGTTCAGCTGAGTTATCCAAAGCATTAAATTGCCAGCATTTTTTCTGAGAAGAAAGAAAAAGAGAATGTGCTAAAATAACTGCACATATGAACTCAGCCGGGCTCACACTGCTGCTGCCAGAGTGACAGCTGCTGCTTCACTAAGAACATCTGAGACTGCCAGAGGGGGTGAGAGGGAAGATCAGGGCAAGAGTCCAGCCCCACACAGATCCATCACCACCACTGAACTTGTGGGGCCCCAAAAAAAGGTAAACTGTAGGCTGGTTTTATTTCCTCTTCTCCCTTGACATTGTAACTTTAATTTCTTCCTGACAGCTTTGCACTTCTCCCTTCTGTCTCCCCGTGACTTGGTGGGGGTCTCAAAAAGTGCCTGGGGTTTTTCTGGTGTTGATATCACTCTGCATGGATCTCCTGACTCACAGCACCTCTGGGAATTGCACTAGGCAGGAAATCTTCCCCACTCTGTTTTGTACCTGGTTCTATTTATAGGAGACCAAGATGCAACGAAGAGTTTGAATGTTTAATTTTCCTAGCTGGGAGCAGTGAAAGGAAAGCTTGATGCTCCCAGGTTAAGATAGGGAGAGAGATAATGGGAAGGTTCATTCTTCAGTACTCATTGCTTGAGAGCCACTTGGCCCCAGTGATACATCCACACCAGCAGGCTACCAGGTTCCTGGGCTTGTAAGTAATGCCTTTAAATGGTATCTGTATGCTTCAGTGCTTAGTCTGCTCTGTGGGCTGGCAGCTATCAGCTCCTCCCAGCCATCACTGAAAGTTTAGAATGGCAGATATTATAATGCATACTGTTTTTCTCAGTATAAGCTTCGGAAGCTACATACATATCATTTTTCTCCCCTCCAGAAAAGCCTCCCCTGCAAATCCTGTGCAAAATATTACACTGTTTCTGAAATTTAGTGTTCAGAAGTTGAAAATGCCAGGTTTTATAGTTCTATAGCTAGTTTCTAACACAGTTGCTGTCTGTCTCAAAGGACTCCAAACTTTCTTGCTGCTGGGACTGAATGTATCAATTTTGTGTGCAACTGTAGAGCTGCCATTTTTAAACTTTCTAGTGCTTTGGTTCTCAATGCAAACAAGTTTTAATACAACAGACTTGACTGGAAGCAAGAAAATGGAAGCATCGTAGGGCTGGATACGTACTAGGTTTATTAACAGGGCTGCAAACACATTGGGTCTGCTAAGTGCTGAAATTCAGTTGGCTGATTTCTTAGCTTATCTGGCATTTGTCTGAGCATAAGGTTTATCATTCTTTTAAAGACATGCTGCCTTAGGCTTTTGGAGACAGTTTCATCATTTCTGACCGGATGTTTATAGTTATTATAGAGAAAAGGAGCCCCTTCTGATGAAAATGAGTTCTCTAGATCATGGAGTTTCTCTTCCATCTCTTCATCTGAATTTCCTAACTCTGTGAGAGACAGAGTATGTGCAAGTAAAAACATTTGTTTTCATATGTTTTTCTCTTGTGATCCTTTCTCTTGGATCAAGCTTCCTGTATATCTGTGAAAATCTATACATTCCTCTATAGCCCTCTATTTACTGAGACTCTTAATGATGTCCCCGTATCTTCTCTTTCTGGAACAATTCTGTTACACATCTCCCTTCATCAAGCAGCCAGTGTGGGTGGACTGCTTTCCCTTGGATTCAGTCTCTCCTTAGTCTAAATGTGACTCTGCTTTCCAGAGGACCAGTGAGATTTAACAGTCTTTCATCATTGCTGGTCTGGGATATAGGTAATACAGTTTTGATATCATAAAGTTTATTCTGCGTATGTAGGATGTTTCAGTCATACAGTTTATACAACCTTACTGCCTCATAGATAGTTTATAAGCTGTAACTTGCTGCAGTAAATAGTGATGGAAATGGGTATCTTGTGGCTTAAATCCTGGGGTAAGACTTGGAAGACTGGATTCCATTCCAGAGTGATCATGGGAAAAATTGTTTAATACTGTTTCTCTCTTGCAATGTCTTAAAGTGAGAGGAATTCTACACTCCCATATTTTTTATTAAGTGCTGTATAGACTATGTATTATTCCTTTCTTTGTATGTGAAATGAATTCTACATCCCAGTCAAACCCTCCAGGCTTTATTAAAAGTGAAGGGACATTAAAACTAAAGCCTATAGGTTTTTTCTCTCTCTCTCTTTTCCTTTTCTCTTTTTTTGCCTTGGGCTTTTTTTTGTTTTGGTTTTTGTTGTTGTTGTTGTTGTTTTTGGTGGAGGTGAGCATGTCTTCCACTAAACATTCCATATAGCTTACTTTCAAATTTAGGATACTGGGCTCAGTTAATTTTCAGCCTGACTTTGTGCAACTGTTCTATTAACAAAATCAATAATAAGTAGTTATTCTAGCTACTGAAATAAGAATATTTACTAAATATCAAGTTAGCTTAGAAGTTCTTTGGGGTCTTGAAGCATCTCCATCCTGAGCACAATACAAGCATGCATATAATACAGTATAATTTTGTGCAGGCTAACAAACTAAGGTGTGCAAGTAACACAGCCAGACTGCACAACACTGTTCTTCTGCCACGCAGAACTGATTAGCTATAAACATTGCTTATGTTGCTTTCGTATTGAAGTTGCCAGTTAACTGTGCATCTAGTAGTGAGTTTAGCACTGTCTGAACTTGCTCATGTGCATCTGAACCAGCAGGACAGATGAATCCTTGGGTTCCTAAATGAATATATGCAGAGAGGATTTCCCCTGCCCCCTACCCTCTCCCCCCCAAAAAACAACCCACAAAACCAACCCAAAACAAAACACCATAATCTGCTATGCATACAATGTTTCTTCAGCTTGGTTTTTGTAGTACACAATGTAACCTGAACTAGAGGTTGTTCTTGTTTACTGTAAGCAGGAGTTTCAGATTCTTTTACATATTGTTTTGCTAAATCATTATACAGTTACATGCTGGATGATGTCTTTCTGCTTCTGACGTAGGATGTGTATTCATGGATCATATGTTCTATTCCCCACATATTTTCCATGTTTCTTTGTGTACTGTTCAAAAGATTTCCTTCAAGAAATTATCATACAGAGTACAATTATCTTTTATGATCTGGTATTTCTTGGCATTGCTGCTGTATAAAATAAAATCAGCATCTGGCCACATGAAAAACTTGTTTATTAAACCATTGTATATTTGTTTATACCTCAAGTCATTCAACACACAGTGCTTGTTTCCTAATATTATCAGAGAAACCTTGTTCTTATGTAACATTCAGTAGTGGATTATACGTGCTAATTCATCAAATGAGTAAACAGCCAGAATTTTTCTGATCTGTAGCCTGCCTGCAGATCTCTGGTTCCATTATTCATATCTGCTATTTTCAATGCTGTCCTAGTGTGCAGAATTTCCCTGCTGTTTTTAGGGCTAGGTGTAATAGCAGTATGCCTTTCCTTCCATATATTTTGCGTGTGTGCATTGCAAGGTGTGATTTTGTAGATGCTGCTTATACAATTAGCCCATACAGAGAAACTGGTAACAATCACCTCTGTATGAACTTCATGGATTGCAAGTAATCCTAGGAAAGTTAAGCACAAATACGTTCTGCAGGATCAAGTAAATCTGCAGATGTTTCAGCTCATACGTATTTGATCATCTACAAGACACTCTTGGAACTGCAGGAATAAATCAATGTGAAACCTAAGGGATGAGCAGCATAATACACAGTGGGGTTGGAAGCATGCTGGGAAAATTGAAATATATAGGAATGCAATTTAATCTTGCATTCTTTTGAACAATTGCCACTGACAGAAGTAGCCCTTTTTTCACAGATCCCACTTTAGCTAAGGAGAGATGAGGAGGTAAGCACCCGCCATTAGCACTTTTCCACAGACCCAGCTGCCACTGCCGGGCTGCCTCACTCATACCTAGGCTATGCCTGCCTCTTCCAATCAGGTAAATATTCAGAGCCTACTATGCATAGACACTTTCACGTATGAAAATGGGATTCTCCTTCAGTCTGCCAGAAAGACTAACCTCCAGGCAGGCAGGTGCTGAAGCTCCTGCTTGGTATGTTTTCCTTTTAGGCTGTATGCTACAGTGTTTAAAAAGTTTTTAGCATACAGAAGTATTTCAAATATTGACAAAGCAAAATAATTTGTCAGTGACCCATTTAAAAAGAAATTGTTACTGGCAGAAGATTGCAATACTTTTAAGGTTGCTGAATTTATTAGTAGATGTGAAGTACATACCAGTGAGCCAAACCCAGAAACACAATAAATCAAGGAGTTCTGAAAAAAAGCCTAGTACAGAAAGAATGAATTACATGCAGAAAACTCCTATTATGGAGATGAATAATGTAACAAGGTAGAAAAAAATGAAATGCCAGGGATATGATATCTTAAGTACTGAAGAGTTAACTGTATTGCTTTAGCTCAGACATTCCAGTTATTCAGTGAAGGCTTTTCTTTACTGTGGATTTTATAGCAGTAAATTATTTGGCTTTAAACTAAACTATAGTAAGCTGGCAATGTGATACTGTCCAGAGTTTTACAGCAAATAAGGGAATGGTACCAATTTATTATGGTATTGCAACAGATTTTCTTTTTGAAACACTGAATGTGGGTGTCAGGCTATGTACGTTTATGTATACATATATATCTATGTATATGTATAATGATAGGAGCTAATGCTTTTTGTGATCTTGAGGAGAAAAACTGGAGACTGCCACTCTAACAGGGTGTAGCTGAGAGCTGTAGGTTTCTTTGTTGAGAGAGCTAGAGCTAGCAACTTCACGTTCATAATTTAACCTTCACATTTAAGGTCATAAAACCCCCCGAACATATAAGAAGGATGTTTTTGACAGGGAGATGGGGGAAACATTCTCCCTACTACCTACAGAGCCTGTCATAGTCTCAGTGGATGGTGGGGTGGAAGGGAGGACTGTAAAGCCTATTTTGGGGTGAAAGGCAGCACCTTATTTGAATTAGTTGGAAAAAAACACCTTAGCATGAGTGTATATATATTTATTTTCTTTCATTAGCAAACGGTCTTTGTTTGAGGAGGCTATTTGTCAGTCGCTGTGGAAAAAGACCAGCTGGTAATTGCTTTATTTTCCTTATGTTATGGCAGCAGGAAGCTGAAATGTAAATTTATACAATTTCCTTTTTCAGTTTGGAGACATGGCTTGCAAAGGTAGTGAACTCAAATTCCTTGTCTATGAAGCCATTGTGTTTCTTTCTAGTATTTGTCAAATAGTGTATGGGCTGGTGACAAGGTTGCCAATGGATATCAATAACTGAAGATTTTTGTATGCATCCCATAGGTATGACTGGAATATTTTCAAATTTTTAGGTTAAATTTTGTAATATTACCCCTTTTAAAGTATATTTTTATGTTCTATTTTTATGTATCCTACCACTTCCATTTCTCCCTTTGGTTAGCAAATGCTCTTCTTTGAAGGTGACTGTTCTTCAGTCATTGTGGAATTGTAGAATCTTTGAATAAAGTTATTCCTTTTATCTGTTGCTTAGAAATCTGTGGGCAATTGAGAATTTCTTCTACTTAATGGAATCAAGAGAAGTGAATATCACTTTGAGTGTGTGTTATAAACTGCTGATGTTTAGCACATGCTTTTCTTTTTGCATAGTAATTTTTCATTAAGAGCCATTTTAAAGGCTGCAGTGCTAAAATAGCTGGTGATTACTACATGTAGGGATAGAACCTAGACCTGGGGAGAAGACTGTTTAGGTATGCAAGAAGACCTGATTCCTGAAATTAAAGGCTTTAGTTTCGCTAATTCAAGTAATGATGCCCAGCAGGACAAGGTGGTCCACGAGGTCATTTGCAGCTACTAACTGCCTTTTGGGAAAGTATCTAAAGCTGCAAAGTATCAGTAGAAGCTGTTGAGTATGAGTGTCGTGACAGCAAAGAGTGAAACAGGTTTTATAAAATACATTTTGCAAAGGAGATTTTAGAAATTATTAAAGCATGGATTACAAGAGGAAGGAGAAAAGGGAAGGAATGTGAAGAATAACCATATGCAAAAAGGATTTAAAGACAAAGCAGCCAAACCTGTGTGATTTCCATCCTTGTAGAATTCATGCAAACTCACCTCAAAGTATCTATGTTTTCATTCAATATTACTAGGATTTCTGCATAAATAGGTTAACAGCTCTTTTAAAAAATTGTAGCATTTTTATGTATTAAAGTTTGTTTCTTACTTCTTTTTTCAGTAATAGAAATTTATCAATGTGGAAAATTCAGTGGGCACGTTTACAGGAAGATAGTTCTGTAAGGTCAAAATCTGTTATCTTGACAGATTCCTATGTACTTTTAATTAAACTATACATTTTATTTTATAAATTTATATAAAATAAACCAGAATTGAGAAAAAAATGCTTTCTGTTAGTCTGAAGCACTTCAGGAATGTTATTTAGCCGAAAACATCAAAGTGATCCTAGTTTGAAATTGGTCAAACCAACATTTCAAAACAATGGAATTTCCCAGGGAGGACAACTTTGATCTCATGTAGTCTAGTGTGTAAATCCTGGTCTGTTCCAGATTGTTTAAAGTTTTCTTTTTTTTATTATTAATTGAAGACACACTTTCTTGTTCCTCTTCAAATCTTTCTGGTAAATGATGGTCTTAAACCCTAGGACCATGCAGATGTCTTCTGAGGAAGAGCTGCTCATTAATGCACTGAACAGCCACCTGTGATCTGAAAATAATCAGCTTTTATGGAAGGATTTTTCACACTAAGCAATAACATTTTATTTAAATGAAGAGCAGGAGAGCACTGAAACAATTACATAGGAGATATAAATCCAGTTTGCATAGCTTTCTGTCAATAATATGAAAAAAATCTCTACTGAGGAGGATTATGGTCTTCTGAAAGGTTTTAGCTGATGCTATGAATGTTTGACTATAGTACTAGCCATCTAACTACAGTGGAAGATTTGCCTGTTGATTGAAATTTGCTCTGAAGTTTCAACAAACAAGCTGTGATTTTTCTTTTTTCCTCTCTCCTTGTTACATGCTTCCCTCCCTCTACAGAGAAGGCAATCCCAGATAAGCAGATTACTATGTGGGATAGCTCCTCTTCATTGTTCTGTGCAGCACTTCCAGCTTTTCATAGCCAGTTGGACTTGTTAGGAGGAGCTAAGCAATTGGTTGTTTCCTGGACTCCGTTTCATAAATTATAGCCCAGCATGCATGAGCATGATTCCTACAGTTGCAGTAATCCAGAGGCCTGTCAGTTCCTGACTTTGTGCATGTTTATTCCTACTTGTTTTATTGCACTGGAATTTCCTGTCTTAGATAGTTTGCTATTGCATCTTCAGGACTCTGTGAGTAATTTTGACTTTTTCTACTCTGTTAATTACACATCGTAAACAAGAATGCTTGTGTTTAGGAAGTAGTTCACTAGCAGTTCTGTCTGAGATTCTGTGCTATGTGAAGTCAGGTAAGTTAACTTGGCAGCTTTTCTCTTGCTAGTGTTAAAATAGCTTCATGATGTTGCATGTGGTCAGTGCATTTGGGGTTCATTCATTTCTGAAACAGATTGTGTTTGATCCCTATAATTTTTGTTCTTCTATAATAAAATATAGTGATGCTGCATTACACCTCATTTGTGCTTAATCAATACATGTGGTGTATCTTACTTTTTAATATCATTTGTATGTTGTATACTAGCAATTGTAGTAAAACTATTGAAGAAATGCACACAATTCTCAGCTTACAAGTAAAATAAAAAATAGCCACTCTTTTCACACTCTCTCCCTGCTTCTTCTCTAAATAAGAACAGACATGCCACTAAAAAGCAGCACAGTGTTAACATCTAGTATTTTAAACAACAGCAAAGCTTAACTAACACCCTCCCCCCACCCCACTTTCTTTTTTATGGTGCTATGATGCTTTCCTTAATTTGTAGAGGTTGTTTTTGTAGCAAGGGAAATGCCAGCATGTTAGAGTTCACACATTTAAAAACAAATTCTACTCACAGTGAATTAGAAACCAGTGGGAAATGCTGTTCAGGATCTGTGGTTTAATCAGATAGAGTTATCACAGTGACTCCCTTGTTGGTTTCCTGAGATTGTCGGGTGTTACCTCTGTGCAACTCAGGTTTAGAACAATAGAACAAGAGATTGAAATCAGAAAGCTACTAAACTGGTGCTCTACACCTCTCTAGTAAATGCTACAAGGTCATATTCATTGCTTTAAATGCATTAGTTCATGCAAAGAACTTTCCCTAGTGCTTGTTTTTCCACTGGAAATATAATTTCATTGTGTGGTGTAACAGAGTTAGCATTTGTGGGTAAATAGCTTGTGTTATACCAAGAAGTACATTCTGCTAGCAGGATATAAGCCTATGATGTTTCTTATTAGCTTAATAATTTTAAAACAGTAAATGTTCTTCAGACAGCTGACTTGCACTTTCTAATGAATATTATAGCTTCTGGGGATATAAAATGCCCTTGTAAAACCTCTGTAAAAATATTATTTTTTGCTAGCATAGGTAAAGACATTCTTTTTTGAACCTGTAATAGAAAATAGGAATGTAATTTTAGCAGTATTGCACGTCTCATGTTGTATTGCATTGAATGATGCAAGATTATGGTGACACTGTCTAAAGTATTTTTGTTAGATGTGGGTCAGCAAACCAAACTGTTTGAATCCTCTAAATGGCTTTATGAAGTTAAACTAAAAAGCGTTTTGCTGACATTGGTAATATTTGAGATAACTTTTGCCAGCTTTACCTTAGTGGTCAGGTATACTGTTATAATATAAAACCTAAACCACGGTGAAATCAATTTGACTGAGGTGGTATGCATTAAGTGAGGCAGCAATTATAGTGCAAACTGTTAGTTCTATGATATTTCTGAAATGAGGAATCCAAAGTAGTTCTCTTAGACATGAAAAGCTGGTTTCAGCATAATTTCTCTGACATATGCAAAGCACAAGGAAATAACTTGGTGAGACATTAAATGCTGCTACTTTACTTTTCCTGTGCTCAACAAAAAAGAGAGACTATGGAAAAAACCTTGCCAGTTTAAGTGAGTTTATTATGGCACTGTGTTTGCTGTGATCTTTAGGGGAGTAACTTGGAAAACTGGTCCTGTGCTATACTGAGTGCATGCACTGTTTCAATACTATTTATACCAAGTTTCCAGGAACTGAAACTGTATTGATACTGAATTCTATAGGTGATATTTGGAATCTAACGTACCACAAGCAATGCCTACGGGCTGGATCAAAGTCCTGTTGTGCTTGATGCTGTTCAAACAAGCAGTAAAAGGCAGTCCCGGCCCTTACAAGATTATAAACTAAACAGGATGGTAGGCACAGCATGGAAATACATACAATTTAAACATAACCTTGGGCAAGTCAGAGCAGGTCAACAGCCAAGGGAGGAATGAAATCCTGGAATATAGCTGCAATATGATGTTGTATGAGAGGTATCTGTAGCAAAGAGCTGGGCCCATGAAGGTCCACATTAGGACACCTGTTTGATACCAGAAGCAGTATAGGTACATTGTGTGAAGGCTAATTAGGGCAGAATTAGCCTGCACTGAACATTTTACTGCTTCTTGTATAGATGCTTTCCTAGTTCATAGTTCAGCACCTCCTTGACTGTACTGATGTTACTTAAAATAAACTTTTTATCTCCTATTATGTTAAATACTCCAACATTTTACATCCATGTTAGGAAGTCTAGATAACTGTTTTTTTCAGAACTCTTTGAAAAGGTTTTTCTACTTGTTTAGTAGAGAATCTCAGATTTGCATCCTTGTTTAAAACATGCCAGCAGCTTTTCTCTGTAAATGCAAGGGAGCTTAACTTTGCTGCAGAGACAGCCCAAGTTAAAGATTTTATATAGTGCCTACCTTGAGTCCCACTGGCTGAGTTGTGCCTATTGGTGTTTGGCCGAAGCAGATAAAATACATGTGTGTCTGCTTAAATGTAAGATTGATATTAAGGAATGCTTTACATAATTTGGAATATGTTATAAAAAGAACTAAAAATCCCATTAAATTTGAAGGTCTGATGCTTTGCCAGTGAATTTTCAGTGTGAGTTCGGGTATTCACATCAGAAACATAATTTATATTGAAACTCCAACATGTTTTGGAAAATATTTTTGTAAACATATCAAAACTATGTCTGCTCAGTAGAGCACCAGAGTAGAGTATAGACTGCAGGTGTGTCTTGCCTTGTACCCATATTAAAGTCTCCTGTAAGAAGGCAGTTAACTCTAAGCCATTTGCAGTCAGCAGAAGCGTTTTTTCCTTTGGTGTGTCTGTGTATCAGATGTCAGTTGTGTGAAGAAACCCCCATCACAAAACACTAAAAAATAAAAGGGGGGGGTGGGGGCGGGGGGGGAATGGGGGCACTCACAAAAAAATGTGCTCACTTTAGCCACTGGACGCATCTTAAGTCTGCAGAAGTGGTGGGTTCTTCATGCAGACAACAGACACGAAAGGTCCTACAGAACCCCAGAAAGGAATGAGCATTTCTCAGTAGGGCAGCTGGCCCATGTATTTGCTTTTAATAATTCATGGCAGACTTGGGAATTAAGTACAGGTCAAAATTAGCAGAGGATCTGACAGGGCCTTCTGTTGCTGTTGCTGTGTAATATTATTTGAATGATAACATTAAGCGACTTTGAGTGTGGTACTACTTGTCTTGGAAATAAATATTTCAGTACACCTCTGTTTCACAGATCTAAAATACTTTGGCTTCACAGAGGATTGTATTGGTGTGACTGCATTGTTATGATTTTATGTTGTAATCCTTAATACAAAAAATATAGAGCAAAAAATATAACCAGAAAATTAGAGTTCACAAGAAAAGAAAAAGAATTTAGCTTAGTCTAAAGTGTGCTGAATTTTTTCTTCTCTCATTTACAATGGCCAATTTAAATGTATGAATTAACTATGCACTATATAAAAATTATTCCAGAGCTTGAAAAAGAAATAACTAGGTTATGATCAACAACAACAATTCTTTTTTCTTTTTTTTTTTTTTCTTTTTAAATGGGAGGATTTTTGTTTTCTTCCTGGGTGCTCCTGAAGAGTTAAAAAAGTCTTGGGAAAAAGCATGTAATCACATCACTACAATAATGTATTATATCCTCTTAAAACAGTATAAACATATATCTGTGATGTCTGTGTGTTCTGTTAGATCACTCAGCAGATTGAAAGGTGATGAATGTGGGTAGCAGAAAGAGAAAGGAAAGAAAGAAATCTAGAGGAAAAAAGAAGTGAAATCAAATCACATTTGGAGATAGGAGGAAACCAAAAGGAGTAAGTGGGAATGTTGAATGAAAACTCGCTGTTCAAATGAATATCTTCAAAGTATCTTCAAAATGTTAGTTTATACTTTTAAACAAAGTGTACAATGCAGTTTGGCCCAGAGGGGAAAAGAAAAAGCTTCAAAGTCATATTATTAATGAATCAGCTTTTGGCTTGCTGTGTAATTTTGTCTTTGCAGTCACTTTCTGTAAATAGCTGTGCAGTGAACGTACTGACACACAAATAAAAGTTGAAGATGCAGGTGTGGATGTTCATAGCAGGTGAGCATTTACATTTGTATATATGTGGAAAAGGCCTTAAACAAAAATGGTACTGGTTGTTTGCATGTATTTACATTCTCAGGATCAAGGACAGGATTGCTTTTGTTTTATTGTGTCAGGATTCCAGTCTTACGCATCTGAAAAAGTAATACCCTGCTCCTGTGTTCCAGCTTGCTTTCCTTGAAAGAAAGTACTGTTACCCAAAGTAAAATACAGATTTATTTAAATTTTCAGGCAGAAACACAAATACTCTCCCCAAGTAGCATAGCTCCCTGCTCAGGTACAGAGAACACGCTGTTTCTCTAGGGGCTAGCTGGAACTTGCTGTTCTCTGCATGAGAAATGATGGTGTCTTTTGCATTAAATAATTTGCTGGCAAGTTTTACCTGTCACAGTGATTTTGAAAGGTAGCAAAACACAGCCTTGCTGTAGCCTGGAATCTGAATTATAGGCCATGGAGAGTCTGTTAGCTTCTTTGATACATCGTATCTGAAGTATGATCTCTATCTCTGCAGTTCTGCCAAACCAATGCACGCTTTTTTGAATTTTCATGGTCAGAGGCTCTCAATTAAGGACTGCAAGTATATAATTTGTGGGTTGTCAAACTAAAAAATGAAATTATTCCAGCTAAGTAATGGATTTGAAAAGATGATAAAGGGAGAGAAACAGGTTTCTGTGTGTTATCTGTATGGAACCAGTTGTGTATACATTTTTGAAAAAAGAAATTTAAGATGTGGATAACAAACATTTTCTTTGTGCTTGATGTGTGTTTGGAGGTGGTCTGAAGGCAAGTTAGGAGCTGAAATACAAGAAGGTGGAAGGTACTGTTATGGCCTGTAACAGAAAATAATCTAGATGGACTAAAGGGACTTTGCTGTGTAAACTGAGCTGGCAAGGCTTCAAAGATTTTTATACTCAGTTTCACTGGAAAACCAGAATTTTGAGAATATAAGGGATGTGCTTGCCATGAAACTTGGTTAACCAAATCTATGTTTGTCTCTAGCTGTAGTTATCCCAAACAGCTCTCCTTATATCTTAAACTTTCTGGTCATTGTTAAAAAATTTGCAGTTGACAGCAGTGCATAAATGTCTGACACAGTAGGGGAGAGGAATCCAGCTGATCTTGCTATGCTGAATTTCAATATGAGACTCAGGCAGTTTTCAGTGATAGCTGCATTACCCCTAGGGTCCAACGTTTTTGCAAATGCAATTAAAAAGAAAAAAAGATTTTGCTCATTTTATCTTAGAATTATGAAAATGTAGGCCCTTCACATTAAGCTCCTTGATGTAGCTGTTTTTACAGCATGAAAAAAATTACGGTGTTTTATATGTGATATTTTTTATTATATACCCCCAAAACAGTGTGTGATTGTACCTGCATAAAAATTTACTTGAATAATTAAAAGTTGAGTTTTGTGATACTGATTTTGCTTGCTGTATTTAGATCTTAAATATAGTATGTCAGTTAATCTGTATCAAAGCATTTTGAATTATTTTAAAAAATCAACATTTAACAGTTAAGAGTTTGAAATATAGTCTGTCTATTCTTTATCTCATTATCTAGGGATCTCATCCTCCCTAAGCTCTTTGATTACTGGGCACTGATTGGAAGGGTTTTCATTTCATTAATTTACAGCCAAGAATACTGCACTGATTCCTATCCTTCTGTCTTTTCTTTCCTGCCTCATGAGTAAAGTGATGGAGAAGAGAAGATACATTTGTATGAGAATGTGTTTTCTACTTTCTTTACTCTCAGTAATACACATGGTCATAAAATTATTGTGGTGAGTAGATATTTATGGCTACATACAATCAATCGTTTACTCAAAGAAAAGCTATAATGTGAATTTTACTTGAAACCACTCCTAAAAATTAAATCAAGGGCTGGATTTTTAATATTTGCACTTTTCAGAATCTGAATACTGTATGCAGCTTCTAGACTAAGCTCATACGGAGGTTTGAACGTCTGTGGCTCATCCATTTAAACAGATGGTAAGATCTGTGATATCCCAGGCATTTGCAGTGCAGCGTGGTGTCTGGAACAAATGTGTTTCTACATCCATCTATCTTTGACCATCAAGAAGACTGACCTTGCTCCAGCCTTTTGGTAGATGTAATTTCTAACAGTGTGCTGCCCTTGGACTTTGGGAATATAAAATCTGTCCCTTGCCTCTGTTGTCTCCATATGGATGCTTTCTAACAAGATATTTAATTATGAAAAGAGGGGAAGTCATTCATCACCAACCTTTGTTATAATAGATTCCCATATAGCAGATATAGCATAGCACATGTGTATACAATAAATGAAACAATTAGCTGAAACCTGAAAAGATCAGTTATCAATATGCTGTGCAATTAATTTAAATTAAAAGGTATCTTTTATCTACCTAATGCCCTATTAATCGACATTGTGGGTTTTTTCAATGTAAGCATAAATCTGTCTGTTTGAGAAATATCTGTTGCTCTGAATAATCTGTTCAAGTTTATTTTGGATGAAGGCAGATACTCCTGATGACAAAATAAAGTTTGAGAACATAACCCCCAGTCATTACAGCCATTTCCTGAAGCTTTCTCACAGAAATAACACTAAGGCCCTTTATTCAAACATTCAGATTGAACTGCCTTGTCATGTACCTAGCTGTGGGAATACAGACATATAGGATAACCCATGGGAAGAGATGTCATAATGCTGGTGTTCCCCAAGAAGTGCAAAGTGATAAAATTGCAGTCCTTTATTAATTTTCCCATGAAAGACAGCATTTAAAAACCATTTTAAAAGCAGCACTAGAAAACAGCTACATCAGTGTAATGGGACTGTATGGCCTTTTATGTCCATGTTTGGAGTGCAATAGGAAAATACAGGAGCAGTAGAAAGAAAAAAAAGGCAGTTTTCTGTAGGGTGTTCAGCAACATTTCTTGGTGTACTTGGAAGGTGGGAAAATAATATGGAAAAAGTTACGCAACAACCCTTTCAGGAGCCATTGGTTGAAAAGCCAGGAAATGTCTACTTTTGCAGTGCATTGGACTGAGAGATTTGAAGGTGATGCTTTATGGCTTGAAGACTTGATTTTTTCTGGAGATATTACACTAGCTTCTGAAATACTGCATTTATGTGTTGTTTTAACAAAAGCACAGTTGCTTACTTTTGGATATTATTTCCTCTAGCTTCAGCTACTGACTCTTAATTCTATCTCTTAGTAAGTCTTACTGCACCTTAAGAGTAAAATATCACCTTCTAAGTCTGTTATGAATGTGTGGTTAAATCATTATAAATACTTTGCAGTCCTGGTTAAGATTCTAAAGTTTTTAACAGTATCCCTGGTTTTAGACACTCTTGATCCATTCAAACTATATGGAGCATTACATTAAAAATTCTTCTCTTCACTGAGGATGCTTTCCATGCTTAGAAGGTTTTCATGGCTTATGGCAGTTTCTGTTTTCAAAGATATTAAGGATTTTTCCATGTGTCTTGCATTATTGTTAAGAAAGCCTCTTCTGGAAAAAACACATTTATTTTCTTTTGTACTTGTTCTCCCTGGAATCTGCTCTTTCATGATCTTTCCTGATCGCAGTTTGCTGCAAATTGACCAAGAAAGTTGTAACTGTACTTTCCTGATGGTAAGCAAAGTCTGTGTTGTTTTAGTAATTTTTTTAATTTTTAAACAGGTAGCCCATTGAAAGACTACAGTGTTGGAATCCTTAACAATGCAGGGATGAAGTTCACTATGAACTTGAGACTATGCACCTACCCATGTTATATAGCTCTGGATCCCGTGGTCCTAACCCGGTTTAGGCTTTATTTATTTATCTTTCTGCCCTGCCACTTCCCCCACCCCCCACCCACTCCCCAGCTGAAAGTATCTAAAATTATGTTGAAATTCTGCTTTCTTGCAGAAAATTTCCTGCAGGTGGAATCTGCATAGTGTGATATGTGGTATGTCCAGCATGCTCTGGAGTCTGGCGTGGTGGTGGTAGTTAAAGGTAAAAAGCCAGCTAGGCAGAGTGAACAGTGGAGGGAGACAAATATAGTGAAGCCTTGTATGTTCTTCCTACTTGGAATGGCCCCCACAATGTGCTACCCTTCAAGACTGTGCCAGCTAGCACGCGTTTTCTCTCTGTGCTAACTGGCACAGCCAGTACCGTGTCAAGAAACATGTTTGCAGTTCCCATGGTGGATCAGTGGTCCAGGGTTCAGGCTTGCACCCCAGACACGTTTTGTTTGGCTTTCAGGAGTGCAGATCTATTCACTGTATTTACTCATTGCTCTACTGCAAAGTCTTTTGTCTGGGCAAATTCTCAGATTGCTCCCTACCCAGCCGACCAGCTTCCTGGTTGGCTCTTTGCTTGCTCAGGAAGGCAGGTCCTCCACAACTAACAGCCCTCTAGTTGCCTCATGAAGGTCAGTTCCCTGAAGAAAGCCCTACAGGTAAGAGGAATTCCTCTCCCCAGAGTAGGGATTGCATGTCCTTTACCTAGTGTAGGATGTACGCTGCCTGGGTCACCTGCTGCACCTTCTGTGCAGGGATTTGCATGTGTGGGCTGTGATGGTTTTGGCCACAGTCTGCAACTAACCTGGGTGACCCCAGAGGTGTGGCTCCAGACCAGCCCCCTTTCCTGCTTCAGTTGCCTTGATCCCAAGTGCTCTGGGAGTTTTGTGCAAAGAGACTTAATGAAAATTTTGAGTTAAACCCATTGAATTAAGACTTTGCCACGGGAAGCTGTATCTAGGCTCACTGAGGTGTTTACACTTACGATATATCAAGATAGCACAAAGAAACAGCACAAAACATTTTAAAGTATACAAGAAGTTAAGCTAATGAATTTCAGTGGAGTTACCTGTTTGAAATTAGGCACTAACATAGTCCCTTGCTGTCTTTGGTTAGTAATGCCTTTCAGAAACCTACAGTGAAGAGTCTGAAAAATGCAACTTTTCTCTGCTTTTATAGCTTGGGCTATTTTTATATTATAGCCTGTAGTTTTTGCTGTTCATCATAGGGATAATCCACAGGCAGCTTAGTGTGCAGGGATTTTCCTAAGCGCTTTGTATTTGCTTTTATTGATTTGCTTTACACCATTGTATGTCTGACTATCCAATACTACACATGTACTTTAATTTGGATAAAGTTTCCCTCTCTTGTGAGGAAAAAAAAAAATTATCATACTGCTTCAGGGAATTGGTTGATACACACATAAAATCAAAATTCCAAAATCTGGATCCAGGATTCCTTAGGAAAACAAATAACACAATGATATCACTTGAGAATGTTAATCAATGAACAGACAGGTTGTGAAAATATATACACACATATGATATATCACCAGGTGAAATAAATTTGAGCCTAAAGGTACTATTGAACAATTGAAATGAACAGGTGCCACTTTGTGTGTAAAGTCTTGCTGACGCACACACTAAATATTTTTAAGTGTACTATATGCTGTGTTTATCAGATATTCACTAATGACTGAATTAAAGGACAGCTGAATAAAGAGGCAAATCATGTAATTACAATAGAATGACAATATAGTAACTTATTGGTTTTATTATTATTCCTCTTTTTTCCCCTAGCTGCTACTTAAAACTCATTTTCTCATCATTCAGATTTGTAAGTGATCAGCTGTCAAACAGTAATTTTGGAATTCAATTACACTTTTATTAATAAAATTCAGTAAAATAGCTTATATAAGACCATATAAATCATCAAATTGCAAATAGTCTATTTTAAAAGCAGCACGGTGCTAAAAGCATTTATAATATTAATTCATTCAGGAAATTACATTTGAACCTGATAATTCTAAAAGCCCTAGGTTTAAACAAAGCCAGTTCGATGGCAAGACTTTACATGGCTTTAGATTTGAAGAAAGCAGAAGTATAAACCAGCATTGGATTGTGACATGAGTTGCACAGCTGGTCGCCAGCAATTTCAATTTGGATCTTTGAAATAAAAATGCAGGTCACAGAAAACATGTAACTAACAAAATTTTAGGACTACTGCTGCCAGTTACTCCTGTGCAGATGATTCAGAAAGGGGAAGGGAATGGGTGTGGGCTACAGTTCCAGCTGCATTTGCTGCCTCAGGGCAGTCCCCTTTAGGGATACTGGAATTCTGGGTTCATTTTCAGGTTTTCTGGGGGATTATTTTTCAGTCTGGAGAAGAAAAGGGCTCTGGGGAGACTTTTTGCATCCTTTCAATAGATAAAGGTGGCTTAAATGAAAGATAGAGACTTTTCAACAAGGTCTATAGTGACAGGGCAAGAGGTAATGGTTTTAAACCGAAATAGGGTAGGTTTAGATTGGATATAAGAAAGGAAGTCTTCTCTGTGAGGATGGTGAGGCACTGGAACAGGTTGCCCACAGAAGCTGTGGATGCCCCATCCCTGGAAGTGTTCAAGGCCAGTTTGGATGGGGCTTTGAGCAACCTAATGAAAGATGCCCCTGTCTGTGGCAGCGGGGATGGACTAGGTGATCTTTGAAGGTCCCTTCCGTCCCAAACCATTCTGAGATTTTATAACTATAATCTGGTGGTTACAGCTGCCTCTGTGTCTCCACACATCTATCTTCTTCCTGTACACCAGTCCAGTCCTCACCTTTGGCAGCTTCTCATATATTTTTCTGTGGAAGTCTATGGTAGCTTTTCCCCTCTCCTAGCCAATTAGCCATGTTTGTTCCTGTTCCTACTTACTTTCCTCTGTTTTTTCCAATCTGTTAACCCTCTATTTCAATCTTTCTCTTTTCTGTGCAGCTATTTTCACTCCCTTTATGTATTGCCATGGTTGCTTATGCTTAGCCTCGTGTAAAATTAAAATCAGCCATGTAATAGTGAGAAGAGTTCATGGTAGTTAAGGAAACTTGCACTTGCTCTGTGTTGGGGATGTCAGTCCGCTATGACTCTCTGGTTGTAGACATGTCAACTGTTCATTCCTTTCAGTCTCCATGTACTTCAGCACAACATAGATGTGATGCCTACAGGAGCTGACACAGGACAGAATTTGATCCTTTGATCCAAGCCTTCTGAAAACTCAGCTGCAGAACTTGGTCCCTGTAGTGCATGTGTCAGATGATGTGTTTCTTCTCCCTCGCAAAGGTTTTATTATTTAGGCATATTTACAGGGATAGCTGAAAGCACATCCCTGTTGTGATTAATTTGTCCAAATTTTCCTTTCATTGCCTTCTTCAAAATCACTAAACTCTGTGGCTAACCTGTTCCCCGAAAATTCAGTTTGAATTCAACATCTATTAAGGGAAGTTTCACTCCAAACGAAGTTTGGCAAAATTTATCAACAGCTGAAAAAAGGTTCATATGAGAAAAAGACTAAAAGTATTTTGTCTAAGAGGTGTAGCTGGAGGGTGGTTAGCGGTCTTTATCTCATGAACCTTACGCGGTTGCACCCATAAGGACAAGAAGACAGGTGTTGGTCTTTTCAGAGAGCAGAGGGGAGGCAGAGGTCCTGGTGCTGCTCAAAGACACAATAGGGTTAGGCTAGCGGGCAGCCAGCTTCACGGCAACGGACCACGGCAGCTGTGGCAGTATTTGCTGTCTTGCCTCCTCTTGTAGCTGGGAGCTGGTTTACATAGTTGCCCCTAAACCAGAACAGACATGTGTTTGCTGTCGTCTGACAAAGCCTATCTGCGTACCAGCATTAGCCCAGCTTGAGATGCAGCTGACCATCTGGACCCTGAATTTCTAACGGATTCTTTCCAAATCAGGCTTAGTGTTCCCCTCTGCTCCATATTCATCTGATTTTAATTCTGTTTCTTGGGAAATATGGAGCTGATATGTACAGGGCAGATTCTGTACAGTGGGAAATTTTTCACTTTTAATACAAAACTGTTTTAGAGAGAAATTATTATTATTATTTTAATCTAAATGTTGTTTTTAAGTTTTAAGTTTATACAAGTTCAAATAAAACCATGGTTCTCACAACTCAGATGTGAAATGAAAGTAATTTTTAAAAGCTTTGCACAAGCTTTTCAGAGGAAATGGAAGTTTTAAATTCAGGTTTATGGTTTTAATATCCCACAGCAGAGTTTTTAAGGCAGTTTTGCAAATGTGATTGCAAATAATTATGTTATATAAATTATGTAAATTTTAAGTACCATTAGTTTGATACTTTAATTAGTTTTGTTAAAAAACACTAAGAAAAAAACAATATAATACTTTTTATTTCCTGCTTCAATACTGAGCGGATAGTGAAAGGAAACTGTGTAGATAGTTTGACTAAATGAAGACGGATTTACAAAGATAGTTCCCTAGATCCAGCCTCTCCTTTCCAAAGAAAAGTCAGGACTTAATCCTTCTGACAGCAGAGTTGCTGAAAGATGTATTTTAAAGTGCACAGAGTTCTTTTAGCTGCTTGAGAGAGTACCTATTTTGTTGAACAACCGACCAATGCTTATGATACCATAAAGTTATATGTGCAACTTAAAATCAAATATTATTTTTTTTTCATATTCTGTACCTAGCTATCTTCTGTTTGCTTTTATTACACTAGAGAGAATCACAGAGCAGTTGTGGCTGGACGGCACATCTGAAGTTCGTTTAGCCCAACCCCTTGCTGAAAGCAGGGTCACCTAAAGCAGGTTGTCCATGCCCATGTCCGGTCAGGTAGCTCCTGTATTTTTCTAAATAATTTAGTTTCTTCTGCTATTTTTCTATTATCAAAACATTTTTTCCATTTAAGTCAAGGAACACTTGTGTATGCTGATCATATTCTGTTTGCCCAGGATAGACTTCCTTTGGTGGAAAAATATTTTTCCAGATTATTTTCCCCTAAAAACTTGACCCTCTTTCACATAAGGAACATAAAAAAACTTTCAGGCTATGGAAACAGGAAAGTTTGAAAATTCTTTCAAAAGTAAATTTGAAAAAACAGAAGTGCCTTGGGGCTCTCCCAGTTACCACAAACACTCATCCTGAGAATAGCATTATTGTCTACAAAATAAAGAAGGTGATTTAGAACAAACAGGGGGTCTTGACTCAGGCCAGCAAAAACTGGGGCAAACAGGAAATAAAAAGGAAGTGTCTCCAAGTTTATCCCCAAACAGTTTTCAGATTTTCATTAAGGCATGTACCTGTAGAAGGAGCAGACTCACCATTTGTTGACAAAAAGATAAAAGCCCTGCAGACCTTTGTATGTATTTCTATAGTAAAAATAGATGTTGCCATATCGAGAAGAATGCAGCGGTAAATACTTGGATATTTACCTATGGTGGAGTGTAAGCACTGCCTATCCTAGTTTGTTCTTTACTTGCATTCTTCTTCCTTTATTGAATGTTTGTGTATTGCACAGATGTTGTAATTTCTAGCTTTCAGATTAATCTCAATGCACCCTTTGTCTAGATATCTGACTATGTAAAAGAATGGGGATCTAAAGGAATGTGTGGAATAAATCTCTTGTACTGTAGCAGGTAATGCAAGTATATTAAAATATTCTTTATGTAATTGCAAGAAAAGTTATAGGGATTTAGAATCTGTGGTACAGTAAAACAGAAAATCAAATGAAGGACTGAGCACCATTTCCAGATGTCTTTGCCATGAGAAAAACTCAGCTGTTGGGAGCAAATCGATGTCCTATAGGAATGCCTCATATCATGATGTAGTCTCCTCCAAAGCCTATGAATTAATCCATAAATACTTAGCACTGTCTGTGCTCAGCTGCATTTTGCCAGAATGTTTTTCAGGTTGTTTTTTTCTTTTGTGTGAGACTATTCTTCCCACTGCCAAAGTGTCTCAGAGGGCTTGTTGTAGTGCTGTGATGATAAATAGATAGGATTGTTTTCATGTGTAAATGGCAAGGTGTTCCTCTCATTAGAGCAGCATTCACAACCTCTCCAGGATATCTGTGCCTGTGCAGTCACCCTCACAACAACAAAGCCGTTTCCTGATATTCAGGAGGAACCACCGGTGTTTCAGTTTGTGTCCATTGCCTCTTGTCCTGCCACTGAAAGGAGCCTGGATGTGTCCTCTCTGCACCCTTTGTTCATGTATTTGTACACCTTGATGAGATCCCCCACGAGCCTTCTCCTCTCCAGGCTGAACAGTCCCCATTCCCTCAGCCTGCCCTCCTCCTATGGCAGTGCTCCAGTCCATAAGCCCCCTTTACAGCTGGGGCACGTTGCTGGTTGATGTTCAAGTAGGTGGATGGGACTGCTTGGTCCCTCCCTGCAGGTCCCCTTCTCCTTCTCCCAGCAGTGAGACTGGTGCAGGTGGTCACCCCGCTGCAGGGGTCTGTGGTGCACCTGCTCCTGGCCTTGACCCTTGCCGGTAAGCAAATGAGCTGACCATGTACTCTTGGCAGCTATTGTCCAGCCTCACTGCGTGCAGGACACATGTGGTCCACAGCCAGACACAGGTGGGGCAGAAACAGTCGCTGCAGGTGTCAACGTAGGCTGTGCTGCTCACCTTGCCCTGGCAGATGGGGCTCGGGCAGCTGCTGCTGCCTCCCACCACACTGCCCTCTGCCCCTGTCGGGTGCTGTCTGTGGTGGCAGGGCTGTGCAACTCCTGAGCCTCCTGGGTGCCCAACACCATGTCCTGTCATGAGAGAGCTGCAAAGTGCCTGAGGTTTTCTGGTGCTAGTTGTGCAAAAGCAGCGAAAGCCCAAGGTGGTGGTGGGAGAGGGGAGGTAAGGGCTGCCATGAGGGTCTTCTTGCAGGCTGGAAAGTGGCCAGCTAGCCCTGGGGGCTGCCTCTGTATGTGCCTGCCATTCTGCTCCTCCCCAGCCAGCCAGCACAACTCGAGCTAGCGCAGGGTACCTGCAGGAGGTGCTCAGGGGAGGCAGAAGAGCTGGCTGGGGGCTGCCAGTGGCGCCAAGGGCACTGGCACCCTCCTTGTGCCCACAGCTCCAGGACAGCCACCATGCATGACCTGCAGTGCCAGCCAGCCAAGGCGCTGTCCACATGCAGCACTCCCGGTGCAGGTCCACAGTCCTGCCACAGCGTGCACGTGGTGTGCGCCTGCTGGAGCTCTGGACCAAAGGCACCAGGGCAGAGTCTGCAGCTGCTCAAGAGCAGTGAGATTGGTACTGTCGCAGAGGTCCCTCAGAAGCATCACAGGGTGGAAGTGAGGATAGCAAGACACCACAAAATAGGAAAATCCCTGCTTCAGATAATGTTGGCCATCTTCTCATGGCTTTGTAGGGATGGTTTAACCTCAAGCTGGATCCCATGTTGAAAGGCTGATGCCCACAAGCAGAAGGGCCTGGCAATGGGGCAGTGTAGCAACGCAGATGAGGAACCCTGGTGACCTCCTCAGTGCCAATGGAGCACTCTGACTCAGCTCCTCTGAGGGCTGTCACAGGAGAAGGACTCACCTGTGGCCTCCACTGGGAAATCCCCAGAGATCAGAGAACGGTTGAGTTTGGCAGAGACCTCTGGAGGTCACCTTGTGCAACCCCCCTGCTCAGGCAGGGCCTACTAGAGCAGATTGCAGGGCACATCCAGAGGGATTCCAAGTATGTCCAAGGAAGGAGACTCCACACCTTTCCTTGGGCAACCTGTTCTAGTGCTCAGTCACCCTCACAGTAAAAAGGAAGTGTTTCCTAATATTCAGAGGGAATCACTTGTATTTATTTCATTTTTTGCCTGTTGCCTCTTCTCTTGTCACTGGGTAACACCAGGAAGAGCTTCTTTTCCAGGTGGAACTGTCCCACCTCTCTCAGCTTTTCCTCCCATGCCAGATGCTCTGGTCCCTTCATCCTCTTACTGGCCCTCTCTAGCATTTCCTTGCATTTTTTGTCAAGGCGTTTCACAAAGGTTTGTTAACCTTAGCTTTAAAGATATTTGAGTTTTTTTGTCAAATCTCAAATAATTGGAACAAGAAGGGAAATAAAAATTAAACCTCATCACCTAATAAGATTTTTTGTGGGAATTAAATGGAATAATGAAATAAATTTTCTGAATGGTGTGACTAGTGTAACAGTATTAAACAAGCACTAATGTTTCAGGCTATGATTGTGATTGTAATCATTAGTTCTTCCTCTTCTTTCCTCATCCTTTCCAATTCTTACCATTAAATATTCAGCAAAGTATACCTCTTTGGCCTGTGCCAGAGGTAGGCCTCAAACTATTTTTTTAAGTTCTTTAAAGGGTCACAACCTGCAGGATGCAATAAAGAGCCATGTAGCATGTGCTCCAGTGCAACTCTTATTGCTTCTTTTGAGTCCTCTTGAAGTGTGAAGCTACCTCAGCTGGTATTTATTTAGCAGCAAAAGCACCCGTAGAAATGAAACCAGGATCTAGTAGAACTGAGAATTATAGGAGTATTTCCTTTTGGGTGACAGATTCCATCAGGTCAGAAATTAATTTCAAGTTTACATACGGGGTGTCCTTGTGAATTACTTCTCAGAATTGTATGTTGTAAATGTGTATAAATAAATCTTAAAGATTTTTGGCTCAGGTAACAATATTGATCCTGGTTGTGGTTCACTGGGTTTTTTTGCCATTATATTCTTGGCTCCCTCAAAAAAGTCAGACATAGTTTTTCCTTTTCTCCTGGGTCCAGCTGAGACCCTTTCTTACTGACTGAGATTGATGTTTTGGGTAAAAGATAAATTCCAGAAAGAGAGAAGAGCATTTTTGCCTTTTTCTATTAGCGGAATATTTCTGAAAAATGCTGGAGCCCTTGGCTTGGGGACAACTTGTTTGAGAAGGATGTTCTGGTTTGTGAAGTTACTTGGTGCTAACCATTGCAACAAAAGCAAGACTATTTGTAAGAAAATTTCATAATGTTTAAATGCATTAAACTCAGGTCTCAGTGAGCATTGTGGGTACACCTCTTGAGAGTTTGTTCTGAAAAATGTTAAATGTAGGTTTTGCTGGCTGGTAGATAGAGGGCTCAAGGTCTTACAGGTCCTGATAAATCCATTGAATGGGGTTGAATGGGGTCATCTGCTAAAGCAAATGGTTTGCCAAGGTCTGCAGTATTCTCAGAATTCTACTCATTTCCTCATCTATGCATGGTTTCTTCACTTAGTATGAAGAAGCTTCCTAACTTACTTAAGTGGACTCAGGACTAATTATTTTTTTCCACTACTGCCTTCTACTTATAATGCGCTGAGGAGAAAAAGCACTCAAAGAATTTGCTTGATAGACTCATCCTTGATGTCTCCTTCTTTACAAGGACTGCCTGGGTATTTAGACATGTTTTAATGTTACTGTGCGCCTAATTCATTCTTGGACACAATGTGTCTGAAATTCTTCCTTGGTGAATTTCCCAGTTTGATCCTGGAACCTGGCTTTGAAGGCAGCTGTCATGCCATAGGCTGAAGAGTGGGGTGAAAGCTAGACAAAGTGTATGATGTGTTACCAGTGGGTGAAGAGCTAATGCTGCAAGATGGAAAAAGAAATAATTGTATTCTGTGGTGAGGTCAGCTCCTTAAAATGAAGAATAGCCTTTTTGTGATCACCATGTGCTAGACAGTGTTTGGAAATTCAGTATTGCAGAGATAAAGAGTAATTGACAGTGCATGATGGAAACATGATTCTAAAGAGGTGATGCTTCTGTTGACTGAGAACTGAATGTGGGTTTTGGGCTCCTGTAAAACACAACTAAAATGGCAACAGGTCCAGAAAGGAAAGCAATAGTCTATTTCTGAGAAGAGAAAGAGATTACTGTGAGTACATACAGCAGCACTGTATGTTGTAAGTATGTTTTAAACATGCTATAGATATGTTTATATATATTCAGAAACATGCTGCTTCTGAATCTCTTTCTAAATATTGTGTACAAGTAATTGTGGTAAATAGCCAAAGGTGATGGAAAGTGCTGCAGATAGATCCACAAGGATACGTCAGTCATGGCCTAAATAAATCTTGCAAGTGACAGTGTAAATCTGGTAGCAGAGAATATCCAGTACAACATATTCAAATTGTATGAGGGTATTTGTGAAGACGAAAGACATAGCATAAAGAAATCTGGGTATGTTTAGCCTGTAAGCAGAAGTTAATGATACAGGGAAAGCTTTCAGAAGACAGTTAGTAAGCAGGAAACTGAGTATTACTTTCCAGAATGCAGAACGGACCTTGCAAATGCAATTCAGTCTTTAAGTGGCCTGCCCAGATGTATGGTACCACAAAGCCAAGAGGAAATAGCTCCTTTAAATATACCCCTGATGTAAAAAAGCCTTTATTTGTTTGCTCACTTATTGGGTTTACTCCCCCCCCCCCCCCCCCCTTTTTTTTTTTTGACCAATTCAGTATGAGAAAATTAGAGGATGCAGAGAGTCAAAACACAGCCTCAAACTAATTGCAAGCTAGAAATCAAGGATGACTCATAAGCTAGTGGAGGCAATTCAGTTGCCAGTTTCACCACTTTTAAAGAAGGGATGACATTTGCACTAAAACATAGCTGCAGATTTTGTTGACCAAAAATGAGGATAAGGAGGTTTGAGCAGTGGGAACTTATGACTTTACTGTGTACAGTCTATGTTCTTTGACTTTGCATTTCTTAGTTTTAGCTACACTTCTTCCAGGAAATTTTATTATGAGTGGAGATGCCTGCCAAAATTGTGCCATGTAGGGTTAAACAAGAGAGCCTAGTATATAAAGCTGCTCAGGGAGAAGGGTTTGTGTTCACTAATGTTTCATGTTGATTTATTTTCTCAGCTGGGGAAGTTTTCTAAACTTGGCTTTAGCTGAGTGCTGAAGGATGACTTCAAGTGCCTAAACATGGGCACCCACAGATGAAAATTTTAGGCTGTCTTTTGAACACTTTAAGGTACCTGAAGATTAAAAATATGTAGGGAATTTATGCTCCTGTTTTCTTTGAAAAATGTAACAGTTGCCTATTTACACAGTTAGGTGCCTAGCTAAATTTTAAATATGTTTTTATTGTGACAGACACAATAGCTATGTATGCTGGGAAAAAACATGCAAGAAGCTAGATAGGAAAGGTGCACTTTAATTGGAGATATTTGTCTTTCTGACAGTTCAAGGTTTTTGTTATGCATCTTTCACAGGAAAATCCCTCAAATTTATTAATAATGCATCTTCAAGTGTGGCTGGCTTAGCTGGCATTGCTTACTGGCTTTTTAGTATAACAGACATGAATAAGAACCATTCAATTTTTCTTACTCAACGGTTGGCAATCTGCAGAGAAAATTGGAAAAATGTTCATTTACTTTTATATATTGTCCTTCACATTCATTAGCCATATATTAAAATGGAGTGAAAATATCAATAACAAAATAATTTCTAACATGTGGCTAGCAAAAATACACTTTATGTCTTGCCTCAGTAACTTAAAATTCCTGTTTTTTAGGGAATATGCTCAGGCTGCTTATAACCACATATGACCAGTCTCACAAATTTATAGATTGTATCTTCCAGCCAACAAATCATAATCTTATATTGCCAGTAGAAAATTAAAAATGAAACCACTAATAAGAGGAAAAATAACATTAAAAACATGAATTAAAGAAAAATTAAATCTTTCTGAATGGAAGAGATCCATATTTATGACATAATCAGCAAAAATAAGACTGTTCACTTATATGATCTGCTTCATTTAAGGTTGCCTTATGACTTACAAGGAACTAATCTTTGTGTCCTGTCCATATATATATTTTCTATTAGTTCCAAGTTAATAGGTCAACTTGAGGTACACTGAGGTGACATTATTTGCCTAAGTTAACAAAATAGCTCTGATTTATATAATAATCATTGGTTGTATATTTTTAGCTTCCTGAGGTTGCCTAGCAAAACAGTATTTGACCCCCTTTGTATCACTGTATTAGCATCTGAGGCCAGTACTTGGGAAAATAAGCAAGCACACCATTTGAGTTGAGACTGATTTCTTTCCCCTCCTCCATACCAATAATGCAGGTCTTCCTTCCCTGTGCTCCCAAGTAATAGTTGGGCATGCAGCTGCTAGTGCAGCCAAAAGGTTCTTGTCTGCTCTAGTGGAGATACGATAATGTGGCAACACCCGAAGGTTATTGTGGAGTAAAGAAGATTGCTTATATTGAGATATAGTGGTAGAGATAAATCTGTGATACAAACTTGGTGTTCATAGTAGCACAACTGTTTTAAATGATGAAGAAATATGAGCTAAGGCAATCATCTGGTGTAACACAGGAATGTAGAAAAGTAGAAATCTGCATTTCTAATCTTGAATATAAGCAAGTTTTCTCTCAAGTCGTCATTGTTTCTATCAGTAGTGTCCTTTATTCACTGTAAAAGCCATGAAAAGCTTTCAGACACTTTGTCAGTCAGATGTTATAAACATGTTTATTTGCTTTTACTACATCTTCTAAGAGTAGATTTGATCCTTATGACTTAAAATACACCATCGTTAGGGATTTTTTACTTTTTTTCTGGAAAGTCCAGTGCAGACTGTATGTGGCATTTGCAGGCATCTGATAAGAATCAAGGGAGATGCAGGACAGACTACTTTATTTAGAAGCTGTACATAAAAGGAAATGCCTAAGGAAGTTGCTTAGTTAGATTTGTAAAAAGAAACACATTAGCTCATTTACAAAAATCACAACCCCTGACAATATATGTGTGTACACACCGACATAGAAGTACCGTTTTGGTGATTTCTCACATTGCTTATTTTTATAAACTCACTTTTTGCTTTAAGGAGTGTCTTTTCAGAAGTTAACATTTACACTTACAAATATAATTGTGAAGACCTTTGGTATCAATATAACCCCATCCAATGCTGGTGAGTAAAAACAGGTTTCTCTTTTAATTTTAACTGATTTATGTGAAGTGGCACGGCCCATGTATGTGTGTAGGAATGCAATAATAAAAGTTCCTGTTTCAACGTGGTCATGGTTTTAGGGGGTTTCTTTTTTGGTTTTCTGCCTTTTGAGTCCGGTTTCTCTTGGCCTGGAAAGGCCATAGTCCAGAGCCCTACAGCAGAAGCTGTAGGCACCGAATGTGGCTTTCCAAAGGAGCTGAAGAAAAAACCTTTTTGCTTGTCCTTCTCAGTGCAGCATTGCAGTTCAGTTTTGTTACAGTCAGTTTCCAAGGCTTTTCTTCCACTGTGGTAAAATAGTTCCTGAGTAAATTTTGTCTGGGTCTGTGTGGTTTGACCCCTCTGCATGAGATGGTTAGTTCTTGCCCTGTGAGGCAGGGTTCAGGCACATCATTATCCATCTCTCTGGAAGGTTATGAGCTTCGTGAAGATGGTCATGACATTCTTCCATCCACCCCCATAGTGTTCACTGGGTAGTAAGGAGCTGTGAAATGTAACAAATGATATAAACATGTATCTTAAAGCAAAGCAGCTGTTCAGCTTCCTCCTTCCCCCTCACTGTGCAGCTCTGGGAATGCAGCATTCCCATTGCTATATTCCCACACTTCACTGTTGTCCTGACCTGCAGTCCTCCTTTCTAAGGGCTGAGTTTACTGTTTATTTATTTTCTGGGGGAAAACATCAGCTGATGCCCTACTTCAGAAGAGGCAAGAAGGGCAGTTGGATCCCTTTTCCATCATGAGAGCAGGCATGTGATGGACGTGGAAAGCAAGCTGTAGCTCTCCAAAGGGTAATCACACGGTTAATGTATTCCAGGCCAGCAGGAGAAAAGCTGACCTTACTTTGAGAGTCTCTGAGACACTGTAGCACATGAGCATACCCCTGTTGGCAAGTATCAGACAGGCAGATTTTACTAGCTTAGGCACTCTCCTGGGAGCATATGCAGCTACCTGTCAAAATCAAAACTGCTGGCACAGTCCCTGCCATGGGGAGCAGAGGACAAGCTGACATAGAGCAATTTGTACCTCACGGTATACAGATGCCCACCATTCCTCCATTACTTGGGAAAACTAATTATCTGACTGCATTGGTTGTGAAAAAAACCCAAAACATTCAGAAACAAGGGCTGTGTAACCAACACAGAGATGTTTGCAGGACTCCATAAGGAATAGGTAGTACGACACTGTGATCTGCTTGGCCATAAATATTGAACATCTCCCAAACCATCTAGTGATTTGAGCAACTATTCCTTGTTTCCCATTTCCTCTGCCTCACATTAATATTCTTTTTAACCTTTCAAGGAAAAATTGTAGGAAGCAAGTAGCATGTAGTTTATCCTGATATATCTACAACGCAAGTGCTGTTTGCTTCAGAAAATACAAGGAATGCATAGCAATAGGCAGTGGTCTGCATACATATAGTAGTCCAGCTTGGCTTGGCTTTGTGCTGCTTTAATCAGCACATTTGCTATTAAGCTTGTTTGTAGTATCGCTTTGTAACACTGTGTACACAAGCTCAGTTTGACTACAGGATCTGGGCAACACAGTGAATCATTTCTTTGCCTTTTCTGGTCTCAGTTTCCTCTTGTATGCCTGAGTGTTCCTGGGGATTTGGCTCCATGTTTTTTTGCAAGTTGCCTCTACCAAGGTTTTTCCTGGCTGCTCCTTTGGCTTGTTTTTGTGTGCTAGTTTCCTTTCAGCTTTGCTGGGAGTCAAAGCACCTGCTTTCCAAGAACTGTGTGCCTCTATACCTTCCTGATTTTCTTAGTATTTTAGCCTTTAAAAGCCACTTTTGTTAGCTGGATTATTTATTTTCCATGTGGGAATTTTCCATTCCTCTGACCCTGCCTTTTTTCTTCCTACCAACAAAATACGGCAGAACGTGTTTCATCAAGATTAGACTTACATCGTACCTCAGGCCAAGACTTCTTGTGCACTACATGTCTTTAACAATTGCTTTATGTGGGGTAGATATGCATAGCCTAGCATCCTTGCCTCCTGAATTCCAGGAATGTTTCTGGGAAAACACAGTCTTGAGAACAAGTATGTAGAAATTACTGAGAATTTTTACATGAATTCATCACTTTTTCATAGACCTAATTCACATACTCCCATGCCTTTTGCATCTTTTTCTGCTCAAGGAACTAAATTCAGGTGAACTAGTATCCTCCAGAAACATTAAATATCACAGAAGGGAGCCACTATAAAAAAAATCTAAAAGTAAGTAAAACAATTGTCTTGTATATCCAAAAGTGTTTATGCATTTAAGTGTGTGGCATTTTGCTTCAGCAGTTCACACGAGCCAGAGCTGCTTTAAATGTTCCAGGTAAGGATTACTGTGCTGTCTTCAGTTTGACCTGTGGCCACCCCTAGGTGCCTTTGGGAACAAGTGCGAATGAACAGCTGTGTTGAGGAGCCTTCCTTCTAATTTCTTCCATTGCTTGTTAAAGCAGCATTAGGTATCTGTTTCTTTTCCATTGTCTAGAGACCAAGGGGAGATCCATAATGCTTTCTGTACTGGTATGGGCATAATGTTTATAGCTTCCCTCAGTAGTTTATTTTGGCACAAAAAAGACTTGAACTGGGTGGGATCTTGGTTTGTATCTGCAAATACACAGACAAAAAATTGTATCTGTCCCAAAATCTAATGAAAACAATACATTTTAGCGTTCTCAGTGAAATAAACTCTGGAAACTCATTTCAGTTGATATTAGATGTTTTGTTTCCATTTTGATGGTAATTCCGTGTTCTTTAAAACTAAAACATGAAGAGTTCTTTTGAAATGGCAGATAGAAATGTTTCTTTTTTAAAAAGGTCAAAACAATTCTTCGCTACATCAACATGTTTTTTATCTCCGCAAAGTGCCCTTTTGAAGGAAACTTTGAAATGAATGAATTTCCACATAGCCATTAGAAAATCTTTTTTTCTAAACTGTCTTTAGTAGTACCTGGAGAAATGCTCCAATAATAGCTCACACTTCTTGGGACCCTAGATGAAAGCCATTTTCAGCTCTGCCCATATTCTCTTTGGGTTTGCACTCTTGGCTCTTTCAGTGATAAGAATGTTTTTTTCTTCAAGTTCAGATTTTGATGTGACGGTATGATGTGTTGCCAACAGTTTCATCCAGTCTGGGCTGAGACCTACAAGGATCCCAGGTGGGCTGCACAAAGCAGCCAAGCATCCCTGCCAGACAAGCACAACCAGAGGCAGCATGGATAACCAAGAAATTTTCTGTACAGCAACAAACACAGCCAGAGGTTGACAAACAAGGCTGACAGGGCTCTTACACATTTTGATGAAGTACAGAAGCAATACCAAGAATGAATGCTAAGCCTGGTGCCAAAGCAGGAACAAGTCTTAGCCCCATGCACAAGAGAAAAGGGTGGGGTTAATTTCTAAATGAGTTGCCAGTAAGAAGGGTTTGTAGTGGAATTCACCATCTGAGCTGAGGATCTTTGGCACATTTTGCAGAAGCAAGGAAACAGAGGCATGACAGCAACCAGTTTGGGAAAGTACTGTGATTCTTGATATTGAAATCTCTTCCTGGAAGTACACAGCTGGAAATAAATGAAAACAGAACAGTAAAATTGGAACTGAAATAGATATACGAAGATTCTGGAAAAAATAAAAAGACCTTTAGACCAGATGTTTTCTAAGAGTATGAAAGTAAGAAGTCCAGAAACTCCAGAAGAAACATAGTGATCTTACCATAATACTGCTAGACTAGAATGCCACATCTGCAGATCTCTCACTCCCTTATTTCCAAGTGACTGATTTTAATTTTTTTGTTCAGCTGAAGTATCTCTAGTAGATGATTCAATTTGCCATAGTGTAATGGTAGAATTAAGAACTGTATCTATAAATATGTCTCATATTTAATTGAATTTGGAAATTATGGACATGGCTCTTTAGAAATTTAAATTGGTAGTTTAAAATGGAGCTGAAAATGTAACCTTATATGTCTGGTTTGAAATTGCTTCATTATAGAACTGAAACACAGAGAAATGGCAGAAAAAAATAATGCATGTGAACAATCAGCCCCACACATACTGATTCCCTATTTTAATTTCACTTTTCCTATGTGCTGATGAAGCAGTTACTTTGTTTTGATGATCTTTGAAAGCTCATTAAGAACATTCATTAAGCTTCACAATATGCAGTGAAGTATAGCTGCTGCTGTTACATGCAGGGTACAGTTCAGTAACCTTTTCAGATGACAACGATTTGGTGGCAATCAGGAATAGTACCCCAGAGACTGAGTTGCCAAAACATGATATAGATAAAAACAAACATAAGTATGTTTGGTGTCAGGCTGATGTATTGTCTAGGCTCTCAAGACTGTCATATTTTAAGATGCTGAGAGTTACACTTTGTTGCAAAGGGATTAGAAACCAAATGAAAAGTACTGACACTTCAGTTGCATGTGTGTAGATTGGTTAGTTTAATATTCTTCCCCTTCCTGCTGATGCTTTGCCATTACTTGAGCTCCTTTATGTGGTTATTTTTGTTTTCTGTCCCCCCCTTCTCTCTCCCAGGAGGAAATCTTTCAGGCCCTTCTCTAACCTCTGCCCAAACTTCCTGAATTTCTAGTAACTTGTGCCACATCACTACTGCCAGCCTCGTCACATCCTTCTTGTGAGACTTGGGGTCTGTTGCATGGGACTGAAAATGTCTGCCTTGGGATAGAATGTTGCGTTTCAGTGTACGACAGCTCACAAAGTACTTGGAAAACTAAGGGAGTAGGAGTTCACAAGCCAGCTTCAGCCCTGCTGAGGGATGAAGCTGGTACAAAATTCTATTACAGTGAGTTTCCTTCTTCCTGTGTGGAAGAAAAGTGTGCTCATCTCTCTATGAGGCATGTAAAACTTTCTGTGAAGTATTAGCTAAGAATTGTCATCTGCAGCTTTTTATGCTCACAACAGGCCCTTTCCTGTTTACTTAATTTTGTCTCCTAGTCCATTGCTATCACTTGCTCATGATGCTCTGTACTGGCAAATGTCCTTCTTTTGGTAGCTTCCGTCCTTTTTTGGGCTCATTCTGCAACTAAGACTGTACCTGTCTCTGCTGTCCTTTCCTCTTCCTGCTCTCTCCTCCTCTGAATGTCTTCAACAGCTGTTTGCTTCCTCCATAGCACACATTTGGTTCTCTGACTCAGGTATCAATAAAAAACCTGCCATGGATGAATGGAAGCAAAGCTGAGAAGTGTCTCAAAATGATTGCTTCTTAAACACTGCTTTGCTTCACCATACCTATCTTATCTGGAGGGTGTGATGAGCCTTGGTAAGGTTTTGAAAGGCTCATGGGAGTTTGGGCAGTTTAGTGAGTTGACAAGAAGTCAGGAAGGAAAGACTTTGGGATGTTCTATCTGTTTGAGTCTAGAGGGACTTAGCAAGAGTTTGTTCAGTTACTGTCCTTGGCCTGTGCAAGTAAGAAGGGAGTTCCCTCCTCTGTTTTCAACCCTGTTTTCTGGTTTCTGTGTCATCAGAACCAGTAACTGAGTGAATTGGAGCCTCAAGCAGGAACATGGCCAAGTCCTACTCAGTGTTAGCTGGGCACATGATTTGTTGAGAGTCTTCTAGCTAAACTATGGAAACTTCCTTTTCTGGCAGTAATGAATAGAAGTCTAGGTTTTCATCTCTGATTTAGCCTTGCATATCAGATGCTCTGTTAACTGGGATGGGTAAAATCACAGAATTGTGCTGGGGCTAGGTTTCAGGTTTGAGCCAGCAGCATTCAGAGCCTGATGGCAAGTGAGTCCTCAAGGAAGTGGGACCTGTGGCAGAGCTGGGATTGAGCATTTTAGGAAAAGATCATTGCAGGAGATCTGTATATCCGAAGGGAGGAAGTGGTTTCCTTAGCCTTAGCCAGAAGACCAGCCAGACCAATGGCATGAAGCACTGTTTTGAGTGTTATAAGACATTATCCAAGGGTACAGTGAAGAAAAGATTCCTGTATTGTTGTGAATCAATGAATTAGAATATAAAAATTATTTGGATTTCTTTGCAAGCATAATATTGATATTTAGTCACTGCTAACTAATTCCTTTTAAAATTTGGACAAATAGGCATTTGACTTTTTAAAAATTGAAATCATGCTCAGTTATAATGAATGTAACTTTTCTTAATTGTCAAGAACTTTAAAATTTTGGGTAGTCAGTGTGGCTTTTGAAGGGAATAAGAGATCATCACAGTAACTTATATTAGTATTGCAACTGGTAAATTGAAGGTTTTCCACCTTACAGAGAATTTCAGTATTCAACTGTTTATTCTTTGGGAATACTCTGTTTCAGCTTCAGAACAATTCAAGTCTTTAATATTGGATCAACTGCATATTAAGCCAGATTTTCCTGGCTGTTTGAGTTATAGTTTGGGTTTCCAGTTATTAGATTGCATCTTTACATGACCTCTGCCTCAAGATGGCTTTTTTTTAATGTTGTATGTCAGTGTCAGAGAGGGTTGCATTGCACTGTGGAAGACACCATCCAGCAGAGAAGCCTGATTCATGCCAGATAGGCTAATCTAGCAAAATGAAGTATAACTTCATTAAGAAATCCAGAAGCCTGAATCTCATTAAAATGCCTCTAGTGTCAAAGGTCAAAGGCCCATCTGTCCCTGTATCCTTTCTCAATTTTGGTGGGATAGTGGCTGAGAAGGATGTAGCAATACAGCAATCATAGACAGTGCCTCCCCATAATGTTCCTCTAACTTCCAATGCACTCCAGGATATCCCTATGCTGAAAGAGGTGTGAGATTTCCTGAACTGAGTGTGGTTTCCATTTGTGTAGGAATAATACAGGTCAATTATTTATGTGAAAAAACACGGTATAAAATTTGACTTACCTCCTTCACTGCAAGCACATCTGCAAGCAATGAGAAATTCAGTTTAGTATTGTATTATTTTAAAGAGAAATGTTTTGCCTCTCTCCAGTTGTTCAAAATATGCCATTAGTTCAAATCAACCAGACTTAAATACTTATTTTTAGCTTTTTCTTTTTATTTTCTTTTTCTTTTTTAAGGAAGTTGAATTTTGTGCTGGGTGGGAGCATAAAGTCTGGTTTTGCAGAAACCGCATATTCTGAAAGAAAATCTCCCCTAAAGAAAATCTTTAGGCATCTCCCATTCTGCTCTTGGAAACACATCCAAAAAAGAGAAGGTAGTGATTTTTCAATAACCAATACTGAGCTTCAAATAATAAATCAATAACCCTTTAGCAAGATTGAAGTAATTTTGTTCCTTGCTAGGCTAGTTTGTCTCAAATTATTAGGAGGATTTATTTCCCTTCGGGACCATGACACTGCTGCCATGACAACACTTATTCACAAAGCCAGATTCAGCCCATGATATGTAAAATTACAGAAACTGTTCAGGATGTTTCTGTGTTTTATATCTTTTTTTTTCTTTCTTTTGTTAGTAATTTAGCTTGGTAGGTGGATAGTTTAGAAGCTTTCAGATGTCTGTTTTGAGACTTTCTGTCCTATATAGAAGCTTTCTTGCAGAAAGGTTCAAATTTAATACAAAACATGTTTTGCACACGCTAAGCCCTTGGTAACATGCAACAGCTTTAGCAAAGGTCCAGGTAATTCAACTAGACTGGCTTATGTGTATGATCCTCATATTTATTTTTCATGACTGAAGGTCATCTTCTTTTACATTTTTGGCAGAAAAGGAATGTTAGCACAGTTCATTCACTACTGTATGCTTGTTCTCAGACTATATGACAAATAGAGTCTATTTCCTAGGCAGTAAAAAGAGCTTTCAGTAGTAGAGAAGTTTGTTTTAAGCTCAGGAACCATTGAAACAGCTCCCATCCAAGTTTTCTTTTTTTGGGAGAAATATTGCAAGTTCCAGTGGGAGCCCGATACCAGCTTGTTAAGCAATGGTTGTTTTCTCAGTCCTTGACAATGCAAAATTTGCATGATTCCCTTGCATTTCATTAGTTCTCATTTTCTCTTTGATTTTTTTTTTTTTTTTTTTTCAAAAAGGAGGAGTAAGAGTTGGCATTTTTGGCACTTTTTCTTAAGTCATTAAAAAAACAAAACAAAGCAAAAAAAACCACCTCCCATTTCCAAGGTCTCTTATAAGGATTAATTGAACTTTCCAGTGACTTGTGCAGGGTGGACAAGCTGCAGCAACCGAATCACAGATTCTGTACTTTCCAGTTTCCACATATTGTCTGCCAGTGATACAGAGAATCTTTTAACTTTCTTCTTCTTCTACTCTATATCAGGCTGTTCGGCTATCTGAGCAGGTAGCCATGGGTAGGTTTGGGAATGGTTATTTAGAGGGTGGTAACATATGTTCCTGAACATCAGCTCTTCCTTACTGATGAGGGGAAAGACTGAGCCAAATGGCAGTTATTAAGTAAGGTGGTTTGGCCCATGTGCTATCTGCTGGACCGCATCCAAATCAAACTATTATCTGTGCTCTCTTGCTGCTTTGCTCAAAATCTTCCACTGGTGCTTTGACAAGCTGCTGTTTGGGCTGTGTGCTGCATGCCTGGGATTCTATACTCCCTCTGGTTTTTGGGTCAGCCCCATGACTATTGAATCTACAGTGGCTACTGACCCCTTGTCTTCTGCAAGTAGAGTCTTCACATTCTTTCCTGAAGGGGGACCTTCTGACTCAGTGGCAGTGAGAGTTTGCTATTCCTGAAAGACGCCTTTATAAGAGCAGGCGGTCCCACTGAGGTTGTTATGGTGTGTGGTTTCCAAGAACAAAAGATTATTAAATCAAATTGAGACTTTGCACTGAAAAGCAGTGATTCATTTTGGATGTTCTAGATTCATTTTATACTGGGTAAAGCAGTAACAATACATGTCTGCTACTCCTTGTAGTTAGTTAGTTCCTACTTTGTGTGTCCTTTGGACTCTGATTCAGGATCCTTTCAAATTTTCAGGTCTCCTTCAGTGTGCTGAGCATCTTTAAATTATGTAATTCTTCTTTGACCTCCCCAGACTCTGAAATATCATCTTTTTACCCTCCATTTTTCTGAGTCCTTTCTCTATTTCTTAAATATATAGACTTTAGTCCTTCCAGGAAAATTCTGCTTCTCCCTCTGCCCCTTCGTGTCCCTACAGACAAGGCAGAACAAACCCAGTTTCATAGATTTCAAGTTTTCTGTTTTTCTGTGTCGTGGCCATCTTAATGGTAACCATTTAGACTGAGTCTCCCTTGTTTCCATCATGTAGAAATTTGCAGTCTCTGGTACTAGGTAGGAAAATTATGTATACTGTGCTATTGGCATTCGGTATTACAATAACTTCCCTACATCAGGTAGATTAAATGAGCTTTTGTGAGATAAATTGCACAATCACTCTGGAGGAGGTATAGAAAACAAAAGGAAAAGATTCCAGCTTTTATGTCCATGTTTAGACCATATGATTCATCCCACTTTTTCTCAAATGCTTGTTGTGTCCAGACTTCTATATTGAAATATTCCCAGTGTGGGGTCATGCTGACAGTCAATTAGCATGGTATCTTCCATAATACAGGGCGAGAATTGCTCTCGGTGAGAATCCCTGGACAGAAATCTGTGCCTATGTAGTGTTGATGCCATTGAAAACCAGTCTTAAATATGACTTGCAATTTTTAGTATTTTTTTAAAACTCTTAGAAATCTGTTTATGACTTTTGTCCCTCACCCATTTTCTTGGGTAACTGCAGAGACCTTTCTGTGTCTGACAGGTTGTCTTAAAATTGGGTTTGATCTAAGCTCTCCATACCCTCCCTGTGGCTAGCACAGCAGTTCACATTGGTTGTCATCCTTCATAAAGCTGGTACGACATTGACAGTGGCAGGGGTTAGTGCTGAGACTTGCCTGCTGAAGAGGTCAAAGCTGGCTTGCTGTTTGTTGGAGGTGTAATTAAGTATATTTTTATATATATATATTATATAATATATATATGTAAATTACATATAATAATATAAGTAAATAATTAAGTAATATTAAATAAAATACACCACCCCATCCCCAAAATATTGTGTGCATGTATGACAGTATGCCCATGTTCCCTCACTGTATCTTTCTTATTATTTTCCCCTTTTATTTTCCATGGAAGGCGAAAAAAAGGCTTATACTTCACTTTGTTTAGAAACTTTGGGAAAGTTTCAATTTCTCAAGTTGTTCTAGGTATAGCTTAATTCTTTTCATGCTTAATTACCATAACAACTTGGGATGAGACATTCCTTTCTCAAATCCTTTACCTTGCTTCTTCTGGTATGTTCTACATAAACCTGCATTTTCCACTGTGTGCACAAGCAGTTTTCTGACATTTTTGACTCAGTAAGCTGAGACTCTCTAGAAGTTGAGTTTAGTGCTACAGGGGCAATGGATATACAGGGCTAAAAAATTATTGCTTTACTGTAACACACGGTAATATAACTCGGCCTTTGCTTGTTTGCATCTTTTCCAGGGAACCTTATTCAAATTCTTTAATTTGCATTGAACAGTAAATGATAAGCACTGACACTACTTAATACATGAAATGGTGCTTTGTGTAAGCTCCATTGCTGTATTACTTAACTTTCAGCTGGATTTTTTTTTTTTTTTGCCTGCAGTATCGTCTATGTCCATTGTCTTCACATTACTAACATGAAAAGGTAGAGACTTGTTTTGTTTTTATTAAACTTTGTTAAAAAGGAACTGTTGTAAGTATCATCATTGGCAGGAGAAAAGTGAATAAAAATCAGCCAATAATAAAGGAATAAAATAGTTTTAAAAAAATAATTCTAAGAGATGAAAGTTAAAACCTCTATCTGGTTCCTTTATTCCTTCCTCCCATCTGGACGTAGTGTTGTAACAGTTTTGAGGCAAGTAGGAGAGAATATTTGTAAAACTCAGGACAAATACGGAGTGTAAAAATTTCACACGCACATATATTTTTGCTGGATCATGTATTATTCCTATGTGGTACAATAGCTGCTTAAACTGAAGATGCAACTTGTACTGGGTTAAGATTAATATTCTTGCCCATTGAAGTACCATTTGGGCTGTGTATCAAAACCCTGTGGTGCTTTCTTGTATATTAAATACCTACAATTTGGTATGAACATTCAAGATTTTGCAGAAACTATTCTTCAGCTCAGTGTGAATGTGTGAAGGGTAGAAGTTTATGGTATTTCTTTCCAAGGTAATGTTATCTTGTGGTACAGCTCTTTGAGATGTGAGGCCAGAAGGACACGTCAGAGTGCTATCTCATTAGAGAAGTGAAACTTTGCTTTTCAATGCTGTTAAATTGGAAGGGTCAATGGTCACCAGAATGATTTAGTTTAAAAGAAAAAAGGAAATACTAGAATAGTGTAAATAGCATAGAAGTAAAGCTATACACAGTTTGATTGACATGCAATGTCTCTGATACATAAGCTTCAAAAAACACAGGATCCTGTTTGCTTTGGAATTTAGCTTGTTAAGGACTATATTTTGTATCTCATCTCTGGTTTTTGTTATCTTCCAGTAGACCAATATGTGTGCTCTATACAGTTACCACAGGAGTTGTCTGAAATTCAACTCGAAATATGGCAATACTTATATTAATGGATTTTTACTGTTTAATGAGCCACATTTAATTGCTGTCCTTCACTGAGTTTTGTCACCTGGGAGGTGATAAAGGGATAACTTATAGGCATTCGTGTGTGTGTTATCACTAATATTGGGTCCTCAACATTGATAATGCTGGTTTTATTTCAGAATGCAGATGGTATTTATCATGTAGGATAGCAGCTTCTCTCTGTATCATAGTTTTCATAGTACATTAAGTTGTGAAGCAGGTTTTTGTTTTCCCGCAATTGCTCATTTTTTCCTCTACACTTCCATAATTCTTGGGAAAGCTCCAAATTACCAACTTATTATGCTAACTTATTTCAAGGATCTATACTTTCTTATGCTGCATTTTTGATTGTAATTTTCTTCTCTGAATTCAGCACAGTTGTACCAAACAGTTATTTTTGAAAATGTCTACTTTCTGTGTGCTTGTTCTGCAAGTCAGCCAGTTTGGGGGACAATTGATGTAAATGTTGAATCAGACCTGAGAAAGTCCAATTCTAAGTACTTCTTCCCATTGCCTATTTCTAGGAATTGTTATATTTTTTTATCTAGAAGGTAATTTTTTTTCTGATACTTGTCTAAAATTTGACAGTCAAATAAAAATAATGCTGAACAGTTTAGTTGGGAAGATAGCTTTATTAATCTCTAGATTTTTGTTTAAAATGTTTTAATTGGATGGATGGTTTTAAATTTTACTACTTTCATTGCACATTTCATAGCAACGTACATTATTATTTCACACTGAGGAGTAGGTGCACAAGGAAAGCATTAATCAGATCATGTGTGTAGGAAAGGCTTGTGTGTTTTCTTTAAGAGAAAATGAAAGCTTATAAACTATAAACTGCCAGATGAAATGAACTTACTTAATTCCCCAAAGTCTCCGCTCAGATTTCATTAAATATTTGAGTTGCTGAGATGCTGGTGTATATTGGATTTTGAAAGAATAACATGGAAGATAGCCTGGGGAAAGTCCTTGTCCCAGACATGTTATCTTCATCTGCTCAACTTGACAGAATCAGATACAGCTTCAGAGTCATCAGACTAACAAGTTTAATGAGTCAGTAAACTTTTCTAATAGAACAGTTTTTTCCTCTTGCTGTTGGGTTCCGAAGTGCCACCTCTGTGTTACACCAAAGATACCAAACCACCTGTCAGCACAGCAGTCTGCTATGTGCATCATGCTGAACTCTGAAATCGAAATATAACAATGAATTTTTACTCTCAAGATTACTAGATCAGCATGGAAGTCTTTTTCTGATGCTGAATTTATGCCATGTGTGTAATTTCACAATTCAACAGCTGAATATAGAAATCTTGAAGAATTCCGTTTGGAGGTATTTTTTTGACTGTTCTCTTTTGTGATACATCCTGTTACTGGTTTCATGGAACAGCTTGTTACTGCTACTTACTCCTCTGAAAGAAATACTGTTTTGCTTTGGAATGTCAGAATAGTAAGAGGGCAAAACAGCAGGAACAAATGAAGTCCAGGCAACTCTGTTTAAGAAGAAGAGGAAAAGCAAACTAAGAAGTTGTTAGCATGCAGGGTCAGGTTGCAGAAACATCTTATGCTGAATACAAGGCACATAGGACAAGGACTTTTTCAGCTGGGGTGGACACCTGCTTGCATTTGTATGACTTCAGACTTGGCCTAAGCACAGTACAGTACCGGATGGCTCCTGATCTACTTGCCAGGTGGTTGTTTTTCTTCTACTGGTTTGTCTTGGCTCAGTGAGCTTGTGGTTCACACTCCTCCCTGCATAGACCTGAGGACCAGTGGTCAGGGAACATGACTATCTAGGATGTTCAAAAATTCCCTGTTAGGTGCTTCTTGGTCACTAAATATTACATTAAAGACTTCTGGCCTAGTGTGACTGGCTGTGAGGGATCAAGGGTTTGCATAAAAGGGCCATGAGATACAACATAATGTGATGCATAGGCATAGTGCAGGCAAATCAAAACTATTCCTAGATGTATCAGTAGTGTGCATTCCTTCTCCTGGAGCATACACTGGGCTTCTCCTTCATTATCCTGCTTCTTGATGAAGAATTGTTACTTGTGCTATTAAAAATCATAGCTTAATTTCATAGTTTATGAAGGAGTGAGCAAAAAAGCAAATATTCTTCCATTTAAGGTACTTTTTTCATTGTTGGATGACATGTAATGAAGTGAAAGCTAATCCAATTAGGGATAGTGAAGTTACATTTTGAAACAATCCCTGTTTTAGCTTTTTTGTAGAATTTGTTCATGATAGAAGTGGAAAAAAATCAGCTTTAAGCTTGAAACATTTTATGAGGTTTCACCTAGTTAATGACATGTCAGCTTCTGAGGGAGAAAAAGTCTTTCTTGTACGTTCTCCATTTTTAGTGGTGCAAGTGTATGGGTCAGTGCTCCTTATAAATGTTCGGTTTTGAGCTCACTGCAAAAAATTGCATTAGTTCAACTGATTCTGGAAGGTGCTCTTTTGTGGAATCCATTAAGAACTCCAGGAAAACTTCTTCTGTTTCCTTTTTATATTAGTTTTTACCCATTTGTGCTTTCTCTCTTCTCTCCTATGTCAGTGGTGCTACCTATTAACCAAGTGTCTTGCCATTCTAAAGCTACACCGAGTGCTGTATTCTCCATTTGATAATGGCCTGAAGTGAATGCTTGCTGAATAACGTAAGAGAGCATGCAGAGAACAATGTTTTCTCTGACATAGCCCTCCAGCTTCTGGCACGATCATATGCATTGCAAATTAAACTATTGTTTTGAATTCCAAATACCTACTTTGTTTGGGGTTAATTTCAGAAATGCCCAAACAAGGAAAATAAAAAATGACTAGATTTTTCCAATTCTGAATATGAAAAAAGTCTCCACCTCTTGATAGGTAAAGAACTGTTGCTTTGCAGGCATTATGAGGAAGTCCTTTAAATGTTGGGAATATCCTTTCACTTAATAGTGTGCTTCAGTAAGGTATTACCCTCAAAAGAACACAGTCTTTTCAAATAAATATAAACAACAAATATAATTCCTTTTTTTAATATTAAAATATGACATGGTAGTGTTTCATGGGTTGCAGAATAACTTCACAGGTACTTCATGGGACTAAGGTTTGGAATGTAATATGAACAATGAGGTCTTTATTTCTGCTAGAGGAAGATAAAGTTATTTGTTATACTATACCTATTAAAATGTGGAATTTCATGCAGCTTATTATCTAGTGTCTGAGCTCATGCCACTTTTTCAGCACTTAAATTTAGAACACAAACATATTCAGTTCTGAGCTTTATTATACATGTTTCTTCACAAGACTTGCAAGAAAACAACTAAGGTGGACTCTGTAACATTTCGACGAAATAATCTGTGTTCTAAACAGGTACAATAACAGCAATTGCCGAGACACACTGCCATAGCAGTATGCCTGTGGCATCCCATCATAAAAACACAGTGTAATTGTTTTATGTGTGTACTAAAGTAGTTCTTATGATGTCATCTTTGTGGACATATTTACTTGAAAATCAACAAATTTCCTGCTAAGGCCAGGAGTGCTTGTAATGAATACCTACAGATCTGTTTTATTCCTTACGAATTTGTTAGTAGCTGGCTTAGGAAATGGTCTTAAAATCCAAGTATGTAGTGTACCTGTGCACGTTCTCAGTTTTCATATACCTTTCTATGTTTGTGCTTGGTTTGCCTGGACAAGTAGTGTGGAGTTATATAAGCTCTGTCATAAGCATGTCTGCCCTTCATGTAAAGCTGATATTTAAACTGGGGATTGTGATGATCATATTTAATAAAGAATTGACATGATTAACATCACAAAGAGTTGTAAGTTTGAGTGCCTGATTTCCAATTTCTCTTTTTCAATATCACTTCTAAGTCACCCCCCGCCCCCAAATTCTTTGGCAAAGAAACAGCTTTTAAAGTAGTTTTTAATTTTCACTGGACTTCAGTCCTTTGTCTTCACTGCTCTTGAATGAAAAACCAGTTGGGTTTTGTGTCTTCTAGCTAACTTGGGTCAACTATAAAACCAGAGGACGAAGAACTGGATTAAGGTATTTAAATATTTCTCAGAGGCCATTGAACAGCTATTGTTTGACAATGGGTAAAGGATGTGAAAAACTATGCAGAATTAGACCCTAAAAGCAAGTGATATATACCAAAATTTCGTTATTATGTGACCAATCATTTATCCGTCTGGTTCTTCACTAAAAACAAACAACTTCTTCCTCCTCCCCAAAACAGAACAAGAATATAATTGCACAAGAAAGAAAGAGGCAGGAGGGCAACTAGTATATTTACACATACTAACAATTAATATTGACTTGCTTTTAACTGTCTTGCTATCACTTTATATGTCCAAGCTATTTTAGTATTTATGACTTTTTAAACTTTTACTGAATTGTTATTCAAAGTAAATGTTTACTACTGTACTTTTGAAAAAGCATTAAGATAAATGAAAATCATGGGTTATTTTCTGACACTCCTCATTTAATTTCTGCTGCATGTGAATATGGTAACCTTCCTCAAGCAACTGGTTGCTAATGTCATGGTAAAGCAGACCTGAATGTTAATGAATGCCTCAGCTTTAGAGGTTTAAGTCTACTGATGTTCCTCTTCTTTATTTACCTCGACATTTGTCATACAAAAAGTAAGTGGTAGGGCATAGTTTTCTTGGGGGAGGGATCACAGAATCACAGAATAGTCAGGGATGGAAGTGACCTCTGGACATCATTGAGTTCAACCCCCTGCTAAAGCAGGTTCACCTAAAGCAAGTTGCACAGATTCGCATCCAGATGGGTTTATGAAGATGTCTGGAGATACCAGAGAAGGAGACTCCACAACCTCTCTGGGCAACCTGTTCCAGTGCTTTGCCACCCTCAAGGTAAAGAAGCTTTTCTGCATATTCAGAGTTGAACAGGACTGGCTGACCTCTGGGGAACACCACAAGCTACAGGCCTCCGAATCGACTGTGCTGTTGTTTACAACCCTCTGATCTCTGACATTCAGCCAGTTCTCAATCCACGTCACTGACCACTCATCATCTCCAAATCTCTTGCACTCTTACTTATGAGGATGTTATGGGAGACAGTATCAAAAGCCTTGCTGAAGTCAAGATAGAAATGCCCACCACCCTCCTCTTGTCTATTCAGCCAGTCATTCCATCACAGAAGGCTATCAGATTGAGCAAGCATGATTTCCCCTTGGTGCCCCCATCTTGACTACCCCTGATAACCTTCTTTTCCTCCACATGCTTTGAGATGACCTCCAGGATGAGCTGTTCCATCACCTTTCCAGGGATGGAGGTGAGGCTGGCCAACCAGTTGTTTCCTGGGTCCTCCTTCTTGCCTTTTGAAAGACTGGAATGACATTGACTTTCCTCCAGTGCTCAGGCACCTCTCCTGTTCCCCACGACCTTTCAAAGATGATGGAGAGTGGCTTGGCAATAACATCTGCCAGCTCCCCCAGCATTTGGGTGTGCATCCCATCGGAGCCCATGGATTTGTGAGTGGCAGGTTTGCTTAAGTAATCTCTAACCAGATCCTCCTCAGCCAAGGGAAAGTCTTTCTTTCTCCAGACTTTCTCTCTTGCCTGCAGGCTCTGCGATACCCAAGAGCCAGCCTGGGCAATGAAGACTGAAGGAAAGGTGGCATTCAGTTACTCCACCTTCTCTGTGTCCACCATTTCACCAGGACATGGAATAAGAAACTTGCATGTGGCCGTGGTTTGTGATGATGTTTTTCTGCTGCAGGCACAGGCTTTGCCCCAGTTTGGTGCTGACTGGTGTGACAGTTTCTCTCTGCCAGCAGGTGTGACTCAGTAATTGCTGAAATCAACAGGAAACCTTGCAAATGAGTGACAAGCCTATTTGCGTGAGAATCATTCAAACATAAGATAAATTTTAAGTGTCTATTTCTAAGCTAAAGTAAGTGCTCCAGAAGTAGTATTTCTGTACTTTAAAAGCAATACCCAGTGAACAGCATCAAATCCTTTTCTCCACCACAGAAGAACTTCAGGCGTGGCACTAACTGCTGTTGTTTCCTCACTCTGTTTTATCATTGCATCTTTGCCTTCTTGTTGAGAGGCTGCTTAAGTGGAGCTACTTTCTTATCGGTCACAGTAAGTCCATATTTGTGTTATTTTGTGGAAGAACTGGGACTGGGCATGGTTTTGTGATGTTAATACTTGCCTGAGGAAGTGTTGTCAAGACCATAATTCTATTTTTCCATAGCTATTGATAGTGGAGGATTAAGAAGGTCTTAAAATGGTTTCTGCTGCCTGAGGATTCACCTTTTTTCCTGCAGAGAAAGCAAAAATGTGCTCAGGAATAGGGGAGAACTCATGACTCTTTGGGCATCTTCTCATGTACTTTCAAAGTTGAATGTACTGAACCGAGTGCTTTAAGAAAATGCTGAGAAGGAAATCCTGGTAACCTATAATTTTACTGAAAACAAAGAAGGATGCTACTTGAATAACATAATCAAAATTCACGCAGTAGGGCCTTCAGCCTCATGTCAGCCTACTGCAATCTGTGCATGCTCCTTTAACAAAGAACCTTGAACAGATGCAAGCATCAGACATTACAGAATGTTCAAACAGCAGCTGTTTTACTTCTACAGAATGGAATGTAAGGGTCCCAAGGTAATACAAATTGTAGGTAAGGCAGCAAAGTGTTGGTTTATATTTGCTGAAATGAGAGTTATGCAATTGTCTGCAGTTGCAGTCACTCCAGTAAGATGGGAAGAAAGTGTGGACACTTCCCATTTCATTAAGAGATCTTTGCGGTACCAAAGTTAGCCTTGCCAACATAAGATAACACGAGCAAGTGAATGCCCCTTTTATTCCTAAAAGATTTTGTTGCTTATATGAAAATTTCTTATGTATCCCTATTTTGGAGTTTACATGTGTTACCAATGATTTTAAGCAATCTGTGACTTTTCTGCTGTAATAGTAAATAGCACAAACTACACTGATTCAGCATACCCAGGACTTGTCTGGCACAGTTCTTCAGTATGTTTAATGTTATTGAGGTGACTTTTAACAATTGTTTAAAATCTGTGCTCCTGTCTTTTCTTGCACCCTTTTTTCCCCTGTCTTTTCATTGAAACATTTTTTCATGTTTCAAATGTGGGCTTGCTAGCCTGTTGATTGCAAGCCATATTTTCTTGCTCAGTGTTTGATGCCTGGAACACTGTAGTGTTTCTGTATCCATTAGATCAAGAGTATTAAACATTGCCTATGAATACTGATTGGAAATATGCAGTGTCAAGTGCCCTCAGCTTCTACAAGATCTGCGCTACTGTTGCTGAATATTCACTGTGACCAATGTACCAGTCACCTGCTGTTTTCTTCAGCTTTTTGCCTTTGGTTAACATGTATATTTTGCTGCATTTAAAGAAAGTGTTCTGTGTTGCTATCATTACCAGGGCTTTTTATTTTCAAAGTATGTGGAAAAAATGTATTGTTGGGGATTTTACAAAATTAAAAAGTGAGATGAGACATTTTAGTAACTTAACTGCAATGCAGCTTCATTTTGAGTACAACTATTTTGAGCTGTAAATAAATAAGAACATAAAACTTGCAAAGGGTGCATTCCTTATAAAAAAAATAATTATATGGCAGGTCAATCGGAAGAGTGAAAGTGATTTTTTGTTAACCATAGTATATGTCTGGAAACATCTTGCCCTGTCAGATCATGTTAATATGTTGTTACCACAGAGACTGAATAACGAAAATGCAAACTCCCTACGTTTGTATTGGAAAATGTCTTCAAAATGTTGACACTCTTTAAATAAGTAACTACTTGGTGAAAAAGACTAAAGAACCCCAAAGGATTTTTGGTTTGTTGTTGGAACATTCAAAAGTCATGGCTGGTTTTTTTTTGTGCTTTCTGGAAATTGCAATATTTGCTTTTACCAGAAAATAACATGGCTTTTTAAAAAGATAATGTCGTGGGGGAAGCAGGGGAATTTGTTGGGGGAAAAAAAGCACGTTAGCTTCCAGATAGCTAACATTAAAAGAAGTGAAAAAGTCTGCAGAATAATCATTTATTTGGGGGGAGCAGAAGTGTATTCTAGCATATAGATTTTAGAATGTTATTGGTAACATTTTAGCATTAAGATGTTTTAAACAAGTCAACGTGAAGTATTTCACTTTTTGGAAAAGCCAGCGAAGAAGACAATGGCACCAATTCAGACTCATTTCTCCCAATGCAAGAAAGTCATCTTTCAGCCAGTCTTTGCTGAGAGAATGGAGAAAGCACTAAGCTGTCTGAAACAAGAAAAGGCTGCAACTTGGAAGAAGAATATGATTGACCCAGAAAATACAGCTACAGTTGTATAGCGAACTATTAGAGCAGCATTCCTTCTTGTTACCTGTTGTCGTAGACCATTTCCAAGTTATTTTCACACTGACTGGCCAGTTGCAGAGTGGGTTCTTCCTGCCAGTGTCTGGCTGCAGATGAAGAACCTGTGTTAGAAAACAGCTTGCAAAAGACTTGTCTTTTGGAATTGACAATAAAATGAGATTTGTCTACCTCCTGACCAAGATGGCAAGCAGAATGTTTTTATGGATTGTTCTGTAATCCAGTAATTGTCTCACAATAATTGAGACAAAACAGTATTTTGAGACAAACATTATTAAGTATGCAACATAAGCTGAAAATGATAAGGAACTACAAAATTGCATTTTGCCAGGGTGCTTTAATTCTTGTCACATATTTATGAAGCAACTTGTCCTTATAATTTTAAAGCCATTTGGATATGGAGATGAGTAATGGATTTATGAAAGATTAGGGATGAGGAACTATCATATAGCAACCAGAAGCAACTCTAGAAACTGGATATTTGTAACCCTTGATCATTTTTAGTGGTGACATTCTGCATCTTATGCAGAAAATAATTAGTATGAATTTTTTGCAGTCAGGTGCCCAGCATCTATTTCTCCACTTTGGTGAAACAAATGTTACTTTTTCTTAAACAATTCCTTCAAGGAAAGTCTTAATTGGAGTAAAGTACAGTCCAGTTCCTGTGTGCTACTGAACCAGACAGCAAGTTATTTGTGATTTCTTTCTCTGTTCACCCCCTTTTCTCCCCCTTTCTCCCTTTTCTCCCTTCCCCCCTCTTTTCCCCCTTTTCCCCCTTTCCCCCCTTTTCCCCCTTTCCTCCCTTTTCCCTCTTTTCCCCCTTTCCTCCCTTTTCCCTCTTTTCTCCCTTTCCTCCCTTTTCCCCCTTTAGTTTTATCTTTTTTTCTTTTTTCCTTTTTTCCTTGTTTTTATGTTTTTTTTTCTGGGCCTTTTCCTTTTTTCTTTCTTCTTTTTTTCTTTCTTTTTCCTCTATTTTTTTTCTTTTTCCTTTGTTTTTCTATTTTTACTTTTTTTTTCTTTTTTTTCAATTTTTTCTGGGTTTTCTGTTTTCTTTTTCCCCATTTTTTCCCTTTTTCTTTATTTCCCTAATTCTTTTTTTCTTTTTTTCACTCTATTTTTTTTTCTTTTTCTTTTTTCTGCTACAGAGGAGAACGCTGCTTCTTGGCTTTGTTCTCCAGCAGATCTTGGCTGAAATATGTCTATTAATGATGCATTATGCTAAGCTTCTTATAATTTGAGTTGTAACAGTCAACTAAAGAGCTTTGGATAGACACAAACCCAATAAAATAAGGATAAATTAGTTGTTTCATGGGCAAGCATATATTTTCAAAAAAGAAGTGCTGGAAACTGAAGGAAAATCTTTAAAAATGCAACATATCTATTAACTGTCCACCTGTTAAATACGAAAGTAGCCTTCCTGGTATTTTGGAGTAGTAAGAGTTGCCCAGATAAAGCTGGAAGTTTTTCACTTAATACTTTAAAATGGCTTGTTGTCAGAAGATATTTCAGTAGCTTCTTTTTACATTCTTTTTTGGCTGGTTACAGAGAAATGCAATCTTGAATTTCTGAAACTGAAAATTTGTTGCTTTCTACCCATTCTTTTTCCTCCTGCTTATTTATTCCTTGTGCTTTTCCATGCCAAGATTAAAAAAATAAAAAAGCCAAACAGAAACTGAGAAAGCGAGAGAGAAAGAGGAAGAACAGAAGTAGAGCATCTAGTTCCTTGGATTATTTCCAACCTTGGAAAGACTGAAAAGATCTATAATTGCTCTAATGCAACAACCCAGGCTGAGCAGCTGCAGAGCCCTGGTGGTGAAGGGTTGGAAGGAGCTGTGTGCTTTCTTGCTTTCATTACAGACTTGCTCCTTTGAGACCTCCTGGACTCTTTGTTCTTTTCTGTTTTGTTAGTAAATGCCTACTCTGATGAAATTTTTGTGTGTATTGTTATGGGGGAGCTCAAATTTTGTGGAAAAAATTCTAGGTATACCTGATGTATGCACCTAAGAAGTGCATGTGACTGAAACAGACTCACTTTCTCACTTGGTCTTCCTGATAATTAGCTAGCAGATTTGGTAAATTACTGATTAATTAATTATTACATGTGGATAATTAGTTATTATTCTATAGATAGAAAGCGACAGTCAAGTCAAGAATAGAAATATACCAGGTCTTATATTTTCTATATACAACATAGTGTTTGACCAGTAGTTATAATGACTCCCTGCTAATGTCACTGTTTGGGCCTGGGTTTTCATTAATTTAATGCTATTTTGTCTCTTTTTTTAAAGTCTCTAATTTATTTTTTCTCTTGTTATTTGAAGGCGAAATATCTTACACTGTTCATAGTAATATTTGTCTCTGGAATCGTATTTGCTTACAGACCATACGTCTCTCTATGTAAGTCCACATAAAAACCACGTAAACACCTTTTTGCATGTGAACTTATACCTGTTATTAGGGGGAAAAGATATTTACTCCAAGGAATGAGGGTAAATAACCAAAAGTAAAGGGAGAAGAGTTTTGTGTGTGCCTATACTGAGGACTGTTTTTTTGGAATATGTTTATAAAGAGCAGTGATCCATTCCTCCTTAGTCCCAAACCAGGTATGCATTCAGGATTGTTCTTTTACATGGGATTTTATACCAATTCCAAATACACTTCTGGAAGAAAAACTGTAAGAACTTGCAGAATTCCTCACCTGTCTCTTAACAGCAGCCATCCCGTACACACATAACCTAAGGTGAGGCAGGGAGAGTGCTCTGGATGAGATTGCATACAAAGGCAGAACAGACCACTCTTCTGTTATTGCTGATTTTCTGTGTAGTATGGCAGAAACCACTAAGATAATTAAGCCTCCCTTTGCAACTTCATGTACTGTCAAAGCTCAGCTTTTAGTGAGCTTTTTTCTCTGTAGGCTTAGGAGGTTTGTAGACTACAAATGCAGACCCTTGGATACAGCTATGCCAGCTGTAGACACCCTGCTGTGCTGCTCGTCATCCTGTCTCCTGTAAAAGACTGCTGCTTAATGAAAGGAGTGTAAAACTGCTTTTTATAGTCCTTCAGGCAAAGTCAGCTGGGCAAGACTAAACTACCTCAATTGGCCTGGATTGTGCAAGCACCCCATAACCCACCCACTGACAAAGCCACTGGGAGGTTGTGTTGGATGCTAAAAAAACACTGAGGGACAGGCAATACTTTCAGTTAGCACAGATATTTGCTAAGCTGGGTGTTGATTCATTAGGAAAAAATTAACATATTTGTAAGGTTTATAGCGTCTTCAGTTCTTGCCGTGTTCAGGTCTGGAGGGTGTAGTGTGTAATTTATGCTTACAAGTGTAATTTTTGGGATCTGCTTCAAGGTCTTTTTTAAATTGCACAAAACCAATAAAAAACCAAGTTGAGACAACAGATGATATCAAGCAGTCCATAATTTCTTCCACATTGCCTTGCACAGATCGCTTATCACTTCTCTATCCAATTGTTTTCTTTCCTTACTGCTACTGTATTGGTCCTGTTCAGATTCTTAAACTATATAATTAGGATATTCATACTTTCAGAGAGTTCTGTCTTTACACCCAGCCATGTTCCCATCTCTCTGAAACATAAGCACTCCAATTTCATGCAACTCTAACTGTGTTAGGCTTTTGACACACCAGCCTTGTTTAGGTGACGGGCCCACTGCTCCTGATCATAGAATGGTTTTGGTTGGAAGGGTCTTTTACAGTCATATAGTCCACCATCCCACCACACCCAGCAATGAGCAGGGGCATCTTCAACTAGATCAGGTTGCTCTGAGCCCCGGCCAGCCAGGCCCTGAATGTTTCATGGGATGGGGCATCTACCACCTCGCTGGGCAACCTGTTCCTGTGTCTCATCAACCTCATTGTAAAAAATTCTCTTCCTTATATACAGTGTGAATCCACCCTCTTGCCCTACCAAAAAGTTTGTTCCATCTTTCTTGTAAGCCCCTTTAAGTACTGAAATGCTGCAATAAGGTCTCCCCAAAGCCACCTCTTCTACAGGCTGAATAAACCCAACCCTCTCAGCTTTTCCTCATAGGAGGAGGTGTTCCATCCTCTTGATCATTTTTGTAGCCCTTCTCTGGACCTGCTCCAACAGGTCCATGTCTTTCCTGTGCTGAGGACTCCAGAGCTGAACACAATACTCCAGGGAGGGTCTTACAAAAGTGGAGTACAGAAGCAGAATCACCTCCCTCAACCTGCTGGCCATGCTTCTTTTGATGCAGACCAGGTTATGGTTGGCTTTCTGGGCTGCAAGGGCACATTGCCAGCTCATGTCCAGCTTTTCATGCACCAGTACCCCCAAGTCCTTCTTCCCAGGGTTGCTCTCCATCCTTTCATCCATCAGCCTGTATTGATACCAAGGGTTGACCTGATCCAGGTGCAGGACCTTGCACTTGGCCTTGTTGAACCTCCTGAGGTTCCCATGGGCTGCTTCTTGAGCTTCTTTGGGTTTCTTTGGATGGTATCTTATCCCTCAGGTGTGTCACCCACACCACTTGGCTTGGTGTTGCCTGAAAACTTGCTGAAGGTGTGTGCATTTGACCCCACTGCCTATGTCATTGATAAAGAAATTAAACAGTACTGGTCCCAATGCAGACCCCTGAGGGACACCACTTGTCACTGATCTTCATCCAGACATTGATCTTTTGACCTCTACTGTCTGGATGTGGCCATCCAGCCAGTTCCTCATCCACTGAGCAGCCCAGCCATCAATTCTGTATCTCTCCAATTTAAAGAAGGATGTTGTGGGGGTCATGTCTAAGGCCTTATGGAAGTCCAAATAGATGACATGCATAAATTTTCACTTGTTCACTGATGTAGTCACTCCATCATAGGTGGCCACTAGATTGGTCAGGGACTTGTCCTTGATGAAGCCATGTCCTCCAAGGAGGATCTGTTCTGTGATCTTCATGGGCACAGAGGTGAGGCTAACAGGTCAGTAGTTCCCAGGATCCTCCTATGTTTTGTAAAATGGGTGCAATGTTTCTGTTTTTCCAGTCACTGGGGACTTCACCTGACTGCCATGACTTCTCAGATATCATGGAGAGTGGCTTGGCAACTACATCAGCCAATTTCCTCAGGACTGTGGGATGCAATGATGGCTGTTGCTGTTTTCAAACTCAGTCAAGCAGCTTTTATAGAGTTGTCCAAGATAGTTTCATCTTCCCCTTATAAAAGTGATAGAGACTTGGGAAATAAAGGCGGTGGGGAGGTGCAGAACTATTTAAAAAGGTTTTGAATACATAAAATGTGCCCCTCAACATAGTGTGTTTTGCTGGACTGTTTGGCTTACATATTTTATTTGTGAATGCTTTATCTTCTTAACAAGGATTTTCTAGGACAGTCTGACAATACTAGCAAACTGTAATAATTTTTACAGGGTTTTCAATACACATTTGCAAGCAACAGGCACTTAATGCTGCTTAAATTACTAGTTAAACTAAGATTCCTTCTTTCTGAAGTGACAAGGAAAAAAAGATACTGCTTGAGGGGACCCATTTCTGACAGTCACTGCCAGCAATGAGTCAGTCTCTTAACACCAGACAGAGCTGCCATTACGCAACCCCATGTGTCTATAGATGAAGGAAGGGGTAACAAGAGCTCCTGTCCTGCAGGCCTCAGGATAGGTGCCAACTTGTCTGATGCACTTGGTAATGCTCTACCATGTGTAACAGTTACTTGCTTCATAGAGGAGTGATGGTATTTTACAAAAATATTTTCCCTTTGAATTGTTTTAAATGGCATCACTAGAACCTGGGGGGAAAAAATAAATCAAAGCTAGTTCAGAGCTTATTTTAGTGGGGGAGGAGAGGGAAACCACTTTTCTCCTTCACCATCTCCTCCACCTTTAAGAAAAAGAAATTTAGAAAGCTCTGGCTGTCATTCTCCATGCTTTTAGTGCAGAGCGGGGGTGTAAGTAAGCATAGCTCTTCTGCAGGGTGGAGAGGAATGGCCTTGCAATCTGAAATTGGTAGCTGAAGTGACAAAGCATTATAATAGTGCTGCATCTGTTATCTCCTGTCATGAGAAGATAAAATTCCTGTTATGAACTCAGTATTTTGTGTTCAGATAGGAAAGCTAGCTCTGCTTCTGTGTGTCTCGAAGGAGCTAGAAGAAGAGATTACACTCCTAGTTAAGGTGGCAACCTTCATTTTCCCTGGCTCAAGCCAAAATAGGCTCTCTGCAGGGTCTCATTTGGTGTGTGTAACCAAGGCTAACACTACTCTTACACTATTTTTTGCAAAACACTTAACTTAGTGAGTGTAAATATTACTACTCTTACAACAATTAACCGGATAGTTGCACTATGGCAAAAATAATAATGTAAAAAGCTGCTATTTCAGCTGGTTTTAATGACACAGGCCAAAGTTTGGATTTACTTTGTGTGCCATCTCAGTGTGGGCAGATCATGATGGAGTTTGATTTTGTCAGACTGTCAGAAATCATGTTTTATTGAACGTATTCCTAGGTGAAAGAGAATGAAGAAGCAGCATCAAGAAGTTGGTGTTTAATTCCTGAGGAAACAGGCAGCTGGCAACAAGGGTTTTTTTCTTCCTCTATGTGGTTTTCTGCCCATGGACAGGAAAGCTGTCTAGCATCAGGGTCCGTTTGTCTTAGCAGGTCCCTAAGCCTTCTGCATCACTGAAATACATTACACATAATGGTTCCTATCTAGTCCTTGAAAAACTCATTAATGGCAAACTGAAGCAATGGTAGTGATTAAAAATTTTAATTTTAAGAGGTGGATGTAACTATTTAAATGCTATGGGACCTTCCTGTAAGTGAACCTTACGACTATAATCCATGTTTCTGCTAGTATTGAAGGCTATTCCTTTCAGAATCTTTAACCTGAAACTGACAATTTTATATGAATTCACAGAAAACATTGAACCTACTGGTCTTGATGTTCACTGAAACTTGCTATTCATGGAAAGATTTCTTTCAACCATGGTGGTAATAATTTGGTAACTATCACCACTATACATATTTTATTTGTATATTATTGTATATTATTGCATATTTGTATATTAATGTCAGAGTCTTGTAGATTAGAAGTCTTGCTATAAGTGGATTTGTTTGTTTTTTCTAGTTCTCTTCTGGCTAGATTTTTTCCCTTTGGCTGTCACTACATTGTTTAGATTTGAAAACATGCAAATTCAGAAGGAGCCTTAGACACCAGCTGGAAGTGGTTTCTACTTTGCACTGACGTTTCCTTTAGAGTTCAACCAATTCTTCCAAATACTCATGGATCTCTGAAAAGATAGTATGAGTTTCTGCTTTCCATTTATAGCTGCAATACCATGACATACATGGGTCCTAGATTTTGTTGTGGTATAGGTGTCTCTTCACTACTCCTCAACTGGTAGATTCAAGAAAGATCTAGAAGCAGAAACAGGTTTTAAGGGCACTCTTTTATGTCCTCTATAGTTATCTATTAGAGCGTGTGTATATTTTTCAGTGTCTGGTAGACAGAATTGTATTAGCTGGGTGAATGGAAAGGAGGCGTTGTTATAAATGCTTTCAGGTTGTGTCTGTGTGTACCTTGCCTTATCAAGTAACTTTTAGTATGCTTGTTCCATCGGACAACTATTGAACTTGGCACACCTTTTTTTGGGTAGTAATTCTTTGCTTATTTAATTCAAAATTGACAGAAGTTTGCTATAAATATATTAATGAACAACCCATTTCCTGAATGAGTTTTACATTTTTCACTGCATTCTCCAACACTCAATGTATTTTTGCTCACTTATTACTGAGGGTACAGGAGCAATCAGCCACAAAATAATTCCACTTGAGCCTCTCAACCTTTTAAGCTGGTGGTGAGTCAGATCAGTAATATGCACATTTGACAGAAAAGATGGCTTATATCGTGTGAACATCAAATATGTTTTTAAGTCTGTGGATGGTTTCCAACATACTCACTTTAACTCTGTTTAGCAGCAGCAAAAGTGTGTAGTTTGTTGTCTTCTCCATCTGCACTTTTAAAATCTACCGAGCTTGTAGTGATAGAACAAAAGATTGCAGATTTCAGTGTTCACATTTACTGGGAAGCTTTAACACACTTCAGAGATGATCTCCACAGGGTGTGTGTCCCTTTACATATAACCCTTCATTTCTGTTAGGTGGAAATTGGAATTTAGCCTGAGCTTGAACTGCTGTATATTTTTTGGTTGTCTATTTCAAGTTATCTTTTTCTTTTGACCGCCCACGAGGCCTCCTTGGTGGTTTCTCTCTGGCAGCTCCCTGCTGCTCCAAGGCGCTCCAGGCTGTTATGTAGCAGACAGACACTGGCAGAATGTGGGTGTAGAGCAGCAAGTGTGCTAATCAGCTGTGTGGCCCTCGTTATGTCAGAAGTGCCCTCTGCCCCTGAACATACATCCTGAAGTGCCTGAATCCAAGAAGAATATAGAGCACTTGGTGCAAGGGCAAGGAAGAAGGGAACATCTGGAAACGCCATAATGCGCAATGTACTTCACTAAAATAGACTTCTACCAAAAAAACCCTTCTAAGCAGAGTCTCTTGAGATATGCAGACTCTCTTCTTCCAGGGCTTTCCCTCGCACCAGGCAACTAAAATGTTCAGAAATCAAATGTGGCTTATATTAACATATTGTGTTTTTTTAAGTGTGAAAGAAGACTTGTTTCAGATAATAAGCCAATTTTCATACCAGATATGTCATGATGTTGGTGTGATCTGCGTCATATTGAGGATTTGTGATTAAAATTCTATTCTTGTAAAGATTTGTACCAGAGGATAGAAGCATGTATGTGAGTGCTCAAAGTCCAGAACAAAGCATCAAAAATGTACTGGTTGTGTTTCATAACTGAAGTGTCTTATGTTCCTTTTTCCTCCCTTTAAAGACATGTCTTTTCAATTCACCACAACTGAATACCTTATTCTCTGCATATTTCTCTGTTGCGTAGGAAATAAAAACAGTGATTACAGAAATTTCAGAGGAATTTCTAATCAGGGCAGAAATGACTCAGGAAAAGATGATGCAATATAGTGTTGTATAAAAACATATCAGTTATTTTAATACAGCCTGATTTAATAGCTACAGAAAATCATTGCCCTCTCAAAACTACTTGCAGGCCACATTGAAATGAGTTGATTATTTTACATTTCTGCTTTGCAGGTTTCTGTATTGAAAGCAGCAGTTATGCAACTGTTACCTTTGTTAACTGTTTAATGAAAGAGTAAGGAGTGAATATGGAAGCGTAGCTCTGCAGTCCCATGCATACAAAAACACAGGGTTTCTTTTCACTGATTTTGGTTATATGGCAATGCTGCAATGAATCCAAATTTTTAATGGCATGTATTGCATGGACTCTAAATAGGACCCTGGACAGGATGAGCATCTCTCAGGTATAACTGGCATTTAGAGAACAAGAAAGCTGTATTTGTAAAGTAGTTTTTGGCACAAGAGCTTTTGGATAGACCTTAAACAACCCCAAAAGCACATAAATGAACAACACCACAGGATACTCTGGAAAAGCATGGGAAACCATTTTTGCCAAGTAAGTCTAAGTGTTTACCTGTCTGAGTAAAGGGAGGCCTACTTTTCTTCAGATGAAATAAATACTAATGGAGCTGTTATCAGCTCTGTTCACCCTCTGCTTGAAGTTGTGGAGCCATTCCCTCACCAGAAAGTCTCTTTAAGCATCTCAGGTTTATCTGCAGTCAAATTTAGCAGCATGTGTCATCAATGGGAACAGTGTGGGGAATGTTGCAGAAAGCTGGTAACAGCTGAACGACGGCTGTTCCCCAAACATCACACCACAGATAAATTGGAGCAGCCAAGCACATCACACAAAAAAATTCGTCTTTTTCTAAAGAGACAGCATCAGGGCTGTATAAAGCAGCTTGCTGGGAGCACAGCTTCAGTGGTAGAAACTGCAGTTGATTGGTGCAGCAGAGTTGCAAAGACTGAGTAGAGAGTGGCAGATTGTGGTGGTGTAGGTACTTAATCACAAATATTTATTTAATTATTTTTACCCTCATAATGAAAGATAAAGCCATTTCAGTGCATGCAGCACACTCCATAATAGTAGGTTTTTTTATGATTAAACCCAGGAAAATCTTTCTGTACTTCTTGCAAGTTTTCTTGTAATAAAGGTTGAAGATGGTAGCTCCTACTTAACTGTGTCTCTGACAACAGTGGAGTGTTTCCCTGCTGTATAAGTGATTCTACAGGTTTAGCCTTGAATAGATTTTTAGATGGTGAATGTAAGATTCCTGTTAGACTATCCATCCAGGCACTAGAGTCTAGGGTACTTTGTACACTGTGATCTCTATGTAATTTGTTTCTTTCCTCTTGCTGTTTCAGTGTTAAGTGTTTCAAAGCATAAAAACATAAAGTTCATGCTGAGAAGGTAATGGTGAAATGAAAGGTCAAACCTTTTAGTACAGTGGCATGTAAACAGGAAGTTTTCGCTGCCACCTTTAAGTCTGTGGTAGGTTTTATTTATGCTGTCAGGTACTCTGCTGCATCTCCGTGTTCACTCTTTTCTGAGAGTTTTAGATTAGAAGTTGAGTATTTTAGTTATAACTGCTCCCTCTTGTGCTTACACTGTTCAGCTCTCTTCCACTGCACGATCAGACAGTTTAGTCTCCTGGATTTCATGCTGAAATGGAAGAGAAGCACTCACATGGACAGCGATTGGTCTCGGTGATTAAATGTCAGATGATGTGAATCACTATCGAAAGAACAGCACATACAGGGAGTTCAGCCTCTCCAAGGACATCTGACTCACTTCTGATGCCCTGCTCATCAGAGGGCTGGATTGAGAGCCGAAGCTGTTTGAACAGCCTGTGGGTTATGGCTAATGCTTGGACTGTAACAAGGAGTCTCTAACTGAGCATGCAAACCCAGCCTGCTCCGGCGTGGCCCCGCTCAGCTGGCAGCCTGCTTGCTAGGCCTTTGCCGAGTGAATTGCAGTGAGCTGTTTTAAAATATGAAGGGAGGCTGCATCGACAAAGGGTTAAATGCTGACTGAGTATGAACTAGAAAATTGTCTTCAGGTGTAGGCAGTAGAGTAGGAAGTGAGTAAACAGAAGTACTGGAATATGCAACACTCGGGAATTATGGGATGGTACCAGACCATTATCTCACTCAGCACAACTCAATTGCATCTTCACTCAGCTAACATACTTAGCCGCCTCTTGGCTGAAAAGTGGATCATTTGGAGCTTGAATAAAGGAAAAATAAGGACTTTAACTTTTATCTGCACTTGTGGAGGCTCAATATTCAATAATAATAATATTCAATATATGTGTGAGTATAATGCAAGGCTTAAAGACTGTTGCTAAAACCAGTATAGGAACAGAGGACCAGCCTGAAGTGTCAAAATAACCACTAGCAGTCTCAGGAGCAAGGAAACTATTACCACTTACTTCTGAGGACAGTGAAGCAAGGATGCCTGGGCTTAGCTGAGCAGAAGGGATGGAGTCACATGGAAGGAACAGAGTGCGGTTGGCTGTTTTGGTTGGGGTCCTGACCCGCCGTCCCCCTCCTTTAAAGACAGGTTAAAGGACACCTCGTTAGCTTGCAGATACTAAGATAAATCAATTCAGCTTGCAGGTTGGGCTTTGTATAATTATGTTGGAAACCAAGTGAAGACAGGATACATTTAAATATATTGTCCTTGCTTTTTCAGGTAGACTGGGAGGCAGATCTCTTGCTACAAGTGAGTGTTTGCCTTACTTGCCTGTGAGACTCTGCAATTGCACATGATTGGAAGGTGAACAGAAATAAAATATTGTGTGTTAAAGTCAGCAATAGTTTATTTCCATGTCTGAATCTGTTGGGCTGTAATGTGCAGGGAGCTTCTGTGTGCTGGAGGTTGCACTGGGATGTTATCCGCTCAGGATTTAGTTGACAGCATTATGGTGGAGTCGCTGTGCTGGAAGAGAATTTTTTGACTAGTGCGGCTGTCCTGTGGCACAGTTAAATATACATATATTTCCACTCAGGAGAGAAGTTTTTTTAGAAGCCCTCCAAAGAAGGAGACCATGGTGTTTCCAGGCAGTGTATCCCACTACACTGCCTTCTGTACTGTTGAAGTTGCCTTGATATCAGATCTTTATCTTTCTGACTGAAATAGATAGGTTCAATTCAGTGCGCCAAAATAGGTCATAGCCTTGCAAAGAAGACATTCAACTATTTAAATTCCATTTATTTCAAACACTTTTTGTGTTAGATATTGAAGGAAGAGTCGAAGTTATGTATGAATTATTTACTGTTGTGATTGGTGATTTCACAGAAAGTTTAAATTATGCAAAATTAAAAAAAGGATTTTTTGTTTATGTCTGTCATATTTTGATGGGTAATTTTTTAATCTATAAATCAGTGCTTGAGAGCTTGGTGTTTTGTAGCTGGAATTTAGGGTCCAGATAAGCCGAGAGAAAATACACAATAACAAAAGGCACTCTTATTATTCCTGCTCATAGAGGTGTTGGGCAGAGATAGATGTCCCAGATATTGTTGTGCTATTTAGATAATCATGGTAATGTCAGTGGAACTGGCTATTGTGGAAACAACAACCTTCTTTCCATTCTCTTTCTAATACCATATTTGTGAATCAAATCACTAATTCAGCTGAAAAGTAATTTGAATTGACATATTTTGAATTCATTTAAGAGCCACAGTTATGCATACAGTATGGTATTTTACCAGTGATTTTCTTCAAGAACTGTACAAAGTCCTCAAATCTCTCTATTATTTTATTTTAACTGAGCTAAATTGATTTGTGATTTGCCAGAGACTGAAGATGTGAATTACTACCAAAAACTGTTCAGATCTTTGACTTATTTAGTAATTCATTTTATAGGACTATGAAGCAAAAATTTTGAGGTTTTCAATCTGCAAGTTTGTAAGGTAAACTGTTGAAAAAAGAATTAGCATGCCAGCAATAATGGAAAAAAATTGTATCAGTTTTTCACTGATAGGTCCCTATATAGTTTTTGCATTTGGTTATTTTCTGTCTTTTTTAATTGGTTAATCATGCATTTTCCACGAATGTAGGTTCATGTCCTTTAATGTATTACATTACAGTTCTATTACTTTTTCCTTCCTTCCCACCCCCACGGTATTTTAAGCATAAGTGAGTATGTACTTTTGCCTTTGAGGCAGGTACACAGCATGAAATTCATGTACTAATTTAATAATGTGAATAAGTTGCTGACATTTTCAGTATTGCTTGCTTCCACCCATAGAAACATTATTTTTGATGTGTGATTTGTCACTTCTGTTTCCACTCTTAATAATGTCCTGTCTTAAGGGTATATGTATCTGCTGCTGTTCATATTAATACTTTGTAGATGAAAGCTGCAGCAGGGACATCATTGCTCTGGTAGCTATGCATTTCATTATATTTTAGATAATGGAGTGACTTGTTAAGAGGTTTTTTTGTTTGTTTGTTTTGTTTTGTTGTGTTTGCTAGACTGTGTAAACCATAATATTTGAAAGTCTCTTTCATTTTTAGTCTGTCAGCAGATAAAATGTCAGATCATTAAATTAGTGCTATCATGTCTGTAGCATATCATATTAACATTTAAAAGAAAATTATTTATTTAGCTCAAGTAGACAATGAAAAGTGAAAGTAAAACCAAAACATGTTTTCTAGATTCCTGTCCACTTTATTTTACATGTTATTAAATGTGTTCTGCTACCCTGTGTTTATTGCATGCAAGTAATTGGATCTTTCCTCAAGTACGCCTGACGGGGGAAAGAAAAGTGTCTTCAAAAAGCATAACTGGTTCCATTTCCCCAAGTGTGGTCTACAAAATCCTTATACAAGAACCACTTTGATAACAGTGGGGTTTTTACAGTGTATTTCAAGTAAAACTAGTCTATTTTCTGTGTTTCTGTATGTTCTGTTTCTTAGTAAGGTAAAAACCTAGATTTAAAGGAAAATGTTCTCCTTAGCTGTCTTCATGGTCTATTTGTCAAATGGAAGAAGTGGTGCAGCATTTTTGAGTATTAATGTCATTGCCAGACTTGTTCTTGCATTTGATGCATAGAAAAGCTCAAGCAATACATAGCTCAATAAACAATTTATGATACCCTAGGAATACTGAGTCGTACTAAAAAGTATGAATCTCAGCTGGACATTCAGTTCAAAATTCTGAAAATACCCTATGCCCATTTTTTTGGAAGTAACTGGTATCCCAGGAGACAAGGTTCTTTATCAATAGAGTCTCACAGACACCTACAGACTGACACAGGCAATTCCTGAAACTTCAAAAAGTGCTTATTCCTGCAAAACTATTGAAATCAATGGAAGACAGATGCCTTGAAGTTTTCAAAGTTCTCACTAGGTAATTTCTGCAACTAGCAAGTCTTCCAATATCTTTGATGTTAAAGTTTTGGTCTTTTTACCTTGATGTCTGTGAACAAGAACCAAGGACCAATGAAGTCTTTATGTAATAACAGACAGATAAATCAGAAATTCAAGGTAACTATTTTTTTATTTTTGTCATTTTAAAGGGAAACTTATTTAAGAGATACAATAAAAATTAGATAGTATTAAGATTACAGTATTGGTGGAAATTTAACAAAGCTGTCAAAGAAATAACTATGCCTTTGGTTTTTGCAAATGTTTCTTACAGAACTTTAAAAACACTTTCTAAGATTTCAGTGTTCTTTAAGGTCACTGCTGTCACTTTCAAGTGTGGTGTCATCATTCATAGCATCTTGGGTAATGGTGTGTGAAAAAAGCTTTTGTTTATATAAAGCGAGGTAGATGATAAAATGTAATTCTTATTTCTGGACCAATGAGTACTTGGAATGTGCTTGCCTTTTTAAATTGTCAGAAGAAATAGTCTCTTATCTTTATTTTTACTGGAAAACAAACTGCATCCTGACCAAAAATGAATAGAGTTTTATCCTTGTTTTATGGGACAGAGAACATGTGGATTTTTTGCATGTAATTTTTGCTGAAGTTTTGTTTTTAATAGATCAAACAAATGCATATGAAAATAGAGCAAAAAGTTAATGCATTCTATTTTAGTGGAAACCCATCAAAAACTCCTGGTAGCAATACTCAGAATTGCAGGGGACCAGTGTTACTTGGGGCACGCTAGCTTCACTTTATCTAAATGTAATGCAAGTTTTCTGTGTGTAAACATAACCAATTGGGTAGTCAAAACCACCACAACTTGTTTTAAATAAGTCTAATGCTGAAGCCCAGGTTAGACATGCCGTTTTCCTACATAGCTGGAGAAAAGTAAGATGCTAACCTCACAGGTAGTTACTTGATGCTGACCATAGTAATAAAGCCAGTTGAGGGCTCATCTGCCCCATCACACTTTAGCCAGATTTTTCCTGTGCAGCCATGTGCTGTCCTGTCAGCTGCATCAAGAGACCAGGCTTCAAACCAAAGCACTCTAACGGTCTGATTGAAACAGCCCTCTACAAAAGCATGTTGGGAGGAGAGGCATCTTTAATCATTTCAGTGATCTGTTTTGAAATGTTGCCATGATGGCTCCATTTGGTTAATATAGCTATGTGGAGACAAACCCCGGTGACACACAGCTGGAGAGGTAGGAATTGGAGAGCTTTAAAACTCCTTTACTGTGACAGCCAAAGTATCTGGTACCTCCACCTTCAGATACTCTGTATTACTCATTGGAAGAGCAATGTACCTTATATTGTCCAGTTATATCCCTGAGTTAGATACACAAAATAAAAGTGTGGGTGATCTCTGAGCTACTATTTTTTAGTTACAAGCATAAGCTATATACAATAACATAGGAAACAGGGAATTTGTAATGCAAGACTTGTTGCCCGTTAATTCCCAACATTTGTGAGGAATATTATAGAACACCTTAAAACTCAAATAATTAAGCAGATGGAAATAATGGCCATATGTATCTTTGCTTTTCTCCAGTTTAGACAACTTAAGGCTTTTCTCTTCATCCCAATTTTGGTATAATTGTTGTATGGCAAAATGAAAGGTTTTTTTTGAAGTTATATATTTTGAAAACCTAAAATGAAGTGTTACACATACTTTCAACACAAAATAAGTTGGGAAAGATATTGTTCATAAAAGAGAGTAATTTTGTCAAGGGAAGACTTGCTCTTTCATCAGCTCCCCCAGTGCTTATCTCAGCCTAACTCTGCTCATGTTTTTCAATTCAGCCAGGGAATAAGACATATCTTAGACATGATTATGCTAAACCTATTCTGCTCACAGATTCCTATCCTTTCAGAGAAGAAGGAATAAATAATTACATGGAAGGCTTCTGGAATCAGAGCACTGATTTTCATGAAAAACTAATATATTATCTGTCTTCATATTTAAATTACCCCCATTTTTCTAAGAGGGAAAAAAAGGGGCTACAGTATTGTTAAATAGCAGGCTTCTCACAAACTTAAAAAGTAAAAAAAAAAGTATTAAATTGCTGAGATTCTGTAAAAAAGAAAGAAACCTGTAGATAAACCTTGAATAATAATGAAGCCCTGTTGTTCTTTTCAAGTGTCATTGTAATACGCAGAGATAGAAATATCCCTTCTCCCGCTAGCACAAACAGATCTAGATTTCTGTCTTTCTCCATAACTGTTTATTACGGGATTCTTGTTTAGTCACTTTAGACTGTAATAGGGAATAAAAGGAATTGTGAAGATACTGCTGGTTTTGTCTGATCCCACTGTATTTCACTTAAACAGTGAACTGGCTCTGATAACAGGTGCATTTGCATTTGGCTTTATTCACTCCTGGTTTACTATGCTATTTGTGAAGGCATTCCAATCAAGATAATTGCAAATTCAGTTACAACTCAAACATTTTCATTTCTGGCTGAACCTGGCTTTGCCTTTTGTTCATCTGTAGCAATTGTTGCTGCATTGTGTAGACATACTTTGCATTTTAATAGAGTTTTAAACCTTCTAAACAGATAATGATGTACTAAGAGATTATGCAACCATTCCAGCAATGGAGAGAAAACCACTTTTTATAATTTGTTTTAATATGAGACACTCAGCCATAAGGAAAAATATGTTGCCAATAGAACAGAAGCTAAACTTTGATAGTATTTTGATGTGAAACAGACTATACTACAAGAATCATACCAGCCAGATGGTAAAAATGGTGTTTCCTGTAACTGCCAGCATTAGAAATCCAAGCACTAGTACAAGCTATATGGCTACACACATACTTATTTCAAAGTCAGCTGAATTGCAAATGAAAGGTAGTTTGAGTTTCTAAATTTCCTTTTGAAGTTAAAACTCACTTACATGATTCTTTCCGAAATTTTAGAGTCAAAACTGTCACAGATACACAATAGAAATCTTTAAGCTACCTAAAACAGATTTTTTTCCTCTCTTTTCTTCATGGCACTCTGATAAGTAATGGGAATCCAAAGTTTTAACGTTCAGTTCATGTAGTTCTACAGCAGTGTCTCTTATGGGGAGAACATCAAGAAGTCTTTGATTACGTTGTTTCTACTGGTAGTTTGTATTTGTTCCCTTTTGGTAACTTAGCTGTTTTTACTCAGTAAAAAGGAATTTATCCCAATAAATATTATTTAGAAGAGAAAATGTGGTTTGTTTTCCTAGAATTCATGACTCAGAATGTGAATACTGAATGCATTTGTAGGTGAAGAACTTCTATTCTTATTCTGTCAATGCTTTCAATTATCTATCACTTTATCTAGTCAAATATGAACCAGACAAATATGATCTTGCACTGTTAAGGTTAGAAAAGTGCTTGCTGCACTTCAGAAAGTTTTAGAATTCCAAATGAATGAAAAGCCTAAAGGAAAATCTAACACTTAAAATAGAACTCTGTAATATTATAGGGCCTACTTGCACTCATGCTTTAAAGCTACTATTCCCATAATTTCACTGAATTATTTTAATGGCACCCTCTTTTAAACATTGTATTTGAACTTTTAAGGTGGTGATCTAATCCTTTTGAATCATCATGTTTGTATGATGTGGGATTTGATAAATTTCAAGTCAAAATTATTTCAGCATAGACAGCGAAATGAGGAATAATTCAAGGTCTTTTTGAAATTAGTTATAGTTTTGCCTGCCTACTTGCTAGATAAAACTTTACCCATGATTTATTAGTGGAATATTAGGGGCTGGAGAGGGGATGTAAGAAAAAAGATTTATTTATTTATTTAATTAATTCTTTGTAAGTGCAATGTATCTCCAGTATACTTAAGTATGTCATCCTGTTGTATATTTTTCACCGCAGTTTCTGGAATTGTCTAGTTTAGTCCTTCCAAATGAATGAGAGGCCTTCAGTTTCAATATCATTTTGGAAAATAAACTTACCTGATGATGGCAGTCCTATGAATGCCATTTAAGTAGAGGAATATATAAATAATTATTGTAAAATATGCTGTATTTTTATACTTTAATGGAGGGCCAGCAGTTCTGAAATGGAAACTTAAAGCAGCTTGCATCACTATAGCTTCAGGGTTATAATTGAGGCAGTTCATAAACATTCCAAGATAGTAAAATTATTCTTGTGCTACACATTTATAAATTGAAGCACAGAGAAAAATCTGACTTTCTCTTTGCACTCGCTCTAAGGTAGGGAAATGCCAAGGACATAATTCAATCTTCTAAAATCCAGCTTTGACTACAGCAACAAAGCAAGATTCTTTCTAATTTTACAGTTGAGTAGTTGTTAAGCCACCCTAAACTCATGGGCAGAGGCTGATTTAGTTCTGTCACTTTAATGAGATGGTGCTTGTAACAGAAAATATAGGAAAAATCAGCAGCAATTTTGTAATTTCCTCACTCATTAATCTAAAGCAGTGTAACTGCATTAGAAAGGTAAAATCAAGATTAATATTTCCCTTCACTATGTTCCTTCCTAGTTCGGCTAACTCTCTTGTGTAAACATTGTTTGCATGATCTGAATCAGATCTTGCTCAATACCTAGATAATTTGCTGAAAGGGAAAATATATACTTTAGTGAAGGAAGTGAACCTGGGGTTATAAGTAAAAGTGCTTTTTGTACTATTCCTGACAGACAGATGTTCTGTTCGAGGTGTCTCTCTACTCTGTTCTTAGAGCTACATCTTTTCTCCTAGTTGCTGTCTTCTGGTGTCTTAGAATTTTATCTGATACAAGCCATATCTTTCTGCTTGAGCCAAGACAAACTTCTCAGCTGTTAGGTAGTAACTGGTTTCTCTAATCCTATTGTTCTGCACATAAGAACATGTGAAGTTATGTAGAGGAATGAAGCTGGGTTAATTAACATTGATAACATACAGCAGTGGGCTGGCTTCAGGGGTGGTGGGTTGGCTGATGTGGATAATGTGCAGCTGTGGCTGGTTCCTGCTAAGTAGTTAAATAGCTCTGAGGGGTATGAAGAGGAGTTCTGGATGAAGAGAGACCTGGAAGAAGTAGAGGGAGGAGGGAGAGTGTGCCCTGGATGTAGGAGAGGCAAGGATGCAGCAGAGGGACTGGCTTGAAGAGTATGAAAACAGTGTGAACAGTAGCTGAACCTTTAAAACCTTGTGGAGGATTGGTGGCCATGCTGGGGCAAGGTGTGGGAGCTACTTACTGAAGTTAACCTGGTATGGGGTAGTAAAAGCTTTGCTGCAGCTGGCTAGTTTTGAGAGTGCTGTGACAAAGTTAAGTTATTGTTCTTGGCAACATGTGTTGCTTTCCAGAAGAACATTTTAGTTTGTTCCTTTTGGTCTTCTGGCACAAACTCAGAGTTTATAGAGATGCAAGTTTTGCTAAGAGCTCTTAGAGAGTGGATTTCAGAGCAGGCATTAATAACCAACGAATCTTACTGCCTTTTTAAGCACATTTACTGGGCTAATGAGTCTATGAGAATGTAAAAATTATTGTGAAGGTTAGTATGGAGTTGATAGATTATTTGCATTTATTGATTAAAAGTTGTGGCTCAACAATAACTAGAAGCTTGCAGATATAACTAAATAGGAACAGTACTAAAAGCTACAGACATGAACTTTTATATAAACAGCATATTTTCAAAGGCTAGGAGGGACTATTAAAATAACGTAATCCATATACAAAGTCTAGGAGTCCACAGTAAGTCTTGCACTGGATCCAGAACATACAGAATATAATCCAGCCTGGAATAAAAACTTCAACTGTTGTAAAATCAAATGTATTCCTTAATAAATATTCCAATGCTTACTTAACATTCTTGTTATTACTTGCAGTTTGAATTTATATAATGTCAGTTGGATCCTTCAGCTGGGTAGATTTCTTAACACATCTTTAAACATAGATTCAAAGTATCAAAAGCCTTTTGTTAAGCAAGTGTGATGAGAAGATGGAAGTAGGGTTAAAAATATAAAGAGCAAAGGAATCTATTGGGAGTCAGCTCACTCACACTGCATCACAGCAGTTTTTCGCTTAAGTGGTCTGCTTAAATTAAGACACTTCTACCTTAAAAAGGGTGCTGACTTGCTGATGAGTATCTGTTTAGATTCAGGGAGTCACTTCCCAGTTCTCCTCAATTTGAGAAGATTGCTTTGAGTACCACTTAGGTCTCCCAGCACATATATAGCAGAGGAATGCAAATCTGGTTTGGAATATTGCATGTACAGTTGAATAGCATAATCCTTGCCTGAATAAACCTCTTTTACACTCTTTTGTTGGTATATGTTGGTACTCAAGATAGTGAGTGCCTCCAGCTAGTGCTCTTGGAAAACACTGAGTAGACAGGTCTGTGCAAGCTCCCATACAGGACAGTGCTGGGACTCCTGTTGCAATCTGTAGTATTCCTGCTGGTCCAGTCTGGGGTTCCCTTGAACAGAAAACACAAGTTGTGCTAAATTCTGTAGTGGTTTTCTGGTACATACAAATGTGAATTAATGATAGAGTTCCGTTAAATGATCTTGTTTGCTTTTCCAAATGTCTGGTGATTTTTGCATTACCTACTCTGAAGAATCTTAACTATCAGCAATTGAATACATTTTACTAATTCACATTTAAGCATGATACATTTGCCAGCTTGTGTAGCACACCACAAATAAAGAAGGTGTTTACTATTGTTCTGTGGCTCTCATCCCAAAATACAAGGCCCAGCAACTGTACAAATGTTTGCTTTAGTCCAAAAGGAAAATATGTTTTACAATTAGGGTGGTGAAACATTGGAAGAGGTGGCCCAGAGAGGCTGTAGAAGCCCCATTCCTGGAAACACTGAAGGTCAGGTTGGACGGGGCTCTGAGCAACCTGATCTAGCTGAAGATGCCCCTGCCCATGGCAGGGGCTGGGGTGATGACCTTATAAGGTCCCTTCCAACTCAAACCATCCTATGACTCAATGAAAGTGTTCCTAAATATGCATTAATAAACGAAGGAAAGATTTTAAAACTTCAATAGATAATTCTTACACAGATTCATAAAGTGGAGAATGAGCTTCAGGAAAAAAGGCAGCTGGAAGCCTCAGTAATAATTTCCTTTCTTGTTTCACATGTGTGGTTGGCTTGCTTTGTTTTGTTTTTACCACTTCACATAGCTATTAGAGTCGGTGGTACTTCTGTGGTAACTGGTCCAGGCTGGATCAAATGTGCTTCAATAGAAAAACAGGGAGCTGTTCAGATATTCCCAATTCATAAATAAAAGTTAAATAGTTCATATAGCATTTTTGTTTTGAGATTGAGCTGCCTGCAAAGCATGGGTAGTCACGGATGAAGACATTTCAAAGGGAAAGGCTTCTTACTTTACCTCAGGGTACAATAATATTTGCTTTTAGAAGGCTGGCCTAGGAACAGTGCTCTAGTTCCAAATGTTACCCTCTTAGTTAAGTTATTAACTGGAAGGTTGTCTGTCCTTCACCTTCCTCTTTGTCTGTTGGTCTTTCAGGTGTTCTTTTCAATTCTTTCAAGTACTTATATTTTTCCTGGGAAAAGTTTTATTCAAATAGCAAAGGCATTAGGAGCAAAACCAGTTGTTCTGCAAAAAATCAATGTCTTTTTATATCTGTGTAGGCTATTTGACTACTGCTCCCTTTTGAGATGCCAGGCCATTTATGACTCTTAGTTTAAAATGAGACATTTCTGTAAATGAAGGAAAGATGGCATGGACAAAGGATATAGCAGAAACCTGCTGGTTTTCCTTTGTTGTAGATGCTGTCTCGGTTCCCACAGTCCCCAGCTTTTCTTTTTCTTCCAGTGTTTCCCTAAAAATGCATGGGTTTATTGTGTTAGTATCTGGGGTGTTTGATCATTCCATATACCTAAAATCCAACATGATAAATGGACTCCTGTTGTACTTTTGAGCAGTCATTACTCTGAGCTGAAACTACCATTTATTTTGCAGTATTGAACGACCCAGTTGGCTGCTTCATCAAGGAATTACGTTGCAGATTAACCATACTATCAATGTTTACACTTATATTATCATAATGTGTAAAGATCTCAGAGCAGACTAAAGATTGAAAATTAGGGATTAGGGAAGATGGGATTTCCTCAGATTATAATTTTAAACACTAATAAAACTGTAGTTGTGTATGCTTTCCATCTACATGTGGTAGTGTCCAATGTAGAATGAAGATCAGGTAAACACATTTTGTTTATGCTTATCTGTGAGTATACTAAAGTTACAGATTGAGGCTACTGTGGGGGTTTTTATGCAGAATTTCTCAAATAATATTTCTTTCCCAGATTTTAATGGAAATAATAGAAGTGGTGTCACTCTAGTCTCAAGAATCCATAGTAAAGCATGGTGGGATTTTATTAATAATTAGGCTACTGCTTTGTCTTTGTGTGTGGACCTCTGTGATTTCAGGCAGATTTTCCAATTTATTTGGATGATATGAGAGTTTATTTTAGCTATGCAGTGAATACTCTTAATTTAGTTATCTATTTAATTTCTCCTAAGAAAGGAAGAATAAAAGGTACCTTTCATAATTATGAGATGTAGCTTGTATAAAGGACATCTCTGCTATCTTAACTAGTTTTGTAACCATTATAGGTGGTATCTAAGCAATCTGGCCATGTCTGTTGGCTGCATACAAAGGCTTTTAGTGTTGTGTGGCAAGTGGTAATCCTATCATTTTAGGAGCAGTCTTAAACTGGAAAATGTTGCAGGCCTTTATAGTGTCATCTTTTCAGGAGCAAGACTTAAATGGAAGGCAGAGAATGAACACCTACACAGCTGCTATGACATGTTTATTTCCAAAAATACTTTAAAAAATCTGTCAATGCCTCAAGAATTCACATTCTGTTTGAGCTGAAGCTGTTCTTTGCTTGACACTTTGTCAATGCACTGATACTGTTTGGGAGTCGTCTTAGCTTCCTCAGCTGAAAGCTCAGTAGCCTTTTAAATTATTTTATAGTTGGCATTGATGTTCGATGAAGTACAGGAATGAAATAAGTGCAAACATTTCACACTTTAATGGTTGCAATGGCAGTCAGTGCAGTGGTCTGGAGCTTCAAAAATAACCTGTGACTAATCACTTTCTAACCACATCATTGTACCCAGATTCATAGTGAAACTGTTCATGAGATAACCTGACATATGTCTTGCTGGTCTACAAAGTGACAATTTGTGATTTGTTTCTATATGCACAGTTGCATGCCCTGTTTTTTTATTGCTCTACTCTTAGAATGAAAAACACTTGCTTTTCAGGCCTTGTGTAGAAGTACTTGGAGAACGTTCTAGATACAGGGATACTATCTTCATGTACTGTGAAATGGTTTTTTTTTTGGTCAAGAAGTCCAAATCAGAATTCTGCCTATAAGGTAATTTCTCAGTTCTGTACCATATTCATACTAAAACAACTTAAGTCGAAACCTTTATTTATTTATAACATTTAGAATCTTGCTATAACGATTTTATATAGCTCTAAAAAGCAGGGCCAATGATTCAAGCTTTAAGGTGATGTCCCAGAAATAAAATAGGAAAAAGACGTAAAGGAATAACAACTTTGAATATCTATCCATTCAAATAGATAATGAGCTTTTGTATTATCCTATTGATTGTTTGAATATAGGTGGATTTTCACTAAGGAGACCTGTAATTTTTTTATGCCATTATTTAGGTGGACGCTAATGACATAACAAAATTACTGCACTTTTAAAACAGTTGTGATCTTTGATAGAAAATCAGCAGCTATGAAAACTTATTTTTTCAAAATAGCCTCTAAGAATGGATTTGTAAAAATCCATGCTAGAATAACCTTCCTACTCAATTTAACTTTCAGTTTGCAAGTGGTGCAAACTGTTACTGCGGTGCTGTGTTGCATTATGGACACTGAAGTTCAAGAATTACAAAAAATTAGAAAATGCTCAGGCAATATAACTTGTCATGAAAGGACTCAAGGACTCCAACTGATTAGAGAGGACTGAAAATGGTTGAATATTAGGCAAGACAAATTCAGATTATTAAGGAACTTTTGTGGTTTTTTGAGTGTAGGCAATCACAGAACTGGTTGTTAAGATTGCCACAATGAAGACTCCGTGGCAACATTTTTGCTCAACCTTGGATGTTTCAGGAATACGTCTCATTCACATGACAATTAAATCTGGGCAATCATTTAGTTTGGATTATACAGACAATCAAGTCTGCTCACAATGATTATTTCAAATTTTGAAATGGATGTAAGCCATTTTAAATTAGAGGTAGAGAAAGGGAGATCAAAGATAGATGCAGTCTCATGAGAAATATGAAAAGTTTATTCAAAGGCAAATACCAAATTCTCCGTGCACTCTCCTCTTCACTCTTCATCAAGAAAGTAGACCTTGTTTTCTAAGATGAAAAAGACATGATGTATTCCAAAAGCCTTTCAGCCAAATTTAATGATTTGCCATTTACCAGTATTTTTCACCTCTCTTACTCCCTCTACTATATTACTCAGATTCTGTCATACCGACAAGCTTAGACAGAGTATTTTTGCAGTATAGCCTCTTTAGATTCCAATAGCCTACAATATAGCATGACATTTATGTATCGGTCTAAATCGTATAGAAGAGAATAGTGATTTTTTTAATCTTTGGCAGCCTGTAGAAAAATGTCCATACAATATTTATTTTAACATGCATTTTTTCTTTTTTATCAAAATATTCAGTTACTGTTCTTGTTCCATCTCATGTTAGCCCATCCCTAAGAAGAAATAAAAATAAATTACTTCAGTTTTGCTCCATGAAATAACTTATTTATTATGATGATATAGGCTTACATGTTTATCTTTTCATTTTTTCTAGACAGTTTTTAATATAAATAGGAAATACAGTTGAAGTATAGCCAATACACTGGTATATTAAAATAAAGCCAGGATAATTTTGTTTTCTTTCTTCAGCAGAGGCAAAGTCTTTGCAACTGAAATCTAACAGTTATTTTTATAATCTATAAATTGAAATGGATGACATTCAGGTTTTATTCATCTGTGTGCTGTAAAGTGGTACACATTGTGGCAAAATAAACACTTATTATAGCTTGGAATGTGAAAAGGGACCTATTGTAGTACCTGTGCTTTTTGTTTCTTTGAAGTTAAAATGCATTTCTGTGAAAAGCATGAACATACCTGAAAGTAATTTTCTAGCTGATGCAGTTTATACATGTTTCAGGTGACTTAATTCATAGTAAACTAACATATCAAAGGCAATTGAATACAAGGACATATACTTTGGCTCATGGTATCCCTGAATTAGAAGTTGTTGGAGTCTGGGAGATTATGCAAGGAAAACATCATCTGTGGTTTTGCCATGTTTTTCTTCTTTTCCATGGGCATCTGGTATTTGCCACTGTGAAAAAGATTGGGTTACATGGACTTTTAATTTGATGGTTTCATGATTCTCGTACTTTTAATTTTTGACCACTGTATCAGTTTGTTTAGTTATAAGCATGCTTCACAAAAAGAAAAGAAAGAAAAAGCATGGATAAACAACCTTATGCAAAAGTTTTCATGCTAATCTTCTTTATAATGGACATTCATCATCTCTTCCATGACACATCCTAAGATGCAGGACACAGATAAATGTCAGACTGAAATGTAGTGAGGTGGCATGAGATACCACCCTTTCTTATGGTTACTACACCACTAGCTGGGGTAAGTAGTAACACAGTAACAGCTCCTCCTTTCAGGGCAAAGTGAAACAACTAGTATAGCTTTCAGTGCTGACTCTTGACCATTTGTTTTACTTTGATCCAGATTAGGAACATGTAGATGGCCACTACCTACCTGTTTCAGGGTTTTATGAATTCTACCTGACTGCTGCAACTGAGAGCTCTAGTCTGCAAAACAGTTTCCATTCACACTGTGACTGTGTGTCTACCTCTGCCATAAACATCCTTCCTGGTAGTTTGGCTTTCTCTTCTCATTTTCAGAACCTTCAATGCCATCTCACATGCACAGTGGAATGGTTGGCTGTCCAGCCTCATGGTGGTAACAATCAATGTAATCTCTGTCTGCACCTTTCCCTGAGAAAGTAATCTTGACTGGCATTTCCTTTGACTGGTGATAGATGGGTTGCTAGATAAAGGCCTGGTGTAGAGACAGACATGAATTAATTTAATCAAAGCAGATCAGACAGTTTGAGCAACTTCCGTATAGATGTTCTTGATTCCTTAGCTTAGCTAAACTCCATTTCCAGCTGGCCTTAGTAAATCACCATTTAAAATGTTAGTTATTATTCATAATGTGAAAATAAATGAATTACCTGAATTTAAATACATTTATTTAGATTAACTACTTAGAACTTTGTCAACTAGTCAATGTGAAGATCGAAGCTGGCTGGATTAGATGCAACCCACATTTTTCTCAATTAGGATAAAACCACCATAATAATGGTTAGGCTGTGCCATAGGATGAGCTATAAAATACTCTAGGAAGATATACATCTGCATTTTCATGGTGTTTTGTTTTTTTTTTTTTTTTTAATGAGATTTGCATTTGCAAGCATCCATCTGTGACCAATTTCTGGCGTTGCTCCTTGCCTGAACTCTGGCCAGAATCCCTTGATCATGATGCTATTACTGTTTCTAGACTAGTTAGCAATGCCCAAAACAAGTTTTTGGAGGTGAGGAAGCTGGCCTGATTAGACAAACTGTACAGTGCAAAGACCTTGATTTCAAACTCAAATACCTATTGTGAGGTAAAACAAAAGAAGCGTAACATAAGGGCTAAAAAAGAGAGGGAGTAACGCAGAAAGTCTGAATGGAATTGGATTTTTGCTGAGTTTTCTTCTAAAGTAACACCTGCAGGGTATGGGGTGGTAGATTTTTGTGTGTGTTGGGTTTTAATATGATGTCATGCTCAGATATGTAAAGGTTTGGACAGGGACCTGAAAAAAGGAAATATATTCTTATCTATAATATGCCTGTCTTGGGTGGGGAGTTCATTTGAGCACATTCTGTGGGAGGGGAGAAACAAAAGCATAAAAAGATCTTTATTTAAAGGTGTCTCAAAACACAAGGGAAATGAATAGGTCTTAGTCATCTCCGGCAAGATTAGTGTCCTGAATGGTTAGTGTCCTGGGTATAGCAGCTATACTTCCTTTCAGTGAGGGAACAGAAAACTGCCTTTCTGTCCTATCGACACTTAAATCAGTGGAGGCCACTGCTTTCCAGATCTGTCTGCAGAATGGGCTAGGTAAAATATGGGTTGTGGAAACTGAGAAATTACTTTGACTGCCAAAGAAGTAAAGGGGCCTGTGCTTTTGAGAAAGGCAGGAGAAAACAGCAAAGCACAGGGCTAGAAAGAGATATGGATGTACCAAAGTAGCATTTGTAATGTGGTCCCAGAGTAAGCACCGAGTGCTAAGTAACAGGTGGGAAAACGTTTCCAGGACCTTTTTATAGTGGGGAGTTAGATCTCTAAGGAAAGGTATTGAGTTTTACTTATGTCTGATGAGCTAAATGAAGGGGATCTCTCTCCCCCTCCCTTAAGAATAGCTGGGACTGCATTAGCGCAAAAAAAACCCCTGATGCTATTATAAATGTTTTGGTTGTCTTTAATGATACAATCTGTGATTTTTTTTGCAACCTCCTCCATGCAAATGCAGTAATCTTAATTTGGAAATACAAACCTGAATATAAAATGGTTTGCAACGTTTTTGTCATTGATTGCACCATGAAAGCACTTAGCAACATGTTTACCATTTCTGAGAAGCAGCATTTCAGACAAGCATTTCAGTATGTATTCAAGAAGTTTTAATAGTTTTTATTAGAGAAGGAGGAAAGATTTTTTTTTCATTTTTCCCTGTGTTGAATTATAAACTATTTTTCTAATTTTTCAACCACCTTGTGTTCTACCTGCAGTGGCACTTGCTGTACTTTGTATATGATCATATTTCTAACTTCTACACTACAGAATCCCCAAAGATCCTCTGAGAGAGGACACTGGCAAAAAAAATAAATTTTGTTTTGTTTTCTTTGTTAATTACGCACTGTACATAGTAGAGTTAAGTCTTTGACTCACTCATATACTTTTGGTTTATTTAACCTCAGCAGAGAATTGACATGGCTAACTGACTCCAACCTGTGGACTCAAGAGAAGGTGCAAAGACCTCTTCTCTATTTTCTTCTGATTTGTCAAAAATAATTAATTCATCTATACTGTTCTTCATAGCAGAAGTTCAACATAGATGCAAGGATACATGCTTCTAGTGTCATTCAATTGTGCAAATACAAGAACAGTCCCTTTGAAGAAACTTGATTTTGAATGACAGCTGCTATCTGCCATTAAAATTTAGCAGTTCTAGGAGCTTATCTTGTTGCACAGCTGTAAACCAGATGTGGAAAGGATGCTTTGATAGGTCCCAGACAGAAGTTTACTGTGGAGCAAAGGGAAATTAAATAAGTTGAGGGATAAATTTGATTTTTGGAGAGTGCTTTAAAAAAATCTTCAGTGCTTAAAGGAAAATTTGTGAAATCCTTACCATTAAGGTTATTGTCCACTTGTCATATTCTTGCCTGTCTTTGCCTATTACTTTTTTCCTTTTAGTCAGCCTTGATGTTAATGCAGGAAGAATGAGAAACAAGCAAGAGGAGCCAAAAGTCTTAAAGCACAATTGACGTTACAACTTAACTGATGTAATGGAGACTTGTGGAGTAACTTGTCTGACTGGAATATTACTATAAAAGGAGGAGCAAATAAGAGGGAAGACTTACATAACTCTCTTAATCAAAGATGTGTATGCTTGGTCTGGAATCCAGAATGCAAAAGGAATGGGATTTGCTGAAAGTCCTTAGGTAATATTTAAAGGAGAAAAAATTGGAGGCACTATTGTGTTGATGTTGCACGGCATGCCACCAGACTTGGAAGAACAGTTAAGACAGTGCTTTCTGTGAGGAACTAGAGACTAAATCCAAGCAGTAAGTAGTGCAGTAGGAAGGATTTTCCCAGAAATCATTTGGGAAAGGAATATAGAAAGATGTTAACTGTCTGTCAGATTCCTGATGATTTCGTTGCAGCTTCTTGGTATAGAAAGCTAAAATACAGCTCAGATAGATAATGTCTAAGGAGTGGGCTTTCCCTGAGAATGTGAGAATAGAAGGCAACTTCTTGAAGCTGATGAAAATAAGGGAATGTCGGAGAGCAACAAAACCGAAACAATGAACTTCAAGAAGCCAGACTCCAGACTTCAGTGCATTGAAAAAGTTGGTAGATTTCTCAAGAGGCAAGTTTAGGAAAAATTAAGCTATGGCAGTTTAACAAAAAAAAATGGGAACAGCACCAAAGACACAAACTAATAGCAGATCTAGTGAATGGCAAAATGAAAATAAATTAAGCCATTTATGTTGTCCCCAAAATGTCAAACATCACATAGGGTTGCTGCAGCGTAACCTGATGTTGCACAAAAAAATGAAAGTAGAGCATTAGGTAGGGATGGGCACATGGTATTTACATTTGGGAAGAATTATACTCTGTGCTTTAGAAGTACTTGAAAATGAAGCCAATTTACTGTGAGATTTTCTATGTAATATGGTTGTTTCTGTTCCAAGATATACATATTCATATACTTTAAATTTAAAGGTCAGAAATATTTATAATGTTTTAAGGAATGTTTTTCTTGGATTTAAGTATGCATGTAATTTGAAAACTGTCCTTAAAATACAGTAGTTAGAGAATGTTTCCCTTCAGTTGTAATCTCTCCTTTCTATAACTTTTTATTTCTTTTATTGTACATAATAGAGTTGAACTATAATTTACCACTTAAGTAATTTCTTGAAATTAAAAGAACTTGTGAGGAAAGCGGACAAAAAAGACCCGAATTTCTAACTTTATTTTGAATTATCAAGACAGCATTAGATTTATGGTTTCCACTTATATCTTCCTATACTATAACATATATTTTATTTATAATATCTGGTTGGAGCATGGGTATGTATGTTTTCAGGAGAAGGAGAGAAAGAAACAAAGAAAAACTTTTCCTAGCCACTCTGTAGGAGTTCATGTTTAATGTTTCTTATACTGCAGAAGTGTCATTTTGATAATTTTATTCCTTTTGCTTTTAATTTATTAACCTGGTGGCTTTATAACCTAGGAAGCAATACATGTATTATGAATATTTTTGTCTGGATTGTTAAACTGAATATGCTACTTAAAATGTGTGTTTTGTGACAGAAGTAGCATATCAAAAGGATTTTAAGCAATCCTTGTTTCCCAGGCTTTTAAATCTAAATATACATAATTATCCATTCAGAAGTTCTAATCAATGCAGAATCTCTTATTTAGTTGGGAAAAGATTTTCTTTTGGATTATATGGTATGAGATGCTTTCTCACCTTCATGTGTTGTGTTTGAGCTGTGAATTAAATCCCTTCTGGATGTAAGTATTGCTGATTTTTATGGCCTCTTTTTAAGTGCTTCATGAAGTCATAGTCACACAAACTATCTTAGTCACATTCTAATTAAATAGCATAAGATCTGTGTTTGCATTTCAGAATTCTGTCTCCCACTCATCATAAATATAGCAAAATGTGTGTATTTTTGCACAGGCAAATGTATGTGTGTATGTCTATATATGAAAACACGTAAAAATATGACATGCCTCAAAAATCTGTTTCCAGGCTGAGTTCTCAAAAAGAAAGCAGTAGGATTCAAAACTAGTTTTTGGTTAAAACTGTGGATTCTAGTGGTTAACTTGGCAATCCAATTAAAAAAAAACACACCCTTGTAGATCTTTGTTACACTGCCTGGACTAACAATTTATTGCTAGAGAGTAAAAAAAAAAAAAAAAAAAAAAAAAAAAAGCAGAATTGGTTTTGTTAGATGATGATGTCTTATTGCCTGATAAAATGACTGTTCAGAAAAGAAGAATTTTTAGGGCACTACTCATATGTTATGACTACTGTAACAATAGTTTGTATAACATAGTCTTTGAGACAGAGCTTGATGTTTAAGAAGAAATTTAAAGAAAAAAAAATAATCTTATTATTGTGAATGGTGGAAGAAGCAAAAAAAAAAAAAGTACTTGAATATAAGAGTAATGTAAAATTTAATATGAAAATGTAGACTTACAGATTTAAAGTTCAGTTTTGCAATTCTACCAGGGTGATTTCACCCAGTGCTGAGCAACCGACATCTAATGAATAATGTTAAAGATGAACAATTAAGCTTGTTTACTTTCTAAAGATCCACTTACTGGCTTTGTTTGTACTTAGTTTACTAGAACTAGAAACTAAATGTAGGTCTGTGCCTGGTGTATATTCGCTGTCATAATTTCCTATTATTTCATTATCCAGCCATCAAATGACATAGTTTTTGAAACTTTAGTCACAAAAATATGGTGACATTCCTCATGTACAGTTCTGCAGTATTTCAGATTCATCATAATCCCAAATAAATTACTAAAATAAACTTAATCCATTTCTCTCATCTGGGAAAAATGCACACTTCTGAAATGTCAAGGACACACTGATTGGCAAGTTCTTTGTTGCTAGTCATGCAGTGCAGCAGGTTTAAACAGCTGGTAAAGTCCTGGTTCAGTAGGCCAGGCCATGCAGTCTGTGTATGATTGTCCTGGACATACAGTCCAGAAGGCTCCGGCACAGCACTGATGTGCTCTTTGATGCAGGTGGTGAAGGAACCAATGCGGTGAGGTGGGGTGCTGGACCTTGTACTCACAAACAAAGAAGGACTGGTTAGGGATGTGAGGGTTGGGGGCAGCCTTGGCTGCAGTGATGATGACATGGTGGAGTTCAGGATCCTGCATCGAGGAAGCAAGGCTGTAAGTGGGATTGCAACCCTGGTCTTCAAGAGAGCTAACTTTGGCATCTTCAAGAATCTCCTTGTAGGAATCCTATGGGTTAAGGCTGTAGAAGGTGGGAGGGGGGTCCAAGGGAGCTGGCTAGTATTCAAGCATCACTTCTTCCAAGTTCAAGACCAGTGCAACCCTATGAGCAAGAAATCAAGCAAAGAGGGCAGGATGCCTGTGCGGATGAGCAAGGAGCTTCTGGCAAAACTCAAACAGAAGGAAGAAGTTTACAAGATGTGGAAAAAGGAACAGACCACTTGGGAGGAGTATAGGACTCTGGTCAGAACATGCAGGGAGTTGATGTGGAAGACTAAGGTCTGTTTGGAACTAAATCAGGAGAGGGATGTCAAGGACAACAAGGTGGTCTTCTTCAAGTACCTTAGCAGGAAAAGGATGACTGGGGAAAATGTGGGCCTGCTGCTGAATGCAGTGGGAGTCCTGGTGATGAAGGACAGAGAAGGTGGAGTAATTGAATGCCACCTTTCCTTCAGTCTTCATTGCCCAGGCTGGCTCTTGGGTATCGCAGAGCCTGCAGGCAAGAGAGAAAGTCTGGAGAAAGAAAGGCTTTCCCTTGGCTGAGGAGGATCTGGTTAGAGATTACTTAAGCAAACCTGCCACTACAAATCCATGGGCTCCGATGGGATGCACACCCAAATGCTGGGGGAGCTGGCAGATGTTATTGCCAAGCCACTCTCCATCATCTTTGAAAGGTCGTGGGGAACAGGAGAGGTGCCTGAGCACTGGAGGAAAGTCAATGTCATTCCAGTCTTTCAAAAGGCAAGAAGGAGGACCCAGGAAACAACTGGTTGGCCAGCCTCACCTCCATCCCTGGAAAGGTGATGGAACAGCTCATCCTGGAGGTCATCTCAAAGCATGTGGAGGAAAAGAAGGTTATCAGGGGTAGTCAAGATGGGGGCATCAAGGGGAAATCATGCTTGCTCAATCTGATAGCCTTCTGTGATGGAATGATGCTGTCTACCTTGACTTCAGCAAGGCTTTTGGCACTGTCTCCCATAACATACTCATAGGTAAGCTCAGGAAGTGTGGGCTGGATGAGTGGACAGTGATGTGGATTGAGAACTGGCTGATCAAACCAGAACTGGGTTGTGATCAGTGGCACAGAGCCCAGCTAGAGGCCTGTAGCTCACGGTGTTCCCCAGGGGTCAGTGCAGGGACCAGTTCTGGTCAGCTTACTCATCAGTGACCTGGGTGAAGGGATAGAGTGTACCCTCAGCAAGTTTGCTGATCATACAAAACTGGGAGCAGTGGCTGATGCACCAAAAGGTTGTGCTGCCGCTCAGTGACCAGGACAGGCTGGAGAATTGGGTGGGGAGGAACCTGATGAAATTCAGCAGAGGCAAGTGTAGGGTCCTGCACCTGGGGAGGGACAACCCCACGCAGCAGCACAGGCTGGGGCTGACCTGCTGGAAGGCAGCTCTGCGGAGAAGGGCCTGGGAGTGCTGGAGCACAGCAAGGTGCCCATGAGCCAGCAGTGTGTCCTGGTGGCTGAGGTGACCACTGGGATCCTGGGGGGCATTAGGAGGAGCATGGCCAGCAGGTCAAGGGAGGTTATTCCCCACCCCTCTTCCCCTCTACTCTGCCTTGGTGAGGCTGCATCTGGGGTACTGTGTCCAGTTCTGGGTTTCCCAGTTCAAGAGGGACAGGGAACTACTGGAGCAGGTCCAGCAAGGGCTACAGAGATGATGATGGGGCTGGAGCATCTCCCTTCTGAGGAAAGGCTGAGGGACCTGGGCCTGCTTAGCCTGGAGAAGAGAAGACTGAGAGGGGATCTTACAAATAACTACAAATACCTTAAGTGCTGGTGTCAAGAGCATGGGGCCAAGCTCTTCTCAGTGAGAAGAACTCTGCCCAGAGAAAGAACAAGGGGCAATGGGTACAAACCACAACATGGGAAGTTCCATCTCAATAAAAGGAAAAGCTTCTTCACTTTGAGCATAACAGAGCACTGGAACAGGCTGCCCAGAGAGGCTGTGGTATCTCCTTCTCTAGAGACATTCAAAACCTGCCTGGACATGATTCTATGCAACCTGCTGCAGGTGAACCTGCTTTAGCAGGGGTCTGGACTAGGTGATCTCCAGAGATCCCTTCCAACCCTGACTATTCTGTGATGCTGTGATTGCAGTAGCCACAGATTAGACGTGAACACAGTCAAAAAGTAGAAACTTACAGAAATATCAGCACCATCATCTATATATACTTATTAGTAATTGTACTAAATTTGTTGTGGCTGCATTCTGCTATATGCATTCATCTCAAGTTCCCTGCCTGGTTTCTCATTTTTCCTAATTTATTATTTTTGTTTTATTTTAACTCTACACAGAAACAGTTTAGCAGTATCGCTACTGACAAGTCTGAGGAAGACATTTAAACCCTTAATATGTAAATGCCAGGCATCATTACTCTTGTAACAGGATTTGTATATAAATGCCTAGGCCTAAAATGCAGATTCTCAAATCTTCTGTTCCCTGCTGATATCTATGGAGGTATCTAAATTTCTCAACTGTCATTGTCTGTAAAACTGCTGCTGGTACATTTTACCATAAACAGGCATCATTGAAGAGTTTGGCTATTAATACTCTTCAGGCCTAGATTTTCACATGAACTGCTTCTCTGGTATCTTGCTCATGGGTATTAATATAATAATCATTCTATGATAACAGGCTGGTTCTTGTGCAGTAAGTCAGTGCATGTATACATGCTGAAAGTCAGTTTCTTTCTAAAATAAGAATGCATATTCTTACCTTGCAGAAGAACTAAAGAAATTTCTTTTTCTTGTTGAAGGTTCAACAGGATAAGACTAAGTTACTCCAGACTCAGAGTTTATCTACAGAACATAATATCCAGCTATTTGAAACATTAGCTTAACTAACTGGTCTTCTTTCGTGTCCCCCAAAGATACTGTTACTGAATATGGTCTAATGTAAAACATAATCAGGAAGTCATGGGAGACTAAGGACAGAGCACCAATTTTCTTCTCCTTTAGACACTTGATTATAGTGATTTCTGCAGCTCTGGAAGAGACATCTATCTCAGAATCCATGAAACATGCATTACATGTTACATAGAGCGCTGTGTTGTGAGCTGAAAGATTCATATTCAAGACCCCTTTCCAAAGTGGGCAGGCGGTGAAGCTCAGCCCAGAGCATTTCCCCAAACTCTGGGAGCACTTAGACTTTTTAAATAATGAAGGTAGCTAGAAAAGATCATGAGCTCTTCCATTCGAGAGGAAGTGTTATCCTCCATGTTAATCTGAAGTTCACAAAAGGTTTTTCTGGCTGGGAGATGCATTGTCTTTCAAATTAACTCTGGCTTGACTTTTTTTCCCCCCTTGTTTAACTAGGCTGACAGCTTAGTTTTAAATCATATTTTTAATTTTTTTGACATATGCTGTATAGGAAGTCTGGGCACCTGAATTTTCCTTAAGAAGGATTTTTCAGTGCTGAAATTAAGGACCTTGAAGTCCTCCTGCAAATTAAAACGGCATGTATTTTCTTGATACTCTTTCTTCGATAACAAGTAGGCAGCTACTGGGCCTCTTTTTGCTTTAATTCCTGTGATGGCTTTGATTTTTTCATAGCTTCTGTGATCATTTTGGTATACCTTATACATGGAATCATTTTCACATTCCAGAATCAAAACTCTAAAGGAAGAAGTCGAGATTTTTAACTAAGAAACAAAGCAAACCCAAGCCCACTGTTTCCAAACTGCGCTTTTTCTTCTGCTGGAAAAGAGGGAGAAAAATCCAATCAAATAAAAGGTGTTTTAGCCTTTCTTGGATTTGCAGAGATAAAGATTTAGATGTATCTTTTCTGTATCTGAAATCAAATGCTTGTCCTGGAGTTTGTCTTGAGCTAGCAAATATCTTATCTGCAGTACTGGAGGTGATAAGTGTTAAGATATCATGAAGCTGATGCTAAATGTATCTATGAAAGCTGCTGTCCCACTGGATATAAAAAGGTAGAAAAATCCAAAATACTAGCCTAGACTTTGGACCGAAACATAAAATTTCTTCTTGGATTTCTTATTTGTGGTTTGGGGTTTTTCTTACCTTTTTAGTTTGCACTTCATCCAAATACTTTTTTTGCTGTAGCAAATGGAATACTTGTTTATTCAGAAAACTGTATTTTAGCTACACTGTGAGGATTCTTCTGTTTCTTTTTTAGATCATATTTACTCCCCTTCCATGAGGAACTTGTCTTCCATTGTCAGACTGCAAATACAATAAGAAGTAAATTAAATTTGTTATGTAATAAAATATAATATTTCTATTTTTTATAGAAAAATATGTATATTTTTAAAATACTGCATTTTAAATACTGCGTAAAACCAGCAGTTTAAACAAATTGATTTTTAGCTCCAATCTCCTTCAAATCAAGTCCGCCTAAAGGAAAAATGACATAAACTTGCATTTTGTACACCTTATCAGTCTAATCTTATAGAATAATAACCTCTAAAATTCAGATTTGTGAAGCCTGAGGACAGCTGATTTTCAGTCACTTCAAGTAATTTCAGAGTAACAAGCTCCTAATTTTTGGTAAGACTTAAATAAATAATGTAAAATCATAAAAAAATACATATGTATCTCATTTTATGAAAGCCAAGATCCTTGTCACTAATAATTTTATTCTTAGAGTTCATAAACCAGAGATTAGCAATTTGATCTTGGCAGTCATTGGCATATGACAGGAATGTAAACCAGGAGATTTCTCAGGAGCAAGCACGTCCAAGGTTCTGTCTAGTGTATAAGGTCTCCTAACTATCTATTTCACTGTTAGACAAAATAGTATTAAAAACTTAGCCAAGGTTGTTCTCTCAATTTACTTTTAGATTCGCCAGCTTTGATTTTACTCCATTGCTTCTGTGGCAAAATTCTATCCAAATATGAGGTAGATAATTATCATACTTAAAGGTTTTGTTTCTAGCTTTTTACAAATCTTTTCACCGTTCTCAGCTCTCTACCTGTGTGAAGAATTCATACTTGCAAACATCTGTCTTAAATGGTACAACAGCTAGACTTGCACAGCAAGTTTCAAGGGTTTGTCGCTTTGATTACGTAGCTCTCTAAACAGTCATTTCTATGGAGTGTGTTTTGACATGGAGCCAAATCCTGAGTTCAAGTGCCTTACTACCACTTCAGTCTGGACCTCTTCCTCTGGGAATACCCTGAAATGGTAATAGCATAAATTTGAGTAGCTTGGGGTGCAGGTATTGATATTTAATATATTTGAACTATAAAAAATAGGAATTATGTGCAGTAGAAAATGTGAACAGAAGGAGGGAAATTATGATCGGTGTTAGAAAAGCATAGAATGTGAAGAAATTATAGTACTTGGAGACACAGGTGAATGTCAGTGCAGACTGTAAAAGAAACAAACTCAAGCATACAGATGGACATTGAGTTGCTCTGTAAAGTTATAATGTGAAGACATGGCATGGGTGGAAGATGGAAAGCAAAGAATTACTGATGCCTTAAAGTAGTGAAAACATTTTTAAAGAGGAGAGCATATGCTGACTTATATATATATATATATATATATATTTAATTAAGGTATCAAATATGATTTTCTTGTGCTAGAACTGCATTAGTAAATTCTAACAGATGTAGTTACAGAAAGAAAAGGTGGCTGAGTTGTTCTGAAATGGTGTTACTGCTATCCTTTATTCAAATGAGTATATGATGAGATGGGGAAAGTGTGAACACTTCCAGAAAAAGATTTCAAAAGTTGTATAAATAATACTCCATTTCTGCTGTGGCATTCTCTCAAGAGTTTCCTATATTGCATGCAGAACTGCAAGAAGCAGAGGGCCAAGGTTTCATCAGGTGGATGAGAAAATAGTACAAGAGTGATTTATGCTTCTAGACCAGAAAGTTTCTTTTTAGAAAGATATACTTTACTTGAATCTCAAGGGAAGCAGGTATTGTGTAAAATCAAGAGGTTGTATTAAGGTTTTAAACCCTTTGAGGCTGAGTTATATCTGAGGTTTTAAATTCAAGAATGAGGGAAAGCAGATAGTTCTGAAAGAGGTGTTTCAAAATGATGAATTACCCTACGTAATTTTTTTATCTCTGAAGAAAAGTAGAGTTAGAAAATTTTTATCAAATCGGAAATTTTGAAGGACAGAACAAGCAATGCCACTGTTATTAGACACTGTAAGGAAGAAAAAGGATATGCTTCTATAAAAATAAATTGATTTTCTTTGTACAACTAGTAGAAACCCATGAAAAACAATTGGGAGAATATGTATATATAGTTTGCAGTTTTGTACAAAGTGAAAGAAACCTGACATGGTGAATCTGTAGGATAGACAGAACGACATCCTTCAAAAAGCTGGAATTTTGCCCAAATGAAGAAAATAGAAAACATTATAAAATCTGAGAAGTTACATATAAAAATATAATGAGGAAGACCATAAAAAGGCAATAGAAACAAAGGTATGAAGGTATAAATATCTGCTAAGAAACCTCCTCCAGATCATGAAGTCAGCTGTGGAGATTTGAGGGACATAACTAGGATTAACAGAACATTTAGCAAAAGCTTAGAACAGGAGAACTTGTGAAGCCTCTTAAGACAGATATTTTTTTCTTGAGACATCAAATGATTTGCCCCAGATTTAGGTAATAACAGAAAAGCTTATTAAATAAACAAGTAAAGTGGAGGACAATCAACAGAACAGTTCTAAAGGAGCCCAGGAATTAAACAGATTAATTACCAACTCTGAAATGTGATCTTGCCAGAAAGCAGAGTTTTGTGCTGTTCTATGTACTAAAAATGATTTGGAAAAAAATAAATTGGTGATACTAAGCTATTCATGGCATTAAAGGCAACTATGTAAAATTGCAAAACTGCAGAATGTGATAAAATAGCAGACAAAATCTATAATGAAATGCAAAGTGATGCACATGGTGGAGGGGGGCAAGCTTAAACTTGCATGATAAGCTCTGACTGAATATTGCTGTGTAGAAATGAGGTCTTCAGGCAAAAGTAAATAGTTTAATGAATATGTTAGCTTGATGCTCTAAGGGCAAGGAGGAAGCTGAAACATTGGGAAGTGTGTGGAAAACAGCAGAAAACGAAGTAGAGACTGCCATTATGCTGGTGTGTACTTGCCAGGACCACTTGCATGTTGAGCAGTGTGGAAGGTTCTGGTTAGACATTTTGAAGTGTAGCCATTAATGTACTATCCATTCAGTGCTAGGAGCATATGCACCTTTGAGAATTTGCAGTGTATTTCAGCTATTTTAAGTCAGTTAATCAGTTCTTCCATTAAAAAGAAAGCATCCTTACAACAGTCGTTATTCAACAGGTGGGAATCTGGGGCCTGCGATGCCTGATCTTGGCGCTATTCACTGGGCTGTGCACGGCATCGGGATGTGTGCAGTGTTCTCTTGCATGCCTTATATTCAAAGTTTGTGAAAGAAGGAAGCCTCCCCAAGCACAGTGCGATGGAGAAGGTTCAGAAGGGTGACAGGGATGATTCAGGATCAGAAATCAATACACCGACCAGGACAGTTTAGGCTATGAAAGAGATGCCTGAGGAAGAATGATGCCTGTCCCTCAGGGGTGTTCCTGGTACGCTGTGGGTGCAGTCCCCTCAGGAAGGTGATTCCACTCCGGTGCAGGTTTCTTATGGGACTCAGTCCCCTCAGAGGGGCACCCTTTGGGGGGAAGTACCTCCTTTCTCCAGGCACATCTCCCCAGCACCTCCAGACCCCCAGGGCTGGCGCCATGGCCGCCTCTGACTGGCTGAGCCATGGGGCATGCGGTGCTGCTGGCAGGGTACGAACCGGCGGGAGCCAGCTGCGACTGCTTCAGGGAAGTGCACCTCCCACAAAGGCACCACTGCCACCCAGGTCCTTAAACCTTGCTGTTTATACCCAAGAAGCTGCATAAAAAAGAAGCTACGTGAGTGGGACAAGACGGGGGAGTGTGTGGTGACAAGGACCTGCAATGGCCTCTGCTGTTCCGTCCTCAGGGTGGCTCCCAGCCTGGCTCAGCCCTGGCCCACTGGTGCACTCCCAGGTGGCTGTGCTAGCTTCAGAGCCAGGGCTGGCAGGCTGTTCTCGCCCCTGTGCATGGTGTGTGTGCTGCTGTGCTGGATTTGAGGCTAAATTTAATGTTTTGAGTGCAGGCTAAGAGTCCTCAGTGCCAGACAGTGCTCCCAGGTATGTCTTTCAGGACAGATGTAGACTGATGCAACCTGGTATCAAGCACATATTTCACTTCAGTATGAGAAGGGCTTCCCTGACAATGAAAGATGACGTCCTTTTAGTTAAAACTCTACTTAAGTAGAAGTTAGCATTACTGTATAAAAAGTGTTGCTATCTGATGCTACTCTTACTTCTCTGCCAGCACAGGCAGAGCGCCAGAGAAAATATACTTTGTCATTTACTCTTTCCAATATTTTCTATCTTCCTTTGATCTGGTTTTAGCATGAGAAGAAGCCTGATGAAAAGAAATGTCTTAACAGTTAAAAAAAAATAATAGACGTTATCTGATTGTAAAATAAGACCAGATTTTTTTCTCAGTGTGTTAAAGGTGAGCAAGAACTTCTTTGCTTGTGATCATGCTTGGTAGTATTTTATATTTACATTTAATAGGGCTGTACATACTTTGGGGAAGGTCTTACCTTGTTTTAGTCAGTCTTGATAAAGTCCCTAGGACTGAGTCAGTCCAAGTCCCTGGCTGTGAGTCCTCAGTGTTAACATGTAAAAGTGATGAATAAAATACTAGCAATTGTTCTGTAAGTTTATAAATGATGTTATTACTTATATAGTAATAAGGAAAATACTTTTAGAAGAAATATTGTCACCCAAAATTTCCTCTTCAGTGCCCCCTCCCCAGACTCAATGCCTGATTGAGTTGCCCAGCTTTCAGCTCGCTTTCTGCTCTAAAGCATTTTTCTGGACTAAGTGATGGGCAGTTCTGAATGGACGAAAGTTATCAGAAAAAAAAAAAAAAAAAAAGAAAACACTAAGTGACTTCAGTGTCCTCCTAGAGGTCATGCTGTAGTCTGCTGAAATCACATTCCCCTTGTCTTCAGGAAACAGAGAAAAAGTACTCAGTCCTTAAAATTATCAGACATAAATTCTTGCATTGTATCAATACAGTAATAAACCTTCTCAAAGAACTTCAGAAAATTGGAGGCTTCTCCTTCTTGCAAAGGCTGAAAATTTTTCTTAAAAAGTTGTTCTCATAACCTGCATTTTATGCATTTCAAGTGTTGGAGAAAGTGTATAGAAAAGTAATTTTCTGGTATTGTTTAATTTTGTTTGACAGCATCTTGGGATTTTGCATCTGTCCCTCAAAAAGTGTACAGTACTTAACAATCAAGGGCTGACAGTAAAAATATTTATGTTAGCTGATTGCTGGAGTTGTAATTAATACTTGCAGATGTGTTATTATTAAAGTAAATAATGGTAAGTACTACTTACCTTTGAAAAATTAAAGAAAAATGGCTGAAAATACATTTTTCTGCAAATTTGATGAGTTCATGTCTATCCGATTGAAATTAAATTTTGGCATTACCTTGATCTATGTCAAAATTCCCATTTTGTCCATTAGAGAGATTGTATACATATAATTCATGTGAACAGTAGAGTTATTTTAGGAACAGTAGGTTCAAAAAAAGCACTAAAAAACCCCCATTTATGAATTAATTCAGTCTATTTGCCATGTTTAAATGCTATTTTTATGTACTCTTCAGAGATGTTAGTATTTTATACAATATATTTGTCCAGTGAACTCCATGGTAGTTCTGAGACTCTAATTTTTACAGCAGCATTTTTAAACCCTGGAGAATATAAGGAAAGTACAAATGATTAGCTTTTCAGTGTAATAATACAAGAAAGGTTTTTCTCTCTCCCTTTTTTTTTTTTTTTTTTTTTTTTTACTGATGTAACATTACAATTTTTTGGTGCAGCATTCATGTTGCTTGCTCTGCATTTAGCCAAATGTAAAGAATGTGGAACATTCACACTCATGCTAATTATGCTTTTTTAAAAAGCAATGTAAATTTATATAAACAGAGATATTATATGCATTCTGTTTGATCTTATGGCTTTCCATAGAAGTTCCACTGTTTTTGAATGTATTAAAATACTTGAGATTTTTGCAGGGTCATTCAGTTTCTGGATATTTGTTTTCTGTAGAACAATGGAACTAATTTAGTTTAAACATTACCTTGCACCTTATTGTTTAAATTGATTTCTCTCTGTTTTGAAGAAACCCATGGTTATGCTTTGCCACATGGTTCAGGAAATAAATGGCCAGTAGCATGATAATAGGAATACATTTGGCCTTGAATATTCAAGTATTTATTTGCACAGGTCTCTCTTAATTACAGATTTCACATATCTCAGTCATAGCTTATCTGTACAAGCTAGTTTTCTCTTCTCAATCATAACTAGAGAAATACAGTGTCTTGCCTAACATAAGAGGGATGAATAAAAGTGACCATGTACTCTGGAAGAAGATGGATCTAAATGTATTCTTATTTTGGGACCTCTGTACTCCTCATGCTCTTGCCTCTCTTTCATATCTGTTCCAGTTGTCTAGGTCTTTCACAGCCTGTTGCTTTTGAAAATGTCATCAATGTGGCTTAACAGATTCATTGGAGTGTCTGCTCTTTTGTTTCAGCTTTTTTTTTTTCTTTTGTATGCTCTTGTGCTGGGGAAGAATGATGTCCCCAAACAACAGCTCCAATTGAAATTAAGCAAGCCGGCATTAAAATGTTCCGGAATCAGTCCTGGCCACTGAATGAGTCACACTGCAGAGACAAGCTCAGTCTTTTTGGATTTTTATTCTCATTTGTTGCAAAGGGAGCATGCTTTGCTTGTCTCTGAGACTGAAATCTCTAAACAACATACTTTTTCAGAGCAGTGCCAGGCTTCTTACAGCCGATCAGAGAGACAGGGAGATCATTCAAAAGATCTCTAATCCTGTATGTTGATGTGCTTTTTTCGCCCCGTCTTTATAATTGAAAGAATTTTGGTTACCTTATCAGCCCAGAACTGCTCAGAAATAAAAGACATATCAGAGATAAAAAGTATGAGTTCTTCATTTCATTCATGCATATGAATGTCGGGTGGCAACAGGGAGTAAGACATATCTTAAGTCCTTTTTACACCTTTTATAGAAAGATTTTAGGCAGTGATTGGCAACCTAAATAATTGTTTAAAGTTTTTATAGATTGTCAATGTTTCCAAATGATAATGTGTAACAGTTGCATTGCTGTCAATCAGAAACGAGAAAAAAACGTAATCCTAAAACTATATTTTTTTTTATAAAACACAGCTCTAATGCAGACACAGGTGCCTTAAGAGTCAGATTTAGTAAAATAGTAAGTATCATAATCTTGCTTGTTGCCAGCAGTCTACTCCCCAAAATCACTTAATTCTGAATTCATGCATTGAAACCCCTTTGCTCAGGTTTTCGATAGTACCTAAGGTAAACAAACTTAAACTATATACGTATGAGTGACCAAGCACAACATATAGGCATGTAGAGTGTTAACTCCTTATGGAAGACACTATCTTCGCTTTAATTTCTGTTTGTTAAATGCCTGGTAGAGAGTGGATAGGCAACTGTTGTACACAAGCATTAAACACTCCATGCTGTTCATAGTCAAGTCATAAATATTAATACAACGTAAGAATTTCCTGGCTAGTTCTTTCAGGAACTGTTGCCTGTGCAAATTTCAGTGAATGTTTTTGAAAAATAAAATTAAAGGAATGAAAGGCTATCTGGCAAGCAGAAAGGGTACAAGTCCGTCAAAATATACAGCAAGGATTATTTTGCACTGTTCTGTAGCTCTTTTTAAGGAAAATATGCTGCTTTCATGAAGAGACACACATATATACAAAGAAACGAACAATAATATTGTAAATGTTACAAGAGCTTCTCTTACTTTTAAAATCATGCGATTCACTCTGGAATCTGCTCAGGTAGTCTGACCAAATTTTTTATTGCTTTTCATTTCTCCTTTTTGAATATTGCTTTGATGTGTGATTTTTTTTTTAACTAAACTTATTAGAATTTCCTGAGGTGAATAAAGTTTTGCTTTGTGTGAATATGCTGGTTTAGTCAATAGACCTCCACTCCATGCAAATATCATGAAAGTGTAGTGAAAAATACAGCAAGAAACAGAACACAAATGGGAAGTTGTTTTTATTTTGTCATCTCTGAGAATCATAGAGTCATTTAGGTTGGAAAAGACCTTTAAGATCATTGAGTCTAACCATTAACCTAACACTGCCAAGTCCACCACTAAACCATGTCCCTAAGTGCCACACAATCTCCTCTTCAGAAAAATGTTTTGTAATTGAGCTACCAACTCAGTAGAAGCCTTTGCATCTTAATTGTCCTCTATTTTTTAAAAGCTAAACAATATCAGAAAAATCTTCAGTTTGAAGTCACTAACTTTTTTGTTCGTCTTTGTTGTGTTCAGTAGTTTCTATATGACTGTTAATTATTGAGGCTTAATGATTAAGGTGATAAAAGAAAAGTGTATATATATGGTTCTGCTTGAAGTCCTAATACCATCTCTTTGCACCATGCCTTTGGCTAATATGGTCATATCTGCCATGTTCAACAGGAATGAGGTTCACAGTGTTTTGAATGAAAACTTGGGAAGCTTTAAAGGTCTGAAAGTAGGGCATTTGACTGTATGACTCATGTCCCCGTTATAATAAACTGCACCAGTCTGGGTGCTGGAAGCACCTCTGGGCTAGCTCAGTGAAGTCTCTTCCTGTGATGACGTGTGATGATTCTAAGTATTACACCAACAGAAAAATAGTGATCAGGGAATGTTCTTCAGTCTCTTTCATCAAAGGTACATTAGACAGGAAGTAATCTCTTCAAACCTTTCCTAAAAATGAATAGCTTTTGTTTTTCTTTGGTATTCTATGATTTTTAAGAGCATTGCTATCCTGCCTCCTGGCTGTGGTGTGGACCTGTACACTACAGATGTTCATACAAACATGACTGAAAATGTTTAAGACAGAAAGTCTCTTTTAATATGTGAAAGAGATAATTGACACCCGTTTAATGTGCTACTACTGCTCTACTGAGTTAAAGCTGTAAGTTTGTACCTTGGTTTCATACATAGTCTCAGATATTTTACGTGACTGCTGTGAACTTTATCTAAATACATTAACCAGTTTAATTAGCTAAGTATATTTTTCTCTGGTGTGTACTTTGAGCATTGCTGGAATGGATTGAGCAATGATTTATTTACTTTTATGTTCATTTACTTCTGTAGCTATTTTAAATAGAAAAAGTAACGTGAAGTTACTCTTTCGTGGACACTGATTTCTATGTAGAAATGACAAGTAATATATCTGCCACTGAAAATTCTTTTTTCTGTCCACAAAACTTAGACAGATTAAGTTTTTTATATATACCTATATATATTCAAATATGTTAGATATAGTATTATATAGTATTTGAGTAGTATATGAATAATTGTAATAAGTTTTCTAGGAATGCAAATTCTCTTAAAGAAAGCCTTTAACAATATCCCAGAAACTGATTAAGATCTTGTGAGTTATTTTCAATGCAGTCTCTACTACTCACCTCCTATGTGCTCCCAAATCTACAGAAGTGATTCTTAGTTTTCTCACATAAAGTCTCCTACCACCCATGTGTAGAAACAAAAGAACTGCTTTTGCTTCTTTCAGTGGATTAGAGGGAACACTGGAAGAAGATCTTTCTTCTGCCATGTACTCTCCTTAGATATTCAGTCAGTCCCAACTTTTTTCCTGGCTAGTTCCCACAGCATGGACATGATGGATTTCTGTCCAAGACCTTCACAGCCAGTGTACCCTGGTTGACAAATGTCCACTGGTAGCCAGGATAGGTATTGCTGACAATGGAGGAAATTGAGCCATGGCTCCTGGAAGTGAAGATTGCTTCCCATCCTCATTCTCTTCTTCCATTGAGCATGCACTGATGGTAATGCCCCTGAGACTTGGAGAGGTAGGGGTTTCATGTATCTCTGTCAGTATCATTCCAGGTGGAAGGATGACACCAGTCCAAACTATCAATCTCGGAGTTAAACTCCAGTCCACTCAAATCAATTTCCTCTTCCACCAGTCTCTCATGGTCTCTGATGTTTTTGATGACCACTTCATCTTGCAAGTCCAGTGGACTTTTTCGTGTGGCCACAGATACGAATGTAATCTGCAATGGCTGACTCATATTGTCAATTATGGTGTGAGGGTATACATAAGCTAGACAGCACTACCTTCAAGAAATGCCAGGCTAGGCCCAACTATATACCCACAGGCACAGGCTCTGGGCAGTGGTGTTAAATCAGTGCCAGAATTTGTTTCATCTTTGAAAATAACTATTGAGTGGTTGGTGAAACCAATCAACAGGGAGGAGGTAACAGTAATTCCATCACACTGGAGCAGAGGCTAACATAGTGACCCTGAAAGGGCAGCCAGCAGGACTACAAGGAGGTGTAACCACTGCAGCTCTAACTGCAGATTAGATCCTTTACTTCAATATTGTAAAACTGCCAACAACAATATTTGTATATATGATATCTGAATACGAAAAAAATCAGCTGTTTCTTCAGCAATTGGCTTTGTGTCTTTGTTACTGGCTGCTACCTATAAAAATTAAACATGTAAATAATCAACATATATTTAATATTTATCTGGAGGAAGTGGCAGAGTTTTAGAAAACAAATCAAAAGATCAAGTAGTGTGCTGAAGAGTTACTCATGCATTGAGATGAGTGGGTTTCTTAGGAAGGAAAACTAGGCTTTTAGGTCTGCCACAGGCTCCCCTATGGGGGCAGGAAACTACACTTGTTGATGTGTATACTTGTGAATAAATTTGACTCAATATCATACTGTTCTTTAAGAGTTTATTTTCTGTTTTGGCAGAGGTGGGCTTCAGAGATTCTCAAAAACTTAGTCATTTTAAAACAGTATGTTACACTACCAAAACTGTGCTAGTGTGGGTGATGCCTAGCCTAGAAAAATATTTCTTATACCCGTATGAAATGCATCAGTGGTGTGCCTGCCTATGAGGGAAATAAGCTATACCTGTAATTTTGCTGGTATGATTGATCCTGTATTAGGAGATTTTAGTAGAACAGCTCTGTTGGTCAGAAATTGCACTTTACCTCATCTTTGGCTGACAGACCTAAGCAAAAAAATATGTGCAGAGATCTACCTGGCCCAAATGAGAATATAAATCTTTCAGCTGCCTGATCCTGGAGCATATGAATTTCCCTTTAACTCTGATTTTCCATAATTACTGCCATGCACTTACCCAGAGGCTGACAAATGCTGCTTTTCAAAGCTGCCATGCCATGCCATCATCAGTTGCTAGGGCTTTTGCTTAGTTATTATTATAATTCAAAGACCAATTTGTCAAACCTTGACAACTATATGAAACTACACAACTGCTGGTGTAAGCATCCTTAGGCACCTGGATTTGAAAATTACTCTAGCTGACCTTCTTCCCCTAAATTTAACATATGTATGCCAGTCTGAGTAGCATATAAATTAACAGATCCCCTCAGATTTAGAAATTCACTAAAACACCCAACAAGGCTTATTTCACTATTACAAACAACACTGCCAATATCTAGTTAAATAACTGTGGCAAAAACCGCTGCCTCAGAATTCTGTAACCTTCTGTGGTTGTTTGGGTTGGCATGCATTTGTTATTGACCAGAAAGCATGCACTGGTCAGAAATATGGTTGTGTTTCAGGGTAACAGTATGGCTTGAATGATTTAGTGATATATGAAACATCTGCTGTATTGGATCTTTGAGTCTTTGCAGCTTTCATGCACAGAAACAGTGGTTTATGCCTGGATGTTGTACAACTTGCAAAGACTTGATGCTAACAAGATAAATTAATTTCCTTTCAGTGTAATAGCTGGTATTTGGATGGCCAAGGGATAAAACCTCTCCTTTGAAACTTGCAGAACACTATTGATTTAGTCAGAGTCACCATGAACAAGAATGCCTCTAGTCTACATGAGAAGAGCGAAAGTGTGAGTATCAGGTTTTCTTTTTCTTGCTTCTATTTTTTCCATACTACTGATGCGTGTGTTAGCCTTTCAAATACCACTTTCTGAGTAGCGTAGCAGCTGTAATGAAAACTTCGTTAGTTGTATCCTATTCTTGTATCTGTAGCCTAAATAAATATGACTTGTACACAAAAAGATGATTACTGAAGACTAATAAGTTTCAGAGTGATTTTTTGTAATTGAGACATTAATTTTTCAGAATGTATTTTACACAGTTTTTAAAAATGAGTGTTTTCTTGAGCATTACTTGAAATGTAAGCTTACATATTGCCTATAATGTAGTCAGTCATAAATATATTCCTCTGCACTGATGTTGGTATCAGGGACTGCGCTCGTTTTGATAATGCATTGTTGAAATGTTGACTGTGTAATATTCCAGGAGACCAATGAGAAGATATGCTAATAATATACATATATTTGGATGAGGTTGAATTTTGTTTGTTTTCTGTCTTTGTGGTGTTTTTTTGTCCTGTGTATGTATGTCTCTCAATATCTAAGAGTACTCCTGAAACAGAGAGTTTTGGATGCTGCTGTAGCCTTTTCTGTCTCCCAGATGCTCATGGAACAACGTTAATGCATGTTATTATATATCAATGACACTGCTTTACAGGCACAGACAAGAACTGAATGTTCCTCTCTGAAATGCAACTCCTATGTTTAAGCTGTCGAATATGCCCCTTCTCCTAATAGGCAAGGAAACTTCATTTAAATTATTTGATAAGAAGTAATAGGAGAGAAAAGTTCCAATATTCAGCTACGAGGACACTGCATCTACAAGGACAGAGCATACAGTTATATTTCCTTGTTTTTGGAGAGGCTCCCAGCCTGTATGTAAACAGAGTTCACTTGAGAAATATTCCAAATCACTTTGGATCCAGATTTTTTGTCTCCCCATGAGTATCTTCCACATTGCCCTGTAATGGCATTGGGATCGCTCTTTGCTTTGTCGCCACTAATACCTTGGTGTATCTGTTTCCTTCTCTTCTTTGCTGCCTCAGTTTTCTAATCCATTGGGGTTGTTTGTTGGATCAGGAGGATGAGCTTAGTTGACTTTATGCAAAATCACTCAGGTTTCTCCCTGTTCTTTCAGATATGAGAAGGCAGTGCAGACATCTCTCATCAGGTCTGCTGTGGAGCTTTCTGAATCTGGCAGGCTGTATCTGCTTGAGCTCCTGGCTATTGGGACCAGTTGTTCTTATTGGCTTATTCTTAAGAATTTCTTTTTTTTAAAAAATATAATCCTCTTTATGTAGATAACTTTTTCTTTCATGTAATTTTACTGTATTTTGCTATCAGCATGTACAGTATGCTGGTATATATAGTATGCTATCAGCCATAGGGGGAAAGACAAGAATGCTGAATTCACCATGGTGCCATGGTTTGATATGTGGATCAAAGAAACAGCCTGATATGTCTCAACAAAGAGAAGACAAGTATTCAGTGTGTTTAAAAAAGCTCCACTGTTGCTTATGTCTGACCTGCTGAGGAATTATGTGAAGCATGATGCTGTCTATAAAAATTTTAAAAGACCACAAAGCATAAAATTTTCATGTTAGCTGAGCTAATGAGATTTAGTCAAATACAAGGGAGAGACTGGCATTGTTTCAGTTTAAGTTAACTGGAGAAATTTTTATCAATTTGTCTTAATTAATTCAAAAGATCTCAGTATTTCAGTACAAATGTCCTAGCCTAGTATATAGTTTGTGAAAATAAGTTTGAAAAGTTCAATAAACATGTTGAGCATCTCAGGCCCTGAATGAGAATTTTTTAATCTGCAAAATAAACATTATTTTTAGTGTTAAATCACACCACATCTTTCTGTGTGAACTTAATCATAACCACCTGCATCTTATATACCTGGTAGGGTATATAAAATATTTCCTACTGTTTGTCTGATGTTTTTAAGTTGCAAAAATATGTATTCCCTAAGAAATTATTTTAAGCCATGTGGTAGTGCTGTCTAAATAATTCCTTGACTACCGCTCATTGGGGGATAGTGGCACTATTTGAACAAAAGTGACTTTGGAGAGGTGTCTCAATACACTCATTGTTGAGTACAGCCAAAGATTTGGTATCACGTGACAATGACATTAAATCTTCCATCTTCCTACATGTCTTTCAATTTGAAAAGAGAAATGGAATATGGCTTTTATTTTTATTTCATGGGATCTTGTCACTTAGCTTTCAAAGAAGTTTCTATGTTTCTAGAAAGCATGGCAATCAAAGTCTTGGTTCAGTGGTTTCAGATGTCACTGAATATGATTTATCTAATATGGAAGATGAAACTGCAGGTACGTGTGAATATTTTGGTTTTTTCACCAAATGCAGAACTAACTGTGCATCAAGAACTAGCTGAAGCTTAGTTTGAGTGTGGGATAATAGAAACTGCATATAAAAACCCCATTATTAACATTTCCAGATTTTTCTGACAATACATCTGATACTGTTTAAAAAATTCATTTGCAAGTAATCTTGTCATTGAAAATATTGTTAGTATTTATTTTTATACTTCCTCCAGTAGATTTTTATTGCATTACTTGTACTTCATGTCCTCAGACAGCAAAATATGTATAATCCTGCTAGTCCTTTGCCCTCTCCCTGTCTGTTTTGCATTGTATTGCTGTTCACTCTTCGTTGGTAGGCTATGGAGTTGGATTTAACTGTATTTTGTAGTAAGGGTTTATGTAGTAGTTAACTCACTCTTGCTTACAGCATTCAGTGAAGATATCTGCATTTATGTCCTTTCAGTCTATGTGTACTATTTGTCTAGTCCCTTTTAGTAAGTTTCCTTAAGTAGCTTTTTGGTTTTTAAATGGTTTCCTCATAAATATATTCCTCCTTTCTTGAAATGTCTATTTTTCTGGTGTCTTGAACGGCTTAGAATATTCTAGATGTTTTATTGCTTTAATTTCCATGACTTGCCATCTGGTACTCCTCAAAACACACCTAAGTGGGTTTTTTTTCACTCCCTCTCTCCCTCTGACTTGGTTCTCTCTTCTCCCCTTACAAAGTTACTTCCAGTATAGGATAGAGGTTTTAGTTAATGCTGATCAGCTGTGAAAAGATACCTTTTTGAATATTTTTATAATAAAGCACTGAACATTATTCTTTGTGGTTTAGAAGGCCTTCATATTATTCTCATAACTGGATGAACAAGCCAATGTATTTCTACACACAGCTTTACAAATTTCAACATAATTTCTTTATCAAAAAGCATGATGAAATAAATTATTAATTGGTATTTTTGAAACAAAACTTTCAGCCTGTCTTCACTTAAATTAGCATAGCTTTACTGATGATTAACACACCATCAATAGTAAATAACTTTTCAAGAGAGTATTACAGTATCTAGTTTTCTATGGGATTATACTGGAGGCATATCTGGTCAGCTAAACTAAGATTCTACTTTCAGGTGATGAGAGTGCTAGTATATATAGAGAGAAGAATAAAGTGTGAATGTTACACTGTGTGGGTGTTCATCTTGGAACATTGTGTCAGAAGTGAGTCAACCCTTGTGAAATCAGAAAGTAGCTATATTGCAAGAAAACCACCCAACCAAGAGGCTATGTTTAGCAACTGGGCCAACTTAAACTATGGAATTTCAACAGCTGCAACAACAACAAAAAAAAAGGGTGAGGGGGTGTGTGCAGAAAAAAAAATAGAACTTCAACAGCATTTGGTAAGCCTTTTAATTTACAAATATCTGTAAAAGCCTACAAGTATGAGACTGATTTGAATTCATAAATGTATTACATACAAAAGGTATATTTTCAACAACAGTAACTTCTGGATAAACTACAGATCACTAGCAGGAGATACAACAGCTGTCTCATTCTATATTAAAAGCAAAGTTGTAGCTACTGATGCGATCAAATGATACTGGACCACGAAAGCAAATGCTCAGAGAAATTGCAGTAAAGCTGCTGAGAGCTTAGCTGCATGCAGAAGTTGCTGGGGGTGAGTGGGTGGAAGTCATGCGAATGCAAAGCAGACATGGAGCTCCCATACAGATGAAGCTCAAAGGGAGGCAGAGAGCTATTTGCAAACAGCTGACTCACTGAGATGTTTTCTTCCAAAGTACCTAAGGCTAGATTGTCATAACCTTTGCTTATGATGTGGGGGAGGGAAGAGGAAGTTAAAGACTTCCTTTATTCCTATGCTCATTTCTGCTTAGATTATGACTCACAGCGATGACAAGAGCCAGGGGCTTTTTGTCTGCCACTCCTCCTGTAAGCAAATGGTCAGGGAGAGGGAATGTCATCCTGTCTATCCTAGCCATATCCAGTACGCTCCTATGCTCACCACTTAGAATAGCTATTCAGCAATAGAGTAAGAAAGATACTTTACACCAGAGTGATGTAGTTCTCCACAGAAAGTGTGAAGGAATTGCAAATAAGTTTGGTTCCAGGCCCTTTTCTGTCACAGTGCAGTTTTGTCAGATAGCAATCCCTGCTTTAGGTCAATAGTTCTATGTAACCAATTTGTCAACAGAAATGGAGGAAGCTTGCAGTGTTCCAGAAGCATTTTTCATAATAAATTTGCATTACTTCCAAATAAATTGATTTTTCTCTCATTGCCAATGGTTAGGTACATTTGTTAGATGATAGAAGGATGCTTAGAAGGCGATTGCCTGGACTAATCATTCTTTATTAATGGGAAGCAATTACATTACATATTCTTTGCCTTCTTCCACCCCCCACCCCCCCCCATCTGTAATACATCCTTTGCAAAGGAAACAAGGGATAGAAAAGGCAAAGGTGGAACATTGCTAAAGGGCAAACTGAAGCCCATTTAGTGGTACTACTTTTCCCTTAATGTCAGTTACTGTGGTTGCCTGGCAGAATAGACATTTTAAGCAGCAAGTTCCCTTAAGCAGATGCACAGGAAATGCCTGTAGAGACAGTTAAGAATTGCTTAAAGCAACTTTAACCCTTTCTGCATGTTTTCTAACATTCCTTCTGCAGGGATTAGTAATTAGTCCATGGTCAGAGTTCAGTCTGAGAAGGAATAGCTGGATTTGATCTCTAATAAATTAGTTCCTTTTAAAGTCAATTGCTATTGATTACATTGCTTTGGATTATTTTACTGTATTCACGTGTACATTTGAAAATCCCTTTCTAATTGTGGGATTATCTTTTGTGGAGAGAGAAAAGGTTCTATAGCAGGAAGATACTAGTGTATTCCTAACAAAGCAGTTGCAAATGTGTTTCTTTACTCCCAGTTATTCTGCATTTCTTTCTGTCTTCCACCTGCTCCAGCCTTTCATGGATGTTCTAACTGTTTCCGCCCATCCTGTTCCAATCAGATCTCAAAATCTGTTCTCCATGCTTTTCTTCCTTCTGTCTCTGATATTTCTGACATTAATGCAGACACTTTTGTCATCATTCTCTTTTTTATTCATGACTCATCTTGTGGTTCAGCTCCTGCCTACTTTCTTAACGAAGTTCCAGCCTTTTTGAAGCAAGTCTTACCACCTTATCTCAGGTTTGGACAGTACTTACGAGTTTGCAACTTAACAACTGTACAATTTTGGAACACGTAAATAGTCCCACCTTTATGCTAAATGGACATAATAAGCCTAACCTGTAACTCAAATGTCATACACAATCATGCAGATTTTAAAAACAATCTTTGGGCCAATAACATTCATTTAGTTAAATTACATCAACAGAAAAATTCTCTTGGTAGTTTGCATGGGTCTGACAGAATTTTACAGCTCAGCTACATGAGTAAACTCTTGAAGCATAGATGAATCTTTACTTTTTGGAGCTTTTTATGTCACTGGCCTCCTCTGTCCTAGTTCTTTCTGTCTCTGAGGATAATTGTCTACATGTGAAGCTGTATCTACCTAGCAATACAGATTACTATTATACTTCTGAATCTTTCCACCAGTGCTGGAATTCAGGCCATCTCCAAAAGGCACAGTAGGCTGTGGTACAGTGGGCCTTTCAGGGAAGGGGCTGGGAGGTCTCAGCCATTTCTATCAGAATTACATCTACTTCTGTGTTTTACTGCTTACTAATTGTCCAAAAACAGTTCTTGTTCTCTGAAACCAGCTCCAGACCTCCTGTTTTTTCTGTTTGAGGGAAGCTGCTCTCATCTTTGTAGTAATTTACTACAGTGGTGAAAATAAATTTAAATAAATCTGAAGCTCCCACTTTATGACTGTAAGGTAATATACTTACCTGAAAGACTGTAAACTTAGATAAAATACAGATAAACAGGTCCTGAAAGCAAAGGAAGCAATAGATAGATAACTAAAATGACTGAGGGCATGGACTAGATGAATTACAAAGAAAGACAATAAAGATCAGGATTTCACATATCACACTTCACACCGAAGAAGGCTGGTGGTCATGGGAGGAGTACAGGAAAAGCATGAAGGTGATGGATAATGTAATTAAAGCATAGTACTATTAGAGATGCAGACAACATGGTATCTCCCTAATTTTCTTTCCTACTTACTTTTTACTGTATATTTCTAATCCATGACTGAGTTTCTCCATGCTGTTGTCTCTTCTTTAAATAGGAAGGTGGTCTTTCAAGCTCTTCAGTTTGCGATCACTGTATTTTTTGATGCCCTCTTTCAGACCAAATTTTGAAATTGTGCCTAGAAGGAGGCTGACTGATGCTGATAGAGTGAGGGGCATTTAAGGGGAATGAGCATGTGACTGATGCACACTATAGATGGAGGGAAATGCAACATTGTGTAATTTCTTTCCTAAAGTAAATTACTTTCCTACTTACCTTTCACTTTTCGTTTTAAATTGCAGGTTGTAATGGTCGATATCTCTGTGTCTGTCAGAGTGCATGCAATGGCTAGAACAACTGGTTCTCCAGCATGATGATGTTCTTGGCATAGTTGCAATATAAATATTAAGTAGTTTTAATAGAAATATACAGATGTCAAGCATTTTTAAGTACAATAGATATGCTAAGAGTGCTAAAGAGAGGTAAGAAGCAGTTACATGGAGGATGTTTGTAGAAGAACAAATATTGTAGTCAGTGGCAGAATAATTTGCTAGATATTTTTATGGAAAATGGGAATGGTTTCATGCAAGTTGTTATGGAAAACCACAAATAATTCCCTGCCAAGGATTATTGTTCTTTGGCCATTAGCAGCAGCAGGAGACATGAAGAATTTGAAATAGAATGCAAGTAACTGTTGAGTGCTTTTAAAGTTTGAATAGGCTGACAAAAGTAAGTTTCAGAATTAACTGCCTCTGAGCTTTTAGACTGTGCTCTTGTTATTGCAGTTTTAAAATTTTTATTGTGTTCCTTTAGCAGTGGCTTCAGAAACAGCTGTGACTGTATGTGCCAAATGAGCTTTTTTTTTCCTTGTGACACATGCAATATATTGCATCTTCTACCTGTGCATACATACATACATACATGTCTACACACATAAATATACAGCCTAGAAATCCAGAAAGCATATGCTATGAATGTAGATCAGGAAGCTCCTAATGAAAAAAAAAAAAAAAAAAAAAAAAAAAAAAGGATCAGCTTTCTTAAATGAATTCATAGTTCCATTCAGAAAATTTTCACATACAGTTCTGAAAACAGCTAACTGCAAACTTGCTTTCTTACAAAATATTAGGCTTCTCTCACCTAGTTCACTGCATTCAGAAGAACTTGACCTTACCTAGTGTCTCAGATGGAACACTGCAAACTTTTCTCCTGCCAGCCTATGAACAAGGAAGCTGCATGATCTGTAGCCCTTGGGTGAATGCTTCTGGTGACGTGAGCTTGGGAGACCTAGTAATATCTATGAAAGTGCTGGTTAAATCTTCAGTTTCTTGCATATTTCCTTCAATACTGCAGGATCTCGGAAAATCTGGTTTGCCCATTTCTTTTCTCTCTTTTAATCCCTTTCAACTTTGATAGGATTTGGAACAAAAAAGGAAGAAAATGTCTAAATTCTGGGGAAATTCTGCTTTTTATTAGATTCCTTTAATGATTATATTTTGCTAACCAGTTTCTGGAAACTTTTTATCTCAACTGTATTGAATTAATACTAACTTACTCAGTAAACATTCTACCTGTGTATTTTAAAATACTTGACAATATCATTCTCTCATGTTATGATACTATGGTTTTCGGTCTCAGTGAAAAAATGTCTTTGTCAGGATTCAAAGAACATGTCTTTTCATAGATCTTCAATACAATTTGAGAACATAATTAACAGAAAGAGATGAGCAGCATTATTTTTAGCCAAGCCTGTGCAACAAAAGACCCCATAAAGTGCTGGTCTCTTCCTTCAGAACTAAGGCTGCGTTTATGTAAACTTTTTGATTTTCAAAGTGGTTCTAGGAGACAAACCTGTTTCCAAGATTTTTGATGAAACTTTTGGGTTGGTTGTAGCTGATACTTCAGCTATAGATCTTCAATAACATTCCCAAAAGACCAAATGAGACTTTCTTCTGTTATTTGTATTTTTCACATTTAAATAGGCAGAATGAATGGAAATTTTCCCGTTCCTCCCTTTGTCTTTTCATAAAAACAATTAAAGTTGTACCAGCCCAGCAGACTTTCAGTATTATTCAATATCATTATTTTGATGCTTCCAAAAGACAGTTTATGACTTACTTGCTTCTGTCTTGTCTGTATTGGGCTGGAAGAATAAAGGAGGCTTAAACTTGTTCTAGGGTTAGCACTGCTGTCTCAGACCCTGCATAGACAGCTATTTGTTTTTCAGATCTATCTGCTTTGCTTGTTGCTCTGTGTTCTACTTCTTCCCCCCCACCCCCTTTTAAAAAATAAAAACATTCAGGGTACTCTACCAACAGGCTTAATTACTAAGGACTTCACCTTTTCTTTTTCAGAATAGAAAATAATGGAAATCTTTAAATTTGATGAAATTTCACTATGATACATGGCCTTCCTGAATACCAGGCTTTCTTTGATGTAACTTTCAAGCTTTGCTGTTGCTCCACCTTCCTAGCTGTTGGCTTGCACCAATGTTTTTCAGACTTGCTTATACTTTCATGGTCCTACCTGCTGGTTTAGAACATTATTTGTGTCTGTCATAGGGTGTTAGACCAGTCATCTTCCTTTCCTATGTAATATCCAGAAAGGTAATGAAAGCAGTCATGCAATGTCCAAAATAATTAATCTGTTATAATGTGTAAGCTGAGCCAATTTCTGTTCTGTGTCTTAAGTAGATCATATGTATAATCCTAATTGGGACATTTTGCTGTACAATGTACTACTACTATTACTAAAATTAAAAATATTCAGACTTACTAGATCATATATATCAGCCTAATTGGGACATTTTGTTGTACAATGTACTACTACTACTACTACTAAAATAGTAATACAAAAAATTAAGGTTCACCTGAAAAGCCAATGCGGCAATATCAAAGTTAACACTTAGGTAATTTGCATGCTCTTAAATAAATACAAACCACAACTGATTGCAACATGATTTTTAAAAAACGAGCTAACATACTCAGTGTTTTGGCTAAGGCATTGAGACAGAACATCAATTTTTGTTTGGGGTTGGGGATCTTTTTTCAGTGTATATGCTGCATTTCTTATCAATTTCAATTTCTGTGTTTTGAGAACTGTTGAAAATACTTTTGAAAAACTGTTGAAAAAGTTTGAAACTTAGACAAAGGCTTGTCTACATTCTTTTCACTGCCTGTGCTGTATGCATAATGTCACTTAATAGCCAGCTTCCATCTCTTTCTGTGGCAGAGCATTGCATATCATTGATTTACCAGCAGGGGTCTATATCTACATTAAATGACACATGCTGAGACCTAGACATTGCTTAGTAGCAGTAGTCTGTAAATGGTAACACAAAAGGAAATGAACTAGGGTGGAAGTGGAAGACTTCATACATGGATAATGAGCAAAAATTTTAATCGAATGGCTATATATCTACAAGCATCTACCTCTGGCCTCTACTTCGGTTGCTTTGCTTCAGAAAATAAAATGCTAGAAGTTTTCTTTGTACCTTCAAAAACTTCCTTCTGGAAACAATTTTCAGCCATTGGTCTTTTCATAAGAAACCAGTTCAATGTCACAATCCAGACAGTAAAGGCTCAAGTCTCAAGGGCTTTGCTATCCAGTTTTCAAAATAAAGCAATCACCTCAGTTCAAATACTCTTACTTACTGATCCTCTCTTGATAGAGCAAATTAGACTTTCTGTGTTCATGTCTTGAAATGGCAGCTCCTCTGTCCCAGGAAGGAATTGGTTTAGGAAAGAAAAAAGAGAAATTACATTTGTAAATGAGATGAGATAAAGCAATGAAGAGCTGAGTGAGGGGGTGTGGAGTTGACCATCACAAAACCAGCATGATGTGGCTGTACTTGGACCATTCTCCAAGTTTCTTTGCAGGATGTCCTGTCATCTCACTCTACATGTTGTCTAGCAATTTACTCTGCATACAGTATGAGTTTTAAACACCAAATATCCCCCAAAACTGGCATTCTATGCTGTACCACTTACCTTCCACACTTTGAGTGTTTACCTATTTTTCTTCAAACCATGTTCTCCTTGGATCAAAAGATAATACTTCTAATATTTTAGATTTTGTGTTGCAAGGCTGAAAATTCCTTTTATATCAAATGAGTACCAACATTGTGATGAGGATTAGCAGGGTCCCTACTAATGAGAGGCACTACTGTTTGTCATGAACTATTGAGCTGTAAACTATTCAGCTGTAAAACTACTCTCTGATGTAAAATTTTATTAATCCTGGATTTTTTTCTCTCTTACATCATCAAATGGTACTGTGTCTTACCTACCTTTAAACAAAACTAAACTGGTGTAAAGGAGACACAACAACGATACCTGTTAATTATCCATTTAATTACTCCTATAGTTCTTTTCCATCTTGTGACTTTTGGGATCACTTCAGACTGAAAACTCTCAGGTCATAAAATTGTATAATAAAACTGTCTTTAATTATTACCAGGTAATAGAAGCATATGAAAATAATTGGAACACTTTAATAATGTTTGAACTTGGTTATAACAGCTTCATAAAGGCTTCTATTCAAAGTGCTTCTTCGTATTTTCCAAACTGTCCTCCAGTTTCACTGGTTGTGCTATACCTTGTGTAGTGACGCAGTCCCAGCCAACCATTTATATTTCCTTAATCGGCACCAGATCAGAAGTTTGATCAGAACTGTTGCTATTTTACAAGCATCTGCTATTTTCTTGATTGCTTCTTAACATTTCTTCTGCGCTTTGGTGCAAAGATTTAATTAAAGTAGTTAAAATAACAGACAACAGATGTGATCTACTCAGCTACAAGTCAGCACTTTGAGATTCCTCTGTGGATGAACAGAAATTAAAACAATTATGTTTCTGTAATTTATTTCAAATACTTTGTGTACCAAATTTAGTTAATAACTGTTGTCTTGTACCCTTTCAATAACTAATAACATGGGAAATCTCAAGAGTTACCTACAGACTTTACAAAAGATATTTTGGAGATGTGAATTTCTGCTTTTTTCCAATTTCCTACTGACAATGGTCTCTACTGTTTCCTTCTTTCCTGTTATGTTACATTAAATAATCCACAATGCTATGCTCTTGGATGAGCAGCAGAGGTAGAGACTGGAATCTCTAAAGCTTACATATTGTCATGGCAAGCTCATCAATCTCAAGTGTGCTGCACAGTGAATGAAGTATGACTTGCATAATTCCCTGGGAAAGCAAACTGCCATGTTTTGATTGTTTCAACTACAAGAAACTAACTGTGTCTGAATGTGTCTTAAATCTTCACTTGTAATCTTCAACTATAGGATTTTATATTTGTAGAAAAGTGTGTGCATATGGAAAAGGGAAAATGAAACAGATTTTTTTCCCTAGAATATCTAATTAGAATTAAATACATGTTAATTAATTAGCTTGTGCTGATTGTCATGTCATTTGCTGAGTTACTGCTTAATGGATTTTATTATTCAGCAGAATTGTTGAGATAAAATGGGGTACAAATTAAGGAATAAATTTATTCGATATTTCTTCCCTAATCCTGTCTTCCCCTCCCTCCTCTCAGTGTTCACAAGTACTATGTTTCTGTTCATTTTCCCTCTATTTAACCATATGCTCTTAATCTGTTTCTTAGTGGGTAACAATTCCTTCTACTGTTCCAGTTTCTATTTGTGGCTCTAGTTCAACTTCAACCTCTCCTCTGGTTGCGTTTCACCATGAGCAATCTCTCTAAATGGTAAACACAAAGTAATAGAAAAAAACAAAACACAAGACACAAACCTCCACAGTATTATTATAAGGTTGAATCAATGAATAGAGATGTAATAGAGAAACCACAGTAAAAGTAGTGACTCTGGGAGAAAGAACATTATTTTGGCTCCAATAGTATTGAAAACTAGCTAAGATGCATAAATTCAAAGAATAAATATGATGCAATTCATCCATCACAGCATCACTAGGGAAAACAAAACAAAACAAAACAAAACAAAACAAGACAAAACAAAACAAAACAAAACAAAACAAAACAAAACAGTAGTGGAGTAAAGTAACTATTTTGTGGTTGAGAATACCAAAATACAGCTTTCACAGAGCTGAATGATATTCTTTCCCCTGGAAAAAAACACTCCCTCAGGAAAAGCATCTATTGGCCTTACAGTATGCCTTGAAGGTCCAGCAAAACAAAGCTTTCAGGCTTTGGTAGACCACAAGTTCAAATACATTTAAACTGATTTATTGCTTTTGTCAAGTGTCTGTAAGGTACCTTAGCTGGCATTTTACAGAAAAGAAAGGTAATGGAAGAAGGTACACTTTATGTGGCCTTGGAAACCCCTATGCAGCTTTGCACAGGTGTCTTTGCTGGGACTGATGACCAAAACCTTCATTTTAAAAGGTCAAAAATACCATTTTCTTAATTGTTGCTGCCTGGTTGTGGTAAATAGAAGATGTGCAGTTGAACGCCCGAAGTTCAGGATGGATATAAACTTGATACCAAAAGGATGGTCTCCCTTTGACACTTAGCTTTGGTTGTTTAGAGTTTTTAATCGTTATACTCTACATAAAATGAATTGCTGCGTGCTAGCTTTCAGTCAAGTGCAGTCTGAGCCAGATAAGTCTAAACGGTGGGACAACGTGCAGTTACTAAAGGAAAGATGTAGAACAGATGACCATTTCTAAACCAATGGTAATGCAGTCCACGCAGTCTTATCTTTTCCCCTACCTTATGAGTCAATAAGAAGGGGAGAATCTTGGTGCAAGTTAATTTATAAATTGTTGTGTGATGTCTTCTGAGCTTTTTGAGAGCAGATACATGAGCAAAACTGTCTCTTCAGCCAAGGACTGCAGACTTGTTAATGACACGCTGTCAATATTTTGAAGACAGTTGATGGAGCAAACACAGTTGCATTGCAAGGAGAATGAGCATCATAATATTTGAATCTTGTTCCATCTAAAAAAATTGAAGGAGACAGGAAAGCTACAGATGCTGCTGGGATTATTTCAATGTATCCTCTCTTTCCAAAGAGTCAGGGGAAGGGAGCAGAAAGAATGCTGATATAGAAACCCTTGAAGCATCCTGGAATGATCAATTTGCTAACACTCTTAATTTCAATACATTGGCAGTAACCCAAGGCTGTGCATCAAGGATACTGGCAACTCCTTCAAACATTAGCATTCCTTTCTACCTTTTTCTGTCCATAACTCACACACACCACACAATCCCCTCCACTCACTTTGGGGCTTGAAAATAAACAGTCATGTTACAAAAGTGTTTTCAGGGTGGAAATTACCAAGGGAAAGAAGTGTACAGTTTACCTTAGCTGGGGTGGAGGGGAAAAGTTGAGTATTAAAACTTCTGTTTTAATGAAAAGTTTGGGTGTTACAGGTCAGAGGAATAGCTAATAAAAACACAGATCACAGCAAAACAATGATTTTGTGTTCTTCCCTATACAGCAATCTATCTCAAATGTCCAATATTATTAAAAAATAAAAACTACTTCTGATGTAAGAATTCTTTTCTGGGTTCTATTGAAAAAAAAAGTACATTCATGAAATCACCAAGACAACATAGAAATAACATTGTAAGCATCCTTTCATTAGGGGTATGAGAAACTTCGAAATTATGGACTGGACGGTAATAGTAGTAGTTGTGTTTGAAGATGCTTGCTGTTTAGTTGGAGGTCAGAGGTTACAAGACTGTCACATGGGATGACTGTGTAGGAAAGACTTTAATTTGTTGGCTGGGTTAGTAAATAGGAGCTGGGAAGGACAATAACTCAGACCACAAACTATTTCTAACCATTTCTCTCACTCATGAAGTACTAAAAAGTGTGTTTTTCAAAGTATCAGAACAGAATCTAGGAAGCTGTGTCTTCAGCAAAGCCAGTAAAGGTAAGATACATGGCTTAATATAGCATCCAATAAGCAGAAGAGTAGGGAAAAATGTTTTTAAAATTGAGACTTCTTATTGGAACATAAATATAAAATAAACTGCCAGAAAATTGATTATATGAAAACAAAAATCTAAATAATAAAAAATGCCTTTATAAGTCTACAACATCTGGAGTTAAGGTTGTTTGTTGACATTCCTCTACTGGAGTAAAAAAGTAGAAATTTTCCTCTTGCTGTATAATGTTTTTAGCGATCTTTGCCTCAACATTTTTAACTGTACATAAATGGGTACATGAGATTTTCTAGTTTAATTTCTGGAAGCTTCTATACTATTGCTAAAGAATTCTTAAAATTTGCAAAAGGACAATATTTTCTGTTATCGGACTGAGTTTATATAGCGCCAGTTTCACAGCTGGCAAAAATTTTGTTAATATAAGGAACGGAAAGAGATAAGCAATTTATCTTGAGCTCTGAAATAAGGCACTACAAATTTGTGTCCAGATCTTGCACACTTCTATCTCTCAAACCTATCTAAATGGCTAACAATCCACCTCCTCCTCCTCTCTCCACATAACATTGAGTTTTAAGTATGTTTTAATATAACAGGTATCTAGAAAAAATAATTTTGTAATGTTATTAAATGACATGAATTCCATGAATGTAGAATGGATCATATTTGTAAGCATTTTTATTTATTGGCTATGAGAAATGGCATTTCACTAGTTAACTGCCTGATTCTCAGGTGAATGCACCATAATTAGATGTTCCTACCCACATGTTGAATTGTAGCCACTTGTTAGTCTATACGCTGTCTATGTAGTGCCAGAAATCTGCTCCTCTGTGCTCATTCAGTGCTCCTGGCAACTCAGAGCTCAAGCACTAAATTTGTATTTTATAAGCTGCAGAAAATTTTATAAGCAGACTCAAGTAGTATGGATTCTAATGAAATTTGACATCAGGCATGTCTGTACATATGCCTACAATCACAATCTTTTTTTTTGCTGTTGCAATTTCATGATACCAGCCATGGAAACTTGTATTTTTTTTAGTATAATAGATCTGTGTTCAAAGATCTGTATATGACCAAGAAAACTTGTGGCATAATGAAGAATGGAAATCAGTGAGGGGAATGTCTTAACACATTTGAAGTGATTCCTGAATTTAGATGTAAAGGCTTATTTTTTGGCATCATAGTACCATTTGCATACAGATTATTTTACGGGAAAAGAAATTAAATGAATCAATTTGATTTTTTTGAAAGGAAATGCCTTATGGAAGCTTTTTTGAAGATGCTTAGAATAAACTTTGTTTGCTGCTTTGAAATAAAAGGATAATATATTTAAACACATACAAAATGGGCAGTTATGATCCAATAATCCAGGTCTCTATTTTCTTTTTTTAAACAGAAGAATAATCTAAGAAGGTAGTGGCAATAGTATGACCCCAGTTCTGGCCTCTTCAGAGCGAGTTTTCCATTTTTTAATTTTTTAATATCTGCAGAAGGGAATCTATTCTGGAAGTTATTTGGAAATCTGCTTTTGGAGCAGGTCTTGTATCTTGCACTTTTGCTGGTCTTAGGATAAATTGCTGATACACCAATGTAAAACTCAGCATATGCTGCAACTCTCCCTGTTTGGCCAGCTTTTATTAAAGGTGACAGGTAATGCAGTCTGAAAATAATTGAGGCCTTATGTTGACACAGGGGGGCACTTCAGCTGTCATGCAAATGAAAGCTGTTGACATTTAACTGTGGTTTTCTTTCTTTGTTTCATTATTTCATTAAAGTGAGCTTTGGAAGTGGAGGAAAAAGATCCCATTTTTGCTGTGACATGGTGAAAAACACATTTCAGCTTTCCTTCTTTTTCTTTTCATTAAGACTCAGATGTATTAAATAACTAGAAAATAACCTAGAAACAGTACTTTCAGAAAAGAAGACATTAAATTGAAAAGTGGTAAGTATCTGTGTTTACAAAAGTCTTAAAAATGATAGAAAAGACCTCTTATCTGTGTATTTGAATTGAGTGGTAGAATTACAGTTGTCTATGAGAAACTGCGGCAATGGTTAAATTTTTGTGAGACCTATGTTAGGCTGAATAGATGGGACTACCTATGTCTACCCTTCCATGGCTGGGAAGAAAAACATAAAATTGTTGGTTGTTGAAGAAATGGACAGTCTGTAGCTGTTGAACATCATGTGGTTTGCAAAAGCTTACTAAAGAAGCAAGTTTAATTTCTAGTTTGATTCTGACAATTTATTCACTCATGTTAAATCACCCATCAAACAGCATGGATTCAAGCCTACTATACTACATGCACTGCATGCCCTGCAGTTGATTATACAATTTTGCTATAATAATTTATTATCCAAATACTATGTGAGACAGCTTAATTTAATGTAAATATGCTTTAGCTAACTCAAGTCTTACTCTTTTGCCTCATAAATATGAATCTATACGTCTAAAGAAGTCTTCCCTAGGAAATCTGGCTCACATTTAGGATTTAGAAGTCCACTGACATATCTCATTGGAGAAGTGGCTATACTCCAGTTAAAACTATGTATTACTCTTTAACTCAGTATAAGGCTTAGATTGGCCGGTGGTATGCAGTTAAATGTTCTACAGCTGTCAGGTAGCTGAGGCCTTTTTGCCCACCTGAAATCTGAGAAACACTTGGTTTAAAACCGACCGGTTGAAATTAGGGGAGTAATATAATCTGTTCTCTTGGACTGCCCTCTCCAAAACTCAGTCAAGAGTTTACAAGGGATTAGAAACACCAGTGAGTGACAAAAATGGAAAATACATATGTATAATGTATTTACTATACATATTGCTGTTGGTAAATTTACACTTTAACTTGCAAGAAAACTTCAGTTCAGACACAATCTATTCATATCAAATAAGAAATTGGCTGTTGTAGAGATGTGCAATTGTCAAAATATACAGGTAACATAAAACTTCCTTCAAAGCAGTATCTAAATAGAGTTAATGCGCAATGCATATATTACTGATTTGAGGTGAACTGAATTCCTAAGGAGCTGTAATCACAAATTCTTGGGTTTGAGATAAACAGAAATTTTCAAGTTAACCTTGTATTAAAACATACTGAAATAGTGAAGTACATAGTAGTAACGTGCAAAGAGTGCTATGTCATGCTGGCATCCATATAAAAAACAGTGAAAAGACGTACATTTTTTTTAAGTAAGTAACCTAAACTTTGTTTATAGGTCATAAAATCTCTCAATCAGGAAGATGTACTCTTATTAATACTTTTATTGCAAGAAGTTTAAGGTTTCAGCTGAATCAGAAAATTTCAAATTATAAACACTCTGTAGTAGAAAAAAACACATAAAACTGTATTTTAAGTACTGAATTAAAACACTTTTACAATCAAATTTATACAGAATAAATTAAGAAAAGTTGAAGTGTATAAAAAGCAGAATCATACCCTGGCTTTCCTGTCATATTCTGCTTCCTTGGCATGTCTACTACATAGATATGTCCAACATGTATTTTTTGTTATAAAAAGAAAAAAGATAGTTTTGCTTGTTGTGCCTTAAAGTTTTCCGCTTAGAAATTATTGCTGTTTTTAAAAAGGTGACTACTGGTTTTCTGTTAATTAGGGTGGGGGCAGTATGGTGTCTGACAGTTCACTGGACATGTTTTAAAGGAGAAAAGAATAAATATGTTGTTAAAAAGAAGATAATACTAAAATGCACCACTGCCTTGCAATAGAATGCTCTAAGCTGCTCTCTTTCTTCCCTAATTAATTTTCTAGGTAAGAAAATGCAATAGATTTAATCTAGACAGACTTTACTGAAACATTTTATTTGATGTCCCATATGTGTTGATTAGTTAGTGTGGAGACGGTAGTGATTGGTTTAAGAATTGCAAGATGGACAGAGAATTATCTAAAGGGCAGGAAGCAGGTTCCATTGGAGAGATATCTTTAAGGTTGGTGGGAAGCTATATAAAGATTTCCTTTGTGGTTTGATGACTTGGTTGATTTCAAACCATGAGGCATAATCAATAAATGGAAGCCTGTGATGGCATCTCCTGTGAAGATGTTAGTGGCCTAGTGGACTAGCTGAAATAGGAAGAAATTTAATAATTTGAAAAAAAAAGTCATACACATAGGGGACTTAATAACAAGTATTTCTGCTAGAAGTTGGAGGTTTATCAACTTCAAAGTACAGAAACAAAGACAGATCTCAGTGTGTTAGTAGATCACAGATTGACTTAGAGGTAACAATGTAAAGTTGCTGTGAAAAAGAGACATGGGATTCAAGAATGCATAAGGCAAACTTTTTCACTAGTGAAATATATATTGTTGTCTTGTATGATGGAAAAACATCCAGCTGGATTATAGTATACATTTTGGGTTACTCAAGTTTAAGGAAGGTTTATCCATACTGGGAGAAGCATAATGTGAACCAGTAATAAGATGTCGTGCTGCTGTATCCTCTTAAAGAGATTAAAAGTGACAGCAATGGAGAAATGAAGTCTGGGAACCAGGAAGGATTAAGATCTTCCTTAAACTGAAGGAAGTATCAGTACAAAAATAAAAAGAATGGAGTGACCAGGGAGAAATTTAGATTGAATATAAGATGATTGTCAGGGAAGTGAGATTTCAGAGCAGACTTCCAACTAGGTGAGTTGGAACAATTGATTTTGATCATGTTTTGAGAGGAATTACATGACTGTGTTGGTTAATTTGTTTAATTTAAAGTTAAAAAGCTTAATTTGATCATGGAGCAAGATTAACAGGATCTTTAACAGTAGGATAAAATGGAGGAGCCTTTTCTAGTTAGTGGTTCTGTTACTGGATTCACAGTAGGCCATCCAGACATACAGGCTATGTCATTCATAGGCAGCTTAATACAGTTCCATTTGACAACCTGACAGTTTAGCTGCTATTTCTGTTGAAGTAATTTCTCTAAATGATGGAATTTTCTTTATGGCTCCCATGAACAGATAAAGAAGTAATGAAAGCAGAACTTTTAGTTGTCAAAGCAGAGTTGCTTGGGATAGAGTTGCTTTTGGCATGCAACGGGAGTCATTGGCAATCACGCCAGAAGTACTCTGTTCAGATGCCCAGGTTGGGAGCTTGTCTTTCTCACTGACCGGGAAATCTCCAGAGCTATTTGGAATATCTAAGGTAGGAGTATACCCTTTTCTCTGCTGCATAGGTAAGGAATCTAGGTTCCTGACTTAAGTTACATTCTGTATTTAGATTATTAATATCCATGACTTTCTCCTTACTTCTGTGTCAGAAAACTGTGTTCCTCTTTCCTGTCTGCTTACTCACATAGATTCTTTCCACCTTGGGCTTTATTTTCAAGTGGTTGTAAAGCTACTGAGAGGGGGAAGAAGGGGTAAATACATGATGTTAAGGTAGTATTGAATTACTTTTTGACCTACTTGAACACATAATTTTCTAGCAAAGTCTGCACATTCAGCTTTTAAATCCTGTGGAGAAAACTATATTGGCCAAATATGTTTGCTTTTCTGTACAACTCTTCTGGTACTACCAACCATTTGGAGAGATACTATCTTGAAACTATAAGAACAATGTGAGATTGTGTCTTCATTCTGCAATAAACTTAAACTCAGACTACAGTTTATGAGGGGAGTGAACACATATGTGTACATGCTTTGTTTTTTAGGATATTCAGTTCTTCTGGTAATGAAATTTAGTGATTCACCTGTGGGAATCTGGACCTGACCTCTAATATATTATTTACTTCTTCTGCTGTGATTTGTGTTTATGGCAAACCCTTTCAGTTGTGTTTGGCCTGAAATGATGCAATGACTGATGCAATGGAAGATTTTGTAGATATCTTAGACTGCATTGTCTATTATTCAAAGGTAGTCTGGTGAGCATTTTTGGTAAAATTAGAACATATGGCTCTTCCCTATTTCAAAAGAGACATTTCTGACATAACTTTCAATCAAGTGAAAACAGGGCAATGTAATAAAAACCTTCTCTTCAGGGAAAGGTATTTATTTTCTAGTGTGTTTTTACCTCTGGCAGATATATTGTGCTTCTGTCTATTGAATTATTCAACTTTTTTCGCCACTCAGGATAAAAATGAAAGCAAAAGCCACCTCCCCCCAGCCAAACCAAACCAAACCAAAAGAAGCCCCACATTATGCAGATGCTTTATAGCTTTTGGCTGTGGTCTGAGTAATTTTTTTCCTTTTCTTCTTTTTCATTTTTCAACCTCACTTTTCCACAGAAGTTCAGTATATTCCAATCTTCGAACTAAATCTTGGGCCAGCAACTTTTAGAAATGCTTTTAGTTGATAAAGTGAAAACTTTACAGGAAGGGTAATCACATCCTAATTTGAAATTAATTCAGGTAGCTTTTTATTCTCATAAAATTAAAAAATTCAGTGGTCAGCTCAGTAAATATCAGTACTGTGGGAATTATGTATCATTCATGTACTCTACAAAATATGATGTTTTTTCCCTAGCAACAGATGTTCCTCCAGACTGTCTTTCCTTGTGTCTGTACTGTTTTCTTGCTTCATTTTTGACATTTGATTATGTCTTCACAATTTATTATCTAAAATAAAACAACAATATTAATGGCATCCACCATAAAAGCAGACATGCTGGCTATTAAACAGTTATGGTACATTCGCATTTTGGCTCTCAAGTTTTTATATTAAAATATTTTAATTTGCAGCTTTTAACTTCAAGGACTGTTTCTTGTTAGCAAGCCACACAGACAACAACATTTCTCTGAGCTGGAGAATTATGATCTTCAATTTTGGGGCTTTGTTCTGTTTTTGTTTGTTTGTTTGTTTGTTTGTTTGTTTGTTTGTTTGTGGGATTTAACTTTGTTCCCTCTCCCTTCCCAACTGAAATGGCTTAAATACATGAGTTGAGACTCTGTAGTCAGCTGATGCAAAGTATAAGACAGGACTTATGGAACAAATTTTAATGATCATCAAAATATACTTTGGAGAAATTTAATACAAATGGGTGATGTACTGCTGCAGATTGTCAGGAAATACATTGGTGGAAGTGCTTTGGGGAGATTTTAGGAGCACTTTGAATGTAGCAAGTAAGAATCCATAGTGTTCAAAAGTACTAAATTAAGCTTTCATAACAGCATGAGGGCTAGCACTCATGAAGGAGTTTCTTGCCCATAAGAACCGTTATTTGTAATGCCTCGTGAGCCTTGATGGTATTTTGGACAAAACCTCACTTGCTTGCATAGCTGATGCTTTGGGTCTTTTTCCAGCATGGGTGGGTTTATCACAGGTAGATTGTAGAATAATAATGTTTAAGACTGTGAAGAACTTTGATAGACATTGTGTGAACAAGCTCTGGGTAGAGAGATGGGCTATCATTATTGTCACATTAAGAAGGGGGGTTTCCTCAAACCATTTTCATTTGATCAGCCTGTCAGTTTCCCAAGATGAGACCCTTGTGCCAGACCGGTCTGTCCGTTACCTGTGTTTTGATGGCCCACTGTACTGGAGGGTGATTCAACTACCTATTCAGGGACCTCTGCTGATCAAGGCACTGAGTCAAATCCCTTACAACTACTCAAATCTCTGGAGACTTTGAACTTCAGCTGAAGATTTTTATTATACAAAATAATAGTTTGTGACAAAGTAAGGTTCAAGGATTGCCGGTGATAATACACTGGCTGCAAAACAAGCTTAAAACAACACACTTAGTAACAGCTAACATGAGTTAATCATAAAATAAAGTTCTTACCCAATAGGCATCCCTATGGGGGACAAGACAGGTTCAGCCCATTGACTGATCCCAGAAGTTACAATGGAGTCTTCTCCAACTTCTCCCGTCATTGTCTGCTTTTTATACTCCACAGTATGTTGCATACTCATTTATCATACACAGGACTGGCTACAAGTTTCTTGCTTCTAATGTACTTCTAATGCAAATCAGTACATAACCTCACACAACACTACTGAAGTTTTTCACTAACTATGCATGCTCCCCAAATGGGGTTTTACCCTGTTTTGGGAGAGCTATTTCAGTTGGAGGTCGTGATCTCCCACTACCACAATTGCATCTGTCCTACTTTAAACTAATTTTCTGTTGATGTGTGTGGGCTGCAACACCTCATCAGTTTGTCTCCTTTTGTGGCCAGAAATTCCTTGTTTGAAGGCTCCTTTCTTAGATAAAGGTATTTTCACCATCTGTTCTTTGTCACCCATCCTTCCCAAGGCTGACTGTCTTCATTAGAAGTCCCCTCATTCCTAGACAGTGAGTCAGCTTGATCTAACTTCATGCACATATGTGTTTAACATGTAGTTAAACACTAAATCAGAATGGTAATTTGGGAGTTTAGATGACAGTTCTGTGCACACCCCCTCCCTCCCCTGCACCCCCCCCCCTCCCCCTCCCCCAACCTTTGGACTTATTTCAGTCCAGGACCAGTCCATTTTCTTTGCTTTTAGGTGGAGCTTGACTGACTCCAGTCACACACACTTCTGTTACGGGCTGGTGTCGCCTGCCCAGTGAGGTGTGGAAGTGCCCCAGAGGTGGGTGACTTTGGGATGGAGGTGTGCGTTGGTGTTGCAATGAGAGTGTTTCATCCCAGAAAATTAATTTCACCACAACGGTTGGCTCAGCAGTGGACATCTTCTCATGTATTCTTGGTGTGACAACCGCTATGCACGTATCAGCTGTGTGGAGCCATCGAATTCCTGTTCCCGCAGGGAGCACAGCAGAGCCTGGCCGCGGGGTCTCCGCTCCGCTCCAGCCTCCGTTACTCCCACCAGCAGGTGCTCAGACGGCAGGGTGTGTGGTTAGGGAGCCCTGGCCAGGGAGATTCCGTCCGTGCCAGCCATCCTGAAAGCCATAGCTGTATTTTACACTAAAAAGATTTCTGTAGTACTATGATTCTATTAGGTTCCAGTTTTCCTTAATAACCCTCCATCCCACCTCACCCCCCACCCCCCACAGTTACATAGAATTAATCAGGAGAAAAACTTTTCTGAAAAATTGGAATCCTTGGTTCCCATCAATAGTGGGTATGTGTTACCAAAAACACATTGGTAAGCATTAAGGTAAGAACAGCTGTGTCAGGTGAGAACAAAGGTTCATTGGCCAAATATCATGTGTCCTAAGCATTCATTACGAAGCTTCAGTGGATTACTTTTCTGTGAATGGATATGCCAAGCCTCTCTTTGAACCCACATACAATTTCATAATCTGCAAGAGTCTCAGCAACAGTTCCACAGTTCAGCCAGCTGTGTGGAGACTCTTGTTCCTTTGTCTGTTTTGAACCTTACTCCTGCCATCTTCATATGATGACTCCTCTCTGTAATTTTTATATTTATTTAGAGACTAAATATATTGAAAAAGATGAGCCAGTTCAGTGGCTTTCAGTGGAAAGAGTGGAGGTTTTGACTGGGTATGAAGAACTTTTTCTTTGAAGATCAACTTTGCAGTCGCAAGTTGTACAGAGAGGCTGCTCTGTCTCCAGCTTTGAAGGATGACCCAACAAGACCGAACTGGACAAAGCTCTGAGCATATTAGTCTGAATTCAATATTGACCCTTCTTTGAGCAGGAGGCTGGAATAAACACAACCAGAGGTTCCTCCCAAGCTCAAATGATTCTTGGATGAGTCTTATGTATTTCTTCATGCTGCTTCTGAATATGGTTATTATTGTTATTTTATTTAACAACTGTTTGCAAAGAAGCTTTTCCATAAATTTAATCACCCTTGTTACTGACCTCTGAACATCTCTGAAGTCTGTAAGTTCTTTTTGAAATGGGGATAGACCAGAATTACATGCAGTGTTTCAAGATGTACCCGAACACTTATTTGTACAATAGTATCATGATGTACTTTGCTTTGCTTCCTATTCCTTTCTCGATAATGTCAAATGTGCTTTTTTGTTTAACCATTACTGAGCAGTGAGGTTGTTTCCATGGAGTCTCCTGAATGCTACTGATAAGTTCAGAGCTCTTGTTTTATATGTGAAGTTAGATTTTTTTTTTTTTTGGCATGTGCATTACTTTACATTTTTCTGTATTAAATTTCAGCTGCTGTTTTGTTGCCTGATCACTCAGTCCTGTCTTTATCTTTTACTCTTCTCACAGTTAGCCATTACTTTGACTACTGTGACCTAGTATCATTATCCAACTTTGTCATATCATTGCTCAGTCTTTTTTTTTTTTTTTTAATAGATTGTTTAGGGCTTCATTAAATAGCTAGGACCACAGTGCACGTTCCTATGGACCTCCAGTGACAATCTTCGGAGGCAGAGCCTGACCATTTGCTCCTGTCTTCTGTTATTGTCTTTTAACTAATTACTTATTTATGCAAAGACCTTTTCTTATTGCAGTATCTTCCTAGTTTTCTCAAAAGCCTTGACAGAAAACCTCCAAGTCCAAGCAGGTTATTAGCTAAATCAAAACTGTGTTACCTCCTTCAAATAATTTAATAAGATTTGTGTGGCATGATTTCCCTTTGGAAAACCTTAAGTAGCTGTTTTCAAGAGAAAATTTCTAGGATATCCATTTTTTATTTTAATTTCACTTTATATTGTATGTAGACTTATTTAACATGATTTTTTACTTTTGCATGACAAATGTTACATTTTTGATTGATTTACATCTACTTGTATTTCTTGCCATCTGACAAACAAGTAAGGAGTAAAAGTAGATTAATATTTCCAAATTAAGTCCCCAGTTTACAAAGAATTCAGTGATGCAGAAGGGCTCTTTGTGCTCAGAACATACAGATGTATGAGATTGTGGGACTGTGGTGTAAGAAGTCAAATAATTTTTTTGCTCAGCATTAGTAGTACTTTAAGAACAAAACATACAAATTAGTACGATAATAGTGACTGGGAGGAACATCCTTTTTATTTCATTCCTGCTTATTTTTAAAATGAAAATTTCAATTCAGATTTAAAACTTTTTTCAGACATTTTCCCCTGGCAATTTCAATAGATAGCTCTGTGTATTCTGGAGAGAAGATACTTCAATGAGTTTCTTCAAGGTCCTTGTATTGGGCCTCACTCTGATCTCAGCTGTAACCCTTTCCTTAATGTAACTCCTGGCTGCTGATTTATAGATGCTTTGTTTTTATTATTATTACAGTTGATCATGACTGGATTAGAAACTTTTCACCAAGACTGATTGTATGAAGCATAGAATTTGAATACAGTCACATAAAAATAGGAGTTTATGAAAGTAATAAGAACAACATAGTCTGGATTAGAGATGTTTATTTAACTGTCCTTTAAAAATGGATTTGTGATTTTTATTTTCTTATTATAAGTGTAGCTCTAGACTTTACCTATATAGAGCATAATGTAAAGCTAGATTCCAGTCACCTGGCAGGATCCTGCTGGTAGGAATAAACACCTTTGTTTACTATTAAGTCCTAACTCCTAAAATAATACTATTATACAGAATATGAGAATGGAATGCATCTGCAGAGAACTGTGGTTCTAAATTAAGTTGAGAATTGTTAACACAATATGCATTGTCCACAGTCTGCTAAAGACATAGAACTTTTTCTTCTGAATAAAGAGTGTTTATCCAGTGGTAAGAATACTAAGTAAAAAAATCAGGTTATAGACTATTTAAAAGATGTGTGTTTACTGAAAATTGGTTCCTTCCTCATGAAGCAGAACTGTCTTGAGCATTATAAAATGAAAAAGCAAATTAAACTCCTTGCTGAAATATTTGCAGCAGGCCAAAGTCTGTGCCTGGAATCTGCTATACTGTAAAACCCCATAGCGTGGAATACTATAGCGAATATCCCCCGATTTTTTTCATTATTCCAGTAAATCAGTGTAGCTATGAATAAGATAATTAATTCACAAGATGAAATCATAAGTATGCATAGTCATAACTTTGTGGATGGGAAATCCTCTTGTGCATATGTCACATGCAGAGAAGCCATGGCCCCTTCCCAATATTGACAGGAAATCCTTTAAGTGATCCGAAATAAATCTTATACCTATGTCATTTATACTGCAGTGCATGACTATAAATAAAAGGTTTTGTTGAAACAATTCCTGAAGTGTTCATGGACACTGAATTTGTATACTGGATTTTCCCTCATGTAGATAAATAACTACAGCAAGGTTTTAAAAGGACTGGCCAGTCTAATCTCTCATGTATACTGTTCTTCCTGGCAAATAGGTACAGGGATTGAGAAATTCTAACTGCTAGGAATTTTCTTTTCTTATCTTTAGCCTTCTGCTTTCACAACATCAGGTGAGTTCAGTTCACTACTGTTTTACAGAAACAATTGGTTTAGGATTAGTATGTGGTTAAAATTCTGATTAAGTTGAAAGGAGATGGAATTGTTCCCTTGGCTTCAATGGGAGGACATTAAATTATGTGTATTATTCAGTGCTGTTACATAGTACATATTGGAGTTCTGGATCTTACATTTGTTACCCAACATACAGATGTGGGAAATAATCAGCTTACTGGACTTATTCATTGCAAACTGGTAAATGATTTATCAGGTCTTACAGTTCAGTTCTGGAGATATGGTTTACCCCTGGTGTGGTAAACATCACCAGAATTTAGCTAAAAATGCATTACTGTCAGCATGAAGCCTTGTTCTGACTGAAGGAGGAGGAATCTTCCCCTTCCTTCATAAGAGGTGTGATGTCCTGGGGCTGGAGAATGAAGAGTGAGTGCCGGGCAAGACCCAGGAAAGACCAATCGTGCAAAGTTGGTCCACCCACCCACCCGCATTAGAACCAGTGCAACCACAAGAGTGTGTAGAGTGTTAGTAATTGGAGACCCCTTGCTGAGAGGCACAGAAATGCCCATTTAACACCCAGACAGTATCTCTAAAGAAGTGTGCTGCTTGCCAGGAGCTCACATCTGTGATGTCACGGAGAGGCTGCTGAGCATAGTGAGGTCTGCAGATCATCACCTGTTTCTACTATTCCAAGTACAATAGAATCATGCTGCAATGAGGTGGATCAGAACTATCAAAAGAGACTTTATGTCCCCTGGAACAATGTTAAAGGGACCGGGAGCACAGGTGTTCTCCTCTGTCCTTCCAGTTGGAGAAGGGGGGTTGAGAAGAAGGAGATGAACTGAACTGGCTCTTCCTCCACCTTTATAGGTGGTGCACAGCCACAAACAGGGTAGCGCGGCTGTGGCTGAGCTGATAGTCGTTGAGTCACTGCACCATGTTGCTTGCAATACTATTGTGGCTGCAGCAGCTGTGTCAGGGCTGTATTCAGTTTTAGTGAAGTGTCTGAAAATAGGACAAATGTGGTAAATTAAAATATTGCAGTCCAATACATAGTTTACCATCTGATTCTTCAGGCATTGTACTCAATTTCAACACAAAATGCAACTCTTGAGTCCTGGTTTCCTATTTGTTGCACATCGTAATGGCCCCTGAGAAGGATCTGCGGTAAAAATTACCAATTTTTCACCTTAAACATTAGAGTAGAATGGCATAGCATATATGTGATATATGTGATATACTGTGAACCATTCCTGATGTGTAAGAACGTTTGATTGTGAATAGTAAGTAGTTTATTCTGCTCCTTTATCAAATCCTTTCCTAAACTCAATGAAACAGATTCTGTACTCCTCAGTTTTACACCTTTAGAATTCTCTTTGTTTTGAGGTCAGAATCTGGCCCTTATCCTTCATAGCTACTAACTTCAACTGTGCCGGTAATCAAAGGTCTGCACAATGACATTTATTTACTGATATTACACACACAGAGATTAAGTTGGTAGATTAGCCAGCTTCTGTAATTCCAACCGCTAGTGATTTACCTCAGTGCCATTATTGATACTATTTTGGATTGTTAGACCAGAGTTCTTTAAAAACAACAAAAATACCCATATTCAGTATGCAAAGGTTTTATAATACTAACCACTATTTAATTATTTTGCACTTAATAGGCACCGGTTATGTAGCACAACAACTGTAAACAGATGAACACTGTCTTACAGAGTTTATGAAGTAATTTTAGCATATGTTGTGGTTTAACCCTGGCCAGCGACCAAGCCCCACGCAGATGCTCGCTCACTCCCTCCACAGTGGGATGGGGAAGAGGATCAGATGAGTAAAAGTGAGAAAACTCATGGGTTGAGATAAAAACAGTTTAATAGGTGAAGCAAAAGCTGCACACACAAGCAAAGCAAAGCAAGGAATTCACTCACCGCTCCCCACGGGCAGGCAGGGGTTCGGCCACATCCAGGGAAGCCGGGCTGCGACACACGTAATGGTTACTTGGGAAGACAAACACCATAAGGCCAAATGTCTCCTCCGTCCTTCTTCTTCCCCCACCTTATGTACTCAGCATGACGTCATATGGTATGGAATGTCCCTTTGGCCAGTTCATGTCACCTGTCCTGGCTGTGTCCCCTCCCAGTTTCCTGTGCCCCTCCAGCCCTCTGACTGGCAGTGCCTGAGAAACTGAAAGGTCCTTGACCTAGCAACAACCACAATCACCAGTGCATTGTTATCAACATTGTTCTCACACCAAATCCAAAACACAGCACTGCACCTACTGAGAAGAAAATTACCTCTGTCCCAGCTGAAACCGGGACATAAAACACAGTGAATGAGAGTAAGAAATAAGAAGTGGAAAGGATACAGACAGAAACAAGTACAAGAACTGTAGTTCTTATGATTAGGCTCCAAAGCTTGAGGATCCCTTTCCCACAAGTAACATTTTTACCGTGACATTGTTGGGGTGATATATCAGAGAATGTAAAGTTAAAGAAAAGTGTTAAGAAAACTTCACAACTACATATTACAATGAAAGTTCTGCAGTTTACGGTCTGTGGTTTAAAATGCAGTTTTGTTGAATGTGTGAAGTTTTATTTCTAAGAATACTAGTTTTAATTGGACTTGCGTAAAATCTTAGAAAGTGAGCTGTATACAGCTCTTGAGATTTTTTTTCAAAGAAACCTCTTTAATTATCTATTTGCTGGCTGGCTTTTCCTTCAGAGTTTATATTTGATATCTAGCTATTAGCTAACTCCTTTTCATATTTCTGTCACATCTATCACTATTTATCTAGATAAGGCAATAGGAACTTCCTTCTTTAGGTACAGGTGGAAAGAAATTCATAGTGCTAAATTCACAGCACAACTGATCCCTTGCACTTTAAAGTTACTGTCCAGGGTAACATAGTACCTTGAGTTTAGGTTTAAGGTAATTTAATAGGTCAGGGTTACTAAATTTTGGGTTCATGTATGTATTACTGAGATCAGAGTACTTCAGTGTTTGGAGCTGCTGGTACATCTTTTACTAATCTGCTGTTACACTTAATCGAGAAAGACAATGTGTCTTGTTACAACATTAGAATAAATATGTTAAGAATAGGAAATTAAGTTCAACTTTTATTTGAATTTCTGAAATATGCTGCATCCAACTTTAATCCTACCAGCACAAGAGGCATGAGGACAAACTGGAGAGAGTCCAGCAGAGGAAGGTCCACCGGTGTGGTCAGGGGCTGCAGCAAATGACATTCAAAGGAGAGGCTGAGCCAGGTGGGCTCGTTTGGACTGGAGAAAAGAAGGCTCAGGCATGAGAGGAACTAATTTCAGTCTTACGCAACCTAGAAGGTGTTGCAGAGAAGAGAAACAGATTCTTCTCAGAGGTACACAGTGAAAGCTCAAGAGGCAGCAATTACAAATTGCAGAGGGATAACTTGTTGGGCAAAAGAGAAATTCTTCTCATGTGGGTGGCGCAGCACTGGCAAGAGCTGTGCATGGAGGCTGGGGGATCTCCAAAAACAGTGTGCCAGAATTCCACCTGAACAACTAGACCAAACTTCGAAGTCAGCCCTGCTGGGAAAAGGATGTTATAATAGATAGCTTGCAGAGGTGCTTTCCAACTTTAATATTATTTTAAATTCTTTTTCTAGAGACGTATGTTTTCATTTGCTCATTTTTCTGTACTGCTGTGACCTGTTAAAGGGTATCTGGCTATAATGTAAGAGCACCACTTGAAACTGTTCTTGCCAAGTGCTGAGTTCTTGACATTATTGCCAAACTCCTTATATCTTTAAATATTTTTATTTGTTAATTGTTTGCATGCATGATTACTTATAGGATGGTAGACACAACTTTTTAAATCTTTCATGGAATTCATACTTCTTTGGGTGTTATACCACCACAAGTGTTAAGTAACTATTCAGTTGTTCAGTACAACAGTGCTTCTGGAGCTGTGGGTGGGAGGCTAAGACGTGTGTGTCTGTGTCACCTCTTAGTTCCCTTCAGCTGATCAGAAGTCACAATGCAGAATTTTATTCTGGAGGATGTATTTGAGTATTTTCCTCATCTCATAAGGCTTGTGATCATTTGCTCCTCCCCCTGTCCCCCATCATAAGTAGTAGCTAGGTCTTGCTAGCTACCGCTTAGGAGATCAGTCAACAGATGAAGTGCCACTAGACACAAAGAAAAGAGAACAAGCAGTGCAGGGTTAATACAGCATGGTATTTTCCCATGGTATCTCAACTGTTGATTCAGATCACACTGCCTCCGTGCTGAGCAGAGGGACGTTACAGCTAGGTCTTAGTACATGCAACAGTACCCAGAAAACAGGGCTCGATGGGGCTCAGATATGAATGTTTTTAAGGAAAGCATGATACAGTTTCAGGAAAGTTGTCACTATGCTGTCTAAAACAAAGCCAAAGAAAAACAGTCCCATGTTAGAAGAGAGTGACTCATTCAATATCTATTTAAAAGCCCTTCAACCTGTTAGCAGTGCATTAGAGGGTTAGGTACAGGTATATGCATTGCCCCCAGTACAGCAGGACGGGTTCTCCTGATGCAGCCAAATTCTGCCTGGAGGTGCCACCTATGGCATAGCCCATTCCTCAACTGTTGCATCACTACTTTGACCTACCTTGAAAAATGACAGTTCTTGTCCTAGGAGCTTTTGATAGAAATGATAGAAATGCAGGAAAAAATTACAGCATATAATGAACTGTGAGGTTTGTGGTGGGTAAGATTTCTTCTTGTCTTATTTATATATACTGAACTCTCAAGGACAAGATAAGAAATGATTGTCAATATATGCCATTACTAAGAATACAATAAATTTGCGATGTTATAGAATGAAACAAACTATGTAAGAAACTTTCTTTAAATAAAGTAGCATTTCAACAGATGCTAGTTTTCAAACTACTTCTAAGCAGCATTTTGAAGAGATGTCAGGATTATTTTCACCTATTAAATGTTAGCCCAAAATGGCAAGGCTTGTGCTAGAAAGCTGTTTTCATACTTGGTGAAGCTTGAAGGACTTAAGCTTTTTCTACTGCTGGAAGACAGTTCAAAGTATCTATTAGTACCTGGGACAGAGTGAGGAGATGAGGGGGAAAAAATTCCTCTTTCTTCCTTATCACCAATAAAAGGTAATCTCTAATGTTTTCACAAATCAGTTCAGCAATTTATTTCTTTTACTAATACCTTCTGTGTGACTGGAGATTGATAAAATAGGTGTAATAACACCTGATATTCTTGGAGGACTATCTGGTAAAGAGACTTTTGGCTCAAACTCATTAGCATGTGTCCAGTCAAGGCAGAGTTGCAGTGTAAAAGCTGCTGCCTTCTGAAAAACATAACTTTCTAAACTGACTTGAACTGATTGCTTTAGATTAGTGTCTAGTGCACAATTTCTGTGTAACAGAGCTCAAAACTCAAAATGCCAGAAAGAGAATGTTGCTTGTGCTTTTCAAACAAAGAAACTAGCAGATAATCAATTGCTTGGAGATCTGGTTGCCATCCTGGAAGCAGAGTGTAGGTCCTATTTGAAATGTATTATGCCATCTAGAACAATTTGCCTTCCTTGCACATAATGACCTCAAATCTGTGTAAATAGTAGCAGGTTTTATACAAGTTCATCCAGCAATGGAGATATACTACTTCTTTTCCGAAAGCACAAGTAATAATGGGAAACCTGGGTGTTTTGATTTTTGTTTTGTTTTCTTTGTTTCCTTGCAAATTGAAAGCATCTATATTTGTGGAAAGTATAATAAAAAAACCCAACACTCTGTGTGGAAGCACAGAGTTCCCACATGTTGAATAGAATCATAGTGTTCTTGAATGGCAGCACAGGCATCATTAAAAAGTCAAAATATAAATGAATGTTAATCTATACCCTGCAATAATGGAATTTTTCTTCTAGTGGTTAATAGATTTTAGATGTAATTTTTGTGGTTATTGCAGTTATGTTTGTCATAGGTGTGTGTCTGTATGCAGCTTTTTAATATGATTTAGAACACCAAGTTAGAGGAGCGCACACAATATGCAACACAGTAGACATCAGAAAATGTGTACTGAATATTGCAAGTATGTCTATTGTGTCTTTCCCTGGATTAAATATCACAGAAGTGTATAAATGAAAAATTACTACATTTGTTATTACTAGAGGAACAGAAGTAGGATACTGCTGTTAACATTATGTAGGCAAAACTCAGATAACCTATATGGTACTTATAGAGGAATCCTGCTGCTGTCCAGAGGCTGCTAAGTCACTATGGTTCCTGTCTGCTTTTAAGAATGATGAGTACATTATCAAAGCAAAAGCATTTGTTTTCATGAAATGGTGTTAATAGCCATGGATGAGGAGATTGCCCTTCTGTACGACTGCTAAATCTGTTTCTTGCATGTGTACAATATCATTGAAACAGGAGATTTATATAGCTGTCTTTATTTTCATAATTTCTTCTGGTTTAGCCTGAAATGAGATGGTATGGTCTTTTTATTTCCTGGCACTTATCTTTCAACACAGTTCCCATATGATGTCTTTTGAAGGGAGTCTTTTGTGGCAGACTTATGGTGACTTATGTCCTGCTAAGGACTTGTGTCCTGACACAGTCCAACATGGAGCTTTCTGTAGAGGATAATCAAATGAAATCAAAGCTGGCACCACAGTCTGAGCATCACAGTTTACCTAAGAGAACTCTGTTCTGAAGAGCAGGGGAAGCAAAGTATGTACACTGTGCCTGCAAAGTTGGCTTTGGCCTGGATCATCAGCTGTCCTATAATAATACTGTTTAGTGGGATAGAATGGAAGATGAGTGGACAATTTATTATGAAACATTTTGAAAGGCTAAGCTGAAAGAGGAAAAGCAAAATCAGAAGAAACAAGAGACTTGGACCTGAGGAGGACTTGGATCACCAAGAGATAATTATTGGCAGTTGCACCTCCAAGGGACAGCCTTTCAACAAACAGAAGGAAATGTGTAGCTGGGAAACCCAGACAAAGAGGAATGGTAACCAAAACCCCAATGGAACATTCCTAATGCAACAGAACATCATGCAAGACAAATGGAGATTTCTCCAGTCCAGCAGAGAAAAATAAACTACCCGAAGTGTTCAAATATTTTGCTTTTTTATTGGTCCTTTTGCCTGCTTATGCAGCATCCATAGACAGTAAATACATCCCTGGTTACTTCACTGGCACTGAGAATCAAATAAGTTAGGATTTCAGTGGGCTGCTAATCCTTCTATTGCTCCTTTTACATGAGAATTCAAGAGGAAAAAGCATGAAAAAAATGTGTAAAATCTTAAAAAGTTTTTAATTCTTTTCACTTTCCATTTTAATATCCTATTACAAACCCACACATTTAAAAAACATGGAATGTATAATTTTTACACTAGTTCTGTTATGTTCTTCAGTTAGGGAACAATCAGAGCATGAACAAGTGCTCTGCAAACCTATTTTAAATATTTTGCTTGATAATTTTTTGTTACTGAGCAGGCCTGTACGAGACTGCATTTTTATGACTCACCTTTAGAAAGTTTTTTAGTAATTACTCTGTTACCTTCATTACAAGTGCTAAAGAATTTTTCTACACAAGCAGACTTAGATTAGAATTTGGTATTCTTGCAGATGTACACACTGTCACTATTTGAAAGGATGATTAGTTAATACATTTTTCTTCAGGATCCACTTAGAGGAAATTCTACAAAGTAAAAGTACTCCTACTTATAGTACCACTAAGAAAACACTGATTTCACAAAATATGCATTAATATATCAGAATTTGAAATAATTTCAAAATGTCATGTTTAAAAAAAAAAACCAAAACAAAACATTTGATCTGAGTCATGAGCCCTATATGGAGTACAGCTTGAAGCAAAGGATTTGTGGTAAATAAAAACCTGACATAGGAAAGAAGTCATCAAAACATACTACAATTTTTAACTATTGCTGTTAAGCATTACTATGAAACACTTCTGTACATGCAAATAGAAGTTGTTATAAAATATGATTCTGTTATTGTCACAGACATGAGTTTGCAAGGTTTCAATCAATGTCTTTGAGATTGTCCCTTGGCTAGAATAATATTCTAATCATAATACAAGGTTATGTAGGATCACACCACAGAAGATCTGATATTTACTGACAAAAAGAAGGAAATTTTATGTAATCTAATTAATAGTTATGAACACTTCAGAACACTGACTGCTAACAAATATCTGCATTAATTATTCTTTTTAATCCAATTGTGAAGAGGGCAATATGAACTGAGTTGCAAGTAATTACAGTAAGAAGTGCTGACAGGTCCAGTAATTGAAGCATCTATTCATGAATAAAATTAAATTGACAAAACTTCGATATCCTGTTGTCATGCCTCTGATTTTCCAAGAATATGGGACCTAAGGCAATGTCAGAAAAATATAAATGAGTAAAGGAAAGTTGCAATTAAGATAGTTAAGATGTCATGGAATAGAGACATTTTAAACTGGTAATATTTTAATGTGAAATATGTGGACACAATCCTACCTCTTCTCTGTTAAGCTGAAACTGTCACGGATGATTATCAAACAGATTTCAGTGAAGCCCTTCTGAGTAACTGCTGGTTCAAAGAGACACAGTGATAGACACAGACCGTTGTTAGCTGCTACAGTGTGCTATTAACATCATTTTTCACCAATCTGGCCATGAATCAGATAGAAGTGGCTGACAGCTGTGATAATGACTTTACCAGAAACCTAGATAAAAGCTCTACTATTGTTCAATTTAATGACCCCAAGTCTTTAAATATTCACTGAGATGAAAGAAATGTTATTTCTACCAATATTCTACCAATTCATTATTTAGTCATAAAAGTTCTTTTCTAGACTAATAATGTATAAATCTCTTCTAGTGCTAATGACTTATTAAAGAAAAACTTCACTGAAACATTTTATTCTAAAGCAGGTCCAAAACAGGACGTCTCAAGCATAGCATTTCAATGATGTTGGAGCTGATCAAGTGGGTTCAGATCCAGAAGCAGATGATTTTCTGTTAATTAAGGTAGTTGGCTTCAGGCTTTTCTATCTATAGTGAGAAAACCCAAGCACGGTTCTAAGACTTGGAAATCAGATATCACAGGATGTGGAAAACTTTTAAAGTCTAAGCTTTAGACTGCACTTATCTTCCAAAGCATGACTTGGAGAAGGAGCTCTTACAATGCATTGATAAATAAGAGTGAATTATTTGAAATAAAATAAAGATGACATGGAAAGCTTGCCTATGCCAACTGAAAATATCCTTTCATTTTCAGCTTCTTCTCGGATTAGAAATTAAAATAAGAACATCTATTGAAGAGTTTGTTAAAATCTTCAGAATAAGCTGAATCAGAAATAATAAGCATTTCTAGCCTGACTGGATTTCCCAATGAGTTCTGAAGTTCAGAATTTTGGAGATCCCCCAGCCTCCATGCACAGCTCTTGCCAGTGCTGCGCCACCCACATAAGAAGAATTTCTCTTTTGCCCAACAAGTTACCCCTCTGCAATTTGTAATTGCTGCCTCTTGAGCTTTCACTGTGTACCTCTGAGAAGAATCTGTTTCTCTCTTCTCTGCAACACCTTCTAGGTTGCGTAAGACTGAAATTAGTTCCTCTCATGCCTGAGCCTTCTTTTCTCCAGTCCAAACGAGCCCACCTGGCTCAGCCTCTCCTTTGAATGTCATTTGCTGCAGCCCCTGACCACACCGGTGGACCTTCCTCTGCTGGACTCTCTCCAGTTTGTCCTCATGCCTCTTGTGCTGGTAGGATTAAAGCTGGATGCAGCATATTTCAGGTCTATCCTCATAAGTGCTGAGAAAAGCAAAATAGTCACTTTCCCTGCCTGCTGGCTGTGCTCTTGCAGCCTCGTATGTCTTGGAAATTTATTCCAAGATGCATCCATATCTATTGAACTTCATGAGGATTCTGTTGAAAAGGCACTTTGTGAAATCTAGATTTCCACTTTTTCTTCTGTGCTTGATTTGCCTTTAAAGGACTTATGGGCTTGATTTTAAAATTTTTAATGAGGCTTGATAGGTCCCTATGTCTTATTTTTGTTTTGTCAAAGACAGTAATCCAAATAGGTGATCTAGAATATTTTTCTCTTTTTCAAGGCTTTCTAGGAATAAAAAGGGTGAACAAAGCTAGAAACTAGTTATTCAGTTTTTTACTTTCAATTTATAACCTATGGAATGGTGCCAATTATGGCAAATGTGAAAACCTAGTTGTAGTTCTACACTCCTAGTTTTGTGTTGCCCTGTAATTAATTCCTAATTTGATATAGCATCATTTTTAGTGTAGTATAGATCCTCAAGTTTTTCTTCGATTTGAAAAAGAAAATAACTATTAATACAATTAAGATTCTATACTCTTAACAGAGTGTACAAAAAAGATTTGTTTTATAATAGGCAACTGAGGTTTTTAATCTTTTGTGTTGAGGCAGGAGTGCAACATTTTAGTGACTAAATAAATGTCAAGATTTTTTGGTGATTTTTAGGAATTTTATTGCATAAATGGAGAGAGAAGAAGTAAGATATTCACAAAAATCCAGACTTTCATTTTTAGAGTCTTTAATGTAGTTAACAGTGGTCTACAACTTCACTTAAGATTATTGTTGTTTATAGCTTTACTTGTCCTGGCTAATGTGTACTGCACAATGTAACATAGATGCTGAGATGCTTACAGTGTGCAGCTGTTTATATGATTAGAAAAAACCCTCAGTTGCCTAAAGTTGATTAAAAAAGAAGTTTGCATCCTGACTTCTAATTAACATCATTGCCAGAAAATTAAAAGCCATCTGGTCTGCAAGGCCTGACTGGAATTCTTACATTTGAATTGCCTTACCATGCTGCACAAATTAATTCTTAATTTCTTTCAATCCCTTCCTGGAGAAAATTAAAATAATAAGAAAAAGAAGGCTTGCCTCCTTTTTAGAAGCTTTGTTTCAGTAGACACTGAAACAACTTACCCTGTATAGCAAAAATATCCTTTGTGTTCTTAAAGAACATAGTTACTTTCATGCCCATGCAAAAATGAGGCAGATCTCGATGTCTGTGTTAATAGGAAACAACATATACTTAGAACATTTATTTACCATAAAATAAAAGTAACAACTGAAGAAATATTAAATATTCAACACTTCCTGTAATGAATTGTAACATGTTTTGTAGTCACCATACCCACAATTCAATTTATGAATATAAATGCTGACTATGAACTGTTCTGAACTGAACACCAGTCCAATGTTCCTTCAGAAAAATGACTCTGTATGTAATTTTGTACACTGAGTAACTTGAAAAATGTAATCTATTTCAAGGGAATTTGTAAGATGGAGAAGCATGGAATTTCATTAAACTTATGTTACTGAATTTTTTCCCTTCTTTTTCCCCAAATTATTTGTCTGAGTTCAGTTGCCAACAAACTCCCAGTGGTAGGATTTTACTGCACTCATTTAAGAACAGCCACGTCTTTCTTGTAGCAAGGGGCCCAGGATATGACACAGCGCTCCAGATGTGCTTTTACTAGTGATGAGTAGAGGAGAAAGGACCACTCTCCTTGACAAATCGGCAGTGCTCTTCCTAGTGCTGTCCACATGCTCCTGGCCTTTTTTGATGCAAGGACACACTGCTGACTCATGCTCAGCTTGTTGTCCACCAGGATGTCCAGGTACTTTTTTGCCCAGCTGCTTTCCAGATGGTAGCCACCAGTGTGTACTTCGAGTAGCTGGGTGTTTTCCCTGTCCTTTGTCATCAGGTCTCCTGACCCATTCAGCAGCAAACACGCATTTTCTCTAGTCTTTCTTTCATTGCTGATATGCCTATAAAAGCTTTTCCTGATGCTCTGCACAACCTTCACTGGGTTCAACTGCAGATGGGCTTTGCTATCCTAATGCCATCCCTGCATGCTCTGAGAGTATCTCTGTATTTTACCTGGGTGGTGGTGTTTAACCCCAGCTGGCAACTAAGTACCACACAGCTGCTCGTTCACTCCCAACTCCCCCGCCACCAGCAAGGTGGGGAGGAGAATGGGGAAAAGGTAAAACTTGAGTGTTGAGATAAGAACAATTTAATAATTGAAATAAAATGAAATAGTAACAGCAACAACAATTGTAACAAAAAGGAGAAGATGAGAGGAATAGCATCCAAAAGGAAAGGAAAAAAAACAGTAGATGCACAATACAATTACTCACCACCCTCTGACTGGTGTCCAGTCCTCAAGCAGTGGTCAGCAGGCCCCAGCCAACTCCCCCAGTTAATATACTCAGCATGACATTTGTAGGTATAAAATATCCCTTCAACTAGTTCAGGTCAGCTGAGATGACTGTGTCCCCTTTGAATTTCTTGTGTGCCTCCAGCCTTCTCGTTAGCAGGGCCTGAGAAACTGAAGTGTCCTTGACTTAGTATAAACATTACTTATTGACAACTAAAAAAAATCAGTGTGTTATCAACATTATTCTAATACTAAACCCAAAACGCAGTGTTGTAGCAACTACTGTGAAGAAAATTAACTTTGTCCCAGACGAAACCAGGACGTACCTCTCCCTGCACAAAGCTCTATGCTATTCTAGTTGTTTTTCAGACACCCTTGAGGGGGAAGATAAGTTAAAAAGATTTTCTGTATCACTGTTATAAAGACTTACCTAACGAAAATCTTTGACAAAAAATTAAATCAGAGAATCATAGAATAGTTTGGGTTGGAAGGGACCTCCAAAGATCATCTAGTCCAACCCCTGTGTGATAATAGTGATATCTTCAAATAGATCTGGTTGCTCAGAGGACCATCCAGACAGACCCTGAATGTTTCCAGGGACAGGGCATTTACCATTTCTCTCGGCAACCTGTTCCACGTCTTACCACTCCCACTGTAAAAAATTCTCTTCCTTATATCCAGTGTGAATCTACCCTCTTTTAGTTTTAAAGCGGTACCCCTTGTCCTGTCACTACATGCCCTACTGAAAAGTCTGTCCCCATCTTTCTCGTAACCCCGTTTAAGTATTGAAAGGCTGCAGTATCTCCCCAGAGCCTTCTTTTCTCCTCCAGACTGCACAACTCCAACTCTCTCAGCCTTTCCTCATAGGAGTGGTGTTCCATCCCCCTGATCATTTTTGTGGTCCTCCTCTGGACCTGCTCCAACAGGTCCATGTCTTTCCTGTGCTGAGAGCTGGATGTGAGTGGACTAGAAGGGAAGAATCACTTCCCTTGACGTCCTGGCCATGTTTCTTTTGATGCAGCCCATGGTACTGTTTGGCTTTCTGGGCTGTGAGCACACATTGCCAGCTTGTGTTCAGCTTTCTAGCCACCAGTACCCCCAAGTCCTTCTCCCTAAGGTTGCTCTCAATCCCTTCATCCCCCAGCCTGTATCGATACCAGGGGTTGCCCTGACCCAGGTGCAGGACCTTGCACTTGGCCTTGTTGAACCTCCTGAGGTTTACATGAGCTACTTCTTGAGCTTGTTTGGGTCCCTCTGGATGGCACCTCAGCCCTCAGCTGCACCATTTGGCTTGGTGTCATTTACAAATGTGCTGAGGGTGCACTTAATCCCACTGTCTATGTCATAGTTAAAGAAATTAAACAGTACTGGTCCCAATGCAGACCCCTGAGGGATACCACTTGTCAGTGATCTTCATCCAGACATTGATCTGCTGACCTCTACTGTCTGGATGTGGCCATCCAACCAGTTCCTCATCCACTGAACAGTCCAGCCATCAAATCTGTATCTCTCCCATTTAGAGAGAAAGATGTTGTGGGGGCCATGTCTGAGCTCTTACAAAAGTCCAAATAGATTGCATGCATAATTTTTCCCTTGTCCATTGGTGTAGTCACTTTTATCACAGAAGGCCACTAGGCTAGTCAGGCATGACTTACCCCTCATGGATCCATGCTGACTACATGCCTGTCCTTTCTAAACAGCCTGTATCCATTGATAGCCATGCCCCAGTCATGGGATTCATCCCACCAAGTTTCTGTAATGGCAACCAGGTTGTAACTTTCTAGCAGCACGGTTGTAGAGGACTGAAGGCAGTGGGTTGATCAGCATTGACAACATGCAGCTGTGGCCTTGCCTCAGAGGCAGTGGGTTGATTGACGTGGATGATATACAGCTGTAGCTCATTCCCGCTAAGTGGTTAAATAGACCTGAGGCTGATGGGAGAGGGGGGTTGGATGGAGGAGCAGTGTGGTCTGACCTCTGGAGGAAGGAGATACAGGACAGACAGTGGAATCTGACCAATGGTAAAGTCTTGTTGCAGCCTGCTAGTTTGTTTGTGCTGCAACAATTGGTGCCCTGTGTGAGGCCCTTCAGATTATGAGACTGAGTGATGACAGCGGTGATGGCTGTGCTGGGGGATGTTTGAACTTTTGAACAGCGACGGTGGTGCCCAATGTAGCGGAGACAGGCGGGGATAGCCTGCGATCCAGATCATGTTGAGATAGGCGGGAAGAGCCTGGGGATCTGGATCAGATGCCAGTAAAGGTGAGCCATTGGTGTCAAAGAGAAGGAAGCCTGACTGCCGTGGAGTTAAGAGACTGAGGGTAATGGGCAATAGCAGTGGAGTACATGGCCAGGTGTAGCAGCAGCCCCACAGCAGTGGTGGGTCCAGAGCAGGTCTGGCCAGACAGCGATGATGGTGTGCTGGGGGAAGGTGCGGGAGCAGCACGATGCTGTGAGTGGCTCCCACTGTTGCTGCTGCTGCTCAGCCTGGTGGTATTCTTGCCAGTATTTATGTGCTCATTGAAGGTGTCTCCACTTGTATAAGGAATAGGTGACCACAAGGATGTTAAATTTTTCAGGACACAGAATGATGTGCTAGCGCTGTATTCTAGATCTGCTGCTGCTGAAAGCTCATTCAGCTTACTGTCCAGTGTAAACCAAGAGGTGAAAGGACAAGGCACTGTAAGTTCATCAGAACCCCCCTCTGAAGAAAACAAAATCCCAGATGCTAAGAAAGCAGATAAGAAGAAAGGTGACCAACCTGTAGAAGCTGAAAAGCCCAAGATAAAAGTGAAGAAGGGATTCAGGAACAAGTTGTCTGGACTGTATGAAAAGTTTATTTGTAAAAAGTTTGTGATGGTTGGTAAAAACATGAGGTATGAAATGTTAAGAAGAGAAAAAAAGAGTTCAGGGACAAGTTGTCTGGACTGTATGAAAAATTTATTTGTAAAAAGATTGTGATAACTGTTAAAAACATAAGGTATTCAACGTTAAAAAGAAAAAGGGGGAGGTGTAGAGGAATGAAGCTGGGTTAATTAGATTGATAAAATTTTTATATTTACATTTGATATAATTTTTCATATATATCATATATATGTGATATATCAAATATATATAAATATATATTTGATATAATAATTGTTAACATACAACTGTGGGCTGGCTGATGTAGACAAGGTGCAGCTGTGGCTGGTTCTGTTAAGGGGTTGGGCAGCCAAGGAAGAGAGGAGGAAGAAGCAGAGAGAAGAGAGTGCGTGCCCTGGATGAATTGAGACTAGAAGGCAGCAGAGGGACTGGCATGAAGAGTATGTTGGTATGTGGTGAAAGACGTTGTTGCAGCTTGATAGTTTGGAAAGAGCTGTGACACACGGTGGCTTCCAGCTGCTCCTTATTTGTTGCCCATGATACACGCATTGGTGTAAAGGCACTTCACCTGCACTGTTGATTGTGTCACATTAAGAGGAACACACCTTATTTCCTTTGGAGTATCTCATTGGTGTTCCCCTGTTGGCTCCTATTACCACAATGATTTATTCTAAAAAAATTATTACATAGGGTATCATGGTTTAAACTCCTAAAACTTACATTGAAGCATCTTATGCACCAACACAAATTCCTTTCTACTGATGTGTTGGTTTGTGAGCAGCAACATCGGCAAACAGGATGTAAAGAGATGTAATAATTTTAAATGCTGGCAGCTATTTCTTCTTTGGATACCTGTCCAACTGCTTTTTAAACTTGTGAGACACTTTTAAACTTGTAAAAGATATGGAGCTGGCTCTGTCTTTTGATTCGTCACCACACTGCATACCCTGACCTGAGCCTTGAGGTTTTTAGAGCATCTACAATAAACTCAATATATTCTGCAACTGAAAGAAGGTTGAACAAATGTAAACCTTGTTTCATAGCAAGTTTTCATAGAATTTCTCTAGAAAGAAGTTCATCTAAGTATTTCGGATTTTGGAATGCCCTTCCCCCCCTCCCCCCCCCCCCCTTTCTGCTTCAGATACATGTAAACATTGCTATTTGAAGAAAGGAGCCTCTTGTGGAATGCCATTGATCCTAGCCAATGATGCTAAAGCTTTTGTGGTGTTAACTTTTTTGAAAGATTTTCATATGGGGATGTTTTTTTAATGGATACATTTTCATTTATTAATGGGGGAAATTATGATGGGGCTTATGAAATACACCAGTGGAACAAACCTCTGTTGTACATTGTTTGCCTTTAAAAACTGTTATTAAATATTTTAAGTAATAATCTTTGATTTGTCATGTTGTTAGATAGTAAGGGTACCACATTTTGTCTCTTTTTGCCAAAACGTGAAAAGATCTTTCGGCAGCAATCAGCTGTTGATATGTAACAAAAATATATTAAGTATATTTACAAATAGCTCAAAACCATTGTCAAGGTATAATTCTCATGTGTAGTTCATGCTGCAGAAAAGCAATTTTGGCATGAGTGATATTTTTAGTGCATCACATGTATATTAGATGCATGGCATCCCTTACTTTTGCCTCCCTAGACTGTTTTGGTTGTGTTATAAAACTTCCTTGTTTGGGGAGGTTATAGTATTTATGTTCAACATTTTTTTGGTCAGATGAATGTTAAAAAAGTGTACATTGAGTATCAACGTGTTCATAATTACATTAGATTAATGATTAGCAGAACACTGAATCTTTTCTCTGTCTGTAATTGTAGGGTAAATCCTGTACTCGATGCCTCTGCCTAAATGACATACTAATAGATATGACAGAATTATGTTTATTTGTCATAGCATTATAAAAACAAGTAATGAGCAATTCACTTGATAAACATTAAAGAGTATATTTCCACTCAACATCTTTCTAGAAATCGGATAATAAAATACTTCGAAGTCTTTAATTTTGAAAAGTAAGAATTAAAATATAACCTTTTTAAGATTCTCTGGGATAATCTTTAATTATCCTGGGATCTTTAATAGCCTTTTTTCTGTATCTGTAGAAAGTTATAGTTTTTGCTGGTGGTTTGTATACAATGGTGCTGCTATGCTTAAATACAGATAGATGTACACAGTAATGACTTCAAAACAATTTAAACTACATTACAGTATCTTCCGTAATTCTAACTGAAATACTTTTCAGGTCTTTCATAAATTTACTAATGGATTATTAGTCACAACTAAATACTGGGTAAGAACTTGTTAATTGTGAAGTACTACTCATTTATCTCAACCTAATGTTCCATTAAGGCAAAACTAATTGAACCTTGGTTACTTTTGAGTTTTCACTCAGTTTTGTTGCTTCTGTTGTCAGAAATTGATCTATTAGGCAATATTAATTTCATGTTGGAAGTTATAGTGTTTTCAATACATGAAAACAGTATTTCAGTCATTATATGACTTTAGCTTTCACATTCCTCAGGATTTTCTTTACAACAGAGGCAGGAAGAAGAATCTGCATATTGAGATTGTTCATAAATATGTATTTCTACTCCACTAAATCTCTCTACAAATTTCAAAAGTCTTTGCCACCCATATGCTCTTTTAAGGGCATAGTTACAATTTCCGTCCCTCTGTTCCTTATTTCTAACATAAGGATAATCAAAGATCCATACAATACAATGGAATTTTAAACATAATTTTATTCAAGTATGAAATTGTGACACAACAGTAACAGGAAAGTATATAAGTAGTTTACTTAGGTTGTACAGGTAGAAGAAGGGAAAGAGAATGCAGAATTTAAAGATGGCTTAAAATAGAACATAAATTGGAGCATGAATGAAAAGCTTATATATGTGTTATAAATCAAATTGTTGCATTTCTATATATGTATATACTTCACAAGTATATGAAACATACAAAGTACTAACATGCTGCTTGTATATGTTGACCTGTGATCTTTCAGTAATACAATTTTGTGAAAATGGAATGTTTTATAAAACCATGTTTATGAATTGTCAGCTGAATAGGCTAGTTATGACTGACCACCAGAGACATGGAGTACAGCTCATCACATAAAGGAAGATTTTTCTGCTAGGAATTTCCTGTGCAGAAGCTGATTCAATAACATAAATCATTAAGAGCTAAATTCTGCATTCAGTTAACTTTATGCCCAGATGCTATTCCCACTGCAATTATTACATACCTGCATATATGTACAAATACAACATCAATGTGCATAACTGAATTTGGGTATTGCTAAAGAATATGTACTAGCTATGATTCCAAGACGGTGCCTTTCACATCCTTGGAAAGAATCCAAGACAATAGAATTGTTTGTTAGAAAAGACTCTTAAGACCATTGAGTCCAATGGTTTATATCACAGAAGACCTTCAGCTGGAAGACTGTATGTAAGGGGAAGAGTGCAAACTTCAGTTATCTCCTTTTTTCTAAGTCTGTAAACTGGTGATCCAGTTTTCCCTCTGCATCTGTGGAAATAGGAAAAGTAATTTCCACAACTTATTACCTTACTGTATCATGTTGCATCAGTGCATATTAGTAGAAGACCAAGGACTGGTGAGCTCATACTACACTACTTCTCTTAGAAATAAATGAGTAATTCTAAAAATCAGATGGAAAAATGCCCAGTTTTCTGTAGTAAGTAAAATGAAAGCAAATCAGTACAACCAAACTACACTACATGGATTGGAGTCTAAACTGTATCAGTTACTAACACTCACTTATTTGAAGAAAGTAACAGAAGCTAAATTCAATTGTTGTCATACCTATGAGAATGTGGCCAAATGTATACTGTGTGCACTCCTGCTGGAATCAATGTGTTCACTGAATAAGCGGAAAGTATGGCTTCTTTGGAGCTGTTTTAACAAGGGAAGGGGGTGGGGTGGGTGGGAAGAGCCCTCAAGTCTGCGGAATCATTGTAAATATTGGGGAATGAGAAATCTTTCTACTTTTCCCATCAAATAGGAATTATGAATGGGTGTTCTTTGATGTACCACTCTGGAGAGAGGCCTTCCTCCATGGGTGTTCTTGGGAAAGAGGAGCATAAATTTGTTCATTTTTATCAAGTGGGTTGACCAGCTTCAGCTAATAGTGATTCTCTTTCAAATAACAAACTAAGATTTTGCCTAACTGAATTGACTTCAGGGGAGTAACTCTAGAGATTAATTTGTCCCTCTGATTTCATTATGTTATCCTTCTCTGAAATTTGTGCTCCATCTGAATTAATGCTTTATTGAGTCTACATAAATTTTCAGTGCTACCTTGGATGTGATTTATCCATTATAGTAATTTTGTTTCCAATATCCACTTGGCTTAGTTCCACAGAGTCCAGCTGCCTTGGACTGCACTCCGTTCCGGATTCAGTGTGCTGTAGTGGGACTCCATTTTATAACTCAGTTGGACACCTTTCTACAGAGTACTGTGTTTAGTATTCTGGGCTACCCTTGATTATATCCACAATCCTAAGTATACTGCTCTAAAACGTACTTTAGAACAGAGGCTAAGGTTCTGCAAATGTTGCTCCTGAAGTTTTTGAGGTAAACAAGTATATTGCCTGCTTGTACAACCATGCACCTTTCCTATTGTAAGGGCACTGACTTAAGGGTTTTTTTAAAGACAGTTGCTTATTTTAAAATATTGTCTTTGTAGCTTCCATAATTGAAGAGAAGGAAACTTCAGTGTAGTCTCCTCTGGTGCTCAGGAAGCATAGGAAGATAATGGTTGTAAACACACCTGTGTAACATCAAGCTGTATCGGGGGAGCAACTAAATTTAGATCTCTTTAAAACAGTGTGAATTCAGCCTTGAATGTGCAGGATCTAGGAGTGTATGCTTAGATATATTATTTTGCAGGTGGTACTATTTTGTGGGAAGGGCAGAGTCCATGATCTTTGTGCAGAGAGAAAAAATATTCCCAACAGAGGAGTCTAAGGGCACCATGATAAGTATTACATTCACATTGTTTTATCTGCCTTGTGCTCTGGGTTGCCTGCAGAAGGGACAATGGCCTTTGCTGCAAGTATTTTCCATTCTTAAAGCTGTGCATTTGCAAAGATACAAGGGCTCAGGAAAACACATACTTAGAAAATGAACTGGCAGAAATGCCTACTGTGTCGTGAGAGCAGCAAAAAATGAAAGCATTTGCTGTTGCAGATGTACAAAGATTCTTCTCAGTTCATGCTGTGAAGAAGCCAAGGACTTGCACCTTGCTTTGTCTTCTAATAGCATTTTGGCAAAAAACCCATCTGTACTTAGTGGAAATTAAACCAGGTAATCTCTCCACTTTAGTCTCTATTTAGTACTTTGTGGTGGCTGTCTGTTGTTTGTTTTTAATGTGTGACTCAAGCATTACAGAAATTTGAGCTGCAGCTTTGCTCAAACTTGTGAGTGGTGGTAGGGGTGGTTGCCCTTTGCATTCCTGTGTGGGTATTCAAGCCTGACCTCCCCTGGCCTTTGGGGACATCAGTGAATGGGCCTTCTGCTTTTGAGCTAGAAGGTGAAGGTCTTCTTGGAATGAAGAAAGCAGAACAATTTTTGACCAAAGCACTGGATCCATGCCTTACAGGTGAATTGCTGTTTAACAAGTTCCTTGACAAACTAGTTCTACAAGTTTTCTTTTCCTAGGAGAGACACTAAGCAGTTACTTCACTACTTGTTACTGAAAGTATTAAACTTGTCTATTTGGCATTTTAGGAAAACAGTTTTGAGATTATTTTTAACTGCTGCATTTGCTAGATGTTAAATTGTTTAAACAGATACAAATCCTGCTGTGTGATACATTATTTTAATTTATTCCATTGCTCGTGTTGGAATATCACAAATAACTGTGGCCTTTACCTTTCTAATTCTGCATGAAGTACCTATGTGTAATGTTTTGGTTAGCATAGTCATATTTTTAATTGAAAATCTAATCACATTTTTAATTCTTAAATACATGAATAAATTCAAATTGTAAGCGTAGCATTTTTTTGCTGTTTAACAGCAGTTGTGTTAGACCTACAAACAAAAATTAAATCAGTCTGTCACCACACTCACTTAAACAGATTTTATTAAGAAGTTGAAGTTCAGTACCATTTTATGAATGACCTTGAAAATCGTATTTTGACAAAACATGCATTAAAAAATTCCACACTTGAATTTTATTTTCAGCTTTAATGTATGCTTTGCAAAAAGAAAAATAAACTTTTGGAGTAGGAAAAGTGCAAACAGGAGGTATAGTTTTGCATGTAACTTGCATGTACGTATTTGCTGCAAATGTTGACTTCAGGATAAAAAGCCAAATTATAGAAGTTATAATTAGTAGAAACTGAGGAAGAAGGGACATGAAAGAGGGGAAGCTTATGAAGATGCATACAAAGAGCTTTAAGCATTGGTTGACAAGAATTACTCAGTGTCAGTGGTTTTTTTTAATGTATTACTGACTGCTACAAATTGAAGACATGCATAGTCTTTGTGCTGGGCAATGTATTGAAAAATGCTGAAATCGTGTTCTTAGTTTATTGCATCATATCAAGCCTATCTGAAATCTTGTTTTCAGGAATCTGTCACACTCACATTTTAACGATGTCCTATAGCTGTGTAAACCTAAAGCTGGCCAGTAGACAGTTACAGTGACTATGTCCCGTTACAACTTGAGTAGAAGTGAAGTACAGAGGAAGAGGTTAAAAAAACCCAATGTTTAAATGCTAGATGGAAAAGAGAACAACCAGCCACTTTTCTTATCATGACAGCAAGACTTAACCGGGGTTAGGTTTGAACTGCTCCCTCAAGGAAAATGGGAGACCATGGTGTTAATAAGCTCCTAATGATTAATTTATTGCCAGTAAATTGTTACTCAGCAGAATGTAGCAGATATTTAATAATCTTGTCATGAATCTCAGTAACAATGTGGTAGTACAGAGTAGAGAATTCATACGAGATATAGCTCTTGTAGAGAGCAGGGGCCCATGTGACTCCCGTTGATGTATGCTGGTGTCCCATGGGGAACAGATTACAGAGAAAATTTTCCACATTGGTGGTGGTGGCTAACACTACATAGCTCAACCAGGTGCAAAACTTGACATTTATATCTATGTATTGTATGGCCCAATTATGCTATGCTTTCTGATGTTTCTGTCTTAAGATGTAGAGAAAATTTCTTTAAGACTAGAGGTCAGCTCAAGTCAAAGACAGGGCAGACACAGGAGTTGAATAAGCAGCAAGTGAAAAAAAGCTTGCCAAACACTAAAATGCTATTTGCATAAAGAACATGACACTGATTACTTTTATTTGTCTGAGTTTATTTTTCATAGCATGTGTTAGATTTTGAGTTTTGAGCAATATTATACTGCTCAAAATCCAGTCCTGTGTCATCCAGACCCAATATATGTTATTATTGGTAAGAAAAGCATGGCTGTGAGTGGTCTTCCAGGCTCTTAGAAACTTTCTCTTGCAAAGCTTTTCTGGATCCCCATGATGCCAGTGTGCCATAAATTATGCTATCAAATTGTGTGCCAACACTATCCTTCTAGTAGCACTTAAATTATAAGGACAATTCCAGAAAACTTACTTGAATGCAGACTTTTTGTCAGTATGTACAAAGGAGGATACATGAAGGCTTTATGTATACTAGAAATCGTTAAGAAACTCGTTTATGATCTAGTCTGATCTGCATAGCCTCATGCACAGAAGATGCCAATGTTGTGGGAATTCAAAGTGGAGCACATGGTTAAATTATATTTGGATGGAGACAGAGCTCTTACCTGTGAGAAAAAATTAACTTTGGTTTAGAACAGGACTCAAGACCTCTGTATGTAAACTTTCTGTGAAAGGATGCAGGCTCAGCATTGAGTAACAGTTTCTTGGGTTTCGTCTTGATGTTTTGGGCTTGTGGTTTGGGTTTTTTGGGGTGGTTTGTTTTTTTTTTTTTGGTTGGTTGGTTTGGTTTAATTTTTTTACCTGTGGCTTTCTAATGTCTGGACTGGGAGGCTGTACGTGCTGCTTGTACAGAAAAGATGGTAGCCAGACCAAAAACCTGCTTTTGCAAATGCCCAGGCACATGGCTAAAGTTTTTATGTTCTTCAGCGATTAACAGGGCAACACAGTCCCTCCAGTCTACCAGACTGTGTCAGCCTCAAGAAACCATTTTTTGCATTCCTGCCAAGCAGCTGTGGCCTTCACCAGATCTGTAGAACCTTTTTGTTTTATTCTCCTTTGTGGCTTTTTTTTGTGGTCAGTGCACGATTGAAAAATATCACTGAAAATAGGTATCCTGGACTAGAAACTACTTTTAAAAAGAAAAGACAAAAGGAAAGAAGGAAGGAGAGAAAGAAAGAGAGAGAGAGAAAAAGAAAGAGAGAAAGAAAGACAGAAAGAAGAAACTATACTTTGATTTTGGATTAGGCTCATGTGCATCTTGGGAAGAGGATAGAAGTGTGTATGTAAGAAAGACACCAATGTTATAAACTAGTAGAGTCCAGCTCTAAGGCAGACGGTATAACAATCTATATAAATTAACAATATAAATCAGGCTCCAATATTAGTAAATGCATAGATTCTGTAGCTTTATTAGAAAGGAATACAGAAAAACAGAGGCAGGATAGAATGTTTGCATTTTATTTGGAGTGTTCAATACTATACAGCAGCATATGCTGCACTTAAAGATCAGAAGACAGTTCCCTCTCCTCTGTAAGCACACACTTAAGTATTTTCTTTAACGATGAAAGAGTCTCCTTCAAAACTATAATGTAGTTTCTGGCTGTGAAGTAGCGTGTAGCTTCTTTATGGTTTTATATGCTATACCAAAGGAACTACAGCAATCAAGAGTCTGGTTTTGCCAAGAATACCCATAAAATAGTAGTAACTAAGGATTAGTATCATTACTATTTTGTATTTGTACAAACAGATTTTCATTTTGCACAAAAGCTAAGCACAGCTCTTTAACATGTTCCCTCTAAATTAATTAGGTTTTTTCATAATTTTTTTTTATAAATTCTGTCTTTGCTGTGATCTTGTAATAAGTCCCAGAAAACAGAGACAGAGACTACTTCCTTTCATCAGCAGCTGCTGCCTGTTTCAAAGAAATAAGTGTAAAGAAAAACTATGCCAGTAGAAATTGATGGATTTTTCCCTCCAGTTTTCATGTTCTTCCAAACTGAAAAGACTTTAGTGTTACATCCCGAAGTCATAGAACCCTACTCTCAGCTTTGGACTGGGTTCTGCTCAACCTTAGGCTTTTCATAGAAACTTTTTTTCTTTGTAGTAGGCAATTAGTTAAAAATTACATGTCTTGTTGGTTAGTAAATGGGTTTGTTATTCACCACTTCCAAAGAAAACTCTGAAGGATTCCAAGGCAGAAATTAGAATATACTTTCAAATTTTTATCTGCAGACATAAGATTACCTTTGGACTAAGTCTTTGTGGTATATGAACTTCAATAGAACAAGCAGTATCCTGGACCTGCTTGATGAATTTGAATATAGTAGAATGGAATGGAATATTTCAGTTGGAGAGGACCAGCAATGACCTGATCACCTGTCCCAGCTGCCTGACCACTTCAGGGCTGACCAACAGCTGAAGCACGTTGTTATGGACATTCTCCAAATGCCTCTCAAACCCCGACAGGCGCGGGGCATCGGTCGCCTCTAGGAAGCCTCTTCCCGTGTGTGACCACCCTCCGGGTAAAGAAACGCTCCCTAATGCCCAGCCTAAACCTCCCCAGCGCAGCTTTGCCCCATGCCCTGCGCCCGGCCCGGGGGCAGCAGGAGGAAGAGCTCAGCACCCCCCGCCCCACGTCCCCCCTCAGGAAGCTGCAGGAGCCATGAGGGCGCCCCTCGGCCTCCCCTCTGCCACCAGACCGACCCAGAGCCCCCAGCCGCCCCTCGCAGGACGCGCCTTCCCGCCCCCCCCCAGCAGCCTCAGTTCACTAGAACTGAAGAAACTCTTGCCAACACCAATTTCTCTTCAACAGTACAAATGTTGATACATTACCTTACATGTTTTGTCTGGCCGTAAGAGCTTTTCAGTACATTTTTTTTCTTGTATTACAGTCATTGAACATCAGCATATGAGTACAAGGTGTTACAATACAGGTTGGGACAATGCATTGCTGCTTTGAGCAGTTTGGTGGGTAAATGGATGACTAAGAGTATATGAGAATTTCATTATCCCACACAGAAAAAGAGGAAAAAGAGGCTGCTGTGTGAAATGTGTATGTCTATTTTGACCTACGCCTGCATTGCAAGACATAAATCCTGTATATCTTATGATACAAGGAAAGAGGTATAGGCACTGTGCAGGCAATAACTGAGGGGAATTCTTTTTCCTTCCTTGTGATGTAAAGATCTTTGCACAAGGGAACTGAAAAGTAAGAAGGGAAAACATGCACAGGACAGAAATGAAGTTCTGTAGCTCACATATACACATCAATTTGACCAAAATGGCATGTTGTTTGTAATACATCGCCTTATGGAGCTAAGGAATGTATTCTATGTGCCTTATTATGTGTCTCCGCCAAGCAAAGCCCATTTACTTGCAGAGGTAGCTTCTATCAGTCACTTTAAGTTTTATATTATCGCTGTAAAGCTTGTTCTTTATCAGTCACAGATTTAACAAGTAATACATTCCCTGATTATTCATTTAGAAACAGCTTAACACTGAGAATGTATGGGAACCCCATCATCCTATGCATGAGTGGAGGAAAAACAGATTGCATACAGACTTGAGAAGCAAATATTTTTAGTTAAATGTAGTGTACCCGTTCCAAAAGCAGGGAAACCTGCTGTTTACAAACAGAGAAGGACATGTGGGTGATGTGATGGTCAGAGGATGTCTTGGGCTTAGCGATCACAAGATTATAGAGTTTACAGTTCTTGGAGAAGTAAGCTTTAGCCTTCTGGAGGGAAGACTGGCCTGTTTAGAAGCCTGGTTGAGAGAATCTTTTAGGAGTCAGTCCTGGAGGGCGAAGGGGTCCAGGAAGGCTGGACATTATTCAAGAAGGAAATATTAAAGGCACAAGAGCAGGCCTATGTGCCAAAAGATGAGCCATCAGGGAAGAAGACCAACCTGGCAGAACAGAGACCTTCTGCTGTAACTCAGGGGGAAAAGGAGAGTTTATGACCTTTAGAAGGGGCAGGCAACTCGGGAGGACTACAAAGATGTCATGAGGTTATGCCAGGAGAAAACCAAAAAGGTGAAAGCCCAGCTAAAACTCAGGCTGGCTACTGCCATAAAAGATAACAAAAAAGATTTTTACAAATGCATTAGAAACAAAAGGAGGGCCACAGGTAATCTCCACCCTTTATTGGACATGGTGGGGAACATTGCAGGAAAGGATGAGGAAAAGGCGGAGGTACTTTATGACTTCTTTGCCTCAGTATTTCATAGCAAGGACAATTGCTCTCAGGGTACCCAGCTCCCTGAGCTGGAAAACAGGCAAGAGGACCATAATGAAGTCCCTGTTCTCCAGGCCTGCTGCTCCACTTACACATCCACGAGTCTATGGGGCCAGATAGATTCCACCCAAGGGTACTGAAGGAGCCAGTGAAAGAGCTCACCAAGCAACTCTCCATCATTTGTCAACAGTCCTGGCTAACCGAGGAGGTCCCAGAGCACTGGAAGTCAGCCACTGTAATGCCTGTCTACAAGAAGGGCAGGAAGGAGGATTCGGAGAATTCCAGGCCTCTCAGCCTGACCTTGGTGCTGGGGAAAGTTATGGAGCAGATCTTCCTGAGGGCCATCATGTGGCACGTGCAGGACAGCCAGTGGAACAGGCCCAGCCAGCGTGGGTTTGTGAAAGGCAGGTCCTGCTTGATGAACCTGATCTCCTTCTAGGGCAAGATGATCCACCTAGTAGATGAGGGAAAGGCTGTGGGTGTTGGCTGCCTGGACCTTCGTAAAGCCTTTGACACTGTCTCCCACAGCATTCTCCTGGAGACACTGGCTGCTCATGGCTTGGATGGGTGTGCTCTATACTGGGTGAAAAAATAGCTGATGGCCGGGTCCAAAGGGCTGTGGTGAATGGAGTTACATCCATCTGGTGGCCAGTCAGAAGTGGTGTTCCCCGGGGCTCGGTACCAGGGCCAGTTCTGTCTAATATCTTTATTGAAGGTCTGGTCGAGGGGATCGAGTGCATCCTCAGTAAGTTTGCAGACAACACCAAGTAGGAGGGTGGGGAAGTGTTGACCTCCTTGAGGGCAGGAAGGCTCTCCAAGAGGGATCTGCACAGGCTGGATCAATGGGCCAAGGCCAGTGGCATGAGGTGTGAGAGCGGCAAGTGCTGGGTCCTGCACTTGGGTCACAACAACCCCCCACAACACTACGGGCTTGGGGAGGAGTGGCTGGAAAGCCGCCCAGCAGGAAAGCACCCGGGCGCGTTGCTTGACAGCTGCCTGAGCATGAGCCAGCCGTGTGCCCAGGTGGCCAAGAAGGCCAACAGCATCCTGGCTTGTGTCTGAAACAGTGTGGCCAGCAGGGCTGGCAAAGTGATTGTCCCCCTGTACTGGGCACTGGTGGGGCTGCACTCCAAATAACTGTGTTCAGTTTCGGGCCCCTCATTAGAAGACAGACATTGAGGTGTTGGACCATGTCCAGAGAAGGGCAACAAAGCTGGTGAAGGGTCTAGAGAGCGAGTCTTGTAAGTGACTGAGGGAAGTGGGCTTCTTTAAGCTGGAGACAAGGAGGCTCAGGGGAGACCTTAGTGCTCTCTGCAGCTGCCTGGAAAGAGGCTGTAGGCAGGTGGGTGTTGGTCTCTTCTCCCCAATAACAAGTGACAGGACAAGAGGAAACGGCCTCCAGTTGCACCAGGGTTGGTTTAGATTGGATATTCAGAAAAATTTCTTCACTGAAAGGGTGATCAAGCATTGGAACAGGCTGCCCAGGGAGGTGGTTGAGTTATCATCCTTGGAGATGTTTAAAAACTGTGTAGGTCTTAAGTGTCTTTTCAAAGTTAAATGATTCTGTGTTTATATGATTTCCAAAACAACCTTATAAACTCCTGGGACAAGGAGCATGGCATTGACTGGGGATATCACATCCTGCATCATGCATGAGCCTCCAGGATAATTGAATGATACAATGGACTACACTGAGACCAATGGGTGCTGTGACATTCAAACATTGGGATATAATTTAGCAGAATCCGTTTGGCAACTTAACACTAGAGGATCCACCAGCTGACCCAGCCCTGCCCAATCTAGAGCTCTGCACACTGTGGAAGGAGCTAAGATCCCCGTAGCACATGTAAGGAAATGGCTGAGAAAAAGTGTCTGGGTTATTCCCTCCTTGTGAAAGAGCAAACATTTGTGATTGTTTTTGCTCTAGGACCTGAGCACACTTGGTGGGTAATGCAGAAGGATGACGAACTCCACAGTATACTTCAAAGTGATTTAAGTCTGAGTGAAAATAATCCATGATATAGGCTGTATGATGGCAGTGTTACATGGTGCTGTATGTCACCACCGGTATGGCTGCCCTACATGAAAGGTATTATAGTAGGAACCTTTTGCTGCCAGTGAGGCTAGCAGCACAAGGAGAAATTCATTGCAATGTCACACTTTATGGCTTAGTCCAAAGGGGCCCGGGGTAAAGACTGTAACAGATATGCCTTTAAAATGTTTTAACCCATAATTTGAGTTGTGTGTTATAGGAAGTACTACAGCAGAAACCACCTGAATCAGTCAAGGACGAACCTCACAAGAAGCAGTGCAAGTGCAGCAATGACCCAACTTGATCTGGCTTTGGTGCCTAGTAACTCCATGTGACACACCACCTCTCCTGTCTTGAGTGAATACCATAACAGATGGCACGCAAAGTCATATGCAAAATGAACTTAAGGAAAATTTTATAGGTATCTATGGACATTTTACAGATTTTTATGGGAGAAGGGGTAGTAAATAAGGACCTTTTGTGATACTGTGGGACCTGAGCATGATTACATAAATAGTATGGAATAAGGAGTGAAGAAGGTACTGGTTTCGGCAGGAATAGTGTTACATTTCTTTATAGTAGCTTGTATAGGACTATGTTTTGCCTTTGTGCTGAAAACAGTGTTGATAACACATTGACATTTTAGTTATTGCTGAGCAGTGTTTACACGATGCCAAAGTCTTTTTTGCTTTTCACACTGCACTGCCGGTGAGTAGGCTAGGATGCACGAAATGTTGGGAGGGTACACAGCTGGGACAGCTGACCCAAACTGACCAAAGGGATATTTCATACCATACAACATACTTAACAATATAAATGGAGTGGTGGAGAGCTGCTCAGGGATGGGCTCGGCATCAGTCAGTGGTGAGCAATTTTTCTCATTTGCATCACTTGTCTTTCTTGGATTCTGTTTTCCTCACTTTTTGTCTTTTTGGGTTGGGCTTGTGTGGTTTGGTGGCTTTTTTTTTTCACCCCTTGCAATTTATTTAAACTTCTTTCTAATTATTAAACTGTTTTTATCTCAAAACTTGAGTTTCTGTCTCACTTTTACCCTTCTGACTCTCCCCTCCATCCCAAGGGTTGGGGGCTGGTGGGGAGTGCGTTGAGTAGTGAGTGAGAGGAGCTGTGTGGTCCTGTAGTGCTTAGTTTCTGCCTGTCATTCTTTATAGGTTTTTCTTAGGTGCTTATCATCTCAATAGCTAGAAGCTTCACAAGTGTTAATTTAACTCCATAAAACCTATTGAAGCTGCAAAGATGGCACTATCCCATTTTTATAGCCAAGAGACAGAGACAGAATTAGATAAACTGAAAAACAGCCTCTAATTTTGCTTGACCAGTTTGGGAAATGCAAGTTTCAGAATACTTCATATCAGCTTTCCTTAACGCCATCAAGCATATTTTCTTCTGACTTTAATTTGCAAGAGTTTAGCTCAACATGTTTGCAGGTAACACTATGGGCTCAAAGTGGACAGTCAGAAAATAAAGACAAGAAGTTTTCTGTAAGCAATTTATTTGGTGTCATATAGTATTTCTATGACCAAGTTTTATAGAATTAAGTTTCGCTAAGGTAAGAGTCTATTATCTTAACTTTCAGACCATTGTTTCACTTCAAATCTTCCAAAGCATTTGTTAAAAATCATTCAGGTTCTGTAAGAAATGAGGAGACTATAGTAACTATTGATACATAATCCTTACTGATCCTACAAGCAGCTTTAGCCTACAGGGTCATGTCTAAGAGAGCATGTGATCGTGTTGTTAAAGTTTATCCTACTACATAAATATATATATATCATAGTATAAGCATAAGGACACCAAAAAAAGGTAATTCTGGCACTGGCTGTTTTTTGAGTGCTTGACTTTCTAGCTTAGTGATTTGTATGACATTTTTGCCATATAACATTTAATTTTCTTTCAGAAAATAGATGGCACATTTCCATCATGTCATTCCTCAGCTAAGATGAAACTTCAGATGGACTACAAAAAGCAATGCTATGCAAAGAAATATTTAAATAGAAACAGAAAGTTAGGTAGTCATCTATTTAGACATGCCATAAATACAAAATAACAACTTTCCCAGTGAATTCTCCAGATATTCAGTATATAGAAAAACATGTGATTTAGGAATTACTGGTTTTGTTTTCTGTCAGTCCTGGATGCTGCTTCAGGCTAAATATTTTAGGGAATACAGATTATTATTTATCCTTTACTCCAAGACTGTCCCTTCTCCCCAGACCCTGCAACATGTTGCCATGCACAGTCAATGTTACATTTTGCAAGGGACTATGAGATCTTTACGTAGCAGAAATGTCCATTATAAAGGTTGCAGGGAATACATAAAATGCAGTTTCTTCTTGATTAGAAAGTATACATGCAATGTCCTGTTTCTCCCACTTTCCACAAAGAAGTAGCCAGAGAGGCTCAGAAGTGTCTTGCTGGAGTAGTGTTGCTGATCACATCTGCAGTAATAAAGAAGGTATATGCCCTTGGATGCTTCAGTACCATATGTTTTCCACAAAGATGTGTTACTTTTCAAACTTAAACTCAGTTTTTTCTTTACGTCCTCAAAACCTATCAAAATTCTCTTCCCTATTCATTTTTCTTCTCTTGCCCTGCCTTTTGCTCCTGTCCATTTCTTGAACTGGATAATTATTTTCTTTTTATTTTCTCAACATTAGCACAAGGCCTCCAAGATCCCAGGGAGGGCAGGGGAAGAAGGCAGACAACTGTGCAACTGGTTTCTATAATTTGCTTTGGCATCTGTATTGGGTCTGGCTAGGATGGAGTTCATTTCCTTCATAGCAGCCCATATGGTGTTATGGTTTAGATTTGTGACCCAAACAGTGTTGGTAATAACACAATGTTTTAGCTGTTCCTGAACAGTGCTTACACAGCATACAGACCTTCTCTGTTTCACATGCTGTACCTCCAGGTAGTAGGCTGGGGATGCTCAAGAAGTTGAGGGGATGCAACCAGAACAGTTGACCCCAACTGATCAAAGCGATATTCATTGCCATATGATGTTGTGCTCAGCAATAAAAGCTCAGGGAAAGGAGGAGGAAGATCCTGGGCATTTAGGGTTATAGTACTTGTCTTCCCAAACAACCATGACACATGCTGAGGCCTCACTTCCTAGGACAAAACAGAACTGAAGAATACCCTTTTTTGTTTTCTTTTCTTTTCTTTTCTTTTTCTGCAGAGGCTTATATTCTGACTGTCCCTGTGCAAATTTTCACAAGGATGGCACCAAATGCATCTGTGGTTTGAAGTGTGAGAGTGCTAAATAACTTGAAAGAAAGTTTATCATCATATTTTGACCAGTGAAAAAGCCTCATTCTTGTTAACAGTTGAAGTAACTTGAGTTAGAGCTGCGTAAGTAATTATCCTAAGACAAACTGGTGTAGATAATGTTATCCAAGGTTGCAGTTCAGGTTTTCCTAAATCGCAAGCAATTTATACCAGTGTTGGTCAAGCATAAACAAAGTTGGTGCTATCATTACAACATTACAACATTACAACAAAACCATCAAGAATGACAAGAATGACAACCAGCCTTTGGAATGGCAGGTATCTGACTTGCTACATAAAGTTATCCAGGATCATAATTGCTAATAAAAAAAAAAAGCAACTCCAAGGAATAGTTCTGCTCCTGACATTTCTGATCTTTGAGAATGTACACAAGTGAAGGGAAGCTCCTGTAAGGTGTCTGTTAATGAAATCACCTAAATGGAACATTTTAGGCTTTCTTTTTTACACTAGAGGTCTAGAAGATTCTCTGTTAATCCCTGCCCTATAACCAATTAATTAAATTCTAGAGCGTGACATCCTTTTAGATACCAATTAACTTACTTCAGCTCTTTTTATATAGAGCAGACTGCAGGCTAGGTCATTTAATGTGTCTGTCTCCTTATCCCACTGGTCGCTCTGCTAGTGTGATGAATCATTTGCTTTCTAACTTCATGCTCATGAGATCATTTGCTAGCCTTCTAATTAGCAGGTATGTTTCTTAGTTCTTATCAGTCATTGCTCAGTAGTAGTCATAGATTTTTGTGCCACAATAAATGATTGTAATCTAAGGAACAATAGTCACCCACATATCACAAGCTTGGTAGAAAGTGAAAACAGCCTGAGAAAAGTCAAAAGTACAGACTCCTGACATGGAAATATGGATTGGTTTTTTTTGCCATTTCTTTGCAGGCATCTTGACAGGCTTAGATTATCTATTTCTCATGTTCCTTAGTGTTTCTTTGAAAAACATTTTTTAGAAGTATCACAGTATGCATCACTAACAAAGCAGTTGTGTAGTGCCAGTTCTTGAATCATCCATAATCAACCCACCCTGACACACCCTCCCATCCTTTGCATCTGCTGCTCAGTCTTGTGACGTGGATCAAATGACTACTGACATCCTAAAGTTTATCCATTCTGTTCCAAGAACAAGTAAGGAGACTTCCAAGTGCTTAAAAAAAACCCAACACTGCAGTCATTCTTCCAACAACTTTGACATGACAGCACAGTGCTCTTTGAAATAATACTAATTAGGGGGAAAAAAGGTACAGCTTCTTAACCTCTGTGTGTGTTCTTGCTTTGCCATGTCACATGATAAATCATGCCAATGCAACAGCAGAATTAAACCAGAAGGTAGCTGAAAAATAGGTAAAAAAATTCACCTTGGTTCGTTTATTTGCAGCCAAGAAGCATACCGAGTACCAAAGAGCCAGACGCCACAATGAAAATTCATTTTTGAGGTTTGACACATGATTTCTCCCAAAGAATGATGGGGTGGTTTCTAGCCTACCTACAGAACAACCTCCTGACTCAGCTCTGTGGTTGGCTTAAGTCAGAAAATAATCATGTCTAATAATTCTAGCTGCTTCTGTACAAAATACTATTTTCATTTACACCAAAATATTTTTAATAAACTGCCCAAATATTTGTTTTATTCTTTTACATAGAATAAGTAATTATTATTTCATGCTTTACTAGAAACTGACATAGTATCTGTGAAAACCTAAAGTGTTTGAACAGTCCATCTAAACAGACAGCAGATGAGTACTGACTGTTTTAAATTCCAGTAATACATTTACAGAACACAAAGAATAGGTGCTTGCCTGAGAGTATTAATATCTGGGGTTTCTTCTCTGCTGTATTATGGATGTTTGTTTTCACACCTGGCAGTTCTCTCACCCTGACCATCCCCTAGTTTCTACACCTGGAGAACTGACATAGTTATTCCCATCTAGCTATGAATGTGTTTGAGACCCACTAGCATTAGGTCTAGACTAAATACACCATCCTTCTTTCTGGCAGTTCTCTACTTTCCACTCCTATACCTTCTCCATTTGTTCCTCACCAGTAACCATTTTAATACTTTGAAATACTTTCAAAATATAACCCAAGGAAACTATAAAACCAGTAAAATGTTCTTGCTCTTGGATTCTTTGATTTTTATTAAAAAGTAGATGAACCTATATTAGTCATTTCAATGCTACATTTCACTGTGACTAGATTCAGTGCTGCTCATTATTTGCACTTCAGAAAGAAATGATGATTCATACTTTTAATTTCATAGTTAAATAAAATTAACTATACAGTCAGACAATTATTTTCCTCTTTTGTCTATGATGCAAATATTTTTAGTGGAAAAACATCTCTGAAACAAGTTCAAAATAATTTTTTTTCCATATCTTTCTCAAGTGGTTTAAAATAATCACACCATTTAACACATGATTGTGTATCTCAGCACAAGTTAAGAAGTATTAATGTAAATAAGAAAATGAACAATTTTTAATGATAGTTTAATTAGATGGAGATGGTGGAATTGTTAATGTTGCAAGACATAGCCATGTTTATTTCTTCCTGTATTTAGAGGGATGAAAAGTACTCATTCAAAGGAAATGAAGAAGTACTTTCCAGGCCATTAATATGGACAGTTTTCTAAGAAAAAAAGTTTTAAGCAGGTCAAATTATTTCCACAGAGAAACACTAAAAAAGTTGGCAGACAATCCTTTAACTTTTCTAATAGTAACACATCTTAGGAATCAAGGGAAAGCCAAAAGGACCAGAAGAACACTTGTCCTAAAAGAACAAATTAGATGACCCAAATTCCAATAGAAGAGTGAGCCCACTAACATACAAAAGGAAATGTCATATTACTATAAAGATGTAAGAGTATTGCATTGAATCTGACTTTATAGGAAACAGATCTTTTAAAAAAAGCTTTGGCATTTTCTTGTACATACAACAGAGTTTTATAAGGCATTGACATGCAACTGATGAAAAAATAATGCTATACAAATATGACTATCTCTGAGGCAGATACCCTGGGAACTTGCCACAGCACTTTCACATTCTCCATTTCCATGAGGTTTTAGGCTTTTTAATTTAGCAGAGAACAGAGCTCCAGCTCACAAGCTG